>NW_024061944.1:1282026-2564052 GCF_006381635.1 Hibiscus syriacus | reverse complement strand
TCAACTTCATCAGGAATTCTATTTTCTAAAATCAAGAAAGAGTTTATTAAATCAGAAACACCCAGTCCCTGTGGATCGACCCTGCTTCTCTATACTACATTTTCATTTTATTTATTAAGAAGCCAGGAATTATTTGATAGCAAACGACGGTTATCAATTATGGTCACTTGCATTTGTTATTTTGTTTATTTTAATTTTCTTGAGTTGATTCTGTATTTTTGCATTTATTTAAACTTGAAATGATAATTGTCGTTTAATCTTGTAGTTTTAATGTGTTATGTATTTTAGTCACTAACTTGTTTTTTATTTTGTTTTGGATTTATTACTTAATCTTTAATTTAGTCATTTGTATACATGTTTTATTAATTTTGTTTTTAAATCCGTATAATTTAATTGACAATATGATTAGTCCCTTTATATTTAATTTGTGAGACATCGATTAAAATTAATTTTGTTACTTATTTTATTTGTGGTTTTTTAATATTATTATTTGTGTTTTTAATTATTTTAATTAGTTTCTAGCTTTAATAATATTAGGGCTTAAACCTGCAGATTAATACTTTAAAAGATTTATAAGTTTAAATCTTTAAATTTAGGATTTTTAGGTCTCATAATTAGTTTTTTTTAATCTTTGATTATTTAGTCAAGCTTAATTAGAACTTTAACATTTACATATCAATAGGTTTAACCTACGTTTTTCTAATAGGTTCTTAACTTTCATTTGATACTTTAGGTAGAAAAAACCTTAATTTACTTTAGTTTAATTAGGATAAATAAAATTGATTGATCGCATTTATTTTTAATTCTAAGACAATGTTCACTTATTAGGGAATTAATGGTATATCCCCGATGTGCATGGGGTGATACTGACTAATAAGTCGACATCCTTTCAAAACTGCATCATTTTTCTAAAAATGAGGCAATGTTTGGTTATTAGGCACAATATTGATCTCTCGCATTTACGCTCGGGGGCGAATGTTATAGGTCTTGATAAACGAAAACTCTACATCCTTAATGATTTTTAAATTAAATAAAGATCGAACTCAAAATTTTTGATTTTAAATATAGGGTAATCAACTAGGTACCAATTTTTGGGCGCTTGTGGGGTGCTAATCCTTCCCCAGCGTAACCGACTCTCGACCTGATTTCTTGATTTTTCGCAGACCCCAAAACTCGGTATTTTATTAAAATAAAATGTTCTATTAAAATCACCCGATTTTTACGGTGTTACAATCTCACCTTAAATGATTGGTGGCGACTCCTCACATTTCGAAACATTTTTCAAAGAAAAAACCTCCGGTCGGTATCGGTCTTTTCCGAGTGAAAAACGATGTCGACATCAGTAAAAAAATAATATTTTAGGTAACGTTTTACTGAAAATACCAATAACATTTCCGATAACGTCTTTCTTTAATTGTATATTATGTTGTCGTACGAGAAAACTAGCCTATTAATAATGTGACCAAATAAGTTACTTGTCATTTGTCAAAAAGAAAATCCACTTATTCGTTAATAGAATTCTCTTTTTTCTTTCTTTCTCTAACCTGGTTTCTCCATTTTTTAACTCAACAGGACACTAATCATCAACTAATAATTTTTCTTCATAACTATATATTTTTTTATTAATCAATTTTTCACAAAATATGAAAAATTTTTTAATACATTATCTGTCTAGTCTTATAGTATATCTTTTTCTTCTAAAGATTAAAAATTTTATCGTCTCTCTAACCTTGCATATAGTTTAATTGGTTATCATACTCATCTATACGTACTTTAGATTCCCAAACTAAAATAATAAGTTTTAATTAAAAAATATGTAATTGAGTTATGGTAATGTTAGTTTATTGACAACTTGCTATATTTTATGTTAGTGCTAATGGTGTTTATCCTTCATCACCTAATAATGGTTGAGTTTTAACGTTTTTTGTATGATTTTTTTAAGTGAATGAATTAAATATTTCAATGAATTTAAGAGAGATGTATAAGCTATGTAATAGATATGTTCTATAATTTAAATATTTTATTTTATAGTTAAAAAATAAATATTAAAATATTTTAAATATACGAAAAACCACCAAACACGAAAGTTTCTATATCGTTTACGTTAAATGTGAATATAGTAACATGAGCCATGTTAAAAGTGCTTTTAATGGTATAAGCTTCAGGTCTAGTTTCTCTTCAAATCACCATTAATGGCATTGTTTATGTGCCTAGCACGTGATTTGCTCAATCTTTAATTCAGATTGCTTCACGCATAGATTTACCAAATTTGTTAATTTATATTTTAAAATAAAGAGTTACCAAATTGTTAGATTTTATATTAAAGCAAATGATTACATGAACTATTTTAGAGGAGAGAGCATAAATTATCGCAATTATCAGTTTTATAATGCGATATCAGTGCCTATGTTTGTTCTTGCTTCTTTTCACAACTTTTGTCAGCCTCATTAGCAGTCATAATCTGCCTGAAAATCATGTTGCTCTGTTCATCTTTGGTGATTCGTTGTTCGATCCCGGAAATAAATTATATCAACACCGCCACTGATTTCCAGGCAAATTTCATTCCTTATGGTGAGACCTTCAAATACCCTACCGGCAGATTCTCCAATGCCGTCTGATCCCAGATTTATTGGTAAACCACTTCAAAAAAATTGAGTTTCGATTTGTCATTCGGTTCATTTCTCACCATTTTACAGCTCAGTTTGCTGGGTTACCAATAATTCCAGCATATTTAAAGCCCGAGAAGCATAGTTTACAGATGGGTGAATTTCGCATCTGGTGGAGCCGGTGCTCTTGTCGAATCTCATCAAGGATTTGTATGTCATATTGGTTTATCATCTTAAATTTCTGTTAAGCTATATTCAGTTCATACTTAAATGGAATTCTTGGTATTTTAAACGCCAGGTCGTGGACCTAGAAACTCAGATAAGATACTTCAAGAAAGTTGAGAAATCATTGAGAAGAGAGGTAGGAGATGCAAGGCCAAGAATTATTGTCTAGAGCTGTTTACTTGATTAGCGTTGGGGGCAATGATTACTTGACCAAAAACTCAACTGCCTCAGACGAAGAGTTCGCTTCCATGGTGCTCGGCAACCTCACCGTCGCTCTCAAAGTAATCCATACTTAAAAAAACTAACTTGTCTCTGTTCCACTCATTTCCACAAGTTTGCTTAAAATCCTTTTTTTTTTTTGTTAACATTGATGCAGGAAATATACAAGAAAGGAGGAGGAAATTTGGGTTCCCAAACCTGATACAGCTGGGTTGTTTACCGTACATGAAAGCAAAATCAGAGGGTTCTTGCAACCATGAAGCGACAGCAATAGCAGAGCTTCAATGCTCTACTTCCCAAAACCCTGGACAAGTTAAAGGAGGAGCTTCAAGGCTTCAAATATGCTCTTTACAATATATATCAATCTTTTCTCAAAGGTTGAACGACCCTTCAAAATATGGTAATGTTAAATCGCTGTCTTTGTTTTTTTTTTTTTTTTCCTTTCTTCTTGCACGAGCAATTAAACAAGGGTCCATTTCATGGGTTTATTTATTGTGTGAAGGTTTCAAGAATGCGACGACGGCGTGTTGTGGGTCTGGTTTGTACGGCGGAGTTTATAGCTGTGGAGGGAAGAGAGGGGTAACGGAGTATGATTTGTGTGATAATCCAGCTGATTTCTTCTTCTTTGATTGGAGAAGGCTTACCGCCAATTTGCAGACTTAATGTGGGCTGGAACTACAGATATCGTACGGCCATACAATCTCAAACGCTATTTGAACACAAAGCATCATCGATTCATCATTCCTATGTCGAGCTTTAATCTCTCAAATAAATTTCATGTTCCAAAGGATAAACCAAAAACTATTTTGGCGAAATGTCTTGTTTTAGATACGAAAAATGGTTGATAGCATCTCATCTATGAGACGATGGGATCATGTGATTGTTACTTGGCTTTTTATCAAAATAAGATGGACACAACAAATACATAGAAAATTGTAGCAGCCTATAAACAGGACTAGGAATGATTTTAATTTTATTTTGCTTTTTTATTTTAATTATACGTTTCAAATGGGTTGGAATAGTTGTGTAAAAAATAATTGGATTGAAACGGAATCCGATATAGATTAAATTTTTAATCTATTAGATTTAAAATAGTTTTATGGGTAAACTACATAAATGACCACATAACTAAGGGTCGGGTTGTGAAATAACCACCATTTTCGAATTTGTGTCAATATAATCACTGAGCTATTTAAGTATTTAATATAGTCATACCGTTAACATTTAAAGGGAGTGTTTATGTGGCAGTTAATAAATTTTGTATAATTAGAGCATGGGTCCTTGTAAAGTTAAGTATTCGTAGCGCTGGCACCCTGCTTTGTTTTCTTCCATTTTGGCCAGTACTTGTATATAATTTGTTTCCTTGGATTTTCATTTAATACGATTTGATCCTAATTCTTTTTTTAATTTGTCTAATTCCTTAATTTGAGCATTAACTTCAAAATCTTTTGTTCTAGTCATGTATTAAATTTATTGATTAAATCCCCTAGATTTTATAATTAATCAATTTGATCACCAATATTACTTTAATTATTAATTTTTATTTAGTTTCTAGTTTCAATTTAATTTAATAAATTTATTTCTCCAATCAAATCGTGACACATTTCACAATTTATCCTGATGTCTAAAATCTAGGGGATTTAATCTATAAATTTAATACATGACTAGAACAAAATATTTTAAAGTTAATGCTCAAATTCATGCATTAGACAAATTAAAAACATAATCAGGATCAAAATGCATTAAATGTAAATCCAAAGAAACAAATCATATACAAGTAGTTACCAAAATGGAAGAAAACAACGCAGGGTGCCAACTCCGCGAAATACGTAACTTTACAAGAACTCGAACCTTAATTATATCAATTTTATTAACTGCCACGTAAACACTTCAGTTACATGTTAACGGTAGGTGGCTATATTAAAACCATTTAAATAGTTCAGTGGTCATATTGACGCAAATTAAAAAATGATAGTCATTTTTGCGACCCACCTTTAGTTATGTGGTCATTTATGTAATTTACCCTAGTTTTATCTATATTTAATACAATGATATCGTATGTAAATTATTTAAAACTTTTTATTTGATGAAAGCGTTGATGGGCACACAAGATCTTACAATAATAGTTGCTATTGGTTTACAAACCCAGGAAAACTTTGTTAAGCTTATTTTACAACTCTTTCTTCTTTCTTATATAACAACACACTACAACTTATATTTATATAGGTTCATTACACCAATTTGATAAGGTTTTTAGTTACTACCCAAGTCTTTATTAAATGCCAAAACATATATACATATTTAACATGTGATTTCTACATCAATTCAAGTCGCTCATCTAATTATTATATTATCAAATTTGATTAGATATTATCTTATCTTCATATCATTTTGGTCTCGTTTGGTGTAGCTTTTTAAACATCGTTTTAGTTAAAAAGTCTATTTTGAAATTGTGGTTTCAAACCAACTGCAAAAGCTAGAATTTGTAGTTTTTTAATTTTCAAATTTACGTTTGGAAGCAAATTATAATTTTTACCCTTATTAATGTATGAGTTTCACTCAATTATGTATTTACATTTTATTTTAATAATTTAATATTAACATCTTTAAAAAAAATTATTATTTAATAATTTATTTTAATTATTTAAAAGTAAACAGAACTCATGGCTTATATATTGAAATATTAATAAAACACTTTATATCCATGTCTTAAAAATTATTGATAATATATTTTTTAATAAAATATAAAAATATTATTAATGAGTTATCTTAAAATATTTTTATATTTTTATTATAGTTTAAGTAATATATTTTATATATCATAGTATTAATAAGTGTAAATATAATTTAAAATTTATATTTTTAATTTACAACATAATTTCTATAATGGACATTTTATTTTTTTCAAACTCACTTTTTAACAATAATCTCAAACACTTAAATTTTAAATTGTACTTCTAAAAGCTCTTTTAAAAAGCTCTTTTCTACCGTACTTTTAAAAGTTACTTTTCAAAATTCATGTCTAACTTACCCTTTATCTTATCTTCATGCTATCAAATTTAACTAGATCTTATTTTATTCATCAAAATTTCATGAATATTCTAGTCCATTTTGAGTTCTAACATCTTTTATTCTCTATTCATCTCTTCTTGTAGTTCTCTCTCATGCCTTTTCTATTTTTTTTCTTCATTATCTTTCACAAAATGACAAATTGAGGGACTAACTTGATGAAACAAATTGATTTTACATTAGATACGAGGTATGGAACATATGAAAAGATAATTGAGGTGTTTAATGAAATGCCTCAAAGAGATATATTTCTCGATCGTGGGCCATGAGTTCTTTGGATGAAGTTGATTATGTGGCAACTAAAGTCATAACTTTTCACAACTAATACCGGTTTGGATACTTTTATTCTTGACTTATGTGTTCATTGATCTGTTCTCAAACTAAGTTTTAGGGACAATGCGAAAGTAAATAATAGGTGTGTAGAAGCGGTTGATTTGTAGTTAATGAGAAGTTATCAAGTGATTTTTTTATTACTTAATTTCTCTCTTCGTCCAGGCTGCATTCTTCATCGGCTTCCCCCCCCCCTGCTTCAGTTTCATGTACGGCATTTGGGAAATCTGGACGAGTCAACTTGCAAAAACTCTGTTTCATTGTATTTGCTCGGGCCGGGATGGGTTTTAAGCTTGAATTTAGGGGCAATTAAAACTTCAAAATTATTCGAGGCAGGGCAGGTTCGGATACATGTTTTTGTATCTCGGGCCAGGTAACTAAAAATCCGTCTCATTGACATCCCTAGAGCTAATGTCATGGGTCAACTCCAGCTTAGAAAGAAAACAAGAAAGAAAACAAGAAACAGAAAAACACAAGAAAAATAAGCCAATTACAGAGAAAAAAAAAACACTACTCATCAAATACAGAAGGAAATCGTCACCAAAATTTCAAAAGTTCCAACGTCGGGAGACGGGGAGAGTTCTAGCAGAAAAGGTAAAATGGTGATTTCTCCCATGGTAGGTCCTTAAAATTAGTAACAAGAATAAAAGAGAAGATTATTTAAATTGTTATACAAGTTAAAAACACTCGCCCCTTTCTTCTTCCATCTATTATCAGAGGGTTGAAACTTGAAAACAACAAAAATGAAGAATATAAAGATCCTCTAGGAAATCCCCAGATTGTGATTTTATTCACCACCTACATGTTTAATTTCCGTAACTGGAATGGTCCAGATATAAATCACTTCTGGTCTGTATAAACCGCGTCAACATCATCAAGTTCAAGCAATTTAGACATAAGTTCCTTGTTCAAGTCCATAGCCTCATCATCCACCTGAAACCAACATATCAATGGCGGCGCGAATGCAATAAGCAAGATGCTGAAACAAGGTGATTAGGAAATCAGGTGTGGTAAGCATTCAGCACATCGTTGGGTCAACATCAGCCATGTACAAGGCAAAAGATCCTGGTTTAGAAGAAATCAAAGGGCAGATCACAGATCTTATCAACATTACAGAAAAAAGTACCTCAATGGTGCTTAGTGGAATCAGCTCAGAACCATTATCAGTTTCAAAATTTATTCCTTCCTCACGTAGCTTTGAAAGTATTGTTCCATAATTTTCTGCTGAGCTTACAATCTTGTAATAGCTACATGGAGAAATCATGTTAGACTTTACCCACTCCAACTAGCAAAACAACTTACATGTTTGAGAAAAGAAAATGGGATTGATTTGTAACAGGTCATTGACAACCATATACGTGGACTTACTAAAGCATACAGATTTGATAATTGATAACCAAGATATGTGCAACGTATTTGTAGAATCGTGATCCTTCATTATATGTCCAGATTTTTTTATCGTCCAGAACAATCCAAAAATATCCAGTCAGAAAAGAGAACGAAGTCTCAACTTTTTTATGCAAACAATAATTAATTCCTCTAAAATTATGTAGAGAAGTATGGAATGAGTTTATGCCCTGTATTAAAAAAATTGAAAATCAAAAGAAGCCGAAAAAGATGCAGTAAGTATGAAAAGGAGAAAGTAATTAAGAATTCAGTTTAAAACTGAAGGAGCATTACCTCTCTGATCTATCCTCGTCAGTATCATCTTCATATATGGAGGCTCAATAACATCCTCAGCTCCAGCATCTAAAGCAATATCAAGGAGCTGGTCTTTGTCAGCATCAGTGAATTTAATATTCACAACACGAACACGCCTAAACTTGAACATAACGGAACCAGGATCTGCCATCTTTGCTCCACAGTCCTTGACTACTCCCTAACAGCTGCAATGATCGAGTATTTTATCTGTTAAGACCTCTACTACCATGCTAACTCCACCATAACCATATACCTGAAAGAAGCAGTATTATTGAAGAGTTAAGAAAACCCAATCTTGTATACCATCAAAGCATCTAAATACAAGAATACCCTCAATGGCTATCACTACAGCAACAAATCTATAAATAAAAGTAGACCATAGAGAGACGTCAACCTCAAGCTTTCTCAATGTAAGCCTCTGCCCTTTTTCTAAGCTCTCTTGATATTGCGTTCCAAAATTTCTTTGGGTATATCAAGCTCCTTGGCCTTCTCAATTACAGCTGCAAGAACTGTATTTGATGCTGGATTTGCACCGCCTCGCTTTATACTGTAGTGCATAAAGCATCAAACTCATGAGATTCAGTCTCCATAAAAAATGTATAGAAACTGGACAAAGTAATATAACTAATGGTAAAATATGATATAAGAACTTCCAGCAATTAACAAATATAATCAATTTTCAATGCTCCTTTTGGCATTGATGTAGAAAATCAAGCAAGGACTATGAGCTACCAACTTACGCAGATACAATTTCTTTTCCAATCTTTGAGTGAACTTTAGCCTTCTTTGCATCTTGAGTACCCTGAGATTAAGTAGAACACTAGTGTAAAAATCACTTCATTGATTGTGAATTTCTGACCACATATATAAGAGGTAAAGACATATTTCAATTCCATGCTAAAACAAGAGTACGCGTGGTATTTAACTATTTCAATTTCATAAATTACAATTGAGTTTGTCTTCTGTTAGGACTTTCATCAAACAGGTAGCATCCAAATCTAAAGAAGCTATATTCATTCAGAGGGAATTTAATAATCAAGACAAAAGAGACCTTTCTGCCGGCAATCTTGGAAGAGCGCCTCCCCATGCAGAGAGGAGGAAAAGTGGAGATGCTTCGTAATTGATGCTCATCGCTGCCAGTATTAACTTGATACAATACTGAAGTTGACGATGAAATTGAGGAAACTGATGATAATAATTTCCTATTGCTTTTTAAGAGGCCATATCGAGAAACAATCAAGGAAGTCGAGGGAACCCCATTTGTGAATCTGGAGAACAGCACCGAGGGCTCTCAAGGTTGAAGATGATCCCATCTTTTATTTGCTTTACTGATGGGGTTTGGTTTTGTTTGGGTTTCTTATCAAATGGTAGAGAAGCACAGTGTTGCTCTGCGCTTCCTTGGACAACGAACTGATAGCTTGGACCTTGGTCGCATATACGAGGCCTTATGTCTTAGTCCTTTACCTATTACAGTATGGCACAAAACGGGCCAAAAATTCCAAAACATTATTTTTACAGTGATCACTTTGCTTTTTCTGACCCTGTTTTGGCATGGAAATTTAACCTAAGAAATCGGTAAAACGTTGTTAAATTGTTCCGTTTAAACTTTACCAAACGTAATAGGCATTCTAATCAGTGTATTATTGGTAGAACCAATATGGCATTGGAATGAAAGTGACACGCCATTTTCAAGTGTCAACCATTAACTTGTGTTTATTTTTGGTTAAATGAACATGGAAGAAAAGTATGAGGAAAATGTGTCATAATCCTCAATGAAAAGTAAAGGAAAAACCTTTACATCCACAACATTAAGAGAAGAAGAAAAAAAGGTTGAAACTTGAATAAGAAATCATGTCCGGTAGTACTTTATTTCCAATCACAAACACCTACTTTTGCTTTCCATCGAATGATGTCTCCAGCTTCCTCCACCAACAATCTTGAACAATCAATACCTTGCCTTCACCAATAATCATAAAAGGCAACATGAAGAACGGAAGATGAAGTATTGCTAAGGAACTTGTGAAAAATATCAGGTTTATAAATTTGTTCTTAAATAATTTGTGACAAAATCATGAAGCACTAACCTTGGTTTGATACAAATTCTATCCTACAAAAGGCTTTTTCAAGTACCCTTGTGTTGTCGTTCAACGCCGGTGCAATTGACAAAACATGCTGATATGCACTTGCATTGCCATTGGAATCCACATTCTGAGTCCTTTGTCGAGCACAATGTCCCTCAGTGACTGGCATCTGACCGCAATATTCAAATCATCCATACAAATATTGCGACAAGAAGCCAACACAAGGTACTCCAGTGATTCATGGTTCCCGAATGCTCTAACACCAACTCAGGTAACCAACTCACAACCTGTTAAATCAATAGCCACCAAGTTCACACAATTTTTAGCAATTGCATTAACTGTGACATCCGATAAGTTGATCAGCCAAGCCAAATTCAACTTCTTGAGACTCAAAAGCGAAGAAACCGCGAGTCCACCGGAATCTGTTATCTTTGGCCCGCATTCAGCTAAATTTAGCTCCTCCAAACAACACATGTGCTTCAACATCGACACCCCAGAATCAGTAATTCGATCACACTCAGCAAGGACCAGTTTTTTCAACGATCTTGAGATGAACCCAGTTGCTAAAACAGCCAATCCATGGTCAGTAATCAATGAACAAGCTTCCAAATTCAAAACCCGAATGGAATTGGAACACCCGATTGCTTCAACAGCTTGGTCATCCACCAAATTACACCTTCCTAAATCCAGAGAGGTCAAATTCTTGCAGAAACTAACGAGGGAAATAACAGCAATATTGCCTACATTTCTCCTCTTTCGCAACAAAGCTTTCGTTAGATTTCGGCACCCATTAGCCAGAGCGCTAACCCCATCATTCCCAACATCTTCAAAGCCGGAAATCCCATCAACTTCATCAAATTCTTCAAGTGCTTTCCTAAGATTAAGGTTAAGGACTCGGAGCCTGGGACATGTTTTGGCCACGAATTCAAGGTGGGGATCGGAGATAAAAATCTGGGTTTCAAAGAAAGAAGATTTGGGAATCTGGGCATGAAACTGGGGAGGAGATCGGGCTCAAGAACCCGAAGGGATAATCGGGATAAACCTTCCACCCGCAGCCATTGTTTGCAGACTTGAGGGAATGATTTCCTGTCGTTTTGATCATAAACCCATTTGAGAACTAAGCTTAACTCGTCGTCACCCAGTCTCGACATGAAGATAACAAAATCGTAACTCTTCGAGTTTTTCTATGAATTGAACGGGTAGAACCCAGACAAAAACAACAACCAATACCCAAAAAAAACTACTCGAAGACAAAAGCTATGTAGACTGCAAGAGTATGCGTATGGCACCCACTCATTTCAAAAATGGTGGTTTATATGAGAACCACCCATTTCCCAAATTTAATACTTCTTTAATGAGAAAATCAGATATGAAATCTTCCTTAAAATTTAAAATTAAAATCAGAAGCTGTATGGCTTAGCTGGCTTCCTCGCCCATGTGGGAAAAAAATTTTCCCATATAACTCTACTCAAATTATTTTTTAAACTTTGATGTTTATTACAGTGATTTTATTAATCATTAAGTATTTCATAGGTCGTCAAATGTTCCTTACGATAAAGTATTTTCTGTTACAGTAATTCTTCTTTTTTCCCTCGTTGTTGTAGTTTCATAGATCGTCGTGTGCTTCTGAAGACCTATAGATGTCGTCATGTGTTTCTAGAGACCTATGGTGGTCACTGTAACAATCACCCTACTTAAGTAAATAGTTGTTCGATTGTACTATGTGAAATTTTTTTTTTCAATTGCTTTATTCAAACACTTTTGCCAGCTTAACTTAACACTATTTTCTATCTTAAATTCCTTTTTCCTCACAATATGTTTTACCTTCAAAATAGAATAACATTACTTATGGTAGAATTTATTTTCCTTAAAAATGATTTTCATCAAGTAATAATATTTAAAAAAAAGTTTATCAAAGACCACCGGATATTTATTAACTACTGTATCCGTTAAAGATTGCGTGGATTGGTTGGCAAAGAAGGAGAAGAAGAAGCAGGAGCAAAATGCATGTTGTCCTTTGGTAACCATATTCCTTTTAGTATTGGAGCAAAATACATTTTTATTTATTTTGTCTTATGAATGTTTTACATTTTTATACATTTATATCCATATTATATAATTAAAAATATAAAAGAGATTATTGATAGTTTCATTATATTAATAATTAAATGAAATTAACATCTCATTATCAATAATTCGAATTATATCTATTTTAATTATAAAAAATGCTAGGGAAGTAAAAAAATGTGTTACTTATACCTCGATTGAAACATCTTAATCTCACCTAATCGCAGGTGGTTTAAACTAGGGGTGTGCAAAAAAAATCCGATCCGATCGATCTGACCCGTTGATCCGATCCGAAAAATCGGATATCCGATTCGTTTTTTAATTCTCGGATAGTTTGGATCGGGAATCCGAATTTTTTTTCGGATTATTGGATCGGATACGGATCGATAAAAAATAATTTTTGGATTATCCGAAAATTCAATTTTTTGTGTGTGGCTATTTTAGATAAAGAGCTATTGTGGTTTGGGAAGAGTTGTGGAGCTCTGGCAGTATTTGGAACCATTTGCAGGGTCTTTTCGTATCTATTCTTTAACATGTTGAAGAATTTCCTCTAGCAGTGAGTGTTTCTTCTCCACAAATAATTTATCTTTTTGCCAAATCAAGCTAACTTTTCTAATTGAAACCAAACATTTTCAATAACTGAATTTTCCTATTTGTACTCACCGCATAAGATGAAATATTAGATTTTCGACCTAAGGTGTCTGTATTCATTTTTTTCCACCAATGTCAGTGTTTCGTTATGGTGCAGATATTTTTTTAAATGACCATGGTATTGTTTTTGCTAATATCAAGGGTACAGAGTAATAACAAGATTAGTAGCTCGAGTATGGTGCTTGATGGAGATTTGTTCGAAACCAGAGATAATAAGCATAATAACTGATCCAACTACTGAAACTGCAAAAATAGGTATACTGCTTTCATTTCTAAATCAAATAAGAAAGTCTCATCATATTATCTCCATTGCTCCATCTCTTGTCCTAATGAAACCATCTTTCGTCATTTAAATTTCTTCTAATATTTTGAGCATTAAAGGAGATCTCAATCTCTTTGATGTTGTGTATGATCGACTTACAAATATTTCTATTGTTGTGAGGTATGGAGGCTATATACAACTGTTGATAAGAAATTCATAGGTTATTCATGTCGAGTAACCTTGGGAAGGATTGGCGTGGAGGACTAAAATCGGATTCGGATCCGGATATTCAGATATCCGATTCGAAATTTTGGATATCCAAATTTTTGGATATCTAATTTTTTCAGATTCGATACAGATCATTACTTTAGGTATCTGAAATTTTCGAATATCCAAAAATTTAGATCGAATAATATCCGATATCCGATAATGTACACCCCTAGTTTAATCTTGGTATTCATGGCTGCCGACATTCTGTATATTCCAAACTTAAACATTAATTTTCCTACTTTCGCTTTCATTACCTCTTCTTTTAGTTAATTCTGTGTTGCCTATTTTTAGATAGGGTAAACTACAAATGAATCCTCCTATTATAAGACGTAGTTTTATTAAGTCCTCCAATTATTAAAAGTTACAGAATATTCACTCGATTATAGGATATTGCTTTGTTGAGTCCTTCGATTATTAAAAGTTATAAAATGATAACTTTATTATTCATTATGTTCCAAACTCGTCATTTTCCTTTAAAAAATTGACGTCAGTCTGAGTTGGATGTTAATATGTTGTATGAGATATGATAGTCGTTTGAGAATTTGGGTCAGATTTTATCATATCTTAGATAACATATTAACATCCAACTCATATTATTGTTTATTTTTAACAGAAAATGATGAATTTAGAATATCATGAATAGCTAGGTGATCATTTTGTAACTTTTAATAGTCAGATGACTCAACAAAGTAATATTCTATAATCGGGTAATTATTTTGTTACTTTTGATAATCGAGATACTCAACAAAGCATCAGCCTATAGTCGAGTGGCCATTTGTGTATTTTACCCTTTTAAATAATATCTATTTCGTGTCTTTAGCATTATGTCCCAAAATTAAAATTTATCTTCTTTATTTTTCAAACACTTCGAATTTTATTTTTCTTATATGATTTATATTTTTCAATTAAATATTAATAGAATCTCATTAAATGCACAATTTTTTAGATATCAATCACATGAAAATAATATGATATGATGTAAATATCTATTCGAATGATATTGATAATTTAAAAAAATATTAGTTGAATCATAAAATAAGTGTTTAAATTATCATTTTTTAAATAATGTTTATTTTTTAAAATTTGTTTAAGTGTTTGATGTTATAAATATTGTCATTTTAGATCTTTTGATCGTAACCGTTAAAATACTCTGTTAATTCAAGTTCTCGTAATTGTAAAATTTTTATAAAAGAATTTAAAAGTAAATTATATATTAAAATATATTAAATAAAATCCCAAACCAAACCCCGTCGCCCTCCCCTTCCCTGCAATTTTAGCACACTTCCTTTGCAAAGTCAAAGGATTCAAAGGTGATAAAAAGGACAAACAATTCATTTTCTCCGCCTCATTCACTGACTGGTTTAGATCAATTTTCATGAATGTCCCAATTTGTTTTCTTTAAAAACAAAAGCCTTTTCACCTCACTGTAAGCACACGCATAGCCAAACAAAACACTAGAGACTGATCAAAGAAAAGAGTATTCTCAGAAGAATTAAATATCAGAGAAAATGAAAATTTAAGTGATATTAGTGCCAAGCAAATTTTTTTAAAACAAAAGAAGAAGAAGAAAGGCATGTCGAATGAAAAAGGCATAGTTTTCAGAACCGGATCGATTAGCGAACCAGACATGCTATCGGTTCATTGGTTCAACCGGTCGAATCGGTCCGACCGGTCGGAAGAACCGGACGACGTCATAATTATTTAAAAAATTAAATAAAATACCAAAAATATTTAATAAAAAAAAAATTTTATATCACAAGTCATATTCAAAGCAAGTCATAACATATATAAATTAAAAACCATAAAATCAAGTGAAACAAAATGATTCAAATTAACTACAACATAATATTTAAGGTAAAACATATTAAATAATAAATATAATTATATAACTATAATTAAAAAATAAATTTGGAGCTAAAAATCATAACAAAATGATATTGTTTGGTTTAATTTTTTTTTTAAATAATCTCACATGGCTAAGAAACATAGAATAGCATCCCAAAAGTCTAAAGAGTAAAAATATGAGAACAAAACAATCTCACATTGCTAAGAAACATAGAAGAGCATCACAACTAACTTCTATAAATAATAGACATAATTTGGCATTCAAAATCATGGAACCTTTTGGTGAGCATTGAGTGAACTATTCTTTCACTTCAATCAAGCTCGAATTTTAGGCTTCAATTGAGCTTCTAAATTTTTTTTTAGTTCAAGCCTTTTTTAGTTTAAGTTTCAATATTATATTTCGAGTTCGAGTTGAACTTGATAATTTTTAACTTGTGAGTTTGAGTGGAGTTGAGCTTACTTTTAAAGTTTTCAAGTTCGAGTCGAGCTCAGCAATACTCGAGTTCGACTTGGCTCGTTTAACAAACGACGTTTGGTTTAATTTTTTTTTTAAAAAAACAAAATTTCTGATTTTTCCGATTTTTTCCGGTTTTCAGTCGGTCCGGTTCGAACGGTTCAACGGTTCTGACCGGTTCACTACTAGCGGTTTAACGGATTTAGATTGAACCGAACTAGACAACAATTTCTGATTGAACATATCCGATCCGGTTTTCAAAACAGAGGAAAAAGGGAGAAAAGAGGAAAGAGTGGTTAAATAATAATAAACAATTCGAAATATGATTCCTCTCTGTTATTTGGAGGGAGAGGGAGGGAGAGGGAACGAGAGGAAGAGGATTTTTTTAAATATATTTTAAATATAATAATTTATTTATGAGATTTATTTTAATAAAATTTTCATAATTATCAAATACGATATTCATCGATTAACATAGTTTTTTTACGGTTGTTATAATTCGATCATTTACAATGTTAATATTTGTAATGTTGATATTTAGATATATCAAAAAATCTACACATCACTTTAAGTAAAATAATATAGCTCAAATATTTATTTTTTAATTAAACTTAAAGTATTTTAATATTTAAGACTAAATTTAAAATAAAGGTTGGAGGTTTTCTAGGCAAGTAACTATATAATAAACTTAAAACAATCATTTTATATACCAATAGTTAAATTAAAACAAAATGCACAAAAGAGATTAAGATCAAGGATAGCATTTTTATCTCTACTTTACGAGTTTTAATCTTAGTAAGTAAGATTATTTTTTCATTTTAAAAATTTAAGTTTGGGTTCCTTTCTAAAGGTGAGGTTAAGTCTAAGGTAAAAAGAACTTGATATGAAATTACATCATAATTACTTCTTATTTATTTAAGAATGAATATAATAATATTTTTCTTTATATTATTTTTTCTAATTAGATTTTATTTTATCTAATAAAATGAATATATATATATATATATATGTGTGTTAGACTGAATATAAATTTTAACTTGAAAGATCGAATCAAGTTTCACATTAAATGAGACTCTTAAACTTTGGCTCTAGTTAAATATGAGTGATTTTGTTTTTTTGAGCCATAATGGAGTGAGTAAAAAAATCAACCCAACCTCACTTATGACCATCTTTAATTAAGATATAATAATAATGAAAGACACATGGTATTCTAAAGAATAAACTATAAGTTTAGTATTCTCAATTATCATTTTTGTTTCGTCTTGATCACTCAACTAACTTTTATTTGAAAACATACCCAATGTTATGTCTTAATTTCATTTTAGTCGCTCATCATTAAAAAATTAATAGTGATGTTGAAGTTTCACCATAAGGTAATGTCACATTATTGTTAAAAAAATTAAAAATGATATGTTATGAGTTCTGTTAATTTTTAATGACATGTGTCAAAAATGAAACCAAAACATAACATTAGGTATGATTCTGGAGAAAAAAAATCTAATAGTTGAGTGACCAAAACGAAATAAAGTAATAGTTTGGGTACTAAACGCGTAGTTTATCCTATTCTAAATTCACTTATAGTGAATCAATCAAGTTGTCTCAATGATTAAAGGAAATATTATCCTCCCTTGAGCTATTGGGTTTGAATAAATACGTCTATAGTATAAGTACACATTGTTAATAGTTAAAAAATTATGAACGGATACAACATAGTAATCAGCTCATACTATTAAAAAATTAACAATAATTTTATATAAAGTATTAATTTATAAATTAAAATGATTAAATTATTATTTTAATTTAAGCTTCATATAAAAATAAGTGCCTACACTATACTCAATATTGACTTTTGGTGCTTAAAGAATTTTTCATTAAAAATTAGATGTCTAATGTTTTCTCCATTACACTTTTAAGTGTCTACCGTAAAAAAAATAGTTAAGTGACACGTGTCACGTTCAGATTTTTTAATATTTTTAAATATTATTTTATTTAAAAAATTAAAAATATAAATGTGATATGTGTCAGTTAACGAGTTTTTTAATGTTGAATACCTAAAAGTGTAATGGAAAAAATATTATGTTAGCTTAATCGATCAACCGAATGATGCCAAGAGGGGGTGAATTGGCCTTTTAAGAATTTTGGTGGAAGCAATCGAAAAATAAAATTTTTGTACACCAATTTAGAGTGGTTCGACTTTCTCAAAGTCTACATCCACTACCTTAGCATCCACACTAAAGATTTCTCAAATCTACTAGATTGGCTTACCTTTGAGGACAAGGTCTAACTTTACAACAACCCACAAGGTTTATACCCAAAACCTTGTTTACACTATTTCCACGAGGGGAATTACAAATAAAGCAAAAAAAGAGAAAACCTTACAAGGAAAATGTGTTTGCACTAATTAAGCTCTCACCCAAATCAGACTTGAGCAAATTAAACAATGATACAAGTGGGTTTATAACAAGGAATTTGAAAATTAAGCACAAAACAAAACTTTGATGTTGGTAGATTGGTTCATTATGTTTCTTATGACCTTGGAAGCTTTGACCTTCAATTTATACATTCTCCATTAATTCTAGCCATTTGGAGCCGTTGTGGATCATTATAGCCGTTACCTACAACCAAAAATAATATTTAATGCACAAGGGATCAATCATTTTCATCCATGGATTGATCCTTTGGTGAAGGGATCGATCCTTTTTGTAAACGATCGATCCCAAACCTACTGGAATCCAATGGATCGATCCTTTTTCAAGGGGATCTTTCCATTGCTCAAAGTGATCAATTCTTTTTGTAAGAGATCGGTACTTTGAGCCAGAAAAGCTTGGAAACTTAACTTTAAAGCGCAAAAATGATCGAGTATGTTTTTGAAAAGGTTCGACTAAGTTGAAAAACATTTAAAACATATTTTTCAAGTAAATTTGGACTTTGAATTAATTTTTATAAAGTTTTGATCAATTCAATTAAGTCCAAAATCAATTTTACAAATTATTGTTATATCAAATCTTAATTCAACAATCTCTCCCTTTTTTATATAACAAAACTCTTTGAAAAAATGTTTTTGAAAAATGCTCCCCTTAGAAAAATAATAAAAGGATTTATGAATTAAAAAAAACTTTAAGGTCCAATTTTAAGTTAAAAAATTCATTTTACACATATTTCTCCCCCTTTTTGTTATATCAAAAATAATTCACAATATTAGAAACAATATAACAAGGAGATAAAGTAAAAAAAAAAGCTAGAAACAATTTAACACATGGAGAATTATATATGAAGCATCAAAGTACTTTAACATAAATAGATAAATCCATACAAGACATAAAGTACCAAAGTCATAAAAATTCAAATGGCCAAATAAAACATTTAAGTACCAAATACCAAATAAACATCAAAGATCCAAATAACATAAAAGTAGAAAAGTCTAAAAAATCCAATAATGAAATGATATGATATGCATGCATAAACTAAGATGATGATGGAGGGAAGGAAAATCTGTCAAGCTAACGTTGAATTGCTCGAACCTCCTCGATCATACGAGCCTCAAGAGCATCCTAACGATGCTAAATCGTATTAAAACGAGAGTCGACATGGGCTCGAAGAGAATCAAAAGACTGAAGCATCCTCTCCTCAAATCCTTGAAAGAAATCTATGACAGGTGTCGGGTCTACGTGAGCCGCTCTATCGGGTTCCTTGCCAACAACATTGTCATGAGCCTCATCCATGCGTTTATCTCCATCGTGCTCATCATCCATATGTTCGTTGTGACGACTACGGACCCAATGCATGTATCCCTCAGGCTCCTCCGAGTAGTTGATATTCGCCATGGTTCCACGACCAATGGTCCTCTCATCGGAAGGAAAATGTCGGGCTCATAAGAAGTGTCGATGTCAAGAAGCTTGAACAAGTGGATAAGGTACATCCCATAGACAAGATTCGATCGAGCCTTCGATTTGATGATAGTCACTATATCGTTGAAGATCATGCTAGCGATATGAAGCTTACGACTATGTTGGATACAAAATATCCACCAATAGTCGCTCTCACGAACGGTGGAGAACTTTGTGCCTCGAGCACGAATACAATTGGAGACAATGAGATAGATAAAACGATCGTGAAGGGAGAAAATGGTGGCTTTATTTTTTATAAGACGTATCTCGGGAGGAAAAGGGCATTTTTAGTTATCATCATTAGTAAGAGGAAGGTCAAAATATTGGGCGACGAAATTGATAGTAATAGTCTGACCTATAAGATGTGAGACAATAGTCCAATAAATGGTGTCATCACAAGTAGTGGATGACACATGGGCATTTGAGTAAAAAGCTCAAACCAATGTAGGGAAAATCAAGCCATGAAAGTTAAGAAAAGTAAAAGAGCTTCATATCTTTCATATTTTGCTCGTAAGAAAAATCCAATTTTTCTAAAAATTTAAAGTTAATTTTTCAGGTTTCGTTGATCGGTCGGTATGCAAAGAACGAGTCAATACGCTCATGATATTTGGTGTTCCGAAAACATTGGTCAATCCAAGAATCAATTTGAATCAAGGATTCGCCCTTTGAAGCCACGATCTTTCTCTTAGTCATTTAAAAAAATTATGAAAATTGAGTTTGAGCCAATATAGATGTTTGAAAGATATTAAAAGTGATTTTGGAAAAATTAAAAACAAATTTTTAGGTGAAAAATAGTGTATGGTTGAATGGTCTTGGTGGTGGTTTTTGGTTGGGACTTTTATCGAACACCTTGTGGGTGTAGAATAAAAAAAATTGGATTTTGAAAGATTTGATCAATTGGTAATACTCCATGAAAGAAAAAACAAATATTTGCAATAAAAACTTGTTCTCTAACCATCTAATTCAACCCAATTTTATCCAAATTATGAAAATTGAAAAGTTGATTTTTGGAAAAATCTTACCTAAATGTGTTGAATCCTTCAAGAATATGTTATGAAACGTTGAAGGGATGGAAGAAGGTTGATTTTTGCACAAAACCCACTTGAAATTTATTCGGATTGAAGGATTTTTTTATGAAAAATGAATTTTTGGGTATTTTGGGAGTTTAGGTTCAAAATATGGTGCTTGGAAAAAAGAGATGTGCGTGAAATAGCCTTTAAAGATCCCTAGATGATTTTGGCCTAAAGGGATCGATCTTTTTTTGCAAAGGGGCCGATCCTTTTTTTAGAAAATTGCATTTTTATTCCAATGACCAAAATTGATGATACAAGACTCGAATTTCATACAACCTAAGTCATATTATTGATAGAAAATTAATTTTAATGACTTGGAGGATACTAAATGTGCATGAATGTCAACTTGAAACATCAAATTATGCAAATTTTTATTATTGGTGATTTGCACAACTAAAGTCCAAATCAAGTCACATAAACATATAATGGCTCTAAAGATACTAAACATGCATATTTTCAATTTTTACTACATTTAAAAATCACATTCTCAAAATCAACATATATGATCAATACAAAGTATGGAGAATATGATTTCACATCAACGATCAAATATCACAAACTTAAGGCCAAAATTATCATCACAAACATATAAGACCATAAGATTGCAACTCATGTAATAAAATCTCCCTCTAACTAATTGCATTTAAGCACTATGTGGGGACACTCAATCATGCATATAAACATTTTAAATCATACAAAGCACAAAATTGAATGAAATTAAAAAATTTGTTACCACTTGAATTTAAGTTTATTTCTTAGGTCTCTCTTTCTTAAAGTGTCATTCATTAGTGTGTTTTAGAGCTTCCAAATACATTGACAATGCTCACTATTGCTCCAACACACCTAAATGAGACATTTACTTGGTTTTTGGTACCCAAATTGCTTTGTGTCCTTGATTGTTAGTTTCAATGCCTCTAGTTCCCTTACAAACCCATACTTATCTTATTTTATAAAATTTTCTTTTCTTTATAAGACAAGTATTAGAATTATGACCATGATAATAGCAATGTGAACATTTTTTCATTATTGACTTTGATGAATTGTTAGAGATAATTTCTTTTTGTTTTATTAAGCATTCAAGCTTAACTTTTAAATCAAGATTTTCTTTTTCTAAATCATTGATTTTGAATTTTGAAACATCAAAATCATTTTTCAAAATTTCATTTTTTTCAAAATCTATTTTTGCTTTCAAAAGAAAATCATTTGCAACTATAAATTTTGAAATAATTTCTTATATTTGGAATTCATGATCTCAAATTCCAAATATAATTCATCATAGGTTTCTTGTAACTCTTTAAAAAATAAGAATTTAAATCACAAAAGTTATAAGATACCTTGGGCTCTTCAAGAGCCATTAAGTACACTAGTTTTGGATTTGAGAGGAGGTTTGAACTTGATATTTCTTCTTTCTTCACCATGAAGCTCTTCAAGCTTATCCCATAGGTCATTGGCATTTGAACATGAAAAAATTTCTTCATACATCGGGACCAAATGCACAAAATAAAATGTGAATGACCATGACATTTTGTTGAAATTTTTTTCGTTCTTGGTCACTCCACTCCTTCATCTTCTTCGTTGGAAAAGAATAATCATTCATGATCATCTCTCATGCTTCAAGATCAATAGATTGGATGAATAGATTCATTAAATTCTTCCAATGACCATAGTTATCTCCAATGAGGTATGAAGTCTTGTTGATCGGTTGGGAGTCCTCTATGTAGAATGAGTCGGAAGTGGAAGCCATCTTTTCAGCTGAATAGAAAATTGATAAACTAGTTTTAGGATCTTCACAAGGTTGTTAAATAGTCAATTATAACCCGATCTGATACCAATTTTTATCTTTATTAATCAACTGAATGTTGCCAAGATGGGGCGAATTGACCTTTTAAGAATTTTGGCGAAATCAATCGGAAAACAAATTTTACGCATTGATTTAGAGTGGTTTGACTTTCTCAAAGTCTACATCCAATACCTTAGCATCCACACTAAGGATTTCTCAAATACACTAGATTTGCTTATCTTTGAGGACAAGGTGTAACCTTACAACAACCCACAAGGATTTTGTTGAAAATATTTTGATATTTCGATATAACAAAATAAGATAAATGAATTTTAAGATTTTCCAAAAAGATTTTCTAAGTATATTCGATATAATTATTCGAATATCAAAATATTACTCCAAATCTTTCAAAAGTCATTTTTAATCCTTACTCAAGTGTAAAATTAAGTTTTAATTTTAAAATTATTTCAAAATAATTTTACAAAGTATTTCGAACCATTTCAAAGCCAAAAATTCCAGAATGTCCAGAGGGAACCAATTCCCCCCAAGGAGGTACCGATTCCCCCCTGTTTAACAGTCGAAATATTTGAATTTTACACTTAGGGAACCGATTCCCCATGAGGGGAACCGATTCCCCATGAGGGGTATTGATTCCCCCCACGCTCCAAGCTGTTTTATTAAATGATTTCACACTAAAACGGCCCTATTGACTCCACTAATCATCCTTCAGAATCATTTGAAGGTGTATTTAAACAAGCTTAGAAGTCATTGATAAAAAACAAGAAACAAGTATCAACAAGAATAAAGAGAGAATCAAAGAGAAAGCATCAAACCTCAAGTTTGAGCATTTTCAAGCCTATTTCATTCAATATTCATTTTTGCTTTCAAGAACACTTATTGTGCTCAATTGTATTATTCTTGAGTGTTCTTTCTTTTTTCTAGAATTGTACAAACATATTGCCTTGTGAGGATTTTCTTGTAAGTTTGCAAAATTTGTATTGTTCTCTTTGGGAGAGAGTATTCTCAAGAATTTGGGGTATAATTCTTGAGGGATTTGTAAGGTTACTGTAACACCCCCAACCCATACCCGACCCGGATATGAGTCAAAGATACTACATTGACTTTAAAACACAACTGTTAACAAATAATAGTAAAATATTTGAACTTATATTAAGAAAATACAATAATATACATACTGTAATATAAGTTTACCAAAATATTCAGAGCATACACAACTTAAACCTTTAATTACATGCCAACTGCTATTTACATAACCTACTGATTAAGTTGCTTCTGATCTGATGGTTGCAGGAGTAATACTGTCAAGCTGCTTCACCTGTCTCGTCTATTTCCTCGAATCCTACGTGTGAAACACTCACACGCTAAGTCATCGACTTAGTGAGGCAATAATAATAACAAGGCAATGTAATGAAAATGTCATGATCATATGAAATGAGATACAAACATGTACTTAATCAATGTAGTATACATCATTAATATCCATACCTGTAAGCGTATGACTGTAACATTCATGAATCTGTATTAATAAGTTTATTGGCCCATGATAGCATATTGAGAACCTAAGGTATCGGAGTAATGTGAGGTTGTGCACTATGCTGTCACCACAGCTCGTATAAATACACCAAAGTGCCCCGTAGAATTGCACCGTAGTGCCATATAATGATGTCCATAAGGACCACATAGAATTCCTTAAGAATCATATACATATACTATGGATCAAGTATGTGTCTTTCAAGACTTCACACATGTTCCAAAGAATATACATATGTCCCAAAGAACCGCGTAGAATTGCACCGTAGTGCCATATAATAATGTCCATAAGGACCACATAGAATTCCTTAAGAATCATATACATATAGGGATCAAGTATGTGTCTTTCAAGACTTCACACATGTTCCAAAGAATATACATATGTCCCAAAGAACCGCGTAGACCCTCTACCCTTGGCATGCCAACTATACCTATAGTTCTCATCTACATAACATGGGCTTTTACATTTCACGTAGTCTATATCGCGTAGACATGTAATTCCTTACCTTTTCACATAGTCATAACTTTTCCCACATATTCATGTCATATAATGCATTTTATATGAATCATGTCATGTCTCTAATACAGAATATGCTCATGTACCAAGATATAAAATCTAGACTTATCACAAGTCTAGAATGGAGTATATTTCTATAATCATGCTATGCATATGCACTCACCTATACTTCTTTGCCTTTTCCTCGATCGATCCTACTTGTAGATTGTTCCCGAACTCGTGTAGGCTCGGTATCTACATAAACATAATTTTCAAGATGATCATCAATGTCTATGTCTTGAAATTAAGCTTTAATAGCTTACTAATTTAAGGAATTAATAGCTTAGTCTTTCTTTCTTTTCTTCCTTTTTTTTCTCATGGGGGAATCGGTTCCCCCCCCTGGGGGTATCGATTCCCCTCTAGCATTCTGGAAATTCATATTCGTTGAGGGGGTATCGGTTCCCCTTGAATGGGTACCGATTCCCCTAGCCCGAAAATCCTATTTTGAGCTCGAAAATCCTTTCCTTTCAGCTCAAATATACATATTTCACTCCCTTTAATACTCTTAGCTTTCATACCCTTACTTAAACTAATTATTATCCATTCAATACCTCTAAAACTAAGAAAACTACTCATCCATATAGAATTGAAGAATCTTACTCCAATTCCAACTTGTTCTAATTTCAATTCTATTACTTCATACTTCTTAATTGACTTATTGACAAGTCAAAAATCTTATTCAAACTTCAAAAACTCATCCATATCAAAATTTCTTCTAAAAACTCATTTTCCAAATCTATCTCTAAAACACTTATCTTGTTGTTTTAATGTCATATAAGCTTTCCTTTAGCTTATATAACATCTAAACTTTCATTTCCAATCTTAAAAATCAAAGAAACTACCAAGGTTCAGATTCTTACCTTTACTTGCAAGCTCCACGTTTGGAGAAGGAAGAGAAGAAGATAAGAAAGAATGAAGAAGAAATGAGAGGATTCTGGAAACCTAATGCCCACGTGGGTTCTAATATAATCCCCAAGGAATATTTAATTATTTCATTTACTCAATTACTCTTTTACCCTCTTAATTCCCCTTCTTTATAATTCAATCCTACACCAAATAACTCAAATAGATCATTACACTCTTCCATCATTTTACTTAAATCACCAAATGTTGAAACTTTGCAAATTAATCACTAACCCGGCATGGAGGATGTTACAGTTACTCTTTGTCCTCAAAAGAAAGACAAATTAGTGAATTTGTGGAAAATCCTTAGTGTGGATAGCTAAGGTAGTGGACGTAGACTTTGGTTAAGAAAGTTGAACCACTCTAAATCGCTGCGCAATTACTTTCAATTTTCTGCACAAGCTTCCACCGGAATTTTTATTTTCCAATTCACCCCCCTCTTGGCCATATTAATAGATCGATTAACTCAATAATTTTAATCAGAGCTTGACTCATTTGAAGGTTTAACCGTCTCTTGATTAGATCCGGGAAGAGTTACATCGATAATTAAAGTTATCAATGTCCTCCACTTCAAACGTCGACTCCGGTCTCGATTCGATGCCCGTCAACAAGCCTCATTTCTTCAATGGAGCTAACTATGCCTATTGGTTGAGAAAGTCGAACCACTCTAAATCGCTGCGCAATTACTTTCAATTTTCTGCACAAGCTTCCACTGGAATTTTTATTTGCCAATTCACTCCCCTCTTGGCCATATTAATAGATCGATTAACTCAATAATTGGCATCAGAGCTTGACTCATTTGAAGGTTTAACCATCTCTTGAGTAGATCCGGGAAGAGTTACATCGATAATTAAAGTTATCAATGGCCTCCACTTCAAACGTCGACTCCGGTCTCGATTCGATGCTCGTCAACAAGCCTCATTTCTTCAATGAAGCTAACTATGCCTATTGGAAGAATATGATGATGTATTTCATTCAAACCAGTGACATGGGAGCATGGAATATTGTAGAAGACAGATATATCAAGCCTCTCACTTATCCAAGATTGTGGAGTGAAGGAGAGACAAAAATGTTCCAGCTCAACTCCAAAGCCATCCATACCATATTTTGTGCTCTTGGACCAGATGAATATGAAAGAGTTTCATCTTGTAAAACCGCCAAAGAAATATGGGATAAACTACAAGTCACTCATGAAGGCACCGACAAGGTAAAAGAATCTAAAATTAGTCTTCTAACACATAGCTATGAAAATTTCAGGATGAAACCAAATAAAGATATCAAAGCTATGACGGGTAGATTCTCAACGATTGTCAATGGTCTCAAATCATATGGAGAGATTATTCCAAACGAAAAGTTTGTGAGGAAGTTAGTTTACTCACTTCCAAAATCATGGCAATCCAAGAAGACTGCAATCATCGAGGCTAAGAACTTAAAGTCCTTAACTCTTGAAGAGCTAATCGGTTCCCTCCTCACTCATGAAATAATGCTTGAAGATGAGGTGAAACTCGATAAGATTGAAGAGACACCAAATGAGAAGGAGAAGAAGAAAAACATTGGAGTTGCTCTCAAATCCACAAAAGAAGAGAGTGATTCGGATGAAGATGACGATGACAAGAAAATGGCATTTTTTGCCAAACGGTTCAGAAAAATGATGAGACCTTACCGAGGAAGAAAATTCAAACGAAATGAAGGCCTAAAAATGAACCAAAAGAGAAGGACCCGATCATTTGCTATGAATGTAAAAAGTCGGGGCATGTCAAATATGATTGCCCACAATTGAAGAGAAAGAGTCAATCAAAGAATAAGCACAAGGATCATGTGGCTACATGGAGCGATGAAGAAGGTTCCGATAAAGAGGAACAAGAAGTAGCAAACTTGTGTTTAATGGCATTCGGGGAAGATTCTAAGGTAACCTCTAACTCATATGAATTTGATGATTTATCTTATGATGAGCTATTAGAGGAATATAATGGGTTGGCTTCAGATTATGAGAAATTGTTTTTAAAATATAAAAATGATGTTTCAAAATTAAAAAATGAAAATAAACTCATATCCAAAACCAACAACGATCTTGCAAGTAAAATCAAAGATTTGCAAATCAAACTAGAAGAGTTTGAAAACAAAAATTCGGATTTGCAAAATTTACTTTCAAATGTCAATGATAATCATCAAAAGAAAATTGATGATCTTAAAGCTTCTTTTGATAAAGTTGGAAAAAAACGTTTTGAAAAAGTAGAAAATTCAAAATCCAACTTTGTTAGAAAAAGTTTTAAAAACTACAATCATAGAGGTCCCCGAAGAACCTCTAATGAAAAAGTCATTAGAAGTATATGGGTTCCTAAAGGACTCATTACTACTAAAGATAAAGATATCCTACACAATTGAATACCTAAGGGGACTAGGATTTTGGAAACTAATGAATATGGACCCAAAAGAATTTGGGTACCAAAAATTAGAAATTAATCTAAACTTTGTAGGAAAAGGAGCATTGCTACAAGGCACGGGAAACAAATTCAAATTCATGGTACCTTGATAGTGGATGCTCGAGACACATGACTGGGGACAACAGCCGGTTTATTGAGCTTAAAGCCAAAAATTGAGGAGAAGTGACTTTTGGTGATAACTCAAAAGGTCACATTGAAGGTATAGGCACTATAGGTAATACCTCTTCCATACAAATTAAGAATGTTTTATATGTGAATGGATTAAAGCATAATCTTTTGAGTATTAGTCAATTATGTGATAAAGGATTCAATGTCATGTTTGAAACCAATGGTTGTAAAGTTATTGACATTGCATCTAATCGAATTATGCTTGTTGGTTATAGAATAGGAAACATATACATGGTGCATTTAGACTCTATTGATATGACTAATTTATGCCTAGCTGCTAAGGATGAGCATGATAGTTGGTTATGGCATAGGAGACTAGGACATGCTAGTATGAGTGTTTTGCAACGGTTAATTCAAGGAGACTTAGTAAGAGGGCTGCCTAAACTGAAATTTGATAATGATAAAATATGTGATGCTTGTGCTAAAGGAAAACAAAAGCGAGTTTCTTTTAAATCCATTAATGATGTATCAACTAGTAGAGTATTGCAATTGATCCATTTAGATCTTTTTGGGCCATCTAGAACTACTAGCTTGGGTGGGAAACAATATGCATTTGTCTTGGTAGATGACTATTCTAGATATACTTGGGTTCTATTCTTAAGTACTAAAGATGAAGCATTAGAAAATTCATCACGTTTTCAAAAGTAATCCAAAATGAAAATGTTACTCTATAACTAGTGTTAGGAGTGATCATGGAACTGAATTTGAAAATCTTGGATTTACTGAATTTTGTAATTATAATGGTATTAGTCATAATTTTTCACCACCAAGAACTCCTCAACAAAATAGAGTTGTTGAAAGGAAAAATCAAACTTTAGAAGAAATGGCTAGAACCATGCTTTGTGAAAACAATTTGCCAAAATATTTTTGGCTGAAAGCCACAAATACTGCTTGTTATGTTATTAATCGAGTAATGATTATGCCTATTTTGAAGAAAACTCCATATGAACTTTTTAAAAATAAAAAAGCCTAACATTAGCTATTTTCATCCTTTTGGATATAAATGTTTTGTTTTAAACAATGGTAAAGACAATCTTGGCAAATTTGATGCTAAAAGTGATGAAGGAATTTTTCTGGGTTATTCCTTAAATTCTAAAGCTTGTCGAGTATTTAATAAAAGACCTTTAGTTGTAGAAGAGTCTAAACATGTTGTTTTCGACGATAACCTCCTTCCGAGGAAGGATTCTTGTGTGAATGATGATGTAGGTGTTATAAATACAAATGACGTTAGACATGACATTGGAGAACCATCATCAAAGGAAGAAACGAAAAATGAGGAAACTCATGATCTTCTCGAGAATCCAACCATTGAAGAAAGGGAAGTCTCTTACCCAAGGGAATACAACTATGTCAAGGATGGTGAGATTATAGGTGATCCATCCAAAGGGGTAACAACTCGATCCTCTCTTAGAAATATTTGTAATTATGTGGCATTTATCTTATGCATAGAGCCTAAGAATATTAAAGAAGCATTAAATGATGAACATTGGATTATGGCTATGCAAGAAGAGTTAAATTAATTTGAGAGAAGTAAAGTCTGGACATTAGTTGAAAGTCCTAGTAATAAATCTACTGTAAGTACTAGATGGGTATTTAAGAATAAGCTTGATGAGAGTGGTAATATAGTGAGAAACAAGGCTAGACTTATTGCTCAAGGGTACACTCAAGAAGAGGGCATAGACTATGATGAAACATACGCTCCCGTAGCTAGGATGGAAGCAATTAGAATGTTATT
The DNA here is from genome assembly GCF_006381635.1 of Hibiscus syriacus. Lineage (NCBI taxonomy): Eukaryota > Viridiplantae > Streptophyta > Magnoliopsida > Malvales > Malvaceae > Hibiscus > Hibiscus syriacus. Next base: position 2,534,175 of record NW_024061944.1, on the reverse strand, counting down.
AGCATTTGCATGTTTTCATGAATTTATATTATATCAAATGGATGTTAAAAGTGCATTTTTAAATGGTTTTATTAAAGAAGAAGTGTATGTGGAACAACCTCCAGGTTTTGAAGATTCAAAATTTCCGGATCATGTTCTTAAATTGACAAAAGCACTTTATGGTTTAAAACAAGCTCCTAGAGCTTGGTATGAAAGATTGACAAACTTTTTAATTGAAAAAGGTTTTTCAAAAGGGAAGGTTGACACTATATTGTTTTTAAAGCATAAAGGTAAATATTTATTAGTAGTTCAAATTTATGTTGATGATATAATATTTGGTTATACTAATGATGTTCTTTGCCAAAGAATTTTCTAAGCTAATGCAAAGCGAATTCGAGATGAGCATGATGGGGGAGCTCTCATTTTTCTTGGGACTCCAAATCAAGCAAAGAAAATATGGCATCTTCATCAATCAAGCTAAATACGTCAAAGATATGCTCAAAAAGTTTGGACTGGAAAATGGGAAACCTTATGACACTCCAATGAGCTCTTCTACAAAGCTTGACTTGGATGAATGAGGTAAATTTGTGGATGTTAAATTATATAGGTCAATGATTGGTTCTTTGCTCTATCTAACTACAAGTAGACCGGACATTATGTTTGGTGTTTGCTTATGTGCTAGATTTCAATCATGCCCTAAGGAATCACATTTACTAGTTGTTAAGAGAATCTTTAGATACCTTAAGGACACTCCTAGTTTAGGACTTCGGTATCCTAGAGATTCTAGCTTTAGCTTGCAAGCCTTTTCTGATGCGGATTATGGAGGATGCAAATTAGATAGGAAAAGCACCTCCGGTACTTGCCAATTCCTTGGAAATATGCTGATTTCTTGGTTTTCAAAGAAACAAAATTGTGTTGCATTATCTACCACTGAAGCCAAATACATTTCAGCTGGTAGTTGTTGTGCACAAGTTTTATGGATGAAACAACAACTTTTTGATTATGGAATTGAAGTAGGTACCATTCCTATCAAGTGTGACAATACTAGTGCTATTTGTCTCACTAAAAATCCCATCCAACACTCTAAAACTAAGCACATTGAAATAAGACATCATTTCATTAGAGACCATATCACTAAGGAAGATGTAGTTCTAGAATTTGTTGATACTTTGCATCAATTAGCGGATATATTTACAAAGCCTTTAGACAAGGAACGTTTTTTGGACACTTAGGAGAGAATTAGGTTTAACTAACCTATCTTCACTTAGTGTTTAAAATAATTTTAGCACTTTTAAGAATAAATGAAAACTGCATATAATAGTAATTTTTTGATTGCATTCATTACTTTTAGTTAGGGGGAGTTTATGATTTTTGGTGAAAATTAACTTTATGTTCAAATACTTTTTAATGATAAATTTGATTGATTGAACATGATTAATTTTCAATATATGAGTTGCCAATACCACTAGAGAAAATTAATTTAGCATTTTGAGTGTTTAAAAATCAGATTTTAACATTTTAGTGTAGAGGAAATCGATACCCCCCTTGAAGGGGAACTGATTCCCCCTGTAGGGGAATCGATACCCCCTTGGGGTTCTGGGTTTAACACGGGCAGAACACCCCAAAAACTCAAACCCTCTCTTATTCTCTTCACGCCGTTTCTCCTCTCTACTCTCTCACTATCTTCATATTTCATCAAAACAACATTTTTAATCGGAATTCTCTTCAAACATCATCTACTAAACCTGTTGGAATCATAAAAAACGTGCAAACTTCATCTAATCTCACTAAAATTTGAAATTCTTCAAGATATTTTTCTAAAACTTCTATTTCATCAATTTTTGATTTTAGAACTAGTTTTAATTAGTTCTAGGTTGAACTTTAGATCGCGCATTGATTGTTTAGTGATTAGAAACTCGATTCTATAACTAATTTCATCAAAAATACAAGAATTTTCAAAGATTTTGAAAAATTTCAAAATTTAAAAAAAAAATATTTTCAAATTGTTGTGTTTTGATTTAATTATGTTGTTATTATGAAAACTATATATATTGATTCTCAAAACCTTATTTTTCAATAGTTTGCAAAAACTTTGCCCATTAGGATTGGTATAAAGAACCTTGAAATATTAAGGACTCAATTGAGTTTTGGGATTGATTATTTTGCATACATATGTTTTTAAAATTGCAGGTTATCTTTCTATTCCGATTATCTTAAATCATGTCTCATAAATGTTCTAGGGCTTCCTCTAGTCGTTATAGCCAACCTCCAAACTCACCTCCAAATCCTCCACCTATCCCACAAATTCCTATTCCTAATCCCGATGATCCAAACATGACCATTCGCAATTCTTGTTTCAATGAACCCGGTCGTAAACAAAATCTCTACTTTAGGTTTTGTCAATACTTTGAGTTCTATAAAATCCGGGAAGAACGTATCCCATCTCTTCAAGCCATGTTAGACATCAATTTTCTTCATCTTCCTACTCTTCATGAGTGGAAATTTGACAAACTCTTCAAGCTTGAACCATTGTCTACCATCAACTTGTTCGTATCTTCTACTCTAATGTCGTTTGCATTAAAAACCGAGAGAAAACCTTAACCATAGGAATCCAATCCTATCTTCTATGATGATTCTTTCATCTTGACTCAGAATCCATTGCCAAAGCATTAGGATTAGATAATGAAGGGTTAGACGATGAAAAACTTACGGTAGGATCTCAGTATAAGCGAAGGGATAGTGCAAGTGTTCTAGACCTTCATGACTGTTTTCTTTACCTAATGATCTCTTGGTGGTTTAGACCATCCGGAGGCCGTTACTCTACTCTTCGAGCCTTAGATCTATTTTGGCTTCATTGTGTCCAAAATAATCTCAAAATTAACCTTCCACAAATTATTTTTGTTGAACTTGTCGAAACCGTAAATCTTGTTCCCAATAAGAAATTATGTTCTTCTTTAGTTTACGGTTGTATTCTTAGTAATCTGTTTAAGAAGGCTGGGCTTAGAGTTGGTCTTGATGCTTTCTTTCCCCTCAAAAAACAAATCAATCTATTTTCTTTAACTAAATCGGGATGGAAGATCAATGAAGAAACTGGTCTTTGGGTTCATACCGGTGATCAACCTCCGAAAGAAAACGACTCCGATAATGAGCCAGATCAGCACGAGAAACAAGCACCTCCAGAGGAACAACCTCGTCTAGAGTATCAAATGCCTCCATACTTTCGATCTTTTATGGAGAACATTGATTTGAGGCTTACATCTATCGATTCAAATCTGACTACTACCACCGAAACGATGAATCGTCGTTTTGATTCGTTGGACGAAAGGGTCGATGCACTATCACGTGATGTGACCAATATTTGGTCACATTTATCTCCTCCTGATGCACCGATGGACGATTAGGCCCTGTTCGTGCTTATCTTTAATGGATCAAAACTTCAAACTTATTGTTTTAACATTTTGGATATTTTGGAATGTTTGAATTTGTGGATTGTTTGACTTTGAATTTGTTTGAATTTATGGATGTTTGAACTTATATTTATATATATATTTGGTTTGGTTAAATTTATTCATTATTGCATCATTTACATCAATTAGATATATGCCCAATTTTGTCATGTCACATTGTTTATGAATATTGATTATGAAACTAATGGCTAACGTTTCTCTTGATTGTGATCTTAGCAGCTTAAGCTATATATATATTTATAATCAATTGGTTAAATGATTTCAAAACCTTGTTTAAAATCTTTTAAAAGTCTTTTTGATTTAACAAAAAGGGGGAGAAATGTTAAAGTGTTTTAAAGGGGAGAAGTGTTAGAGTAAGGGGGAGTAATTTCAAAACTTGATTTCAAAATCTTAATATTACTAAAATGTTTTGTTATATCAAAAAGAGGGAGATTGTTGAAAATATTTTGATATTTCGATATAACAAATTAAGATAAATGAATTTTAAGATTTTCCAAAAAGATTTTCTAAGTATATTCGATATAATTATTCGAATATCAAAATATTACTCCAAATCTTTCAAAAGTCATTTTTAATCCTTACTCAAGTGTAAAATTAAGTTTTAATCTTAAAATTATTTCAAAATAATTTTACAAAGTATTTCGAACCGTTTCAAAGCCAAAAATTCCAGAATGTCCAGAGGTAACCGATTCCCCCCAAGGGGGTACCGATTCCCCCCTGAATGGTTTGGCTCTGAGAAAAACAGAATGCTCGGAGGGAACCGATTCCCCCCAAGGGGGTACCGATTCCCCCTGTTTAACGGTCGAAATATTTGAATTTTACACTTAGGGAACTGATTCCCCATGAGGGGGTACCGATTCCCCCCCCCCACGCTCCAAGCTGTTTTATTAATTGATTTCACACTAAAATGGCTCTATTGACTCCACTAATCATCCCCAACGTTCAGAATCATTTGAAGGTGTATTTAAACAAGCTTAGAAGCCATTGATCAAAAACAAGAAACAAGTATCAACAAGAATCAAGAGAGAATCAAAGAGAAAGCATCAAACCTCAAGTTTAAGCATTTTCAAGCCTATTTTCATTCAATATTCATTTTTTGCTTTCAAGAACACTTATTATGCTCAATTGTATTATTCTTGAGTGTTCTTTCTTTGTTCTAGAATTGTGTAAACATCTTGCCTTGTGAGGATTTTCTTGTAAGTTTGCAATATTTGTATTGTTCTCTTTGGGAGAGAGTATTCTCAAGAATTTGGGGTATAATTCTTGAGGGATTTGTAAGGTTACTCTTTGTCCTCAAAAGAAAGACAAATTAGTGAATTTGTGGAAAATCCTTAGTGTGGATAGCTAAGGTAGTAGACGTAGACTTTGGTTGAGAAAGTCGAACCACTCTAAATTACTGCGCAATTACTTTCAATTTTCTACACAAACTTCCACCGGAATTTTTATTTGCAAATTCACCCCCCTCTTGGCCATATTCATAGATCGATTAACTCAATAGTTTTATACCCCAAAACCTTATTTACACTCTATCCAAAAGGGGAATTACAAATAAAGAAAACAAAGAGAAAATCTCACAAGACAATTGTGTTTGCACTAATTAAGCTCTCACCCAAATCACACTTGATTAAGCACAAAACAAAACTTTGATGTTGGTAGATTGGTTCAATATGTTTCTTATTAACCTTGGAAAGCTTTGACCTTCAATTTATACATTCTTCATTAATTGTAGTTGTTTGGAGCCTTTGGGGATCATTATAATCGTTTTTTACAACCAAAAACAATATTTAATGCACAAGGGATTGATCCTTTTGTGAAAGTGAACGATCCTTTTGGTGAAGGGATCAATCATTTTACTCGAGGGATAGATCTTTTTGTAAAGGGATCAATCCCAAACCTATTGGAATCTATGGGATCAATCATTTTTCAAGGAGATTGATCCATTGGTCAAAGGGATCGATCATTTTTGTAAAGGGATCGATCCCAAACCTACTAGAATCCAAGAGATCGATCCTTTTTTCAAGGGGATCTATTCATTAGTCAAAGGGATCGATTCTTTTTGTAAGGGATCAATCATTTGAGCCAGAAAAGCTTGGAAACTCAACTTTAAAACGCGAAAATGATTGAGTATTTTTTTTGAAAAGGTTCACTAAGTTGAAAAACATTTAAAACATATTTTTCAAGTAAATTTAGACTTTGAGTTTTTTTCAATAAAGTTCTAATCAATTCAATTAAGTCCAAAATCAATTTTACAAATTATTGTTATATCAAAATCTTAATTCAACACATTAGATACACATGTTTTACAAAAACAATTAGACACTATAAGTTTATTTTGAGTATAACTTAGATATTTATTTTTACATTAAGGCCCTGTTTGGCGTAGCTTTTTAGACGCACTTTTAGTTGAAAAATCTGTTTTGACCACAAAATCAATGCCAAACGGGTAAAAAATGAAAAAAAAATTACGGTGGAAACAGTGGTTTCAAACCAACCGCAAAAGCTAAGATTTGTATCTTTTCATTTTCAACTTTGCGTTTGGGAGCAAATTATAATTTTAACCTTATTAATGCACGGGCTCCACTCAATTATGTATTTACATTTTATTTTAATAATTTAATATGAACATCTTTAAAAAATAATTTATTTCAATTATTTCAAGTTTTAATTTTATTTGGGTTTATAGTAATTCGGGTATCAGGTCGGGTCAATATCGGATCAGTTGATTTCAGATTGGTTGATTTTCATATCAGATCAATATCCGATCAGTTATTTTTTATTTGAGTCAACTTTAGATCTTCAGGTCATTTTGGTTTAAGTTGGATATAAGTCAAATCAAGTATATATAGAATTATTGATATATTTTTGTAAAAAAAAAAATCTTTTAAATCTTATCATTTGTGTTCACTTTCATTCAAATTCAATTTATCATTTACTAATTATAGTTTAATTCAAACTCGACCTATAAGATATGTTAGAGTTTGTGATATTTTTTATTGATCCAGACTGAAAAGTTTATGGTACTATCTATTTGATTAAAAAACAAAATTCTTAATTATAAATTTATTATCTATTAAAATTTTAAATTAGATACTTGATGTTTAATTATAAATATTATGTTTGAATAAATATTATTCTAAATATATCTATAAATGATATTATATTATTATATCATTGATAATATTTTAATTTTAAATTATAAAAAATGGATAGTTTAATATTATAAAAATAAGTTATTTGTGTAGTATTAAATAAGTTATATTTATATTAAATTTAAATAACTATATTTTTTTGTATGCAAAAGATGAAATTCCTTGTAGTGAGTCTGGAAAGTTATTTTAGTAGTTCAAAGTAAATATAATAATCTATTTAAACCATAGTTTAATCTATTTTTTTCAAACATATAGTAGTTTAACTTGTTTAATGATTTTATTAATAAGAGATGTAATTAGTATATACGTATAATTTAGGATAAAATTAAAATATTCAAAAAAAATTGGGACCAATTTAGGATGAAAATCATAGGTTGTGGATGAAAATGAAAGTTTGAGGACTAATTTAGAATAATAGTCATGGTTTAAGGATGAAATTGAAATATTTAAATGCTTAGGGACTAATTTGAAATGAGGGTGATAGATTGAGGACATATGATGCAATTAACTCATTAATATTCATAATTTGATTTAAATAAATTGAAAAGGAATTTAATAAGTTATTTTACTATTTTATACATTTTAATTTAATTATCAAGTTAAAATCGGGTCAATGTTTAATTCAAATCAGGTTTAGATAAATTAAATTTGAGTTAGTTTTAGTTTGGTTAAAATTCAGGTCGATTTCGACTCGATTCAGTTTTTTGAGTTTCGAGTCAAATTTATGTCATCTTGTTTGGGTCTCAGTTCAGGTAAATCAATCAGATAATCGAGTTCAAGCCAAATTTACGAGGTCTAAGTATTAATAAGTGTAAATATAATTAAAATTTTATATTTTAATTTATAACCTAATAATTATGATAAATATTTTATCTTTTCAAACTTATTTTTAACAACAATCTTAAAAAAATTTAAAAATTTAAATTATACTTTAAATAACACATTAAAAAATATTTTTTTACAATACTTTTAAAATTACTTTTTAAAAGTATTGCCAACCTGACCCTCTAATTTGTGGCGATTATGTTAGGAAAGACGTAGGTTAACATGTTAGAAAGTAAAAGAGTAGCGGTGTATTCGAAGGCCACCGCGACAACGTCATTTTATCTCTTGGCATTCTTCTAAAACTCCCGTTTTCCCTCATAACTGTTAAAACCCAATTCAGTCTGTGTTGTGAAAGATCATGTGGGCTTCCACTCCAAACTCTTCTCAACCTTCAAACAAGGTACTTCTCGCTTCTTCTTATTTGTTTTTAGCTCTTTATATTTTATTTGTACTAATCGATAGTACTTGTGCGATATCAGAAGCTGCAGAAGCAGAAAAATGAAATATTAGGAGTGAGTTTCAAACCCGAAAACTTTATTCCGGGCCTTGTTATCGGTTTCATACTTGGGTTATTTTGGGATTTGTCTAAACCCACTAAAACCCTTTCCAAGAAGAAGAATTTCCTACCTGGAAAGCTTCAAGAACATGACCTTGTTTCCTCAAATGCTGACCAAGAACTTAAATTGGTATGTTTTTCCCCTTCCTTTTGTATTGTCACTTCTTAGAATTTTATTAATAATTTTAACTGATAACAAATGCTCTGGCATTTTAGTGTATTTAGGCTGCTTTGATGACTGAATTTCTTTTAGTGTAAAGGGAATTGCTTTGTTGGTTTACTTGTTTGGTGTACTCATTCCTAGAAGCTAATTTTTCTTCTCTTCCTCCGAATGCTTAACTTGATTGTATAATTCCATGCGCTTTCCTGAATTTGTTGACTTAAATTTGTCTTCATGATTAGTAAATTAGGCATTACCCAAAAGTATTGACTAATGGTATTCATGAACTCTAAACTTTTGAGTCTTGAACTGCTTATGGCAGGTTTTAGTGGTTAGACAAGACCTTAAGATGAAATCAGGGAAGATTGCATCTCAATGCGCCCGTAAGATTCCTTTGTTACTCTTAAAATCTGAAATTTTGCTTTCGATTTTAAAATCTATGACTTTTTAGCTTTACTAACATTATCTCCTCAGCCACACACACCCACTCCCCTCCCACTGTCACGATTCCATATAGCCTAACCTTCAATTGTTTGACTGAATCTTTCCTGCCCAAATATACAGATGCTGCCACTGGCATGTATGCAGAATTGATGCATAGGTACGTTTCTCTTGATAACAAGTCAGTTTCTTAATTTGATATTCACTTTGTGACCTTGCTTTATTGGAAGATCCTCTTATCCGTGATAGTTACTTGTGCAAGTGAAATTATTTAATCAACAGTCAATCATGTAAAAATATTGCAGTGATCGATCCCTTCTAAGGCAATGGGAGGATTGCGGGCAACCCAAAATTGTTGTCACATGCAGGAATCAACAAGAAATGTAAGCGGGTGATTTTGTTAGGAATTTGGTTGGGGGGGGGGGGGTTCTCACCGTCTATATCAACTTAGGTCAATAGTTGTGTAAGTGTACTTTCATTTTCTTGTCAGGAATAAGCTAAGGGAAGCAGCTGAGAATATTGGCCTTCCCACTTTTGTTGTTGCTGACGCTGGAAGAACACAGGTATTTTTCTGAATCAATTCGTGTAATCTCACAATTAGTTTACCTGAATGTAATGGCAACTTATAAGTCTAAAGGCATATCTGAACCAATAGACTCGTTATCCTGATGTAATGGCAACTTTTAGTTGTTTGAGGTTCTATTAGTGTAAGGACTCTAAGCGGTTTTTCAGTTTTTTCTACAGCATCATTGTGCATGATTGTTTAATTTCTTGAATTCGATATTTGAGTAGTAATTTCATAGTGCTTATTATTTGGAAGAAAAATTTGGGGCCAAGGTCTCATAACAGCTTTATTGAACAGGTTTCAGCAGGGTCAAAGACAGTTCTTGCCATCGGACCTGGTTTGTTTCTTTTATATTTTCTTCTAAAACTGATGTCGTATTTGCTTTTCCTTGATAGATACTTCACTGTATTCCATGATGAGTCCATTGCATAATAGATTAAAATGGCATGAGAAATGATAAAAAATGCAGCTTCCACACCTATGTATGTTGCAATTCACTTTCACTTTTTTGTCATACATCCTTTTTTGTGATTGTGCAGGATCGAAAGTGGCAGTTGATTCAGTGACAGGAAAGTTGAACTTACTCTGATGTTCATGAAGAAATAAATCCCTGTATTGCTGCCCATCCACATTCCTCTGTCACGAGTCTAACCGCTTCACGACTAGTATTTTTCGGCGGAGGACTATCCTTTGATGAATTGTGGAACAAGCAATACAACAAATCAAAGCAGTTGGTAGATGAGGATATCTAACCATTCATTGGTAGGAGTAGGAAATACCAATTGGAATTGTTGTTAGAACACCAGTTTGCTCATTTCTTATATGATTATTATGTACCCTAACCATTGATGGGGCTGCTTTTCCTACAATAAGTTTATTAGGTATGATCTAGTTTTATTCGATGGGAATTCAAAAGGAAATAATGTTATTTATTATTATTTAAAAATTTAAAAAAATTGTTCTTATAAGTTGGTGATTCAACTAAGCAGTCTTTTGCATTTTGTTTCGATAAAAATATTTTTATCTATCAAATGATAATTCTCGTCGAGTTTTTTAACAAAATGCCAAAATTTATTAGATAGGTTATTTAATTATAATCAGGTTCGGTAATAACTTAGAGGGAGAGTGAGTTTTAGTAATTAATGTCCTTTGCAATCACCTTTTGGTAATTTCCTTCGACGAAGCCTATATTGCTAAAACCCGACAAAAGCCCTCAACTTCCTCCCAAGTCCTAACCCTCTCACTGCTGCTTTATCGTTCTTCAAAAAATGGCGTCTCGCTTCAGATCTCTCTCAAAACCAACCTTCTCTATCGTCAAATCCACCATTAACAGACCAACCCTTAAACCCAAACCTCCTTCTCCTCTACTTCCTGCTCGCTCCTCTACCACATTCTCAAGGTAAGCCCTTTAAGAATCTCATCTTTAAGTATAGGCTCCTTCATTTCTCCAAATTTATTAATTTCAACCATTTAATTTATCCTCTGTGTTTCCTTTAAATTACCTAGCTTTGCTTCTAAATTTTCAAGCTTTAATTTTTTCAGGTATGTTTCTCAATTCGGTTGTCTTCAATCTCTGTTACCTCTCCACTCAGCTGTGTCTTCAGCTCGGTTAACGTCGTGTCTGGGAATCGATTCGAGGAGCTCTAGGTCATTGTCTCAGGGTATGCTTTGCAGTGCAAACCCAGGAGTTTGATTATCTCCAAAAATGTTTGTAATTTTGTTTCCCTAAGCAACTTTTTAAACTCTAAAGTTAATTCGTAAAGCAGTGTTGTTTGTTTAGGTTGTCTAATCTCGTGATCATGATGTTCGTGTCCCATTAAGTGTCACTGAAAGCTAGCAATTTTGAGACCATTTGTCCGTTCTTTTTTTTTTTTGCTGCATCTCTTTTGTAGTTCTTATCTTAATGTATAAGTTTTCCCTTTCTTAACTGTTTTTTTATATCTGAACCAAGTGAAAGTGAAGACATTAAGGTCTCTATTGTTCTTGTGTTCAGTTAGATAACAATTAAACAAATAGGGCAGACAAAGTCTGCTGTGCTTGGTTTCAACTGTATATTGGAATGAAGTTAATCTAATAGAGATTAGTAAAAAAGGGGGGAGGGGGTTGTCCAATAAAAAGAGCTAGACAACTTAGGGAAGACTAAATTATTCTATCAAGTGAGTGAGATGTGCATGTATGGTGATTTCATAAGTTGAGTGTATTGGAACAGGGGTAGATACAAACAAAGACACACCTTGAGTCGTGGTGTTCACATCGTATGAGTGGATTGTGTATGATTTATAGCTTTTTACACTATACACTTACTTTCTTTCCCTTTTTTTTTTAGTTCTTGCTTTATCAATCGAAGTTAAAGATTGTTTTATACTCTAATATGATTGGGAATATAGACTCTAGTTATGTTGACCATTTACTTTCTGCATATACTGTAATATAATAGACTCCCTATATGATACAGATAACATATACGTATAAGTGAATAGCTGTCAATTTTGTTTCGTTTTGTGCTTGTTTTTCTTTTCAACATGATCTATAACCTTGTGTGATTCTTGTCTGTCAATGAAGAATGTTTTACAACTTAGGCCCTTTTCTGTCCTCATTGTCATTTGATACTATATTTATATGCATCTTGGAACATATATTATATTATGTATATATACTGGAGCTTAAAGGTCACACTAATGGTGGAAGTCAAAAGAAGAATAAAAATTGAAAAAGAAAAGGATTAAATTCAATAGCCTCAAGTAAGAAAATTGGGTTTATAGAGTTTGCCAAATTAGGCCGGAAAAAGTCCAACTCAAGAGACGATTAGTCTACGAAATTATCAAAAAAAATAAAACAACTAGATTTCAGTGACTAAATTAGTTCTGGGGGGAAAATTCAAGGACTCAAATTTAATTGAAGTTGTCTACTCTAGAATGAGCTGCCTGAAATCAGAGCCAACGTGTTGGTGGATCAAGTAATCATCACCGTTGGATACATCAAAAACCATGTTCTGATGATGGTGCTGCATGAATTGTTATTGATGTTGCTGTTGAGCCCTTAACATTTCCTTCTGCCGCCTAAGCTCAAGCACCTTACGGTGAGAATTTGAATGTTTAGTGAGAACAAACGTCGGGCTCGAAGCGGGTCGGTATTCTGGCACAAGTCGCCCCGATTTGTATCTCACCCCACATGCATTGCATAGTGTTTTGGGACCCATGGGACCAGTCCTCCACTGCGGCGTCATAGCCGTAGCGCAGTGCAGGCACTTCCGCTCATCCGAAATGGCCACACCACCATCTTTCTTCTTCGACGACGTCGTTTTGACGGGCTTTTTGCCGGGTTGGTTTGACGGAGGCATTTGCAACGGGACGACGATGTCAAGCTCGGAATATGAAGGTGATGAGCCGAGAAGAATGAGACGGGAGGCCCAATTGCATGGCGCTGCCCGAGAGCGTTTGCTTCTGGCCTTGGCGGGAACCGACATATCCCGATTGAAAATTGGGTTGTCGGTATTGTTACCGTGGTTGTTTTCGCCGTTCTCAATGGTGTCATTAATTTGGGTGGGCACAACGGTATGGAATCCTAGGGTCTGTAATGCGTCGTCGGGTCGAATGTTCATTCCTGATAATAGCTGCTGCTTTTGTTGGTTATCACTTGAAAACGATTCCTCAACGAAAATTAACAGCCACTCAAGCTCAGTTAAATTGTCGCACTGTACATGAAAGAATAAAAAATTACTCCTTATTAACACAAGTATTTCGTCTTCACAGTTTTTTTCCGTAAAGCTATTCACGCACCTTTAACCAATTTGCGCTTGCCATGCACATGCCTTTTTATCTTTGTTTGGTTGTAAGGAAAATTATCAAAAAGTAGAAAATACGTAAATTATTTACTCGCAACCGTATCTTTAAAATTCGAACCAAAATCACGAAGAAATATAGTTCCAAATTAATTTATTGCATGTACACGGGGAGGGGGGTGAAATTACCGGCACATAAAGTGAGCCGAGGAGTGACCATCGGTAAAACCACGGCAAGCAATACCGCCAACTAAAATGGGTTCGCAACCGGAAAACGATGACGAATTGCAGCTGTCGACGACGGTAACGGTGGAAGAATCCGTGGAATGGCCAGCAGCTGAGGAATCGAACGTTTGTTTAGTTATGACAGCATCCTCGTTGGAAAAATGGAGCAAGTCTTCCACGATGAAATGGTCAGCGATGGACGCTGGTTTTTCAGGCGCTAATTGAGAAGAACAGCTGCTTGCTTGAAAGAATTCTGGCGCGTCCATAACTGTTTCTTTTTTTTAAAGTTTGCTTTATTTGGGAAGGAAGTGTAGAGCGTAGAGAGAAAAGAGAAAGGGAGAGAGAAGCGTGGGAGTTGTGGTTTTGGAGAGAGAGGGTTTATTTGGGTTTGAAGGGGGCAGGCAGACAGCTAAAATGGTGCATTTTGATGACGTTAAATTTTATTTTTTTAATAATTAATACCAACAAAATTAAAAATCATGAAACTTTGAAATTTAAATATATAAATAAGCTTTAATTGGGCTAAAGGAAAATCAGTATGAAGTTACTTTAGTGACCTTTTCTATTTTTTGGGTTTTGGGTAAGGTCATAAATCAATCCCAAATTTCAACCATCGTGCATTTATGCGCTCATTTATTTTAATTTCTTAGAATGCGTGTCAATACATATTGTGATATGAAAATATAATTATAAATAGAATATTAATTATATCAATGCAAGACATATGTAACATTTCAATTTTTAAGAACGAAAATTATATAAAATAAGAAATTGAATTGCGATACATACAGATAAATGAAAATATAGTCATAAGTCAATACATGATATGAAAAATTCCCTGAACTGAATCACAACAATAAATCATTTAAAATATGACACAAAATAATATAAAATAATTAAAACAAGATAAAAAATTATATTAACATGATATAAATATTCAAACACGTAAAATAAAATAACTAATAATTATTATTGATTAATGTCAACACACATTTTTCGTCCTACTAGGATTCAAACTCCTAAAAATATGATAGAATTTTAGGATTCAAACTCCTAAAGATATGATAGAATTTTGCTAGGATTCAAAAAATATGATAGAATTTTATGATTTAAACTCCTAAAGATAGGATCCACAAGCACTATAAATAGCCATTGTAACTCACCATTGTAAGACACGATTTTACACACAAAACACAGAGGAAAGCACGAAAAATACAAATACAAAGTTGTTGTAAACGATTCGAAAAGGAAATAAAATGTAGCATCTTTTTTTACATTGGTTCGTTCATTTCTCGCATGTGCACGTTATTTTTCTTGAGATTTGGTTCGAATAACCCAAAACGTGGGTTGCGCCGATGACTAAAAAGGGGTGGGATTTCGAAGTTTCGAACCTAGATCCACCCCCGAGGCGTGTTCATTTTTTAAAATATTTAATTCTCCCCCTAAATCATTTTTTCCTACTTTATTATTCTTGTTATATATGCATATTACTTTCTATTAATTTTATTATATATGTATATATGTTTTTTTATTAGTGTTATTATATATATATATTTATATTTCCTATTTTGCATGTATATATGTATATACTTTTGATTTTCTTTTTTTTTTATATTATATTTACTTATATATATGCTTTTACTTTTTTATATTTTACTCATTTATTATCTATTTTATATTTATCCTATATTTTATGTTTTTATATCTTTTACTTGTTTTATTTATTTATTTGCATTATCATTTTTTTTATTTAGTTGTTTGCTATGCATATATTAGTGTTATTTTTTTATTTATATATTCTATTCATTTTATATTTACTTTATTTCTTTCTTAATCTCCTTATTTTATTTGTTTTACTTTATTTATCATTTATTCATCTCTTCTAACCCATATTTTGACTTTTAAAGGGTATATTTGTAAATCCGTCAAAGGTAAGTAATTTTGGATCATTATTTTATCTTTTAATTTAACTTGTTATTTTTCTTAATTAAGACAACTGGAAATTACGTAGTACCGAAAGGGCGGTTCAAGGGTGCTAATCCTTCCTTGACCGTAACCGACTCCCCGAACCCGACATATTTCTGGTAAGACGCAGATCAGGTAAGAAATAGGGTATCCGATCAACCCATTTATCTTTAAATAAATGATCGGTGGCGACTCCAATCCACATTTTTCAAGTCGAATCCCAATTTCGGGGCCCAACCGAAAGACGGTTGCGACAGCTTGGCGACTCTGCTGGGGACACATGTAAGTGAGTCAGGCTAAGGTAATTTCCAGTTGTCTTTTTAATGAAAATGGTAAGTTTAAATTTTAAGATAACATTTCGATCCTTATTACTTACTTTTGATTATATTTTCAAGTAATTAGTTGTACTAACCGTTTTCTCAATGATTTCAGCCCCCTTAAAGTCTTTTTTCATCTAAGGCTCTAAACCCGAGCTCCGAACCCGTTTTAAGTGGGGGTGAAAGCGACGCATTCGTGTGAATTTATTCACCGCATATGCCTAGCAAGTAGCCTTCGGGATTCATATACCTTATGTCTTCGTGTGAATTTATTCTCCGCATAGACATAAGGGAATGTGTCCTCTCGAGTTTAACTTAGTCCACACAAACCTGTGATGGGTTTAGGACTAAGGGTCTGGCAAGCCCAAAGGGGCACCAGCAAGGAGAACTCGAGTACCGTTTTTTTTAGAACCTAAACCGGGAGACTATGGAGAATTAGAGCCCACCCCAAAACCTCACTTCAAACCCTAGGCTGTTTTATTTCATGCTTTACTTTCTGTTCAAAGCATGCGAACTAGACAAATATGCGGTTATGATTTGTTTGAAATTAGCAAGCGGGATAGAGATCATGTCCGGGTAGGAATAATAAGCATGTGGGGTAGATATCATGTGGGGTAGGACTTTCATTTTTATGATCGTTTTTGATTATTTTTCACCTCACTAACTCTTTTCATCTTTATTTTATTTTATTTTCATCACTTGCATCATTAAAAAGAGGTCATTGATCCACTAAAACGTGTTTGTTAAAACTCGAATAATCTGAATCCATGGACAAAGGTGTTGTAATACAAGAGATGAAAATACAGAGGATAGTCTACAAGGCGACTATGTGTCATATTCAATCCAGAAGACGTGGTGCCCACAATTGAAGAGTATATCACTATGCTGCATTATAAAAGACCCAAAATTAACCGGGTCTACATCAAGCACAATGAAAGCTTATCTTTGAAGAACTGACTGGCAGAGGTTGCAGGGGCAAGATGAAGGTTATGTATCTCGGAAGTCCCTTTGAACACAACAATGGTAAAATGATAGCTGAAATTGGAGACCATTGCCGGCGAATTCAAGAAACAGATTAATGAACTTCACATAGTTCCTATCAATTAAGGGCTCCAATGACGAATTCGTTGGGAACAGGCTCAACAAAAGTAAATGCTCGAGATGCGATCATTCGAGACTTCTTGGACCAGTACAAAAAACAACTCAATATTTTCATGGTTCATCCAGAGAGGCCGGAGCGGTTCAACAGGTTATTCAACCGGTGTAAGACGAAAGCAGAAGACTAGTCAACATGTCAGAAGCTGTCAGGATATTTTTTTCTCTTAAAAGATAAAACATTTTTCCCCAATAAGGATTCATAATAACAGTCACATTTCTTGGATCAATGCCTCGAACATTTCATGCATTCTTGCATTCTTGCATTTTTGCATCTTCATCTACATTTTTAAGCATTTTCATAAACATGAAATTAAATCACGTAGGATTCGATGGAGTGGCCTTAACCACATTACACCACATGGAAGCCAGATTTTAACAATTAAAGAAAAACTGAAATCAGTACAGGGGGAGCTGGATCAGCTGATTGTAGGACTAAGCCTGCCAGGATGATCTGAGAAAAGAGTACCCATCTCCTAAGGGCTACGATGTTGAAGTTGTTGCCACATAATGATTCCCAAACATTCTTCTGAAAACTGTAAGGCGCTTGCCGAAGAAGGGGCATGGCATATACCATTTGCACTTAGAGGATTTTTGTTTGAACACATCTTTTAAACGATTGAATTCATGTTACTTTCTAAGGTGGAGCAATTGAACAAATTTTAATCTTTAGTTCTTTGAATATTAAATGAATTGAGGATTCTTTTAATTCTTCAAGAATTATAGATTTTTGACATATGACAAGATTAGACCTTTCTTACCCTGTCTCAAACCCTAGAATAAACACCTTGATTCTTTACCCAAAATAACTCATGTCATTATCAAAAAACTAAATTTGACATTACCTCCATTTGAAATTCTTGAACATTACCTTTATCTTTTTGATACACCCACACCTTTCTTTGAGTCAATAAGATCACACAACTGTCTTTTTAGACTCAAAATTAACCTTTTTTACCATTAAAGCCCAAGGCATTGAGTTGTTCATTTGAACATGAGCATTCTTCCAAGATACAGTTTGGGGCATCTCGCCAGGAGCCTGAACATTGAGACCTGTTGGGAGCAAGGAGCAGAAAAAATAATTCATTCGAAATAATTCTATCATGCATTAATTGCACTGTTTTCATGTGAATAGAATTAATCCTGAAAATCTATCCCCCTGGGGATACCTCTTTCTGTGAAGACTTATATGTATGAAATGATGAACGGCTTTCTTTCTTTATCCCTTCACAACAGGAGAAAATATATATCCCTTGTGTCCCCTTTTGAGCCTGTAGTATTTTTCTCCTGATTCAACCCTAACCAAGGATCACCCTCCACATTGGGAGGCAAGGTGGAAGAAATCTGCTCACATGAGTGAAGACATCAATCAAAAGGAGACACCAAAAGGTGGACCAAATGCCAAGTGCGAAGATCCAATCAAGAACAAAAAAGAAAAGAAGCAAAAAAGCAAAAAAAACAAAGAAAAAGAGAAACAAGAACAAAAGAAAAAAAGAGCAAAAATCAAAAAGAAAAAGGGACAAAAAGCACATGCAAAGATTCCCTAAAGACAAATGGCACATCAAGCTTCAAACTATGAGATTGATCAAGCACAATCATTTCCGAATCTCTGAATCACTTCACTCGAAGATCATGGAACATCCAGAGAAAATCAGAGAAACACATATGAGCAGATCCAAATTGAGCAAAGACAGGATTGAAGGCATCAGAATGAATTGATCCTTGGTTCAACACCCTGAAACACTTGTTTGGGCCTATTTATCATTTTCTTTCATAACCATGAGCCTTGGCCTACATTACGTGCCTTAAAAGTCCCTTCTAATCATACATGGATTTCTAAACAGAAGATACTATCTTCAGATTTCATCCCGCCCATCAGGATTAATCTTTGTTTGCAAAAAAACAATGTAATTAATGCATGGTAGAAAAAATAACAAAGGGGGGTTCAAGACGTAAATCCTGAATAACGTCTTGAAACCAAAGGAGGGTTCGAGTTGAAAACCTGAAAAGGCGGCTCGAATATAAAAATTGTGCAACTGAGGCGATCACGTAAATTCCTTGATAAGGCATCGCACAATCCGAGTGTGACAACAAAGGTTGGGAGTCAGGGAACACTTCCAGCAGAGGAGCATGCAAGCTACCATCAATCTTTTGAGCATCCAATGTCAAACCTTTGAGCATCAAATGCCAAACCTTTGACCAAACACAATAACTGAGACTTTTTATCATTTCCTTACTTGACTATCTCCCAAAGATAGCTTGGATCTTGGCAGTTGTCAAATAGCTATAATTTATTGAAGGATTAACATTGTAATTAATTCTTTGATATCCGATGAACTCTAGTTTTATGATTCGTCTCAATTGTAAAACTGTGATAGGGGCAATATTTTTAAAACTTGAGATTAAACATTTTTTGAAACTCTTTTAATTGATATTTTCATGACTTTGAAATAAAAGAGAAAGAAAAACATTTTTTTTTCAAACAAGACAGTCTCTCTAGAGTGGATTTTGGTAAATGACATGTGACTCTCAAACACAAAGCTCATGCTTAGAATCAATGATGATGAAGCAAGAAATGAGGAACATTTGGGGTATCTTTGAAGATTCAACATCAAATATTGGGGTATTTTTTGATATTGAGGCCTCTTTGGGGATTCAACATCCTAATGCGAATTATCAGACCTTTTTCAGGAGATAAAATATAACCAATTCATGTTACATGCATCTTATGCATACATTTTAGAGCGTCATATCTATCATTTTCTTTCCACGTACATAATTTTTACAGCTTTAGAGTCAAGTTCGACTTCAAGACGAAGGATACTCGATTCAAAAGCACCTTTACAGATTGATGTCGGTTGCTTAGCTCAGCAGCAAGAAACTACACTTCAACCAACTCGACAGACAGAAAGATCGACATTCATTTTCAGATTCGACATTTCCAATATAAATATTGTCTTGCTTAAGACAGTCTCATTTAATGTAGATGATTATCTCACTTGAGATTGTTTTTCTTAGAACAGACTTTGTCTCACTTAAGACTGTTTTACTCGAAAGAATATTTATTTCCCTCAAGATTGTTTTTCTTAAAACAAGATTTTATCTCGCTTGAGATAGTTTCCCTCGAAACAGAAAGTTTTGTCTCACTTGAGACAGTTCTCTTTAAACATAAACATGAAAACATTTCCCTTGAAATGAATTTTGTCTCTCTTGAGATAGTTTCCCTTGAAACAAAATTTTGTCTCCCTTGAGACAGTTTCTCTTGAAACATAAACATTGAAAACATTTCCCTTGGAACAAAATTTTGTCTCCCTTGAGACAGTTTCTCTTGAAACATAAACATTGAAAGCATTTCCCTTGAAATAAATTGTCTCTCTTGAGATAGTTTCCCTTGAAACAAAATTTTGTCTCCCTTGAGACAATTTCTCTTGAAACATAAACATTGAAAACATTTCCCTTGAAATGAATTTTGTCTCTCTTGAGATAGTTTCCCTTGAAACAAATTTTGTCTCCTTTGAGACAGTTTCTATTGAAACATAAACTTTGAAAACAGTTTCCCTTGAAACAAAATCTTTGAATATGTTTTACATTAAACAAATTTCGTCTCTCTTGAGACGGTTTCTCTTGAAACAAATTTTGTCTCTCTTAAGACATGTTTTTCTTAAAACAAAATTTTGTCTCCCTTGAGACAGTTTCTCTTGAAACATCAATCCTTGAATATGTTTTTTTTGTGTCACCCTTGATACAGTTTCTCTTGAAACACAAAAAGAAACCTTTGAAATTGTTTCTCTTGAAACACAAAAAACCTTTGAAAATGTTTCTCTTGAAACACAAAACCTTTGAGATTGTTTCCCTTGAAACAAATTTCGTCTCCCTTGAGACAGTTTCTCTTGAAACACAAAATCTTTGAGTTTATTTCCCTTAAAACAAAATTTTGTCTCCCTTGAGGCCGTTTCTCATGAAACAACATTTATCTTTAAGATCGTTTCCCTTGAAACGAATTATGTCTTTTTTAAGACAACTTCTCTTGAAGTATCATTTAAACCGTTACACTCAGCTCAGGCACATACTTGAGATGGTCGAGAAGCATTTCTCAAATCAAAAATAGAATGTGCACATCAGATTTGAACATTTGAAGAATTCAAGATCAGGGATCAAAATTTGAAGATTCAAGAATCAAGATTCCAGATAGGCAACTGGAGATCGAGATTTCTCTCCAGAGCCCCAAGATAACATATGTTGCATATGCATTTTAGGCACACCTAAGAGCATTGCATCCATAGCATCACATATATGCATAACTTTTTCAGGTTTTAGCTAGAGTCAATTTTAACTTCGTGGAGAAGGATATTGAACTCAAAGTGACACGATTTGCTCGAGAGTGGATTTCAACTTAACGACGAAGGATATCTAGCTCGAAGCCAAACTTCACAATAAAGGGGTCTCCACGGTTTCAACTTCACGGCGAAGGGAATTGTGTCCACCCGCAACATACAATACTTGGATTTCAACTTCACGACGAAGGATATTCAAGTCAAGGCTCAACTTCACAACGAAGGGGCCATCTGCGATTTCAACTCCACGATGGAGGATATCGTGCCACTCAAGACAACACAAGTTCAACTTCACAACGAAGGGACGGCTGGTTGTCAATAATAATTTCCCAGTTTCAGGGCCAATTTCAACTTCACAGCGGAGGATATTGGACCCAAGACAGCACAAGCTCAACTTCACAGCGAAGGGGCGGCTGACTGTCAACAAACAATTTCGGAGCCAATCTCAACTTCACAACGAAGGATATTGGACTCGAGACAACACAAGTTCAACTTCACAACGAAGGGACGGCTGGTTGTCAACAAACAATTTTTCGGTTCCAGAGCCAATTTCAACTTCACGACGGAGGATATTGGACTTGGAACAATGCTACTTACTTGGATTTCAACTTCACGACGAAGGATATCCAACTCAAAGAAGGATTATTTGCCATCAAAATTGTCGAGTTCGACTCCATTCAGCTCGATGACACATCAATCGCACTACTTTCCGGTTGCAGTCGAGGTTTCAAGTCGAGGAGAGGACCTGGGTTAGCCGTGCCTTAGTGACAAGCAAACATTTTCAAACATCATAGCTTAAGTCAAGAAAAGCTATCTGTCAATGAAGATTTCTCAGTTCTATTCCGATCCAAGGTCTTTAAACGAGAAGAAGACCGAAGGGTAACGGGAAGCCACGTGCTGATTCAAATTCCGAACTACGGCTTTAATTTCATATCATTTCAAGATGAACTCGACTTCACGATGGAGGAGTCATCCGTAACTCAATTCGACAGGGAGTTATTAAAACATCAGAGTCAATTTTCAACTCCACTGAACGAAAAGTGTGTCTTTTAATCTTTGCCCTATCCCCGTTACACGACTATGGGCAAAGAGGGGCAGCTGTCAACACACATTTTTCGTCCTACTAAGATTCAACCTCCTAAAAATAGGATAGAATTTTAGGATTCAAACTCCTAAAGATATGATAGAATTTTGCTAGGATTCAAAAAATAGGATAGAATTTTATGATTTAAACTCCTAAAGATAGGATCCACAAGCACTATAAATAGCCATTGTAACTCACCATTGTAAGACACGATTTTACACACAAAACACAGAGGAAAGCACGGAAAATACAAAGGCAAAGTTGTTGTAAACGATTCGAAAAGGAAATAAAAGGTAGCATCTTTTTTTACATTGGTTCGTTCATTTCTCGCATGTGCACGTTATTTTTCTTGAGATTTGGTTCGAATAACCCAAAACGTGGGTTGCGCCGATGACTAAAAAGGGTGGGATTTCGAAGTTTCGAACCTAGATCCACCCCCGAGGCGTGTTCATTTTTAAAATATTTAATTCTCCCCCTAAATCATTTTTTTTCCTACTTTATTATTCTTGTTATATATGCATATTACTTTCTATTAATTTTATTATATATGTATATGTTTTTTATTAGTGTTATATATATATTTATATATTTCCTATTTTGCATGTATATATGTATATTACTTTTGATTTTCTTTTTTTATTATTATTATTTTACTATATATATATGCTTTTACTTTTTATATATTTTACTCATTTATTTATCTATTTTATATTTATCCTATATTTTATGTTTTATATTCTTTTACTTGTTTTATTTATTTATTTACATTATCATTTTATTTTTATTTAGTTGTTTGCTATGCATATATTAGTGTTATTGTTTTTTTATTTTATATATTCTATTCATTTTATATTTACTTTATTTCTTTCTTAATCTCCTTATTTTATTTGTTTTACTTTATTTATCATTTATTCATCCCTTCTAACCCATATTTTGACTTTTAAAGGGTATATTTGTAAATCCGTCAAAGGTAAGTAATTTTGGATCATTATTTTATCTTTTAATTTAACTTGTTATTTTTCTTAATTAAGACAACTGGAAATTACGTAGTACCGAAAGGGCGGTTCAAGGGTGCTAATCCTTCCTTGACCGTAACCGACTCCCGAGCCCGATATATTTCTGGTAAGACGCAGATCATGTAAGAAATAGGGTATCCGATCAACCCATTTATCTTTAAATAAATGATCGGTGGCGACTCCAATCCACATTTTTTCAAGTCGAATCCCAATTTCGGGGCCCAACCGAAAGACGGTTGCGACAATTAATATGCAAAAGGAAATGTAATTTATAATAATTATTTATTATTTAATTAATTTAAAATTAATTTTTTTATTAATCTGAGATAAATATAACACAATATATATTCAAATACTACTCTTAATAATTTGATATTAAATATTTGCACCTTAATATCTAGAGAAAATCGCCTCAGTGACCAAAAATACCTTATAATATACGATTTTAACCAATTTTTTTTGGATTTGCCAAAATGACCAATAAAATCGCAACGCGATATCAAAATCGCAACGCGATTTAGAAAATCGCAACGTTAAAAAGAAAATCGCAACGGTCAAAAGAAAATCATAACGCGAGCTTCCAAGTTCGCAACGCGATTTAGAAGAAAATCACAATGCGATTGATAGAATCGCAATGCGATTTATAGAATCGCAATGCGATTGAGAGAGTCGCAACGCGATTTAGAAGAAAATCGCAATGCGACTGAGAGAATCGCAATGCGATTTATAGAATCGCAATGCGATTGAGAGAATCGCAACGTTAAAAAGAAAATCGCAACGGTCAAAAGAATAGTTAAAAAAAATTTTGTTTCTTAAGAATTTTCTCTAAAAAGATATTATCTGCGCGGACGTGTCGAAGACACGTATTACCACGACCACGACCACGACCACGGCCACGGCCACGGCCACGGCCACGGCCACGGCCACGACCCCGACCCGAGACGAGACGGCGGCGGCGGCGGCGCGCGAGAGTCCCCCTTGTCCTCTTTCACTCAACAAGGAAGTGCAAAATACAAGCCTTAAATATAATTCCCAATAGTGTTTCCAATACTATGTGGGATTGAGCATTACCAACACTTGTTCCCAATATCATTATTCTTCATAAGTTATCATCATTCTTTTGTTCAACAATACCATATATTAATGAGGTATATTGGTTCATTAACACGACTAATTCATATTGTAATGGATGATAACTTATGAAGAATAATGATATTTGGAACAAGTGTTGGTAATGCTCAATCCCACATAGTATTGGAAATACTATTGGGAATGGTATTTAAGGCTTGTATTTTGCACTTCCTTGTTGAGTGAAAGAGGACAAGGGGGACTCTCGCGCGCCGCCGCCGCCGCCGTCTCGTCTCGGGTCGGGTCGGGTCGGGTCGTGGTCGTGGTCGTGGTCGTGGTCGTGGTCGTGGTCGTGGTCGTGGTCGTGGTCATGGTCGTGGTCGTGGTCGTGGTCGTGGTCATACGTGTCTTCGACACGTCCGCGCGGATACTATCTTTTTAGAGAAAATTCTTAAGAAACAAAATTTTTTTAACTATTCTTTTGACCGTTGCGATTTTCTTTTTAGCGTTGCGATTTTCTCAATCGCGTTGCGATTCTCTCAATCGCATTGCGATTCTCTCAGTCGCATTGCGATTTTCTTCTAAATCGCGTTGCGACTCTCTCAATCGCATTGCGATTCTATAAATCGCATTGCGATTCTATCAATCGCATTGTGATTTTCTTCTAAATCGCGTTGCGAACTTGGAAGCTCGCGTTATGATTTTCTTTTGACCGTTGCGATTTTCTTTTTAACGTTGCGATTTTCTAAATCGCGTTGCGATTTTGATATCGCGTTGCGATTTTATTGGTCATTTTGGCAAATCCAAAAAAAATTGGTTAAAATCGTATATTATAAGGTATTTTTGGTCACTGAGGCGATTTTCTCTATCTAAAATAGGGTAATTATGCTTTAAAGCCTTATGTTCAGTTTTGCATTCACTTTAGTCATTATCTTCAGTACTTTAGTGTTTGGGGTTTATGGTTCATTGGACCCTTGTTGTTCTGTTTTTTCGTTTCTATCCCCTGAAATTATTATAAAATATTTTTTATTTTACTTTCATGTATTTAGTAAATTTTACATATTTATGCTTTATATTATTATTATCTATATATATATAGACGGTGTACGCATGAATGATTGGTATGATAATTGTTTTCATATTTGTTTTATTTGTTCTTAGTAGTTGATTTTTTTGATGCGCGTATACATATATTTTTACCTATATTTCAACTTATTTTTATTATATTTTATATTCCTCTATTTATTAATGAACATGTTCCAATTACATTTGTTTCCATTGTATTTCTTTATCTGTTAATATTATCCGATTAGTTTCAAGAACATCAATTTGCAGAATGGGCGTGGAAAACATTGCTTGGTCAAAGTAGTGCGATTTGATATGACGTTCTAACGAAATATGAACTTGAAACAAACTGAGTTTATTTTGCTAATTAATTCATTTTTTATTTTAAGTCGAATAATATAATGTATGTTTCTCTAAACAGTAATTTATTTTATTTTATGCAAAATATCGATATACAATTTACATTCGATTTGCATTTTTATATATTCGAAAATAGAATATTCTTTTACAAATGAGAAATAATTGAAATAACTTTCCAAATGAAAGATTACAAATTTCAAGATTTCTCATTAATTTAAATGATTTTCTTTAAATACTTAATTCGAAGTAAATTAATTAAATTTTAATAAATGGATCTTACTTTAAATATCGATGCAAATTTTTTATTTTCGTCATTTACGATGACGTGTAAACGATTTTTGGGAGCTGTGGGGTTGTTTATCATTCCCTACGCGTAATCGACTCCTCGATCCAAAAACTGAATCTTTGATAATGCAGACCAATTTTTGTCTTAAAAATGATTTTTTTAAATTATTTTAAAAGACGTTTTTATGTATTCGACCTACCTAATTTAAAGATCGATGACAACTTTTTTTTTCATTTAATTCAAAATCAACAAATTTTCAAATCAAAGTCATAATTATTTTTTTAAATGATATTTAATGTTTAAAAAAAATGGTTATGAGACATTTGATAGAGGGAGGGAGGGAGGGAGAGTGGTGGTGTCAGCTACCCATGTGAGAGCTTTGGCTCGTGTTAAAGGCCAGATCTGCCCGTGATCAATGCCACGTGGCTGTATCCTCTGTGTATCTTCAGTTTTCCGGATGTTTCCAATTCGACCAGATGAGATTAATATTATTGTGCTTCTTTTAGCATACAGTTCTGCGGTAACGTGAGGGCACGTGCCGGATTGTCACGTGAGTTGTGGTGAAGACGCACGTGTTCATCGGGACATCTCGCATGTGTCGGGTCTTTTTCGTTTTGCTCTCGGATGGTTTCTTGTCACTATACCTATTTTGCCAAAACGCTGAATCACCGACCCTCTCTTTTTTTTTTCTCCTTCTGTTCATTCACCCAACCACTCTTACTATAGTTTTAAAAATGATAAATAATGTATTAAATTTAATAAAAATAATGCATTTGAGTTCAGATACATAATTTTATAAATATAATTCCAACAGTAATTAGTGCATTTAAAATTATTTAATACCACGTTAAAATTTTACCAATATAGTTTGATTCAAATAACAATTAATTATATTTTTAAAAAACAACTCAACAATAAAAGGAATTAGAGTGGTAAATTATTCAAAATCTCATCTAAAAGCCCAACTTAGCCCAGTAGTTTCAAGCCTCCTCCTTTGCAAAAAAGAGAAGAAAAGATCAATTTAGGTAGCCCGTAAATAAATCGGCTGAACACGAAGGAAATAATGTTTATGGTCGTTTGTTTAATTTTAACCGATCAAGCAAATGAATACAAACAATTAAATGAACAAAATTTTTTATTTGTGTTCGTTCATTAAGGAATATAGTTAGTTCATGTTGTTTTATGTTCGTTTATTAAAATGATGAACAAACACAAATGAACGAATGTAAACGAATACAAATGGACAAATAAAAAATTAATTCGGTTTGTATTTGAGAATATTTTTTATTTCTAAATAATTTTATAGTTTATATTTCCTTTAATTGATTAGAATATTTTTATTTAGTTTTAAAATTAATTAGATTTTAAAATATTAAAGCATTTAACGTTAAAATTTATTAGGCTATAATGTTTTAAATAAGTTTGAAGATTGATCTGAAAAATAAATAAACGAACGTAAATAAATATAAACGAACGAATATAAATAAACACAATAAATATATTATCAAATGTTTACGAATATAAATGAACAAATGAAATATTCATTAGTATTCGTTTATTAATTAAAAAATATAAAATTTTATTTATATTCATCTATTTAATAAATAAATGAACATTCGATTTATTGAACTATAGGTTGGTTTGCAAGCCTAAAATTACGGCTTGAGTCCATGTTCAAAAATCAAGCCATGAAGTCCAAGGGTTTTCTTCTTCAGTCGTTTGCTATCGGGGTTTGAAGTTCCTTGGCAGAAAGCGTCACATACGTTAGAGCGATGGAAAAAAACAGTTTTTTCATTCAACTTTGACGAAAACAAAAATGGTGGAACATATGCTAGAAAACCGAAGCTCTTAACCCGAGTCAGATCCAATTACTTAAAAAGCAAGAAGAGTGCAAAAAGAAAATGAAGAATCAAAGCAATCTAATGGAGTGGTTGAATCAAGTGGTGGGAGAGCCGTATTATTTCTTCCATTTCCTAGCTTTCTTCTCTTATTTCATCGTTCGGAGCTCTGCTGCTAATATCCTTTCCCCTCAAATCACTCAACATCTCTTTCATAGGGTAATTTCTCGTTCTCCCCTCCCTTCCTCAATCTTCCTTTCACCAAGTAAACCCCATTTTTCTAACCTTAACAGATCGCTAATTTTCTTATTTCGGATTTAGGAAATTCAAGCGATTTTGGCCTTTCTGATGCTGTCAGCGTACAAGGTAATCGAAGCAACTTAGGAAACTAATTTCTTTGAATGTGTGATGTACTGTTTATTTTTTCTCTGCTTTTCATACAGATGGTAAGAGAAGAAACATGGGAGGGTTTTATTGCTGATGCTTTGTTTTTTGGAAAGGTTAGATTGCCCATTTATTTGATTGTTTGTTTCATTTTAATGGATACGATTTGCAACTAAAATTTCCCATTTTTCTCTCTCTTTTTTTTAGATCTTTCTTATTGCCCTTACTCTAATAATGGACTATCACTTGACTTTGTGGTATATAGTGCTATTTTCAGGTATAATTGTTGCTTATCTTGCTATGGTAATTTTATAAGTATCATGGTTTATGCACTAATTGTTAGATCTTTAAAAATTGCAGATTTATGATGACATTGTTTTTTTTTCAGTGATATATGTTATAGCACAACAACCCCCTTTCGAAAAACTTGGTACTAATGGATTTTGAATCCTTTCTTACTTAAAAAGGACTAGCATGCCATTTTGATAAGAACGCTGTTTCTTCTGTTTATGAATTGAATTTTCTAGGTTCTTCAAGTAAGCTAACACCATTGCAATTGGAAGCTTTGCTAACCGAAGGGAACACACCAAGATTTTGGCTGGTTGGTTCCAGTTTTCTTTTCCTTTGATATTAATGTTCAATAACGTATAGGATGATCTCTTCTTAAAATTGCATGCTCTTGGGACTTATGGAATAGTTGTTATAACCTGCATTTAAGTGGTACCAAAGCAACATCATGTCTTACTCATTAGTTAGTGGTAATTCTTGAACAATATAAGGGAACATTGGTATTATTTATGAAGACGGTTAAAGCACTGGTATTGCTCGTTTATGCTTAAAGTAGTTACATACTGAGAAATTCAACTTAAAGAAGTAAACTTGCAAACTAAGTTCCTTTTGTGCTACAAAAGTCGACATTCAATTACAAAATTTAATTTTATTATCTTTTATTGAACTTGATGCCCCCATGTTTTCATGGATGACAACCATGCTTTGGCAGGTAGAATTCCGTGCTTCGTTTTCATCAGGTTGCAGACGTGCCAGTCGGTGTTTTCCTGAGCTGTCAATCACGTACGTTGGTTTCCAAAATTATCTACTTTGCTCGTTTATTGTCATTAATAAGTTTCCAATAGTACTCAATGTTGACCTTGTTCAGATACTCGAACAAAAATCTATCATTTGGAATAGTTGATCTTGGACTTTTCCCAAATGCTGCAGAAAAATTCGGAATCTCTCCTGGAGGTGAGTAACATATATTAATTATAAAGAGAGAGCTCAGTAAGTTTTAGATCTCGTATTACTTATTGTGAATGTTGGTAATTGTAATGAATTTACGTGGAAATCTTGTACTCACAGGAAGCATGGGACAGCTTCCCACATATATACTATTTGAGAATGATACAGAGGTTTCACGCTTTCCCGAGTTCAATTTTGAAGAAACACCTACACCTCCTATAACTACGGTAATGTACATGTTCGTGCATATATACATGCTTATGTTTTTCAGTTGGCACTTGACGTTGCATGTTCAGCACTCATGTATTTTTACTCTAGGTAATTGTATAATTTGTTTTTGGATATTGTTTATTTGTGTTGCAGCGGCTTCTTGCTCGCCATTTTGAGCTCGACCGGCTTCTCCTTGAATATGTAAATGGAAAATAGCTGATTCATCTAAGGCTATACCTGGCAATTAAGCTATAAACTTTGATTCTCGATATGGACACCTAAAGAGAAGCAGAGATTAAACCGAGCTTCCCGCATAATTACGAAGTGCGGTTAACTTTCTTGTTTTCTTGTGCATTTGATTGGTGGATTTTGTTTTTGGCAGTTTGACATTTTTTGACAGACACAAAGTGGAATATGAAAATATCTTAATGTTTTTGGAATACATGTAATATGATAATTAACTAGCCTATGAAACGTTCTTCATAATCATACTGAATGTAGTACTGATACAACGAGTCTGAAATAAAAATTATTTGGCTAAATTATACTTTTAGTGTCTAAATTATTAGTTTTAGTCTGCTTTAATACCTTAACTTTCAATTTTTTTAAAAAATTATAGTTAACGTTTAGTTTTTGTTTCATTTTAATAATTCATTGTTAAAATCTTAACACATTTAATATTTAATTATTATTAGTTTTTGTTTGTTTTAGTACTTAAACTTCAAAAAACAAATTCAAAACTTAACATTAAAATTTTAATTAAATGAAACAAAAATTAAATGTTATGTACGATTTTGAAAAAAAAAATTAAAAATTAAAATATTAAAATTGATTAAAATCGATAGTTTAAATATTAAATATATAAATTATTTTGTATGAGAGTAATTTTGGGCTTTGGAATGTGGCATGTTCTCATGGGCTCATAAATTGAAGTACGTCTATGTCACTGCCCTTACGTAGTAGTTTACTCCACTATTGATCATGTCACAGCCAGGGGATTTCTAAAATAGATAACGAGATTTGCTTGCTACTCATAAAGTGGTTCCGCCGAGTTTTCTGGGTTTTTAAAAAAAATTAGGGTTGAAAAAGGCAAAAAAACATGGAAGGTAATTGAGAGTAGGGAATGATTAAGAAGCGGAAGAGTGAGCCAAAATCCTCTATTTCCGCGCCGTTGAGTGGGCACTGCCACTGCCACTGCCATTTGATTGTCGGCCGTCCACTCTCTGTCCACTTTATTTCTCACTCACTCCTCCCCCCGTTCACTTTGAACATTTTATTATCCCTTCATTCTTCTGCCACTGCCATCTGCAATTTATGACATCAGATTCTATTACAACCTCTCTTCATTTGTAATGCCACCCAAATGATCTACATCCTTAAACTCTTCACTTTTGACACGTTTATTTGTAATATATATACTACGAATATACGTATATATTCACAAATAACCATTGATACTCTTTTTATGATAATGAAATTAAATACTTATAAGATTAACATCACAATGGAGTTACAGCTAAGGAAGAATGGAAGATGGGTGAGTAACGAATCAATAAATTATAATCATATTTAAATACGAATACATTTGATTGTATCAACAAATAAATTATAAAATTAAATTAAACTATTGAAAGATCACTAATAATCATAAATTGGGTTCCATTATCGTAAGAAAATTATCTCTGAACGTAAACTATATATTCAAATATAATTCAAAAGTTCAAATTAGAGAATACAAAAAATGATAACAAATAAAATATCATATTTATGAGTCGATGCAACTATGAGAAAATTAAACAATTAATAAAAAATGAAAACATATCAAAAAATAAAGAAAAACATGTCATAAAAATAAAATTATTATAAACTAAAAAGAAAAAAAATAAAAATACAATCGGATAAAGTAGAAAAAAGGAAAAATATTCAGTCTGCTATCAGTATTAAATTAATACTACCATCAACCAAACAAAGATAAGAAAAAAAGAGACGAGTGACGCAAAACTAAAAAATAATTTTTATAAATAATTTAGAATAAATAAAAGATAATATATATTTAAAAATTTTAAATTATTTTGATAATAAACACTCATAATCCCTAACAGATCAAAATATGAAAGGTTATCGATAATCACTCAAGCTAAAAATGAATTTTGTTTTACAGTTGCATGTATAATAACATAAACTAGTACGTTTTCTCACTTTATTAGTAGATCGAATTTGCTCTTTATAAAGCATACAGATTTGATAGTTAAAAAAGATTTATTCCTTTGCTTTAACATTTAAATCGGCAATACATATATTAAATATAAATCTTTATCAACTTATTATTTGATAATTACTCGTAATTTTATTTTATTGTTTACCGCGCGTGAAAGTGCTCAAATATTTTTATTAAAAAGGTTATTTAATTTAAAATTTAATAGTATAAATGTGATTAAGTGAAATACTTGGTTTACAAAATATACACAGACTCAAACCATTTAAGTGTATGGAAGTAAAGACGCGTATTTTGGGCTAACGGATTAAAGTCTAATTAAGGATGGTAGTAGTCAAATCCACTTAGGTTGGTCAGCCATTGCTTGATTTATAGCCATTTGCTTAAAGAAATTCAATTTCCGCATAGCACATTTTATGTGAATCAACGTTTATACGCCAGACTTGAATCGACGTTTATAGTACTGATATTGATATATGAACCATATGAGTTACATATTAATAGATTACAACCATCCATCTATTTTAGTTATTTATTTGATTGAAGTAATAAGATTTCATATTAAGATTTATTTTATAAATTAGGTGTGTTATGTCTTAATTGTTTTTATTTAAATTTTATATAAATTATTTTTGCTTTATATTTATAATTATCAATTTTTTTTGTAGTGATACAATTATATTGTGTTTGTAATTTTTAATAAAATTATTGAATTTATAACAACTTTAAAAAATAAAATATAACTAAAGTTTTAAAATATTCTTTATAAAAATTTATATATTGATAATAAAATTATTTTCTAAAATTTAATTTATATATGTATATTTTATTTGTTTGGATAAGTAAATTATATTTCATCCAAAAGAATGCAGACTAGCTGCGACAAACAAACAAATTCACCTCACTAGGATAATCCCCAGTTTCTGTACAAATGCCTATTTACATCATCATGCCTAAACATGCCATATCTACACAACTTGGTTCTCACATCTACTTTTATACTATTTACAATTACTTCAATCGAACTGGTCGAGCCCCTGAAGTGTATATGGTTGCGCTCCTCCCAAATAGAGTACAACAAACCAGTCCAAGCAAGTTTCAGAATACGAACTCTAAGGGATTTGCCCTTCAAGTTCGCAATCAACCAATTAAAAAACTCATTCCAAGTATGCAATTCATATCGAACTTCACAGGAAGTTAGGACAATACTCCACACTTCCTTAGCAAAGGAGCATTCAACAAAGAGATGATCACGACTTTCAATGACAGAGCCACACATCCCAAAAACATTGTCAATAGCCAAACCAAAACGAACAAGCCTATCTTTAGTAGGCAACCTATCGAGAATGACCATCCACGAGATTAAAGAGAATTTAGGTATGTGAGCAGGGAACCAGATCAGCCTATGCCAATTTACCTTTTCCTTGCAGTCTCATATGTTATCCCAAATCCACTTTCCTTTAATAAGATTCCAGCTAGCATAAGGATAAAACAATCTTCTAGCCTCCTCTGGCATATTCAGAAGCTTGGTAAGGATCCAACTGAAATGGGGTTTGCATTCTACATCCCAATAGCTAACTGTTTTGAAGCAATACTCTTTGATCCAGGAAATCCAGAGCGAGCCCTCATTAGCCAGGATGTTTTTTTTACTAATAACAGGCAACATGCTCTACTCCATACCACAAGGTTTCTAAGACCCAAACCACCCTCGGATTTCAAGGAGCAAATATAATTTCAACCCACACGAGCTCCCCTAGCTGGGGCGTCACTGCTTTTCCAGAAGAAACGCATACAAAGGCGTTCAATATCCCTGATGATCCCCTTAGGAAGAATAAATTTCCTACTCCAGTAGTTAAATATGCTAAATAATACAGTTTTTACCAATTGGAGCCTACCCCCAAAACTTAAATTCTTGTTAGACCTTTGGCTGAGTTTATCTCTAATCCTTGTGTTGAAAACATTTTTAATGTTTTGATATAACAAATTAAGTATAAATAAATTTTAAGATTTTACAATCTTTTCAAAGTATATTCGATTCAATTATTCGAATATCAAAATATTACTCCAAGATTTTCAAAGATCAATTTCAATCCTTACTAAAGTGTAAAATTGTGTTTTAAACTTAAAATATTTTTGAAACAATTTTACAAAGTATTTCGAACCAAAATCAAGCCAAAAATTAATTTTCCAAAGGGATGTACCGATGCACTCCATGATGCATCGATGCACACCCATTTCGAATACATTTTGAGTACCGATGCATAAGCCATGCATCGATGCACTCTTGAATATTTTGAAACATCGAATGCATTTTGTGTACCGATGCACAGACCATGCATTGATGCACTTCTGGCTCTTTTGAAACATCAAATGTAATTAATGTACCGATGCACCCCTAGTGTACCGATGCACTAGGTCTTATAACGGTCGAAATATTTGAATATTACACATAGTGTACCGATGCACCTTGAGTATGCATCGATGCACACACGTTCCCAACTGTTTTATTTAATTGTTTTCACACAATAACGACTCTATTGACTTTATCAATGATCCCCAATGTTCAGAAGTGATTCAAGGTGTATTTAAACAAGCTTAGGAGTCATTGATCAACAACAATTGTGAGAGAAATAAAGAGAAAACTTTAAACCTCAAGTTTAAGCATTTTAAGCCAAATTTTCATTCAATATTCATTTTTCTTTTAAGAACACTTATTGTTCTAAATTGTATTCATTTTTTAGTGTTCTTTCTTTGTTCTAGAATTGTACAAACATCTTACCTTGTGAGGTTTTTCTGTAAGTTTGCAAATTTGTGTATTTCTCTTTGGGAGAGGGTGTTCTCAAGAATTTGGGGTATAATTCTTGAGGGAGTTGTAAGGTTACTCTTTGTCCTAAAAAAAAAAGAAAAAATTAGTGAATTTGTTGGAAAATCCTTAGTGTGGATAGCTAAGGTAGTGGATATAGACTTTGGTTGAGAAAGTCGAACCACTCTAAATCGCTGTGCAAATATTTTCAATTTTCTGCAAAATCTTCCTCCAAAATTTTTATTGCCAATTCACCCCCTCTTGGCTATTTCTTTGATCATTTAACTCAATAATTGGTATCAAAGCCTCACTCATTTGAAGGTTTAATTGCCTCTTGAGTCGATTTGGGAAGAGTTATATCGATATTCAAGTCATCAATGACATCTACTTCAAATTTCGACCTTGGTCTTGATTCAATGCCTGACAACAAGCCTCATTTCTTCAATGGAGCTAATTATGCTTATTGGAAGAATAGAATGAGATACTTCATTTAAGTAAGTGACATGGGAGCATGGAATGTCATAGAAGAGGGATACTTCATTCATTCCACTCATTCAAGATTGTGGCGTGAAGCAGAGATAAGAATGTTCAAGCTCAACTCAAAGGCTATCCATAGTGGAGAGAGTTTATGGTGATACCAATCTATAAGAATAAAAGAGATCCCCAACGTTGTGGTAACTACAAAGGTATTAAACTACTCAGTCATACCATGAAGCTATGAGAAAGGGTGATAAAGGCTAGGTTGAGATAGATTACTAGGGTTTCAGAAAACCAATTTGGCTTTATGCCAGACAGGTCTACTACGGAGGCAATTTATCTACTTTGACGGCTTATGGAGAAATATAGGGGAAAAAATAGAGATCTTCACATGGCGTTCATTGACCTTGAGAAGGCGTATGATAGCGTTCCCCACGATACGATCTGGAAGACCTTGGAAACGAGACGGATCCTAACTCCTTATATCCGGGCGATTCGTGATATGTATTGTAAATCTACTACATACGTCAGGACTACAGTTGGCTACACCGAGGCTTTCCCGGTGGAAATCGGACTCCACCAGGGGTCGACTCTTACCCCTTACATCTTCGCCTTGATTATGGATAACATCTATTATGCGACACCAGACGGTGTTCCATGATGTATGCTTTTCGCTGACGACATTGTCCTAGTTGCTGAAATAAAAACTGAGCTGAATAGTAGACTGACTACCTGGAAGATTGCTTTGGAAGAAAAAGGTCTAAAGATCAATATTGAAAAGACATAGTATTTATGTTCAAACTTCAGTGGGAACCAAAACGATGAAGATGTAGAAGTATGCATCGAAGGACACGTTTCCCCCTCAAAAGATTGTTTCAAGTACCTAGGGTCTATAATATATAAAGATGGGGGTGTAGATGATGACGTTACACAGCGTATAAAGGCGAGATGGCTAAAGTGGAGGGCTGCTACTGGAGTTTTGTGTGACAAGAAGGTGACTCTAAAACTTAAGGGAAAATTTTATAGAATGGCAATAAGACCAGCATTGATGTATGGATCAGAATGTTGGGTAATCAAGAACACGTAATGAGGATGGAGGCCGCAGAAATGAGAATGCTTTGATGGGCATGCGGTAGGACTCTGTGGGATATGACACCAAACTCTGCAATAAGGATGTCCTTGGGGATGGTGCATGTATCCAAAAAATTGAGGGAAGGAAGACTACGGTGGTTTGGGTATATCCTTAGGCGAGAACCGTCGGATGCGGTCAGGAGGGTCAAGTCGATTACAATCAACGGTGCCAGAAGGAGAGGACGACCAAGGAGGAAGTGAGTAGACTACTTGAGATCTGATTTGAAGGATTTAGCACTTACCGAGGACAAGAGATCTGATAGGAAAGTATGAAGAATTAAGACCAGGGTAGTCGAGTAGTGTGGGTCATAGCCATAGGGTGTAACATCTCTGTCTTCTTTTTAATGCCTTTGTAGTAATTTACAATGACTTCTACTTTTTATACGTTTCTGTCATTGGAAATTATGAAGGCTTAGAACTAGGGTAGCGGAGTAGTGTTGCCTTAGTTTATGTTTTAACTCATTTGACTTTATTCCTTCTCGTAGCTTGCTATCGCTGACTTCTGTGCATCATTCTCTTCATGTTTTCTCTTTCTAACTATACTCGGGACTTACGTTTCTGTCTATATGCAGAGATTTTTATGCAGAGACTACTTACCCTTACAAACGCGCATGTGAAGACTGCATATGATTACTGTTTAACTATGTATTTATTTATTTATACATGCATTGTATTTTATCTTTATTTTTAATTTTTTGACTACCGGAGGTCGTCCACGAAAGCTGCTCTCAACCTGGCGTTGGGGGCAGCCTACTACACTACCTCCCCCTTACCCCATTGTATATGGTAATAGGGTTTTATTGTTGTTGTTGTTGTATTCCAAACGAAAAGCTTGTGAGGAAGTTAGTTTACTCTCTTTCAAAATCTTGACAATCAAAGAAGATCATCGAGGCTAAAAACTTAAAGTCTTTAACTCTCGAATAGTTAATTGGTTCTCTCCCCACTCATGAAATGATGCTTTAAGATGAGGTAGACCTAGATAAGATTGACGAGACAAAGAAGGAAAAGGAGAAAAGAAGAACGTGAGAGTTGCTCTCAAATCCACGAAAGATGAGAGTGATTTAGATAAAGATGACGATGACAATGACAAGGAAATGACATTATTTTCCAAATGGTTCAGAAAATTGATGAAGCCCAATCGAGGAAGAAAATTCAAATGAAATGAAGGCTTCAAAAATGAACCAAATGAGAAAGACCCTATTATTTTCTACGAGTGCAAAAAGTCAGGTCATGTTAAATACGATTGCCCATAATTGAAGAAGAAGGGTCGATCGAAGAAAAAACACAAGGCTCACGTGACTACATGGAGTGATTATGAAGGTTCCGATGAAGATGAACAAGAAGTAGCAAACTTGTGCTTGATGGCCATCGGAGAAAACTATCAGGTAACCTCTAGCTCATTTAATTTTGAATATTATTCTTTTGAAGAGCTGTTAGAGGAATATACTGGGTTGGCTTCTTATTATGAGAAATTATTTTTAAAATACAAAATGATATTTCAAAATTGAAAAACAAAAATAATCTCATATCCAAGACCAACATTGATCTTGAAAGTAAGATCAAAGAATTGCAAATCAAATTATATGAATTTGAAAAGAAAAATACTGATTTGCATAACCTACTTTCAAGAGTGAATGATGATCATCAAAAGAAAATTGATGATCTTAAAGCTTTTTTTGATAAAGTTGGAACAAAACGTTTTGAAAATGGAGAAAGTTCAAAATCCAACTTTGTTAGATTTTTTTTAAAAACTACAATCATAGAGGTTCCTGAAGAACATCTAATGGAAAAATCATTAGATGTATATGGGTTCCTAAAGAACTCATTACTACTAAAGATAAGGATATCCTACATAAATAGATATCAATAGGGACTAGAATTTTGGAGACTAATGAATATGGACCTAAAAGAAATTGGGTACCAAAATCAAAAATTAATCTATGTTTGTAGGAAAAGGAGCATTGCTACAAGGCACATGAAACAAATTCAAACTCATGGTACCTTGATAGTGGATGCTCAAGACACATGACCGGAGACAAGAGTCGGTTCATAGAGCTTAATGAAAAAAAATTGGAGGAGAGGTTACTTTTGGTGATAATTCAAAAGGTCACATTAAAGGTATAGGTACAATAGGTAATACCTATTCCATACAAAATTAAAAATATTTTATATGTGAATGGGTTAAAGCATAATCTATTGAGTATTAGTCAATTATGCGATAAGGGATACAATGTCATGTTTGAAACTAATGGTTGTAAAGTCATTGACATTGCATCTAATCAGATTATGCTTGTTGGTCATAGAATAGGAAACATTTACATGGTGCATTTAAATTCAATAAATATGACTAACTTGTGCCTAGTTGCTAAGGATAAACATGATAGTTGGTTATGGCATAGGAGACTAGGTCATACTATCATGAGTGTTTTACAACGACTGATTCAAGGAGATTTAGTAAGAAGGTTGCCAAAGCTAAAATTTGATAAAGATAAAATCTGTGATGCTTGTGCTAAAGGAAAACTTCAAAGAGCTTCCTTTAAGTCCATTAATGATGTATCAACTAGTAGAGTATTACAATTCATCCATGTAGATCTTTTTGGGCCAATTAGGACTGTTAGCTTGGGTGGAAAACAATATTGCTTTGTATTGGTAGATGACTATTCTAGATATACTTGGGTTCTATTTTTAAGTACTAAAGATGAAGCATTAGAAAAATTCATCACATTTTCAAAAGTAATCCAAAACGAAAAAGGTTACTCCATAACTAGTGTTAGGAGTGATCATGGTACTGAATTTGAAAATCTTGGATTTACTAATTTTTGTAATTCTAATGGTATTAGCCATAATTTTCAACACCAAGAACCCCTCAACAAAATGGAGTTGTTGAGAGGAAAAATTGAACTTTAGAAGAAATAGTTAGAACTATGCTTTGTGAAAATAATTTGCCAAAATATTTTTGGGCAGAAGCCACAAATACCGCTTGTTATGTTATTAATCGAGTAATGATTAGGCCAATTTTAAAGAAAACTCCATATGAACTTTTCAAAAATAAAAGCCTAACATTAGTTATTTTTATCCTTTTGGATGTAAATGTTTTGTTTTAAACAACGGTAAAGAAAATCTTGGCAAATTTGATGCTAAAAGTGATGAAAGAATTTTTCTGTGTTATTCTTTAAATTCAAAAGCTTATCGGGTATTTAATAAAAGAACTTTAGTGGTAGAAGAGTCTATACATGGTTTTCGATGATAATCCCCTTCCGAGGAAAGATTCTTGTGTGAATGATGATGTAGGCATTGTAAACATAAATGATGTTAGACATGACGTTGGAGAACCATCATCAAAGGAAGAAACAAAAGATGAAAATCATGATGTTCTCTAAAATCCAAACATTGAAGAAAGGGAAGTCTCTTACCCAAGAGAATACAACTATGTCAAGGATGGTGAGATAATAGGTGACCCATCCAAAGGGGTAACAACTCGATCTTCTCTTAGAAATATATGTATTTATGTTGCATTTATCTTATGCATAGAGCCTAAGAATATTAAAGAAGCATTAAATGATGAACATTGGATTATGGCTATGCAAGAAGAGTTAAATCAATTTGAGAGAAGTAAAGTATGAACATTAGATGAAATGCCTAGTAATAAATCTACTGTAGGTACTAGATGGGTATTTAGGAATAAGCTTGATGAAAGTGGTAATATAGTGAGAAACAAGGCTAGACTTGTTGCTCAAGGCTATACTCAAGAAAAGGGCATAAACTATGATGAAACATACGCTCCCGTAGCTAGGATGGAAGAAATTAGAATGTTATTAGCATTTGCATGTTTCAATGAATTTAAATTATATCAAATGGATGTTAAAAGTGCATTTCTAAATGGTTTTATAAAAGAAGAAGTGTATGTGGAACAACCTCTTGGTTTTGAAGGTTTAAAATTTCCAGATCATGTTTTAAGATTGACAAAAGCGCTTTATGGTTTAAAACAAGCTCCTAGAGCTTGGTATGAAAGATTGTCAAACTTTTTAATTGAAAAAGGTTTTTCAAAAGGGAAGGTTGACACTACATTGTTTTTAAAGCATAAAGGTAAAGATTTATTAGTAGTTCAAATTTATGTTGATGATATAATATTTGATTCTACTAATGATGTTATTTGCCAAGAATTTTCTAAGCTAATGCAGAGTGAATTTGAGATGAGCATGATGGGGGAGCTCTCATTTTTCTTTGGACTCTAAATCAAGCAAAGGAAAGATGGCATCTTCATCAATCAAGAAAAATACGTCAAGGATATGCTTAAGAAATTTGGATTGGAAAATGGGAAACCTTATGCCACTCCAATGAGCTCATCTACAAAGCTTGACAAATATATAGGAGGTAAATGTATGGATGTTAAATTATATAGGTCAATGATTCGCTATTTTCTTTATCTAACCGCAAGTAGACCATACATTATGTTTAGTGTTTTCCTATGTGCTAGATTTCAATCATGTCGTAAGGAATCACATTTACTAGCTGTTAAAAGGATCTTTAGATACCTTAAGGACACTCCTAGTTGAGGACTTTGGTATCCTAGAGACTCTAGCTTTAACTTACATGCCTTCTCTGATGCGAATTATAAAGGATACAAAATAGATAGGAAAAGCACCTCTGGTGCTTGTCAATTCCTAGGAAATATGATGATTTCATGGTTTTCAAAGAAACAAAATTGTGTTGCATTATCTAACACTGAAGCGGAATACATTTCAGCCGGTAGCTGTTGTGCACAAGTTTTTTGGATGAAACAATAACTTTTAGATTATGGAATTGAAGAAGGTACCATACCTATCAAGTGTGACAATACTAGTGCTATTTGTCTCCCTAAAAATCCCATCCAACACTCTAGAACTAAGCACATTGAAATTAGACATCATTTCATTAGAGATCATGTCACTAAAGAAGATGTAGTTCTAGAATTTGTTGATAATTTGCATTAATTATCAGATATTTTTACAAAACCTTTAGATAAAGAAAGATTTTGGACACTTAGGAGAGATTTATGTTTAACTGACCTATCTTCATTTAGTGTTTAAAATATTTTTAGCATTTTTTTATGAAAAATGCTTATAAAAATAACACTTTTGATTGCATTCTTTGCTAATAGTTAGGGGGAGTTTATGATCTTTAGTGAAAATTAATTATATGTTCAAATAATGTTTAAGGATAGATTTTATTTGATTGAAAATTGTTACTTTTCGATCTATGAGTTGCCAATACCACTAGAGCTAATTAATTTAGCATTTTAAGTGTTTAAAATGGATTTTTGACATTTTTGTG
The DNA here is from genome assembly GCF_006381635.1 of Hibiscus syriacus. NCBI lineage: Eukaryota > Viridiplantae > Streptophyta > Magnoliopsida > Malvales > Malvaceae > Hibiscus > Hibiscus syriacus. Next base: position 2,492,770 of record NW_024061944.1, on the reverse strand, counting down.
CAACATGCATCGATACACTAAAGAGTGTACCGATGTATCCCTTGAATGTGCATCGATACACCATGAAAGTGCACCAATGCATTCCTTGAATGTGCATTGATGCACTATGCTATGCATCGATACACCCATCGGGTTTTAGGCTTAAATCCCGAAAAATCTCTTATTTCCTCAAAACCCAAAATATAACACTGTTGCTGCTAATCTATTCTCTCTCAACCCCAAATCTCTATTTGCTCAAAACCTTCAATTTTTAATAGGAATTCAATAGTTCTTCAACTTCTAAACCTGTTGGAATCATCAAACTCGTGCAAAAATCATCACATTCTCACAAAATCTGATTTTTTTCAAGGTAATATTTCAACCCCTATTTTATTGATTTTTGAACTTAGGACTAGTTTTGATTAGTTCTAGGTTGAACTAAGTATCGGGCATTGATTGTTTAATGTTTATAAACTAGTTTTATAATCAATTTTATCAAAAACATACAATTTTCAAGAATATTTTGAATTTTTGAAATAATTTTTTCTCTCTCGAAAATCATTGATTTAATTTTAAAATTTGATGTTTTTGATTTAATTATATTGTTTTGAAAATTACATATTATTATTGAAACATTATTTTCAAAAATAATTTTCAAACAATTGCCCATTAGGATTCGTTTAGAGAACCTTGAATATTGCGGACTCAATTGAGTTTTGGGATTGATTATATTGCATACATATGTTTTAAATTGCAGGTATCTATTCTATTCCGAATTCTTGAACCATGTCTAATCCTAAACGCCCTATGTCGTCATCGAGTCGTTCGAGTCAAAACCGACCTCCCATTCCTCCTCCACCTTAAAATCCAGACCCCAACGAACCCGAAATAACCATTCTCAATTCTTGCTTCAACCAACATGGTCGTCGTCGAGAAGAACTATATCATAGGTTCGTTAACTCTTTCCAATCATACAAAATCCAGGAAGAACGTATTCCCTCTATTCAAACAATGGTCGATATAAACTTCAAATATCTTCCTATCATCCGTTCCTGGAAGTTTGATAAAATGTGTCAAATTCAGCTCATAGTTTATCACCAATTAGTCCGTATTTTCTACTCCAATGCGGTCTATGTCTAAAACGAACGTCAAATAGAAACTGTAGGAATTCGATCATATCTTTTAGGTGAATTCATTTATATCGACTCGGACACAATCGTTAATGCCTTTGGTTTAGCCAATGATGGTCTAATAATGAAAAAAATATTGTGGCTACACCCTATAAATCTAAGGATAGTGTAAGTACTTTAAGAACTCATCATGAGCGATTCCTTCATTTAATGATCTCTTGGTGGTTTAGACCACCCGAGGTAGGTACTCATCTCTTAGGGTCATAGATTTATGGTGGATACATTGTATCAACATAACAAGAAAATAAATTTGCCACATATTATTTTTGGTGAGCTAGTAGATACCGTAAAAGTTGTCCCATAAAAAATGTAGAAACTTTAGTTTACGACTGTCTCCTCAGTAATCTGTTTATCAAACTCGGGCTTAAGGTTTCGGTTGATATTCCCATCCTCTCCAGAACCAAATAAATCTCACATCCTTAAAGAAATCGGGATGGAAAAAAGAAGGTAACCAATGGGTTCGAACCTCTGAGAAAACACTGGGAGCTAGCTCTTCACAAGCTCCTCCAGCACCGGTAGCGGACAATGATCCAGAGCTTTAACAACTTATGCAAGATATCAACAATATTGACGATGAAGCACCCGAGGACGAGCTGGTACATCAAGATAGTTCAATGCCTCCATACTTTAGCTCATTCATGGAGATATTGGATATGAGGTTTACATCATTAGAGTCCTACTTGACTGCTAAGGGGACTCAACATTTGGAGAATCAAAAAGAGATTCGAGCTACTCATGAAACAATGAATAATCGATTCAATGCTATAGACGATAGACTCGATGCCCTTACACGAGATGTGGCTAATATATGGGCACATCTATCTCCTCCCGATCCTCCTACGGATGCTTGAACTTTGCTTGCTTTGTTTTCTTGGATAGAACTTAGGACCTATTGTTAAAACATTTTAAATGTTTTTGGATTTATATTTTGGATGATTGTAGATTGATGTTTTTGGATTGTTTTATATTGGATGTTTAAATTTGTTTGGATGTTTGAACTTAAATACTTAATATTTGGTTTGGTTGAATTTATATTGGTTTATTCATTTTTGCATCATTTAGAATATGACCAATTTACCATTACACATTGTTCATGAATATTGGATTATGGAACTAATGACTAACCTTTCTCTTGATTGTGATCTTAGCAGCTTAAGCTATCTTTATTTCAAATCAATTGGCTAAATTTTCAAAGTCTTGTTTTGAACAAAAAGTTTTATAGAGTATTTTTGATTTAACAAAAAGGGGGAGAACATAGTAAGGGGGAGTAATTTATACAAATTGGTTTCAAAAATAGTTTTTCAATGAAAATCTTAAAATTACTCAAATGTTTTGTTATATCAAAAAGGGGGAGATTATTGAAAACATTTTTAATGTTTCGATATAACAAATTAAGTATAAATAAATTTTAAGATTTTACAATCTTTTCAAAGTATATTCGATTCTATTATTCGAATATCAAAATATTACTCCAAGATTTTCAAAGATCAATTTCAATCCTTACTAAAGTATAAAATTGTGTTTTAAACTTAAAATATTTTTGAAACAATTTTACAAAGTATTTCGAACCAAAATCGAGCTAAAAATTAATTTTCCAAAGGGATGCACCGATGCACTCCATGATGCATCGATGCACACCCATTTCAAATGCATTTTGTGTACCGATGCACAAGCCATGCATCGATGCACTCTTGAATATTTTGAAACATCGAATGCCTTTTGTGTACCGATGCACATACTATGCATCGATGCACTCTTGGCTCTTTTGAAACATCGAATGTAATTAGTGTATCGATGCACCCTTGTAACATCCGCAATACCGGGTTAGTGACTAAATTGTAAAGTTTTAGAATTTGGTGACTAAAATAGAAGAATGAAATAGTTCAATGATTTATTAGAAATATGATGAAGGTTATTTAGTAATTATTGAATGAATTAAAGGGTAAAATGGTCAATTGACAAGTAAGATTTTTATATTCCTTTTACAAGATAAGGAACCACGCGGGAAAGGAGAGAATTATCCAGAGTTTTCTTTATTCTTCTTCCTCCTCCCGTATCTCCAAGCTCATAGGTGAGTTTCTTTGTTTATAGATTAATTGTTGATTTTAAGATTGTGTTTTGATTATTAGATGATAACTAAGCTTAAGGAAAACTTACGTTATCTTAAAATCAAAGTATGATGGAGTTAGGAGGGATTAAAGATTTGAGGTTCTTGGATGAAATCTTAGAATAGAGTTCTTAACTAGAATTGAAAGTTAAATTTGACTTGTCATCAATCTAATAAGAGATATGAAGTAATAAAATTTGATTTAGAACAAGTAGAAAATTTAGTATGATTCTTGGATTTCATATGGAAGATAGAATTTTGAGTTTAAAGAAGTGATTATGGAGTAGAAATGAGTTTAACTATGTATATGAAAGTTAGGAATATTAAAGGAGGTGAAAGATGAAGAGTTAAGCTGAAAGAGAGTGGATTTCGTGCTTAAAATGTAAATTCTAGGTTGTGTGCATCGATGCATCTTGAATGTGTATCGATGCACTCTCAAATATTGAAAATCGAATTCCAATAGTGCATCGATGCATAAGGAGTGCATCGATGCACCCATTTAAAATACAAACATCGAATGTGATTTGTGTACCGATGCACAGGTAGTGCATCGATGCACCCGTTAAGGAATGTATCGATACACTGTAGAGTGCATCGATGCATGCCTTCATTAAAAGATGAAATTAACTTTTCTCTTGGTCTAAGAAGTGATAGATTATAGTATATAGATTGGATACTGATAGTATAAAATATGATTGTGTAGATAATGATCGATAGAAAGTTCCAGAACGATTATCAAGTTAAGATTGATCAAAATAGAGGAAATCATAAAAGTGGATTGGAACTTAGTGAGGCCAAGGTGAGTGCATATTATTAGATTGTCCATATTATTATATGGAAATTAGACTTGCGATAAGTTTGTTTCCAATATTTTATATATTTGCATGAATAGAAGCATGATTAAGTTTATATTATGTGTATATGCTTTGTTCATATTATATGTTATGTGGTGTGAATTTATATGATATGGGTTATATGGAAACGAAATATGTAACTATATGTGAACCTTATGAGCTGTAAGAATATGTGGAATAAGTTATAAGGTCACGAATCATGTATAATAGTAAATGTTGTATGTGATAACCATAGAAAAAATAAGTTAAGTGATCATGAACATGTAAATATATGTTTAGATGAAGATATAATAGCAAAACATAAATGACATGAGTCAAGTTTATGGAAACTATTATAATTTACTTATAGTATTAAATGAAAAGTGAGATAAACTAACTAGCATTAATGTATAGGACAATATGAAAATAGAATATCAATTAGGAGATCTGTACATAAATAATGATAATCATATGAGAGATAAGCTATATGAGAAAGATTGATGTGCTTAGATGAGCTATTATATAGAAATTACACGATAAAGATCTATGAAGTCATAGGAAAATGTTATAAGAGTAATGTAAACTTGAATTAAGAGAATATAAGAAATTTGTATATAAATGAATTTATATAAGTGATATATGATAGTATGTTACAATATATGTTATAGGATTTATGTAAGCATAAGAGAACAAAATATGAGCTAGTGATTATGAATATAAATGATGATATGATTATGTACAATAAATTAGGAAATTATGATCTAGGTGTTTATATGTCTATAAAAAGATATAAGAACAATATATAAGCTATGAAATAGGAACTGTGGGATTTTAATATTATATAACATTATCTATGTGATTAAGTACAAATGTGATATCCATATATGACAATGATTTGTGAAATTGTATGAAAATGTGATATGATCTACGAGATAATAAATCATGTGAATTATATGGAGGTGATTTGTGTATACATGTCTAATATGTCTTACATGATATGTATGATTTCACAAGAAATGACATGAGCTATGCGCGATTACATGATTATAAGAGATCAGACATGCGATAAGAGATAAGTGTTATGAATGTGTGAATATGAAATGACATAGATAATAATGCCCATGTTATGTGTTATGAGAGCTAGGGGTATAGTTGGCATGCTAAGAGTCGAGGGTCTATGCGGTTCTTCGGGACATATATGTATTCCTTGGAACATGTGTGATGTCTTTTGAGACACATACTTGATCATTTGTATATGTATATGATTCTTAAGGAATTTTCTACGTGGTCCTTAGGGACATTTTATATGGCACTTCGGTGCAATTCTACGCGACACTTCGGTGCAATTCTACGTGGAACTTAGGTGTATTTATATGAGTTGTGGTGACAGCATTTGTGCACAACCTCTATAGACTCACATATTTATAGTTCTCACATGTGTACATGGGCTAATAAAGAAATAACAACAAACATATTACATGTGATTTGTATGCTTTTGTGCTATGAATTGTATTATATGATTTATATGATTATATGTGGATTGTATGATTAAATGAGCAAATGTGGGGTAAAATACTAGATATAAGAGGATATATATATGAAGTGAGATAAATAATAATGATATTAATAATGAAATGAGGCTAATGATGGAAATGATGAGTATATGCGTGTATATATGTTCTTACATGTAATGATATATTGCATATGTGTTATAGGGATTTGTTACATGAATAAGGGTATGAGTGATAACAGTAATAGTTCATGCATGATTACAAGTTATAGTTACATTATATGTTTATTGCCTCACTAAGTCATAGACTTAGCGTGTGATTGTTTCACACGTAGGTTACAGAAACGAGAATAGAAGCGAGGAAGAGCAAAACAGGTCAGCATCTCCCTTACAAAATTTTCAAATCAGAAAATAGATGATTTTAATGTGTTTGGTTAATTTGAATATAGTTGGCATGTACTAAGTGATTGAGTTGAATATGCTCTGATCAATTTTGGTTATTTTGGTCAAATATGTATAGATAAATCGCTTTTATTTCAATGGAAGTTTTAAATTTTCTTTGAATTTTGTCTAGAGTCAAAGTTTGAAAAGTCAATGTGACACCTCAGATTTGTATCCGGGTCGGGTACGGGGTGGGGTGTTACATTTAATGGTATCAGAGATACGATTTAGTTGATTCTCGGTATAAACTGGAGTCTAGAGTATCGTATAATGTATACATGCAAACAAAATAGCAAAAATTTCTGATTTGAAATTGTAAGGAATATGATGTCTTGTTGATAGAATACGTTTAATAGAATACAATAGAAATGTGATTATAAGAAATGACAAAGTGAATCTATAGCTGACAAATCTGATGGTGATAGCAATTCACTTACCCTGGCCAGACAGGTTGAAGAGCGGAAACCTCAGAAAGTGTATTATAAGATTAAAGGTTGATTTCAGAAAGTTGAAATCATATTAGAACAGTGATGGAAGATCTTTATCGTTTTGAATCTGAAAAGCGATATGGATTAGTTTTGTTAGTATGTGGATAAGATAGAATATGGTGAACAAGTGTCACCATAAGAACGTTAAAAAGATCAAATGACGTGGTGAGTACTTATAGAAGAGCTCAAGAATAAGTGCATCAGCGACAAGAGTATAAGATATAGAAAGCCAAAGTTTATGAGTTGAAATAAAGAATAGTGTTGTATATAAGCAAAAGTGTGGATATGATAAGAGATTGCATTTTAGAAGGAAAAAGTTAGCGTTGGCTAACAAGAATATGTGATGGGAATGTACTGGAAGTATAAGATTATAAGATATTGTCAGGATATGATAACCAAATATGAAATAGATCTGGATATAGTTGTATATTCGAGTAAAGCAGAGGATTGATAAGAAGAGTTTTAGAATGTGTATATCGATAATTAGTTTATAAGACAAAGGAAGTCATAATGTTGAGTTTGAACAACGAAAATTTCAGGATGTATGAGAATAGAGGTGAAATTGACAAGTTAAGTAAACGAATTTTGAGATAATTTCGATTGGAAATGATGTATATGATTGGTTGACTAGGGCTTGTGCCCTAGATTGAACAGATGTTATTGACTAGATATTAGAGTAAAATTGATAGAGTTATAAGATTGGAGGAAAAGATAAAGTTGAGTTAATCAATTATGATGTGAATCTAAATATAGTTGTGTATTCTGATCAGATAGCTATGATGTAGAAAAGGGGATAAGTATTTGCATGAAACCTTAAGGAAAGTACAAGTATAAGAAATGATAAAGAATGAAGTTCTGTATAAGAAATAGGTTATCAAAGTTATGAGGATACAATGAAGATCGGTACATAGAGATGAGTATAGATGATAAGACAAGAGTATGTGAACATGAAAGGAAAGATATGATTTGTGTATAAGGAATAAATAAAGGAATAAAAAATGAAAGGGATTGAATTAAAGGATCAGATACGATAAAGGTTATATGGAAATGTAGATGATAATTTTTATATAGAAGTAAGAAAAATGTGTAAGGTGATGTGAAAAGATTCTTTAAAGTGTATGTTGAATAGTATTTAAAGAAGATTCAAGGTCGTGTTCTTGGTTAAATGATGATGAAAACGAATTTGGTTATTATAAGGTATTTAGAGATGGATTTATAATGTGGAGTGATGAAAATGAATGTTACTGTCTATATAATGAGTGACATTATATGGATTTTTGAAAGGTCAAAGGAAATGCAGAATCGAATTAGAGAAAAGACAGAAATGTATTAAGGTTGCTGGTTGTTGTTTAAATAATAAATGACATGATATGAATGTATAAAGGAAAAAGATAATTGAAAAGCTAAAGGATTGAAACGTAAGTTTTCAGATGATGACAAGAAAGATTAAGTAAATGAAGCAACATGAGAACATTAGACGATATGTTTTATCAAGATGTTCAGTGAAAATTCGAGGACGAATTTTCTTAAAAAGGAGGGGAGATTTGTAACATCCGCAATACCAAGTTAGTGACTAAATTGTAAAGTTTCAGAATTTGGTGGCTAAAGTAGAAGAATGAAATAGTTCAATGATTTATTGGAAATATGATGAAGGTTATTTAGTAATTATTGAATGAATTAAAGGGTAAAATGGTCAATTGACAAGTAAGATTTTTATATTCCATTTATAAGATAAGGAACCACGTGGGAAAGGAGAGAATTATCCAGAATTTTCTTTCTTCTTCTTCCTCCTCCCGTATCTCCAAGCTCAAAGGTGAGTATCTTTGTTTATGAATTAATTGTTGATTTTAAGATTGGGTTTTGATTATTAGATGATAACTAAGCTTAAGGAAAGCTCATTATCTTAAAATCAAAGTATGATGGAGTTAGGAGGGATTAAAGATTTGAGGTTCTTAGATGAAATCTTGGAATAGAGTTCTTAACTAGAATTGGAAGTTAAATTTGACTTGTCATCAATCTAATTAAGAGATTTAAAGTAATAAAATTTGATTTAGAACAAGTAGAAAATTTAGTATGATTCTTGGATTTCATATGAAAGATAGAATGTTGAAATTTAAAGAAGTGATTATGGAGTAGAAATGAGTTTAAGTATGTATATGAAAGTTAGGAATATTAAAAGAGGTGAAAGATGAAGAGTTAAGCTGGAAGAGAGTGGATTTCGTGCTTAAAATGTAAATTCTGGGTTGTGTGCATCGATGCATCTTGAATGTGTATCGATGCACTCTCAAATATTGAACATCGAATGCCAATAGTGCATCGATGCACTACATAAGGAGTGCATCGATGCATAAGGAGTGCATCGATGCACCCGTTTAAAATACAAACATCGAATGAGATTTGTGCACCGATGCACCCGTTAAGGAATGCATCGATACATTGTAGAGTGCATCGATGCAAGCCTTCATTAAAAGATGAAATTAGCTTTTCCCTTGGTCTAAGAAGTGATAGATTATAGTATATAGATTGGATACTGATAGTATAAATATATGATTGTGTAGATATCAATCGAGAGAAAGTTCCAGAACGATTATCAAGTTAAGATTGATCGAAATAGAGGAAATCATAAAAGTGGATTTGAACTTAGTGAGGCCAAGGTGAGTGCATATTATTAGATTGTGTATATTATTATATGGAAATTAGACTTGCGATAAGTCTGTTTCCAATATTTTATATGTTTGCATGAATAGAAGCATGATTAAATTTGTATTATGTGTATATGCTTTGTTCATATTATATTTTATGAGCTGTGAATTTATATGATATGGGTTATATGGAAACAAAATATGTAACTATATATATGAACCTTATGAGCTGTATGAATATGTGGAATAAGTTATAAGGTCATGAATCATGTATAATAGTAAATGTTGTATGTGATAACCATAGAAAGAAAATAAGTTAAGTGATCATGAACATGTAAATATATGTTAAATGAAGATATAATATCAAAACATAAATTACATGAGTCAAGTTTATGGAAACTATTATAATTTACTTATAGTATTAAATGAAAAGTGAGATAAACTAACTAGCATTGATGTATAGGACAATATGAAAATAGAATATCAATTAGGAGATCTGTACATAAATAATGATAATCATATGAGAGATAAGTTGTATGAGAAAGATTGATGTGCTTAGATGAGCTATGATATAGAAATTACACGGTAAAGATCTATGAAGTCATAGGAAAAGGTTATAAGAGTAATGTAAACTTGAATTAAGAGAATATAAGAAATTTGTATATAAATGAATTTATATAAGTGATATATGTTAGTATGCTACAATATATGTTATAGGATCTATGTAAGCATAAGAGAACAAAATATGAGCTAGGGGTTATGAATATAAATGATGATATGATTATGTACAATAAATTAGGAAATTATGATCTAGGTGTTTATATGTCTATAAAAAGATATAAGAATAATATATAAGCTACGAAATAGGAACTGTGAGATTTTATTGTTATATAACATTATCTATGTGATTAAGTATAAATGTGATATCCATATATGACAATGATTTGTAAATTGTATGAAAATGTGATATGATCTACGAGATAATAAATCATGTGAATTATATAGAGGTGATTTGTGTGTACATGTCTGATATGTCTTACATTATATGTATGATTTCACAAGAAATGACATGAGCTATGTGATTACATGATTATAAGAGATCATACATGCGATAAGAGATAAGTGTTATGAATGTGTGAATATGAAATGACATAGATAATAATGCCCATGTTATATGTCATGAGAGCTAGGGGTATAGTTGGCATGCCAAGAGTCGAGGGTCTACGCGGTCTTCGGGACATATATGTATTCCTTGGAACATGTGTGATGTCTTTTGAGACACATACTTGATCCTTTGTATATGTATATGATTCTTAAGGAATTTTTTACGTAGTCCTTAGGGACATTTTATATGGCACTTCGGTGCAATTCTACACGGCACTTCGGTGCAATTCAACGTGACACTTAGGTGCATTTATACGAGCTGTGGTGACAGCATTTGTGCACAACCTCTATAGACTCACATATCTATAGTTCTCACATGTGTACATGGGCTAATAAAGAAATAACAACAAACATATTACATATGATTTGTATGCTTTTGTGCTATGAATTGTATTATATGATTTTATGTGGATTGTATGATTAAATGAGTCAAATGTGGGGTAAAATACTAGGTATAAGTAGATATATATATATACGAAGTGAGATAAATAATAATGATATTGATAATGAAATGAGGCTAATGATGGAAATGATGAGTATATGTGTGTATATATGTTCTTACATGTAATGATATATTGCATATGTGTTATAGGGATTTGTTACATGAATAAGGGTATGAGTGATAACAGTAATAGTTCATGCATGATTACAAGTTATAGTTACATTATATGTTTATTGCCTCACTAAGTCATAGACTTAGCGTGTGATTGTTTCACACGTAGGTTACAGAAACGAGAATAGAAGCGAGGAAGAGCAAAACAGGTCAGCATCTCCCTTACAAAATTTTCAAATCAGAAAATAATGATTTTAATGTGTTTGGTTAATTTGAATATAGTTGGCATGTACTAAGTGATTGAGTTGAATATGCTCTGATCAATTTTGGTTATTTTGGTCAATATGTATAGATAAATCGCTTTTATTTCAATGGACGTTTTAAATTTTCTTTGAATTTTGTCTAGAGTCAAAGTTTGAAAAGTCAATGTGACACCTCAGATTTGTATCGGGTCGGGTACGGGGTGGGGGTGTTACACCCCTAGTGTAATGATGCACTAAGTCTTATAACAGTCGAAATATTTGAATTTTACATATAGTGTACGATTCACCTTGAGTATGCATCGATGCACACACACTCCCAACTGTTTTATTTAATTATTTTCACACAACAACGGCTCTATTGATTTCATAAATGATCCCCCAACGTTCAAAGTGATTCAAGGTATATTTAAACAAGCTTAGGAGCCATTGATCAACAACAATTGTGAGAGAAACCAAGAGAAAGCTTTAAACCTCAAGTTTGAGCATTTCAAGCTAAATTTTCATTCAATATTCATTTTTCTTTCAAGAAAACTTAATGTGCTCAATTGTATTCATTTTTAGTGTTCTTTCTTTGTTCTAAAATTGTGCAAACATCTTACCTTGTGAGGTTTTTCTGTAAGTTTGCAAATTTGTGTATTTCTCTTTGGGAGAGAGTGTTATAAGAATTTGGGGTATAATTTTTGAGGGAGTTGTAAGGTTACTCTTTGTCCTCAAAAGAAAGAACAAATTAGTGAATTTGTTGGAAAATCCTTAGTGTGGATAGCTAAGGTAGTGGACATAGACTTTGGTTGAGAAAGTCGAACCACTCTAAATCGCTGTGCAAATATTTTTAATTTTCTGCAAAAGCTTCCACGAAAATTTTTATTGCCAATTCACCCCTTCTTGGCTATTTCATCGATCGATTAACTCAACACCTTGTCAGTAGAGCTGCATAGTCTTTTCCTGTGAGTTTACGGGTCACAAGAGGCACCCCGAGATACCGAACAAGGAGCTGCCTAAATCTAATCCCAATAGCCAACTGGATTTGCTCCAAATCAAGCACATTCAGACCACAAGCAAAACAATTTGTCTTCTTGGCATTCAACTTGAGACTAGACAGCTCGTAAAACTTATCTAAGGTGCTTTGCACCCCTAACACAACATCAAGAGAACCATGGCAGAAAACTAGTAGGTCATCCGTGAAACAAAGGTGAGTGAGAGAGATTCTCTTACACTTGGGGTGAAATTTAAAAATACCATGTTTTGCAGCAGCATCTAAAAGAGTGAATAGGACATTCATGGCAATGACAAAGAGGTAAGGAGATAAATGATCTCCTTGCCTAATCCCCATAGCTCATTTGAAATACCCCACCAAGCTACCATTCAAGGAGAGGGAATACATGTGAGTAGTAATGCAAGCCCTAATCCAGTTACAGAAAGTACAGGAAGACCCATTGCATCAAGAACAGTTAACAAGAATTCCCAACTAACAGAGTCAAAAGCCTTCTGTAAGTCAGTTTTGATTGCACATCTTGGTGAAAGACTTTCCTAGAGTAGCCTTTCACAATCTCCTATGCTAGCAAGGTGTTATCAACAATGTTCTACCCTTGACAAAAAGCTGACTGACTAGGGGAAATCATGCCAGGGAAGAATGGAGCTAGTCTATTAACAAGAATTCTTGTAATAGTTTTATATACTACTGAACAACAAGAGATAAGTCTGAATTCTTTTGCTAAGCAAGCATTTAAAGATTTAGGTACCAAAATTAAGGCAGCAGCATTAAAGGAAGACAATAAACATGAGGACTAGAAGAAATACCTCAAAGAAGAAACAAAGTTAGAACCCACTATATCCATGGCAGCCTTGAAAAAACCAGAAGTATAACCATCAGGGCCTGGACTTTTATCATTTCCTTGTCTAAACAAGGCCTCCTTAATCTCCATAACACTCACCTCTTTGGTTAAAAAAGCAGATGTTCCTTCAGGCAAGGAATAATTTAGCAATCCTTTTAAATTCTTAACAGAGCTGCCTCTAACTAATGGGTCAACAGAACTAATCCGGTTAGTGAAAAATCTCACTAACTCATTAGCTATGCCATCAAAAGAGTCATAATATTGCCTATCTTCACCTTTAATAACTCTGATGGTATTTCTCTTCTTATTAGACTCTACCTTCTGATGGAAGAATCTAGTATTAAGATCCCCCTCATTTAACCAATGCATCTTAGCCTTTTGTCTGTAGAATTCAGATTCAGTCACTTTCAGTTCCACTAGCTCAGAATGGGTTCTTTTCTCATCATCAATTCTCCTCTGATCAACATGAGTCAGATTAAAAATCTAAATTTGCTCCAGCTCAACCCTTTTTTCATTCACTCTGCCAGAAATATCAGAAAAGTACTCCTTATTAAGCTCTTTTAAGAAAGGCTTGATTCTTCTCAATTTATTGAATAGGCATTGCATGGCAGAACCTTCACAATGGCCTTTCCAAAAATCCTTGACTGTGCTCAAGAATTTTTCATGTGAGGTCCAACAATTAAAAATTTTAAAAGGTCTAGGCTTCTTGATCATAGCACCTTTATGTGACCATAATAAACCAAGACAATGGTCAGAGACTCCTTGAGCCTTGAATTCAACAAAAGACTCAGGGTAATCCAGCAACCACTGAGAGTTAATCAGGATCCTATCTAACTTTTGCACCAAGTATGATTCATCCTGCCTGTTTGACCAAGTGAACAAAGGCCCAAAGAATTGATGGTCCATTAGATCAAGCTCCTCCAAACAATCTTGGAACTCCTTCATGTCAGAGGAGTTGTGTGCCCCCATAACATCAAAATCTGAGCTTTCATTGCTCGAGCAATGATGTTAAAGTCCCTACTAATCACCCAAAAGAAAGAGCCAATATCATTCTCTACAATCCTCAAATGCTCCCAAAGACCTCTTCTAGTAACACCATTATTGCTTCCATAGACAGTAGTAATTCATGTTCTATGTCCATCAATAACACCAATGATAGAGATAACCTGGTCACATCTCCTTAAAACAGTAAGCATCAACTGTTTCTTCCATAGAATCCACAATCGTCCCCCTTCTACAAAATCATAATTTTCAGCAAGGTTCCAATCAACAGAAAAAGTAGAAGAGAATTTGGCAAAGTTGTCTCTTCTAATCCTAGACTCCATAAGACAAATGACATCTACATCACAAGATTCCAGCCTCTTTAGCACTTTCAGCTGCTTAAGGGGGTTATTAATCCCCCTTACATTCCAAAAGCTCAGTATCATTAAGAAGAGATAGTAGGAGCACTACTGCTAGTGCCCAACTTCACTACATTACACTTAGCTTTATCAAGATGATCCCTCTTCTTAGCCTTGATCTCATTAAGCAGAATAGCCACTCCCATAGAGGCCACCCTAGTCTTCCTAGGACCATCCACAAAGACTTCTGACTAGCTAGAAGAGCCAACATCATCTTTTTTTCTTTCCCCTAGTCTTCTTCATCATAGAGTCCTGAAGAGAAGGAAAGTCTCCAGATTTAACATCATCCTGTAAGGCATTAATACCTACAACCTCAGCCCCCTGATCATTTACAAATCCACTAGTGACCACCTTATGTACCCCCATTACAGTGGTCTTATCAGTAGTAAAATCCTGCACAGAATTCTTAGCATTCACCAAGCCTACATTCTGAGTGACCTCACTAGCCTCATGTAAATCTTGTACAGATGATTCCACAGCAATACCAACCTGGAGCTCTGAATGCAGTATTCCCCCATTCAAAATATTATCACTGTCAGGAAGAAAATCTGAGCTATGAGATGTCTCCTTAGAACCAACAACATTAGCAAACTTCTTATTAGGACCAGTAACATTGACATCCAATTTATCCTTACTACTAGATTCAGTAGTATTAAGGCCTTCTTTCTTCCTCCAAACTTGTACTTCTTTGGAATTCAAAGAAGCCTGTCTAGCCTCAACACATGATTTTACATGGTGCCCGAACAATTTGCACTTAACACAGCACTGAGGCATCCATGGCACATGCACCCTAATTCTAACATATGACCCGTCTTTTAGAGCAACATGAATGAAATCAGGGATAACACTTCCAGCTTCAATCTCCACACAAAGCTTAGCAAATTCTAATATCTCCTTTGAAACAGTAATGAAGTCCATATACAGTGGGTTGCCTAGAGCACTAGCTATGTAACTTAGCCCTTTTTGAGAATAAATCTCTAGTGGGATATTATATATGTATATTTTAATGTCATATGTTCTATTTAATTATTAGAATTTAAAATTTATTTTTTTGAACAATTTCTACTTACAGGATAAAGAATGAGAAATTTGGTTCTAATAAATATTTAACCTATTACTTAAGAGGAAAAAAATGTAAATTAAGAACTTTTAACCATCTACCTTAGAGGTTAATCTAAATTTTAATTTACACCGCCTCCAATGTAAAAGATGTTTCTATTTATATTACATTAAAGAAATGGATGAAGTGGAAGATTATGAAGAACACGCGCTAGAACTGGGAGTGTGGATCCACTACAGCAAAATAGTACTATAACGACGTTTTTAACCCTATAGCGGCATTTATAAGTGCCGCTAAAAACTTTCCCAAAACTTGCAAAAACGCCGCAAGAAGTGCTGTTATAACGAACGTCGCAATTGTTAGCGGCGTTTATGAAAAAAAACACTGCAATAGGTCTCGACAAATAGCAGCGTTTTTATTTACAAATGCCGCTATTGACTGTGTATTTAGCGGCAAACGCCGCTATTGACTGTATATTTAGCGACGTTTGTCTTTACAAATGTCACTATTGATTGTGTATTTAGTGACGTTTGTATTTACAAACGCCGCTATTGACTGTATATTTAGCGACATTTTTCTTTAGAAACACCGCTATTGATTATGTATTTAACGACACTTGTCTTTACAATGATAGTGTATTTAGCAGCGTTTATCTTTACAAACGCCGCTATTGACTGTGTATTAAGCGACATTTATATTTAAAAACGCCACAAATAAGCCTATTATTAGTGACATTTTCATCCCAAAACGCCACAAATGGCATTATTAGTAGTAGCTGCATGAGTTGCATAAAACACCATTAAAGGCATTCTTTACACTCACAGTAATAATCAATTCTACAAATCAAAGCATATATTCCATATATTAAATATAAACAAGTCACTTGAAACTAAAAGGGTGGAAAACATTAATATACAAAATACATACAAATGTATACATATGTGTTACCATATACTATAAACAGAAAAGCAAACTAGTTGCATGTGTATCTTCACGCTCCCACTTATAACTCTAATATCCAATAGCAATCTTTCCCAACTTCTTGCTACGTACAACTAAGAATCAAATTGCAGGAGCTGTAAACAGCAGGGTAGCACTAGCAGCAACTCCTCCAGCAATAACATCAGTGGAAGTAATACCTGCCAATATGAAGAATATATACACGTATTGTCAGTTCACCTACATCAAGAATCTTATTGTTAATTAACATTTTCAGCCAGTACCAACGCCAACTGACCAGACAACATTTCAACCAGGTGAACTTGTGAGCTCTCAGTCGATGCTCTAGTTCACTAAGGAACCCAAAACCATTCTTGAGTCCTTTCATCATCAGATTTAAATTTGAACTTAAAAGTACCTTCTTAAAAAGGACTAGGACATAAGAAAGGTCAGGATTGGCGCTACATAGTTCACAAAAATTTTGCGTGCTACCAAGATGTGGTAAACACAAAAACAGTTGTGGATGCAACAATTCAAAGGAATATCTCAAGAAAAATAATAAATAATATGAGAATGCCCCAAATTTAGGCACATATTCAGATTTGTCAGCAGTGAAAAAAAATAATAAATTACAATAAAATCGAGAAAATACCTGATTGAGCTGGATGTGTAGGTGGGATAGGAGATGGTGGAACAGGTGTAGGATTATTGAGTCGATTATAAGCAAAACTGTAAAACAACAAAAGATGTAGCAAATCAAGAGACTGGCATGACAATCTTAAATATGAAAAATGGGAACAAGAAGGTGGTGGGTCGGGAGTTGTGAGTGAGGGTGGGAACAAAGTGATATAACATAAGAGAAACCTGGTATGAGTGAATAGCGAAAAGGAACCATTAACTGGAACATCTCCTGTTAGATGATTATTTGAAAGATCCTTACACAACACATGATATAACATCCAACTCCATTAGAACTGTTCTTGTCCCCAAACTTAGACAACCAATGAGGAGAAGAATTCTATCAGCAACACTCACAGAACTTGTAGTGTGTCGATAACAGTTAAGGACACTGGAATTGTTCCATCCAACTCACATCAAATAAGGGACGGGCTTCACATTCCCAAGTCCCACCCACTCAAATTCTTGACGTCCTCACCAAGGTCACCAATTCCGTCAAATTCCCCACCTCCTATAGGATTATCCCAGATACGTTATTACTATAAAGTTCCCTGTTATTTAAAAGAATAGATATTAGTTATTCTTGAACAAGTTCAATTGAAGCATGT
The DNA here is from genome assembly GCF_006381635.1 of Hibiscus syriacus. Classification (NCBI taxonomy): domain Eukaryota; kingdom Viridiplantae; phylum Streptophyta; class Magnoliopsida; order Malvales; family Malvaceae; genus Hibiscus; species Hibiscus syriacus. The sequence continues at coordinate 2,475,083 of NW_024061944.1, read as the reverse complement.
ATCCAAGAACCTTTGTATGAAATATGCAACTAAATCCAATCAAATACAAGCATCTTCATGATTAAGATGGCAAAACAAATAAACCGAACAAAAGCAATGAAAACCACTGCTAACACCCATTTCTACCTTTTCTAAGGCAGATTCATTTGTCAAGCCATGGACTTATTGGACCTAATTAGTGTAATTAGCAGCTAGGCTATTGAAAGAAAATGATAAAATGATAAGAATTCAAACATAAACACCATTTCTGACCTTTTCCAATGCGACGCATAGTGATTTCATGTGCAAGCAGTGTAGCATTAGGATTGCATTTTTGGATAACAGAAAGACCTGAAGAAAACCATCAGTCAGTATATAGTATAGAAATTTGAACCATAAATATAAAACTAAGAGCATGCTATGTCAGAAGAAACAATCTCAGTTGACATGAAAATGGTTATGAATAGCCTTAGTTGATTGTATAACATTATGAAATAACATGTAAATATGGTTCCAAATACATCCTTTTTTAATAAATAGTGAAGTCAGCAGCTTGTTGGACCTCATTATAGGATGTGACTTAAGCCTCATAATCATACAAAATGAAACAGTTAAAGCGTACTTCCAGAAAGAGATTCCTTGGTATTCTAGAAAACACAAGGCAGATTTTATCTAGTGTTCAATACCCATACACTGTAAGAAAGTGTAGAAGCGGGCCAATTGCCAGCAAGTTAAATAAATTCCTATAAACACCTGTCCTTGCCAATGCATAGACAATAAGCACAATTGCATGAAGATTACAATATAATAAGCAAACTTACATGATCAATTTATCTAGTGTTCAATACCAATACATTATTACATATACAATATGAACATATGCACATTTTTCTTTAATTCAACCCGTTTTTGGTATATCAGAAATCGAGTAAAGCATAATATCACTAATTGAAATTTGAAAACATCTCTTTCAAAGAAAAAGAAATTTGAAAATATCAAATGTTATATCAAAAGCAATCAAGCTCAATAGGAGAATACTAACCTAAAACATATGCAGTTCATAAGATATTCGATATGCACAAGAAAATAACCAAAATCGATTTTGGTTTTTGGATTTTTATGTTTAATCTAAGGCTGAGAAACCAGTTGACCAGTGAGGTTTGCATTCCCAAGATCGCTGATTTCAGAAAATTGAAAAACGTCACAAGAAGGAAAAAGCAAACTAGCACAATGAAGGAAGAAAATTGAAAGATAAACAGAGAACCTTAGAACAAAACCCATCTCCTTCTCGACCTTAGCTTGCATCTCACGAAGAGCAGCGACTTCATCCTCCATCTCTCTTAACCTTCTTTTCATGTCATCGAGGTCCTGCAAATTTCTCCAAAATTATGGTTTAATAAAAATAGGAAAAGCCCTAACAATAATTTATCCAAAATTATGATTTACTAAAAATAACGAAGGAATCGAACCTTTTCGAAGAGCCGTTTTTGAGTTGAAATGAAAGAGAGGACGATGAATGGGAAAATACAGGGGATTTGGAATTTTATAGCAGAAACCAAGGGCCCATTTTTAGTTTAGGGTTTCTCTTATGGCCGTTAGATTTTAGTGGTCCTTGATCCAACGGTTGCTAATTAAGTTTGCCACGTCGGATGTTCACACTTGATGATGTTGCCGTGGGTAACACTAACGGTTGCTAATTAAGTTTGTCACGTCGGATGTTCACAATTGATGATGTTGCTGTGGGTAACACTGAGGCATTTTTTCCAACAAAGGCACCATTTAAAAAAGAAAAAATAACCTCAGTGATTAAAAATGTCTAATAATATACGATTTTAATTAATTTTTTTTGGATTTGCCAAAATGACCAACTAAATCGCAATGCGATCGATAATTCGCAACGCGATCTCCGGTATCGCAAATCAGTTTCCAGATTCGCAACGCGAACTTCGACTATCGCGTTGCGATTTATTACAATTCGTTGCGGTAGTCCAAGTTCGTTGCGATAGTCGAAGTTCGCGTTGCGATTTATTTCAAATTCGTTGCGATAATCCAAAATCGCAACGACTGGTGGTATTATATTTGTTTCTTAAGAATTTTCTCTAAAAAGATAGTATTCGCGCGGACGTGTCGAAGACACGTATTACCACGACCACGACCCGAGACGAGATGAGACGGTCGGCGGCGGTGGCGGCGCGCGAGAGTCCCCCTTGTTCTCTATCACTCAGCAAGGAAATGGGAAAGCCAAGCCTTAAATACCATTTCCAATAGTGTTTCCAATACTATGTGGGATTGAGCATTACCAACACTTGTTTCCAATACTATGTGATTATTCAGGAAACAATTAACAATCATGCACCTTAAAACAACTGAATCAGCAACCAATTGCATTGGTATTATACGATTAAATATGTCATAATTAAAAGTCAATCTACAATCAATCGCGATTATTGCAATTTTAAGCAAAACATTAAAAAAAATTGCATCACTCGCGATAATAAAAAAAATTGTTATCGTGCAATTACAATCAATTGAAAATAAATTAGAATTGCATGAAAACTAAACGAACCACAAATACTTTTCATACAAATACTAAAGTCATTAACTATAATTCACAAATAATATCACTATTTAAGGCTCAATCCCACATAGTATTGGGAACAAGTGTTGGTAATGCTCAATCCCACATAGTATTTGAAACACTATTGGGAATGGTATTTAAGGCTTGGCTTTCCCACTTCTTTGTTGAGTGATAGAGAACAAGGGGGACTCTCGTGCGCCGCCGCAGCCGCCGTCCATCTCGTCTCATCTCGTGGTCGTGGTAATACGTGTCTTCGACACGTCCGCGCGAATATTATTTTTTTAGAGAAAATTTTTAAAAAACAAATGCAATACCACCAGTCGTTGCGATTTTGGACTATCGCAACGAATTTGGAATAAATCGCAACGCGAACTTCGACTATCACAACGAACTTGGAATAAATCGCAACGCGAACTTCGACTATCGCAACGAACTTGGAATAAATCCCAACGCGAACTTCGACTATCGCAACGAATTTGGAATAAATCGCAACGCGAACTTCGACTATCGCAACGAACTTGGACTATCGCAACGAATTTGGAATAAATCGCAACGCGAACTTGGACTATCGCAACGAATTTGGAAAATCGCATTGCGATAGTCGATGTTCGCGTTGCGAATCTGGAAACTGATTTGTGATACCGGAGATCGCGTTGCGAATTATCGATCACATTGCAATTTAGTTGGTCATTTTGGCAAATCCAAATTTTTTTTTATTAAAATCGTATATTATAAGGCATTTTTTGTCACTGAGGTTATTTTCTCTTTAAAAAAACAAACTTTTCGTATTATTTCCATAAATTTTAGTCATAAAAATCTTATTAAATTTATAAATGTTATAAAATAGTTGTTATAATATTATAACAAGTATAATATTTTGATAAATTTAAAGTTTATTTTATAATAATTTAATAAATTTTAATAATCATTAATAATAAATTGATTAATTTAAAAAATATTTGATAATTATTTAAAGATATTTAATAACATTTAATATACTTTACAACACTTATTATATTCAAAATCTTCTTTCAAATCCCAGAGTTGTTCAATAGTCCTAAATGCATCATAAGTAGAGTGTACCGAGAGTAACCCAAAAGAACGAATTAATTGATATCATTTCGAAATTAATTTTCTCAAAATCGTGTAACTAAAGTAGACAACTTGATCTCAAAATTTTCTAACGAACTCACATTTTGGTAAACTTGCAGCATTTGTAAACACAAACTCCACTAAAGTATGAGTTGTTAGTGGTGTTTGTATAAAAACGCTACAAAAGTATGAGTCTTTAGCGCGTTTGTATAAAAACACCACTAAATAACGAGTCGTTAGCGGCGTTTATATAAAAACGCCACTAAAGCACGAGTCTATAGCGGCGTTTGTATAAAAACGCCACTAAAGTACGAGTCTATAGCGGCGTTTTTATAAAAACACCACTAAAGTACGAGTCTTTAGCGGCGTTTGTATAAAAATGCCACTAAAATATGAGTCTTTAGCGGCGTTTGTATAAAAACGCCACTAAAGTTCATTCTTTATCGCCGTTTTTATATAAACGCCACTAAATCACGAGTCTAGTACGAGTTTTTAGCGACGTTTGTTCTAAAAACACCGCGACAAATGCCGCTATTAACCCATTTTGTTGTAGTGATCCTAATAAGTTAATCGTTGGATATTCAATCTTAATTGTATATTTTAGCCACACCACGACCGAAGAGACGGTATGCTTAAGTTTGTTCGATAAAAGAGAGAAAAATGAAAGAAGAAAGCAGCAACAGAGGTAGTAGTATTATTATGATTGAGATTTGAGATGTGAAAACAAAAACAAAGTCTGATATTGTGTCAGGTATTAAGGGTAATCTCTCTCTTTTTCCCTATTTCCCTTTATCAAATCAATCTCTCCTCTTCATATATAACACCTCCTCCAAACAGTATACAGAAGCCTCTTTGTTCCTTCATCAAACATAACAGTAACTTCTGTTTTTAATCTGATATTTGTTTAACATGATCAAGACGAAGAGCTTTCATTTCTAGAGAGTGTTACCCTTTGCTAAAACTCCAAAAGCTAAATTACCCAAAGCTCAGAATTTGGTATACCAGGAAAAAGCTTTTTTTTCCCTTTATGAGAATTCAAAGAATGGATCTTTGAAGCCTCACCGGTGATCCGTTGGTGTTTCCCTAGTTCCCGGAGAAGAGAACGGTGTAATTAATCTCACTGCTTCTTTTGACTACTATATGATAATACGTATAGTTTTGAGAATTAATGCTTTGATATTTTTTTGGGTCTATATATATATATATTGAAACTAGTTGTAGTTGGTTTTGAAGGGGATTATAGACGTGATGATGGAGGTGACCTCATCCTGCAAAGAAGGGACAAGGATAGCAATGGATAGTGGCAAGTATGTAAGGTACACGCCGGAGCAAGTGGAAGCTTTAGAACGTTTGTACCATGAATGTCCTAAGCCTAGCTCCATGCGTCGCCAACAGCTCATTCGTGAGTGCCCCATCCTCTCCAACATCGAGCCCAAACAGATTAAAGTTTGGTTCCAAAATCGAAGGTACATATTTTTCCAAATCTTCAAACATAAGAGTAATCCAGTCATCTAAAACAACCCTACCCATGCATGTTATACAGTAACTTCAATTCCTTTTAGATAATTTTCAGATGTAGAGGAAAACAACAAAAAGAAGCATCACGCCTCCAAGCAGGGGCGGACCTATGTGGCCCAGGAGGTTTCAAATGCATATCCATTTTCCTTAAAAAAATATCAACATTTAATATATTTTATTAAGAGTTAAAAATTATGCATACCTATTTCTTGAGCTTTGTACTTTTTGACGTGAGTAAAAAGATAATATCAACCTTTTATTTTAAAATTTTAAATTAAAAAAATACTGATTAAAATAATATATATTATTTTACCTTTTACAACAATTCATCTCACCTTTTTTACTTTCTCCCATTTTCCTTAAAACTGTCAATATTTAATATATTATATTAAGAGTTAAAAATTCTGCACACCTATTTCTTGAGCTTTGTGCTCTTTGACGTAGGTAAGAAACTAATGTCAACATTTTATTCTAAATTTTTAAATTAAAAAATATTGATTAAAATAATATATTTTATTTTATCTTTACAACAATTCATCTCACCTTGTTTACTTTCTCACTTCTAAAGCTTCTGTTTTGTTTTTTTAATTCAAAACCAGCTGCTATGAAACCCAACTATCGGTCCCTTGGTTCAGTCTAAACTAATCGTCACGACGTCATTCATCGACGATTTTCGATTTTCCAGTGAACTTCTCCAACCAAGCTGCCTGCAAGTAAAGTACAACTCACTTCTTTTGCTTAGGTTTTCTTTCTTTTACCCTCTTAAATTTAGTTAAATTCATATTTATGTTTTTGTGTTTTTGAAATTTATTTTTTAATTTGAGTGAGTTAAAATTAAGAGATAAAATTAAATTCTAGATTAATTTAATAGATTTTAGTGATTTTATGAAGAATATTTGAATGTTAAATTGTGATATATAAAATTATGAATATATATTTTTGGGATGGAGAAAAAAGTATATTAAATTTGTGTAATTTAAGCAAAAGCAATTTGGATATTTTAACTTTTACGTTGAATCCATTAAAATTACTTAATTAGTAATTAAGATCTTACTTCTTTGATAATAAATATAAATATTAATAGTGAATTATAATCTAAATTATTGTGGTTTGTAAATTTTGTAATTGTAGTAATGAGAATATGAATATAGAAAAAACCAACTCTCAACGAAAGAAGAAGAATAGAATGTTGGATTGGTTTGTTCAAAAGTCCAAAAAGAATGATGCAAGTTCTTCCCAAGTGCCAATTTGTGTCTCATCACCGACTCAACCTTCAAACTCAAGACGAACAAGAATTTTCTTTTCCTTCAAATAATATGCTCCAAACTCAAGAAACCAGAATGAGATCTACATGTATTACACAAGATGATAGTACAACATTTGCATCAAGAGAGATGGAAAACCAAGTTAATGATATCTCTATTCCACATGATCCAGCTAAAAGGAAAAAAATGTTGATTATCATCCAATTGATCGAGAAGCAGTGAGGAAAGAATACATACAAAGAGGTGCTTGCCAACCAAAGAAGCACAAATTTCCTCAAACAGACTTCGGAGGAGGTACATTACGTCGCTTTAATAAATCTTGGTTTAATAAGTATTCTTGACTTGAGTATAATATTTCAAAAGATACTGCATTTTGTTTTGTTTGTTACTACAATGCCATTTCCTCGTCATCATCATCATTAGAATCACTCTCATCTTTTGTGGATTTGAGAGCAACTCCAATGTTTTTTCTTCTCCTTCTCCTTGGTGTCTCTTCAACTTTATCAAGGTCCACCTCATCTTCAAGCATCATCTCATGAGTGAGAGGAGTGAACGATAAGTTCTTCAAGAGTTAAGGACGATAGGTCCTTAGACTCGATGATTGCCGTCTTCTTTGATTGCCATGATTTGGGAGGGAGACTAACTTCCTCACAAGCTTTCATTTGAGATGATCTCTCCATATGATTGAGACCATTGACAATCGTTGAAAATCTATCCGTCATAGCTTTGATGTCTTCATTTGGTTTCATCCTGAAATTTTCATAGCTATGCGTTAGAATACTAATTTTTGATTTCTTTACCTCATCTGTACCTTCATGTGTGACTTGAAGTTTGTCCCATATTTCTTTGGCGGTTGTACACGATGAAACTCTTCCGTATTCATCTGGTCCAAGAGCACAAAAATAATATGGATGGCTTTGGAGTTGAGCTGGAACATTCTGTCTCCTTCACTCCACAACTTGGATGAGTGAGAGGTTTGATGTATCCTTCTTCTACAGCATTCCATGCTCCCATGTCACTTGCTTGAATGAAGTACATCATTCTATTCTTCCAATAGGCATAGTTAGCTCCATTGAAGAAAGGAGGCTTGTTGACGGGCATCGAATCAAGACCGGAGTCGAAGTTTGAAGTGGAGGCCATTGATGACTTTGTAATCGATGTAACTCTTCCCGGATCGACTCAAGAGGCGATTAAACCTTCAAATGAGTTAGGCTCTGATGCCAATTGTTGAGTTAATCGAATGACGAAATTGGCCAAGAGGGGGGTGAATTGGCAATAAAAATTTTGTGGAAGCTTTTGCAGAAATTGAAAGCAATTGCACAGCGATTTACAGTGGTTCGACTTTCTCAAACAAAGTCTACGTCCACTAACTTAGCTATCCACACTAAGGATTTTCCAACAAATTCACTAATTTGTTCTTTCTTTTGAGGCCAAAGAGATAACCTTACAATTCCCTCAAGAGTATACCCCAACTCTTGAGAACACTCTTTTCTCAAAGAGAAGATTACAAATTTGCAAACTTACAAGAAAACCTCACAAGGTAAGATGTTTGCACAATTCTAGAACAAAGAAAAGAACACTCAAAGATGAATACAATTGAGCACAAAAGTGTTCTTGAAAGCAAAATGAATATTGAATGAAAATGGGCTTGAAATGCTCAAACTTGAGGTTTGATGCTTTCTCTTTGATTCTCTCTTGATTCTAGTTGCTTGATGTTTCTTGTTGTTGATCAATGGCTTCTAAGCTTGCTTAAATACACCTTGAATCACTTCTGAACGTTGGGGATAATTAGAGAAGATATTATAGCCGTTTTAGTGTGAAAACATTTAATAAAACAGCTTGGACAGTGGGGGGAATCGGTTCCCTATTATAGGGAATCGGTTCCCTAAGTGTAAATTCAATATTTCGACCGTTGAACAGGGGGAATCGGTACCCCCTTGGGGGGAATCGGTTCCCTCCGAGCATTCTGGAAATCTCGGAGCCAAACCATTCAGGGGGGAATCGGTTCCTCCTATGGGGGGGAATCGGTTCCCTCTGAGTATTCTGGAATTTTTGGCTTTGAATTGGTTCGAAATACTTTGTAAAATATTTTGAAATTGTTTTATGATTAAAACTAATTTTACACTAATAAGGATCAAAAATGATTTTTGAAATATTTGGAGTAATGTTTTGATATTCGAATAGTTATATCGAATATACTTAGAAAATCATTTGGAAAATCTTAAAATCCATTTAACTTAATTTGTTATATCGAAATATTAAAATGTTTCAACAGAATATTATAATATTTATTTTGGACCTCCATTTTTTAATTCCCGGATCTGTCAATGCCTGCAAGCTGTGAACAGGAAGTTGACAGCAATGAATAAACTGTTAATGGAGGAGAACGATGGGTTACAAAAGCAAGTCTCACAGCTATTTCCGCCAACAGACTTAAAATGTAAGAACTTTATCTTAAAAGGAGAGGAAGAAAACCTTAAAATCATATTGTCAAGTGTTTGATTTGCTTCAAATTATTGGATTTTTTGTTAACCGCGGTGGTTTTGTTGTGGTTGAAGACGACCCTAGCCACCACAAAACATCTTGCTAATCTTATATACTATTACATACTCCCTTATACCTTTATTCTTTGTTAATACTATTACATACTCCTTATACCTTTATTCTTTGTTAATACTATTACATACTCCCTTATTCTCTGTCATTATGGACAAAAAATCTTATATAAAATAAAGCCTAAAATCTTGCTAATCTTCTAAGCAACATCAAAACACATATTTGTTATGTCAATATCGAGGACAACCCCACTGTCCCATTTCTCTATAGGTTACTAATTAATATTCCCTTGTATCTCATACGAGTTAGATTTTTTTAAAAATAAAACAAATTCTTTGACTAATTGGCTTCCAAAAATATGTTATGGGAAAATCTTTTTCTCTCTCTATGAATGGTTAATAATGAATGCTGATTAATATTAAAATGGAGAAAGTGTTAGATACGTATAGCATGCTGTTAATACTCAAACATGCTCTGGTCTTACAATGATTAATCTGATATCAAATGAAAATTTCCTGTTTGATCTTGATATCAGATTCCTGCACCGATATTTCCTACTGCTAGATGCTCATATCTGCCTTTTATGTGCAGCCTGGTCCGGATTCCATTGGAATCGTTGCAATTTCTCATGGTCGCAGTGGTGTGGCAGCACGTGCATGCGGACTTGTGGGACTAGATCCTACAAGAGAGTTTATTTTTTGCTTCCTTTTGAGAGGAGATTTCTTTTATTGGCTCAAATTTGGAGAAGAATCGAATGACAATATTTTTTTTCTTTCCATGTAGGTCGCGGAAATCCTTAAAGATCGGCCTTCATGGTATCATGATTGCAGAGCTGTGGCTGTTATAAACATGCTGTCCACTGGAAATGGTGGAACCATTGAACTGCTTTATATGCAGGTTAGCCAAGCTCCCGTTTATTTCTCATTTAATTTGCAACTTAAGTCTGAAATTAATGGTGCAATTGCTTTTGGTAAGAGTTCTGAATTTCGGTTGCCTTCTTGTAGCTCTATGCCCCAACAACATTGGCACCAGCTCGAGACTTTTGGTTGCTGCGCCATACATCTGTTTTGGAGGACGGTAGTCTTGTGGTATATATGTTTCCTATAGAGCTTTTTCTGTTCCTTTGAGGTAATGTTGTCAGAATAGATTTTATATTCTGATTTTTATAATGGTGATATTCTGCTTAGATATGTGAAAGATCACTTAACAACACTCAGAATGGTCCAAGTATGCCGCCAGCTGTAAATTTTGTGAGAGCAGAATAATTACCTAGTGGTTATCTAATTAGACCTTGTGATGGTGGAGGCTCCATCATTCACATAGTTCATCACATGGATTTGGAGGTTTGTAAATCGCAATGCTTCGGTTTTGAAACATTGGCATTCATTTAAAGAGGCAAAAATATCAATTTTCTACTTGCTTATATGCAGCCTTGGAGTGCGCCCTCTTTACGAATCCTCAACATTACTTGCTCAGAAGACAACAATGGCGGTAAGATTTCTTTCTGCATCTATAATTACAGATTTTGCAAGATGTAAACTCTATTTAGTGCCAAGATAATGCAAAGTAGTTAAGTGATTCAACCTTTGGTTCGGAACTTGTGCAGGCCTTGCGTCATTTGAAGCAGATTTCACAAGAAATATCTCAGCCAAATGTTACAGGTTGGGGCAGAAAACCTGCTGCCCTTCGTGCACTTAGTCAGAAGTTGTACAAGTATGTTGATCCAGCCCTTCGGAATTCACTTTTTAAAATGGATGGAATGGAATCTAACAAATTCTGTTGTCCAGGGGATTTAACGAATCTGTTAATGGATTTACCGATGAAGGATGGTCTATGTTGGAAAGTGATGGCGTTGATGACGTTACCCTACTTGTGAACTCATCTCCAGGAAAAATGATGGGCATAAATCTTTCTTATGGCAATGGATTTCCTTCGATGAGCAATGCGGTTATATGTGCCAAAGCATCCGTGTTACTCCAGGTCAGCTTCTAAATGTGTTGCAAATTTGTCAATAACAGAAGAAGATCTAGCGATATGAAACAATAATATTATAGCTTTTTGAACTATTAATCTTATCAAACATGTTTATGAACCTGTGCTTTGGTTCTATTTGTAGAACGTGCCGCCAGTCATACTTCTCAGATTCTTGCGAGAACATCGATCAGAGTGGGCAGACAGCGGAATTGATGCTTACTCTGCTGCTGCTGTCAATCCCTGTGGTTTGCCAGTAGTTCGAGGTGGAAGTTTTGGAGGTCAGGTCATTCTTCCTCTAGCTCACACTATTGAGAATGAAGAGGTAAGTAATTTGTTGCTGAACTTTGGCGATTACAGAATAATCCTTGGCATCAATAGGCGTAAAGTATTCCGATTGCTCCTCGTTTTTTGTTGCAGTTCATGGAGGTCATTAAGCTTGAAAATATGGGCCACTATCGAGAGGACATGATCATGCCCAATGACATCTTCCTGTTGCAGGTACTTAAGTTTTCTCCAACAATCCCTCAACTTATGTTATATTTAGTTCTCATTCTTCCATTTCCCTGTATAATTCTTGTTTTATGGTAACCTATGTTTTTCCTTGTATGAATATCTCAGCTTTGTAGTGGAGTTGATAAGAATGCAGTTGGCACTTGTGCTGAACTCATCTTTGTCCCCATTGATGCTTTCATTCTCTGCTGGTGTGCCTATTATTCCTTCCGGTTTTCACATCATCTCTCTTGATTCTGGAATGGTAATTTTTTTACATGCATAATACTATCTGTATACACCAATTTTCTTAAAAGATAGAATTAGCAAAGGTTTATCTCCTAAGATGACTCTTCTACCACCATATCTTTTAAAGCAACAACCACACAAACAAAGGTGCAACAACCGAGCAAGGAGTCTAGTTGCATTAGGATTCTATTGTTAGTTTTTTTCACTATAAATACATGTAATCCTTCTCATTTGTAAGACACGATTATCATACGGGATTACACACACAAAAAATACCGAAAGCAAATATGCAATAAGCCCCAAAGATTCGCTTGTAATTTTTAACAAAGAAATAAATGAGGTATTTTTACCTATATTACTTCGATTCTCGCTTGCATATGACTTGTTTCATTTCTTATTTTTCGTTTTTACTTTGAAAGGGCCAATGAACACAAGGGAACCAAGATCTTTTCTCTTAGATCTATGCTTCCCCGAGGCTTATTTTGAAAAATCGGTTTGATTTTCGGTTAAAGGAGGGAAAGAGCTTTTTAAAAATATATATTAGTCCATTTATTTATTATATGGATATTTTATTCATTTATTTTTATTATTCATGTTATTATTATATGTATATATATATATATTTTAAATTATTTTCATTTAATTTTTTTACTATATTTTATTATATATATATATATATATATATATTTCTTTAATAGTTTGCTTATAAGTCTATTATTACTATATAAATATTGTAATTATCTTTATCTAGTTATATATTTTTTTTATACTTTTAATAGTTTATTTATATACCTATTATTAATATATATATATTCTTAATTATTTTTATTTATTATTTCTTTATTTACGTATATATCTTATAACTTTATATATATATATATTATTTTATATTATTTTTTATTCATTATATTATTATTTTTTAAATCTTATGTCTTTATCATTATTATTATTAAACATTATATTATATACTACTAACTTAGAGGACCTATTTTTTTGTTTTATTTTTAACTAAAGTCTCTTCCACTTTCCTCTTTTTGTCTTATTTCTGACTAAAGCCCCCTACTTTCGGTGAAGTGAGAGGGTAACTTTTCTATTTTTAAATATTTGTTGTATATATATATAGCTTATTTATTTTATTAATACTTTGATGTATATATATATATATATATATATATATATATATATTCATTTTCAAATATTACTATATATAATTATTATTTACTATTTTTTTCTTATCTTATTAATTTATTTTATTTATTTTTTTTTTTCCCTTTTATTTTATTTTCTTTATCTTATTTGTTTTCTTTACCTTGTTTATCTAACACATTTCTCGATTTTTTAAGGATATTTTCAAATCAATCTAAGGTAAGTTATCAGGATCAAATTTTACCTTTTTATTTAAAATTACAATTTTCTTAATTTAAGACAACTGAAAATTATGTGGTACCGAAAGGGCGGTTCAAGGGTGCTAATCCTTCCTTGACCGTACCCGACTCCCGAACTTGACACGTTTCTGGTACAACGCAGATCAGGTAAAATGGTGTCCGACCCACCTAAATTCGTTTTAAAGTGGTCGTGGCGACTCCAATCCACATTTTCCTAAGTCGAAGCTCAATTCCGGACCCAACCGAAAGACGGTTGCGACACTATCTAAACTTTGATTTAGTATCTTTTTACCACTTTGTTTTTTGTTTAGTTTTGTTCAAGTTAGTTCTTACTAAACGAATTTAAACCTTATGTAGGATGCATCCAGTCCAGATCGTACACTCGACCTTGCCTCAACTCTTGAAGTTGGAGCTGCTGCAAACAGACCAACTGGTGTTAATTCCAGTCGTTATAGAAGCACAAAGTCTGTGATGCAATAACATTCCAATTTGTGTATGAGATTGACCTTCAAGAAAATGTGGCTACCATGGCTTGGCAATATGTCCGTAGTGTTATTGCCTCTGTTCAAAGGGTGGAATTGGCGCTCTCTCCCTCCCATCTAGGCTCTCCTGCTGGTTTTCAGACACCTCCTGGTACTCCTGAAGCACAGGCGCTTGCTCATTGGAATTCTCAGAGCCATAGGTGTGTCAGTCAAATCCCTTTTATTCATTTCTCTGAATTATGAATCTAATCCTTATATCTAATGCCAATTATGTCATTCCAGACTCGAGCTAACCACTATTTTTGGATTGTTCATCTCTTTGCAGGTGCTATCTCGGAGTTGAGCTGCTGGAATACGAAGGAAGTGAATCGATTCTAAAAACGCTTTGGCATCACAGCGACGCAGTTTTATGCTGCTCTTTGGAGGTAGTTGCTCATACTTTTCTTTCCTATTTCTCCCAATCGAATTCTACGATTTTCTGAAAATTGTCTTGTTTGCTACAAAATATATCCTACTTGGTAATATATGCAGGCACTATCAGTTTTTACATTTGCTAATCAAGCAGGACTTGACATGCTTGAAACAACCCTGGTAGCACTTCAGGACATAACTTTGGAGAAAATTTTCGATGACAATACGAAAAGCTCTATTTGTGGAGTTCCCACAAGTGACGCAGCAGGTATATGTGAACATATTCTTTGAAATGAATAATTGAAAAATAATAAACTTATGAGGTTGATAATAATGCTGATTGATATGGTTGAACAGGGTTTTATGTGCCTTCAAGGTGGTATCTTCTTGTCAAGCATGGGGAGACCAATTTCCTATAAGAGAGCAGTCGCTTGGAAAATGGTAAATGATGAAGAAAATGCTCAATGTAAATGCTTCATGTTCCTCAACTGGTCTTTTGTTTGATATTTGGCAGAGAAAAGATTTAGAGCAACAACTAGATTAGAAGGACTTCCCTTTCCATTTATTTAGTCTTTAGTTTGCAGAAACCTTTAACTGATGATAAAATGACACTGTTATAAGGAAGTTGAACCGAATGGAATCTCAGGGGGCCCTCGATCTTAACCCCATTTTTTCTATTTGCTTCATTGATCGCAATCAGGTGCCCTTTGCTTCGTTTTACCCCTCAAATCCAATGTCTATGATTCACCTTGCTTACTCAGACATATCAATTACATTTATCCATGAGCTTGTTCTTTTATTCTTACAGAATCAGTAAAATTTCCTTGTTTACTTGATCCGTGCAAAGTACTGATGTTTATGCATGTCATTTTCACTGTGACGAAGGTTTTCCAAAGGAACAAGATGTTGAGCATCTAATATGGAATCTAGACTTAGATCCTATGATATTGATGATCACCTGTTTCTGTTTTCATATCCCTTAAATGGAAAACATCAGTCGAATTGATAAAGAGAAAGTTCTATTGAAATGTGTAAAATCAGATAATGAATTATCAACCCCACCATGATTAACTTATCTCTACTGATTCTTTTGCTTTTGGGTGATAAACTGAGCCTGAGCCTTTATCCCTTTTCACCCCCTTCTTTGTACAATTGGAAGACAAAGAATTTGCCATCCTCCTAACTTACAATGTGCTTTGCTGAATACTTCCACTAAAAAAGCTAATATGATTATCAAATCTTCCATATCCTTCCTGTCCTCAAGACTTTGCTTCCATGAACTGACCAACAGTGGTAAAGCAAATTTGACTATTAAGATCCTTTTTTTTCATGTTGATCAAAGAATTTGCCTAGTTGAAGACAAAAAGAATAACGTCTATTTCTTTCACATCTTGAGTCAATGTCAATCCTTATTAATGGTCATGTCAAGATTATTCAATTACGGAATAGATTTAAACCTTACATAATTGAAGTACCTCGGTAACTTTATCCAAAAATCACAAAAAAATATATATTAAAAAGCAACAATTTAACACCCTTATTTAAATATGTACCAAACTAGCACCGTTTATGATAAAGTAAGGTGGAGGTGCCTTGCTTAGGTTGACTGCGTGCCTCCTGGAGCGCATTTTTCAGAGAAAATTTTGATGTGGCTAACATGTGGTTTAGGTTTAGGGTTTAAATGAGTGGTTTAGGTTTTTTAGGTTAAATGGTTTAAGGTTAAAAATAAACTAGAAAAACACAAATATTAAACCCGAAATCGAAAAACAAATCGTAAACTTTAAATTGTAAACTCATAATCGCAATCGTTTAAATATATATATATAATCATTAATAATATTTATATGATAAAATATAAAATATAAATACATAAAATAGAAGAAAAGAAAAGATTATGCAAAAAAATAAAATCACATAAAATTAAAATATTAGAAGATACAATTATATAAGTAATGATCAACAGTTTATTGATGATAAAAGAGATGAACATTTTTTCTTATTGTGGTCTAGGTTTCTGCAATGCCTACATCTTTTATTTTCTTTTGACGTCTCTCAAATATTCATATCACAATAAATTCGAGTGGATTTTGGATGACCTAACTCCCTTAATAACAACGAATCTAATATAATTGTAAGCCAAGTTTGAATCTCATTTGGGTCTTTTTCATCACCTATGGGGAGAAACTCAAATTCATATACCTTGAATACTTGCAAAAGTTGGTATACGAGATCAACATAACTTTTCTAGTCCAATGGGAATGTGAGCAAGTTACTATGACATGGGAGAACGGATACTTTATAGCTTGAAAAAAGTCACAATCACACCACCTTTATTGTAGATTAACACTAAAAGAGTTATATTCAATCCCTTGAAGAGGTTATGACATTTCTGTCACACGATATAATTATGTATATCTGCTACTAATTTTGGGTGATAAATATGGTCGTTTTGCATCCAAGTAAGAGCTTGTCCCCCAAGCTTGGCAAAAAGTTGACCGAAACGAAAATACGCCGATTTAACCAAAGCAATTACAAGTAAATGATGCACCCCTTTAAGGTTGAATTGATAGCCTCAGGCAAGTTGGTTGTCATATGACCATATCGATATCCACCATCGTATGCATTTTTTCACATTTATTTGTTGATGATTGATGTAATTGTATCCTTGCTCATTTTTTCCCTTCAACTCTTGAAGCATAAACTCAATCCTTTGAGGTAAGAGTTCATAACCTAAGTCATATGTACTAGTTAGTGTGAAGTATAAATAAATAAAATAAAAATGATTGAGAAATAAAATTGAAAAAAGTAACATACCAATGCATATAAGTACTTGGCGTTCATTATTCTTCTTATATTTTCCATGGTATTTTGCACTAATATTTCGGATACAATAACGATGTTGGACATGTGGGGGTTTCCATATTGGACCCAAAGAGTCCATTGGTACCAAAGAGTCCAATGGTACTTTGATCTCAACTCCTCGGCCTGAACTTTTACAAATGTGTTCCCTCATGACAACATGTAACCATAATTTTTTCAAGAAAAAGACCAAGACTCTGTATATTCTCCTTTAACAAGGGAAAATGCAACATGAAGAATGTTAAGGTTATCGTGTTGGACAACTGCTAATAATAAAAATTGCTTGTATTTTCCATACAAGAATGTACCATCAATTTGGATCATCGATTTGCAGTATTTCACCGTATTAATGCACTGTGGGCAAGTCTACAAAAAACACGGTAGAATTGGCATCGATCTCGAACCACTCAATCATTCTTGTATACATGGAGAGTTTTGAAATCAACTATTATCCCAAGATTTAGTATTTCCATTAGTTTAAACCAACTGATAGCTCGTTGTAATAAGAATCCACTCGCCGTGAAGTTTTATAACAACATTTTATTTTATCTTCCACGCTTTCCAATGGGAGACGGTATACCCATATTGTGATTGTATAGTAGAAATTAATAGTGCAATAGCTATGCGAGAGCTTTCTTTGACCATGGGCTTGATGACTTAACAAATAATGTTAGAGTCCAATTTTAGATGATCCTGGTTGATCCCTCTTGCATAACATGTATAAGGATCGTTGCATCTTGTTAGTTCTCATATTATTTTCTTTCTCTCCCTCATTGATACACGAATCATCCAGCTGCATCCGTTATCACATTGGCCACATGGAAAACATTCTTTTCGATGGTGGATCGATTAACTCTAGAGTGAACTGAATTATGAATATTATAATTCTTTATTGCAATCATTACTTTATCTTTGGATGTGAACTCTATTCCAAAATATAACTCACCATTATTGATTAATGAGTTAAATCCATGCTCTCCAACATTAGGCACATTTTAAAATTTTGGCTAGTATATTGCGTCATAGTCAACTTTGTACATATGTGCTGGAGGTTTGATTGGTGTCATATTTATGGAAACTTTATTTGCATCATCATCAGAGTTCTTGTTACATTACGGTGATTTGGGTTCAACGAATAATCTTGTCTTAGTACCATTCGTACCTAGCTCACAAAGAGGTTCTTCTGATGGAGATGAGGGTTCATCTTTCAATCCGATGTTTAAGTTAAACAAGTTGGAAGATAAATCATTGCCCTTGAAATTGAAGGCATTGTGTCATATGAGTTGTGAACAGACTGCTGCATCGAAGACATCTCCATATAGAGGTCAAAGAAGTTGGCAGATTAATGCCTCCCCCCAGAACTTAAAGACATAATGGTATATGAGATTGAGCAGATTGTTGTGTCATGGATTTCCATGACGAGGTTGAAAAAGTTGATAGATGAATGTCTTTCCTTTGAATAGGACAAGATATTGCCATATGGATTATTCATGGGGGCCACCTTGGTAGAGATCGTAAGTAGTTGATGATAAATGCCACCCCATTTAACTAGATGGCATGGCTCCAGGAGGTGGATTTTCCATTAGTGATGTAAAATCATTACATATTATTTGAGTTGGGTTGTCAACTTGTTCAACTTGATGAGCTAACCCATAATGAGACCATAATGACATACCACGAACTGTTCAACCTCAACAAATATGGCATACATTTTTTAATACCTTCTAAATTTTTCATCTGAGCATAAACCATATGGCAACATCATCATCATAAGAGATCAAATGATGTATATGTCAATGAAAAAAGTTCAGTAGGAAATCTATACTAAAGTTAATATAGTCTTCTAGTACTTGTAACATGAACTTTTAAGAAAATTTTTGTGATTAACTCCTTAAGAGTGATGTTTCTCTTGAAGGTTAAGGGGTTATAACGTTCTGATTCAAAATAACTCCATCTTCAGATTACTAAATTTGTCCATCATAATAAACAATAACATAAATATGACTCATTTTGAGAGTTAGATAGATTGAGAGTTTTCGGTTTGAGACTTTCAGAGATTCAATGTTTGATAGTTTAAGAGTATGAGTAGTTGAGAATTTAAATAAAGACATGATGATCCCAGTCATGAACTATTCACATTAACCCCATTTATGTTTGATGGGATGAGATATTATGGCATGACAATGATTATTTGAAAAAGGCGAAATCACTTCTTGTGGAATGAGCCTTCCCTTTTTGTCAGATTATCTATGCATATTTCAGTCAATTATATGCATATATCATGTTCCAAATTGTGGCACTATTTACATCAACCCCATATATGTTTGATAGGACGAGACATTATGACATGATAGAGATTCTTTAAAAAAGGTGAAAACACTTTTTGTGGAACGAGCTTCCCTTTTTGTCAGATTATCTCTTTATATATCATTCAATTATATGCATATATCATGTTCCCAGTCATGGTACTATTCACGTCAACCCCATATATGTTTGATGGGATGAGACATTATGACATAACAAATATTCTTTGAAAAAGGCGAAAGTGCTTCTTGTGGAACAAGTCTTCCTTTTTTGTCAGATTATCTATGCATATTTCAGTCAATTATATGCAGATATCATGTTCCCATTGGGGGGAACTTCTCAGTAGAAAAAAACTAACTATATATATATGAAGGATATCAAGTGGCCCTCACTTTTTTATTTGTTATATATCCTTTTCATTCTGATCTAATAAAAAAACTCCCACGTATATCAATGACAATTAAATACTCATTATCTTATTCCCCAAATGATATATTAGTTGAGATTTTACATTGCACTGCTGCTAATTCTATTGAGGATTCCCTCAACCTTAATTTAACATACTGGATTTTTGCTTGGCTTCAAATTATAGATTTATATTTGCAATTGTTCGTCTTCATAGGTATGCATTGAAACCTGTAGATCGTTCTGAATGGTTGCTCTTATGAAAGGCTTATATTTCAAAAAAATATAGATGTACTATTTAGGGAAGGTATAATTGAGTTTTTTTTCCAAGTACTGTGCAAATATTGAAGTTGATTGTCATATTTTGAAGCAAACCAATGGGTGTCATTCAAGCAACTTATATGTTGGGTATACGATTGTTTCACATAAAAAGATGATTGCAAGAAGGATATCAAGTGTTATCACTCTTCACCCAATGCATCTAGGGATTAAGCTAAAAGTGCTTAAGCATTGTAAAAGCATCACTATCTCTACTATATCCCAAATTATATTAGTTTTGTACATATATTACCGACAGGGCATGCGTTGATGAAGATCCTCCCACATCATATAGTCTTCTATTTCCGTTGAACCACTAAATATAGTTATTTGTAATCGAAGATCCAATTTCATACATATACTGCCAATGGAACATGCCTTGATATCGATCCCCCCAAATCATTATCCAGTCTCTTAGCTTCACCACCCAATTAACCTCTTTTTTTCCTTGTCTATCAACGTTATACATACTATCGAGATTCATAGGTGCTTAGGAATATATAGTGTGAAACTAAGTTGATGAATCACACTATCAGTCAATCGAATGCCACTCAACAATATCATAACATATAAGAGACAACCGCTATCCATACATCTACTAGCCCCCTCAAGTAAGGTGGGATGCAAGTGTTTATTTCATTGGTTGAATAGGTAACCATTGGAACTAACACAAAAATATATATTTCTTATAAAATAATATTCTAATTATATAAAGATAATTAAATAAAAATATTAGAATTTAAAAGCATACCTCTAACCTAGTTTTTTGATCAATGAGTAATAGGATATCTTCTAATTTATCATGAATATCACAATGATTTTTCTTGTTGATGACCACCTATTTAATATAAAAATACATTTAATTATATAGTGAAAAAATTATTTATAAACGAATTCAGTATTGAAATTACCTTAATAATAACGGGAAGATAAATGACTCATAACCGAAAATAAAAATGGCATGCGATAGCAAGCCCATGATTGGAGAAGAATGAGACAACCACCAATAGCAATTTTACTATAATATTTGTCCGACACATTTCTCTAAATAAAAATGCCAAAACTATGGAGCCCCCAACTCAATGTCCCGACTACTTTAGAATCCTTGAGGTGACGCAACCACATATAAAGAACTTGATTTTGAGATTTGTCGAGCATTAAGATCCCTCCTATGATTCATAATATGTATGCTCGGGGAAATGTTTTTGCCTCATCCTTTGGAACAATTTTTTTCAACTCTTGAAAAGTGGACTTAAGCCATGATAACGGTATTTGACCACCATTGAAGTCAATCAAGGAAGCTCCAAGATACTCCATTTACAAATAATGTCAATCACCATCTACTACACCACAAATAACAGTTCCATCTACCAGAAGCCCCAAATGGATTAAAACATCCTCCAGTGTAATGATGCACTCCCCAAATGAAAGATGGAATATGTATGTCTTTGGTCTCCACCTCTCGATTAGTGTAGAAATAAAGGTGAGTTCAAGTTTACAACTTCCAACAATTTTGGCTATATAATCAAATTCAACCTTAGATAAATACCTCCAGATACGATACAATGTGTTCACCTTAGTGTTACGAATAAACACTTCTAATATACGATCATTTCCCTAATTAATAAATATTCTACGAATTAAAATTTGAAATAATATTAAAAATTTAAATTAATAAAATATTCAAAAAAATAA
Source organism: Hibiscus syriacus (assembly GCF_006381635.1). NCBI lineage: Eukaryota > Viridiplantae > Streptophyta > Magnoliopsida > Malvales > Malvaceae > Hibiscus > Hibiscus syriacus. Next base: position 2,453,524 of record NW_024061944.1, on the reverse strand, counting down.
AATAAAACAATTTAATATTGTTAAAATGACTTTAGATTTGATTTACATCCAGTCGCAACATCCCACCTTCCATTTTATAACTGCAAAAAAACTAATTACAAATAATTAATAAAATAAAAAAAATATTCAATAAATATAATAAAAAATAAAATAAAATTTATACCTTCAAAATATTTTGACAAACCTATTTAAAGGAAATTCTAATAAGAAAGATGAGAGAAATATAAGATTTTTGGTGTGATATGTTTGAAGATAGAGAATGGAGGGGGTTTAGGGGGAAACCATGGGCGAGAGTAACGGGCGGATGGAAGGCGTCCCCCACAATATCTTCTGAAATGACGCAAAATCACACAAAGACACCCCCTGAAACATGCCTTCCCACGTAGTGCCAACTCAGTAAGAAAGCGCGCCCCCTGCAACGCGCCTTATTTCCAACTTTACAAGGCGCGTTTCACACAACACGTTCCTTATTTTCTCAGAAAGGTTTCTAGTTTTGTGCATATTTGAACAAGGGTGTTAAATTGGTGCTTTTTAATTTTTTTTGGGTGATTTTTAGATAAAATTGTCAAGTACCTCTCTTATACCTACCCATCAAATACATAAGAAAATTAATTTAAAAAATTTCAAGGATTATGATTTTGTTGTCTGATTTGGTTTGGTTGATCCTGAACTATAATCAATGAGACAAAAGGCATATGAAATAAAGTTTTGAGAGAATCTAGAAACACATTAATTATTTTTTTATGAATGATTTTGACACTATGTCAATGAGTGTATATGGTTCTTCAATGTAAGTGAGAAGACATAATAATATAGTAAAACATAATATAGTAGAGAATAACATTAGATTATACATGGTAAATGATTCTGATGAAAATAACAAGTGATTGAAAACAATAAATTCTACTTTGGTAAATAGAATGTCTATATACTTTATTCCTATAAGTTACGACTTTTAATAATATTTGTGTGTTTTTACTTATTGGTATTTTAATGAAAAGAAACTTAATGGAGGAAGGAAATTGAACACAGTAATTTTCATTCAACAACATTTAAAATTTAAACAAAATAAAATTAACAACTTACTAACAATATGTTTCTAAATTTAAACAATAACACGTTAACAACATTCTACTAAACTTAAGCAACACATAAATAACAGATAATCTAAAAATACAAATAGTCCTAAACACACCAACTAACACTTCTCCTTGCTTTAGAAACGACAAACACTAAGTTATATTCTCAAAAATTTTAAATTTATTTACTGAAAGCGTTTTGATGAAGATATATACGACTCGCTCCTCTGTTTTACAATGAATCAGTATAACATTACCTTCTTTTCGTATTTCTCTCAAAAAGAAAATTTAATGTTGAAATGCTTAGTCTTCCCATAAAACAATGGATTGTGAAAATTTGATATGAAAACTTAATTATCAACAAACATATTTTGTTGTCTTTCTGTTCAAGATTAAAATCACATAATAATATTTTCAACGACAAAAGCTTGAAACATTGGATGCTACAACAATAAATTTTGCTTCGGTAATAGATGTTGTAGCAATAAATTTTGCTTTAACAATGAATTGAGCTACTATTTCTTGCTCATTTGAGCTCCATGAGAAAATAATAGCTTGAAGTAGGGATGGGCACGAGACCCAAACCAACGAATTTTGACTCGACTCAACCTGATCTGGTCTTATTTTTAAAATAAATTTTTGGTTTGGGTCGAGTCGGGTCAATTTTTTAGAGGAAATGTTTAGGGTCGGGTTTAGAGTGAAAATATCTTACCCTACTAGAAAAATAATTTAAATTTACCTTATATATTTAGGGATAATTATAATAATAACCTTTTATATATTAATTTTTAATTAGATCCCTATTTTGATTTAATAAAATAATATTTTTATTTATTTATTTATTTTGATATAAAAAATATGGTCAAGTTCATGTCAGGTGAAGTTACCCCTAAACTCAGGTCGGGTCAATTTTTGGGAGGAGAGTATATATTTTCGGGCCAAATTGACCAAAACCTTACTTGAACCTGACCCATGCTTATCTTTATCCTGAGGTACTCCTCATGTCATCATAAGGTTTTTGATCTTCATAAGGTGTATAACCATACCAAGCCTCATAAGGTGTTTGATCATTGACTGCTTTTGTGGATAGTCTATTCTGCAGGAAAATCGCAGTATAAGTTCTTTGCCAAGAATTTCTTAGATTTGTTTTTCATGCGCCATACATATAGTCATTTCTAAGATGTATTTGTTTCACCTTTCACTAACTCCATTTTACTACGACAAATAAAGAGCTGTCAATTGTGCCAACTTGTGCATAAAATGCATTGAAACTTTTTTATGTATACTCCTTGCCACTATTTGAACTCAATAGTTGAATATGATTGTGACTTTAATTTTTCACAAATCTTTTGAATTTTCAAAATGCTCCCGCTATTTCTGACTTGAATTTTAAGAAGAAAATCTAATACATTTTTGTAAAATCATCAATAAAAACAACATAATATCAATTACATGCTAATGAAAGAGTTCTTTAAGGTCCAGAAATGTCCATGTGAATCAATTGGCACTTACAAGTGGCTCTCCATGATGTCTTTGGAAATGACTTTCTATTTTGCTTTCCAAATTGACAAGCCTTACATGTTAATATGTGATCATCAAGTTCTGAAAGATCTATTACTATGCTTTTAGATTTCATCTTCAATATCCTCTTATGGTGATAATGTCTGAGTATTTTATGCCACAACATTGTGATGATTTCTTTGGTTAGAAAATTTGATTGCTCATTCAACATTGGATTGAGGGAAAAACTTCTCTTTACCATATTTATTTCGACCATTTTCTAGAATGTAACATTTCCATTACACATGCATTCTCTATGAACTTCACTTTAAATCTCTTCTCTACTAATTAACTAATACTAAGTATATTTTTACCAATATCAAATACATTAAGAACATCAGTAATAAACTTGGTACCTGAACAACTTGAAATGGCTACAATCTATTTTTCTTTGACAACAATACATTCATCATCCTTAATTCTGATCTTCTTGGACTCAATGCTCTTCAAATTTTTGAACAATTCTTTTTCATGTGTCATATGATTAATGTATCCACTATCAATGAACCAACGTTAACTCGTTTCTTGACCAATGAAACAAGTTGCAAAAAAAACTAATCATTTTCTTGATCTGTCACTTGTGTTTTATCTTGTTGCTAATTTGTATACCTGCAAATAACAACCCCATGTCCCATTAGTTACACTTGCTACACTTTTTATTTGATCTTCTCCAACACTTGAAATGATGGTGGTTTTTTTCTCTCTCGGTGTTGACATGAAAGATAGTCATTTTTACTCAAAGTATTCTATTTCATGTTTTATTTTTGTTTTCAAATGTGATGTTTTCTCCACTCGCAACATAAAACTTTTTTCTCTTTAGTCTATGGTTCTTTCCATAATGTTGATGCTTAATCGGTAAAGCACCTTTAATGACCCCTTATTGCCTCATTACACACCTTTGTTCTTGTGCTTGAAAAACACTTAAGAGCTCTGTCAAAGTAATATTTGACATATCTTTCATGTTCTCTAAGGTGGTAACGGTGGCCTCAAACCTTTCAAGTATTGTTACGAGGATTTTCTGCATAATCCTTGAATCTGTCAGATATGAACCTAGCAGTCTGACCTTATTGGTTATGCTAATGATCCTGTTAAAATACTCCTTGACTGTATCAGTCTCCTTTATCTTCTGCAGTTCAAAATCACGTACAAGATTGAACACTTACATCCCATAAAAATTTTCATCCCTTTGCCGATTTTAGGCACATAATTTGGGTGAAAGTCGATGATGTTGTAACAAATAAAAATGTTTTTGTCCTTGATTTCCTTGTTTTCATTTCTTTTTGTGCTTTAATCTGTGTTATAATGGGGTTGGTTGACAATGAAGGAATCTCATAGTCTTCTTCAACTGCTTTTCAAAGATCTACAACCTCCAGGTAAATTTTTGTCCATAGAGGCGAAAGCTTTAAGGGCTAGAGGAGGCCATCCCCCCAAAATAAATTATTAAACTGGCTCCCTCAAAAAGATGTGTATAATAAATTGTAACATCCCAAAAAGCAGGCTAGTGACCAAAATACAAATTTTGAAAGTTTGATGGTCGAAGTAGAAAAATGAGAAAAGTTTAAAGACCTAGATGATATTTTTCCCAAAAAATTTTTTATTCCATAAATGGATTTAGTTAGTGACTAAATTATAAGATTTTATAAAGTTTGGTGACCAAAGTATAAACTTTAAAAAGTTTAGGGACCAAAATTGATACATGCATCACAAGGCTCACATCAAAGGAAGAAGTAATAACTCTTCCAAATGATCCACCCGTCCAAGCATTGGAAAAGAAGATCAGAACAGAAGCAGACTTACGATGACTTTTTGAATGGGATCCTGATCTTATTTAGTCAAGATGTCTTCTGGAGATACGACCGTCTGTCTCTTATCTTTCCAACGGTTCTTGAATCGCATCAATCTGATATCGGGAACTCAAGATATGGCTATTTTACTGAAGACGGTGCATGAAGAAAATCCTATACGGGATTAATACGGAATATTGTAAATATTACGAATTTTCAATATTTTTATTGATTATTTGTAATATAACTTAATATAGGATGATGCATTATCTTTTAGGATTAGATTTATTATTTTATTAGGAATTACGGTTGGGTTAAAAATATTTTCTTTAATTATTATTATTTTATTAGGAATTAGAGTTAAGATATGTTTAGTTTATTATTATTTTATTCATTAGTTATTTAGGACCTTTAGAACTCAGCCCCTATATAAAGGAGGCTTCATTAAACTTTGTAATTCAAGATTTCTTTGATTAATAATACAACGAGAGTTCGTTTTTGTAAGTGTTGATTGCCTTGTGCCTTCGAAGCTTCTTCTCCTTGAGTTCTTTCAAGTTCTTGTGAGGGAGATTAATCTTCACACTCCAATTTGCCTTTTCATCGTGACTAGGAGGGTTGGTTAGAGCCATATTATCGTGTTTGCCTTTTCATTGCGACTAGGAGGGATCGATAGGACACTTATCCATCTATTTTCCACAAATCCATCCTTACCATTATCATCTTTACCGTTCACCTTCATAAGGGAGATCTTTTGATTTCTTGGTTATCTTATTTTATTTTCAATTTCTTTATCTTTTTTTATCTTGTTCTAATATTGTTTCTTACCTTGTTTTCAGCACCTCAAAAAACCCTAAAAGAACCCTAGCTATTGTCGCCACCTTCTCTATTCATTCCTCATTGTTCTTCATCGAGTCTAGAGCTTTCTAGGTTTGATTCTTCAACAAGAGCAACGTTCATCAACCCGCTACCGCTTCCCTATCAATTGGTATCAGATTTGGGCCGATTCTTGGAAAGAAGCAAGCAATCTTGTTTGTTCTTGCACACAACACCGTCAAGGTACCCTAACGGAGCTAGTTCAGAGAAGATTCATAATTTCAGGTTATTATTTATTTAATTTTAATTTAGATTCAAATCATTCTTGTTAGTTTGCTATTTTAAAAAAACCAAAAAAAACAAAAAAAAAACCAAAATTTCAAAAAAAAAATTGCAAACGAAGGTATTTAGGGCTGATTTTCTCCAGATATCATATTCGTCTTAAGTTTAATCTCCAGTCCAAAATTCACTTCGATCAGAGTTCATTAGATCCTTCAAATACATCATTCAAGTTTTATCGGCAGATTCGGTCTAGAATATTGTCGAATTTCTTGAAAATTCTACAGGAGGAATTTTGTGGTGAAAATTTCCAGATTGAAACTCCATATATTGGAGATCATTCACACAAAAAATCAGAATTTTTGGAGATCAAGAACAACTTCAAACAAAGTGATCAAGAAAAATATATTGTTTGAGGACTCACCGTTCAACAGAGTATACTGGATACTACTGAAGGTATTTGGTTCTGAAATTTTACAGGTGGTTTTCTTGACACATCGAAAGATATTCAAGAATTTTTCCAGAATTTTTGGATACCGGTAACCCCCTAAAAACGTTTCTCAAGTTGATCCAGCGTTTTCTAGGTTTTCTGGTTTGGTCCTTTTTTTCTTTGACTCTTAGTGCTTTAGGTTCTTTTGTTTTTCCCTGTTATTGTTCTTTTGCATTATCTAACACATTATCTTCCTTGTGTTAGTAGGACTAAAGAGTTTGCATACTTCTTCCTTCTTTGCATTCTCGTTCTCTTGGAGTCTAACCTTTGTTTGGCCTCTTAGAGCTTTTAGGTTTTTCTTATCGCCTTTGCTAGTAATCAAACTCCGATACGAACTGTGAAAGACTACTTGGTAAAGTGAGTTTTAAAGAGTACAAGATCGGCTTACTTGCCTCTCGTTGTGTTACTTTCTTGGAGTGACTTGTGAGGTTTCTTACTTTGTTGAATTTTCTTTCTTTTATTTTTATTTTACTTTAAAATTTTCTTTCGAGTGTTATGATTTCAGGATGTGTGACAATAACAACAAGACACTTACGGCTATCTTAGCCGCACTTGCACGACTCACGACTCACGACTCAAGTTGAAAGATTTGATGAACTTACCAATACCGTGAGAGAACAATAAGAACCACAACTGGATCTACCAAACCAGAATCCAAGACTAAACAATGATGAACTTTTGGTACCCAGGCGAGAACAACCACGTTTCCAAGCACTCGAACTCTTTGCAAAACCAAAGTTCATGATCCCATCTTTCAAAGGAGACAACGATCCGGACAGGTACATCGATTGGGAAGGAAAAGTTGATCTCATATTCGCATACCATGACTACCCCCAAGCTAAACAAGTTCCCCTTATCACCATGCAATTCGAACGATATGCTCGAACTTGGTGGATGCAAACAAGGAAAAAGATCCAGAAATTCCAAATTCCAACAATCACTTCTTGGACCGACCTCAAACAAACCATGAGGAAGCGATTCCTACCAACACATTATACACGAGAAGCTAAACTACGACTACACCAACTTCAACAAGGTAGAAGTTCAGTTGAAGACTACTACAAAGAGATGCAGTCCTTACTCAATAGGGCTAACATAACCGAAAAAGAAGAGGTCACCGTGTCAAGATTCATCGTCGGCTTGAACTCAAACATCACTGATCTTCTTGACCTCCATGGGTACGAAAACCTTGAAGATACACTAAACAAAGCAATGACAATCGAAGTACAAATCCAAAGGAGATTCCGAGAACATTACCAAGGTACTTCATCCTCTTACCAAGGTAATTCTTCAAATCTTTCCTCGTCTTCTGCTCCATATTCTCTTAAAAAGCTAAGAGATGACAAACCTAACAAGGAGAAAGAACAACCAGTAAAGAATGACACACTTCCAGCCCCTAAAGATCAAATGATAATTTGTGAGGAGGTAGGGAAAGCAAAAAAAGAAAAAGCTGAGAAAGAGGCAAAAGAAAAAGAGGTCACTAGTTACAAAAGCCAAAAGAATAATGACCCATGGGAGGTGAGTGAACCTAATTGTGAGAAGAAAAGAGTGACTCAAAATCTATGTGTGAGCACAAAAGAATTGAGAGAGAACCTTCTTTACAAACAACCTTCCATCCTTGTTCGCTTTAGAGAATCAATTGTTTCGATTTCTAACATTAACAAAGATTTGCCTAGTGTGTTTTCATCTTTGTTACAGGATTTTCAAGAAGAATTAGGTGATCCACCTGACAGATTGCCATTGGAAAAAGGAAAACAACACCAAACCAATCTAATTCAAGGTTCCATCATACCTCGTCAAACATATAATCTCGAAGAAACCAAAAAGTTAAATTTGTTACAAAAGGCTACATCCATGAAAGCCTTAGTCGTAACGTCATTTTAATGACGAAACATGACTTGAACAACTCCACATGCTTTATAGTTCATGCATAGGGAATACATGTAAATGATGAGAAAGTAAAAGCAATACGAGACTAGCCCACACCATCTTCTATCGCAAAGAGTTGTCGAATAGTGCTAGGTGACCCTCCTGACGGGTTACCACCTGAAAGCCCTAATCACTATGCTATATCAATGAAGAGTCATGATTTACGAGAGTCCAAAGGTAAGGCTCGTGAAGTTGTCATCCAAACTAAACACAACTCCTTTAAGTGCGTAACATACCGAGGTAAGCAAAACACAGTAGACGATACACTACCACGAAGGTATACTCTTACCTATCAAACTCATAATACTATTCCGAGAATTGAACATATCAAAGATTTATATCACGATAACTCAAATATTTTTTATATTTCTACCCATACTTTTAAAAGTGCTTTTAATGAGTTTTATCTTGTATATGAGTTTCCTTGCCAACTAAACAAGTTCTACAGTCCACAAAGCTCCTCCCGGGAATCATTAATTCATGAACCCCACTTAGGAGACTTAAGGGATTACTTTAACAAACCAGTTGACATGGTTTTTAAACACTCATTCTCGCCACACAAAAAAACCATGGAGAAATTATCCGAAATAATCATACATAAAGCCAACAGTGGCCGACGCCATGTTGAATTTCAACCAAAACATCAGATTACAAGACTTGTATGCAAAATAGGATTTCAAGACTTCAAGAAATCAGTTCCTACAAAGAAGAAACCTCGACTAAAACGCATAAAGACACATCACATTGATCCTGGTAAATGTTTCACAAGTTTTTCTTTTAACACATCTAAATCTCTTTCTTTTGGATTTTTAGATTCGAGGACGAATCCTTTTGAGGAGTGGGGGAATGATACATGCACCATATTCCATAATACATGCTTCTTTGGACTAATGTTTCTACTCGAACCTATTAGAAGAACAAAGTCTCGAAGATTCAAAGTATATCTATTCGGTAAGTATAATGTGAATGAATCATTAAACGATTCTAATGGTGTTCCCTTTAATGTTTCAGATTCGAGGTCGAATCTTTTTGAAGAAAGGGAGGATGATACATGCATCACAAGGCTCACATTAAAGGAAGAAGTAATAACTCTTCCAAATGATCCACTCATCCAAGCATTGGAAAAGAAGATCAGAACAGAAGCAGACTTACGACGACTTTTTGAATGGTATCCTGATCTTATTTAGTCAAGATGTCTTCTGAATATACGACCGTTTGTCTCTTATCTTTCCAAAGGTTCTTTAATTGCATCAATCCGATATCGAGAACTTATGATATGGCTATTTTACTGAAGACGGTGCATGCAGAAAATCCTATACGGGATTAATACGGAATATTGTAAATATTACGAATTTTCAATATTTTTATTGATTATTTGTAATATAACTTAATATAGGATGATGCATTATCTTTTAGGATTAGATTTATTATTTTATTAGGAATTAAGGTTGGGTTAAAAATATTTTCTTTAGTTATTATTATTTTATTAGGAATTAGAGTTAAGAAATGTTTAGTTTATTATTGTTTTATTCATTAGTTATTTAGGACCTTTAGAACTCAGCCCCTATATAAAGGAGGCTTCATTAAACTTTGTAATTGAAGATTTCTTTGATTAATAATACAACGAGAGTTCGTTTTTACAAGTGTTGATTGTCTTGTGCCTTCGAAGCTTCTTCTCCTTGAGTTCTTTCAAGTTCTTGTGAGGGAGATTAATCTTCACACTCCAATTTGCCTTTTCATCACGACTAGAAGGGTTGGTTAGAGCCATATTATCGTGTTTGCCTTTTCATTGCGACTAGGAGGGCTCGATAGGACACTTATCCATCTATTTTCCACAAATCCATCCTTACCATTATCATCTTTACCGTTCACCTTCATAAGGGAGATCTTTTGATTTCTTGGTTATCTTATTTTATTTTCAATTTCTTTATATTTTGTTTATCTTGTTCTAATATTGTTTCTTACCTTGTTTTCAGCACCCCAAAGAAACCCTAAAAGAACCCTAGCTATTGCCGCCACCTTCTCTATTCATTCCTCATTGTTCTTCATCGAGTCTAGAGCTTTCTAGGTTTGATTCTTCAACAAGAACAACATTCATCAACCCGCCACCGCTTCCCTATCAAAAATGGTAATTTTAAAAAATACGATTGGTTTCGAAAATAAGGATTAAATATATTATTTTCATATTTTTAAATGTTGGAAAATAATATTTAAGAGTTTAATTCCATGTTTAATTTAGACTGTTGGATTAAAGTGACAGAATTGTAAGTTTTGAAAATTGCAAGGGAAAAATGGTAAAGTGGGAAAATATTTTGTTCATATTTGACTTTGGAAGATGATAAGGTTTTTGTGGATTGGTATTAATGTAAATATCAAGTTCATTAAGGGTAAGTTAGTATATATATTTTGATTTCAAGGGTAAAGTGGTAATTTAACATTTAAGGAATTTTTTTATTTTTATTATAAAGAAAGATGAAGAATTATCATATGAATTTCTTCATCTTCCAGCAGCAAAGATGTGAGCTCTCCCAAAGGTAAGAAAACATTTTGTTTTCAATTTTTGAGTCAATTCCTTTGGAATTTGATTTATGCTATGAAATAGGAAAGTGATCTACGCGAAAAACGCTATCATTTGGTACCAATATTTCTTTCTAATCTTGCTGGATTGCAAAGATCTCAAATCTAATGGTTTATTTTCATGATAGGATTCATGAAATTGATGATAAATATTGATGATTTAGAGGTTCTAGATTCATTTTCAAGCTTGATTTATGGTTAAAACATGTTGAATCTTTTTAGAAATTATTCTTTGAAAATTCGGCCATGATGTATTTGAGTGAGAAAAATTATGGAAAAATTATATAAGATTGGAAATGATGTTGGAAGTATTCTACAAGCCTTAGAAAAATCTGGGGACCATTCTATAATTTTTGAAAAATTGGGGACCAATTTAATAATTTTAGAAAAGTTTTTGAATGATTGTATAATTGGATAATAGTTGATGTACCATGCTGGAAATTACTGTTTTGGAATTGAAATGAGCGTTAGATGTGAATATGACCATTTTGGAAGTTTGAAAAGATTGATGATTTAAGTGTAACTTTTACATAGTTGGGGTGCTTAAATGTAATTATACCTTTATAAATGTAATTGGAGGGTAGTATCGATACATGGAGTACCAATAACCCTAAGGAGAGTATCGATACCATTTTTGGAACAAGAACTTCGAATGCAATTTGGGTATCGATACCCTATGGGGGTACCGACACTACTTCAAGAGGAAAATAGAATTAAATCTTTCTTTTAGTCTAAGAAATAAAGGATTGAATCATAATATTTGGAATGCTGATATGTATATTATATGTATGATTGTGTAGATATCGAGAACAAGCAAGTTCTGAAACGATCACAAAGTTAGGATCAATCCAAAGAGATAAATCATAGAAGTGGATTTGGATATATAAAGTGTCAAGGTGAGTGTAAATTTAATTTGTACTTTTGTTATCGAACAAACATTGGCTTGCGATGAGCCAGTGACGGAGTTACTATGGTAAGAAGGGACTACTAAGATGTTATTTGATTTGTGATTGATGTGATACTTATGTGTGCATGAGTACATGGAAATAGGTATATATATGTCATATGTTATTATATGTGATATGATCTACATGATTACATGTATATGCAATATGTGATATTGAACTACATGAATATGAAATTATAATACAAGCTATGTGGTATTGACATAAGTGATTATAGGAATAGGTAATATAAGATACGTGAAACCAATATAAGTAAATACATGGAAATAATATATAATTAATGTGATATAAGTGATTATGTAAAATTGTGAGATAAGTTATATAGCATTGATATACGGACTATATGAAAGTATGTATATGAATACATGTATAAGTTTATATGTTACTCTATGTGTTATGTGATGTATATATGAACATATGTAAACAAGATATGACATACGTGTTTACATGAACACATGAGAAATGATATAAGTTATATGATATGATCTATGTGATTACATGCACATGTGATATATGTTATATGATATGGACCTATATGACTACGGGAGAAAGAATATAAGCTATGTGACTATGTGAACATGTGAATATATGTCTATGAGAAGACATAAGAACAATATATAAGTCATGTGACAAGTGAATGTGAATCATATGAAAATGTTCTACGTGTAAGTGAAATATGTGCCTATATGAATATGTGAAACATAAATGATAATGCCCATGTTATGTGATATGAGAGCTAAGGGTATAGTTGGCATGTCAAGAGTCGAGGGTTCTATGTGGTCCTTCGGGACAAAGTGGTCATTCGGGACATAATGGTTCTTCAGGACAAGTGTTCAGTGCCCCTAGTGGGAATTTATACGAGTTGTGATGACAACATATGTGCACAACCTCAGTGTACTCGCATACCTTAAGTTCTTAGTAATGTATATGGGCCTATAAAGATATCAAAAGTGTTTGCATTATTATATGATATCATGTTATTATTGTTTACACTGAACCATATGTGTATCATGGGCTAATAAAAAGATAATAACAAGTACAATATATGTGATATATATGCTTTTGCTGATATGAAATGTGTTACATGAATTATATGATGTTATGTGTGTTTCTTTGTGAAATGATATATGTGTTATATGATATACAGAAATGATAAGTACAAGATCATATGATAAATGGGTTAATGATAATGATAGAGATCATGATAATGATGTTGATGTTGATAATGATGGTATATGTGCATGTATGCATTCTGTTATGTGAAATGTTTTATGGTTTCTATTATATGTTTTTATGGCTCACTAAGTCAACGACTTAGCGTGTGATTGTTTCACACGTAGGTTCCGAGAAGAGGAAGAATGATAAAAGTTAAGCAAGACATGTTAGTTTCTCCTTTCCAATGATCAGATCAGAAAAGAATTGAATAGTATGTATTTTATAATATTGATTGTGGTTGGCATGTAAATAAAGATTTGAATCCGATATGCTATAATCGATTTTGTAAAATCATATGATTGTATTTTATGTAATTATTCAGTTGTATTTTGTAAAAGTTTTAAAATTATTCACTATTTTGTAATAGTAAATATTTGAAATGTCAATGTGACAAATTGGATTCGTATCCGGGTCGGAGACAGATTGAGGGTGTTACATAAATTATTAGATTTCATTACCTATAGAATATGTATATTACTTTGAAACTTGAAAACCACCTAGATATTATTTATTGAAAAGAACTAACATTTATTTTTTAAAATTATTATTTTACTTTTAAATGAATAAAAATCAATTATTCTTTGTTATTTTTATATCAATATACAAAAATTTCTTTGTGTTTTTTTCTTTTTTAGTTGTTTATATTTTTGAGTTGTTCATCTTCTATGAGTTAAAGACTTTAATCAAGTTATCAAGTATTTTATTTCATTTAGAGGTAAGTTTTTTTTTAATTTTTCAATTAAATCTTTATTTATGGTTTTACTTAAAGTATAAATAGAACTTTTAAAATTTATTGATTAATTTGTATACTGTGTGAATTTATTTTAAAATTAAATTAATATATTTTTATGGTTATATGTTACAAATTATGTGAAATTATGAGCAAAAAAGATTAGATTATTTTTTTCAGGAAAAAGACGTTGATAGTATAGAAATTAGTATGTCATTGAACACTCCAAGGCTTGGTCATCAAAGTTATAGTCAACCTCATCTAAAGTCTCCGGTTGTTGAAGAATTAATGTTTAGTTCATAGAATGTGATCTTAGGTTACGTAAGTTGATGTGAGAATATACAGTTAATCAACGAGATGAAATTCGATGAGTGTACTTGAGAGTAGGTCCATATCAAATTCGTCTCTCTAATTATTCATTTTCTTATGAAAAACATCATAGGCGTTTTCAATATTCTTGGTTTGCTCAATTTTTTATTGGCTCGAGTATTCTCTAACTATGGATGTTGCACATTGTTTTCCATGTTATCTTTTTACCATGAAATCTTGTATGTAGTGTCCTGAATCTCAGGTTAGTAGTTCAGGCTAACCCGAGAGAAAATTAAATAAACCCATTAGGTTTGCATGGAACCCTTATCCAATTTTGGAATGATTGGGTTTAGATTTGGGGCCCAAGATGATGTAAAAAGGGTTTTTTTTAATTGAGGACAAATAAGGAATGACTAAGGTGGTAAATTACCCAAAAATCTTTTAAAAGTTGAAAATCTTTAAAGAGTGCTTATGCCACCGTGGGAATTAACTCCTCTTCATTCTTGTCTTCTTCATTATTTTAAAACTCTTCTCATTCACTCCTGTAAGTTCCAAAGGCGAGTGTTTTGCCTCCATTCTTCCTAAATCATATTTGTGAAGGAAAATTTTGTAATCTTCATTCCTAGAGCATTCTTTTGGGCTCTTACTCTCCACAAATGATTATGGTAGCCATAGGAGAAGTTTAGAGGGGGTTTTTGGTTTTGAAAGCCTTAGGGTGATACTAGCTTTTTTAATGTTTAAAATCAAGTTTCCAGCCTTCCTAAGTCTTAGAGATGAAATAGTAATTCATTTTCTTATTGTTTCTAGTGAGAGAGGTGGGTGAAAGCTCAAAAGTAAAGGGCAAAAACAATGAGGTTCTTGGGTGAGCTTGAGGTTATTCCTACAACTCCTAGTTGTAAGGTAACACACTTCTAACCTCTCCTTACTGCTTGTAGATCAACATGTTTAGTTTTGATGCTTGTATGAGTGTATGAGTCATTTGGGTGAATTTTGGATTTTTAACATGAAAATGGGTTATTGATGTTGTTCATGCATAAAGTGTTGACCTTTTATTACTCTTTAACTCTAAATAAGCCTTTAACACTATTTGAGGGTCTTAGGGATACTTTAAGAGTGATTTGGGAGGTTTTTCACGAGAAGAACATGGTTTTTTGGTATTGGATGGGAAAAATTCAAAGGGTTTATGAGGAGAGTATCGATACCCCTTAGGAATTAGCGATGCTATTCATGAGGAATTTATACTCAGAGGCCTAGTATCGATACTTAGGGACTTGATCATATTCTAGTGGTCAATTTTGTTATCAATACTTAAGGGAGTATCGATACTCAGGGTAGAGTATCAAAACTCCTAGTAGGGGTATCGATACTGAGGTATTTTCCTAAACATCGAATGTGATTTTGGTATCGGTACTCATGAAAGTATCGATATTGAGGGTAGAATATCGATACTTTTAGGAGTAATATCGACACTGAGGCTTTTTCCAAGACATCGAATATATTTTTAGTATCCATACTCGGGGAAGAAGTGACACCATGGGAATGGAAGTACTTATACCCAATAAGGAGTATTGATACGATCGTTAATATTTGGGCTATAAGCCTAACTTGTGATAGAGAGTCGTAATAGGTTCCGTTAGAAGGGAAAACTATTTAATAAGCTTATAAATAAGAACCCTAATAATTTGTGTGATAACATAAGACTGTTATGAGGTAAGATTCCATAAGATTTATGCCTTGCTTGATGCTTGGGAAACTTCGAGGACACCCAAGTTAATTGAGTACGACATATAGTTGAGTAAGAGAATATCCATATATACAATATAATGCGATGGCATTCAAACCGCTAATTGGACTTCGAGTTGATACTAAGTGACCCAGACACGTCCCGAGTACTCGAGAAGAGTAGACTAGCTTGGAAAGGTGACGACGCTACGTATCCAGGGCCTAGTTTAGTGTATAGTAAGATGTTGATGCTATGTGACCCAGATCTTACCTAAGGTATATTAAGCAAATAGGTGTGAGTTCTATGATGCTATAAGTTACACAATGACGATTTTCATTGTGTGATAAATGCATGCATGATTCATAATTATAATTGTAGCATACTCATTTGTTGGATGCTATAGTATATTTGAGTTATTTGTATGTCACTGAGCTTGTGAACTCAACGTATGAAATGTGTTTCTATGCGCATATTCTTAGGTGCCAGTTGAGGGACTCTTCACTAGATTTAGAATTTCCAAACTTGATTATCTATCAGAGTACGTTTCCAATATTGTAGTGGTCATGTACTTTCATAGACCCTTTTGTGTAATATTTGAGTCGTAAACTCTACTTTTAAACTTACGTATTTTGGATACTACTATATGGGGCTCTCGCATACTTTGTAAATGTATTTGTATTTGGTATTTTAATATGTTTTGAATATAGAGATATTAAATGTTTTTAAAAAATTGATAGCCATTTAGGTGGTTCCATGTGACATTTTAATCCTTCAGATTTTAGGTCAGACCGGATTAGGGCGTTACATGGTAGACAACCTGATTGAGATGTATTCATTGTTAAAGGGTTTAAAAGTTGGAAAAAGTAAATTTTGAAAAGAATTTTGCTTTTCTTAATCACATTGGAGATGATCATTGTTCATCGCATAATAATGTTGTAAGATATTGTGTGGATTAATGAAGAAATCTAGAAATATTGAAAAAGTAATACATCAAGAAAAACTAGAACAAATTTTGAAAAAAACTAAGAGTCAAAACTTTGATAGATGTTGTTAGATGGCTTGCATTTCATGCTTGTGCTTTTAGAGGTCATGATAAGACACTTAATTCAAAAAATCATGAAATTTTTCTTGAGTTGATGAGCTTTTGGCATCATATAATGAAGATGTTAAAAAGTTATGTTGGAAAATGCCCTTAAGCATGCTAAGTATGTTTCTCCTTTAATTCAAAAGGAGATAATTAAAAGACAATTTTACATGTTATTGCTAATAAAGTTTGAAATAAGATTTGTGAAGATATTAGAGATTCAAAATTTTGCATCATTGTTGATGAAGCTCATGATGAATCCAAAAGAGAACAAATGTCTCTTGTTTTGAGATTTGTTGATAATATGGTTATATTAGAGAGCGTTTTTTATCTTACACATGTTAAAGATACATTGGCATTAACTCTTAAAAATGAAATATGTGTTATTCTATCTCGTCATGGTCTTAATGTTCAAGATATTCGTGATCAAGGTTACGATGGAGCTAGTAATATGCGTGGGAAGTGGAGAGGATTGAAAGAATTATTTCTTAATGATTATTCTTATGCTTATTATGTGCATTGTTTTGCTCATTAGTTACAATTGGCTCTTGTTAATACATCTTGAGAGGTACATGATACTTTAAATAATGTAACAGTAAAAGTGCAAGCATACATTATCATGTCAAGTAATAAAGTAGATGCAAATTAATGCATCGAGTATCATATCCACAGAGATTAGAATTACTTAGAGAATTGCTATAACATTAAGTAAATAAAATAATAGAATCATATATGTGATACTATGAACAAAGACATAAAAATATAAAAGCTAAAATAAATATTCGAATAAAGATATGAAGGGATGAAGAGAATCACAACAATGGCAATGAAAGCAGCTAAAGATTATGGAATTGTTAAACTCAATCATGCAATTAATTATTCCACAGCAATACGACCAATGCGTCTGACATTAACTTAGCATGTTTTCCTTTCTCAATGGTTCCACCCAGAAACTCACAGCAATGCTAGATGTTTATATCCACTTATGCAAATTTACCAAGTATGCTACGATAATCAGTCAACTATATCTCTCTATGTAATACACCAAAATTTTGGGTAGTGACCAAAATATAAATTTTGAAAGTTTAGTGACCAAAGTATAAAGTTTGGAAAAGTTTATAAACCAAATTTATTTTTTTAAAAGTTTAGGGACCAAAAGTGTAATTTTAAAAAGTTAGGTGTTTTGACACCATAAATAGTTCACCCCCAAGAATGATACATTGGTGGGAATCAATTTTTTTATCCGAAATTTGTGTTAAAATTTAGAAAGTGTTAAAGTCCGGTAAAAATTCATTAAATCGGAACGAATAGGAATTTGGAGAAAATTTGAAGGACATTAAATTAAGCTTAGAAATATTATTTCCACATTATAAAATGATGGAAAATAATATGGATCTTTTGATTTGAGAATTTATTTCCATGTTCAATTTGGACCGTTAGATGAAAATGGCAAAATTAAATTTTTGGAAAAGTGCATGGGAAAAGTTGTAAAGAGCATAATGATTTTTTCATCTTTGACTTTGTAAAGATGATAAGTAACATGTGGTTTGGTATGGATGTAATGATCAAGTTTCATTAATGGTAAAATTGTCATTTCCCAATTAAATGAATTTTAAATTCATTTAAGCTTAATAAATGACACATGCACGTGAAATTGACTAGAAATTTCATGAAAATGAGGCATTCTTCAACATCCATTACGTGCTCCTCATAACCCTAGATAAGAGAAATTTTATTTTTTATTTTGGAGCAATTTCCTTTGGTTTTTGGGTAAAATTATGGAAAAGAAAATTGTTCTTTTTGAAGAGCTCTATCATTTGATAGCCATTATTGCATGCTAATAATGCTTGATGTTAAGTTCCCAAATTTTAAGGTTTTTGTTCATGTTAGGGTTCATGAATTAATTATGGATTTTGAGGTTATTTAGGTTATAGAAACATTTCCAAGCTTGTGTGATTATCAAAACCTCCTAGAAATGTTATTAATAATTCTCAGCCTAAACCCTAATTTGGGAATATTTGTATTTTGATGAAATTAGATTAGGGTTTAATTGTAGAAGCTTGGAAATTTTGATTTGAGGTTAATTTCATGCTTGAATCAATTGAAATCAAGTGAAAAATCATGGAACCCTAACCTTGAAGAATTAGACCATTGTGTTTAAGGATAAGAAAATTTA
The DNA here is from genome assembly GCF_006381635.1 of Hibiscus syriacus. Taxonomy (NCBI): domain Eukaryota; kingdom Viridiplantae; phylum Streptophyta; class Magnoliopsida; order Malvales; family Malvaceae; genus Hibiscus; species Hibiscus syriacus. Next base: position 2,434,811 of record NW_024061944.1, on the reverse strand, counting down.
TGGAAAAAATATATAAGGGTTGGAAATGATGTAGTAAGGATTCTACAAGCCTTACAAAGTTATAAGATCAATGTGTAATTGTTCAATAGTTGATGTACTATGCTGGAAATTAATGTTAGAATGTTGAAATTAATGTTAGGATGTGAAATTGGGTCATTTTGGAAAGTTTGTAAAAGTTGAGGATAAAATCACAAACATGGAAAAGTTGGGAACTTAAGTGAAAATGTTATGTGAAATTTGGATAAAAAGGAAATTGAATGTTCAATTACAAGTGTTAAGGTCAACAAGTAAGTTGTGACATGAAAAGTGTATCGAATGAGCATCAGAAGATTTTTAGGAATTTATTTTCTAATGTGTGCCTATGTTAGTATGATTATAATATGTGTTTTGAATTACATATGTTTTGTAAATGATGCTCATTTAGATTTTGTTCTTGAAAACAAGATCAAACATGATTTAAGATAAGGAGAAGCTTAAGGATGGAATGTGAATATCTAAGGAAGGTTTACAAGCTAAGGACACCAGGTGAGTGCAAATTTAATTTGTACTTATGTTATTGAACAAACATTGGCTTGTGATGAGCCAATGACAGAGTTACTATGGTAAGAAGTGACTTCTAATTGTTATGTGTTTTATGGTTCATACATAATTGTTCCTTTGGTATGCTAATAGAATTAGTGAATAAGCCAAAAATGCAAATTGGTGAAATCTGCCCGGATTTGTGATCGGAACAATAAGTTTACAAAATCACCATAAATTATACATAAATGATTAGAGAATGATTTTTATACCATTGGAGTTTCATATCAGTCTAGTTTTGTGTAGAAAAACAACTATTGATTTTGAGGTGTATATAAAAATATGAATTTTTTATCAATGATAGGTCAGAAAATAGGGCAGCAGATTCTGCTCAAAACAACTTTTGTAAGTCAACTTTGAAAATTCTCTATAAATTGTACAAATTGAATAGAAGAAGTGCCTTGAATGGTTAGATTTTATTTGATTCTAGTTTCTATAGGTATAAAAGGAATAATTTTGAAGGTATAGATTAATACAGAATAATATTTCTTTGAAGGTAGTGCAACAACTAGAACATGAAATTGTGAAAAAAATTGGGAATATAAGCAAATCGAAAGCAAATGATCAAGATAAAGCTTAGTGAGGCTTATATTTTGACTTGTATATAATGTCAAGTGAGTAAAATGCATGCATGAATTATACATGGATGTTTTATACATCACTAGGAAGACTTGCGATGAGTCTACCTTATTTATATTAGCATGATATTTATGCCATTTATCATGTTTTTGACATGTTTTGAATATGTCAAAAGCTAAATATCAAATGCATTGATCTCTTGCATATACATATATGTGAATATATTTTGTGTATAAACTACCCAATGCTAAATTAATTGGTATATTTTTCCATGGATGAATTAATTAAAGACTATAAGCCCAAGTATGTTATTGAAGGTCAGTGGTATTAATGACATGCCATAGAGTCCAGCAGCAGCATATTCAGTATTGCACTAAAGGATAACTAGTGCATATGGTGGGCACGACCTTATGGCGTCATATTCAGGACTGTATTAAAGTATACCTAGCACAGAAGGTAGGCATGACCCAACCTCATGAGAAAGCACTACGGTGTAATATTTGACTCGTATAGCGGGGACCTCATAGGTTTATATTTTGGGCTATGGTTTATTGGGTAATAAATGAAAAACATGTGAATAAGCTTATGAGCTTATGGAATAACTAACAATTATATTGGTAAGAAATTTTATATGTGATTCAAATCATGTTAATATTAGTAGCATGATTGAAAATACAAGTAAAGTGATCATGATGCATTGAATATTTATTGTTACATTTATATATTGCATTGCCTTGAATAATTCTATGATTGCCTCATTAAGTGTATACTAGTGTGTGATGATTTTCACGCGTAGGTAAAAAGAAAGCAAAAGGAGTAAGGAGCTGAGCTTGGCATCAATCACCAATGGATAATTACAGGTAACAGTGATGATATCCAATTGTGTTCTAAATTTTCTAGCTAGCACGTATACGAGTAAGAAATATTTGGAATTTTATAAATATGGTTAGCAATTAATAAATTAATAGTTTTAATAAATATTTTGATATTAAACTATGTTTTAAATATTAATTGATTGGATGTTAATCAAACATTTATAGACAATTTATTTATTATAGGAAACAGAGCAGAACTGTCTGTTATTTCCTGAAACATGATTTGAAATAGAAGTCGAACTGTTGTAATTTGATTTTCTCTGATTAACTATTTTAATATAAATGGTTACAAATATGGAATTTGTGAAAGAATTTTTTTTACCTATTTTGGGTTAAGAATGTTTTGAATGTTTAGTGTGACATCATTAACTTGTAAGAGTACACTATACGGGTTAAGGGTGTTACACTCTATACTGAAACTTTGCTCTCACAATCACTAATGTTGTGACAGTGAACTCACCTCTCGATGCATTGCTCACACAATGCAATTCACCTCTTGATGCAATAGACTAGGCCAATATATCTCTATACTAATGCCTTAATAAAACCAAGTAAACATCAATCGAATCAATGAGCAAACAAAACTAACATGAAACTCAAAAAATATATTTAAAAAGAATAACATCCAAGGTTTAACAAATTCCACATAAATTAAATAGTATTTCAACTAAACAAAAATAAAAGCCCCTCTCGGATTTGTCTTATTGTTGTTGTCGTTGATGATATCGCTGATCACCAGCCACCACCTCTCGGTGATGACTTTGCCTTCACGTTCAGCTGCTGCTCTTCCCCAAAATTGCCTAATAGGATGTTGACGGTGAAGAAAAGAAAAGAATAAAATAAAACACTAAAAAAACTCTCTTTAATTGGTAGTTGTCGCATCTTTTATATAATAATTAAAATTCCTAAAAAGTAGAGTTTAAGCTTGCATTAAATTGAGTCATTTTCCATTAAGACTCTTTTCCATATTAGGATTTTGTCCAACTGTCAACAGTTTTGCCTACGCATCAATTGCTACAGCAACGACCCAACAATATTTCCTCATATCAGCACACAGCAGCAACTGTATCATTAGACAATGTCACAACATTAGAGTAACAATATCATAGAAAAATATCATAATTAATCCAAAAATTACCAAATCATTCCCAACAATGCATGTAATGCAAAATTAACTAAAACAATCTAAATATGATCCTAATATGCTAAAGTACAAGCATAAACCAAAGTAAAAAGACTTTAAATAATAACTCTTTTGGAGAGTTATCACACCCCCCAAACCTAAGTGTTTTCTTGTCCTCAAGCAACTACAATGCAAAGAATGATTATGCTAAATAATATGCTTCCAAGCCAACTTATATTTTTAACTCATTCTTTCATCGCTTTGAATTTTTTATTGCTACCACAAATGTGGTAGCATTAACTGATCTCAAGTTAAGGAATGTGTTGTCAACTTAACAAACTCAGAATCCATAGAGTGATGTAGTGTGCAAGCAAGGTGTATCCAATCAATACTTCGCTAATTAAAAAAATTATTCTTACTAACTTTTTTTTTAGATTTTCAATGCTATAGCAACATCTTCCTCACTTTATTTCATCGCTAGAGTCAGTGTCGGGCACCTCCAAGATCTGTTTTTATTTACATTTCGTTACTAAATCCAGTTTTAGACACCTCTAATAGATTGTAATTTGAAAAGCATTGTTTTTCACTATAGCCAATTTTGGGTACCTTTAATATCCTTTTGTCCAAAACAATGCTAGAGGCAGTGTTAGGCACCTCTAGCATTTGAAGCATTTAAAAAAAAAGTTCAAATGTTTTGCTATAGTATCTACTAATGCTGTGAGATTTATAGGGTTCAACAATTTCTAATGTCTCTAAGTATTGAAAGCATACACCATTGTGTTAAAGTTTTCCTACAAAATCCTAACCTTAGCAAGAATCTAACACATTCCTAATACATTTCACCACTCAAAAAGAAAAATAAATCGTCATTGAATTTCATCAAAAAGAGTTTAAAAATTTCATCATCTACAACAACATCCTAATCCTAATGCATCGACAATATGAACAAAAACTTTACAACATGAACAAGAAAAATAAATGCAACGTAAAAAAAAACAACACACTCCAACCTGAGATGTGCATTGCCCTCAATGCATACAAAAATAAATAATATAAAAGAAAACATGGGAAAAAGGAAAACTATACTCCCCTAATAATGTTGAAGATGTTGTGCATCAATGGTTATTTGGAACTGCAACTAATGATGTGAAGCAAATGTAACAAGAAAAGTACAAATTGAGGACAATATGGTGATCAATGGTGCATTTGCTGGAAAAAAACTCGAGATAAAAGCATTAAATATAACTAATAAATAAATAAATAAACATAATCTAATCTAATCTAATGTTATAAATGAATATTGAAAACATGTAAAAAATTATTTCACATAGTAAAATGGAGGTTTGTGGTAACTTCTCCTAGGTCATAGTAAAATGATCCTTTTTACTTGTTGATGGTTGCTGTGACATTATCGTACAGCTTCAGATTTTTACACTTAAATGGTCGAAACATTGTTCAAAGAAAAACTCTTGCTTGCTGGAATCAGCCATGAAACACACTTCTTCATTGTCACCATAGAAATACTACGCCTTTAAGGGTGACTTTGCATATGAGGGCCTTCATTGTCAAAGCCTTGTGAATCATTCCTTGTTACGTCGATGTTCTAGTGTCATTTTGAACCATGGTAGCATTTGTAGCTTTTCTTAGATGCTCATACTGTAACTTTGTAGTCAGCATTAGTGGTGTAGAACTGTTGTTGATGTCGCGATCAATATAGAAGCATTGGTTCCCCTATGGCTCATCTAAGTTTTCTTTTCTCACATTAATTAAAGAGTTCTTCAATGCTCCCACATTCATCTAATTGCTCTTATATTATTGCTTCAACAATGTCAACATCATGATATTCGCCTTTTCATTGCATGAGTGAAGGTCGAGCACATTAAATGTAATTTGTTGGTCATTGAGATGCAATGTGAGTTCTTTCCTTTAACTATTGGGTAATTTTCTCATGACAATGTCGCTACACCAATTCTATGTTTCTTGAAAAACACCTCTTCATAAATTTAACATGGTTTGGTGTTTACTCTAATGCTTTCAGCAATGTTATGTTAACGCGCAATTGTTACAGCACATCAATGGATTTCTAAATTTTTGGTTCTCCCTGATTTTCTGGAATCGTTGAGGAAATAGAGGTGGAGGTCTTGGATTATATTGTACAGGTAATGTTGGTGGCATAACAGGTGGCAATGTCACATAATTATTGCTATGTCCTGTATCCTTTGTTTTATCATCCACATTGGGTATTTGAATCTCTACGTCCAACTCCTTAATCTTCGCTTGTTGTCTAGTCTTCTCATCGTCTTTCTTGTTTTATCTTTTAATTTTCCAAGGTGGAGTCCACTACATGTTGTGATGGCTTTGCAATGCACATTGTAAGGAGTTTTCCCTTAAGCCTTATAAACTTCAATGTTACTCGGCAATGCTCCTTGTGGTCTATTGTTGAGCGCATTGGCTAGCTATCCAGCTTGATTCTCTAATGTTCTTAGCGATGCTGACTGGATTTGGATCACAACTTCATTTCTTAAGATCTACTCCTTCAGAGACTTAATCAATTTCGATGTTGAAGTTAGGGTTTGGTTGGAAGAATGGCATTGAAAATTTTGTTGATTGTTGTGTGTTGTTGTGGCATTGCCTGATAATGGACTGCTGATGTTGCAACATTGGTTGTTGCTAAGTATATTGTTGCTTCGAATAATGTTGGTGTGTATTCCTAAAAGTCGATTGCAATATCGTAATGGGGTTGGCTATATTCTGACACCTCTAAAAAAAGTTAGGATGATTTCAGAAGTTCATATTGTAGGTGTTCCCATAAGCATTGACATTTTCATTCTTGTTGTAATTTCTTAAAAAATACACAGACTCAAGGTTTTGGACATTCTTCAAAATTATAGTTATCACTACATAAACACAATTAACAAGAGATGTAGCTTTTACCTCACACATACCTCCAAACTTTTTCATGTTCTTTATCATTTCAGTCAATGTTGTCACATGTGGTCAGTGTGTAAGAGCATCGTTCCCACTACTATAATATGTCTACCCAATATAGTCCTTGTATTGGGGTATTGGTAGTCATTGTTGGCAATACTCTCCAAGATATCATACACTTCATTGTAGAACTAGTCCAACAATGCTCCATTGGCAGAGACATCTACAACCATCCTTGTTTGCATGTTAAGTCTGTTGTAGAAAATCTCTATTTGTGTCCAAAACTGGAAACCGTGCATTGGGCATTTCCGCATAAAGTCTTTAAATCCCTCCCAAGCTTCATAAAGGTTTTCATATTCCATTTGCTTGAAATATGTGATGGTGTTCCTCAATCTAACATTCATATTGGGAGGGTTGAATGAAAATAAGAACTTTTGGGCAAGTTCATTCCATGATGCTATAGAACCAGGTGGCAGCGAGTTAAGTTACGCCTTGGCTTTTTCACCAAGTGAGTAGGGAATAATTTCAGCTTCAAGCCTCATCAGGTACTCCTTGTGTATGAATGAGTCAAAAACTTACATAAATGCTCGTAAGTGTGCTCTAGGGTCCTCGGTGAATCCTACTATATTGCCTCATTTTGCAACATTTGGAACATCTATAGCTTAATTTCAAATAAGCAGACAAACATCATAATATTTTGTAAAGGTGGTATTATTCCAACTTAATCAATATTGATGTTGTTCTCCTTTCATCAATTATTGCTTTGATTTATGAAGAAAAGAACTATTAAAATATACCACAAAAAGAAAAAAATTATGTTATTGTTAAAATAACAAAATTATATATGTGATGTTGTGAACAAAAATAAAGATAAATTAGTAGGTTTTCCTCTCTTGATTACTCCACCCAAAAACTCACAGTAGTGTTATATCTCTATACCCACTTATGCAAATTTACCAAGTATGCTACGATAATCAGTTAGATCTCTCTATACTGAAATGTTGCTCTCGTAATCACTTATTCTACGACAGTACAATCACCTCTCGATTCAATGTACTGGGCAATATATATATATATATATATATATATATATATATATATATATATATATATATCTATATATATATATATATATATATACTAATGCCTTAATAAACCAAACAACATTAATCGATCAATGGGAAAAATTAACTAATATGAACTCATAAATATACTTAAATAATATCATCCAATGTTTAATAAATCCCACATAAATTAAATAGTATTTTAAATAAATAAAAATAAAACCCCCTCTCAGATTCATCTTATCATTATTGTCATTGATGTTGTCACCAATCACTACCACCCCCTCTGTTAACTTTACCTTCATGTCTACCTGCTGCTATTCTCAAAATTGCCTAAGCAACCATGGTTGAAAGTAAAGAATAAAAAGAATAAAATAAAACCCTAAAAAGCACTCTATTTAAGGTGGTTGTCGCATCCTTTATATATAATTAAAAACCCTAAAAGTAAGTTTAACCCCACATTAAATTGAGAGTCTTTTCCATTAAGACTCATTTCCATATTAGAATTCTATCTAGCTGTCAACAGTCTTCTCCTGCGTATCGATTCCTATAGCAATGACCCAACAATCCTACCTCGTATCAGTCCATAACAACAATTGCAACATCAAATAGTGTGGTAATATCATAATAACAATATCACATCAAAATATAATAATTAATCCAAAATTAGCAAATCACTCCATCAATGCATGTAATGCAAAATTAACTAAAAACAATATAAATATGATCCTAATATGCTAAAGTGAAAACATAAGCATAAGTAAAAAGATTTTAAATAATAACTCTCTTGGAGAGTTATCAGTACTTTCTGTTCACAAATTTTTAAAAATTGAGTTTCATTATCAATTCTGTTGATGCCTCATGTAAACGCCATGAAGAATTATATACTAGTCAAGAAGCTACAATTGCACATATGTAGCTACAAATAAACTTCAAACTGGAAAAGGTATTAACAAATTGATACTTTAAAACGAGTCAGATATACTCGTTAGAGCTCACATTTTCGTTCTATATGTAGTCTTATAACAATGTTTGATGCAACTTGCTTAGTGCTTGAAAATATTAAGATTGAAGGTTCCATTTATTCTCAATAAGGAGATTCCATTAGTTCATTTAAAATGATTTAATTGTTTGAATTTATTTTTATTTTGCATTTGATGAAAGAGATTATGGGCATTGTTGATGTATTATGTCAAGTTTTGCAACAAAAGTCTCAAGATATTGTAAATGCTATGCATTTGGTTTCAAGTACGAAGATGTTGATTCAAGATTTGAGAGAGAATGGTTGGGAAAGTCTGTTGAAGCATGTGGTATTATTTTGTAAAAAGATTGATTTGAATATTCCTTATTTAAATGCACAATATTTTGAAGGTAGACACGACAACACCAACAAAACCAAGTAATAGTGGAACACCACTATCATTTTGACATATTAAATGAAGTGATTGATTTTCAATTGAAAGAATTGAACATAAGGTTTAACACAGAGGTGATGGATCTTTTGAAAGTTATATTTTCTTTGAATTCGAGTGAAGATTATAAATCTTTTAATATCAATGATATTTGCACTATTGTTTAAAATATTATTCTTTTGATTTCACTGAGCAGAAAAAATTGAATTTGGAATTTCAGTTGAAGCATTTTGAGTGTGATATACATCTTGATGAGAAATTGTAAAATTTATCATGTTTGTCTCAACTGTGTTGCTCTAACAAAGACAGAAAATAAAAAATATTTTATCTTTTTATCGTATTAATCATGCTTGTTTTAACTGTTCTAGTGTCTACATCAACTAGTGAATGGTCATTTTCAACTATAAAGATCACCAAAATAAGATTGTGAAATAAGATGGAAGATGAATTTCTTGCAGATAACTTGGTTATTAATATCGAAAGAGATATTGAGACTTTTACTTCAGATTGATTTTGTTTCTTTAAAAGAACGTCGTTCACAATTCTAGGTAACATAATTGTAACATTATTGTTGATGTATTTGTTTCTTTTTTCTAATTTTTTACGTGAACAAAGAATTTTAAGGATTTATAAGTTTTTTTTATTAGCATGATATTTCGATTAATGTACAAGTACTTTTTAAATGCCCCCTAACAAATAATGTCAGGTTTTATCACTGTCTATGCGTACTGCCAAAACTTGATAATTGTCTCCAAAAGTAGATGACGCAATCAAAGAAAAATTACTTTCACATTTCATGAGACAGCAAGCACTAACACGGTCCCTTGAGAGAAAAAAACTATGATACAATGTAGGTATTTTAATGAAAAGAAAACTGAATGGATGAAAGAAACTAAACACTATATTTTTATTCAAGAACATTTAAGATTTAAACAAAATAAAATTAACAACCTGCTAAACATACTCTTAAATTTAAGCAATAACACAATAATAACATTCTCCTAAACTTAATCCTAAATTTAAGCAATAACCTAATAACAATATTCAGTTTAAGTATCACACAAATAACAAATAATGTAAAAATAACACAGTTCTAGACACATCAACTAACAATACTTGCATTCCAAGAAAATATTGAATTACCAACTAATTGACTATGATTGAAACTTCGCCCCCTAATTAATAAAAGATCAAATTGATGGTAGCATGGTATGACAAAAATGTCAGCAAATGATTTTAAAAATATATTCTAATAGATTGGTCAAACTGAAACTGCACGATCATCTCACTTTCCATTTCTTCCATACCAAGAAATTCAGTGGGTTGTTGATGAGATATGTAAACACGGTTCGTTCTTGTGATATGCAAAAAGAGAACTTTTTGGATAAAAAGTTTTGGAATTGGTATTTACTGGGAATATTTTCAAACAGAAGATCTGCGACTATGCCCCCATTGAATTAAACAATAATTTTTAAGGGAAAAAAAGGAGCTTTTTTTAATAGAAGAAAGCAGGCTATCGAAGAGACTTTTGCACGGTCTCCGAGAAAAACCATAATTGATATCTCCAAGCTTTTTAAGATAACATTTCAAAAATCGTATCTGTGCCAGCAAAACTGAGCTGGTTTGCTCCTTGAAATATCACCAAGTTTATTTTATTTTTAATGCTTAAAGCTCCTTTACTGATGGAATCTTCCAACAATGTGAACTTATCTCCTCCCCAAAAGTTTTGTTTGGGCACAAGGGAAAAGGAAAATGATTTTTGTCAATGCCATCATTGCTTACAGAGAATGAAAAAAAGAATAAAACCCTTCAGCATCATCATTGCCACTTTGAAGCAAAAGTTTGTCACAAGAAAGGTTAGAAAAGAAATGAGCTATCCCCATCTCATTTAGAATATCGACAATCAAACTCTTATAACAAAGCATTCCCATCCCTTTAAAACAGTTGGTAATTTATTTCTGCAAATAGTCGTCTTCTTTTTTCTTTTTTCTCTTATATCATCATGAGCTGCAGACATTTGAATATTGAAATCCTTTGATCATTGCCTGTCAAGCATGAACAACTCTTGAAATGCGAGGTTAAAGTATAAAAGGGCAGGCATTGTTTTAGCTGCTTGCTTTTGTACATATGAATAGTGGTCCGACAATATGACAAACAATATCATCATCAAGACATCAGGATTTTTCTTACAGAGCGGTCCCCTTTCACCATGAGCAATTGTCCCTGTTTTCTAGCTGTTTGACCTAACAGGTAGCTGCTGGGCGTGAAACCAAGCCTTTCACTGCCGTTGAAAGCAAAATCTCACATATATATATATATATACATATATATATATATATATATATATATATATATATATATATATATATATATATATATATATATATATATATATATATATCTCAATCCATCTAATTATGCAACAACCAATTCCCTTTGTGAACTGTGACTATAACTTTTGACTTTTGGTGTAGGCAAGCATGTGTTATATTAAACAAATATTTATATAAATTTGCAGAAAGAACAAACAAGGCGCGCGTTGCCCCCTTTGTCTTTGGATAAAGAGCAGAAGGATCTTTCTAAAAACATTATTGTTTTTATCGATTTTGTTATTATTGAATGTTTTACTGGTTTTATTAACATATTCGTTAAAATGTTATTGATTTTATTATTTTTTTCTACTGATTTTGTTATTATTAAGTATTTTTCCGAAAATATTAAAAAATATTAATATTTTAGGTAGATCCTTTAACCGTATATTAAGGATGCAGTAGAACTTCTCTAGATTTAAGTGATGTGGTTAATTTTTTGGTTAACTACATATGAGAAAGTGAAGACAAAAGTGTAAAGAAAAAAAGGGGTATAAATTCCTACAAGAAAGAGGGAAGACAAAGGGAAATGAAAGTGGAGGAAGTAGGGCATGATGTTGAGTCCAAAAACTCCAAATCCATGTGAATTCTATCTAATCCTTAAATGCCATTTTCAAGTTAAAAACCAAGCTGTAAAAGAGAAGAATGATCTCTCTATGTCAGCCAATCAAAGGTGGGAAAACAAGATGTTTTATATAGTTTTTTCTCTCTCATTCCAAAAAAAGGAGATTTCAATCCTTTTTTTTTCCGCATGATACAGAGTGGGTTTTCGGGTGGGATATCCACTTACTCGTTTTACATTTTGAAATCATTTGTTAAGTTAAAAAGGTTGGAACTTTAATAGTTACAAACTTGTGTAAGCAACTTAATTAGTGCAGTGATGACTGATGAGCCATGGAAGCATAGAAGATCTTCAAGGATACTTAACAGAAAATGTAATTCATTTATGAAGGCATTTAAATTATCTACAATTTTCCACTCAATAGTACGTATTCAGCATACCATCAAACAAAACATTTGAGTGATGACAATCATTTTAGTAACTTAGAACTCGAAACCATGGGAAAACAAAAAAGGAAATTAACCAAAATTCTGAACAAAGTCAGGCTGTGTAATTATTAGTAGAAAACCTAAACAGTTGAAGAAAACTTTAGGGCTGAAACACAGGAAGTTATTTTGAAAGCGGATAGTAGAGTTTTAGATACGTCGGTTGAGGATGGCCGAGCCATGGGGTCGCCGGCGGTGCAATGGAGAGCTAGATTCATGGCTTCAACGATCTGGCTCGGGTTGGCGTTGAATGCATGGCCTGGCTTGATCAGGGGATCAACCCACATATCAAGATGACAATCTGAGTAGCAGTAACGAGCCCACTCTACCATGCTTTGGTGTTGCTCCCCGAATTCACCATCGTCGGGGCTTTTCCCCGTTAATAATCCAATCAGAATGAGGCCAAATCCATAGATATCACTCTTTTCACTCATATCTTTGCTTTCTCTAGCTTCTGTCAACAAAGGAAAAATATGCAAGAAAATATTAGATAACATGCACGTGCATGTATTCATAGAAATATTAATGAATATCTAATATGAATCACCAATAAGACACAATAATCGTAGAACTGAAGACAAAATAATATCTCATAACTTTGGGTTTGACCCATGAATATTTTGCCAAGGATTCATTTTCAACTAAAAAAAGGGCTTTTCTATGTCACGTACCTGGTGCAACGTACGCCGAAGATATGAAGGGCTTGTTCGCTATGGAACACAGTCCAGGAAGGCTCAACTGTAACCGAGGTTCATCTTTTCCGTCGATGATAACTCTCTCCGGTGACATGTCTCCGACGATTACACTTGGCGAACAATAGGAATGCAAGAATCGTAGAGCTTTGGCAATCCCCATAGCGACTTTTCGCCGCTTCTCCCAGGTTAAATTGTGAAGTGTTTCACTTAAAAGTTTCCCTTCTATATACTGGTAAAACAAATATGCACCTTTGTCTGACCAACACGTTCCGATCAGATTAACAATGTTGGGATGCTGAAGCTTGCCGAGTCGTTTGATTTCAGACCAAAAGCTCGGTGTAATTGAGTTCACTTCCTTCATTTCTTTCACCACGAAAGACTTGCCTCTGCATATACCATTGACTTCTTTCGCAGAGAGTGTGATATCATCGACTGTGACCGACTTGGAAACGTTGGAATCAAAGAATTGCAATTCCCATATTCCATCTTCGTTTTCCACTCTTTTCAGCTCCAAATTGTTTCTTCGTCGAATGAATATGAAGACAAAAGAAGCAACGACGAGCAAAACTAAGGCCCCGAGAGAACAAATAACAAACAAGAACCACCAATCCCGATGCTTAACCTTTTTGCATGGTGGTAAACCACTCGTCTCATCTCCTCCACAAAGATCATTACCAGCCACTGCACTTGAATTTATAGCAAGGAAGGCCCCGGTAGACGGTAAACTACCCTGTAAATGGTTGTGAGAAATGTTCAATTGAATTAACGATTCCATTTTCCCCAACTGCTGTGGTACTTCACCGGATAATTGATTCTCGGACAAATCAAGATGACCAAGAACAGGCATATCTGCGAAACCTGTTGGAATTCGACCACTGAGTTGGTTATGGCTTAAGTCTAGACTCACGAGCTTGTAGCATGAAGATAACTCCTCGGGGATTTCACCGATCAGCTTGTTTCCACATAGGCTTAATTGCATTAACTCCGTCAAGCTTCCCAAACTAGGTGGAATAGTACCAGCAAATCCGCTCCTCGACAGGTCCAAGACCTCAATCTTTTGGCTGCCGAATGAATGTGGCAACTTCCCTGAAAACCTGTTTCCTGCCAAGTTCAACATTTCAAGCGACGGCATGTCCCATTTTTGGTCTCCAAGGTTGCCGGAAAGATAGTTGTTCGAGACATCCAAGAAGTACATGAGAGGGAGCTTCGTGAACTCCGAAGATAATTCGCCTGACAGACGATTGTTTTGAAGCCTTACTCGCTGCAAACACGTGCAGGTGCTCAAATTCTTTGGGATGGAACCTTCTAGCAAATTTGAGAAAAGGATGAGCTTAAAAAGCCGACCCGAGCTGCAAATTCCATCTGGTATCCGACCCGTGAGATTATTTGTGGAGAGATCGAGAATCGTGAGATTATTACGTCTTCCAAGACTTTCAGGTATTTCACCTGACAGTCTGTTGGACCAAAGCTGAAGCACTTGAAGACGAGGCAAAGAAGTCAAAGCCTTCGGGATGTTACCCGTAAAGCTGTTTCCGAAAAGATGAAGAATCTCCAAGTTTTGCAAGTGAATTACCAGTTCAGATATCTCACCAGATAACGAATTATCACTAAGATCAAGAGAGACCAGCTTTTTGAGTCCAAAAATGGAGTTTGGAATTGGACCTGTAAGCTTGTTTTGGTAAAGAAAAAGATACTGAAGGTCGCTGAGATTTCCCAGGGATGATGGGATTTGGCTGGTGAGATTGTTGTAGACAAGATCAAGATGATTCAAGGAAGTTAACGTTCCGATCTCTTCTGGAATTTGACCCGAAAGATTGTTGTAGCCGACGTATATCCACTTCAAGCTCTTCATTTTGCCTAGTTCATGTGGAATGGGGCCAATTAACTGGTTTGAAGCCAAAGTCAAGAACTGCAAATTTGTGATGTTTGAGATCGAGGTTGGAATTTTTCCAACCAAAACATTCCCACCAAGATCGAGATATTTTAGGCTGTAAAACGATCCGATTTCTAGTGGGATTTCCCCGGACAGCATGTTGTTTGAAAGATCCAATACCTCGAGGTCTGGATTGGAACCTTTTGGTATTTGACCTGTGAAATTATTGTTACTAAGGTTGAGAAGCCGAAGCGATGAAGAAGATGAAGAAAACATATCCTCGGGAATTCACCATACAGCTGATTGTTGGAGAGATTTAAAGTCTGGATAAAAGGCAAATGGAAAATCGACGAGGAAACTAATTTCCCAGATAAGTTTTTTGCAGAAAGATCAAGTCTGTCGACATGAGCGAGATTATTGCAAGTGACGCCGTGCCACTGACAAAAAGTGGAAGATGAATCCCAGTTTGAGAGGAAACCAGAAGGATCCCGGATTGATGACTTGAAAGACAAAAGAAGTTCAATTTCTTCATCAGCATTATCAGACACGACAAAACTGAAAAACAAGAACATGAACATAAAAAACACTACAACAACAACTGGACTTGCTTCAACTCCTTTCTTTTTCATCTTTAGTTTGATGAGCTTATAGATGATCTTTGATACAATTCCAAGGATCCCAAGCTGCTTGGAACGGAAAATAAAGAACGAGTCAATACATGCATAGGTAGGAATAAACAAAAGCTTCTACTTTTATCACACAAAGGAAAGACTAGTTAATAAAAGAACCTGCAAGAGAAACTTTTCTCTAAACAAAGGAATCTAAATCATAAACGACGATAAAATATGGGTGAAATGTGTAGAGTTACCTATGTGTAATCATTAGATTACAGTAAACTTCAAAGATCAGATGGAATTATGTGGCAGAGAAGAAGAAATTAGGATGATATCAGAAAAGGGGTATGTCCTTGGTGTTTTCTTCTTAGTGACTATTGAAGTGAAGATGGTAGGGCGAGAGGTTGAGTGTATAAATAGATGGTGATGGGGAAATGGGCATTGAATTAACAAATAATTACAAGATTGCAACTTGACTTTGGCTTTGAAACATCAAACGGTCAAAAGTGAACACGGGACATTTGTTGGAAGGAAAAGAAAAGGCTCTGATTTTGTCGGATATTACCATCAACATGCTCTTTTGACTGAAACTGGGATTTCTGTAATCGTTGAAAAGCTTTGATGATTGTACTTAATTACCATTTACCTCAAATATGAAAACCTCAAACATTGTACTTAATTATAGTGTTCTAAAACCATTTTCTATAATTAAGTGTAATTTTGATGTTTGATGAAAGTAAAACCATGTTTTTCAGTCATGTTCAGGGGTAGTAATCCTCATTTCTTGGTCAAAAAAAAACTTGAAATCTAATATCTCGTGAAAGCAATGAAGTGAGATGGGGTTGTTTGTTTATTTCAGAATGATTAAGCGCTGAATGATTCAAATACTGAATGATTTAGAGGCTCTGTATGAATTAGCTCTGAATGTGACATGCTGTTTGATAATGACTCTGAATCATTCGGAATGTACTTCTGTGTTGAATCATTTAATATTGTTTTGTTGAATCAATCAGCACTGAATCATTCAGAGATGCGAAACAAACGCGCTGAATGTTTCTATTAAGAGGCAAACAAACAACCCTTAATTAATGTAAATAAATAATCAGAAATATCATGAATTAACTTACAACCAACCAAGTTAACGTGGACAGTAAAGATAATTACAACTGAGATTTGATGTATTTAATGAATCTCAATGCTAATATATAAATAATCAGCCATGCAAACAGGTTTACGAGCCTACAGCAGTATGATGCAGCACTTAACTGCTTCCTTTTGATATATATATATATATATATATATATATATGTAAATCAAAACATTCAGCTGTCTTGTCATTGGTGGTTTTCTATATATCAGAGTTTGTCAGAAGAAATCATTTATTGAGACAATATTCTCCTCGGTGCCAACAGTTGCATTAAGTGTGAATGAAGAAGAAAAATAGTAGGAATGGTTTTGGATCGTAAGTTATAACTGTAAGAGTGAATATAAACGCAGAAAGCGGCAAAGAGAAAAAGAAAGATCGGTCATCAATGGCTTACGTTAAAGCAGAATTTTTCAACCCCTTTTGTTTGGACTCACTGTTTACATCATTGTCTTGGATTCTCCTCTCTTATCCCCCCAACCCAAAACAAAAAAGAAGGAAAAGGACATCCCCTTTTTAGAGAGCAAAAGCAAAGAGAAAGGAGTTACAAATATCATGTATAAATTTATAACATATGAATTGATTATTATTATGTCCAAATTTATAAAGTATAATATTTGAAATATGATTATAGGAATTGGAGCGTTGAGAGTTACAGATAATTTTTTATTTTTGAAAATGGGAGTTACAGATAAGAATAGAGACATAGAGTGGGCAGAAAAACTGGAAAGAAGATGAAAAACAAAAGTAGCTAGGCCTAGGTGGTGTATTGACGTTACAGTAAGGCTGAGGCAGTGGGGTTTCTCTTCTCAGGCTCTGTTAATGGGGCTTTTGAGGAAGACCCCACCATTTATTTCTCGAAGGAATATACAGTGTGTGGTCTTTTTCATACCCCGTCATCACCTTGCATGCTTTGCTTTCTTTTATTTCTCTATTTTCTATCAAATATTATACTTTTTACATTCAACTTTAAATTTGATAATTTTTTTATGATCGCTATAGCTTTTAGCGTATATATTGTAAAAATTAACTTTAAACGAAAATTTGTAAAATTGATATAAATAATTAGATTTATCCATAATCTTACAAAAATTTCGTGCACCAAAAGTTAATTAAACTAATCAATCAAACAAACCAAAATAAATTAGATTATCACACAAAATATTTAGTTTTAAGAGGTTTGTATTTTCTTCCTTTTTTATTGAATTATATTTTATATTCAGGTTTTAATTTATAAAATTGGACTTTGGGTTTAATTTTATTGAAATTTGGATTTGAGTAATTATTTGATGTATTAGGCTTGAGTTTAGGTAATATATTTGGATATACTATTGAATTTAAATACTTTATAAATTCAATAGGTAATTTTAGAATTGATTATTATACTTCTAAGATTTAAAAATAAAACGAAAAACTTAGAACTTTAACCAACTGTTCAAATCGGACGAAATTAATCAAATTGAATCAATTTACTAAATTAATTTAAGGGTAAAATACACCATTTCTCACCGAACTTCACTCTTTTTCCTATTTTATTCAATGTACTTTTAATTTTTCTAATTTACTCATTGAACTATTGAATTACTTTTATTTTGATCACTTTGAATTATTTTATTATTATTTTCATATAATGTGGCATTTTTTATTACTATTCAATATAAAAATAAATTTTATTATTATTTCGAAAGTCGATGGTGGACGGTGATTATTTTAAGTCTTTTTTATTTAATAATAATAATATTTTATTTTATTATTCATTTAAAATTATTTTATATTAAATAATAAAAAAGTTACATCATATAAAAATAATAATAAAACAATCCAAAGTGATCAAAACGTGAAGAATTCAAAATTTTAATGAATAAATTAAAATTAAAATTAAAACTACAGTAAATAAAATAAATAAGAGTAAAGTTCAGTGATGAATGATGTAATATGCCCTTAATTTAATTATTTAACCATGTATTACCCAAAATATGTTTTATAAGTCAAAATGCTATGTATAATGATCTAGCTAATGCAATCGAAAATAAGACTAAATCTATATAAAATAAATTGATATTTAAAAAGATGCGCTATTTGAGTGCATTTAGCACTGTCCTTTATTATATAGTGCAATATAGTTGTCGACAACCATATGGATCGCACATATATTTGGACTTTGGTTGGCCAAACATGACTGTTGTAAACTTGTCCCATAGCACCGTATGAATGGGCGGATACGAGGTGCACGAGTAATCCATGACTCTATTGCATGAGTTAATAATGAGTTATTTTATAATATTTATTTAATAGTTAGATTTTGTTTAAAATGCTTTAATTTATTAATAATGCACGTTCATCTATAAGACGTAATTATTCGAACTCAGAATATTAAAATATATATATATTTTTTTAATCATTAAAACAATTTAACGGGTTCCAATATATTTTTATTAAGTTTTTAATAAACAAATTATAAATAATGATATACACACACACAAAAAAGCATGTATGTTCATAGTGGAACTCCTGTACGTTATCCACTGCAAATGAGTAGTATTATACTGGAATAAATTAGTTGGTATCGTGGTTTCGAGGTGGGATGATGAAATCAAATACGCCTAATCCAGTTCAATATTCTCTTTGTAAGATAACATTAAAAAGTTGATTTATGCCACCATGTTGTAAAGAGCATTAAAAACAATAAATTATATTTAGTGCTTTCATTCTTTACTTTGTATCATTACAGTTTCTTTCATTTATTCCTTGATTTTTTAATCCAATTCTTTGAATGAAGCATGTATGACGTGGAGCCGACCCGCATCCCTTGAACAAGGGTCTTGAATGTTTTTTTTATAATTTTGTGTAGGGTTTCGCTCGTCGCTTCGTGGTCCACAGAGTAATCAATAAGTTGGAAACTTAATAAACATATATTACTTTGGCTAGTAACAGGGACTTGAATATCCCACTTCTTTTTGTAAAGAATGAATTTTCTGATGAACGAATCCACTCGGAGGTTGCTGATCATCAGCCAAATTGAGGGTCACATGGCAGCTGAAACCACTTCCATAACACTATATTCCAATTCTTCTTTAAAATTCCTTCTACGTTTTAAAAAGAAAAAAGAGAAAATTTTATTAAAAAGTCGTCTTTTTAACTTTGCACATGAAACCCATTTGAGAAAATATATATCTTTATTCGATCATTTTAATAAAAGTAAATCTTATTAGATATTATAATATGAATTTTATTTGAATTTATTTAAAAATTAGTGTTCTAACTCGTTTAATAGTAATTAACTAAAAAAGTAAGATCATCGATAGATATAAAGATTCTATGTAGAGTCTAAAATTTTGTGACCATACAACTATAAATATGTATTTGGAGTTTTATAAAATAAAATTTGCTGATATTATGATGTGTTTAAAGTTTGTTATACATCTCTCACGACTTTTTTACGTTTTATTGTCGGTATAATGAAATTCATTTTCTTTGTTGGTGATTTTGTTTTTTTCAAATAAAATTACAATTTTTTATTATTTCACAGTTAATTACTCGTCATTAACCATAACCAATTCTTATATAATAACTTCTAAAAATTAAATCGTTACTTGAACATTTAACTCAAATGAAAATGGATCGCAAATTTACAAAACTGGCTTTTGAAATTATCTAAACATCGAAGAACATATATATTACTTATTTTTTTGGACAAGAATCTAGGGGTGTTTAGTCTTTTGCGATCCTACTAGTTAATCATGTCACGCTCCCCTATATGACTGTTAATAAAGGTTTAACCGACCACCCTTGTCTCCTCAATCATCTAGCTTTAGCAACAGTATTTACAACATAAAAAAACAACACTTACGGACACTTTATTTCATCTTTTAATCGTGGAGTTTTCATTCATAGGGTTTATGCATGAAAGGGATGGGTTTAAAGGAATGGTTCAATCAAATAACTGAAAATTTCAAACTAGTTTTAGAAAGGTCGGTCCATCATTCACGCTTTTAAACCCTAAAGTTGAGTCTATCGCACGTGTGATGTTCACGTCCC
Organism: Hibiscus syriacus; assembly: GCF_006381635.1. Taxonomy (NCBI): domain Eukaryota; kingdom Viridiplantae; phylum Streptophyta; class Magnoliopsida; order Malvales; family Malvaceae; genus Hibiscus; species Hibiscus syriacus. Next base: position 2,414,471 of record NW_024061944.1, on the reverse strand, counting down.
ATTGGAGATTTTGCACCGACTAAGCCTTATTTCGGGGGGTGGGGGGGGGGGTTGGATGGGGGACCAGCGACCAATTATAGAGCCCAATCATGAATACGATTCCGGTTTTTGGCCCAATAGGGTAAATATTTTAATTAATTAGCCTAATAAGGCATGTTAGAGTTTATTTTGGGATCTACGGCATTTGCAACAATGTTCTTAGAACTCGTCACGTTGATGTGATGAATTTCAATGACAATTATTTTTTAATCGACGCATCAATATTTAATTATTTTGCTTGAAACTCGTTACCTTGACGTGATAAGTTTTATTAAAATAATATATTTTTAATTTCGAGTATTTTTTTAATTAGCATCCATTTATAGCCGATGGCAAACTATCGACATGATTTTTTGAATCGATGGAACTTGTCATATTGACGTGACGAGTTCTAACGATCATTTTCATAAATTTTCATTATAAGTAGGAGTGAGTGAGTTGATAGAGTGTATATGAGATTGAAATCATGCATTTGTGGGAAGACTACTACTAAAAATTTCTGAATAGTATATATGGGCCTGAATACTCAAACATTTATGAATCGGATTCGAGCTCGTCTTTATATGAGGATTGGGTAAAAGAGGCTATGAAGTTGACACTTGATCAACAATAATAAGATAAGAAAACTTGAAGAAGAGAATAAGGAGCTGAAAATCGAGGAGGAGATTTCTATTTGATTTTCATGTAGTTTAATTGTTGTTTAACACCTAATGTCCTTCATTTTCATGTTGGAATCGGCTGGTGGCTTTTGAGTGATGGAAAAATGGTGTAAGAACCCCCTTAAGTTAAGTCAATGAAAGGTTGATCCTTGGGTAAGCTATAGACGTTTTTGAGTTTCTAGGAGCTCAGGTAACACACTATAACTCTTCATTACCACTTGTAATGTCATCTAAATGAATATGGTTGCATGTATGGGGTAAGTGTTAAACTATCTTTTATAATATTTTGATATAAAAAAGTAAGGCAAAATGTTATTGGACTTGATTGAATTTATTCAAAATTTTCAAAAATAATTCAAAGTCCATTAAACTAGAATTTGAGCAGAAAACAATTTTCTGGGTACGTAGTATTGATACTGTTCATATGGTACCAATACCAAATGTAAGAGAAATATTGATACTCTCTAGGTAGCATCGATACTACCAATTGTTTTCCAAATTGCTCAAATTCCAGAATGCAAGATAGGTACCGATACTCAAGGGGTACCGATACTACTTTACACAGTGGTATCGATACCATGAAGCATAGTATCGATACTGGTCAAGCCCAACAGTTTTCAACGACTAGTTTATTTAAATATTACAAAGGTAGTACCAATACTCATTAAAGGAGTATCGATACTCCCTATCTTGGGCAGTTTTATTTTGCATAAAATTAATCCACAACGGCTCCAAAACATCCCCAACGGCTAGAAACGACCACAAACTCATTACAACATATAAAAACAAGTTGAGGACACTTGAAGAAGGACAACACCTATCCAAGCAATAGAGATCAAGAGACAAGCTCTTTCACTCTTTATTTTTTCCTTTTCTCTTGTAAATATGTGTTTGAGCTCATTGCAAATCTTTTAATTATTTTTTCTAGTGAGTTTAATTTTTGTAAACATATTTCTTTAAGAGGTTTTCTTGTTTACATCTTTTAACCTTTGTAAAGGGGTTGGTTCTAGCTTAGCCTTTGAAAAGCTAGGGAGTTGTAAAGGTTATCTTTTATTCCTGGAAAAATAAAGAACAAATTAATGGATTTGTTAGAAAATCCTAAGTGATGAGCTTAGGTAGTGGATGTAGACTTGGTTGAGAAGTTGAACCACTATAAATCATTGTGCAAACTGTTTTATCTTTTTACTCCTTACTCCCTAAACTCAAAAAGCCAATTCACCCCCTCTTGGAAAATTATCCAGTTGACCAATTTGAGCTTCATTGAATCCTAACAGTAAGAAAAACATGTGGGGGTTTGTTTAGTTCATGAAACATGCTAGAGTAACTTCCATGGCAAGATTTGTATTTGTATATTGCAAGTATGAAAATTTGTACCTTTTGACCTCTAAGACACTAGATAAGATGTTAAGCATTTTTGCTAGTCTTAGGGGAATTGTTGGGTTGATTTTTTAGTGTTTCCTGGGCTTAAGTAAATCATTCCCAGAAAAAGGATCGATCTCTCGACCAAAGGGATCGATCCCAAAGTTTCTGTCCATCAAAAGATCGATACCTTTTTAAAAGGATCGATCCCTCGGGAAAAAGGATTGATCCCTCGACCAAAAGGATCAATCCCAAACTTTTTGTTGTGCAGAGCTTTCCTTCGTTGTTTTGCTCGATGTAAAAAGGTAAAATTGCATTCTTTAAGGATCTGAAGTATTGAGAAATGTTGTCTTAACCTCATCACGTTTGAATGAGTTTATTTTGGCTCATTAATTTATTTTCTTAAATACTTAAACCCTTAATCTAGGATATCATCAATAATGATCAACTCAACTAATAACGTTTGTCTGTTATTAATAAAGTGACATAGAACTAGCCTTTGTTTGATACTCGAGAAACTACTAGGACACCCGAGTTACTCTAGCATTATGACGTTTGTCTGTTATGTTATGTTGATATCCAAATATATTTTTTGATGATACGTATTCGATACACGTAAATTCTGAGTCGTGCCGATACGAATTTTGATGCATGTAAATTTTGGAATCGCACCTTATGCTAGAGAGTTCGTATCTATAGGATCAAGACGTGAGCTTTTTATGCATGTAAATTTTAGACCACACCCCGACCTCTCGAGGATCCGTGGTAGACTTAGGAATACAAGTTCCGATGCACGTAAATTTCGGTTCTTACCCAAAAGTTATTATGTTTAGATAGGCTAGTATGTTGTCTGAGACGCACGTAAATTCCTCCGACCACATTGTTGGACCTATCTCATGTTTGTTGATATGTTTCTGCATATTTATGATATGTTAGGTAAGCTAGGGGTATCATCCTGAGATGCACGTAAATTCCTTCGACCACATCACTAAACTTACCTCAGGATGTTTGAGTGTATTTGCATGAACATATTTCTATTTGTTAACATGATCATTTGATGAATACATGTAATATGGTAGAGGTATTATGTGACGTGGGGCTTGAGAGCTCAACGTTTAGAATGTGTTTTCGTTCACAGGTTCCAGTTTTGTGGATCGTAATGGGACAACAAAATCATCGGAGGAGTCTCAGCTGAGTACCAAAAAGCGACGATGTCAGCTTAATGGCATGTAGAGGTCATGGTTTGAAAGGATTCGTTTTGTATATATATTATTCATTTTATATATCTAGTTTCTAAATTAAGGCCCCGTTTTTATAAATTGTTACGATTTGTATTTTATATAAATACTTTTAAGCAATAATGAATTATGAGAAGAATTTTGGGTCTTCGCTTTTAAATTTCGTGTGAGATCTGTGTGATTTGGGTGTTACATTAATATTAACATATAGTTTGAATATTTATGTTATTATATAACATTATCGGAACACAGTAAATCTAGTTATTCAGGTATCTTAAAAAGGGAGGAAAAAGTGTGGGATCGAGAAGAATATCATGGAGAAGGTTCAATAGAGAGACAAAGATGAGTGCATTTAACTTGTATTTATGTTATCGAACAAACATTAGCTTGCGATGAGCCAGTGTCGGAGTTACATTAAGAAGTGAATCCTATTGTATATGAAGTGTGATTCAAGCCTATATGTTCAATTGGTAAGCTAATGAAATTAGTGAATAAGTTAAGGATGCAAGTTGGTGAAATCTGCCTAGAAATTATGTTATGAACAGTAAGTTTAGAAAATAACCATAAATTCTAAAAATATAATTGAAGGATGAATCTTATACAATTGGATTTGTATATCAGTATAGTTTCATTTAGAACAAATGATAACTAATTTCGAAGAGTATACAAAAAGATATGATTTTTTAATCAGTGATAGGTCAGAAAATAGAGCAGCATATTCTGCCCAAAACAACTTCTGTCAGTTATATTTGAAAATTCGCTATAAATTGTAAAAGTGGAACTAGATGGAGTTCCTTATATGGTTATATTTGTATTCAAGTATTGTTTTCAGTGGTGCAAACGGAATAATTTTTAAGTATGTAGATTAATACAGAATAATATTTTTTTGAAGGTAGTGCAAACTGCCAGAATATGAAATTTTGATAAATTGTGTAATTAAAGCAATTTAAAGTAAATGATTAAGCCTAAAGCTTGGTGAGGCTTATATTTTGATTTATAAGTAAAGTGTAAAGTGAGTGAAGTAGTTTGTTTGATTAATTTGATTGGATATGACTTGTGATAAGTCAACCTCTTATTATTTTAAAATATGTTTTCTGTTTTAAATACAAATTATTTATATAATGTTTGCATGAATGTTTAGGGTATGATTTTCCCAAATTATGATTTTTATGAGAATGATATTGGAAAAATGCTATTGATTGGAAACGTTGAATTATAAATGATATGAATTTAAAATAAAGCCCGTTGTATATTGCATTGAGAGTCGTAGGTACAATTGGTATGCCATGAGGTGGAGTGATTGATATAATGTGGTATTACCAATGGGTAACTAGTATATTTCTAATATGATTGCACTTTGTGTGCATATTATGATTCCGATGTGATAACACTGTGTGTGCTTATGATATATTGTGGTGTTAACGGTAGGTACACTAGTATATTTCAGATGTGATTGCACTTTGTGTCTATATTATGATTATGATATGATAACACTGTGTGTGTTAATATGTTCTTATTTAGATGATACCACTGAAGAGCTAACTGCTGCATACTTGTCTGCACGTATCTTGTATTCTCTTGCATATACACTGGGCTATAAAAGTAAATGTGAAAGTTATGAAAAAATATGAAAGAAATGAACATGGAATTGAAAAGAAAGTTTTGAAATATGTTTGAATGAAATGAACATAAGTTGTTTATGATATTCAATATTGACTTACATGATTTTTGATAAAATCATAAGATAATGATTTTTTCAGGTTTCCAAGATGAAAAATGCATGAATAGCCCGGTTTGAAAGTTTTAATGCTTTTATTTAAATTATAGATTTATGTTTATAATATTTTATGAAATTTATGTTTTATCTCATTTTAGTTATATTACTGCCTCACTAATTATTACTTAGCTCGTGAAAATTTGTATGTGTAGGTTCGAGTAAAGAAAAGAACATGAAGTGAAGAGTTATCTGAGCATCTTATGGAAGTCAAACCTATATACAGAATCAGTAAGACATCATATATTTGACTTATTAGTGGCATGTACATTACACGTGATGGCATGCTTTATTGAATTTATTTTAAAAGGGTCTGTAATAGTAACTATGATTATTTTCTTTAGTTTTGACTAATTTTATTATTTAATCATATTTTTGAATGAATAGTATAAATGTTATATTTTAAATGGTTTTAAAATTAAACAGCATTTAGGCAGTGATATATAGTTATGATCAGCTCTGAACTGTTTACTTACTGACTGAAATTGGATTTGTTTGCAGTGATTAAATATTTTTTTATGATTTTATATGAATAAGGTAAACGTTTTTATGTTGAATAATGAAAGTTTAAAAAGAATCAAGATTTTAAGTCTTTATGCTCAGTTAATAATTGTCAAGTTGATGTGACATCTTTAGCTTGTATTTCGAAACATATATGGGCTATGAGTGTTACATAATCCATATCAATATAAATTCGACTGGATTCAGATCAACCCTTCAACTTCCTTCGTAATTGTGAATTTGGCAACTATTCTTCAAAAATTGTTGGTGGCCAATAAACATCGTTTGAGAGATACTTAAACTTACAATTGTATATGTTGTGCATAGTATACATGTTATATCAATCATCAACATGTGAGCATGGATCAACATTAACATGCATACAAACAACATCAGTGATATCATAATCATCAATTATTGGTGTGTAATCGTCTACTATCATTGGAACAAAAATTTCTTCATCCTTGATAAACTCAGCAAGGATTTTCATTGATATATCACTTCATTCAGAAACTTTTCATTCATATATCAATTTATTTCAGAAACTTCTAAAAAATGAGCTATCATCTATGATCATTTAATACGTCATTTTCTCATACACCATTTAATACACAAGGATAATAACTTTTCAGTGGCTAATTACCTCACTTCATATACTTTTCATTGATATATCACTTCATTTCATAAACTTTTCAGTGATAAATAAATTAGTTTCAGAAAACGTCATTTTCTTATACACCAATTCATACACAATGACAACTTTTCAATGCTCAATCACTTCAATGCATAAACTTTTTAGTGATATATCACTTTATTTCACTGGTGTATCAGACAAGGACAAATATAAACCTATTTTTTTATATGCTTTTTATTTAATGTTATGTAGTTTTTCATAAACATATTTTTTTGTTATATTAGCTCGTCCTACAGGAAGCACTTCCTAAGCGCCTATAAATATGTGTGAGGTGAAATAAAAAAAAACATCTTAGCAAAATTGAGTCTTTCACTCGCGAAACTTGACTTTTTTTCTAACATGACTACTATTCTTGCAACTGTTTTTATCATTTAATCATGTCTTTCAAAAAAACATTCAACTAAACGAGTTGTAGTTCAAAACAGAAAGAAGGGTTCAACTCGGAAGCAATATAATAATATCTTCGTTATATTATAAATTTCTACTATGATGCACAAGGTTTTATCTAAGCGATGATGTCGTCCTTACTGATATGATTGAGACATACTACTATTATTCTATGTCTAATATCGATTTGTTTGTAGAGTTCGCTGATGTCGACCTTGCTTGTATGGTTGAATATACTACTTCCAGCACGAATATCCTACCAATTAAGAATGATGATGAGGAAACAAAGGTAGATGATGGAGACCCGGAAGCATGATTTTAATGTGTATGTGAACTCCAACAAGAAAAAGAATGGGTTATTGAAGAATTTAATATTATTTCTGATGAGTCTACTGATTAAGAGTATTAAAACATCATAAAGAATAGTCATATGTTTATGATTTCATTTTATTGTTTAAGATGTGTGTAAGGTTTGTTGTATTTATATCCTAAACGTAATGTGTTAATTTTGTTGTTTTTATGTTCTTAATGTAATGTTCTTTTTATCTATTATAAAATTTATTTCAGTGTCCAATCACATCATTTAATACTTTGAACTAAACAAACCCTCAAAGCATTTAATACTTTAAACTAAATAAAACATCTGTATGACAGGTGGAACTCGTCACCTCGGCGTGACAAGTTTTATTTATTTTTACTTTTTTTAAATCTTTATGATAGAAAAAAATAATATATATATATATATATATATATTATTTTAATAAAATTTGTTACTTTGACATAACAAGTTTTAAGAAAAATAATTAAGTACTGTAATAAATACCGTAGAATCTAAAATAAATTTCAATGTGCCTTATTAAGCTAATTAATTAAAATATTTGCCCTATTGAGCCAAAAAAAAAATACGATTCGTCATCCCTATACTAGACTTAGGTTCCCGGCCCACTTAAATAGTATTCATCAATTTTAAATTTGTAACACGTAATAACTATAAATATATTCACAAATAAATAACCTTATTCATACCGGACTACAGAAGATCTTCAACATAATAAACCAAAATTTACGATCAAAGGTTGGCTGCTTATCTGCTGAAAAAAAATAAGGATCTAGAGTTGCTGTTTAAAAGTTTTTGTTATCTAATGGGATGTTGAATGTAATCGAGGAATTCATCTTAGTCTTATTTATTGTATTATAAGATACTTCATAGTCAATTTTTCTCAAATTTAACTAAATGAGATGAAAATCAAGAAGCCAATTTTATTTTTTTTATAATCGCCTTTAAAAATAAAATAAGTCAAGTCATTGAATTTAATTAGGATTTCAATTTTTATAAAATATTTATATGTAATTGCTTGTGTATTAGGCTTTTATATAACAGATATGAAAACACTTAAAATAATTAGTACCGGAGAAAAAAAAAACCCCGATATGTCCACTGGTATATCTTTTTGGCCACAACGAACATGAAGAAATTTGTGATTATACATAGTTGTTGGAAGGCAATTGAAAATTCAGAAGCATTCTGCAAATTACTTCATTCGTTGGCCTTGAATATAACACAGTTTCTTCAATCGTACTATTTCCTGGAAAAAGGGAAAAGTTAACCACAAAGATCAGTATTGGTAGGCTTACATTCTAAAAAGTTGATTTGACCTGTAAAACTGATTGAAATTGATTATAGTTAAAACTGTTTTTGACTTGCGCTGTGACGATCCAAAATCGATTTGAGTCGAAACTGGTGGACCTGAACCCGAGTGAACCCGAAAATTGTGGATCTGAACCCGACCTGAGAACGACCTGAACCCGAATTGAACTGAAAATATGATACCCGAACCCGAACTGCATATGACTGATATGAATTCGAAACCGATATTGACCTGGTAAATAACTGGTATAACCCGATCTGTTTTCAACCTGACCTGTTATGAACCTGACCTGTAATTGACTCAACCTGTAAATGATCCGACATGTTTTTAAAGTGATATGATATTATTCTAACTTATAAGTGAAGTTACAATTAATATAATTATGTTATTTTAAATTTAAAATAAACTTATGATAATTAAATTATTATGATAATTAAATTAATATAATTACTTTTTAAAATTTTATCATAAATTATTATAATAATCAAATTAATATGATTATTTTTTGAAATTTAGTTTTATATTAATTATAATTTGTATGTTATAAATTTGATTTTTATGTTAATTCTAATTCATAAATTTCTTTATATTATAAATTTTATTTATAATCACTAAATTAAATTTAAATATTATCTTATTAAACTTGATTTTATTAAATTATATTAACTAAGTTAAAATATTCATAAATCTAATTTACTTTTAATGTGAAAATTAATTAATAATTTAAGTAAACTTAACTTGAAATTTTAAAATCAAAATATATTAATTGAAATGGACTTATTAAATATTAAAAACTTGAATAACATTACAAATACTAAGTAAATATTTATAAATGAAGGTAACTTTATTACACTTGAAAACACTAAAATTACAATAAAATCAACTAAATAAAATAAATTTATGTTGAAATAAATGCTCTCAGATCTTATAGATAATGTTTACAAGGCTAAAAAGCTTAACTATACTACCAGAAATATCATCATCTAACTTTTATACCTAAATGCTGCCAACATGTTTAATTATGGGCAACTTTCTAGCTTTAAAAGCTAAAATGCCACCAACATAATTAAACACGAGTAACTATTTATATAAGAATTTATAAGGTTCTAAAATTGATTTAAGTCATACCAACAACAATAATTTACAAGCCATTAGTGAATAATAGACAATATCAACCAGCAAGCATCAATGTACCAATTCAACAAGCATCATTGCATCAATTCAGCAAGCATCTTGTATTAAGAAAGCATATAATCAGTGGTAAAGTCAAAGGGAATTCGATGGCCAACAGTGCCAAACATTTCCGACTTTACCAAACCCTTACAAATATCAAGTAGAAGCAAGCAATATCAAACAGAAGCAAACAATATAAAATAGAAGCAAACAATATAAAACAGAATAAAGCATAATCAAACACCAAGTATTGCATCTTGTAAGGCAGTAAGGCACCCTACAAAAGAAAAGACTTATTAATAAACAATTTGAAAGTTTTATTAAATAAACATAATAAATATAAAATATTAAGTTACCTTTGAAGGGAATAAAGAAGACAGAATCTCCAATTCGAATCTCCAATTCGGAATGATTTCAGGGGACCTTTAAACACCCTAAAAATTACTAAGAAAAATTAAAATAATTAATAAATAATTTGAAATATTAATGACATTAATATAAAAAAACAATTTGTATTACCTTTACAACGAAGACTCGTTAACCACGGAAATGTATTCTTCGTCCTTATCCTCTGACTCAAAACCATACAACCAATTACGAGTTATTACAAAAATCTCAATATTTTTAGGTAAGAGTTTAGCTCTTAATTTGTTGAAAATTTGACCTCCCATACTACAGGAAGATTTGGATGCAACCGAAGTAATTGGAATAGCCAATATATCTCTCGTCATGCGAGAAAGTACCGGGTATTAAATGCTTTGATTTTTTCAATAATCCAAAATATCAAAATCAGTTTCTCCAGTATGAGGGACAAGAGGCAAACTGATGTAAGAATTAACATCAGATCGTCCACTCCTTGAAGCAGCTAAATTAGCATCGAAAGTCTAAAAAATAAAAGACAGATTAGTAAATGAAAACAATAAATAAATAAGATAAATTCAACTTAAAATTGTAATTACTAACCTGAAATAAATCTGATTTTCTAAAAGCTTGAGGCCGATTGGAACTTGACTCACTTCTGCCCAAGGATTTGTTACTTTGGACAGAAGAAGAAGAGGAAAAACCACAAGGTGCATTTTTTTGAATAAAATACATATAAGTCAAGAAACTCATTATAAATGATACTTACCCTCATTTGAACCTCATCCTCAACATAAGAACATTGTACAACTTTTTCAGAAGTTGTAATTTATATCGACGATCAAGGAAAACAGCAAAATACAAAATCATTGAGTGATCAGACCAATATTTCTCAAATAGTTCAAGCATGGGTCTAGCCATTGCAGAAATTCCTTCGCATGAATCATTATGAGGATCACACAATAATTTTTCAATTGAAACAACATTAGCCAAATACAAGTTAGAAGTGAGATACTTAGAACCAGAGAACAGAGTAGTAATTTCATAAAAAGTCTCAAGAAAATCACAGATTGTTTGAACAATTTCCCACTATTTATCAGTAATGAAATCTAACTCATTTTCCCTATTAACAAACAAATTAATTGCTAATCAAGCCTCAAGTGCCCTATGAACCATCAAGTAAGTAGAATTTCATCGAGTAGAAACATCCAATACTAACTTACCAGAGAAAGAAGTATCACAGTCTTTAACAACTAATTCAAATGCACAAAGTCGAGAATCAGAAGAATCAATAAATTTAACAATCTCACGCAATTTATTAACAGAAGAATCAATTACCTTCAAACCTTTTTGAACTATCAAGTTCAAAATGTGGGCAACACATCTTATATGGAAGTACTTACCATTGCATGGAAGAGAAGAAATGACATTCAAATCATCTTTCAATCTCCTGACCATTTTATCATTTGCAGAAGCATTATCAAGTGTAATGGTAAATGCTTTTTTTCAAGACCCCACTCGCATATCATCTTTTTAACAAACTTAAATACTGTCTCCCCATCATGAGGAGGAGGAAAACGACGAAAATTAAGAATTTTAGACTGAAGTTTCCGGTTATTATCAACATAATGAGCAGTAAGAGCAAAATAAGAACGTGAAGTGCAGGCAGACCAACCATCAAATGTAAAACAAACATGACTTAAAACAGTATGCAATGAATCAAGTAGTAATTTGTTATGTTTTTCATGCTTCAACATGCAATACTTAGTAACAATATACCTAGATATATCCTTAACAGAAGAATTAAGGTAATGATGTAAATCCCTAAGTTTTTGATGCTCAACAATACTATATGCATAACCATGACACAGAATAGCCTCAGCAAACAATTCACGGTATTTGTTTTGATCAAAAGAATCTACACTACGAGGATGTTCAGCAAGAAAATCCTTATATGCTTGGCATTTCTCAGTATGCCTTTTATGATTAGAAGTACCAATATAAGAATAAGCTTTATACCTTTTAACTTTGCAATACCTACACTCGGCATAAACAGAACCATCATCAGATTTGGTAAATGTGTAGTGGTCCCAAACAGGAGAGGTTCTTCTCTCAAAATCGGATGAACCAGTGAACTTCCTCTTAGAGGATTTATTTAAATCAATTGCTTCAGACAGTATATCATTTACATCCCCTTGCAAAAAAAAAAACCATAGTTAGTTTACACTACAACAATAAACCAGTATATCATTTACACCCCCTTGCAAAAAAAACCATAGTTAGTTTACATTACAACAATAAACCAGTATATAATTTACATCAACAATAATAAACCAGTATATCATTTACATCAACAGCAATAAAACAGTACATCATTTACATCAACAGCAATAAACCAGTATATCATTTACATCAACAACAATAAATCAGTACATCATTTACATCAACATCAATAAACCAATATATCATTTACATCAATAGCAATAATAGCAATAAACCAACACATCATTTACATCAACAACAATAAACCAGTACACCATTTACATCAAAAACAATAAACCAGTATATCATTTACATCAACAACAATAAACCAGTACATCATTTACATTAACAGCAATAAACTAGTATATCATTTACATCAATAGCAATAAACCAGCACATCATTTACATCAACAGCAATAAACCAGTACATCATTTACATCAACAATAATAAATCAGCACATCATTTACATCAACAACAATAAACCAGTACATCATTTACATCAACATAAATAAACGAGTATATCAAACATATATAAAGAAAGTAATAGACAGTTTACCTCTTTCAGAATGATGGTCATTCTGATCTGTTGGGTTTTGACCTACAAAACAAATAAATAATTAATTAATTCAAATATTAAAATAAAATTAAAAAATGAAACAAAAAGGAATAAGAAATACCTGAGTAATTCAACTCATACGAAAAACTATCCATGAAACCGTAGGAAAAAATAAAGGTTTCGAATAGTTTGGGTTCGGTTTGAGTTTGGGTTCAAGTTAGGGTTTAGGTATAAGTTCAAGTTTAGGTTTAGGTTTGGGTTTGGGTTTAAGGTTTAGGTTGGGTTTGGGTTTGGGTTTGGGTTAAGGTTATGGTTAGGGTTTGGGTTAAGGTTTAGGTTAAGGTTTAAGTTAGGGGTTAAGAAAGATGAATTATGATTTAGGGTTAGGGGTTGAAAAAGATGAACAATTTGGATTTTGGTGTTTGATCGAAAAAACCAAGTTGGTTTTAAGTTTTGGGTGTTTGTAAGGATTTGGGGAATAATACAGAAATACAATGGATGAATTTGTGGGTGTTTGATCCAAAAAACACGAAATGGTTTATGTTTAGGTGTTTTTGAAGATCAAATGAGGGTTTTGGGGAAGAACTGGATGAATAAATGAAGAACACGGAAGAATATTTGGGTGTTTGGTCGAAAAAAACACGAAAATGTTTTGGTTTAGGTTTTTTGAAGATCAAATGAGGGTTTTGGGAAGAACTGGATGAACAAATGAAGAACGCAGAAGAATATTTGGGTGTTTGATCGAAAAAAAACACGAAAATATTTTGGTTTAGGTGTTTTTGAAGATCAAATGAGGGTTTTGGGGAAGAACTGGATGAACAAATGAAGAACACAATTGATTTTCTAGAGAGAAGGCAGAGGATTTGAGAGAATCATAGAGTTAGAGAGAGAGCAAAATAATGAAATGAGAAAAAGAGAAAAAATGTTGAAAATTAAAAAAAAAAATGCCTTTATACTGGTTCGTTTGGGTTTCGGGTTTGGGTATGACCTGCATGTTTTTTAACTTTTCTTGGCATTGTAACGTGGTATCCTAGTTTTAAATTTGTTTAATTTAGTCCAAATTTAATGATGCAATATATTAATTTAAGCTTCATATTTCAACTTTTTTTCAATTTAGTCCAAATTTAATATTACAGTTTATTAATTTAAGCTTCATATTTAAAATTTGTTCAATTTGATCCTTATATATTTTCCAATTCTTTCAATTAATATATATGTTTATATTAATAAATTAATATATAGGTTATAATATACTAATGAACTTTTCAATATATAGTTTATATATACTATATAGTTTATATATAGTAATGAACTATATAATATATAGTTTGTATATACCATATACTATATAGGTTATACATACTAATGAACTATATAATATATAGTTTATATATACTAATGAAATATATAATGTATAGTTTATATATACCATATAGTTTATATATTATATAGTTTATATATACTATAGTATAAATTATTTTATATAGTATATAGTTTATATGGTTTTATATATAGTTCATATGTAAATTATACTATAGTATATATAGTTTATATATATAATATATAGTATATAAATACAAACTATAGTATATATATATAGGTCATATATAAACTATATAGTATATAAATATCAACTATAGTATATATATATAGGTCATATGTAAACTATATAGTTTATATATATAGTTCATATGTAAATATCAACTATAAACTATATAGTTTATATGTAAACTATAGTTCATATATAATATACAAATATAAATTATAGTTTATATAAATAGTATAAATATGGTATATACATATAAATTATAGTATGTAGTTTATATAAATATAAATATAAATATTAATATTAATATAAACCCTAATCCCTAAACCCTATAAACTATATATATATATATATAAACTATATAGTTTATATTAATAAACTATATAATTTATATAATATATATTATTTATAATTATACATAATATATAAATATAAATTGTATAGTTTATATATAATTCATATATAATTTATATATAAACTATATAGTTTCTATATAGTTCAATAGTTCATATATAAACTATATAGTATTATAGTTTATACATGGTATATATAGTTTATACATAATATATATAAACTATATAGTTTATATATATAATACATATACTTTATATATAAACTATATAGTTTATATTATATATATATATATTAGTTGTTTTAATATTTTTCTCAACTTTTGAAATGAATGCAATTTAGTCCATTTCACAATATTTTTCATATTTGATCCCTTTTGTGTTGTTTAATTTATTTAAATTTTTATTTGTAATTTCATATTTGTTCAATTTAGTCCTCCAAATTTTATTTGCATATGAAATTGACCCATACTTATTTCTATTTTTAAATTGGCCCATAACTTTTTAAATGGGTATAATTTAGTACTTTTTTGTATTAATTTCAACCTCACAATTTAAAATTATTTCGATTTGATCTCTCATCAATGCGTGTTGTTTAATTTATTTAAATTTTTATTTGTAATTTCATATTTGTTCAATTTAGTCCTCCAAATTTTATTTGCATCTGAAATTGATCCATACTTATTACTTAATTCTATTTTTTAATTGGCCCATAACTTTTTAAATGGGTATAATTTAGTACATTTTTGTATTAATTTCAACCTCACAATTTAAAATTATTTCGATTTGATCCCTAATCAATGTGTGTTGTTTAATTTATTTAAATTTTTATTTGTAATTTCATATTTGTTCAATTTAATTCTTAAATTTGTATTTTTCATAAAATTGAACCATGATTATTTATATTATTAGTAATTTATTCTAAATCATGTACAATTACAAATTGCAATTCAACGTTCGCGAAAGACGAAAATAATTAATCCAAAAATAAAAATCAACCCGATTTGAACTCAATTTGTATCTTATAGAGATCCGACTTGAATTTTATCTGCCAATGATGTGACCCGATCTGAACGAGATCCGCTTGAAGTCCATCCGAACCTGAATTAACCTGCTTCTTAACTGCTTCGGACCTGAACTGGCAACGATCCGAACTAAAAGTAACCCGACCTAAACCCGAATTGTATCTGGTGTCAAATCAACCTGAAAATGACCCGACCTGATTTGACCTGGACCCGACCTAATCCGAGTCAAAACATCAAATTTACCTAACTTGACATGTATCAGATTTTATCCGATCTGACAAGATCTGACTGAAACTTGAACAATTACCCGATTTTACAACCCTAGGTAGGCTTTTTAGGAAATACCATTCATGTACTCTTAATCGAGCCAGTATGAAGTGTTCACAAGAACACAAAATGCTTGCCTCTGAGTTGTCATGATTATATCGGATCAAAAAGAGACACCTACAACCTCGTATGTCATGCATTTTTTCGATCAGTCTTTACGATGTGAGCATCGTAGTATATTGATTGGTCTCTCCTCTCCTAAATTCCAGCCAAGAAACGCTAATTAACAGAGTGATGGAAGATTATTGAGAAATTTAAGAACAATGAGTGCATCATTTATTAATCACTTGCAAGCATAATACGAGATTTCCAATGGCTACCTGATTACATTCAGAATGCTCAAATGGGATGGATCGCTCTCGTACTGCCTTTTCTACATTAACCCATTTATCATCCTCAGCCCCATATCCAACACATCTGACCTGAACTTCATTTAACAATAGTACATTTTATCAAATGACGCTCAGTAAGAGCATCGGTCTATACAGTGAATGCAATCATATGATCTTAGCTACTTACAACTTCACCAGAACTTAGAAATCGCTGAGTGACAATATATCAACATCATACCCGTGCATCAAAGTAAACTCAGTTCAATATAAGCAAGTTTCAATACAAGATTCCCACAAGATAACAGAATAAATGCACAACATATTTCAATAGAAAAGCCTGGACAATTGTTATTTGGAATAATTTATATTCATTTGTTTGCCATGCTCCATCTTTAGATGACTTTGCCTCGAATTTTAGTTTGATAGATCAGGGGTCTTTTCTCCAGCTTGTGAATCCACTCCTAAAGGGAGGGAAAATGTTAGCAAAAGCAGAACATACTTTCCCCAGAACACACAAGGGGCAGTCCAGTTCAATATTTAATACTTATGCCATGATTTCCAGATCATAAAGCAGAGGTGGACACGGCCAAGAAAACCATATAAGATTTCTGCACCAATCAACAATATGGATGGTAGTGAACTCGTGCTTAAAATAGACACTTTTAATCTATACTGGTAAAGTTCTACATTACAATAAAGAGGAAGTAAGAACTAGGGCAATAAAGGTTACTTCAAGTCGTCAGCCCTGTTGTGCAAGAACGACAGAAGGGCAAATTTGATATTATGATGATTACACAGGCAAATGCAATTAAATTAAATCTTAATATTGTGTGAACAAATGGTTTATATTTTATATAACTATTTATGCAAAAACAAAGGTCTCAAGCCATATACTCAATGCTCCCAAAATGAGGTAGCAAATTGAACTAAAACCTAATAACAACAACCAGATAACCGAGTCTCTCCAAACTTCAACCATTTCTTTTGTTCAAATTCCAAACAGGACACACCTTCAAAATTTTGAGAAGTTTGATGGCCATTGTTTAGAGGGCAAGTTTCAGCAGGCATTAGAGCTTGATTTTCGGGTGTATCGGTAAACGAAGGAACTTCAGATGTGCTTTCCTGCTTTCTGGCTGCGAACCAGCTTTGTACCTAAGAAACAATAATGAAATTAGTGATCATCCTAAAGTATACAACATCAATGAGATAACCAGAATTGAAATACAAGAGAAAAAAATACTAAGATAGTAATGGAGTAAAGAAAGACCTCAGTCCATTTACCAATGGGTTTGCCAGCACGACCTGAGGATGAACTGCAAAGGCGTGTATATAAGTCCAAGTTGATTCATTTCTTTAATCTATAAGGGCGGGGGAGAGAGAAAAACTACAAAGATGTCAATGAAAATGTAACTAACCCGAAACTTTTTGCAATTTTTTGACAAAACTCCTAACTCTGTAGCAGCTCCCTTGATTCCATTAACAATTTCTCCTCAATCTGTACATAAAGGCGTATCAGAATGAGCATATACATGTTTCATAATTCCATAGCACAATGGCTTTGTAGAAACCATCCCAATCTGTACATAAGGAGCGAAATATAAGAGAATCAATCCAAACTATAGCAGACGCAAACTAAAATCAACAGATTCATGAATCATAAACAACATTAAACCGTATTCACGTTGACCAGAAGCAGGAATACAGGATAATACATCAAAGACAACACATTAAGAAATATAGAAAATTTTCGATATATGTAAAAAGAAATTCATAGCACCATTTGTTCTAGACCCCACAGGCTGATAACCGACAATATAAAAATGCCACTCAAATAGAAAAAGAAATTTATAAACCTCGGCTTTTGTAAATACAGAGAAGATCGATCTGTGTCTTGAGCGCAGACGATCCATCAAACACTACAAAAATAGGTTATTTTTCTTAATGAAGTAAACTTTGGGGATTAAGCAAGCTCTGTATTTGTATAATCTGGAAAACCCTAATGGCCGTCTTTCAGGGAATGCCAGTTTAAGCGCCCTTGGAATTTCGATTCAATATATGTTAATTAAAGAATAATAAAGAAAAGGGGAAAAAGGAAATAGAAGATATCTAAAATATTAATTTTAAAAATACGTTTATTTCACATAATTATTATAATAATTTTAGTTTTGATGATTTGATAAAATTATTTTTAAAAGATAAAAAAATTGATATCTTGAAATCATTAATAATTATAGATGATTTTATTAAGATATTGTACATTTTTTGTATAAAAAATAAAAAATGACATTAAATTAAATTTTTAATTTCATGCTATTGATAAAAGTAAATAATATACCAAATAGAAAATTTATCAGATCATATGACTTAGCAGAAACTTTCAACTTAATTGTATACAATAAATTAAGATGTTTATTGGTTTTCACTTAATATCTCTCATTCCACATTGGATGATTTTTTAATACTATTTTTAAGATATTTTCTAAATTGATCTAAAATTTATTTACAATATATTTAAACAATATATATTATATTAAATACAAATTATGATGAATCGAAAAAAAATACAAATTATGAACTTATAAAAGTATGACAAATCTTTTAGTAAAAAAGATTAACTTTAAATGATATACACATGTCTTTTTATTAAAAAAAACATCTATTTCAATACTTGAGTTGTAATGTATAGCATTAAACGAGTGACTTTAATGATAAAAAATGTTTTTTGAAGTTTCAATTTTAAGCATAAAAATTATAGGGGTATACACATTAAACGTCAAATGATTGATGTTATTTTAAACAAATACGATATTATACTTACCTAAAATTAAAAAGAAAAAAAGTTGTGATGCATAATCTAAATATTTTCCGTATGTGTATTAAATTTTTTATTAAAATTTGTTGAATTATTAATGTAAAATAATTAAATAAAAAGCTAATTTACGGGAAAAACAGCCATGTCAGTCTTCGAAGCCGAACGACCTGAATCTCGTTATTACAGTGTCATCCCTCAACAATCGTGTGTAACAAACAGTGTAACACCCAGATTGATATGGATGATCCAATCCAATTAGAGATGTTAAATTAGAATCACTAGTATTACACCCATAATATGTATACGAATTGTAGATGTTATATCGGAAATTCAAAATATTTCTTAATTGAACTAAATAAAATATTATTTCATAACTTGAACAATTATTATAAAATAATTATTCAGAGAAAAATCGTAATATAATATTTTTTGTTACCAATTTCAAACCAGTTTAAGCACTGATAGACAACTTTATTCTGTTTCATAAAATGAATAAGACTACCTAACACTTTTGATTTAAAACCTAAATAATTTTTAAGCATAGTTTAATATCATACTATTAATTATATTTAATACTAGCTATATTAAAAAATTAAAGACATTTCATTATCATATACAGACTAGCTAAAACTTTTAGAATACAGTAGTGTGTCATCATTGTTACCTGTAAATATTTCCTTGGTGATTGATGTCAAGCTCAGCTCCTTACTCTTTTTTCTCTTTTTTCCTACGCGTAAAAATCATCACACGCTAAAAATACACTTAGTGAGGTAACCATAGAAATATTCAAGGCAATGCAACACATAAATGTCAACAATAATAATATTCAATGTATTATGATCACTCTACTTGTGTTTCCAATCATGCTACTAAAGGCAATTTAGCAATTTAAAGTAAATTTAGTAATATAATGGTCTTAATCTATTTTATATTTATTGTTAATACCAACTCATTATAATAATTTTTTAATATATTTATAGGCTACAATTTATAACCATAAAAAGTAAATAAATTAATTCTATTTGAAATATTATTCACATTGATATATTACAAAATTATTGTCGAGATTGTATTTCGCCCAACGAAAACAAGAGTTGTTATTTTCTAAATCTCGTCTCGAAAAATAAGTGTTTTTCTTCTGGCATAAGAAAAAACACAATTGTGATGAGTCGCCACCAATAATTTATCGAGGTGTGATTGGTCACAAAACAATGTTATGTTATTTTAATAAAATTTATAAAAATATTATTAAAATAACACAAAAAGGGCATGCTTACTAGAAAATGAGTTCGGGAGTCAATTACGTATGGAGAATGATTAGCACCCCCACAACACCCAAAATTGATACCTTTTTACATTAATTTAATTGTCTTTGCAGTAAAAATTTATAAATTTGAATTTAATTTAATTTATAATCCCTTCAATAAATATCAAGGTTATTATTTTATACTAATAATCATTTAAAATATATTCCTAATAAGTTAAGGAAATATTTTTATGATTTATTGTATAAAATAATATAACCCGAATGTATAAAATAACTATAATAAATTTAGTGATTAAATCATAAAAATAAAATTTATAGGTTTCCTATTATAACTACTTAATATGCAAAGTACTATAATTGTCAATAATCCTTTAATAATATGAAAATATTAAAAATATTAAAATTAAGGGATTAAAATTGTAAAATATCAAAATTAAAAAATCTAATTCTAAATATCATGAAATCTAAGTATTATTAGTGTAAATAATACTAAAATATTATTTAAAATTAAAATATTAAACCCTAGTGATTAAATTATAAAAATATATAAATTAATGGTCTTAATTCAAAAATATCATAAATACTAATAGTGTAATTTAACCCTAAATGACTATTCGGGGATTAAAATATAAGAATTAAAATATCAGGGACTAAATATGCTATTTACCCTAAATATATGTAAATATACAGGCATGGACTAAAATAAAATAAAGTAAAACTCGAAAACAAAATTAAAATAAAAAACTGATTTAATGACTAAAATGCTAGGCTTACAAATTACAAGGACTATGGGTATAGTTTACCCATCTTCGAATTACCCAGATAGTCCCTCCCCAAAACGAAGTAGTTTTGAGGAGGGTATAAATACCCCAAATTTGGCACAAAATGGCCAATTCTTCTCATTTCTTCATTTTGCTTCTCTCTCTAAGGAGAGAGAAGTTCTCCATTCTCTCTAAACTTCCTCACCGGAGGGAGAGCCGGCTACCGCCCGACCACTGTCGGTCACTATTCTAACCACCACCGATCACTATTCTGGTCACTATTTCGACCGTCGGTCAATATTCACGGTGACTGGAAAATATAAAAAATACCCCAAATTATATATCGAAACACTCTAAACCCGAAACCACCATTCTTTCTTCCTAAAAGCCTCTCAATCGTTATATATATGAGTTTTATACCTTCGGTTAACAACGATTTCTGGCGACGTTTGGGCTCCTCAGTAAGTTTCTATTATTTCTCTCATTTTCTTTCGGTTTGATACTTGTTTATGGTTTTCAAATCTCTCTGTTGCTTTCTCCTTTGTGTTTTGCTTTCAATCTTTGTTTGTTTCAATGCTTCCTCCGTGTCCTTTTTTTCTCTTTGTAGGTGATGGCCTTTTGATAGGCCCCCAGTTGTCCTTTATCTTCTGGAGTCTTATGTGCGGCGGTGGAGGCGTGGCAGCGTCGGAGTGGACCACTTGGAGGCGGTGGCCGAAATAAACCCTAGGGTTGATGAAACCCTAGGGTTTCTGCTGGATGAATCTGGGTCGTTGGATCTATCCAGATCCAACGGTTGTGGATACTGATGGCTGAGATGATATCTGAAACCCTAGTTGTTGTGTTATCTGTTCATGGGCCTGGATCAGGTCTACTGTAAATGGTCTCCGGGTTTTTTTTTGTATTTGGGCCTTCGAGTTTTTTAAATAATAATAATAATAATATAATATATATAAAAAATATGGGACGAAAATTATTGTCGACAGCTGCCCCTCTTTGCTTATTTTTGTGTTAATAAGAATAGAGCAAAGATAAAAATACAAGGAATTTTCATCCAATTAACTTCATATTTTGATGGAAAATCTGCTCCATTCTTCATGGGAGAGATCCAAATAGTCTATGACATTATTCCTTCATGATGAGGACATCTGGCTATCTAAGGATGATGATGCTCCTTCTTGTTGAGGACTTCTGATAGATGGATACATTGTTCCTTCGTGATGAGGATGTCTGGCCATCTTTAAAGATATTTGAGATAAAATGTTTCCTTCGTGATGAGGACATCTGACTATCTAAGGATGACTCAACTCCTACGTGATGAGGAGTTCTGATCGGTGGATGACATTGTTCCTTCGTGATGAGGACGTCTGACCATCTTTAATGGTATTTGAGATAACACGGTTCCTTTGTGATGAGGAGTTTTGGCTATTTAAGGATGATGTTGTTCCTTCGTGATGAGGAGTTCTGATCGGTGGATGACATTATTCCTTTGTGATGAAAAACGTCTGATCATCTTTAAAGATATTTGAGATAACACGGTTCCTTTGTGATGAGGAGTTTTGTCTATCTAAGGATGATGCTGGTTCACTATTCATTTAGAGAATATCATACTTGATTTGTGCCTCTTTTCTGGGTATTCATATCCATTTTTGAAGATGTGTCTGGTCAACTATTCATTTAGGGAAGATCATACTTGATTTTATCTTGGTTCACTACTCTTCTGTGAAGTTTATAATTGCTTTACTTTACTACTCTTCCGTGAAGGTTAAGATTGCTTTGCTTCACTACTCTTCCGTTAAGGCTAAATCTAAAATAAGAAGAATCTGTTCCACTACTCTTCCATGAAGATCAGACTTGAAATTAATTTGCTTCCACTACTCTTCCGTGGAGACCAAATTTGAATTAAAAAGAATATGTTCCACTACTCTTCCGTGAAGATCAGACTCAAGGTTGATTCACTTCCACTACTCTTCTGTGGAGACCAAATCTAAAATAAGAAGAATATGTTCCACTACTCTTCCATGAAGATCAGACTCGAGGTTGATTCGCTTCCACTACTCTTCCGTGGAGACCAAATCTGAATTAATTTACTTCATGAATATCAAATTAAAAAGATTGACTTCTCTTTACGAGAAAATCAAGGATTGACTCCTATGGGGAGTCAAAAATAATAAATGTTGACTTCTCTTCACGAGAAAGTCAAAATTTGACTCTACTGGGGAGTCAGAAATAATAAAGGTTGACTTCTCTTCACGAGGAAGTCAAGGATTGACTGTGAGGGGAATAGCTGCCAAAAGCGATCTTCATTTTTTTTGCTTACACCAACGTGCACTCTTGCAAGTCTAGAGTTGTATCAATTTTTTCTTACCCCCAACAAGTTCTTGCCCCTGCTGAACGTGTATAGAAATCCAATAAAGCTCTTATTTTTGAAATGAATATCTATCATTTTAAGGAAAACATCATTTGTTCTGATTTGACTCTTAAAACACATCTAAGGGAATTTTTATTAATTCAATTTCATATCTCTACATCTAGTCAGATCTCGAACAAAGTCATTTCGACCGTATTATGTTGAGACTTTTAAGCAACAACCCATCGTTCAATCTTAGTTGACTCCACTAATTTCTTGTTGTGGAAATCTTTGCGCCTTTTCCGTTGAAAGAAATCTTCACATTTCTTGAGGTTTTGGAAAACAACCTTTAGCTTAGGCCAAGAAATGGAACCACCATATGATGGTAACATTGGTTCAACACCATTGTTACTGGTTCATAAAACATTTGACAACACATTCATTATTTCTTGTGGCTACTACCCAGATTTTTCAACTAGAGAAGCTCTTTGCATCATTTTCATAGCTTTTGTATGAAGTCACAAAGATACTTAATAACAAAACTCAGTGTTAATACAAATGGGATATTTTGGCTTGCCAACATCATATCAGAGAACATTTGACAACATATTAATCCTTTCCTGTAGCTACTGCCCAGATCTTTCAACCAGGGAAGCTATTTGTATAGTGTTCAGAGCTTTTGTATGGGATTATAAGGACACCAAAGAACAAAGCTCAATTGGAATACAAGTCGGATGCTTTGGCTTTCCAGCATCAATGTAAATGAAATTACCATGATCATGCAACCATATGATGGACAAAATGCTTGTATATGGTCAATTTCACTGTCATTGTTTCACCATTTTTATTTTTCATACTTTTCTGTCTCATTGGAAATATTTGCTCAAATCAATGATCTTTCTAAAAGATGATACGGGCCTTCAGCATGTACTAACATTTGTTTTTGGATGATATGAGAATTCAAAATGCCTCAACCTTTCTATTTCAGGTTGAACCAAGTTTTCAGAATATTTGGATATTAATTCCTTGCTGAAATGGGCCTTCAAAAATACCCAAAAAGGATACAGATCTTTAACATGCTCTAACATACTGATGTGAACCTTCAAGATGCCCCACATGGCTCATCTGAAATAGGCCTTCAAAATGTCCCAACATGTTATTTCTTGGTTGAAATGGGCCTTCACAATGTTCCATCATTTTCGTGCTAATGTGAGCCTTCAAAATGCCCCACATGGGATCATTTTTATCTGAAATGGGCCTTCAAAATGCCCCAATATTTGCATGTTGATGTGAGCCTTCAAAATGCCTGAAGATTTTAAGTTATAAGGTTCACTCTCAATGCTTGATTAGAATTTCATGATCCCCGTGAGGTCTAACTTTGATAATGCCCCATTATGGGTACTTGTGGCTCTATTCATGTCCAAATCTCTTAATCTTGCATGTTCTCATTTTGGTGTTATTAAACAACAATTAAGTAACTTGAAGGATTCTCTTCATGTTGTTACAAATTTAATCAATCATTCTAACATAAATGTATATGTGCATTTTTCGAATGAAGTCATCGTCTTCTTCTTGACAGGTTGTTGACAACATCACAAGGGAGTGTTACAAGTTCTATTATCCATCCCTTATGATCTCTATGGCTAATTGCTTTCAAGAATGTGAAATGTTGGACATCACTTATCATTTTTCTCAAATAGAGACAGAATATGCATTACCTGCTTCAAGGACCTTTCTTATCATGAGTTCATATTATCAGCTTTTGATATATCTCAATAGGTAGGACAACTTCCATCCCATAGGCTAACAAAAACAGAGTTGTCCCAGTTGACGTTCATACTGAAGTTCTATAAGCCAACAAAACAAATGGTAGAGTTTTCAATCTCTTTTCTTCAATTAAATTCAACTAGTCATATCTGGCTTGTACCCATTATGATTCATCTAGTTTTACGTCTGATAAAGCTCGTAGTGAAGGAATTTCTACCACAATAGGTAGGACAGCTTCCATCCCATACGCTAACGGAAATGGAGTTGCCTCAGTCAACGTTCGTACTGAAATTCGATAAACCAATAGATCAAATAATAGTTTCTCATGACAATCCTTATAAGTTTCAGCTATCTTTTCTATTAGCCTCTCGATATTCTTATTAGATGCCTCAACCGCTCCATTCATCTTTGGGCGATAAGTGGTAGAATTCTGATGCTTTATCTGGAACTGTTCACAGACTGATTTCATCATTTTTGTTGCTTAAATTCAAAGCATTGTCAGTAATAATCCTTTCTGGTAGACCATATCAATGATTTCCTTTTTTAAGAATTTACAAACTGTGGAATGAGTGATGTTCGCATAAGAAGTTGCTTCTACTCATTTGGTAAAATAATCTATTGCTACCCAAATGAAACGATGACCATTTGAAGCTTTTAGAAAATTTTATCCAATAACATCTATGACCCACATAGAGAATGACCAATAAACTGTCTTCACATGCAACGAATAAAGATGAGTGTGCATCATGTCTCCATAAATTTGACACTTGTAACATTTTCGGGCATAATTGATACAATTAGTTTCTATAGTTTCCCAATAGTATCCAAATCCCATAATTTGTCTAGCCATTGTATGTCCATTAACATGAGTACCACATACTTTTTCATTCACTTCTTCGAGAATTATTTTGGCTTCTTTTATGTCTACACATCTCAATAGGACTTGATCCAGGCTCTTTTTGTACAGGATTTCACCATCGAGTACATACCCTGATGCCATTATTCTTATAGTTCTTTTATCATTCTCAGTTGCCTGTTCAGAATAACTCTGATATTTGATGTATTGTAATATATCATAGTACCATGGTTTCACCTCTTCTTATTTAATGTTGAAATAATGAGTAGGATATTCATAGGCTTGCATTTCAATAGGTATCATGCTCGAATGCTCAGCTATCTTAAATGTAGCTGCCAAAGTTACCAAGGCATCTGCCATTTTATTTTCTTCTATGCTTCTTCTTCAATGTTAAAACAATGAGCTGGATATTCATAGGTCTGCATTTCAATAGGTATTATACTCGAATACTCATCTATCTTAAATGCGACTGCCAAAGTTACCAAGGCATCTTCCATTTGGTTTTCTTCTCTGGGGAGGTAATTGAAAGTTACTTCTTCAAATTCTTTGATGAGTTTCAGAACAAATTTATGGTATTTTACAAGCTTGGAATCTTTTGTCTCACATTCTCCTCTGATTTGGTAATTACTAGGGTTGAATCATCATATACCTTGAGCATTTTTACTTTACGTTCGATGGTATCTCTAAGATCGAGAACACATGCCTCATATATAGCCATATTGTTTGCGCAATCAAAATTAAGTCGACTGGTAAACGAATAATGCTCTCCATTTGGTGAGACCAAGATTGCCCCAATTCAATGCCCCAAGATATTCGAAGCACCATTAAAAGTCAACTTCTAATATTCATTGGTGGATGTAACTAATTCTTCCACTATTAGATAGCAAATTCTGACAACAGGATCTGCCAATGAGCTAACCTTCCAGGTAATACAGGTACATCCATTAGATACTTCAAAAGATCAAATCTGGATATAAGCCATATGGTGTTATATAACATATACTGCCAAAACCTTCGAGTGACCCATACCAAAACACAACACAAATTTTTAATTGGCAAGTATTTGGTTTCACAATCAGTGAACTTCTTGTTAAGATAGTAAATTGTTATCCCTTTTGTCTTAGTTTGATCATGTTGTCCTAATACACACCCCATTAAAATTTCCCAAACCGATAAATAAAGAATTAAGGGTTTGCCTGGGATGGGTAGTACCAAGATTGGGGTACTTGACAAATATTTCTTAACTGTCTCAAAAGCTTCTTGACATTCTTCATTTTATACCCCAGAATTTCTCTTTCTAAGGAGGCAAAAAATAGGATCACATTTCTCAGTTAGATGCGAAATAAATCGAGCAATATAATTTAATCTCCCAAAAAATCCTCAAACCTCCTTTTATGTTTATGAGGATGGTAAATCTTGAATGTCTTTGACTTTTCTGGATC
This sequence comes from Hibiscus syriacus, assembly GCF_006381635.1. NCBI lineage: Eukaryota > Viridiplantae > Streptophyta > Magnoliopsida > Malvales > Malvaceae > Hibiscus > Hibiscus syriacus. The sequence continues at coordinate 2,386,987 of NW_024061944.1, read as the reverse complement.
TATTTCAATTCCTCTCTAGCTCATAACAAATCCCAAAAGCTTGCCAGATGTCACCCCAAATGTACATTTATTTGGGTTAAGCTTTAACTAGCATTTATTTAATCTTTGGAAAAGATTTCTCAAATTCTCAACATGTTCCTCTTCTGACTTGGCTTTGACTTTTATATCATCGACATAAACTTATATTTCTTTATGTATCATGTCGTAAAATAGTGTTACCATAGCTCTTTGATATATTGCCTCTACATTCTTTAGTCCAAATGACATCATTTTATAACAAATTGTTCCCTATATGGTGACAAACGTTGTTTTTTCCATATCATCATGGTGCATTCTGGTTTGATTATAGCTAGAGAACCCATCCATAAATGAGAATAAAGAATTCTTAGCAGTATTGTCCACTAATATGTCTATGTGTAACAAAGGAAAATTATCCTTCGGACTGGCTCTATTGAGATCTCGGTAGTCAACACATATACGGACTTTAATATCTTTCTTTGATACAAAAACAATATTTGCTACCCATTCAAGGTACTTGGCAACTTTAAGAAACCCGACATCGAATTGTTTTTTTACTTATTCCTTAACTTTGAGTAGCATTTCAGTTTCATTTTTCTCAACTTTTGTTGCACAGGTTTACATTCTGGCTTTATTGGTAAATTGTGTACTACCAACTCTGTATCCAATCCTGTCATGTTCTCTTATGACCAAGCAAATACATCTTTGTAATCTTGCAGCAACTCAATCAAACTCTTTCATCCTTTATCAGATAAAGTGATGTCAATTTTTACCTCTTTCTTATCCATATCGGACCCTAAATTTAAAATCTCTATATATTCCTCATGAGGCAGAATCTATTTTTACTCTTTTCCACCATTTTTAACAACTCGGAAGGTAAGTCACATTTCTCACTATTATCACAACCCTCGACTTCCCCAGGATATATAAACTGCTCAAAGTCAATTTTCGGGTTAGTATCATCAACATTCATGTTATTGATATGTGAGGTCTCTGAAAAAGACTTGAAAACTACATGTAATTCTTCCTAGTCCAATTAATTCAATTCAAAGTCTGATGGTGCGGGGTAAATACCCATAGCTTTCTTTTTTCAGATTGATCATCTGATATGACATTGATACTCAGTTCTTTCAAAGTATTCTCAACTATCAGTCTCTTGTTTTGTGGCTCATCTTAAAACATATGTCCTTAAGACACAAAAAGTATTGCACAATGGTGGAAAAATCATTGGTAGATGAGATCTTCTCCAGCTAACTTTGTCTTCCTCATTTCTTAATTCTTTCTAATATCCCTCTGTTTTTCCCTTACAGTCAATTGATATCCCAAACCAAATTGATCTTTCTTAGTAATAGAAAAAACTGGATTAATTGGTCCCTGCAGGTGAGAAATTCAAAAATTCTTCAGCTTCACTCTTAGTCACTGGCTCGTTGATGACATGTTCATTTTCTCTCAGCTACATGTCAATATTTGGTGGTTTCTTGCTGGATTCACCATTATCAAGTTTCCCATTCGTAAAAAAAACATAATTGACTCATTTTCTTCAATGGCGAATATACTAATACAGTTATGTTCTTCCATCTCTGGGAATACTGTTTAACATTTTCCATGCTTTGCATTACCAGACGATTGGGTCTTATTTGCTTGTTTGGAGAAGTAAGCCTATCTGAAAATTCTCATAAAGAACTTTTCCTTGTGTATTCTCTTCAAGGAATTTCCAAGATTAGAGTTCTAGGCTGATTATATGTTGGGCTTGGCTCTATGGTTAAATGGGTCATCGAATTGTCCTTGATGGTGCCCCCTTGGGCTGTCAAACCCTCAATCATAGTCCATTATAGACTTTCATATTGACTTCAATTTGAAGGAACACACTTCTTTATGTCCATACGGAGGTGAAAACCACACGAGGAACATAAGGTGTGAGCTCAAGTAATGGTCCCCTATCCCATACGGAGGTGAAAACCACACGAGGGAGTAGTTTCTCATTCAAGCTAAATAGGATAAGAGCGGGGTTTTAGCTCATGTAATGATAATAAAGTGCATAGTGTGTGAGGAAAAACAGAAAGAGAAACATAATCACATAATCATATAACTCACAAAATTTATTCCTCAATTCCAATAAAGACATAATTAATCTGAAAATATTAACAAACAAGTTAGTACAACTATTTATACCAAAATGGTTATTAAAATAATCAAAGGATCAAAAACTAAATTAAAAAAATTTAATTTTATTACAAAGACAATTAATTAATAAAGTAAGTGTTTTTTTCTGGCATAAGATATAACACAATTCTGAGGAGTCTCCACCAATCATTTATTGAGGTGTGATTGGTCACCAAAAATACTATGTTATTTTAATAAAATTTATAAAAATATTATTAAAATAACACAAAAGGGTTTGCTTACCAGAAAATGAGTTCGGGAGTCGATTACGTGTGGAGAAGGATTAGCACCCCCACAACGCCCAAAATTGGTACCTTTATTCATTAATTTAATTGTTTTTGCAGTAAAAATTTATAAATTTGAATTTAATTTAATTTATAATCCCTTCAATAAATATCAAGGGTATTATTTTATACTAATAATCATTTAAAATATATTCCTAATAAGTTAAGGAAATATTTTTATGATTTATTGTATAAAATAATATAACCCAAATGTATAAAAATAACTATAATAAATTTAGTGATTAAATCATAAAAATAATTTATAGGTTACTATTATAACTACTTAATATGCAAAGTACTATAATTGTAAATAATCCTTTAATAATATGAAAATATTAAAATTAAGGGATTAAAATTGCAAAATATCAAAATTAAAAATTCTAATTCTAAATATCATGAAATCTAAGTATTATTAGTGTAAATAATCCTAAAATATTATTTAAAATTAAAATATTAAACCCTAATGATTAAATTGTAAAATATATAAATTAATGGTCTTAATTCAAATATTCACGGTGGCCGGAAAATATAAAAATTAGATCGAAACACCTAAACCGAAACCACCCTCATTTCTTCCTAAAAGCCTCTCAATCGTTGTAGATATGAGTTGTATACCTTCGGTTAACAACGATTTTGGGCGACGTTTGGGCTCCTCAGTAAGTTTCTCTTCCTTCTTTTTTTCTTTCGATTTGATTCTTGTTTGTGGTTGTTCAAATCTCTCTGTTGCTCTCTTTCCTCTTTGTGTTTTGCTCTCGATCTTTGTTTATTTCGATGCTTGCTCTGTGTCCTTTTTTTCTCTTTGTAGATGATGACCTTTTATAGGCCCCCAGTTATGCTCTGTTTAATCAGTGAACAGAGGGAACCCCGGTGAGTCACCAGATCTACGATGGTGACTCACCATAGGGCTATGAAGTGTGTGGTTGCCCTTCATCTTCTGGAGTCTTCTGTGCGACGGTGGAGGCGTGTTAGCGTCAGAGTGGACCACTTAGAGGTAGTGGCGAAATATCCCCTAGGGTTTCTGCTGATGAATCTGGGCCGTTGGATCTATCCAGATCCAATGGTTGTGGATGTTGACGACTGAGATGATATGTGAAACCGTAGTTGTTGTGGATGCTGACGGCTGAGATGATATGTGAAACCGTAGTTGTTGTGTTATCTGTTCATGGGCCTAGATCGGGTCTATTATAAATGGGCTCTAGTTTTTTTTTTGTATTTGGGCCTTCGGGTTTTGTATAATATATATATAATATATATATATATATATATATATATACGGGAAGAAAATGACAGTCAACAATTATTTTCTAACTTATCAATTATACTACAAGCAGGTAAATATCAAGTCAGGTAAATATCAAGTCGGTAAATATCAGTTCAATTTAATAACATGTCGGATCATTTACAGGTTGAGTCAGTAACGGATTAGGTTTATAACATGTCAGATTGATAACAGATCGGGTAATATCAGTTATTTGTCAGGTTATTCTCGGGTTCGGGTACACATCAGGTTGGATGCAGGTCGGGTGCAGGTCATAAATTTTTGGATTCATCTCGGGTTCAGGTCAACACTAGTTCGTAGTCGAATCGGTTTCGGATCAACACCATCTCGGGTCACAACAAGTTCTGACTCAAATCGGTTTCAATCAGTTTTGCAGGTCGGGTCAGTTTTTTACATCCCTAGATAATCACTTTGTTAAAACTAAAACTATCATTTTAATCAAATTATAATTATATTTAAAATTAATCTTTAACTTCAAAATATTAATATTATTTTAATAAAATTTTATTATATTATTTCGTTTGGACATATACTTCAATTAAATGATGAAAAATTAATTAAACATTTCAGACATATCGATTACATTTGTCATATCCTCATATTCTACGTAAATTATTATAATTTTTAATTAAAAAATAACCCAAATTTACAAGAAATAAATAAATGTAAAGCCCAAATTACATTTTTGAAAGCAAACAAATTGGAATGTCTTTAGAAACCTCAAATATTTCTCAATTAATTATTGTAAATGCATTCTATTATCAGATAAAAGACTATAAGGTGGCATTGGATGGTGAGTCATTCAAATCACATACATAGGTCCTGCTATAGAAGCTTCTCCAATTAAAACCAATCCCCAATGTAAATAAAAGAGGCTTAGAGTGGAAGGAAAGACTTTAAAATTTAATAATAATCTCACAAATTCAACGGGAGAGTTGCCAGCGTTGGTCTTCTGCCTTCCCTGAGAGATTTTCATGTTTTTCGGAACAACTTAACCGGCGTCTTGCCGCCAGAGTTCGGCCTTCATTCGAAACTTGAAGGGTTTGAGGTATCGCAGAACAAATTCAGTGGTCAACTGCCTGAAAATTTATGTGCCGGAGGCGTGCTACAAGGAGTGGTTGCTCATACTAACAATCTCAGTGGGGAAGTGCTAAGGTCGCTTGGAAATTGTCGCACTTTACGCACTTTTCAACTTCACAACAATAAGTTCTCAGGTGAGATCCCTCGAGGTCTATGGACAACTTGCAATTTGTCTACATTGATGTCAAGTAACAACTCGTTTTCGGGTGAATTACCAAGTGAACTTGCACCGAATATGTCGAGGCTGGAAATTAGTGACAACAAATTCTCCAGTGAAATTCCAGCCAGGGTTGCTTCTTGGACAAATTTGGTCGTCTTTCAGGCTAGCAACAATTTGTTTTCAGGTAGAATTCCAAAGGAGATAACGACTCTTTCTAGCCTTACAACACTGCTTCTCAACGGTAATGAATTTTCTGGCGAATTACCATCTGAAATAATCTCGTGAAGAAAGTTGACTACATTAGATCTCTCCGATAACAAGCAAATCCCTGCTGCAATTGGTTCATTACCTAACCTGCTTAACTTGGATTTATCAGAAAACCAATTCTCCGGTGAAATTCCTCTCGGAATTGGCAATCTAAGGCTGACTTCACTCAACTTGTCATCCAATCAACTCGTTGGGAGGATCCCAAGTCTGTTCGATAAACCTTGCATATGAAAACAGTTTTCTGAACAATGTTGATCTATGTGCAGATGATCCAATTCTTAAGCTGTCGGACTGCAATTCCAAACTCCATGAATCCAAGGGGTTGTCCTCTAGACATCTTGCCATCATTCTACCATTTGTTATCCTTTTTTCTTTAGCTATCCTTGTGTTGGCTTCTTCATAGTTCGAGACTATCAAGAAAAAAGCGCAGACATCATCTAGAATCATGGAAGTTTACCTCATTTCAGAGATTGGATTTCACGGAAGGAAAAATATTGTCCAGTTTGACAGATGACAATCTCATAGGAAATGGTGCATCGGAGAAGGTTTACAGAATTATCATTAACCGTTAGAATGAGTCTGTTGCTGTTAAGAAAATTTGGAACACTAGGAAACTGGATTACAAACTCGAGAAAGAGTTCTTGGCAGAAGTTGAAATACTGGGCAAGCATTCGACATTCCAACATAGTGAAGTTATTGTGTTGCATTTCCAGTGAAGATTCAAAGCTTCTGGTATATGAGTACATGGACAATCATAGTCCTGATAGATGGCTTCAAGGGAATAAAAAGTCGTCGGTGTCGGAGACGGGCTCAATTTGTCACACTGTCTTGGATTGGCCAACATGGTTGCAAATTGCTATTGGAGCTGCTCAGGGGCTATGCTATATGCACCATGAGTGCCCAACACCAATTATCCATCATGTTGTGAAGTCGAGCAATATTTTATTAGACTGAATTCAAGGAAAAAAGTGCTGATTTCGAACTTGCTAAGATGCTAACCAGGCATGCAGGTTCTCACACAATGTCCGTTGTTGCAGGATCTTTCGGTTACTTCGCCCCAGGTAAAGTCCTCAAAGCTTAACTGATACATCCTTTTGAATATCAACTATCTTCTGAATTAGAAAAACCAGAACATCCCTTTAACACCAAGTTTTTGTCATTTGCATAACAGAGTACGCATATCAACGAAAGTGAATGCAATGGTAGATGTTTACAGCTTTGGCGTAGTACTCTTGGAGTTGGTGTCAAGGAGAGAAGCCTATAACATAGATCAGAATACGAACCTAGTCGAATGGGCCTGGCTTCACTTCTCAGAGGATAAACCAATACCTGAAATACTTGATCCAGAGTTGAGGGAATCATCTTACTTGAAGGACATGATAATGATGTGTACTAAAAAAAAAGTATTAAAATTAACATGGCCCTTTATTAGGCCTTCCATGAAGGAAGTATTGCATGCCCTTCGTAGCTGTTGTCCAGAAGATGGTCAGGGAGCAAAAAAAAAAAAAACGATTAGCGACATCGATGTGGCTCCACTTCTTGGCAGTGTCACTGGCACTTACCTTTCCAGTTACAAGAACAGTAAGAAGGGATTCAAAGGAAGATGACAGCATGATTTTCAATGTCTGATCAAGCAAGTGAAAAGGATGTAGCTTTGCTGGTTTAGTTCCACACTAAGAAAAATTAACATGGGTTGAGTGATTATCCGCTTGATGTATTAGCTTAGCTTAGGTTGTACTGTTGTAATCTACCTGAACATGCTTTCTTGCATCATGACTTTTCCTTTCTCCTGTTATATTTTGTGCTATTATTGGGGCCAAAAGGAACACAAAAAACAAAAAGCAAAGATGGATTCTACTTTTTAGTACCAAAAAGAGTAAAAAGGAAAATAGAAAAAGATGTTGCATATCTCATAACAACAAATCATAGTAAGCATACAAATGAATTATGATATATTGTTATTCATACAAAGCTTGGATGCATCTGTCGCAAAAAACAGAAATCTTTGCCCAATCTTCCTCTCAAGAAAGAATTAAGAGGAAGGGATGTGATTTAAGCTCTATAGATACCAGATGGGTCCGCATTTTGAACAATCCATGGGTGCTCAAGAAGCTTATGCAGTGGCAGGCGTTCTGAAGAATCCTTGACAGCATCTGTAAATGTTAAAATGCTCAGAGAATGTGCATTAAACGTTGTTAATTGCAAGTTATGAAGGCAACAAATGATACCTGACTAATGAGGTCCTTAGCTGCAGATGAAACTATGGGTTTAGGAGGGAACTTCAGATCCACTTGCACAATCCTGTGGACGAGGTAAAGTAAGGCACATCATTCATATGCAACTAACAAAAAAATGCCGTTTCTTTATCTTAGTTTTGAGCTGAAACATACCTTCGGTAAGTGTCAGAGTGTTCCTTGGCCTCAAAAGGAGGGACTCCATAAAGGAACTCATAGCACAACACACCAAGGCTCCAGATATCTACACTAGCATCGTGCTCTACACTTTCAACTGAGGAGAACGTCAAAAATAAGGTGAAATATTGTCTAACTCTAATTGTTTCCCGTACCCATAAATGTTCATTTCTGGACACAAAATGGATTTCTAATGATTTACTACATACATACCCATTTCAGGAGGGAGATAATCAAGTGTGCCGCACATAGTCCGCCTACGGTTGAATGTGTGTACTGACCATCCAAAATCAGCAATCTTAAGTTCACCCTGGAAAGGAATCCCAGTTGACAATATGAGCCCTATAGGCTTTCAATGTAAAAAAACCCAAATGATAATTACAGCCTATAGAGTAGGAATCACCTGTGCACCAATCAGCAAGTTCTCAGGTTTGATGTCTCGGTGTATTACATGCTTTCCATGGCAATAAATGAGTGCCCGAGCTAAAGATGCAACATACTGCAACAAACAACAAACATAAGCATACAAAACAATAATCAAATTAGTCCCCCCTTTCTTTCAGTAAATCGTTTAAGCATTACAAACTATCATGATGATCAATTGGCCAAAAAACCAGAAAATTAACTCACAGTAGCAGCGCGTCTTTCACTGAAGTATTTACATTTCTGCAGTTCCTTGTAAAGTTCGCCCTTGGCTGCATACTCCAGTATCAGGTAAACACGTTTCTGTAAAATTTGGTATTCAGGAAAAACAAATGTTAATTCATCTCAATTAACTTATACACAATGAAGAATCAATATAGGCCTCAATACCTGATCGTAGAAATAACCATAAAGCCTCAATATATTGGGATGGCGCAGGTGACTTTGTATTTCCACTTCACGACGCAGCTGATGTTCAACTTGAGATTGTTGCAATTGGCTTTTAAAAGCACCTTGAGTGCCACAATATGATTGCTCTGTTCCAGAAGTACATATGGATCAGCCTAGTACTAGATTTACAGATATTAATATCATAATTCATACGTCAATGGTTGATCTTTGGAATTGCATAGTTTATAACCAGAATAGCAGATAATAATCACAAATACATTCAATTTTCCTCGTATTAGCACTTAAAAGGATCCATGAAAAGAGGTGAAAGAAACAAACCCTCTTTTCTCTAGCTAAATAACGTGACCGAACTTTCCTCGTCCAAGGGGCTTTCCAATGTCAAATCGCTCAGCGTCCATCTTTTCTTTTCACCCGCTGAAGCCTCTGAAGAAACCTGTTAAAATTTTAATATGAACAGATTAAAATACAAATACCAAAATTCCAACATTGTCTCAAATCTCAAAGCAAGATAAACAAATCAACAACGCTCAATTCAAAAGTTTTCGAAATCCGCTAGTCCTAGATACCAAAGGGTACGAAAACCAGGCATAAGACTTATCAAAACCCCAAATCTGCCATTAGAACCCTAGAAATCAATCCTATTTGGGTATTTAAAAAATTCATACGGCGAAAACGCTTATCAAATCTCTTCTATAAAAGAAAAAGACTAAAAAGTCGATCATCATTTGGTTCTTTTTTGGTTGGAAACAAGGGCAAAATGAAACTATTTTCCCAAGGACAAAAATGGGAAAGAAAATCTTAACCTTCTCTTGTTGTTGAGAGTTGGTCTCAGCGATCGCCATTGTTTTAGAAAGAGAGAAAAGGAGAGCAAAAAGAAAATTTGAGGGGGGAAGAGAGGGAAGGCCGAATGAGAAAAACACCGATTGGGAATTTATTATTTGATTGAGAATGAATAAAAAAAAGAGGAAAATGACAAAAAGAAAAGAGTTGTTATGAATATGAACTATGGATTTGCATTGGGGTTGGATCGGAGGAGGCCATATTCCCAACGGTCGAATTCCTCCACTGTGCCACGTGGGATGTTTATTTCAAAATTTTCCATCTGTCAGATCCGAGGCAGGAGGAGCGTCTTCTATAGTTAGAAAAGAGGCTAAGGCTACGGGAGGTATGCATTTTTAGATACTGATATTTTTATCTAAAATTTTAGATATCTAAAATTTTGAATTATTAAAATTATAATTTATATCTGATCTAAAAAAATAAATATCAAATATAAATTTTAATTTAATTTTAAATTTAATATTTGAATACATATTAATGATATAATTATTAATTTTTTTGAGTGAGAAGAAGTACCATCTAAAAATTAAGAACATATTAGATATTCAAATTTTTAGATCGGATTTTTTCACCCTTGTACACTAGTCAGGCTAAGTAAAGTGAATGCTTGGGCCCATGGACAATGATCTATTAAGCTAAATGAAAAACTATTAGCCCAACTTGAATTTGTAAAAGGGATATGTAAGCATGCATCGTTAACCATCTGTTTTCTAGGCTTTGTTTATGTGTTAAGAGTTCCATTGTCGCTCAGAATCTCGTTTCTCCCTTAATAACTTTACTCTTTGTTTTCACTGATCGATCATCTCATCTATATCAGCTTGAATCTCTGTTTTCGTCATAGCAGTGAAAAATCAACTTGAGATGTTGTCTGGGCTGTTAAACGACCTCGTTTTAGATTTCTTAAGCTTGCAACCGGCAAAAGCCCCGAAAAAACTAACAATTATGGTAACAACCGCTAAGGGTTAAGGGACAAAAAAAAATTAAGAAACAATAAAGAGACAAATGGGAGGGTTGAGATCATTTCAATATATAATAATTAACATCTATCAAAGATAAAAATTCAGGAAAGAATCAAGAGTAATTGTTCCTCTAAAATTTTATAAATTAGTCCCTTCAAATATAATTTTGTGTGGTCCTAAGTAAGATATATAAATGGTATAACTTAATAGAGCCATTGATGCACTTGGACATTGAAACTTCGCATTGTGATATTGCTTGAAAAGATAATACAATATTGCAAACTTAGCAAAAAATATACACAAATGAATTCCTCAAAGCATTAGCATATGCCCCAATTGGTTATTTACATTGTAACTCCCAAAATTATAAGGAAACCCTGCAAAGAATGAATGCCATTGTCATCCTATGTCCTAATATTCTTCTTTTGATTTTTCCCACCTTTCTTTGTTTCTCTTTCCGTTAGTAATCAACTTCTTACAAGTAACGAAAGAACCTTGTTAACAAGTACGTGTTTGGTATGATGGGTCATGACTGCCAAAAAAGCTCAAAATCGTCACTGTACAATGAGCGATCTTGAATCTCTAGATTCGTGACATGCCAGTTTATAAGCTGTGATTGGAAAAGTTTGCACAAAACCAACCCAACAGGGAAGATCCACTACTCGTTTTCATCCCTGCATCCAAAAGCAAGAATGGTTATATCACAGTTCAAAATTTCCTTTGCACTTGCTAAAAAATAAATTAGTTGACCCTTATTCCCATATATAATGGGGAGGTAAGATAGTAGGCTGCCTCAAACACCAGGTTGAGAGCAGCCGTGTGAGACCTCCGAATTATAAATTGCCCACCATGGGACTCAATCCCACGACCACAAGATTAAGAGCCTTGTACTCCACCAACTGAGGTGGACGGGATCCACTTAAATGTTAATATTCCATTCCTTTTACTCAACGGCGACTGACTGTTATAGTTAACATACCCACAAAGTAATGCAACAACCAGGTGAAAGATGAGAAGACATTTTGGAGTTGCAAGATAACGATTTTTCAAAGCTGGAGAAGGAATACAATATTGTATCCTCCTCTATAGAAATTGCTGGAAAACAAGCAGCAATTCAAATATATTAAAAGTTACAGCAACTTACAACATTAAACAAAGATATTATGTTCCATAAAGCATAGAAGCGCGCAAGACCTGCAGAACGCCTCGGCCCGTGACTGAATAAAGCATTTATGCCACCAGGAAACGGGAGAAGAATGCCAAGGGGTAAAATAGACAAAACCAGAACGACATCCACCAATGATTCTGAATACAACTGGAGGAATGTAAGCAACACAAAGCTAAAATCTCCTAAAAGCAGTATTGATACGAGTAAGCCAACAAGATCCTGCAACCATAAACAAAGGTGTTAGATAAAGATTTGATTATAAAAACAATATAATCTTAAATTTGTGTGAGCTACCTGGTGACCAATAGGTTCAGTAATACGGACTAAGAAAGAGAGAAGGTAAAACATCTCTCTCCTCTTCAAGCATTTGTAAGCTGTTGGTATCTATAACCTCCCATAACTCATGTTCTTTGCAAAACCTTCATTGCTTTGGAGATCTAGGGTTAAAAGCACATCTTTTCTTGAATAACAAGATTGATTTTGAATGTATGTGTCAAGCTGAAGCAAATGTGAAAATAACCAGGTTAAATTTCAGATAATTAGGCATCAAATGATTCATCATATGCACAGTTGCACACAGACATTCATGTAAGAGTTTATGTTTCTTTCCATCATATATTACAAGCATAACTACCAACTTTAGTTCCCATGCCGGGATATATTTCTATTTATTCACCCAGCAAAGCTCAAAATGTGCCAACATTACTTTTGCACCAACAACATGAAACTAAAATGTCCAAGTTCGGATAAATGATGGGTGCACAAAACATAGAGAAACATTTTACCTTGAAGAAAGCTCAGTTCTGTCTACTCCAACAGTATTTTCCACGGATATAGGTCCATTTTCCTCTTCAACAGAATACACCAAAAGTCCATACTGGCAATGACCACCAGATGCACCATGAAACAAGGCAAGTTAAATGCATACACCATGGTTTCTCAAAGTAGGATTAGCATGTGTTCCAAGCCATCGCAGGACAGGTCGAAATGTTACCCTCAATCGTCCACGGTGAACCGAGCGTAATTGCACATTCAAACCAGACATCAGTCGGTACCAAGTGTTGGGAAATATAACGAGAACGAGTAATTTCCCTATAACCAAATTAGTGAGAATGCGAAATAAAAGTGGAAAAATAGTACCCGAAATTGATAACGAAGGTCAGCCAATTTTGCCTACGTCTCCGGATTGCTGCAGATCTTTTACTAAAGAGAGAAAATTTACAGGTGTTTACAAAACACTCACAACTCACAAGAAAGCTCTCTAGTATTGGGAGAAAAAAATGATTTAGGATGATATTGAAGCTAAATGGGTTAGGATATTTATAGTTGAAGCTTAAAGACTAATCTTGTAAATACTTTAAAGTGTGCAGGGATTAAAATGCAATTACCCCATTAACAATTTCAACAAAAATTAAATACATTGAATTCGATACCCAATCCACCGAATTCGATGCCCCCCAATTATGAATTCCAAAGCCCCTAATTTTGACTTCCCCAAAGCCTCCAATTTTGATTCCCCAAAGCCTCCAATTTTGACTTCCAACAATCTCCCACTTGAAGACTGATTTTAATATGTTTTCACACCTCGATCAATGTAGCAACATTTCTGCTCTTGTTACTCTAGCATGCCAACTGAAGCTGAACACAACTTCAGTCTGTCCATCTTATCTTTCATGGAAGACTCCCACTTGACTGAATTCTTCACCTGCATTGTTTCATCATATCACTTAGGTCCTCCCATACGAACTGTTTGCCTTGGCTTTTGCCGCATGTAACTTCACGATCTTTCGCGTCATACTTTGCATCAACTTGATTGCCTTTCGACACCACCACTTGCTCATGTCCTCCCATAAGGACTCAACCTCCCATAACGGTTGTGCTTGCTTCGGCTCTTACCGCCAAGTGATGAAATAGGCTAACACGCCCACAAGTGCATCTTTACCGTAGGAACTCTCTTTCCTGCAAGTCTTGATTTGCCTCGGTTTGGACTCTCCCGGTCCTGCGGTAAAGTCTTGGATCCCCTCCAAACTTTGTTTCCTCCGCGTTAAAAGTTAGGTCTTGCTCGACCTATACTCACTTAAAACAACAAATCAAACTCAAAAGAACACTAGAGTAGTGTTGAGATGTACCTTCTCCTCTGATTTCATTGGCATTTACTCAAACTTTGCGTCAGCCCTTCGTGCTCCTTGAAGTCTGACACTCCTCGCATTGAACCCTTGTCATTGGAGTTCTTTGCGCCATCATGCATCGGCACTTTCTCACGGTAAAGTCTGATGCATGTTCTTGCCTCCTCCCTTCTAACACGAAGGTTAGAGTTCACTTCCCACCTTGTAAATGGACAATTTCTATGTGGTTGCCTTGTCCCTTAACATGTTGGCTCCTTTCGACTCTTTTTCACTAGTATTTGAAGGATTGTTCCTCACTTGAACATCCTCGTCAAGCCCCTACTTCGACCTTTCTCTTAAGATGGTCTCTGAAGCCATGTTCTCTACACGAACATGCTCGGCAAACTCCTTGGACACGACTAATTCCTCCTGCACCTGGCTTCTACTTGTCTTGGCAGAAATGAATCGTATTGAGCCAACTCTCAATGCCCCCTCGATCCTGGGTTCGTCCTCTTCTCTGGACAACTCGATCCTGGGCTCATCCATCACATTGGATGACTCGGCTCCCCTCGGGTAGTCTCGCAACACTTCTGGCATCTTAAGTTTGCACCCCCCCTCGTTTGTTCGACTCTTACCCTTGGCTTAGCATCTTTGACACTTGAACTTGTGTCAAGACTGCACACATCTTCTCCAGACTCACCATCTGGTTCATCATTGAGTGGACTTTCTTTGCCACTCGATGAACAACATTCTTTATCCTTTGACTTGCCTTCATCATGAATTCGCTTGCCAGTACCCTCGGCTTTCGGCTTTGTTTTGGAAGTCTTGTTTTTCTTGACTCCAAATTCTTTGATTGACTCGGCGGTTGTCAAGGCTTTAGACAACTCCTTGACTTCCCTTCGCTCTAACACTTTCTTCGCCCATGGCTTCAATCCGAACATGAAGGTGAAGAATCCATCTTCTTCAGTCAAACTTGGGACTTTGAGCATGAGTTTTCTAAATTGACTCACACACTCCTTAAGTGTCTCTTTATGTCTGAGACGCCTCAACTTGGACCACGCCTCCATCCTGGCATACTGTGAGCAGACTTACTCACTTTGCACCCTCGGCTTGATGACTTCATCTCTTGCTATCGCACCGGGTCCCTTCTTGTGCTCGACTGCTTTAACACACGCAGTATCGTCACCTTTCGATCCTGGGTTGACTACTTGAGAACTTGTAGTCGCACCACTCTTGCTCCTTGATTCGGCTACTTTGGAACGTGTAGCCTTATCAAGTCTTTCCCCTATCTTGATTGCTTGGATACTCGCAATCTCGGGCTTTCTTCTGAGTTTGGCTGCTTCAACATCAACAGCCTTGCCTCATCTTGATCCTTGCTTGGTCATATTGATCTAATCAATCGGACCAAGTCTTTTTCCTGCTTGGTAGCTTTAACACTTGCGACCGCGCCAATTCCCGCTACTTCTCCTTCTTCCATCCTATTCATGATGGTTGTAAGGCGACGCTTCTCGGGACATCCTCTAATCAAATGAGGACCATCACAGAAATAACACTTCAATTTTTCCTTCCTCCCCTTCTTCTTTACACCAGACTTAGCCTTGACATTCTTTCCCAATGGCTTTCCTTGGCTATTAACAGTCGATGGCTCACATTGGCCATTCAAAGAGTTTTCTCTATCATCTCCCCGCTGCACCTTTTCCTGGTCTCCCCGTTATTGCCACTATCTCTGGGCATGGGCCTGGACGACACATCGCTACTTGGCTTGACACCTGCAAGCTCAGTCAGCTTTCCAGCTACAACTATGGCATCCGAAAGTCTTTGGGCATCACCTTGCTCTCTCCCGAGCATTGCCCCTGATCTAAGTCCTTCCAAGAAGGTCTTGAGCTCTCCATCCAACTTCTCAATTTTCACATTCCCTTCGTCTGCAGCCATCACTCCCACTCGAATCTGGCTTCTTTTGGATCGTTTCTGACAATTCTTGCGAACAACCGTGTATTAGAACACCTCCGTCGACAAATTCGTATCGCCGACTAAATTTTACTATTCACGAAATTCACTATTCACGTTAATAGGAACATCGCATAAAACTGAAAAAATTCACCACCAAAAGCTCTGATACCAGTTGTTGGGAAATAAAACGAGAACGAATAATTTCCCTATAACCAGATTAGTGAGAATGCGAAATAAAAGAGGAAAAATAATACATGAAATTGATAATGGAGTTCAACTAATTTTGCCTACGTCTCCGGACTGCTGCAGATCTTTTACTAAAGAGAGAAAAATTACAGGTGTTTACAAAACACTCACAACTCACAAGAAAGCTCTCTAGTATTGGGAGAAAGAAATGACTTGGGATGATATTGAAGCTAAATGGGTTAGGGTATTTATAGTTAAAGCTTAAGGACTAATCTTATAAATACCTTAAAGTATGTAGGGACTAAAATACAATTACCCCATTAACAATTTCAACAAAAAATAAATCCACCGAATTCGGTACCCCCAATTATGACTTCCAAAGCCCCTAATTTTGACTTCTCCTAAGCCTCCAATTTTGATTCCCCAAAACCTCCAATTTTGACTTCCAACACCAATTAGTAGGGGCACCAACTGTAAGAAATAATTAGCGTAACTTCATTATAACTAAAATTTTCAGTGAAGCCAACACTTCATCAATTACACGGTTAAAATCTGAGAACTAACCTTACTCATAAGACTGGCAAGTATGTTATCATTTTGAAGAGAAAATGGAGCCATGTAACTTCCGTCACCTCCAAAAATAATAGCCATAGGAAACCTTTGAGGGAATCGACGAGAAAGGTCTGTTCTCTTTTCATCTCCACCAGGGAAGAAGTCCACAAAAGCCAACATTAAATCAGAGGTTGCAGATACCTACAGTGATCGAATAACAAGTTTCAAGTTTGAAGCTACACTAAAATTTTCATTTTGATAACACTTATATCAAGATTAGAAAACTGTTAAAAGAGTACATATAGAATTAATGCATAAATTCCACGAGTTTAAACTGTAAGATATAGCACAAGCCCAATCGATGATAAACTTTGCACTTATGGTAACCGTTTCACATCCAAGTAGAAATGTAGCATACATCTATCAATGTATTAATTTAATTCTCATCTGTTAGAAACAAAGCCTACTTGAATATATTTATAAAGTAAATTGAGCAGTAAATTAAGAAATATCAACGATTGACCACAACACTAAGATTAATACTCTAACAATCAAATAAATATGAAAAAGAGTGAACATTAGACTTGAGAAAAAGAAAAAAAAGTGTAGGGTTGTTGATGTATAAATGATCGTTTAAACACTAATATATTTATGACGTGAGATGTTAAAAAGTAAATATTTTTTTGTTTTAATTTTAAACTTTTAACTAAAATGTTAATTTAATATAAAGATAATCAAATAAAGATAGATATGTCTTTAATTAAAGATTAAACTAAAATATATATAGCTTTTGATTTATCATGATATTAATATTACGAGAGTTAAAGTCAGAATGGTCATTTTATGACAATTAAATAATGTAATTGATTACAATATATTACTTAAAAATTAAATTATTTTTAATACATGAATCAAATTATTTTAGTGGTTAAAAAGATAGTTATTAATTTATTATTACTAGTGAAGACACCAAATTTTATCCTTTAACATTATATAATATATTTACATTATAATTTATATATATATATTTTTTTACATATGGTGCATACGTATGTACACACAAATCTGTTACATTTGCAGGCCTGTTACACGAAGCCCAACTGTACACAACCCAAACGCGTGAGTCCAAACGTGTAGGGTTTCCAGAACCCTAGCAGATTCATCCTCAGTGCCGCAAGCTTCAACGAGAGCCCCCACAGCTGTACGCCTCTCAACAACACCAGTTTTCTCGGCGTCGTGGTCACATGAAACACCCAAAAACAAACCAAGCCAAGATCGTGGACGTGTGGGACTCCAACCAACACGTTTCAACCTACCGAACCATCCGGCGCTAGAGTCTCGGTCATCACCAACAAACACAAACAAGATTGCATTAGAGTTTTAATCGGTTATAAATACCTAAAAATAGGATTTTTATTCCTATAAATATATGTAATCAGAACCCATTGGAAAAAAGACACGCAAAAATCCACAATACATAAAAGATTACCACAAAAATCTTACTAGAGTACTAGAAAAATACAGAGGAGAGGAAGCACTTGTACCTTTTCGAACAGCAAAGAAATATAACAAAGGTAGAACCTTTTTTCGTTTCGTTGGTGACTTGCATGCGTTGTTGTGTTGTTTTCGCTCAAAAACATCAAAGTTTTCGGCCGATGAATGAGATGAGGCCCTTATTTTCGAAAATATTTTTTTAGATCTACTATTCTCTAAAGCTCGGGTTTTAAAAACACACTTGGACTTTTGAGTAAAGAAGAAGAAGAGCTCCTTAAAAAACGGTTTTTTGTTGTGGACCACCACCCATGACCGGCGGCCGGCGAGGTGAAAGCCACCGTTTTCTGGAAACGAGTGGCGGCGTTCATCATTTTGGATGAACAAACTAAAGAAAACGAGAGAGAGAGGAGGGGTTTTCGTCTGGGGAAGAGAGAAATGAAGAATAATAAATTTTTCTTTTTCTTTTGACTTTCATATTTGCAACCATCAGGACCCGCGCCTGATCCATGACTCGACCCATACCTGCAAGGGACCCGCATGTTTTCGTTTTAAATGGGGTAAACTACATTCTTGGTCCCCTGTAGTTCTTAAAGTCCTAATTTAAATCCCAAATCCGATTTTAAAGTCAATTTTCTCTTGAATTCGACCTTCAATCATGGTTTCCTTTCAATTCAGTCATGTTACCATTATTTTGCTATTTTTATTATTTATTCCTATTTATTTTTATTTTTATTATAATTATATTTATTTATTTTTATTATTACTTTATATATAAACATATACTTTTTTATTCTTATTTCGTTACCTTCTTTGTTTTGTTTATAAATTATTAGGGATATACGTATAAAAATTTATACCTTCATATATATATATTACTGTACTATTAGTATGTTATTTCCCCTCATTTATAGGCATATGTTTTTATTTATTTGCTTCGTTTTTCTAATATTTATTTATGTGTATATATGTCATTATTATTATTCTCATTTTATTTATTTTGTTCATTTTTGTCTTTACTTTATTTTCTTTTCTCTAATTTTATATTTATTGTTTATTTTCGTTTCATCCTTTTATTAATCGTTCTTGTTTTCTTCTCTAATACGTTTCGAGACTTTTTGTAAGATTACACTATTAAAACTATCAGAGGTAAGCAACTTGGATCGTCATTTTACCTTTTAATTTAACTTTCAAGTTTCTTAATTAAAGACAACTGGAAATTGCACAGTACCGAAAGGGCAATTCAAGGGTGTTAACCCTTCCTTGGTTGTAACCGACTCCCAAATCCGACACATCTTTGGTAAGACGCAGATCAGGTAAGAAATAGGGTATCCGATCAACCCATTTGTTTTAAAATAAATGATCGGTGGCGACTCCAACCCATTTTTCAAGTCGAAGCCCAATTCCGGGGCCCAACCGAAAGAAGGTTGCGACAGCTTGGCGACTCCGCTGGGGACGTAAGTGAGTCAGGCTAAGGTAATTTCCAGTTGTCTTTTTAATGAAAAGGTAAGTTTAAATTTTAAGGTAACATTTCGATCCTTATTACTTACTTTTGATTATATTTTCGAGTAAATAGTTGTACTGACCGTTTTTTAATGATTTCAGCCCTTAAAGATTTTTCATCCAAAGGCTCTATACCCGAGCTCCGAACCCGTTTTAAGTGGGGGTGAAAGCGACGCCTTCGTGTGAATTTATTCACCGTATGGGCCTAGCAAGTAGCCTTCGGGATTCATATACCTTATGCCTTCGTGTGAATTTATTCTCCGTATGGGCATAAGGGAATGTGTCCTCTCGAGTTTAACTTAGTCCACACAAGCCTGTGATGGGTTTCGGACTAAGGGTCTGGTCGGTCTAAGGGGGCGCCAGCAAGGAGAACTCGAGTACCGTTTTTAGAACCCAAACCGGGAGGCTTTGAATAAATAGAGCCTACCCCAAAACCACATTCCAAAACCTAGGACATTTCTTTCCTAACCTTTTTATTTTTATGTTTTTTTCATTTACCATTTATTTTATTTATTTTTATCTATTTCTATTTTACTAACCTTTTTGCCTTGTGTTTGTTTTAGCATTTGCATCATAACAAAAGGCCATTGATCCCTAAAAAGGTGTTTATTAAAACTCAAATAATCTGAATTTATGGACAAAGGTGTCGTAATACAAGAGATTGAAAACGCTGAGGCACGACTATGGTCCGAGAAGACTCAAAGTGAAAAGGGAGACAGTCTTCAAGGAAGCTATGTGTCAGAGTTGGTTCGCTACACCACTATCAGCCTAAAACAAAACAATGTACAAGAGCTTCGAGATATCTGGGATAGTTGGAAGAATGATCGGAGACAGAAGTTCAGCCAACGGTACGGTGACATTGCACTCTTGCTTCATGTTAAAACTGATGAGCCCTTAATCAGAGCCATGGTCCAATTCTGGAACCCGGGATATAGTTGTTTCACTTTTAACCAAGAGGACATGGTGCCTACCATCGAAGAATACACTACACTGCTGCATTGTGAAAGCATCAAGCTTGAGCGAGCCTACATTAAACACATCAAAAGCCAGCCCTTCAAGAATGCACTGGCCAAAGTTGCAGGAGTAGATGAGAAATGGGTAATCGATCGGACTCAGCGTAGAGGCAGTGGAGAAGGAATTGAATGGATCCACATAAAGCAACTAATGAAAAACCACCCTGATGAGTGGAAGACTATAGACCTTTTTGCACTGGGTTTGTACGGTTTGATTATCTTTCCGAAAGCTTTGGGGTGCATTGACGCTGCCGTGGTGGAACTATTTGAGCAACTTTCTAAACGAGTTAACCCAGCACCAGCCATCTTGGCCGAGACCTTTCGATCGCTCAACCATTGCCGAAGAACTGGCGGAGGAAGATTTACCGGGTGTATTCAGCTCCTTCAGGTCTGGATTCACAGCCACTTCTGGAAAACTAACGGGGTTGCCTACCGTCGTTTCAGCACCACCTATTCACCTCTAGGTGAATTCATCACCTTGAAATGGCATGAAGGCGCTTCGAAAGAAAAATGGATGAAGGTCTTTACGCATCTTCAGGATCGGGATATTGTCTGGAGAGCCCCCTGGCTATTTCTCAGTGACGTTCTTTTCCGATGTGGTGACTCTGACACTGTGACCTTACTTGGACTTTGGGGAGCAGTCGGGTATGCTCCGCTATTAGCACTTAGACAGTATGGAGCACGTCAGTTTGTCCCAGCAACATGCAGGTTAGCTAGGTCAGAGTTTGAGTATCACGGCGACAGCTATAATAAGATGATCAAAGAAACAGCCGATTCGTGGAGGAAAGTATTCCGGATGGATGTTGTAGCTGCCAGAAGCATGCTCACTCCGGATTATGTGGAGTGGCGAAGATTGAGAAAGAATGACAATATCCCGGTGCCAGACTGTGATGACACCCGGACCATGGAAGAACATCTCAGGCATGTCCCTTCTGAACTCGAGATAGCCAAGACCGAGTTTGAAGCCGTGAATAATGAGCTGAAGCAAAGAATAAAGGAACTTGAAGCTGAACGTTATCAATGGAAGCTCGATCCTGACTCTCAGAAAGATCGGGCAGAAAAACTGGAAAAAGAACAAAAAAGAGTCCGTTTTGAGCTCGAAGACTTGAGAAAGGGGTATCATGACAAAGTCAAGGATAACTCCAAGTTAAAGGTAACCTCTGAATACTGGAAAGACGAGGCTCATAGCCTGAAAAGGAAGTTTGAAGGGCCTGATGAGAAAGCTTGGAAGGAACAGATGAAGACTGCCCAAAGACGCTTGGCAGATAGTCAATATCAGAACCAACGTTTGAGAGTTCGGATAGCTGACTTAGAAGAACGACATGAGAAAGATGGCAAGACAATAGCTGAGTTAGAAGCTATTGTATATGGGTTCAAGAGGCAAGCAAACGAGCTTCAGATGGTGCCTTTCGACGGAGGATTACAATGGCGTTTCCGTTGGGAACAAGCACAGCGAAGGGTGAGGGCCCGAGACGCAACCATCCGAGATTTCCTGGATCAAGTGCAAAAAGCAGCCCGTCATCTTCACGGCCTAGCAAGGGAAGCGGGTGTGGTTCGACAAGGCATTCAACCAGTGACAGATGAATGCAGAAGACTTGTCAACCTACTGGAAGCTGTTCGGGGTCTAGAGGATTTAGTCCAAATGTACCTTTAATCTGTTTTTATGTCTCTTAGAAGATAAGACATTTTTGTCTGAACAAGGGTTATTTATAATAATGAACACTTTTCTGGATCAATGCCTCCAATTGCATACATCATGCATTGCATTTCTTACATTTTATATTTCATGTCTGTTTATTTTATTTTTTTTCCATGTTTTTACATTCGTATTAACTAACAGAACATGTCTCAGACACCGAGCTTACCACCACAAGCATCAGATACACATCACCCGCACAATACTCGAACAAAAAAAAGACAAATGGAAGCCAGAATGGAGAAGATCGAAGAGCACATGGCAAGACTTCAAAAGGAACTAGAAGATAAGATGGCTCAGAACAGTGAAAGTACTCTTGAGTCCATCAAGAAAAATCAGGAGTCCTTGGTCGACCAAATCGTAGCCAAGTTGTCGGGTCTACAGCAAGCTAGTGCATCAGGGGGCATTTCTTCCGAGGGAGTGGCCATACCACCAACCCCGCAAGTGGTTATCTCACCCGGAATATTACCCGGGGACGCATCTGCTACTAAAGGGAAAGCCGCACTACCCGGGGACTCATTCGTTACCAAAGCGAAAGTTGCACCTGCTGCGAAGATGCAAACTTCTACAATCGTCCCTGATGATCATCCGGACGATTATCATGTCCCAGACTTTGATGAGGAAGATAAAGCTAAAAAGATGGAAGAAAAGATAAAAATATTAGAAGATCAGATAAAGATGGTCCAGGGAGACCATGATTATTATGGAGTGGATGCAATGGAGCTGAGCCTAGTTCCAGACTTGGTGCTTCCACCAAAGTTTAAAGTTCCTGAGTTTGAGAAGTTCGACGGGAACAGTTGCCATTCAGCCCATATCACTATGTTCTGTCGAAAGATGACAGGATATGGCGGGAACGATCAACTCCTGATCCATTGTTTCCAGGAGAGCCTGTCCGGTTCAGCTATTCGGTGGTACAACCAGCTTAGCCGAACTCATATCAAGACGTGGAAAGACTTAGCCAAGTCTTTCTTGGAGCAGTATAAGCATATCAACGATATGAGACCAGACCGGGTCATGTTACAAAGCCTAGAGAAGAAACACAATGAGAGTTTCCGACAGTACGCACAGAGATGGAGGGATTTATCTGTGCAAGTTCATCCACCCTTGGATGAAAAGGAAACTAGAAAGCTATTTGTACAGACCTTGAAGACACCTTACTTCGGGCACTTGGTAGCAATCACGTCGGGAAGTTTCTCAGATTTAGTCATGGCCGGTGAAATGATCGAGTTGGCCATTAAACAAGGAAAGATTGAGGGAGGAGACTCCAGTAAAAAACCCCCCATGAAGAACAAAGAGCGAGAGATCAACAATGTAAACACATATAGTGTCAGCAAGGGGGTTACGATCTCAAGCTCAAATTCCACAGCAGCTGTACCATCCGGTACTTCTAGACAGAACCAGAGAGAACCAAGAAGAGAAAGGGAAAGAGAGCAGTTTGACCCCATTCCCATGACGTATAAAGAATTATACCAACAGCTCTTCGACACTCATGCAGTGTCGCCTTATCCTATGAATTCAATAAATCCCCCTTACCCGAAATGGTATGACGAGAGCGCCCACTGCGAATACCATGGCGGTGTGCAGGGGCATTCGATTGAAAGTTGTCTCGCATTCAAGAGACTTGTGCAACGAATGCGTAACAAGAATTGGATCACTTTCAACTCCGGAGCACCAAACGTCGCCCAGAATCCCTTGCCCAATCATCAGGAGACAGGAATCAATGCCGTTACTACCGAAGGGGGCAGGAAGGTTAAATCGAGTGTTTCAGAGATCAAATCTCCTTTGGCTTGGGTATGGAGCCAAATGGTGAAGGCAGGGCTTCTTGAACCATATCCAGATACGACAGAAAATGAAGATGGTAACCATTGTTGTTACCACAACGAAGAAGGACATAAAGTACAAGATTGCCCAGAGTTCAGATCGTTAGTCCAACTCATGATGAACCAGAAAGAGCTGGAGTTTTACGAAGAAATTCTAGATTCTTTGGAAGCAGATGTTTGTGCCACCGGAGAATCATCAGATAGAAAATTTGGTAGGGGTAGTCCTTTGATAATTACCCCTAAGGCAAGCATGACAGTAACGACACCAGCCAAGGTGGTAATCTCCGCGCCTCGCCCTTTCAATATAAGGACAATCGTCAAGTGCCATGGAAGTACGAGTGTCAGGTGAGTACTTCCGGAGAAGGTAATAGTAAAGTGGGGCAAAGACCACTGGAGCCGTTCAAGGAAGATGTGCTAGTTGTCAATGAACCTATAAAGGAGGAAGAAGCTAAAGAGTTCCTCAAGATCTTGAAGCACAGCGAATACAACATTGTAGAAAAGCTCCATAACTTACCTACACGTACTTCAATGCTAGCACTATTTTTAAGCTCGGAAGCACACCGAGAAGCGTTGTTGAATGTCCTTAATCAAATGTTCGTGCCACAAGACATACCAGTCAGCAAGATGGATCGACTGGTGAACAATATTCAAGCTGATAATCTCATCTCGTTTTCAGCTGATGAGATTCCATCCGGAGGAAGAGGCCGAACAAAGGCGTTACATATTACTACCTACTGTAAGGGGCACGCTTTACCAAGTGTCTTAATCGATAATGGTTCAGCCCTGAACGTGATGCCTTCGATTACATTGAAGAGGCTACCAATCGATACCTCTCATATAAGAGCTTGTCAGAATGTGGTCCGAGCATTTGATGGGACCAAAAGAGAGGTAATCGGAAAAATCGAGGTACCATTGACCATTGGACCAGCCACCTATGATGTTGAGTTCCTTGTGATGGATATCATGCCATCCTATAGCTGTCTTTTGGGAAGGCCATGGATTCATCAAGCAGGTGTAATACCCTCCACGTTGCACCAAAAGGTTAAATTTGTTATTGACGGAGCCTTAGTAACTATCAACGCTGAGGAAGATATCGTGGCAAGCGTGACCACGGAGGCTCCATACATCGAAGTAGACGAGGAAGCGGTAGAATGTTCGTTCCGCTCCTTGGAGTTTGTGAATGCCACATTCGTGGCGGAAGGAAAGAGAATCCCAAGACCTCGACTCTCCAAATGCACAAGGATGGAGATCAAGCAAACCCTAGGCCGAGGCGCCAGAACCGGGAAAGGTTTTGGGAAATATTTGCAAGGGATGATCAATCATGTCCTTCCTATCTCAAATTAGACCAATTTGGGCTCGGTTTTCAGCCCAGTTATCATGAAAGAGAAAGGAGATCCAAAAGAACCGGGAGAGAAGATTGGCCAGATTGACTGGGAACGAATTTCAATGGAAGCCCATGACATTCCCGCCGCTTTTCAGAACATTCAAGTCAGGTGGTTATGTGTTTGAGACCACCATATCCGAGTTAGAAACGGCTCTGGAAGATCTGAACGTTAATGCCGTGACCACAGAAGATGTTGACAACGGAGATAGATTCGGGATATGCCTTCTGCCACATGGGTTCGTGCCTAGCAGTTGGTCGGTGGAAGAACTACCTGTGGTTTACAAGAATCTTTCAGAGTAATATTCGAACTATCCCTATTTGCTTATACCCGGGGCAATAGGTGATCTTTTGTAAGGGTGAATAAATGTTTTGTTTAAGTTTAATAAAGGATGCATTTTTCTTCTCCATGGCAAACAAATTTTTCTTTTATTCATTATCTATCTCCTTCATTCCAGTACTTCATTTCCAGTTACTCTCAAAGTTAGTTCTTGACCGTTCCGTGTGGGATATTATCCTCTCACACATACACATCTTCCTCCTTTCAGGTTCCCAGATAACGATAATGTGGGCACTGATGATCCTGATCCGGGGGTGGATTTTGAATCAACCATTTGTCTTGGGGAATTTGATGAATGCGATAATGAAGAAGAGTACAACTTGCCTACCGAATTGTTGAGAATGATAGAAAGAGAAGAAAAACAAATACTGCCACATGAGGAGGCGATCGAAATCTTAAATTTAGGCACTGAGGAAGATCGAAAGGAGGTTAAAATCGGCACGACTCTTTCGACTGAAGCAAGAAAAAACCTGATAGTCTTACTTCAGGAGTACGAAGATGTGTTTGCTTGGTCGTATCAAGACATGCCGGGACTAGACACAGATATGGTAGTTCACAAACTGCCAATCAAACCAGAATTCAAACCTGTGCAGCAAAAACTGAGAAGAATGCGACCAGAAATGCTCCTTAAGATCAAGGAAGAAGTCAAGAAGCAATTTGATGCCGGTTTTCTCCAAGTAGCCAAATACCCTGAGTGGGTGGCCAACATAGTGCCTGTGCCAAAGAAGGACGGGAAAGTACGCATGTGTGTCGATTACCGGGACCTTAATAAGGCCAGTCCCAAGGACAACTTTCCTCTGCCACACATAGACACTCTGGTGGACAATACGGCCGGGAACGCCTACTTTTCATTCATGGATGGATTTTCGGGGTACAATCAGATCAAGATGCATCCCGAAGACATGGAGAAGACCACTTTCGTCACAATGTGAGGAACTTTCTGTTACAAAGTGATGCCTTTCGGATTAAAGAATGCTGGGGCAACATATCAGAGAGCTATGGTGACCTTGTTCCACGACATGATGCACAAAGAAATCGAGGTTTATGTCGACGACATGATTGTCAAGGCACAGACCAAGAGTGAACATGTCAAGAATCTAAGGAAGCTCTTCCAGAGATTGAGAAAGTTCCAACTGAGACTAAACCCTAGCAAGTGTACCTTCAGGGTAACATCTGGAAAACTACTAGGCTTTATAGTCAGCAGGAGAGGCATACAGGTCGATCCTGATAAGGTTAAGGCTATCCAGAATCTACCTCCACCACGAACCCAAAAAGAAGTCCGAGGTTTTCTGGGCAGACTAAACTACATAGCTCGGTTCATCTCTCAGTTAACCGACAAATGTGACCCCATCTTTCGTCTCCTCCGAAAGAATAGCCCTGGAGCATGGGATAAAAACTGTCAGATTGCATTTGAGAAGGTAAAAGAGTACTTATCTCGCACTACTGTCCTGATGTCCCCTATCCCAGGAAAACCTCTATTTTTGTATCTCTCCATATTCGAGAGCTCCATGGGGTGTGTCCTGGGTCAACACGACGAGTCTGGGAAGAAGGAAAGAGTCATCTACTACTTAAGCAAGAAGTTCACCGATTGGGAGGTCCGATATCCTCCTATTGAGAAGGTTTGTTGTGCCCTGGTATGGGCTACAAAAAGACTTCGACAATACATGTTGTATCACACTACTTGGCTAATTTCCAAGTTAGACCCACTAAAATACATGATGGGTGTACCTGCTCTATCCGGAAGGTTAGCCCGATGGCAGATGCTTTTGTCTGAATTTGACATCGAATACGTGAGCCAAAAAGCGGTAAAAGGCAGCGCCATATCCGATTTTTTGGCAAGCAGAACTGATGAGAGCCATGAGCCGCTGGACTTTGATTTCCCAGACGAAGACTTAATGGCCATATCTTTAGAGAAAGCAAGCATTTCAACGGACAGTTCCTGGAGAATGCACTTCGATAGGGCATCAAATGCACTAGGACATGGCATCGGGGCAATTCTAGTCTCCCCAGAAGGGAGTCACTACCCATTTACCAGCAGACTGAACTTTGATTGTACCAATAACATGGCAGAATATGAAGCCTGTGTCTTGGGAATTCGGGCTGCACTGGGGCAAAATATAAAGACTTTACTGGTGTATGGAGACTCAGCCTTAGTAATCTATCAGCTCCGAGGAGAGTGGGAAACCAAGGATATAAAGCTGTTAGAGTACCGAAAACTAGTGTTGGATCTGCTCGAAGAGTTCGACGAAGTCACCTTCCACTACGTGCCTAGAGAAGAAAATCAAATGGCTGACGCTCTAGCTACCTTGGCAGCCACATTCAAGGCTGGCGGGGAGTCTGAAATGATGCCAATTAACATGCAGTCGTATGAGTACCCAGCTCATTGCTACCAAATTGAAGAAGTGAAAGACACTAAGCCTTGGTACTACGACATTCTGCAGTATATCAAGCATCGGAGTTATCCAGAAAAAATCACTGAAATCGAGAAAAGAACCCTTAGAAGGTTGGCAGCTGGATACGTCATTGACAGAGAGGTTTTATACAAGAAAAGCCATAACCAAGTTCTGTTAAGGTGCGTCGATGCTGAAGAGGCAAAAAATGATAGTGGAAGAAGTATATGATGGAGTTTGTGGAGCACATGCAAATGGGCATATGATGTCAAGACAAATAATGAGATGCGGATATTTTTGGTCCACACTGGAAAGTGATTGCATCAACTATGCTAGGAGATGTCATAAATGTCAGATTTATGGAGACAAGATAAATGTTCCACCCCATCCGCTTCATGTAATGACGTCACCATGGCCTTTCTCTGTGTGGGGCATGGACGTTATCGGGCAAATCCATCCGAAGGCTTCGAATGGTCACCGTTTCATTCTCGTAGCAATTGACTATTTCACGAAATGGGTAGAGGCTGCGTCATACGCCAGTGTCACTCAATCCACTATTTGCAAGTTTCTGAAAAAAGAAATTATATGTCGGGTATGGTCTACCTGAAAAGATTATCACCGATAACGCAACAAACTTGAACAACAAGATGATGAGTGCTGCCTGCGAACAGTTCAACATAAAACATCACAATTCCACTGCTTACAGACCAAAGATGAACGGAGCAGTAGAAGCAGCAAACAAAAATATTAAGAAGATAGTGGAAAAAACAACTGAAACTTACAAAGACTGGCATGAGAAGTTGCCTTTTGCTTTGTTCGCTTATCGAACCTCGGTACGAACTTCGACTGGGGCAACTCCATTTTCACTAGCCTATGGAATGGAAGCAGTGCTACCCATTGAAGTCGAGATTCCGTCTCTCAGGGTCTTGTCAGAAGTCAAACTGGATGATGCAGAGTGGGCACAATCCAGATATGATCAGCTTAATCTGATAGATGAAAAAAGACTGAAAGCCATTCATCATGGTCAAATCTATCAGAAACGAATGATCCGAGCACATGACAAAAAGGTGCGCCCGAGAATATTCCGTGAAGGGGATCTAGTGCTAAAAAGAATTTGGCCAGTCCAGAAAGATTTCCGAGGAAAATGGACGCCAAATTGGGAAGGACCTTATGTCGTGAAGAAGGCTTTCTCCGGAGGAGCCCTTATCCTGGCTGAAATGGACGGACCTGAGCTGCCACATCCCATTAACTCGGACGCAGTCAAGAAATACTTCGCTTAGGATGAAAACCCGAGAGGGCGTCCTAAGTTGAAAAAAAAAAAAAACAAAAAAACAAAAAAAAACAAAAAAACAAAAAGAGAAGAACGTTTAGGGTGAAAACCCGAAAGGGCGCCCTAAATTGAAAAAGGAAAAAAAAAAGGAAAAAATAAGAGAAAATAAGGTGGGTTCAAGATGAAAACCCGCAAAGGGCGTCTTGCAACCAAGGATGGGTCCAAGTTGAAAACCCGGAAAGGGCGATTTGGATATTAACGGTGGAAACATCCCGGCACATGAATCTTCTACGAACTCAACAAATCGGAGAAATATTGCACCCTCCCAAACGTTGTCGCATTTTCAAAGATCCTTTGGCAAAGGCTGCATTCAAAGTCACCAAACGGCTTTTCAGCTCAGAAGTGCCCACGTTATCGAGATCTAAGACATTCATTTACACATCATTGTGTATTCGTCTTCTAGAATGTTTGCCATGTATTATTTGTTCTTCTCCTCCCTTATGAATAAAGACCATCTTTCCTCCAATTCCTTTCGAGCATCTTGAATTAGATTTAAACCTAATGGTTTATTTATTTTTTATGAAAGATAATCGCATATTACTGTACAAAGATTCATTGAAAAGTACAGGTACCCAGAAGCCGATCAAGGCTCATGCACATGCTTGAGATGGTTGAGGAGCATCTCCAAAAAAAAAAAACCCAGTATGTGCACATCAGATTCAAACATTTGAAGAATTCAAGATCAGAGATCGGAACTTCAAGCTTTCAAAATCAAAGAGTCAACAACGACAGGCCACCAGAAATCAAGATTTCTCTCCAGAGCCCAGAATAACATATGTTGCCCATACATTTTAGGCATACCTAAGAGCATGATATCCATACCATCGCATATATGCATATCTTTGCAGGTTTTACCCAGAGCCAATTTCAACTTCACAACGAAGGATATTGGACTCCAGACAACGCAAGTTCAACTTCACGACGAAGGGACCGCTGGTTGTCAACAAACATTTCTCAAATTCAGAGCCAATTTCAACTTCACAACGAAGGATATTGGACTCCAGACAACGCAAGTTCAACTTCACGACGAAGGGACCGCTGGTTGTCAACAAACGTTTCTCAAATTCAGAGCCAATTTCAACTTCACAACGAAGGATATTGGACTCCAAACAACGCAAGTTCAACTTCACGACGAAGGGACCGCTGGTTGTCAACAAACATTTCTCAAATTCAGAGCCAATTTCAACTTCACAACGAAGGATATTGGACTCGAGACAACGCAAGTTCAACTTCACGACGAAGGGACCGCTGGTTTTCACCAAACATTTCTCCAACTCAGAGCCAATTTCAACTTCACAACGAAGGATTTTGTACTCAAGACAGTACAAGTTCAACTTCACCACGAAGGGACCGCTGACTGTCAACAAACAACTTCTCAATGTCAGAGCCAATTTCAACTTCACAGCGAAGGATATTGAACTCAAGACAGCACAAGCTCGACTTCCCAGCTAAGGGACGACCGACTGTCAGCAAACAATTTCTCAATTCCATAGCCAATTCCAACTTCACAAACAGATTGACTCAATTTCAGACGAAGGAGTCATCTGCAACACATCATATCGAAGTTTTCAGGTCAAGTTCCACCTTCACGACGAAGTATCTTGAGCTAGAAGACGATTCAGAGACCAATTGTCAAAAGCTTTGAGCTCGTTTTCAACTTCACGACGAGGGATTTCGTGCTCATCATTTTCCAGTTTAAACTTAACCTCACGGAGAGGGAGTCATTTCGACAATTTCAACTCTACGACAGAGAATGTTCGATATAGACAAAATTTGTGTCTTTTAATCTTTGCTCTATTTTCGTTACACGATAATGAGCAAAGAGGGGCAGCTGAAGACACCAAATTTTATCCTTTAACATTATATAATATATTTACATTATAATTTATATATATATATTTTTTTTACATATGGTGCATACGTATGTACACACAAATCTGTTACATTTGCAGGCCTGTTACACGAAGCCCAACTGTACACAACCCAAACGCGTGAGTCCAAACGTGTAGGGTTTCCAGAACCCTAACAGATTCATCCTCAGCGCCGCAAGCTTCACGAGAGCCCCCACAGCCGTACGCCTCTCAACAACACCAGTTTTCTCGGCGTCGTGGTCACATGAACACCCAAAAACAAACCAAGCCAAGATCGTGGACGTGTGGGACTCCAACCAACACGTTTCAACCTACCGAACCATCCGGCGCTAGAGTCTCGGTCATCACCAACAAACACAACAAGATTGCATTAGAGTTTTATTCGGTTATAAATACCTAAAAATAGGATTTTATTCCTATAAATATGTAATCAGAACCCATTGGAAAAAAGACACGCAAAAATCCACAATACATAAAAGATTACCACAGAAATCTTACTAGAGTACTAGAAAAATACAGAGGAGAGGAAGCACTTGTACCTTTTCGAACAGCAAAGAAATATAACAAAGGTAGAACCTTTTTTCGTTTCGTTGGTGACTTGCATGCGTTGTTGTGTTGTTTTCGCTCAAAAACATCAAAGTTTTCGGCCGATGAATGAGATGAGGCCCTTATTTTCGAAAATATTTTTTTAGATCTACTATTCTCTAAAGCTCGGGTTTTAAAAACACACTTGGACTTTTGAGTAAAGAAGAAGAAGAGCTCCTTAAAAAACGGTTTTTTGTTGTGGACCACCACCCATGACCGGCGGCCGGCGAAAAATAAATAAATAATTAAAACAATTAATATATAATTTATATTAACGAGTTGGTTCAAGCGGTAAGTAGCTTGATATCGTTTAAGTAACGTCTTAAGTTCGAGTCATTGTGTATGTAAAAAATTATTATTAGAAGATTCACCTACTAGAGTCAAGTGTAAAATCCGGATCAATCTGGATTAACTATGACAAAACTTTAAAATAGAATGACATTAAAAATATCGAATTTACGATTTAATTACATGCAGAATTGATTTAAAATGTTTTATACATCTAAACCCTAGTCCTCTCCCTTTTCTCTCAAACCTAGTTTTTTTTTTCAATATTTTTGTGTCAGAATCTATTTTTCTTTGATCTTTGTTTAGCTGGCGGCGACATTAATCTTAATGTTGGTTGTTGACTGCCGGGGAATATTAATTCTTTTATTTTTTTATATTATGTTTTTTTATTGAGTCTTTGTAATTTTGAATAAGTATCTATGTTCTTGTGACATGATTTTTCTCTGCTCTTGTGACACGATCCTTATTTTTTCCGGTACGTTTTTTGCATACCTTTGCGGTCGTTTTGGTTCTCGCAAAAAAAATCATCACGACATTTATTTTCTAATTGGTTAGTCGATAGTCACATATAGTCAAATTCCCTCTTTTGGTAAAAGGGTTGTTTACCGATGTAATCAGAATTGTGTAGCAAAGCAACCTACCAGATTATTTGGTT
Organism: Hibiscus syriacus; assembly: GCF_006381635.1. Lineage (NCBI taxonomy): Eukaryota > Viridiplantae > Streptophyta > Magnoliopsida > Malvales > Malvaceae > Hibiscus > Hibiscus syriacus. The sequence continues at coordinate 2,354,368 of NW_024061944.1, read as the reverse complement.
TGCTCTCCACTCTTTTATCACTTCGTCAAACGTCTCATTCAACAGAGATAATGATTTTGTATGAAGGTTATTGAGTTTTGATATTGGTCGTCATTCTCAATGGAATGATTTAATTTTATTCATATTTTTAGGTTTATTATTTACTTTCATTTGAGTATTTTAGTGACTATTATCTCCAAATTTATCTATTTATTCTAATACGTTGTAATTTTAATTCATTCTATCATTAATAAGATCCGGTTACCATTAGGGATGGCAACTCAACCCGAATCCGACGGGTTTCGACCCGACCCGACCCGATCGGGTCGGATTTTTTTTAAAAAAAAATTCGGGTTCGGGTCGGGTCGGGTGTTTTTTAAATGCACTGTTCGGGTCGGGTTTAGGGTAAAAAAAATCCGACCCGAAAAATATATATAATTTAATCTTATATATTTAGGGATAATTACAATAATATCCCTCCATATATAATTTTTTTCAATTAAGTCACTGTTTTCATTGAATTAAATTTTTTATTATTATTTCGGGTCGGGTCGGGTCGGATCGGGTTTCTAAGTCATATATTCGGGTCGGGTCGGGGTCGGGTCGGGTGAAACATTAATTTTGTCAGGTCGGGTCACGGGTGGAGAACCCTTTCTTCTCGGGTCGGGTCGGGTGGCTCAAAAACCCGACCCGACCCATTGCCATCCCTAGTTACCATTGTTAAAAAAAATTACACGCATAATTGTTTTCGGCCTCGTCTATTTAAATAATTGAAGAATATGATTAAAACACTTTAAGTATAATTGCGTTTATTTTTTGAAATTTATTAATTATAATCATTATAAAATATTTTACATTTAATTAATTGTATACAATTACACCTGATTAATTATAAACAAATGTAATTATTTTGTGACTTCTTAAAACATTTTATCAAGGTAAATTTTATACAACCTTTTTCATTGGATTGACTTCATCTTAATTTTTAACAATGATAACTATAATTCATTATTAAAACAATGGAAGACAAAAAGAATTAGAATTATAATGCATTTGAATATAAAAAAATTGGAGACAATAATCATAAAAAATTCATATAAAAATAAAAATATTAAACTCAAATATATAAAAATGGAACATTCTTTTATCAACATCAAAAGAACCAGTAATATTCATAAAACTTATTATTTATGTCAAACGAGATGTTTTACAAAGTAATAAGAAGTAGTAAGGGAAACAAATTATCTATGAGGCTGTTTCGATACACAATTCTGATTATATCAACAAACAACCTTTTACCAAAGAAAATATTTGACTATACATGACTACCGATAAACCAATAAAAAAACAAATGTCATGAAGTTTTTGTGCAAGCACTAAAATGACTACAAAGGTTTGCAAAAAATGTATTAAAAGTCATAAGAATATTGCCACAAGAGTAGAGAAAATATGTGTCACAAGCAGCGGCATATTTAGAATTTTTTTTAGGGTAGACACACATATATTAACAATATAGTTTTTATATATAGGTTATACGATAAAATTTCAGGGTGATCATCATAAATTTTAGGATGAACACATATATATTAATAAAAGAAAATTTTGAATTTTAAAGAAGAAAATTCAAATTTCAAGAAATTTCACAGTGAAAACGTGTTCGTTTTAAAACCAATGTCAGTCCGCCACTAGTCACAAGAATAAAGAAAAATATGTCACAATAACAAATATTTTTTATCAAAATTAAGAAAAAAAAATAAACAATATAATATAATATAATATAAAAAAGAATTAATGATCACCAACAATTGATAATTAGTATTAAAATTAATATCTTCGTTGACTAAATAAAATTTAAAAAAAAAGAAAACGATAAAAACATTGACAAAAAAATATTAAAGTTAAAAACTTATGGAACAATGATATAAATAAATACAGTCGATCTCATGATATTTTACACTACTTATTCAGAGCGTAGAGACAACTACTCAAAATATCAAGAGGGCCCAAGTGGACAAGTAATTAGTTTTCAACTCACAGAGAGACGGTCTAGAATCACCCGATGGAGACGCATTTTACCCAAAGTCCAAAAACCACGCCAAAGAGATGAGATAAGCTTAAATCACAAATTTCCTTGGCCCCTCGGCCAACTGTATTACTAAAGCTTAGCCTCGTTTATTAAAACAATCAACCATTATTTAAAAATTTTAAAAAATGATTAAAAATGTGTATGCATAGTTATATACAATGCACATATGTGTGGGAAAAAACTATTAATACAATTAAATTTTTTAATTATCCCAGTCATATAACTACAATTAAGCAGTACTTTCCTCTTAATTATATTTTACCGACGTTAATTTTTTTCTCCTATATTCATTCGCATTATTTTTTTCCGGAAAGAAGTAGTATTTAATTATTTACTTTTCACCCCGAAAGGAGTAATATTTTCAAATCGTAGAGTGACGTGAGAATTTTTTTAACTCAACCATGATTAACAGGGAACAATTAGGGGTTGGAGAACCAGTTTATAATCAAGAGAGCTGCTGCTCTTCTTAGACTTAGATATCGATGTCCAAGAATGATAATCGGAGAATCAATCCGACTAAATCGCAGGATCGAAATACTTTCAGTTAGCTTTCCATCAGTCAACTTTAACTGCAGCAATGCACTTAATAGTCCTTGTCCCGTTGATTACCTCGCATATATCCGCCGTTATCTACCGTCAAACGACAACGAGTCGGAGTCGATGAGTGAGGATTCAGACTTACCCGTCGATGCATTTTCATGCGAACATTTTCGGATGTACGAGTTCAAGGTGAGGAGGTGCGCGCGTGGAAGGTCACATGACTGGACCGAGTGTCCGTACGCCCACCCTGGTGAGAAGGCCCGAAGAAGGGACCCGAGGAAGTTTCATTACTCCGGAACTGCTTGCCCCGACTTTCGCCAAGGAAACTGTAAAAGAGGCGATTCCTGTGAGTTCGCTCACGGCGTTTTCGAGTGTTGGCTCCACCCTGCTCGTTATCGTACTCTGCCTTGCAAGGACGGAACCAGTTGTAAAATAAGGGTTTGTTTTTGCTCACACGCCGGAACAGCTTCGGGTGTTGCCACAGCAGAACCCGATAGGAAATGGATCTGGTTCAGGTGATTTGGATCATGTTGGTTTTCCCATGCGCCACCGTCAGGAGTTTGGTTCTTCACCAACTTCCATTTTTGGCTTCGCCTCCTTTATCCTCATCTTCTGAATCACCTGCTACGTCACCCAGGGTCTCATTTAATTCAGTGAATGAACTTGGTGCTTTTATGCGAAGTCTGCAGCTTGGTAAGGCCAAAATGAGTTGTGCCTGTTCCCAGGACTGCAAATGGGATCGGGATTCGGTTCTCCTCGTGGTTCCACACTCCCACCAGGCTTTTGCAGCTCTCCTTCAACTCCAACCCGTACACCGACTCGGTCTAGCCTCGGCAAGTGTGACTTCTGGGAATGCAACGCTTTCGAAGAGGAACCTGCGATGGAGAGAGTGGAGTCTGGGAGAGACTTAAGGGCAAGGATGTATGCGAAGCTGAGCAAGGAAAATTTTCTTGGCCGTCTTCAACCAACAGGGTCGGGTCCTGATGTTGGATGGGTATCTGAATTGGTGAACTGAAGCTGGTTCTTCGGAAAGGATTGGCTACTTGCCATCTGTTTTTATTTTACTATTGAAATTTAAACCAAAACCGGTGGCCTATTGATGATGCATCTGGTTTGTTTATTTGGCACTGTATATAGACGACGGGGAAAGGGAGATCGGAGAAGTCTCTATTTTGTGGTGTTACTGCCTCCTTTTCTTCGATATTGTTCATGGAACAAAAGAATTGCAACTTTTGTGAACCACTATGAATCGTGCTTTCCTTCCGGGTTTCTCTGTAAATTTTCCTATCGTGGTTAATCAATGTAATATATTTCTTCTTCTTATTTTCCGAAACTTGCTTAGTGGTTTAGAATTGAAAAGCAAATCTGTTCCTCAATAAGCTCTAATTATAATTATGAGCTTCATTGAAGTTGGTTCCTCAATAAACAAACTTGTTCAGTGGTTCTTCCATTAAGGTTCACAAAATATATAGTAATAAAAAGATTGGAAGATATATCAGTCTTCTCATTTCCATTTCAAGGTGGGGTTTGGGGTAAAACTTATCTTCGAGTCGATGGATCCTGGAAATATTAGACTATAAGTTCATCATATGTCTTTTACCATCTACATCTAGAAAGATACCGGTTTGTTGAGATTCTCAGACTTTGTGAGTTATTTGGGAAATTTGAATTGGTTATGCACAATTTTCTTGTTTAGCATATATTTTATTCAACCAATTCTATTACTGATTATTTATAATTATAATATGATTAAATCACATCTTAGAAAAATAATCAATCTAATATGTATAGACCGGAAAGTCTTAGGAGGAGGGTGAGGTGTTAACTGTGTAATCTGAATTGATTCTCTTTTTCCTTTATTTTTTGGTAAACTATAGCATTTACCACTTAACTATTCAGCTCTTTTACTTCTACCATTGATCTTTTAATTTTATCAATCATACCACTTAACTATTTAATTTATTCAATCAAGCTGCTCGCCTTTAATATCTAGCGGAGATGTTGATGTGAGAATTAATAAAATCAGTATAATTATATATTTAATCATCAATACTTATATGTTCTATCAATTTGGTCATAAAATAAATTTAATCCACCAATTAGATGGTGACACATGTCACCATTAGATTAAATATTTTTCCTATAATTTATATATTTATCTTCCAACCAGATGGTGACATGTGTCACCATTTGATTGAATGAAAACCAAATAAGAAATGAAGAAAGAAGAACAAAAGGGGCAAGAGGGTTCAAACCTAGATCCCTGGATTAGCTTGTGCATGCCTTCCCATTGAGCTAAGCTCCATGTTTGTGTTTTTAATTATACAATTCCGTATATTTTTAATTATTGACTCAAAGATTATATATAATTCATATATAATTTGAAATTGAAATTTTTAAAATTAAATTAAAAAATTCAAGTTCAAATTATATATAGTTTTTTAATTATAAATGTGAAAAAGAAAATATTAAATTTATTTTTAAAATATATAAATCTTAAATTTAATTTTTATTTTTATCTTAAACTTTTACTAGCACTTACTAGAATATATATGGTATTGTAAAAGTAATGACACAAAAATGGTGCTTGGGTTAGTGGTAAGGCGTGCACAAGCTAATCCCAATGACCTAGGTTTAAATCCTTATGCCCATTTGTTCTATTTGGTGACACATCTAATTGGTGGATTAAATTTATTTTAAGACCAAATTGATAGGATGTATAAGTATTGATGGCTAAATGTATAATTATGTCGATTTTATTAATTGACACGTCAGCATTACTGTTAGATATTAACGACAAGTGGATTGATTGAATAAATTAAATAGTTAAGTGATTTAGTTGACAAAATTGAAAGAACAATAGTAAAAGTAAAAGGTTAAATAGTTAAGTGATCAATGATATAGTTTACCCTTATTTATTTTTCTCTTAATTGCAAGTGTGTGATCTTATCTACACAATAAAAGTGATTATTTGTATAAAATAATAAAAATATTAAAATATATTTTAAAAGTACTATTTAAAATTTAAAAATGTATCATAAGATACAAAATAATAAATTATTTGTAACACCCACAGACCGATGTGGGTGACCACATCCGATCTAAGATGTTATATTAGGGCCACCGGAGCGGCACACAGTAAAAATCTCGGAAAAATTTAAAATTTCTTTTAAAATGTGTAAAATCATAAAACCATTTATAATTAAAATACAAGTTCGAAAAATCATTCATAAATTACAGACATAATTAAAATCATACACGTTAAGACTCGAATATAAAAAACAGAATAACATCTACATGCCCCCTAAACACATGCATCGTACTCTGCAAGTAACGCCGGGGGAAATTCTTTATTGATGTCGATAGTTGCACTGGTTCAATCTTTTTAACCTGAAAAGGGTTAGTAACAAAGTGATCTTTGGGAAGCTCAATAATACAATACTACCAGATGATGCTGAAGAACATGCAGATAACAGGTAAGCATAAAACTTTCTTATCGATCCAAACGTCTACAGGTTTTCAGAATGAGCTAAGTTTCTATGGATATTTCTTCGAGTAACAGAAATAAAGATTACAGTTCAGAGGAAACATTCAGAGAACCAGGTTCAGGAGATCGGAATAGGGTGTCTAGTGTGTTCCCGCAAAACCAGTGAAAAATACATATCTTTTTAAAATAATAAGAATTTAAAACATATGTTTAAAATAGTAGTAAAACCCTCCAACCAAACGTCATATGTAGTTCCCCTAAACTGAATAACCTAATAGAGCACCTTGGGGCCTGAAAGCCTACCCAAGAAAGTTCTCAGGGCTACGAGGCCTACCCAAGAAGAATCTCGGGGTCACAAGGCCTACCCAAGAAAGATCTCAGGGCCACAGAGCCTACCCAAGGGTTGTCTTAGGTCCATAAGGAATTATCAGTCGGTGTTGAACCTATACAAGGAATTACCAGCAGCGACTGAACCTACAAGAGTCTTCAGTCATACCAAAGTCCTAGAGTACTCCGTATAAACATAATTTCAGTCAGTAAACATAGATATAAAAAATATGAGCAGAGATCAGAGATCAGAACAGAAATCAGAGAAAACATCTATATGATCAGGGAACACACTAGAGGTTCCAGATATTATTCGGATGCGATTGGTATTTATCAGATAGGGAGTTATGAAACTTCTATAAACTGATTATATTCAGAAATGAGATCCTCATAATAGGTTTTGATAGCTGATAAATTCATCAGTTATTCAGAACGTGATTTATCAGGATCATAAAGTATTCATATATTTTTAGGAGGCACTATGCAATCAGAAAGGTATTCAGAATCCTATGCATCGGAGTTACTTGTGTTTTCATGAATGACATGAGTAATTCCATTATTCAGGAAATCAAAGGCATTTTGGGCTTTAGGTTTACGGAGAATTCTTAGTGATTTGAGCTAATAAGGGAGAAATGAATATTCAAGGCATTTACGATTTGTGTCGATCTATCAAAATATCGAGTTAACTCGAACTGTACAAATCCTAGCAATGATGTTTGTCAACCGGTCAAATCGTTGCACTTCAAGGGTATTCACTCTTTAATACAAACAACTCTTGTCTATTGGTCATCTTCATAATCATCGTTGAATGGGTCTTATGGAGACAAACATATATTCCTATGGTCTTTATTTTATTTTCACATTGTAACGATATCAGGAAATGTTGACGTACTTGATTTGTGGTTTATAACCCTTTGGGACGATACATCATATAAGTTCATCATCGTTTCTAGACTTATCCAAGTCACTCACTTAATCCTACGTCATTGAGGTTACTTAGGTCATTTAATAGTCAAGTTTATCCTAGTCACTTCAGAGTTTCCAGATAAATTCTATCGTTTTCGAAATTCCAATACATACAATACTTCCATTCCGTTTACTTGGTCATATAATATAGTCATATTGGTATAAAAGGTTGATTTGTTCATTTCAAAGCTAAGGGTATTTAGTTATTCCAGAGCTTGGACGTGCTTTGAATCATATTACACTTCAGGGGCATTCCAATTAAATCATGAATTTAATCAGTGATTCCAAGATTCAAGTGGATCATAATTTAAGTTCTCAAGTCGTCTCCATTATCATGTTCATCCATAGTCTATTTTACTCTTTAAGGGTATTATCGTTATTTCATTCAATTCTGTCAGTGGCATTACTTCTGATAACTTAGGCTTAAAGTATTCTAGTTCCTTTAGAGTTTAAAGTACTTTGCTCAATTGATCACTGGAGGTTATTTTCACCACTAGGGGAAGTCTTGGTCTTTTTTTCATTATAAGGGCATTTTCATAATTTTACCCCATAATGTTATTTTTGGTAATTTCTTATCCAAATATTTCCAACATTTAACCTTTAACAATATTAATCAGAATTTACGTGTTCTGAGATTGATTGATTTATTGATTAAATCATTGAACTGAGATTTATTTCCGATCAGTCTACCAATTTCTTTTTCGAGCAGTCAGAGTCTTATACAATGTTCCATCTTTATTCCAATTTCTGTCTGAGTCCAATGATAGTTAACTACACCTAATGGATCAATCTTTTGGATTCATGCATTTATCATTTATCAGTGAGTTCCGAAAAGCATACAAAAAGTAGTAGAGTATTACATCAGTTTTCGTGCCATATCGATCGATCATTTAAAATCCATTCGATCATCCTCAAACTTTAATTCAATGTCCAATAATTCCTCGGATACATAACAAACGAATTTACGTTAGAAACTGAACTTAAATGAGAAAACGACTTGAATCCGAAGATAAAATATTGAAAAATGCTATCGGGTGAGAATTTAGCAAAACAGACTTCGGATTCGGACTTAGGATATCGAAAAACATAAAATAGGGCTTTTTGGAAAAGTTGAATTTTTGGGTCAAAGTTAACGGTCAAAGTTAACAGGTTAACTCAGACGAGTTGACTCTGACGAGTTAACTCAGAAGAGATGACTCAGTCCGGGTTGACTCGGTCAGATCAACCAGACCCTATTCGACTGGATCGATTCAATCAGGCTAGACCGGTTTCAGAAGCTTCCTGGACCGACAGAGAAACCCCACACGCACTACCGACGCGTAACGGCATGTGCGGCGGTGATGGGGGCCATTTTGAACGGTCGATTCTCCCCTGAGCAATAATACACTTAAATCAATCCACAATATCCCAATATTCAATACAAAACAACTTAAATCAACCCAAATTATTATTCGAAACCTTAACCACCGGCGATCGACGAAAACAAAGATGATGCTTCAACCCACGGGTTAGGTCACGAGCGCCTGAGGACGGTGATGCTAATGGCGAAGGCGGTGAGACGAGACGACGACGGAGGCGTAAGCGTAAGCGATCGGAATCGAAAGAAAACAGGAACGACATTTGCCTTTCCCCGCGAAGCTCCGAACGATGATTTACGATGTTTCACGGCATTGTTCAGTGCGGGGAGACTTGGGTTTTGGTCGCGGATCGATGGGGAGTTGAACGGGGGTAATGGCACGTTTTACGGTGACCAGATGACGAGGATTTGAGGTGATAAAGGTCGGTAGGGGTTAGGGTAAATGATTTGGGGGTTTTCTAATTTTGGGGATTTGGAAGAAATTAATCGGTTTTATCTAACCAAATATAAATGGGTTAATTTGAGATTGAGTCCCTCAATTATCGTCAAGTTTGCACAATAGCCATTATATTTCAAAATCTTGTAATTTGACCCCTAAATTAGGATGTGACATTATTTACTATTAATTATTAAAATTAAATCAAAATAATATATTATATTATATATGGGTTAAGATCCACTTACATCCTTTGATTTCCCTCATTCAACGATTTTAAAAAATGAAAAACTTTTTAATTTTACACTATGTAATTTGATCCTATTACATCCATTTAGTTTGACACCTTTTAAAAACTGTTAGATAAGAGAAATCAAAAGTTGAGATTAATAGAAAGAAATTGGAAGATATTCATTGAAAAAAATAGTTAACCTAAGCTTTTGATTTCTCCTCATCTAACGTTCATAAAACTCTTAGTTTTACACTGTGTGTAAGTGGATCATAACTCATATATATATATATATATAGAGAAAAAATAATTATATTTATATAATCAAATTAACAAACTATTATATTTTATGTATATATCAACCATCACTACAAATATCATATACTTCTATATCTTAGATTATATCTTATATTTTCATATAAAATTGGTAAATATAAAATTGTCCCAACTAATTTAGTGGAAAATATGATATTAAATATTAACATTGATTAATAACTAGTCGGTCTAGTAGGATGAAGTATTAGATGTTTGGATTCTTTAAGTAAGGATAAAAGTTTAAATTCTAGTATTTGCGAATATAACAAATTATATTGAGAGGATCACCCCCCATGTAAAACTCAATTTTGAGCAATCGATCAAAAAATCAGATACTGATGGTTAAATCAAAAAAAATATATTAACATTAATTGGAAAGACGAATAAAATGGATGATAATAAAAAAAAAACTTTATTTTATGTTTGACCCTTGAATTTATACTCACCTTTTATAGTGGCATGTATTCGTTTTTAACCATTGATAACATACACAAAAATATAAATACTTAATCCATACTTTTTTAGAGAAAATAACAATTCTTTAAATCCTAATATCACTTGATGGGTGAGGCACATAGATATTTTTTATTCAACATATACCCTTAAACTTGTAATTTGTTATGCCCATTGACCCCATTTTTGTAACACAATTTTTTTTATAAACAACATTCTTTATCATACTATTGTTTATTTTATTTTAACCATCATATTTTTTTATATAGTTAGTTATTAATATAATATTTTTAGTACACAGATAATTAAATATTTAATGTATAAGATGACATTATCTTGTATAATAATAATAGTTTTAATTTTTAAATTTTGTATATTCTATAAACATAACCTATAGTATTTAATAAATCAATGATTTATTTTTTATTTTAATTTTAAATAATTTAATAATTTAAACCTGAAATAAAATAACAATATATATTACCATTTTATTAATAAGAATTAAAAAATAATTAAAATGAAAAGAAATCAAAATCAATTCCTAAGTACTAAGTAGGGTTCAACGCTTTCCTGCCTGGAAAATTGTAATTTATACATTTTAAATAAAACCAACATTTAAATTAAGATCCGGTTAAAATTGAAAGTTAAGTATATAAATAACTCTCAGATTATAAGACGACGCTATTTTATTGAGTTTATTTATTATTAAAAATTATAAAATAATTATGTGATACACAAATTTTTTTTATTGAATCCCTTAGTTATTAAAAGTTACAAAGTAATTAGTTAACTATTTATATGTTCCAAACTTATCATTTGTTGTTAAATAATTAACAACCATCTGAGTTAGAAGTTAACTTTACTACTTGGGATATAATAAAATCACATTTTAATAATTTCTATTGGGACAATCGTTGCCTTCAAACATAACTCGACAATATAATATTTTAATCACTAGTTTAACAACATAACATTTCAAGCATAAGCTTGATGGCGTAAAGTAAATGAAGAATCGATCCACAAAATATAATTCAAATAATTTTAGGATCAAATTTTATCCCATTCTATCAATAAATTAATGTCTAACTCAAACAAACATCAAATTTTAAATAGAAAAAGATAAATGTGAAACATATGAATGACCATGTGACTATTTTATAATTTTAAACATATAAATAATTTTGGCGTGTATAAAACAAACACACTACAGTTATAACCTAAAAATTAAAAAAATCTTTTTATAAGGTTTTTTTCGTGTAAGTTTACAACTTTTTATGTAGTTAAAAACTCAAAAATATTTATTTTATTTATTAATTTGTTACTTTGGAGTTTAAATGGAATGGAGGTGGTCGTGGTTGAAAAGGATTAAAAAAGAAAAACGGACAGAGGAAGAAAATAGAAGAAAAAGGAAGATAGAGTATGACTTGCCAATTATCATCATAATCTCAAAAAGCACGGGCCGAGTAAATATATCTCTTCTACAAAAGAATTCAAGATCGGACATTCCTCGTCATAAATCCTCGCAGATCTGCGCCGTCTTTCTGAATCCATCCAACATTTTTAATCTCTCGCTCCCTTGTTAGATCTTTGATGGATTTCATGAAGGTCTTCGATCAGACGGTCCGCGAAATGTAAGCTCTAACCCCCATTCCTCGAAATCTAGAATCTAAGTTTGATTTGTTACCGTTTCTCATCAAAGATCAGTTGATTTAAATGAAGTTTGTTTTCGTATTCCAGAAAGAGGGAAGTTAATCTAAAGGTATTGAAGGTTCCGGAGATCGAACAGAAGGTGAGATCAATTGCAATTTTATGTTTCCTTGAATGCTTGTTGCATGAAGAAATACGCTTATGATTTGATCCATTGTTATTAGACTCGTTACATTTTTTTTAAAGGAAAGAGTAAGATTACAGTTTGTTTTATGAAGTAAAGAATTGACACTGGTTGAGTGTAAAATATAAATGATTGTGAGAAATCAGAATATATTTACTGAAAGTACTGGATTCGTCTTTCAAACAGTGTTTTATGATATTATTGGAAGCTGAATTTGAAATCAGTTATTACTTGCTAGGATATTGCTTTTGATTCAGCTGAAAGACATCATATGTAACTTACGTTAATATTGGATTATAAGTTCGTAAGTTGGTGCTTAAATTCTTTCATCAAGTTTAGGGTGTGATTAGCGGTGCAAAATGAATTGCCCTTTTAGTTGTATTCAATGTTTTAGATCTTCCATGCTTTGTTTTTTTTTATCATAGAGAGGGTCAAGGCTTAGATGTTGCACCCGATATGGAATAAATTGGTAGTTTGGTACCTTCTTTCTTGTGGTGTTTAAAATATGTAACTGAGTTACTAGTTCAGAACTTGGTAGGAAATGATAAAAACGTATTGCATTATGCATGACAATACATTCATTCTTTTTTTTTCTGGTAATACTTTAGTTTCCATTTGAAGCAAGGTTCTGTATTGAGATTGATCGGGTTACATATTTTATATGGAAAATGTATGCAGGTACTCGATGCTACAGATGATGAACCATGGGGTCCTCATGGCACTGTATTGGCTGAAATAGCAGAGGCCACAAAAAAATTGTAATAATTGATTTTTACAAATATTTTCTTTTAACATTTTGTTTTGCGTCTCTCTTGTGGTATTGATATTTGAAAGATATCTGACACTTTATGCTAATTGGATGACCTACCATATCTTGTAGCTCTGAATTCCAGGTGGTCATGAATGTGCTTTGGACAAGATTGGGTGAGACTGGAAAGGACTGGCGCTATGTTTACAAGGTATGCATATTCTGGCTAGCCATCTGATACGGTGAAATTGCCAAGTACTTCAAAACCTTGTTGGCTTATGCTTTTCGTGCCTTGAACATCTGAAACCATTTCTCGACCAGGCATTGACCGTTATTGAGTATTTGATTTCTCATGGATCTGAACGTGCGGTTGATGACATAATAGAGCATACTTTCCAGATCTCTGTAAGGCCTGGATTCCTTTAATTTTCTTTGCAATGTTTTTTGGAGCAAACTTGAATTTCTCTAATATTCCACTTTTTCGATTTGTTTTGCATTTTGCAGTCCCTCACAAGTTTTGAATATGTTGAGCCAAGTGGGAAAGATATGGGAATTAATGTCCGAAAGAAAGCGGAAACTATAGTGGGACTTTTGAGTAATAAAGAGAAGATACAAGAAGCTAGGAACAAAGCTGCCTCAAACCGTGACAAGTAAGTTTTCCTTCAGGAAGTGAAATTCTATGCTTGCTTGTGTTACTTTCATTGACTAAACTGTGTCTGTTACTATTATTAGGTATGTTGGCCTGTCATCTAGTGGCATAACTTATAAGTCCGGTGCATCCTCATACAGTAGTGGTGGCTTCCATGGTGGCGGTGATGGGTATGGAGGCCTAAGTAGCAGAAGAGAAGTGACAGCTATAGAGACAGTTATAAAGAAAGCAACATATATGGAGAAAAAGTCTGATACAGATACCTATGTGAAGAGGCATCAAGGGACTGCAAGTGAGAACCAAGCGAATTCCTCTAAGGAGTCTAGACTTCATGGCTGGTTTATTTCTTACACTGTCCATTGTTATTTGAAAGTTATTTAATAACCTGGCTTTACATTGTCAGCTTTAAGTTGGAGAAAGTTTTTGGGCATATCCATTTTATTTGGTTATGAACTCCATAATTACTATTACATGCTGCAATGCCATATATTTGGTTATAGGAATCATGACGCTTTTGTTAATCCGTTTGTTTTAGATGATGGTTCCTTTTTTTTCACAATTCATAATACCTTGGATGATGAAGTTCATAGCACCTGCAACCCTTGCAGATATACCTATTCATTTTTTTGCAGCTGTCCCCTCGTCCTTTGCCCAAGGATTTCTTCAAAATCATATATCGTAATGTTTGTTTGCAGCAAGGACTCGAAGAAAAAATTCTCCTCAAAGTTGAGTGATTCAAATAAATATAGTCAAAGCACAAGCACCCCTTCAAATAATTATGATGATGAATTTGATGATTTTGATCCCCGGGGAACGTCCAATTCTAGTAAGAAAAAAATCATTCCTTGAGTTGAGAATGCTTCTTCATAGGTTTTCTTTTTATCTTTCTAACTTAATTTTAACATGTTATAAGTCCCGTTTCTGCTAGTTCATTTTGTCAACAGGCCTAGGGTTTGTTGAAATTATGCTCCTTACTCTTCACTCTTCAGTAATGGGTTTTTATGTAGGATTTGTTTTATAAATGCATTATTGATTATACTTTTGACAGAACCTGCGGCTGGAAGTTCTAAGCAAGTGGATCTGTTTGGGACTAGTTTGATGGATGACCTCTTTGATGCACCAGCATCAGTCCCTATGGAAAAGTCTGCTATGAATACTTATTCAGCAGATGTTGATCTATTTGCAGATGCGACTTTTGTGTCAGCACCAACCAAGGTGATTCACGAATCAAGTTCTCAGGCACAGGTTGATCTATTTGCTTCCCAGCCTTCCATTACTCCTGCAGCTTCTCCAACTGTTGACCTATTTGCTGCCAGTGATCCAGTTGTGCAACCAGACGTAAAGGTAGCTGACTATGAGCCCTTAAATGGTAGCATTATAATTTTCCTCTTGCTGTTACACTGGAAGTAATGGAATATTTTGTCATTTTTTAAACAGATAGAACTACCTTCAATTAACTTCATGTGTGACCCCCGTTTCTTTCCCTTTAATGGAAAAAAAAACCCACAGATAAAAACATTTCAGAACCTGAATTCTTAAAAATGCTTTTAGTTGAGCATGCATTGTGTATGTGTATTCATTAATTTGTCAGTATCATACAGAGGTATGACTAGTAATGATGGAGTTGGGCCATATCTTTTAAATCACGAGGAGCTGAAATCCACTTCCACTTTTCTCATTTGTGCAGGGACAGGTTGATTTATTTGCTTCCCAGCCTGCCATTACACCTGCAGCATCTCCAACTGTTGACCTCTTTTCAACTGCTGACCCTGTTGTGCAACCAACCATGGCAGCAAACATTGAGCCAGTAAATGCTAACATTGTTGATCCATTTGCTTCTGTTCCGCTGAATAATTTTGATGGATCTGACATTTTTGGTTCATTCATGACTCATTCTGATTCAGCTTCAAAAGAACAAAAACAAAACCCCAGTACTAATGATGGAAATGTAAATAACATGAGCACAAAGTCTTCACAAGACTCTAAAGGTTCTCAAATGAAGGATGTTTTTCAGGTTAAGTCTGGAATTTGGGCTGATTCACTAAGCCGCGGAATAATTGATCTTAATATATCTGCTCGTAAGTTATCCGACTCTAGTCTCTACTCTTGGTTATAAAATGTGTATTTTGAATCTTTTTGACTTTTGTATGTCATTGAAACCTTGCAGCCAAGAAGGTTTCACTGGCCGATGTAGGAATAGTTGGCGGATTGAATGATGTAGATGAAAGAGAGAAAGGGCCTCCAACTTCATTTTATATGGGGAGAGCAATGGGGAGTGGCTCTGGTGTGGTAAAACTGGGTTCAGTTCTACTACCGTAGCAGCTGGGGAAGATGATCTTTTCTCAACCTTGGCAGCCACCAACAGTATCAATTCGGGAGCTTTAAGTAGTTTTGTTACTTTCCCCTTGGCATCCATTTTCGTATTTGGGACTGATCCAACATGTGCATTTTGGTATGTTGTTTTTTTTTTTGTCGTTACACTCCCCACGAAGTCTGTTGTTCCAGTTAAAACATATGCATGCTAAGTTGTTGAGGTTTGATTCAAACTAAGCTGGACCATATTTTTGGTGACCGCACACTACCTTGAGATTAATTTACGGCCTGAATCAAGTTGTATAGTTTGTGTATCCGAGGATCATCCGAATGCCTGTCAGTCTATTGAACTTACGATTTATGAGACCGTTTCTCTATATTAAAAGCCTGTACTGTACTCGTGTTGAATAAATATTATTCTTAGTTTGTCTTTTTTACTTTCTAATGAGGTTATTGACACATCTTAGCACTCTTATGTTTGCTTCCTGATGTTCATGTAAAACTAGCAATCAAATAACTGTTTGCTGCCTGATGGAAACAACCCGATTACAATTAGCAGATCATGGGCAAAGAGGATTGTAAATGCGATCACGGTTGAGAATGATTTTGAAATAAATCTAAAATATACGTTCTGATCTGATTTTTTTGAAAAATCAAACTGAATTTTATCAGTTTTGATCAATTTTACTAATTGTTTTTCTACTTTTTATTACACTATATAATATTTATTTATTTTTAATTAATTTAACTATAAAATATTTTTTCTATTATAAAAATAAAATTTCTATTATAAGTTAAATAAAAAATAAAATTTAATTGAAGTCAATACTTTTGATCATTTAAATATGATTCTTATGTCCGAGAATTGAGTTTCACCGTACGTATATTCGCATATGGATTCTCATCTCACTTCTTTGTGTGGGTCAATGTTACAACTTAGAATGATTATTTCAGATTATGTATAGGTCAAAATTTCATTCGACTTTATTTATTATGTTGATTTTGATTGTCTTTGTATACGTTTCATATCAGTAAAATCATGATAATTGTAATTGAATCAAATGAAGTATACTTTAATAGGGTAAAGTATAAGAATAGTCCCTTGACTATAGAGCATTGCTTTATTGAGTCTTTCAACTATTAATATTGATGGGACTCAAAAAAGAAACATTCTATGGTAGAAGGATCATTTTGTAACTTTTAATAGCCGATGAACTCAATAAAACAATACTCTATAGTCAGAAGATCATTTATGTACTTTACACAATTTAATAAAATTGAATCAAACATTACTATTTAAAGGGTAAACTATACAAATTTCCCTTATATTTTTGGTTTGTTATTTTAATATCTTATGTTATTGATTCATTCGATTTTGATTCCTCAGTTGTTAACTCATGTTAATCTATTAACGGAAGTATGTGCCAATAATTAAAAATAATAATAACAAAATAATCATGTCATTCTTCTTCTTTTTCTAACATTTGTGACTCTTATATAGTTTAAGATGCCAAAATGAGATGATTGTTATCTCTAGAGATCTCGAGTATGATTGTTATCTAAGTGGTTAAAGTGATAATTATTATCTCTAGAGGTCTCGGGTATGACTGTTATCTAATTGGTTAAATGGATGATTGTTATTTGCAGAGATCCTGAGTTTGAGCATCAACAACTGTGAGATATTTAAGTGTTCATTGTCAAATGGTTAAGAGTCTTTAAAAGAGATTGTTTTAATATATTCAATATCAGTTTGAAGAAATCGAGCTTTTTAAAGAGGTGTAAGAAAAAGAAGAAGAATGATATATGGATTATTTTTTAAATTACCAACTCAGACTTTCGTTAATGGGTTAGCGGAAGTTAATGACCGAGGGATCAAAATCGAATGTATCGGTAACGTAAGATATTAAAACCACTTTTTTTAACCTTGACTAAAATCAGATGGCCTAAAAATATAAGAGATCATTCATATAATTCATTTTTATATAAATGGATACTTAATTATTATTATTCAATTCCATGTGGCATGTATTTAGGTTTTTTTTGGCTCAATAGGCTAATCAAGGAAAAATATTTGGGATATAAGCTTGACAAAAAATTATTTTGGGATATATGGCATTTTTCACAATACACAGGAAACTCGTCACATCGAGGTGACAAGTTTCGAAGGATATTATTTTTATATTTCATGTTTATTATTTAAGGTTCGAGGTGACAAGTTCTATTAAAATAATATTTTTTTACAGATATTTAATTTAAATAGAAAAATGAAAAAAAATCTTTAGAACTCGTCACATCGAGTTGAGGAGTTGTTTGTAGCCTGAATGCATTTGTTGTATTTATCTTTTTAATGTAAGGAGTTTGAACGTCATACTATATACTGAAAAGTTAAGTAGATTGTAATACATTTTGTTTAAAAAAACAACGAACTATAAATATTAAATTAAACCATTAAACATTACATTATGGAGACAAAAAAAAAAGAACTGTGAATATGACATTAAGAAAAAAAATAAACTTAAACGCTACGTTAATGACGTAAATAAAACTAACCTTACACACACCTAAACAGTAAATAAAATCATAAACATAACAATATTCTTTATGATGTTTTAATCTTCGTAATCAGTAGACACGTCAGAAGTAATATTAAGTTCTTCAATTCTCCATGTTTTTTCTTATTGTCGTTAACGTACAAATTGGAACCATGCTTCAGGGTCTCTATCATCTATGTTTGCTTCTTCATCATTTGTCTGATTTGGTGGGATGTTCGAGCTGGAAACAACATCCTCAACCGTACGAGCAAGGTCGAGATCAACGAACTCTACAAACAAATCAACATTAAACAAAGAATGATAGAAGTATGTCTCAATCATACCATCAAGATCGACATCATCCCTTAGATGAAACCTCGTGCATGATAGTGGAAATCTATAGTGTAACAATGATATTCTTCTACTGCTTCCGAGTTGAACCCTTGTTTATATATTGAACTTCAACTCGTCTAGTTGAATTTTTTTGAAACATATGGCTAAAGATTTGCAATAAAAAACTGTTGCAAGAATAGTTGTCATAATCGTAAATTTTTGTTTCGAATGAGTAATTTAGCTTTCACCTCACACATATTAATAAATTTATAAAAGGTTTATGATCTAAAAGGTTTCTTCCATGGTGCATTATTTTGCCTATGAGAAATGCACATTTTTTATATGAAGTGATAAATTACTACTAAAAAGTTTGTTGAAATGAGTTGATATATCACCAAAAAGTTGCTGAAGATAATTAATTGGACATTGAATTTTTTTTACCA
Organism: Hibiscus syriacus; assembly: GCF_006381635.1. Taxonomy (NCBI): domain Eukaryota; kingdom Viridiplantae; phylum Streptophyta; class Magnoliopsida; order Malvales; family Malvaceae; genus Hibiscus; species Hibiscus syriacus. The sequence goes on along the minus strand of NW_024061944.1, from coordinate 2,335,345 downwards.
TGGTGCATTTTGCCTATGAGAAATGCACGTTTTTTTGATATTAAATGATATATCACCGCTGAAAAGTTTGCTAAAATAAGTTGATATATTACTGAAAAATTATTGAAGGTAATTAATTGGGCACTGAAAAGTTTCAGACATGGTGCATTATTTTGCCTATGAGAAATGTACGTTTTTATGATATGAAGTGATATATCATCACTAAAAAGTTTATCAAAATGAGTTGATATATCATTGAAAAGTTGCTTAAGATAATTAATTGGGCACAGAAAAGTTTCTACCATGGTGCATCATTTTGCCTATGAGAAATGCACGTTTTTTCTGATATTAAGTGATATATCACCACTGAAAAGTTTGCTGAAATGAGTTTATATATCACTGAAAAATTTCTTAAGATAATTAATTAAGCACTGAAAAGTTGACTTTTCTATTTATGGTTAACAATCAAAGAAGCAGTTCTTTGTACAACTGCATTGAACAAGCAAAACCTTTCTCAAACTATGCCTAACATATTTACACAGTGGTTCACTTAAATGGTCAAGTTATCCAAACTGATGATGGTGTTATGTTTATGTCAAGAAGTCCGTAAACATGATGTTCCCTTTAGATGTATCGCATCACCAAATGAAGTAGAAGATTGAAAGAATACTTGGAGCTCATGTTTAATGTTTGAGTTATTGACACATAATTTCAGAGAGTTCGCTCAAATATGGAGCAATGCAGATTGATGATGACGATGATGTAGCTGTTATAGTTGTTCTACATTAATCTTCAAATAATCATTTGATTGAGATATACACTAAAACTGTATATATTCCTACTTCCTCGATCGCTGCACATGTGACCGAAGAAGCAGGACCATCAGAAAATCGAGTTAACCTTGTTGAGCGATTCAGTGAAAGCCTCGCTAATTTCAGCGATGATGATGAAACTTTTATTCTACTACTGCTAAACGATGACACACCAATAGTTGATGATTCTGATATCACTGAGGCTGCTTCAGAGGGAAAAGGTTTTGATATAGAGGATCATGTTTGGGAGGCAGCGATTTCATATGGGCATGCACTACAGAAAGCTCCGTGAGGTAAGGCACATTCACCAACCCCTAGTTACCCCAAATATTACGAACCTAAATGTCTCACTATCATCATCTAGTTGCAACACATGACATAAACTATGATGCCATGAGAAATCCTAAGATTCTTGATATACCGAAGATATGTGCAATCCACTAGGGTACCTCGGACAATGGATCAATGGAGTTGGCAGCTGGGTCCCAGTTTGAAACTAAGAATGATGCCCAATTAGAAGTGAATAAGTTTATATCAGAGCTCATATAGAATTCAATATTGTGGAATTTGATCAGAAGACACATTTTGTTAAGTGTATAAACAACAATATCGACTGTAAGTGGATGATACGTGTCTCATACCTATAGTAAAAGATGTTGTGGCAAGTGACAAGGTTCCACTCCCAGAACAATTGTATGTTGAGCTCTTTGCACAAGATCACAAACACTTAGATTATGATGTAATATGTATATACATCAAGCTTTTGGTAGACAAAAATCCATGGATCCCAATTTCAATTATAGTGGCATCAATCCAAAATACGTTTGATTATATTTCGTCTTACTACAAGTCGTGGATAGAGAAAAGGAAAGCTACGACACTATTTTACAGCGATTGGAATCAGTTATACAATGAGCTCCCACATCTGTTGCACACAATGGAATTTTTCATCCAATGAACCATTATTCGCTCTTATACTGATCTTGCGACCACTTTTGATAGACATGTTATCCTAGGGAAGAGAGTTTTTGGAGGCTTTTCTAGGATTTCAAGTAATCCATTGAAGGTTTTCGTTAATGCAACAAATGGTTCAAGTGGAAGACATTTTTCTCTATGGAGTATACAAACACGTCTTGATGATAGTTGTTGCACAAGATGATGACATAACATTTTCCCCATTGTCTTTACCATTGTTAAAAATGAGTCAGAGGAAATGTGAAATTTCTTTTTGTCAAACTTTTGTTCTTATGTTATTATACAAGATGGGGTTTACATGATCTCAGACCATTCACTTGGGTTGTTGGCGACGATTGAGAGACCGGGAAGTATGTGTTTTCCTCCCCATGTATTTTTGGCATATTGCATACGTCATATTACATCCAATGCTATGACGAGGTTAAGAATAATAAGATCAAGAAAGAGATTATCAACATGGGTAACTTAATTTTTTTATTTTTCTTTATTTATGTTCTTCATTTATTATTGGACTTAAATATAACTTTTTATATGCTTTACTACAATCGAACTTCCGTGCAAGGCTGGAAAATCTGAGGAAATATGGAGAAAAGGTTTATAAGTTTGCAGTTGAAATACCTAGAGAAAGATGGTCACAAGCATATGACGACCAAGGTCGACGTTACAGTCATATGACAACCAATCTTGTAGAATGTATCAATTCAATTCTTAAAGAGACTAGACATCTTTGGTACAAGTATTGTTCGGGAGACTTACTTTAGATTGTGTAAAGTATGGGTAGACAAAGGTGTCCAAGTAGAGGCAATGATCAACGAAAGCAGAAAGCAATGAACAAAAATCAAACACATTCAACATCAATGTATGTTCATAATTTTGCCAAACTCGATTCTGATTACGTTTTCTAAGCACTTGTACGACCCTATGAGGGTGGGAATTCACATACACTGGTAATCTCAATAGAAGATGGTGTGATTGTGGTCGATTTCAAGCCTTCAGATACCCATACGCATACGCAGTTACTGCATGTATGCATGTGAATGTAGACTCATACATATACGCTGATGATAGTTACAATCTACATACTATATGTAACATATACAGTTGTGACTTTAAGTATTTCCCAAATGATGCATATTGGCCACCAACTATTTTTGAAGAATGGTTGCCCAATTCACAATTACAAAGGAAGTTGAGGGGTCATCCTGAATCTAGTTGAATTCATATTGATATGGATGATCATCATTGAGAGCAATATCTGTCAAAGCTTTATAGCCATTGTAGAGGTGAAAGCCACAACATGAAGCACTATCCACATATTCCAAAAAAAACATATGAATACAATTACAAAGGTTTTATTGGCCTGGTCGATAATTTATCAATATCAATAATTATCTTTACTTTTTACTTTTCATATATAATTACAAACTATTCATAAATAATGTTTAACTAAACTCAAATTCATACATATATATATATATATATATATACAACATTTTTCAACAAAATAAATAACTTTTCATCTTCATTTTCCTTTCAATTTTTACATTATTATTATTTTTTCATTCCTCTCAATAAGTCGTATGTTGCATTGGTTTGGTAAGTTTTCATTCTTTTTCTTCTTCTTATGTTGATCAAGAATCGAATTTATTGACTCTTTTACCGATTATTCATCTGAAGACGAGCTTGAATCCAAATCATCAATGCTATAGTAATCAGACCCAAAATGATCATTCGAAAAAATTATGAAATACACTTCCCACAAATGCATGATTTGGTTCTCATATAACTCTATCAACTCACCCAAATCCTATTTATAGTGAAATATTTTCAAAATGACCGTTGGACTCGTCATGCCAACATGATGAGTTCTACCGGCTACAAACCTATTTTTCCATTATTTTTAAATGACTATATATATAAACCTAAAGAACTCGTCACTTCAAGGTGATGAATTCCAAAGATTTTATTTTTCATTTTTCTATTTAAAGTAAATAACTGTCAAAAATATTATTTTAATAGAACTCGCCGTTTCGAAGTGATATATTTCTTAGAAATTAATTAAATAATAAAAACAAAATATAAAAAAATATCATTCAAAACTTATCGCATCGATTTGATGAATTTCCCGTGTATTTTAAAAAATATTATAGATCCCAAAATAATTTTATGAGAGTTCTATATCCCAATTTTTTTTTTCGTTATTGCCCCATTGAGCCTAAAAGAACCAGTGTTTAGTTGTTAATCTCGGCCGCGCTGGAGCCCAACAATAAAAGGAAAATGTCAAATCCTTGTAAAATGGATATATATCCCTTATATGAAAGGTGTCAAATCCTCGCAAACAATTTTCTAGTAGTGAAGGCCCATTTTTTCAATCCAGTCTACCGGAGAGAGTAAAAGAGAGAGGTTGTGTCTGACGCTGCTAATCAAGGCGAAAATGGTGAAGTTCATGCTGATGATCGCTGCCGACCTCGAAAACCTAACCAACCTCCAGCCTCAGGGCGGCTGCGACGATCATTCCTTCTCCTATCTCTTCAAAGTCTCTCTCTATCTCTCACTTTGCCTTGACTTTGCTTTTGTTCGCTTCAGCTGACCTCATTCCATTTTGATACGATTTTCACCTTTGAATTGCTTCGTTTATCTACTTTAAAAGAAGATTTGTTTCTCTTATTGTTGCTTGAGTCATCTCTGTTTGAATCGTTCTTTCACTTATAATGTCAGATTTTGAGTTGAAATCGCTTCTTCATTTTGCTTTTACTAATTTTGCCTGTTCTTTTCTTTCTTTTTGAAATTTTAGCTATTACTGATAAATTCTTCTAGTTACTGTATTTTCCGGTTCATAATATCTGTTAAATTTTGTTTAGATCTTCATCTACCTCCATTCATAGCTACTGCTATGCACGTACATTGACTTCCCTACCCGTTTATTTGTTCTACTCTTTTCAATTTCCTGTTTCTTTTTCCTTCAGAAAATCGCTTTAGTTTCATTTTCTGTTTTGAATATGTTTCTCATCATAGTAACGCGATCGTGGTTCCTTGTTCTTAAGGAACGGTAATGTTACATGATTATTGGTTTTTCTTCCATCATCTGTGGATGCCTATGTTTTAATGTCTCTTTGGATCCTTCCATGATTTTGTTGTTATACTCGTATGCTTTAGTATTCACAATAAGTTTAACTTAGTTTTCTTCCTCCTCTTTAATCACATCTTTATTTTATTTATATATTTTTTCAGTAATATTTGAAATCTTTAATCTATTTGCTTATTGGAGTTTCAGCTAAAATGTGAGAACTGCGGAGAGATGAGTCAGAAGGAAACATGTGTGAGCTTGGGCGATACTGTTCCTCTTCCACAGGGCAAGGCAAACACTAACCTCATTCAGAAGGTAATCTTGTATATTTGTATGTCCTTTAATATCAATTGATTTGAAGTGAAGGTTCATTACGATCTGTGGAACTTATATTTGTTTGGAGTGCTTAGAGCACGGAAGGGATGGGAGAGACAGACTATACACCATATAGTAACATTCTTACTGGGAAGTGGGAATTAGTCAATTTCTTATGAAATGCTTATTCATGTTTAATCTAGCATATCACTTTGGCTGCATATGTTTTTATTCTCATTTTTTAGGATGGTATATACGTGTTTAGTGTTCTTGGATTCTGTCTATTCAGAATATATATATATATATATATATATATTAGTGAGTTTAGTTGTAAAATGATTTTTTTTAACTCAAAAAGAAATTCCAAAAATGTTTACCATTAGATATTAAGAACCAAACCAATATTTAAGCAATCTTATTCTCGGTTTTTAGATGCATTATATTATTCCCTATGATCATGTGTTGTATGATGATTAGAAGCTTGAGGTGATTCTAAAATCAAGTTGTAACTCTGCATGGCTCTTTTCAGTTCACATGCTGTTATGTTGGTTGAGGTTTTCATTTATCTTTCCTTAAAGTTGCTTGTGGTTTAATAAGCTTTTCACTTAGAGAATCCTATTCTCTTTCCAGGGATCATTTGTCTTATATTTTATGCCTTAAAGTAGCCTGATGAGATCTTGAATGCAATCAAACTTCTGCAATTTTTGTGACATATTACTTGTACATTATCATCTATTTTTCTTTATCCATCAATGTATTTACCTCCACTTATTAATGGATGTTGGTGCCTTATTCTTTTCTTTCTTTCTCTAGTGCAAGCTTTGCTCAAGGGATGGGACTGTAACAATGATCTCAGGCAGAGGTAAACCACTGACCCAGGAAGAGAGTGAAGCAGGGAAATATGCACCTTTGATGCTTTTTGAATGCAGGGGTTATGAGCCTGTAGATTATTTGTTTGGTGATGGCTGGAAGGTTGAATCTGTAAGTCCTTGTTGTCAACCTTGATTTTATACTCCTATTTTGTAGCCGGAATTGTGACCATTTGCTGCAGGTAGGGATTCTGAATTCGAACAAGTCATTTGTTTTTAAAGATAAAAAATTAAAATGAAAAAGCCTGTCATGGACAATTAGACAAGTAAAAGTTCAGTACTAATTGAATGCATGGCAGATCCTGCTTAGTATTAGGCCTATCTTAATGTTGCTGAATTTCATTTTATGTAATTCCTCATTGGGGCGTCGATACTGAAGTTTTTCACTGTGTTCAAGAATTGTATAATTAGGCGTTTATAGAGTTACTTGCAGCCATAACCATGCGGAAATTGGTGGATCTTTTTTCTTTTAAAAAAATATTTTTGCGTCATTTGTTTGTGTAGCTGGAGGGGACTAAATTTGAAGGTGTCGACTTGTCTGGAGGTGATTTGCCGAGTATGATGAGAAGGGAGAGTGCCCGGTGATGATATCAAACCTCCGCTCGACTTTTGATGTGGTGAAGTAGTACTATTGGTACTCTCCCCTCCTGTTGGAAACATATTGTGGTAAATAAAACTGACACAGCTCATTCCGAGTGATGGAAATTCGTCACTGGTTTACATGTAGACTTGAAGCATATCCGAAAGCGGCTTAACATGAAATGTTCTGTTTGAAGTATATACTAATAGATAGATATACAATGATAGTGGTTTGAACCGATTGATGAATCACACTATGCTTGTGTCTTAGTGATTTTTTTTCTTTTTTTTGGGTATCGTGAAGATAATTTGCTTTTCTTTTTCTTTTTAAATAAAGGGGTCTCGTTAAAAAACCCTGGAACCAAAGCTCAATCAAATCTACGGAAGGTGAAAAAATTACCTACAGTTGTATTAGAATGAAATATTAAAAACGAAAATCGAAATCCGGAATCAACAAATGACCCAATATCAGCTAGTCTAAAAACTGAAACAACTTGGGTAAAATACAACGCTTACTGGATAAAGACGACTCTACTTAAAGATATTTAGGTTCAGTTTTGTTTTCAAATAATCACTTGATATTTTCGTTACTTCCTTTTCAGATCTGGAAAACCGGTTTTATGATTACTTCCCTCGAAACAAAACTGCGAGAAACTGTTCTGGTATGCTTGATTTCAGTATAATATTTATTACCATGGGGTATGGGTGAGAAAAATCATACTCGAATTGGTTTTCATTTGTAATTTCTGGAATTTTTTTTAATTCGAGTTGAGTTATAAAATAGAATTCGAATAATTTAAATATTAACTTAAATAACTAAATTTTTAGTAATTAGTAAATTAAATTTTAAATTTAAGTTGAACCCTTCAATTCAAATGCCGTTTTCTATCAAAATTTAATTAAATATTATAGAAGTTTAAAATATATATCTGAAATTTCATAATTTAGTTTCAAATCTTTATGTTGAAACATAATTTAAGTGGCTGAATATAGAACGGACGAACGTTAATGATAGAAAATATATATATTAAAAAAGACCAGGCTGGATAAAGGCTGACCCACGTTGCGTTATGAGTGTATAAAATTGAAGCTATTTTTAAATACCGTTAACATTGATGTTAAGTCGGAAAGAGAAATGAAATTGAATCACTCCTCCTAGGCCTAGGCCTAGGCCTGGGGCCTTCCTATATGTTTCCCGTGCAAAGAAACTTTGAAAAATCCATTACCTTCTCCATTTCTCTTGACTCTTCTTTTACATAAAATATTCTGTCCTCCTCTGCCTATTCTCTTTGACTGTTCTTCCGATATTGATGATGATCATACTAATTTGGCCGCCATTCAAGCACCTTAAATATAACTTAAAAAACTCCCTCTTTTAAACGTTTACAGGGTATATTCACCATCTTTTCCTACGGTTTCTGATTTGTAGGGAGGCAAAACACTTTCATCAGATTAGTTCTCTACCTTGATCTTGGCTTAGGGTCTTGATAGGAACACAGTATTCGTATTTTTTGGGTCAGGTTGTACACCTTTTCGTCTCTAGATCTGTAATTGTATGATTGTTTCTATTGTCAAAAAGAGTCGTTTAGGGATTTAAGATGCGAGAGCTTTTAGCTTACTGCATTTGATCGGATAACAGAGGACGTGGTTTCTGGATCTGTCCCCAGAAGTTGAATTCGGGTTTCCAGTGTTGTCTTGAAAGATGCTAACAAGAATTGGGTCATTAGAGGAAGGCAAGGATCTGGGGGTTACAACAAGGACAAACCAATATAAGAGTCTGCCATGGAGGGCACTCCAGTTATTTGGGTTCTTTATTGCTCTATGTATTACTTTTTCGATCATCACTATTTATGCGATCCGGCGTTCCGGTATTTATAGCGCGGAAACTACAGTGAAGTCTAATTTTGTGCCGTGTGATGAACAATCAAATAGTTTAGAAAATTGGAGGAAACCCCAACCAATTTGCTCCATTCAATGAGTGATAACGAGTTATTATGGAGGGCGTCTTTCGTGCCGCGAATAAAGAAGTACCCATTTAATAGACTTCCGAAGATTGCTTTTATGTTCTTGACCAAGGGGCCCTTGCCACTTGCTCCTCTTTGGGAGAGGTTTTTCAAGGGCCATGAAGGCCTTTATTCCATCTATATTCATTCACTGCCCTCCTTCAAGTCCGACTTCCCTCGTTCTTCGGTATTCTACCGGAGACAAATCCCAAGTCAAGTATGCTACTTAAACTCCCTTTCCTTATTTAATATTGTTTTCAATTTTTTTCTGAATTTTATTATTTGTTCCTCCGTGGCGTGGTTTTTGTGTGTTTTTACTTGCTTATGTAATTCATGATGAGTTAGTTCCGTTGCTTTGTTCTTATTTTTGTTTAGAATTTCTCATCTGCAGCTTCTTTGCTGTAAGTGAAAATAGCATGCTTGGGTACCTTCTAAAATTCTGTTTTCTGGGAATTCTTAGTGTTGGACAGGTTATAGCATGCTTATATAAATTATCAGAACTTTGGTTTTTGAAGGCTAAGCACGGAACTGCTGCCTTATGGCCTGTCATTCTTTATCTCTTTCTTTTCAACAACAGTTGGTCTGCCTTAAATTGCAGTTTTTGTTGTTTATAGGCATACATATACCCATATTGATAGCATGAGATATATTTGATTGTTCAACCTGGATCTTTCATTAACCTCAATTTATGAGATCTATCTAGTTATACTTTGTTTTTATTTTGTGCTTCAAACTGCAATATGGGTTTAAGACCCCTGATATTATATCAAACCTTGTTATCGATGTTCGTTGCAAGTAGAGAGAGGAAGTCATTTTCAATGTCATCTAAGAGTGCAGAAAACTGTATTGTTTATAGAGCTTTCAAGTTGTGTGTGGGAATGGGTACTTATTGTCAACTAAAGGTTTGCTTTACGACCAGGTAGGAGATGGACAATGTGTTGTGATTTGAATTTCACAGGATTCTTGCTGGGCTTTAAAATCATGGTCCTTAAGTGAAACTAGGTGTGAAAGAGGTGATTATTTGTTTGGGTTTCCATTGTAAGATAGAAGAATCTGATTAAGAAGGAAAAAGATGTAAAGTTCTGCCGGACATATCAGACTAGGACAGATATGAAAATTAGTGCTCGTAATCTTCAATGGTTCAATTCTTACTAGAAAAGTTTGTTTTTATCTTTGTCTTCTTCTTCAACTCTTTGGAATCAGATGGTGTTAAGATGGCTATTGTGATAACTCCTAGGTACGACCTATAATTACTATGTAAAATGTTGGCTGTTGTATTTGAGGGTTAAGCCTAAGGGGCAATTTTCTTCTGCACCTAGGTACTGTCATCTTCGTATTATCTGTTGTTTTTTTGTATTAAGCATCTCTCTTTCAGTTACAACTAAGCAATTTGCGTTCTTGCTGATTTTTTAATTACCATCTTCATTAAATAATTTGTTGGCACTTGTTCTACAACAGTTCAAATTTAGTTTTTTTTTTATACATTTTGTAGCCCTTTCCCCCTTCTTTTGGGGGTAGAGGAGTTCCTGATTTCTGTATTTGCTTCCTTTGCAGGCCGCTGAATGGGGAAGGATGAGCATGTGTGATGCTGAGAGAAGGCTCCTTGCTAATGCCTTGCTCGACATGTCGAATGAATGGTTTATCCTCCTCTCTGAATCTTGCATACCGGTATACAATTTCAGTGTCGTCTACCAGTACATAATGAAATCCAAATACAGCTACATGGGTGCATTTGATGACCCTGGGCCTTTTGGTAGAGGACGTTACAATCATAATATGGCTCCTGAGGTGAATATCAGCAAGTGGCGTAAGGGGTCCCAATGGTTTGAAGTTAACCGAAAGCTTGCAATCAACATAGTGGAAGATGTTACATTTTATCCGAAGTTTGAACAGTTCTGCAGACCAGCATGTTACGTCGACGAGCATTACTTCCCCACCATGTTAACAATCCAGTCACCAAATCTCTTGGCAAATAGAAGCATCACATGGGTTGATTGGTCAAGGGGCGGGCCTCATCCTGCTACATTTGGTAGATCAGACATTACAGAAGAGTTTTTCAAGAGAATCCACGAAGGTCACGAATGTAGGTACAACGATCAACCGAGCTCGACTTGTTACCTTTTCGCCAGAAAATTTGCACCGAGTGCTATGGAGCCTTTATTACGGATAGCACCAAAGGCTTTGGGGTTCTGACTGTGGAGTGATGAAGTAAACATAGAAGCTGCCACTGGCAGATTTTGATCTTGAAGGTAAATTAGAGATTGGATTCATGGGATTATGGGTAGCATATCAGGTCCTTTCCTTGATTTCATTAGTCATTCCATACAAAGGTGAAATTTAACCCTCTTCAGTGATACATTATGTGTTTTACTTGTACACTCTCCTAATTTTTTTGGAACTCCCAAAACTGATCTGTTTGTACAGACAAGTTCAAAAAAAAAAAAAAATCAATTTGAGTGGCCATTATTATTATTTTAATCTGAGGTGAAATGAGGATCTGTTGCATGGATCTTGGAATGTCTGAATATATGGAATTGATTTTTATTCTGATTCTGATTATGATTCATTTCTCATTTTTTATTGCTTTATTATATCTCGATTGTCTTTATTCTTTGATCGAGCTCTTAGATTTAAGAAAATATATTTTTGAAGGCATTTTTAATCATATAAGTTTTAAAAACATATTTTATAAAATCTAGGATTTAAATTAAAAGGATTTAAATTTTAATAATCAAAATAGGAGTGAGAAGATAATTGAGTGATGAATGATATAATTTACCCATAAAAAAGGTGTAAGGTGCAAATCACACATTAGGTACTAAACGAAACAAATAGTAAATGTTAGATATGATTTTGAAAAAATTAAAAATTTAGGTATTAAAATGAAAAAAAAGCTAAATATTAAATATGATTTAGAAAAATTAAAGTTTAAGTACTAAAACGAAATATAAATAAAATATTAGATATAATTTTAAAAAATTAAAAATTTAAATACTGAAACATATCAAAATTGATAGTTTAATTACGAAACATATAATTTACTCTAAGATTTAATTATTTAAATAGTTGTGATTAAAATTTTAAAGATTAATAAAAAAATATTCAAAATGGGACAAAGAAAGAAGGTAGATTCTTACAGCAGAACCAGGGTTTAAAGGGGGGAGGGAAGGATAAAACCGGCGTGTCCGCCTGTGTTTGACTTGGAGTTTTTAAAATAAAAATGTGGGCATTGGTGGGGTCTTCCACGTGTTTCGGGTTTGTCAGGTGGTGTTTTGAGGGCCCCGCAATGAATCCGCATATTTTTCGTTATTTCTGGACGGAACCCGTCAACTGCTATCATGCTTGACCGCCCTCCCCATTCGTATCTTCTAGCTATTATGATACCGTAATTTTTTGTGGGATCTCAGGAAATACGAACTAATATACGGTTAATATATATTATTAGATATATTAAAAGATATTTAATAAATTTGGTTTAGTGATATTGGAAATGTTGAGTAATAATAGTGTAGTAGGTGTAAATCATGAAGAAATATTAAAAAATTTGGCAACCGACAAACTTAACTTGTTAGTTTGTGTCGATCAAATAAAAAATATATAGATCCATATCAATATAACAAGTAAAAATATGGCAAAACCGGTTTAATTATGACAAAACCGGTAAAGGCTATCGGATATGTTGAAAGTATCGATTAGATTGAAATAAGTATCGACACTTTGGGAATTTAAAAGAGAATCAGTAATGGCGCCTATAAAGTGTCGATACTTTATAAAAATGTATCGATCCATAACGATATAACAGGTAAAAATATTACAAAACCGGTATAGAAATGACAAAATCGGTAAAACGCTACCGGATATATTGAAAGTGTCGATACTTTAATATAAGTATCGACACTTTGGGAATTTCAAAGAGAAGCAGTAATACGCCTATAAATTGTCGATACTTTATAAAAATGTATTGATCCATAACGATATAACAGGTAAAAATATGACAAAACCGGTCTCGAAATGACAAAACCGGTAAATCGCTACCGGATATATTGAAAGTGTCGCTATTTTTATATAAGTATCGACACTTTGGGAATTTAAAAGAGAAGCAGTAATAGCACCTATAAAGTGTCGATAATTTATAAAAAAATATCGATCCATAACGATATAACAGATAAAAATATGACAAAACCGGTCTCGAAATAACAAAATCGGTAAAACGCTGCCGGATATCGGAATGACAAAATAGATTGCTGTCACGCCATCTATTGTCCTCGCAGAATTTGTATGGTATCAGAAGAGAGTCACTTTCTCCAAGGTAACTTGTTCATTTCTATTTTATGTGAATTTGGAAAACATATGTTGTCATATAAAGTTCACTGGTCGTAGGTGTAACGATGGAAACAATAAAATGAGAAAGTTCTTAGTATGAAGCTTAAATAAATTTTAGATCTTTCTCTAGATGAAGAAATAGGGTGCTATCATTTTCCATCCAGACATTGTTATGCACCATGTTGATAGGATAATGTTTCCCAAAAATTGGAAGGTATGTACCCATCATCAAATGGATTTTTTTTTATAAACATTGTCAAGTACCTTGAAAATGAGTTCTTATTCACTCCCTCATAAATGTTTAAGGGTTTTGAGCGCTTCAAAACTCTTGAATTTATCTGTCTGCAACATCGCCTGAGATTTAATGTATATTATGATATGTCCTTGTTATTTTTCTACTGAACTCTGTAGCTTGTAATATTTGTCCCAATTTTCTTGAAATTCTTCCCATGTAGTCAGGTGCTTGCGCTCACGGTTAAATATAAATAATATATCCGATGAAAATATAAAGGAAATATCCAAGTGTCGATACAACTACCCAAGTGTCGACACAACAACCCAAGTGTCGATTAAATCGAAGAGTAATTGTTGCTGTATTTCAGAAGGCGTTTCTAAAGCGAATTTTGTTTGTTTGTTGCTACAGTCGAATCAAAAAGTACGTTGTCCAGAATGAATGCCCAAACTAGGTGCACGCATAAAGTATCGATTCATTTATAAAACGTATCGATCCCAAAAACATATAAACCCATAACTATAATGTAATAGGTAATTTTTCAGTATCACCGATATAAATATACCGGTTTTATAAGAGAATATGTCTACATAATGTATCGACAATTTTTAAATTTATGTCAATACTTTTTTAAATTTCGCGTTTTTGTTTTCCCTTCATTATTTATAGATTATAATCGATACAACCTCTAAATCAAAAAACCCTAAACCTAAAAGCAGAAGAGAACTCTTCGAATCCGACGAATATTAGCGTTCTCATAACAGTTACGATCAGATATTCAAGAAAATTTATCGATGTTTTGCCATAAATTAGTTTGATTGATTTCCATATTAGACTCTTTTTTTCCTTAATGTGTTTGTGAACATTTTCGTTAATGTGTTTGTGTCCCAATGTAACAGCATCCACGCCTAAAATGGCTCCAAAACGTCAGCTTCAGAGGCACAATCTTTCTCAAAGCTTTTCTCAACCAAGCTCTTCTCAACGACAACCTCCTTCTCAACCAATTGATTCTTCTGATCAAATCAGGTCATTCGAAACTCTGAACTTTAGATCCGATAAGGAGAAAGATAGATGGCAGAGGAGTTTCAAAGTAAGGAAGATTCGTCCCGAATGTGTCATTGACCTAGGTTTCTTGTTCGATGATAAATATGGTTTTAGTTTTAAATCCACATTTACACCTTGGGGTTGGCTTGAATTCCTTGGTGTAGAACCAAAATATTACCCCAACCTAGTTAGAGAATTCTACAACAATGTTTCCTTCCAGCGTAAGCCTAATAAGAGTAATATAATAGGAATTAATACCCATGTCATGGGGAATGATATATATATCTCTCTGGATACTATTACAAAGGGTATAGGTGTAGAGAATAAAGGGGATTTAGATGAAAATGATTTAGATATTACAATACAACGGGTTGCTAGAAATAACTCAATTCACCTAGATGTAGAGTCGAGAGTGTTTTACAAAATGCTCACTTGGTTTATTCAGCCTACTGGGGGAAAACATTCAACGATTCGAGACAGCGATTATTGGTGGATAGCAAAGTATAGATCCAAAACGGCTCCAAACATTGCTAAACTGATATATAATTCACTTGTATATATGATCACAAAGGGAGCATCAATTTCAACTTCATTACCGTATGGATGTGTCATCACCCATCTGTTGAATAAGAAAAAAGTTGATTTTTCGCTTGACGCCCCTGTTCGATTAACCCGTAAGATTGACATGTTATTTATTACCAGAGCGGGATATGATTTTGTTGAAAATGTCGGTTGGATGCGTGTCAAGGATGTCAGATTAGATCAAGAGATGGAGGAAATCGACCCCATTGGCCATGAAGACGACCAACCAATGGGAGACGCAATGATGGAAGAAGCTCGAGAAGCTCCAGGTGGAGATGATGTCACAATTAAGACAGTGATGGAATACATGGTCAAATTTCGGGAGCATATTGATTCCTTTGTGAGCGAAATGCGAGCCGATATTACATCATTGCGGGATGAAGTCTCCATCTTGCATGACGAATTACGTCAACGAAATCAAACGAGTTAGGTAATTAATTATTTATGTTTCTAAACATTTACACGTTGTAAAATGTATTTTATTTTCTTTTAACAGATATGGACAACCAAGCAGTCAATGAAGATGACGATGAAGATGATGATGATGATCCAAACAAGTATATTGTGTCTGTAATGCCGCCTGCAAGAAAACTTGTAATTTTTTATGTCAATTATGTCATTGCCTACTTCCCAAGACATCCAAAAGGTTTTAATTCTATTCTTTTGTATCCATTATTTTAACATATAAACGTACAACAATAATCTCATTTTCTTCATGTTGTAGATGTTATCCTCAGAACATGATTATATGAATTTATGCATTTTTATGTAGAGAATTTTATTGTTGCCATTTGGTCTTCCATGATGAGGTTAGAACTGTTGAGCAATTGAATTACTATAGTCAAAATCGTTAATATACAATTAAATGTTAACATTCAAACTTGATTACAATCTCAGGAATAACATTGACCGTGTAATTGAGAAACTACCTTTGTTGTCTGACCATTTTCTATTTATTTGGGTAAGATGAATGTCATTACACTTTGCTGACTTTTATTTGTCTATGATTCCTATATATTTATGTTCGACTGTTTGTGAACAGGATAATGCAAAGTGCAAAAAAGACGATAATGTTACCTACTGTAAAGATCTCAATGATGTTTGGAACGCATTTCCTGATTTTAACGACCTAAATACACTGTTGGTCGATGATTCAGCGGAAAAAATGATTTATAATCTGGTAAGTTACATTTATCCAATATGTTTTTCCAGTTAAACTGGTGTTCATACATTGATTGATTAACAATTTATGTGTTTATATAGAAATACAATTACATATGTCCACATCCCTTCGACGATGCTTCTCATTCGGACGACAATGCTCTAGGTATGACACAAATTTATTTATGCTTATGCGAATTTAGTTTCTTGTTAGTAAAATTGCACCTCATTAGTTTGATAATTGAAATTATTTATATATGTCCTCAGAAAAAGGCGGTAACATACGAGAGTATTTTGAAAATTTGTTGAATGCGCCTAATGTTCCGGACTTCGTTAGAAATAACCCTTTTTCATCGGAATAATTTCGTTGTGGGTACATTATTTGAACATTGTTATGTATAAATTTGTTATGTATATATGTTTTGGTTTGATTATATTGTGTGTATATTTTCATTCGATTCAAAAATACTATAACATATAACACAATAACTGTGTATTTTAATATTCCACAGTATAACATGTGACTTATATGGTAAATATTCCATTCGGATGGGTTGTACATAAATTTATATATCTCTTCCATGTGAGTACTTTATTCTCATGTGACAAGTGTGACAACCCCATCAACTCACAACTCAGCTTTGAACTGAATCAATATTGTCTTTTACCCGCTTGATGGTTTATAACACATGTTTCTTGAACAATATGAATCAATTATGCAATTTACATGTTCAATTTAACACTGCATTTCAAGTTTATTTCATATGAAATTGGAGTTTGAATTTAAATTTCAATTTGAGTTTGAATTTCAATATAAATTTCGGCTCCACTATAAATATTAGCCCGAGTCTTTGTTCCATCCAAACAACAACTTACTCAATGGAAGCATTGTGAGTGTTTTAAATTTCATATCTAAGGTAACAACTTACCATTTTCAAAACTTATTAACTTAGATAATATGCATGTTATCATTGATTATTCCTAATTTCCATTGTTTTTTCCAACATTAAATGTGAGGGAAATCCCGACCATCGTAATTTTTGGTTAACAAGCAGGAATATTAGATATTCGAAGAATGCCTTCCGGATACTATCTATTTCAGCCAGCTCACTGAGGTTGGTTAACCCTAAACCAAAACTGTCTTAGCCAAACATACTTGATGTAGAAGCAGTTGCAGATTTAAAATCTCAACGGTGATGCATTTGGTTCTGAAACAGTTAAAGTATTAGAAACGTTTCGGACGTATGATCTGGGTGGTATACGGGAAATGCAACAAATGACAACTAAAAATTCGATAATTGAGGGCTACAACTTGTAATAATAACAAAAATAGTTAAAAGGTACACGTGTATAAACTATCGATACTTTGCTAAATTAACAATGTAAACGGTAAAATTCTACCGGTGCAATGATAAGAGGCGTACATGACAAGCGTCTGAACTTGTCATTTACGACTATTTGCATTATACCGGAGAACTTTTATCTGTTTACATTGTTAATTGTACAGGGGTTTATGCTTTACGTGTGTATCTTCCATTATTTAACATTATTATTAAAAGATCTAGCATTTAATTCTCGAGAATTGTTTGATGCATTTTGTTGCATTACCCGTGTAGCACCCAAATCATAAGTCTGAAATGTTTCCGATGCTTTAAATGTTTGAGAACCAAATGGATCACCTTCGAGATTTTAAATATGCAACTGCTTCTATATCAGGTATGTTTCTCTCAGATGGTTTCGGTTTACGGTTATCCTATCTTCGTGAGCTGGATGAAATGGATAGTATTCGGAAGGCATTCTTCGCCTTTCCAGTCTTCCTGTTTGTTACTCAAAATTATGATGGTCGGAATTTCCCTCACGTTTTATTTAGGTTGATTGCTCCGAATATATAACGACATTTGATCTCCGAATCGTTGTTGGTTGATTGGTTGGGCTTTTATATCCATATTTGCTTCTCTTTATACCGAGACATTTGAGGATTGTTGAAATATCAATACAAGTTATTAATGTATTTTATATCTGCGTGCAAATGTATCGAAACAAATTATTAAAGAATTATTTTCAGTAATCTCCAGAATGAATGCCCAACCGAGGTGCACGAATAAAGTGTCGATACATTTATTAAAAGTATCGATCCCAAAAACATCGAATAAGATAATTATAATGTAATATGTAAATTTACAATGTAACCGGTAGATATATACCGGTTAATTAGAAAATATGTCTATATAATATATCGACACTTTTTAAATTGTATCAATACTTTTTGTCCAAAATGAATGACCAACTGAGGTGCACGAATAAAGTGTCGATACATTTATAAAAAGTATCGATCCCAAAAACATCGAATAAGATAATTATAATGTAATAGGTAATTTCCAATGTAACCGGTAGAAATATACCGGTTAATTAGAAAATAGGTCTACATAATGTATCGATGCTTTTTAAATTTTTGTCGATATGTTTTGACTAGAATGAATGCCCAACGAGGTGCATGAATAAAGTGTCGATACATTTATAAAACGTATCTATCCCAAAAACATCGAAACCGATAAATATAATGTAATATGTAAATTTACAATGTAACCGGTAGAAATATATTGGTTAATTAGAGAATAGGTCTACATCATGTATCGACACTTGTGGAATTTGTGTCGAAACTTTTTGTCCAGAATGAATGCCTAAAAGAGTGCACGCATAAAGTGTCGATACACTAAAAATGATATCGATCCCAAAAACATCGAAACCGAAAATTATAATGTAATAGGTAATTTTACAATGTAACCGGTAGAAATATACTAGTTAATTAGAAAATAGGTCTACATAATGTATCGACACTTTTTAAATTTGTGTCGATACATTTTGACCAGAAAGAATGCCCAACGGGGTGTACGAATAAAGTGTCGATACTTTTAAAATTGTATCGATCCCAAAAATATTGAAACCGATAATTATAATGTAATAGGTAACTTTACAATGTAACCGATAGAAATATACCAGTTAATTAGAAAATAGGACTAAATCATGTATCGACACTTGTGAAATTTGTGTCGATACTTTTTGTCCAGAATGAATGCATAAAAGAGTGCATGCATAAAGTGTCGATACACTGAAAATGATATCGATCCCAAAAACATCGAAACCGAAAATTATAATGTAATAGGTAACTTTACAATGTAACCGGTAGAAATATACCGGTTAATTAGAAAATAGGTCTACATAACGTATCGACACTTTTTAAATTTGTGTCGATACGTTTTGACCAGAAAGAATGCCCAACGGGGTGTACGAATAAAGTGTCGATACATTTAAGATTGTATCGATCCCAAAAACATCGAAACCGATAATTATAATGTAATAGGTAACTTTACAATGTAACTGGTAGAAATATACCGTTTAATTAGAAAATAGGTCTACATCATGTATCGACACTTGTGGAATTTGTGTCGATACGTTTTGACCAGAAAGAATGCCTAACGGAGTGCACGCATAAAGTGTCAATACATTTATAAAAAGTATCGATCCCATAAACATCGAAAGCGATAAATATAATGTAATAGGTAAATTTCCAATGTAACCGGTAGAAATATATCGGTTAATTAGAAAATAGGTCTACATAATGTGTCGACACTTTTTAAAGTTGTGTCGATACTTTTTTACCAGAAAGAATGCCTAACGGGGTGTACGAATAAAATGTCAATACATTTATAAAAAGTATCGATCCCATAAATATCGAAACTGATAAATATAATGTAATAGGTAAATTTCCAATGTAACCGGTAGAAATATACCGGTTAATTAGAAAATAGGTCTACATAATGTATCGACATTGTTTAAAGTTGTGTCGATACTTTTTTTCCTTCAATATTTATATGTAACGCTATACAAACCCTAAAGGCAAAAGAAAACTCTTCCACTCCAACGAATACCAGCGTTCATAACAGTTACGATCAATTCTTAATGTAATTTTATCGATATTATGGTATTCAAATTAGTTTTTGATTGATTTCCAGATTGGACACTTTTTTTCCCCTTCATGTGTTCGACAGGTATGTTGTCGAAATCCTAATTTTTTAGAATGTTAGTCTTCAGAAAGAGGGGTTAGGTTTTAAAGTTTGCTGTTTTTGAATGGTTATATGTTGAAAGTTCAATCTTTGTTCGCGAAGATGATAACCTTCAAATGGACCCCAGCGTATCAATATTGAAGAAATTCGAAAGCGACATGTAAGTATCAATGCATTCATGTAATTGTTCTTGAAATGGTAATTGGATTAAAGTATTTAATAACTTTTAATTGATTCAAATCTCTACAGTCTGACTGAATGCGAAAGGATAATGGAAGCTCATAATCATGTTAACTGTATAGCCAATAAAACCCCTTGTAGGGTCCAAATGGTAAGCTAGAATTGGTAAGGTAAGCTTTCTTTAAAGGTTTAGGGTTTAGAGCCCTTCAACGTAAGAAGTGTGTGATTGAACATTATGTATAATAGTTGTATTCAGTTGTTGAAGAATTGTTCTTAATTTTATATAAGGATAGTTGTAATAATATACGTTCACGTTTCGGGACCAATTAGTTAGATGGATGCAGTATCCTATATCCTCGAGGCAGAGCACAAGAAATCTGGTACTTAAAGATTTACCAAGAGCAGTAGCTTTTGCTCTGCATGAAGACCGAACCTAGATTCAACTTTGCAATTATGCCTATACTACTAAAGAGAACCTGCTGAATGATAGGATTTGCACACAACTGCAAACATTTTATGGGAAAACTTGATTACATCTCTGTTGCATAATTTTCCATGTGAGTAGTTGGGTTTAGCGTTTAAAATACTTACAGTTGTGTGCAAATCCTATAATTCAGAAGGTTCTCTTCAGCATGATAGGCATAATTGCAAAGTTGATTCTAGGTTTGGTTTTTATTCAGAGCAAAAGGTACCACTCTTGGTAAATCTTGCTCTGCCTCGAGGATATAGGGAACTGCATGCATCTAACTAATTGGTCCCGAAACGTGAACGTATATCATTACAACTATCCTTATATAAAATTAAGAACAATTCTTCAATAACTGAATACAACTATTATATGTAATGTTCAATCATGCACTCCTTACGTTGGAGGGCTCTAAACCCTAAACCCTCAAATAAAGCTTGTCTTACCAATTCCTAGCTTACCATTTGGACCCCTATGTTTTATTGACTATGCAGTCAACATGATTAACCTGATTAATCCCAGTTACAGAATTGATTCCGGCCATGATTGTGGGATACTCTAGTCTACAGATTGTTTGGCATTTATGTGATGATGCGGATGAAATATTAAACGATCTCGTAAGCTACAATCAAAATAGACTAAGAGAGGAAATTTTGTTAATGTAGGGAAAATTTTGTATATGATTCATAATTTTTTATACGATTTATAATTTTGTATGTGAATGTAATTATGTATGAGATGAGAAAAGTTAGCAATAGGTTGTTGTACATGTTTCTTATACACAATAGGAGTCATGTTGAAACTTACGATATATGGAGATTGTTGTCATTATGTGTGGGACTGAATGGCCATTCCATTCCGTCTTTGAAAAATCAGTTGATGTAGGTTGTGTGCTTGTTCAAACTGAGTTTTACTTGATGAAATGTTAGTTTGTTATGTCCCTCACCGTTGTAGAACCCACATCGCCTAATTTTCTTCTCGACCTTGTTCTTTGGTACTTCTTTTTGCTTACGTTGTTTTCGTTTAGGGTCACGAACGTTGTTTACTACACTGGTCTGGTTGACTGAATCATTTAAACCAAACGAGTTTTCAAATTCTTCTGTTAGTCTTTTCATCTCATCTCTTGCGGTTTTGAAAGACGCGTTTGTCTTTGATGCAATGTAGCATAACCTACTTGACATTGCAAGTAGAGCAGCGAACCTTGTCATTTGCATTACTTCTAGGGGCACATTCAAGTTAACAAAACTGGGTGCAGAAGTATTCGTGTCCTTAGTCCACCTACTTTGAATCAAAGAATCGGGCAAATCTGTGTAATCCAAGTGCTTCAAAACGTGAAGTTGATGGCGACACGAAGTTCAATGGTCTTGAATTTTTGCAGAAGCAATTTAGGGTTTTCGTACGAGAATCAAAACTAATTTCAAATGTCCTATTTTTTTCTTTATACTTTATCAAAATATAATTTTGACATTCATCTGATAAGGACTGAATCTCTTCCTGAATCTGGTACAATGTCTCCCGGTGAAGTTCATCTTTGAACGTACGAAAAGATTCGCGCGTATAAATCTCAGCAGCATGGCTTTCAAGGTCAACTAGTTTTGTGATCTGGAAGGGCTTCGTCTGGGAACTTAAGTAATCCGCTTTCAACTCGTTCATACGCATTCTACTAATTACATCTTTAATTTCACGAACAACATCTAAATATGTCTTCTTGTGTTTCAGTGCAATCACGAGTGAAGCATTTATAGACTCGCACCTTTGTGTTGAGCGAGTATTGGCAAAGAAATGACCGGTTAAATATGCTTGTGACCATAAGTGTCGAGTATTTCCCTTCTCAATCATCCATGGATGCTTTTCGACGTTGAATTCTGAAACAACAAACGCCATTGAATATCAAATTCGTCGGTTGTCCACCAGGAAGCCATGCATTTTGATAATATTACTGTAAATTTTGGGTCACCAATGTTAGCTTGTGCATTGCGAGAAAGATGCCAAGAACATAATCTATGTTTAGCATAAGGGATAATAGATTTGATAGCCCTTTGCATTGTCCTATCCCCATCGGTGACAACTGAAATAGGCGATTTATTCATCATGGCTTCTAAAAAATTATGTAGCACCCACTCGAAAAATTGGGACGTCTCGTTAGCGATTATGGCAGTAGCAAACACAATTGTGTTATGGTGATGATTGACACCGACAATAGGCATAATTGGCCAACCATACAAAATATCTTTGTACGTTGTGTCGAACGCAATTACATCGCCGAAGCATGTGTAATTTGATCTCGATGTAGAATCTGACCAGATAAGATTATGCAATGCCCCTGCTTCGTCTACCGAGTATGTCATAAAAAATCTGGGATCATCATGGTTCTTATAATCAAAGTAAGCAATAAGCGCATTCACATCCTCATCGATGATTTCCTTTGCTTTACCTCTTTGAAGTGCATTGTAGAGGTCTTTATGTATAAATCCAACATTATGATAGCCCCCTGACTGCTGCGTTAAATAGTTCATTACTTGTGACATGCCAACACCGACCTCTTTCAATGTTGTTGCCTCATCGATATCAGCCTTACTTACAGCTCTATTAGAACGCATAAATGGTGTCATAGCAGGTGTGCACAATGCATGATTATGTTTCTGATAAGACTTACTTATAACACAATGATCGTTTGTATTTGTTGCTGTAAGTACGACTCTAGCCTTGTATCATGTTCTTGTGACTAGCGTATGAGCACGTTGACGATCAACAGTATTGACTTCTGATACTTGAAACCCTTCTTTGGAACAACAAAATTTTTGTATCTTCACATTCCCTTCCACGTCAAGTCGTGTTATTCCCCGACGTGCACTAAACCCATGTTCCCGTGCGAATCCCTTGTAAAAATACCAAGCTTGATCACGTGAAGAGAAGAGCTGACCAACCAATCTGTCAGATTCATCAACATTATGTACTTCTTGACATTCCTCGGTTGGCTTAACATTGTCTGCATCAGTATGATCCATGGCAAAAAATTTGTTGTGCAAGTTCAATGGTCCCAACAGGAGTTGATGGAGATGTAAGTAAAGGTTCATTGAACAACATGTTTCAGTCGTGCTTTCAATAGGATGTGGTATTGGTAGTGGTAGTTGAAGGGTGTGTACAACATTAAATTCGCATGACATATTTAGGTATGTACAATAACCACAAAATTCAATAACTTTAAAGTAATAGGTAAATTTACAATGTAGGTGGCAGAAATAGACTTTTTTAAAGACAAAATTAATAAACACAAAGATTTGTTTCCAACATTTTATCCAGTATGTTTCCTAAACATAAAGTTTCCAAAAAAGTGTGTCGATACATTTATTGTAAGTATGGATCCTAAAAACATCGAAGCCAATTATTATAAAGTAATAAGTAAACTATACCGGTTTAATGAAAGAATAGGTGAAAAGATGTGTCGATACATTTTCTAAAAGTATCGACCCTAAAAATATCAAAACCAATAATTATAATGTAATAGGTAAATTAACAATGTAACCGGTATAAATATACTGGTTAACTACAAAACATGTAAACATAATGTATCGACACTTGTGGAATTTGTTGATACTTATTGTCCAGAATGAATGCCCAAATGAGGTGTACGCATAAAGTGTCGATACATTTATTAAAAGTATCGATCCCAAAAATATCGAAACCGATAATTATGATGTAATATGTAAATTTACAATGTAACCGGTATAAATATACCAGTTTTATGAGAGAATATGTCAACATAATGTATCGACACTTTTTAAATATGTGTCGATACTTTTTTCCAGAATGAATGCCCAACGAGGTGCACGCATAAAGTGTTGATACATTTAAAATTGTATCGATCCCAAAAACATCGAAAACGATAATTATAATGTAATAGGTAAATTTGCAATGTTACCGGTATAAATAAACTGGTTTGGTACCTATTATATAAGCGCTACCTAATATGTTATTGTACTTGATAATATTTCCGGTTAAATACTTATTTTATTATATAAGTGCTACCTATTACATTATATAAGTGTTACCTAATATATTATTGAACTTGATGATATTTCCGGTTAAATGATATAACATAATCAATCTAAATTTTAATCGATCACTTATTTAACCAGTCACGTCATTTTTTAGCCATTTTTAAACCGCCGCACAGCATAATTTCACATCTTATGGGCGGATGGATACCAAACGAACCTCCATCAATATTCTAATTAAATTCTAATTCCATTGGATGCAAGTATAGAGAGAGAAATGAGCCAAAACAGCGCCGGAAAACGACGGCGTTTCAATCAGACCTTGTCATCGTCATAAAAAATAAAAAATAAATAAAAACACGGCCGGTAATGAAAGATTTACACGCGTAAAATTAAATGAGCTAAGTTAGAAATGCTAAGAGTCCCAGCTGTAACAATATCCCGGGCAATTGCCCGACCTTTCCCTCTTTCTCATTCTCTCTCTCTCTTTCTATATATATTAAACCCCACCCCACCTCTCCGACTTGCCAAACTCAAACACATTCTTTCATCTAAAAAAGAGCCATTTCTTCATTGCAGCAAATGGCTTCTCTGATGCTTGTTCTGGTCGCTGTTTGTAGTCTCATGGGCTCAGCTATGGCTGCTGATGCACCAGTTCCGAGTCCCACCTCAGGAGCCATCTCCATCTCCATTTCCATATCCTCCTCATTCGTTTCTGTTTTCTTTGCTGCCCTCATGGTTCTCCTCCTAAGGATGTGAAGCATGTATACTTGGGCTATGGATGCTGTAGACTGTAGAGAGCCTCGATTTTTCATTTATATAGACCTTTTTTTTGGACTTTGTATTTCATTAGTAACAGTATGTCTAGGAGTGCCCCTGAAATATATATATATATATATATATATATATATATCAGAGTCGAGGGAGATGGGTAGTATGTGATGTACTGCAAAGACTTTCATGGTTATGATGTTTCGACTTTTTTGTTTCAGTATTTTTATGAACTGATATAATTTTTATTTCTATATAATCTTTTTTTATACATATATTTCACTCTTTTTCGTTGTATATTGCATTTGTTGTTTATGTGTGCGCTTTGATTGAGTACTTTCTAGCTTTTTCTCTGTAACCAAACAATAGTAGTACCATATTCGCTTACAATTATCAGATCGGACTTTTCCAGTTCTAACTTTTTGGACTTGCTTTGCTTTAAAGGTTTGATCACATTTTAAAGTCACATTTACCCACTACATACTCTGATTCTAAAATTGAATCGGAGTATTAAATCATTAAATATTAGCAATAATGCTGAGGGCATTGTCCACCACTCACTAGTCACTACCATGGCACATGGAGGATATCCCCTATTCTCCCCAAGATTAGCTAATGGGGTCCTTTCCTCTTTTTTTCCCTTCTTTTTTATTTCATGTTTTTCCTTATCTTAGTTGGTTCCAAGTTTCATGTCAGATAATAAATAACTTTCAGAGTTATTATTTCATGTATTATAAACAACTTTCATTATCAAATTTGGTTCAATAAAATTGGACTATGGTAATTTTATGGTCAAATAGATCTTTATTATCGTTGAGATTGATCAATTATCACTACGTTCATAAAAAAATTTAACCTTAACAGTGGTCGTAAATTTTAAACTTTGAGATTTTTTTTAGAACAAGACTGCAATGTGTGTCACATGAACATTTCTCAAGGATAGTGACCATAATGAAATCAATTGAAAATTTAGTGTTTGCAAAGTAAATTTTAAAAGGTCAATAACCAAAGTGAAAGCAGCTTAAAATTCCAACGACCAGAAACGTAATTTACCCATACTATTATCAACAATGATATTCCAAATTTTGATCCATCAGATATTGCCTTCAAAGCAATTATGGGATGACGCTATATCATAACATAAAACACACGAGTATAAGGACTATGATGGTCGTATGTACATTAATAATATAATTTTTTTAAATGAGTAAATATAAATAAAAATTTAAAATAGATACAATTAATAAAATAATTAAAATTTAAATTTTAAGATAAACACATATACCTCTTATTCGTCAAAGTACATCTGGATCCGACAGTATTATTAATTTAATGGCCAGATCACAATTGAAGTGTGTTGCAAAAACTAAGGTGGTGGGTTAATGGAATACTTCAAGTCAATGATAAATAATTAAATCCCACACCATTTTCATAGCATTTATTGAATATGGAAACATAATTCTTATTCTCCACTTACAAGGAAAGGAAACCCCATTCTTCACCAATAAATTACTATTATTATTGCTTTCATATCACACCGTGGGCCATCTCTTCTATTTATAATCTCGTTCAGACAATGAAATCAATTATTCTCCATTAACAGTGAGTTAATTTGGAGATAAACTCTGTTATACAAGCTACATGTCCATCTCTAGTTTGTCCATGACAGAATTGCTTTGTTCAGACAATGAAATCAATATTGTTATTGGAAATGTTGAATCACATATACATTATATATTTAGGTGAACTTCCCAGAAAATTTGTTCAAAGAATTAGGCAAGCTGTTGGTACAACGAAGTTCCCATGTGTGATTAAAAGTAGACCCGTATACTGACAAGGATGTTATATTCTTGATTATATATATATATATATTTAAAAATCTTTATTTCATACTATAAGGTTAATTTTCAGAAACTTGATTCATATGCAAAGCTTTCCACGGATAAGTTAAATTATTTATGATTTCGATGCATTTTGATATTTGAATCAATTAATGGAAAATACACTAATAAGTTGAATTTTAAGCTGTTTCTTTAAACTGCTAATTGTCTTACTTGAATTAAAAAAGGCTGTCATTATCATAAATTTTGATTAGAACCAACATCTATAACGTGTCGACTGTGCCAGTAAACCAAAGAAACCGTGTTCTGTCTGTTGCGTTGATTCTCCCCCAAGAAATTTCGTTTTTCTCGTTTGAAGTCTCATTAACTTGTACAACAAGGTTCTCTGAATATTATTCGTTTATTTTTTTTATTTAAAGTATTTGTTCATATTCATTAAATTCTGATGATATTAATAAGTTCAGTGAGATAATACATAATATCATTTAAGTAAAATTTTAAATTTTAATATTAATAAAAATGAATTTGAAAAGATCGATTCCATAATAAATTTTTACAATACAGGTGGCTTCAACTCAGTGGCAAAATATGATGAAATTCATACTAAACAAGAGCCTATTAGGTGACTGAATAAGCAATGTATTGTGAAACAGTATAGCCTCGAATAGCGTTGACTTTAGACGAAGAAATGTGTTTCAGAAATGGGTAAATTATGTCATTATTCACTAAACTTTACTTTCTCTCATATTTTACTCATTGTATTTTTATTTTTATTAATTTACTCACTAAATTTTTGAATTGTCCATGTTTTGATCATTCTGATTTATTTTATTATTATTTTTGTATGATGTGGTATTTTTTTATTATTATTTAATATAAAATATTTTAAAATATAAAATAAAAATAGAAGGCGGTCGAACGCCACCATCGATCGTCGTGATTGTGGTCGTTCGATCTCAAATTTCATGGGTCGCTTTGCCTCAACAACTTGAGTTTGAATCCAACCTCTATATTGTCGGAACTTGCTGTGAAGTCCATGAATTGGAGATCGAAAGTCAAAAAATCAGAAATATTTCAGTCGAGATTAGCTAGATTTAGAACATTTTCGGTGAAACAATCATCGGATTCATACTCATGAGGTCGAGGCGAACTAACCCATGAACTTTAGGATCGAACGACCACCATCTACGACTGTCAATATACCACATCATACGAAAATAATAATAAAATAATTCATAATGATCAAAATATGAGCAATTTGAAAGTTCAATGTGTCACACCCCCAATTTTCATTGTTTTTATTTTGAATGTATTTAATTAAATTAGAGACCAAAATGCATAATTTTAAACCTTGAAGGTTGATTCATAAGTTTCAAACAAATTAGGCCCTGAAACTCGAATTTATCCATCCCTTTCAGCCAAGGAAAATACATGAAAATGTGAGGTTGAATGATTTTGAACACGTTACCCACAATAAGCCAAGACATACCTCTACCAATAGGCTAGGCTACTATTTGTGAAATAAAATATGTTAAAACTCTTTTAAAACGTTTTACTTGGGATTTTGAGAAGAGAGCTACAGCCAAAGTTTTTTTTTCATTTTGAAAATAAACTAATCTTTTCTTCTTACCGTCAAGCTGTGATCGACCTTTGTCCGGCCAACCATGACATGCACCGCCACCTTCGGTGTGATGACCGTCGACCTGGGACCAAGACCCAGTTTCCCTCTCACCGAATTGCTTCTCCGTTTTCCGTAAATGTCGTTGTGTTGCTTCACTGGAAACCTATACTCCCTTACCATTTTTCATTTTTTCGTCCCTAACCGGCCGACTGTGGCCCTCACCACCGTCACCATTAAGTCCAACACGTCATCTCGCGTCGATCGGTAGTTTCGATCTCAACATCGTATGTAACACTCTTTTCCTGTATACATTCCCATATACAAATTAGAAAGAGAAAATAACCTCAGTGATCAAAAATCTCATATAATATACGATTTTAACCAACTTTTTTCGAATTTACCAAAATGACCAACAAAATCGCAATGCGATCGCTAATTCGCAACGCGATCTCCATTATCACAAATCAGTTTCCAGATTCGCAACGCGATTATGACTATCGCAATGCGATTTTCCAATTTCGCGTTGCGATTTTCCCAATTCGCAATGCGAATAAGTAAATCGCAATGCGAATTTGGAAAATCGCAATGCGATACTGACTGTCGCAACGCGATAATACAAAATCGCATCGCGATACTGACTTTCGCAACGCGATACTGACTTTCGCAACGCGATTCTGACTTTCGCAACGCGATTCTGACTTTCGCAACGAGATTCTGACTATCTCAACGAGATAATACAGAATCGCAATGCGATTTTCAAAGTTCGCAACAGGTTTTAGTTTCGCAACATCCTTCTGAGTGGGATATACCAGATGACTTACAAACAGTTTTGCCACCAGCCATGGACAGAAGGCTACCTGGCCGACCAAAAAGTCACGATCATATACCGTCTAAGGGTGAAGAGAAGAAGAGATCGACATGTAGTCGGTGCAAGGAAAGTGGTCATACAAGGTTGACATGTGGTTCACCAGTGCCATCACAATCATCTTTTCCTCTATCAAAATATGGATCCTCATCAAAATCCAAAGCTCATATGGTGTCAAGCAAAAGGCAATCAAAATCGCAATCATCTTCAAAATCCCAATCACAACCGGCTTTACCTTTTGGGACTGTTAACTTAGGTGATTTTTAAATGCAAACGTTGTATTATGTGTATTTTATGTGTGCACTTTTAACATTTTTAGTTAGACATGTATTAGTAACTTGAGTTTGAATATTGCTATGATCTGTTCAGTTGTTATCACTTATTAGACATTCATTTGACTATCGCAACGGGAAAATCGCAACGCGAAAATGGCTATCGCAACGCGAAAATGGCTATCGCAACGAGAAAATCGCAATACGAAATGAAAATCGCATTGCGATTTTCTCGTTGCGATTTTCATTTCGCATTGCGATTTTTATTTTGCATTGCGATTCTCTCGTTGCGATAGTCAGTTTTGTGTTGCGATAGTCTGTTTTGCCTTCAACATAATGCAGATTGAAAATCAACAAATCAACTATTACATTTCAATCAATTAAACAAGCACAAATAAGAATTATGTACATATCAATTAAACAATTCAACATTTACAAATCATTTTTTACAAATCAATTAAACAATCAAAAAATAATAATAATTCTTATTTCCTCATCAATTATTGAATCAATGAATCAACTTTTGCACCCGTACATCCATTTCACGCAGCTCACTTAAGGATTAACCTGCAGAAACCAAACATTTGCTCAAACAAGACTTCCTACACATCTAAAACCTACAAACAGCAAATTATTGAATTCTAGGTACTTAACCAAACATTTTCAAACCAAAAGGAGTATATATGTTAACAAAACTTGCATTTGACTTACCAATTAACAATGGATACTTTCATAATGCGGATGCAGGTAGGCAGCGTCTCGAATATATCGCTCTAGCCATATAATGCCGAAACCACAAGCCTACTGCAGCTCTATCTCTATCAGTGGGAGGTAGAAACTCTGTGCTTCCCGTCGTCAAACGCGCCAAGCACATGCATACGAGAGGACCACAATCCCCTCTGGCTCCCGACGATTGTTGTGGCGCAGTCTCGTCTCTGACAACTGTGACATTGAACTTCTTTGGCTTCTTGTGTCCAGAATGAGTCCAATAATTAATCCCATCCAAGAATTTAGCCAAATGAGAGCTTCATCCCTTGATAATATCTCTCAAATCAGACAGTGATATGTAATTTATCATGCTGTCATATACTATTATCTTCAGGGATGGGAGCTGAAGTTGGACGAGAAGCCAATGACGACGTTTCAAAACAGGGATAAACACCTACAATCATAAGTAATAATTCATTTATTTACGCACTTATTTATGAACACCTTTAAAAAATTTAAAAAAATAAACACTAACCTTATCGACCTCCCACCATGCAGGATAAAGTTTAGCTTGTCCATTGCCCAACGAAAATGATTCATCTCGTTGATTCTTCAAGTGAACTGCGTGAAAAGCCGCTGGCATTATTGTATATCGCGAATTGTTTTTATTTTTCCTAAGCTTCCTTATTATTAGAAGACGTGACACCTATGCATCGATATGATTTTTTACAAAAAAAGACATATTAGTGAATTACATTAATTTTTAAAAAAATTAATCAAAATCATATATAAGACAAATATAAGACTTACCTCCCCATCGAAATAGCCACTGTCTTCAACCCCTAATAACACACCCCACCAAGACCGATTAAGCAACAAATACATCTCATCGTTGAGTTTGCTTATGTCAGTGTAACACCCTTGGCTCCGCTCATGTAGATAAAAATCAACTGCGGTCTTAGCTCAAAGGGTATTATCCAGAATTGTTTCCTGTAGTTGTCTCATCTCCACTTCAGATACCGGAAGGGTACTAGCCGGTAACTCATACGAGAGCCAACTCTCATCCATCATGTCTGGCAACGGTGGGGGTTTCTCAATAATTCGATATATTACCCCATGTGAATCGGGCTCTGGAATGGTGGGAGGGACCTCTTCAACAATGACAGTGGCCTCTTGAAAGGTGGGGGGGACTCTTGAGGGATGATAGGGGCCTCTTGAACGATTGGAGGGGACTCTTGAGTGATGATAGGTGAGTCGGGCTTCTTCTTGTGGAGTCTTCACACCATTGGGGTGAACGGAGACGTAATAGCACGTGCACCCCGTCTGATGCGTGAACTCCGTCGTGCAAGGAAAACCCGACGTAAAGCATCCACCTTATCGGGCCGCTAAAAAAAATTACTACATAAATCAGTAAATAAACATACATGATATTAAACAAAGACAAATATGTTTCAAACTTGCATTGTATTCACCCAAGTCATTATTCTATCATAGTTCACAAAATGAATCAGATAACATTCCATAAGTAAGCACTTATATAAACATTTAAAAGGACAACATATATAAACATTTCAGAAGAAGAATAGTTTACTTTCGCAACACGAAACTTACTTTCGCAACGCGAAAATGACTATCGCAACGCGGAAATGGCTATCGCAACGCGGAAATGGCTATCGCAACGCGGAAATGAAAACCGTAACGACAAAATCGCAACGCGAAACACAAATCGCATTGCAATTTTCATTTCGCGTTGCGATTTTCATTTCGCATTGCGATTTTGTCGTTGTGATTTTCATTTCGCATTGCGATAGCCATTTCCGCGTTGCGATAGTCATTTTCGTGTTACGAAAGTAAACTATTCTTCTTCTGCAAATTGAAACTTAAATGGATTGCATTACTTCAACCAAAAGACAAAAACAAAACAAAAAAAAATACTAACAAAAACAGTTTAGCAGTATTAGTAGCAACCGAATGAATTTATTAAGCAATCTAAGTGAAATTGTTAATCTAAGTGAAATTACGAGTAAATTTATCATCAAGTTAAATATGAAAAATCTTAAACTTACCTCGTTGCGTAGAGTATGAACCTCATTCTACAATGATGCTACCATCTCACGTAGAGCGGCTACCTCACCGCGTAAAGTAGACACCTCAACACGCCATGCACCATCGTCTTTGCGTAAAGTACCGACCTCCTAACGCAAGGCATTGACCTCATCACGTAACTCCCCTAACTCATCCCGTGGAGGTGGAGAACAGGGAGATAAACGTCGTGGCATCTTTGTCGGTCGCCTATCTTGCGGTGATGGTGGAGAAGAGGCTCGATGATGTAACAGAATAGGTGATGGTTGTCGTTGTTGAGGTGTATAGTCGGGTCGATCAGGTGATGGCTCTGGGTGAGGTGATAGCTCTGGGTGAGGTGATGGCTCCCGAAGTGGAGGCTGCTCATCATCCGTGCCATCAAAAAAACGCTTAATAGCTTACCACCAATCAGTGGCAAGCTCAGCTTCCGTGGGTGTCAGCCTCTGTAATGGAGTGTTGGCCTCCTAACAATATAAAAGCTCAAACAAAGTTAAACGTGTACTGGTAATAACTTGTTTATAAACATATGGTAGTATTTATGTTAACTTACATTATTTATTGTCGTATACCATAGTAAATCTTCCCATTGCAAGGTTCGTTTCCTCTTCCAGGAAATAGCCCTGGGAATATCATTTGAAGTTTTTATTGCATATGTCTTCATGGCGGGAAAGGCCTCAAATATCCAAATCTACAAACAATATAATAACAAACATTAATAATTGTTAAATAATTATTTATAATTTTGGAAACATTATATAAAAATTCTTACCTTAAAGGCCCAAATAAAGCCTGTCAAAGTGTATTTGGAACCATCGCCATGCAAACTTTTTCGATCATCAAAGGCAGACGATAACTTATTCCATGTAGCTTTCCATAAATATGAGCCCCACGAAAACAGGTTCCACGCATTTAGGTCTTCTACCAATTTGATTAGATCATTCGGAATAGGTTGTCTGGCCTCTCTGCCTAAAAAGTCGGCATGCAAAAGTATTAGAAGGCATACTCGGACAACATCAACGTCATCCATCCGAGTAAAACCATCTTTCTTATTCAATAATCTCGTCAGGTCTTTCACGTGTAGATTCGCCTCTCCAGCTCAGGAAAAACCTGGGATAACCATGATGGGCGGGTAATGTGTCTAGTGTACCGACCTACATCATCGTGTCCGAAGCATAGACCGGTGATTAAGCAAAACTCCTCCCGCCCAAAACACGTATACGCCGGTGGAAAATTAAACCATATCTCTTCATCACGACGTTGTATAGTATCTGGTAGATCCCTAGTCATGGTTTGAAGAAACAGGTGTGTCAACATCGCATCTCCATCGGGATGTTGTACTTTCAGCCATGGCCCGAAGCAAGTATCCTCAAACATTTTTCTTTGTGCAGGTGAAAGCTTCGACGCAATTGTTTTGGCCAGGCTGACTTTATTTCTTAAGGTCAATTGAGCCGAATAAAAGTTCTACAAAAACAATAAACATACTAAGTTAGATATACCAAAAACTACACTGTGAAGATATACCAAAAACAATAATAAACATAAAGAGTAGTAGTTTATTCTTCAAACTTAAATTTGCAACACTGTGAATTTCTTATTTGTCTTTGTTTTTTTGTTGAAGTAATGCAATTCATTCAAGTTTCAATTTGCAAAAGAAGAATTGTTTCTGAAAATGAAAATCGTAACACGAAAATGACAATCGCAACGCGAATTTGACTATCGCAACG
The DNA here is from genome assembly GCF_006381635.1 of Hibiscus syriacus. Lineage (NCBI taxonomy): Eukaryota > Viridiplantae > Streptophyta > Magnoliopsida > Malvales > Malvaceae > Hibiscus > Hibiscus syriacus. The sequence continues at coordinate 2,300,812 of NW_024061944.1, read as the reverse complement.
AGAGAATAAAATCGCGTTGCGATTTTCATTTCGCGTTGCGATTCTCGGTTGATTTAATAAGCAATCTAAGTGAAATGGTTAATCTATTATTGAAATTACTAGTAAACTTATCATCAATTTCAATATGAAAAACTTAATAATAATGCAAAAATTTCAAAAAGAAAATAATTAAAAAAACTAACCCTCGGTGGTTGATTTGGTTGATTTTCTATTTCTGATTATGAGGGTGGCTCTGAGAGATGGAGGTAGACGGATTTCGCCTGAGATGGGGACGGATTTCGTCGGAGATGGGTGAGAGAGTGAGAGATGGAGATGAGACTGAGTTGTGATTTTAGGTTTTAGGTTATGAGTTGCGATTACGGGATATACTGTGGACGGTTCAGTGTTCCAATATATTAATATTCGTGTTTGGAATTTGAAAATAAAATACGCTTTGCGATACTAATGGCACTTTGAAAATCGCATTGCGATTATGTATTATCTCGTTGCGAAAGTCAGTATCGCGTTGCGAAAGTAAGTATCGTGTTGCGAAAGTCAGTATCGCGTTGCGATTTTGTATTATCGCGTTGCGATAGTCAGTATCGCATTGCGATTTACTTATTCGCATTGCGAATTGGGAAAATCGCAACGCGAAATTGGAAAATCGCATTGCGATAGTAATAATCGCGTTGCGAATTTGGAAACTGATTTGCGATAATGGAGATCGCGTTGCGAATTAGCGATCGCATTGCGATTTTGTTGGTCATTTTGGCAAATCCGGAAAAAGTTGGTTAAAATCGTATATTATATGAGATTTTTGGTCACTGAGGTTATTTTCTCAATTAGAAATGTCACATCATTATTTAAAATATTTACTATTCGAAAAATCAGTGAAATTTTGTTTATTTTAAAATCTCTAAATTTAATAATTAATACAAAACTAATTAATCGCGTAAACTCAAAATACAATATTTTATCAATCAAATCGAGTTCAATTTTAGACAACATCTTGACAGTTCAATACCAAATCATATCTTAAATGAAACTGTTTAAAAACTGTCTACTTAAAAATTTATTTCGATAGTATTTTAAAATATAATTTAGTAAACTATAATTCATACAAACTTATATTTATACCTAATAATGTCAGTCAGTATAATTAAATACTGGAAACCAATTATATAAGTAACATATCAGAGAAAACAAATATCATATATTATACATGCCAACTAGATAAATCAAAAACATCAGTAAATGTCATACTTATTCTAGGAACATGTGTGATCCACAAAAGTGATGTCCGCTATGCTCCTCACTCTTTAGATTTTTCCCTTCCTTTACCTCCACTTGGAATAATCACACGCTAAGTATAAATTTAATGAAGTATATAAACTAAAGTAAAACATTACAAAGTATTAAAAATCATAAATAATCAAAGTACTGTAAATTATTCATATAAAATATTAAACATATAAAATTGACTATTTAAAGTCAATCATTTCTCATATAACCTGTAAAATCAACATTTCACATTCAAGTCATATACTCAGTACTTTGCACATTATTAAATCATAGCCCAATGTATAATCATGAGAATGCACGGTACATGAGTCACTAGTATCTAATAATACACTTATAGTGTAACACCCCCAACCAGTATCAGACCCGGATCCGAGTATGAGGTGTCATATTGACTTTTCAAAGCGTTTTCCTTTATAAATTGGTTAAAAATTTAAATTCACAATTTAAGAAAATGAATATTTTACATTAATTAAAATCAATTGGTTTTACAAAACATATCAGAGCTTATACAATTCAAGTCTTTAGACTACATGTCAACTATATTTTACATAACAAAATACATATATTTAAATACATTTCTGATCTGATCTTTGGAAAGGAGAATCTTACCTGTCTTGCTCCTCTTCGCTCCATAATCTTATCGAAACCTACGTGTGAAACATGCACACACTAAGTCTATGACTTAATGAGACATATAAAACTTATGATGGAAATTATAACTCCTAATGATGCTTGAACACTTAATACTATTATATCATACACAAGCATATATCATTTCATATAACAAATAAACACATGTACATATATCATCATCTTCATTCTTAGCATTATCATTAATTTCGTTTATCATATGATCATTTACTTACCATGTATACACATCATATAACTCATATATCACTTCACAAAGAAACAAACATATCATCATACCAAGTTTATTTATATTATCTTTTTATTAGCCCATGTACACATGTGAGAACTAAAGATATGTGAGTACATTGAGGTTGTGCACATATGCTGTCACCACAACTCGTATAATTCCCACTGAGTGGCATATGAAATTTGTCCCAAAGTACCTATGTCCCAAAGGACCACATATCACATATATCCCAAAGGACCACTCCTTAAGAACCATATACATATTCCAATGGACCAAATAAGTATACCGAAATACCGTATATATGTTCCAAAGGATTACATATATGTCCCGAAGGACCACGTAGAACCCTCGACTCTTGGCATGCCAATTATACCTCTAGCTCTCATGATACATAACATGGACATTATCTTTTATATCATTTCACATCGTATGACTTATCTCTTGTGATCATGTAATCACATAACTTTGTATCACATAGCTCATGTCATTTCTTATGAAATCACTTGTATCATGTAGCACATATAACTCATATACTTTCTTATATATTCACATAGATCATATCATATGGCTCATATCTTTCCATATAGTTTATGTTTTATTCTCTTATATTAACATAATTCATATACATGTAATATATACCAGGCATGTTCACACAAATTATGTGACATATGCAATAGCATACAACACATACACTCATCTCAAACATATGCTTACATTCATGAATTCATGCATTCTACTATAGGAAATAGACTCATCGCAAGTCTTATTTTCATTCATCATCATATATTAACTAATATGCACTCACCTGGCCTCACTAGTCAATACCGATCTCTTATCTTTTTCTCGATGACTATCACTTGTCAACTTGTCTGGACGTTGCTCTCGATCGATATCTACACAATCATACATATAATATACATATCAGCATTCCAAATATCATAATTTGATCCTTAATTTCTTATACCAAAAGAAAGGCTTAATTCTATTTTCTACTTTGAGTAGTATTGATACCCCTTGTAGGGTATCAGTACTTCCCTAGATGTGGTATCGATACCAAGCCTGTTATCGATACCCATTTTGCATTCGAAATCCTTGTTTTAAAAATTGGTACCGATACTAACCTTATGGTATCGGTACTCTTGGTATGATACTACCCTCCAAGTATCGATAGCCCATGAATGCCTTTTTAAAATTCAAGCTTATAGTATCAATATTGTTCAACCAGTATGGATACCTCTATACCAGTTATCACTCTTTTACTCTTGAAATATCGGTACTTGATGAAGCAGTACCGATACTCATAGCCCAGAATTCATTTCTTTAACCCTAAAATCTTACCAAACTCACTTAATTTTTCTACCATAACCTCCTTTTAGTCCTTTAAGCTTAATTACATTTATTTTAACCAACTTAGATCACTTTAACTCATCTTAATATTCAATCTTCCACATACATACTTGAATTCAATAATCCAGCCAATTAATCAACATGTTCCAAATTCGTTTCTAACAATTTGAATTTCTTATTCCAACTTATGACAAGTCAAATTCAACTTCCAAATCCATTTACTCCTTCTTTTTCAATAATTCACTTAAAAACTCTATTTACTTAATCTCTCATAACATGTCCCTATTTTAGTTTCCAATTCTCCTTAAGCTTCATTAAACTTTCCTAATGCTCCAAGAATCAAAATCAACTTAAAAATTCAAAGAGAAAACAATTTAAAAGCAATTCACCTTGAAATGGAGCTTACGGGAAGGGGAAGAAAGAGAAGAAGAAGAAGTTCCATAATTTTCTTTCTTTTCACCCATACTCCACGTGGTTAAATCCCTTATAAAGGGGAAATAAAAAATATTTCCTATAAAATTGTCATTATACCCTTTCCACTTTCAAACTTTGCAATTAACTCCAATACCAAAATTCTCTAATCAAGTCCTTAACTTTTAATCTTTTTTAAAATTGGTCATTAAGTTTTAAAACTTTCATTTTAGTCACTAACCCGACTTTTGGTATGTTACATATATTGTCTGTAAGATACAAGTACTGTAGAACACAATATCATGTATAATAGGGAATATCATAGTACCAAATACTCTTACAATGTTTTGCATTCCCTATATAACATGGTATCATATACTCTTATCATGTATAATCACTTTATGTAACTACACACAGTAGTACCCAATACTCTTACTATATACATAATATAAATAATGACACTTCACCTTTATGGCATGCCAACTATACCATACAAACTCACTATGTATACAAAGGGCAAATTCTTATCAAAACCATATATCAACCATTTATCAATCTTGTATCAGAAATCTCAACATTGATGATCATATCAAAGTACCATATAAAAGTGCATTGGATAGTTCATACCCGAAATCATCCCTAAAACATTTAATAAAATATCATATAACAATATATTGGGTAATTCATACCTAAAATCATTTGAATACCTTTTTGGTAAATCGGTATGAAAACACATTAAAATACGATTTAAATAATTTTTCTGCTAAACAATTCGAGGTTGACTCATCACAAGTCTTCCTCGTATCATATATATAAAATAGATAAAAATGCACTCACCTTAAAAGCCTCACTATCAAACCTTTAAAGTCGATAAACCTTCACTATCATACTTTTCCCTTCGATTTTAGTTCGTTTTGATCTCATTTATTTTCTCGATCTACACAAGAATTAAGTATTCAACAAATACATTTTAAAACACATTAGTATCTTCATTAATATGCTAAGCATATTAGAATAAAAATGACTAAATATGCAATTAATTTATATTTGATATTAAATTCTTTTCATATGATCAATGTTAACTTAAACTCCTTCAAAATAACCTTTCGAATCCCTGAAATATTCATCCTTAACAATAATTCACAAGACTTTCTAATATATCACATTTAACCACTAATAAGTATTTCTAGAAAATTTAATATTTTAATTTCATTTAAATTGATCCCTTTCCATTTCACCTTAAATTCAATCTCAAACACCCTTTTCAAACATTATAATAATGTATTTAAACATTATTCATCAACTTATACCAATTTCCATTTCAAGCTCAACTTTCATACATTTTAAGTCTTTGGTCCCCAAACTTTAACAACTTTGAAAACAATCCAAATCCACATTCTAATATAAAAATTAACATTATAACATTAGATTCCAACCTAGCAAATCAATTATTGAGAAATTACCATTTAATTCCCCAATTTTCTAAACTTTGTGTATTCATTCTTATATCAATTCTAGCACTTAGGAAATTTTCCTATGTTTTTCCTTAGTTTCCTTCACCTTGGTCGAACCTAACTGTGTACTTCCAACATGGTTTTCATTTTGGTTCAAGCATGAATTCAAGATTCTAACATTATTTACATGCAATTCCAATAAAATCCCTATAAAAACAACTCAAATTAAATCTTTCCATAAACCCTAGGTCATGGAGGAATTCTTTTCTATGCATTTATAATCGATTTTTATCATCATACAAGCTTGAAAACAACTCTACAACATCAACAACATAAAAATCCATCCATAATTCATCATAATTCATCTTCCCCTTCAATCACCCAATTCATGAAATCACTCATACAAGCAAGAATAATGTGAACCATTTATAACTAATGATAGAGAATTTCATGTAGATTATTTCTCTATTTTACACCTTAATCTAAAACCAAATAAATAAGCTTGAAAATGAAAAAGAAAATTTTCTTACCTTAGGCTATGGTGTTCACGACAATGGCAAGAAGATGGATGAAAAATTATTGAAATTTCCCTTTAAATATCTATTAACACTTGTTATAATACTAATTAAATGAATTTTTAATTCGTGTAATGAGAAATTATCATTTTACCATTGCTAAAACATGATAATTTTCACTTTGTCATTACCATGAAATCATCATCCTGATATCATCCATGTACTAATATTTTATTATTTTCCATCTTTGCCCTTGCATTTTTCCAAAAATACCAATCTTGCCACTTTAATCCAACGGTATTTAACATGAAAAATCAACTTAAATCCAATGATCCATGTTAAATTCAAACTTTTAAAAATATGGAAATGACATTATTAACCATATATTATCATCCTTCAAATTTTTCTGAATTTCTGATTCGATCTGATTATCTAAATATTTTATCAAATTTTATCGCTTTATAGCTTTTTATACAAACTCCAGATCAAAAATATAATTCCCACGAAAAGGTAATTCTTGGGGATGAACTAATCATTTATGGGATAAAAACTCTTTTTGGTAAAATTACCACTTTGATCCATGCACTTTTCTTAAGTTTCTACTTTGGCCACTAAACTTTCAAAATTTACATTTTGGTCACTAGTCCAAAATTTGGGATATTACATTGTCGTTGGTTTGTGGAAGTTCGAGAAGAGAGAAGATTTGATCGTTGTTAAAAATCAATTTTATGTTGTTCTTCACTGTGAAACAACCCCAACAATAGACTGATCAACTATCAAATTTTAGATCTGGAATTTTTTCGATCGACAAAGGAAACGTACGCGCCCCACATGCCACCCTCGATTTGGACCAGTATAGGTCGGTCTACCTGAACCAGACCTAGCTGTGTCTGAGCCGAGTCGAGCTGTGTTGACCATTGAGCGAGCATTGACTTTTTTGGGACCACCTATCATGATGTTTTTCAACATATTGAGTCTGTTATTGGGGTCCGTTTTTCCAAATTTGAACCTGTTAAGCAATTTTTTAGCATTTTATCTTGCGATTCAATTTTTTACTCTGTTAAGTTTCGTTTTGACATAATTCGTTTTGCTTTATATCCAAGATATTATGAGACGTTGAGTTCAAGTTCGAGAGTGATCGAATGGAGTTTAAATGGTCGACTTGTGTAGCTCAAAAACCGAAGTAATACTTTACTACCTATATGTAATACCCCAAAATTTAGGCAAGTAACTGAAATGCAATTTTTGAAAGTTTAGTTGCTAAAGTAAAAATTTGGGAAAAGTTTAAGGAATAAAGTGGTAATTTTCACAAAAAAGAAGTTTTATCCAATAAATAAATAGTTCTCCCCCAAGAATGATATTTTCGTGGGAATCATATTTTTGAGTTGGAGATTGTATAAAAAGCTATAAAGCGATAAAATTCGGTAAATAATCAGATAACCGGATCAAATGGAAAATTAAGGAAATTTTGAAGGATGACATTAAAAGGTTAATAATTTCATTTTCATATTTTAATTGGTGAAATTTAACATGGATTTTTGGATTTAAATTTATTTTCCATATTAAACCAAGATTGTTGGATTATAATGATTAGATTGTAAATTCAGAAAACTACAAGGATAAAATTGGAAAGAATGAATATTTTGTTCATATTTCACTTTGAATGATGATATGGACAAGTGGCATGGTAATTTGGCAATTATCATATTTTTAAAGGTTAAAATGGTCTTTTAACATAAAATGAAATTTTAATTAATTTTAATTAGTTTTAAGACAAGTGTATCTTGATATTTTGATGGAAAAATAAAAAATTTGCTCTTCTTCCTCCTCCAAATTGTGGCCTCATATCTAAAGTAAGAAAAAAAATTATTTTTGATTTTTAAGCCATTTTGTTAGGTTTTTGGAATAAAGTGTGAAATAGAGAATTAATCTACATCAAATTATCTGTCATTTGGTAAAGATATTTCATGATTTTATTACTTGGATCATTGGTTTGGTTATTAGGGTGGATGAAGAACATGTTGGATTTTAATGATTTAAGGATGAATTTTTGATTTAGTAGATGTTGTTTATTTGTTTCCAAGCATGTGCGATGAATAAAATCAATTGGAAATATATGTACAAGGGTTTGGCTAAGGCTAGGGTTTGAAGGAAAGATTGATTTTGGATTGAATATGATATGGAAATGATGTTTAGAAGATGAATTCATGTTTGAATCAAGTTGAATATCAAGCTAGATACACTTTATTATATTCGGCCATGAAGAAAAATTTAGGGAAAAATATTGAAAAATGTCCCGAAGCTTAGAAATGGTATTAGAATGATTCTACATGCTATGAAATGTGATTTGGACCGGTTTAGAAGTTTATGAAAGTGTAAGGACCTATTCATATATTTTAATAAATTTAGGGATTAAAGTATAATTATTCAATAATTGATGTACTATGCTGAAATTTAATATTACAAAGTTGAATTTGATATTAGAAGGTGAAATTAAACCGTTTTGAGAAGTTGGTAAAGTTTGAGAACCAAATCGCAAATATAGAAAAGTTAGGAATTTAAGTGAAAATTGTGTACTTGTTGAGGTATTATGCTGGAATTTTAAATTAAGTTAATTGAATAAAAATGGAAAGAGACCATTTTGAAAAAATTGAAAAAATTGGGCGAATTCTAAAAGAATTCATTTCATTGGTCAAGAATGTGAAATAGAGATGAATATGGGTATTAGTGAAGGAATGTGGATAGTAAGAGGATTGAAGTTGCATTTTTAAAGTGGTAAAGTTAGTAATGAAAACGTGACTTGAAGTTTATATCGAATATGCATTAATTGCATAATCAATATTTTTTATGTTAATATGCACTTATTATGTTAATGTAGATACTAACATATGCTTTGAATTTTATATGTTGGTAAATTATACTCGTGTAGATTGTACTCGATATCGTGAGATGAGTAAGCTTAAAGCTAAGGAAAAGTACGAGAATAAAGGCTTATAATGAAAATAGAGGTTCACTAATAAGGCATTACCAGGTAAATGTATTATGGTTTTTATGTTATTGTATATGATATATGGATGGCTTGCAATGAGCCAACCTCGAATGATTTTGAAAGAAAATTTTTAAATTATATCATGAATTCTTTTTATATTGTTTATAAAATGATGTGTCGATAATTTGAGTATAAATTACTTAATACATTTATGTGATATTTTATTTAAACAATATTTGAATAATTTATTGAAATGATTATGTGGTATGAAGTATTTAAAGTATTTTATACGAAATTTAATAAATGAATATGAATGATTTCATATATGAATTGTCTAATGCAATGATTTTTTTTATAAAGAATAATTGAATATGTTGATATATATATATGGATTCATTGGATAAATGAATAAGATATGAATATGACATAAAAGCTCATTGTAGTATTGAGAGTTGTAGGTATAATTGACATAACACGAGTTAGAGTGATTTTGATTCTGATCTGGTACATTTGTGTACATTTAATGATTGCACCTGGAGTGCATATTTCTGTATATGATGATTGCGCCTGGAGTGCATATTTCTGTTTCTGATGATAACACCTTGAGTGCTCATTGCGCACACTCGTTTGACTCACGTACCATGCATTCTCTTAAAATATACATTAGGCTATGAAAATGAAATGTGAAAGTTCTGAAATGTGATTGAATGGAAAAGAATATAAAATGATTATTGCAACTAATATTGATTACCATGATTTTTATAAAATCATGAGATGGTAATTTTTGACATGATATGTTTTTTATGTAATAAAGTGTTTATATATATGATATGATTTGAAAGAAAACTATTGTTTACTGAGTATTCAGATTTGACACTATATGCTTATACATGTGCTAAGGAATGATTTTTCAGGTTCAATTTCATTAAAAGGAAAAAGGTTTAAATTATCAGTTTTATATATTTTTATACGATGGAAGTAGCACTCTGGTTATTTATGATATTTTCATAATTTAAGATATCTTACCTTAGTTTATATGCCTCACTATGTGGAAACTTAGCGTGTGATTGTTTCACGCGTAGGTAAAGGACATGGATTGGAGTAAGGAGCGTGGTTTGGCATCACTTTTGAAGATCGTATTAGCTCTCCAGTATCAGTATGTTATTTTCTAATGATTTGACTTTTCTAGTTGGCATGTATATTGTATGAGTATTATGATGTTGTGATATGATAGTATAAATTATACCGTAAATTATTAAATATACAGACTAAAAATGGACACTACTAAGTATAATAAAGAGTTGATACATGAATTGTAGTCTACTAAGTTATGTTTTAAATGTTATCAATATGGATTTTATAGTAAGCATATTTTTAGATAGTTTTAAACGTTATATGAGACAATATCAAATGACTACATTACTTCCTAAAATCAAGTTTGAAATGAATGATAGATATTTCTTTTCGATTTTTACTCGATTAAATGTTTTAGTGATTAAAGTAAATTTAATGTTTTTGAAAGAAATAAAATTTTACGGGTTTTTGAGTAGGAAATGTTATAAAAGGTCGGTGTGACATCTTTAACTCGTATTTGAGTACGTATACGGGTTAAGGGTGTTACATTATTGTATGCTATATGCTACATGTTAGGTAATTGATTGGTGCTTAAATAAATATGTTTGAGCTTGTTATAAATATCAATTATTTGAAACCTATATTGATTATGGTAAATGACGATAAATTGATTAATACCCGAATGACAGCTATGGAAATTTAGGAGACTGGTAGGAAGTTCTAATCTTATTAAATGTTTGATTAAGCAGTTAATCTTGAAAAGTTCATTTTCAAGTTGTCCTCATAAAAGATTTTAATACATGAAATTCCACATATGTGTCATAATGATCTTTTTCGGGCCGATGACGGGGTTTAGAAAATGTTATAAATAATGAGGAGTCACCACCTATCATTTTTAAAGTGGGTTTGGATCACATGAAATCGGGTAATTTAAACAAAATATTTTATTTTATAAAAAACTACCAAGTTTGGCATGCAAAATCAGAAAATGGATTTGAGAGTCGATTACATTTGAGAAGGATTAGCACCCCACAAAGCCCAAAATTAGTACCTAGTTGATTACCTATTGTTTCAAAATTAAAATTTATGAGTTCGAGATTTATTTAATTTTTTACCAGTAATGTATGCAGATTTGAAAAAGGTATGAATTTAATTAGGAATTATTAATAATTATCCCGCGCAAGAGCGGAGGTTTACCATTGATCCCATTAAATAAATATTGCCTTAGTTTTAAAATCTTGATGCAAGAGTTTGAAAAAGATGTCTATTTATTTCGGGAGATACTAACGGTCACCCCGAGCACAAACGAATGATACACTATTAAAACCCTAATAAATTAACATTGCCTTTATTTTTTGAAACCAAATTATGCAATCAAACAACCGATTATTGACATAATTATACAAAGTGGGTTAATTAAGGCTTCGTCTAACTAAAGTGTCAAATTATGATTTTTAAAGTACTTAATAAAACTAATCCTAAAACTAAGGCTCTAATATTAAACTGAAGATTTTAATATTTTATTAGAAATAATAAAATTAATTAAAAATTTACAAAATACTAAACCTAAAATTAAGGCTTCGTCTAAATCAAGAATAAATTATTTAATTAAAGAACCTAAATCTAAAATTAAGGCTCTAAATATTAATCCTATATAAATTTTAACATCTTAATCGAATAATTAAAATAGAATCTTGAGCGTAAACAGATACTAATTAAAAGGTTCTCCTAATTAATCTAAGTGAAAATCTAACTAGAAGAAACTCTAACAGGTCCACTCTAAGTCAAGCCCTTAAACCTAGGAATCAGTTAAGCAAATGTGAATTATAAACCGAAATTTAAACAAAAAAATGGGAACAACAATTTATGGTAAAATGTAAAATTTTTAAAATGCAATTAATTATGATAAGTATCAACATACGAATAAAATAAAGGAAATATTATTAGAAAGTAAATGGGATTAACGAGACATAGGCGGCTTATTTACGAGATTTGAAGGAAGAAAAATTAAATTAAACTACATTAAACCAAACTTGGAAACAATGATAAAGGTCAAGAACTAAACTAAACAAAGAAATAAATTTAAAAATAAAATACTGAGTGTAAAATAAATAATAAAAAGAAAAGAGAAATATATAACAGAACAAAAATTACGAGATTTTGAATAAAATAAATAAATAGATCAAAACGAAATTATACTAAAATAAAATTAAGGGGTTCAATTAGAGGAAATAAGGGTGAAATTGAATATAAAAGGTATCAAAGTGAATTTTCAAGAAGTCTTGTAGGGACAGCGGCGATAATTAGACCCTACCCATTAAAAACACGTGAATCATGGGGCCTCCAAACAGATCCTCGGATCGAGTTTAAAACACAAAAAAATTAAAAACATGTTTTATTTTTTTCCTTCACCCAAAGTGGATCAAAATAAGCTTCTATATTTTCTCTCAAATGTTCTTCACCTCTGAAGAACATTCAACAGGAATTCAAATGAAACCCAGAATCTGGCCACGCTCTGCCTCATCAGTCGCCATGGATAGATGCCGACCACCGTTCAACGGTGGTAAAATCAAACATTTTTTGAGCTCGAAAGTCCTTTCTCTCTTTTTTTTCAAAATATATCTATGGTTTTCATCAAAACGCCTTGAAGAGAACATGATCTAATAAAGATCTTTCGAAAAAAATGTTCTCTTTCATTCATCGACCATCCTTTATCGATGGGGTTTCAAGAAAAAATAACAAAAAAACGAAAAGAACAATGAGCAAATCAAGTGCACATGCAAGTCACGAAGATGAAAAGGAAAAAATGTACCTATTTCTTTTTTGCAGGGATTTATCGACATAAATTTAGTGTTTTAGTAAACACTATCTTATTTTCTGTTTTTTATTGGTTTTGAAATCTCTTTCTCACAAAGAGATTACTTCACCGGAAAAATCGGGATTAAGAAGTCAAATCCGATAATGATGAGGCGGTTGCACGGGTGACGGCGAGGGTTTCTTCTAACCCTAAAAGATACTATTGTGAGTTTTTAGATTTTTTTGATCCAACGACAAAGATACTGACGGCTTATGCATAAGATGAAAAACCCTAACTCCCATATGGTCTTGAAAAGTGGGTTATCTTGTGATGAGCCTAGTTGGAATTGTTTGTTAGATCTGGTCTTGAAATAACTATAATGGACCTACAAAATAAATAATAATAACTAATAAATAATACTTTATGATATATAGAGAAAATAACTTCAATGATCGAAAATACCTTATAATATACGATTTTAACCCAAAAAAATTTGGATTTGCAAAAATAACCAACGAATTCGTAACGCGATTTTGGAATTCGCAACTGTTGTGAATTCAGATTTCACAACTCAATTACCGATATAGGTAAACACAATAGAAAAAATCCGCAACTCAAATTCGCCAACTTCACAACTCGAATTCGCCAATTTCGTGACTCAATTACCAATATAGGGAAACACGGTAGAAAAATCCGCAACTCGAATTTGCCAATTTTGCAACCCAATTTCGCAACCGTATTTACCTATATCGGTAATTGAGTTGCGAAATTCGAATTCGAATTGCGAATTTGAAAACTGAGTTGCGAATTCGTTGGTTATTTTTGCAAAACCAAAAAAAATTGGTTAATATCGTTTATTATAAGGCATTTTCGATCACTGAAGTTATTTTCTCTAAATATAATCTAATATAAAATGTGATACATAACATAATTATAATATATGATATAATATACATAAATAATATTATGTAATAATAATAATATTACAATATAATGGTAATAAAAATAATATTAAATAATAAATAATATTAATACACCAATACTATATAATATAAATAATAAATTAATTTCGGATGAAAATATGTGTCTACACTATAAAATAATGAAATTGCCCTTTTGATACAATTATGAGATGATTTACATAGTGGAAATGATATGGAAATTTATACTAGATCTAATATAAGCCTTGAATCATCTTTATTAAGTTCATGATCTATTTGGAAAAAGATTCAGATAACACGTATAAAGGACTAGAAGACTGATAAGAAATAATTAAAGTTCAGTGGGTATTTGATAAAGCAATCAACCCCAGAATTCTTAGATTGTGATATTTCTAGATAAATAATTTTTTAATACCAGAAATATGAGGATAAGAAATTATGAAATTACCCTTATAAGATAAAAATGACCCTAGTTAATCCTACAAATGGAAATATCCTAAAAAAGCCATATTGATCCAATAAACTACTGATTCACCTGTTAAATACTTGATTTATTGAGAAAAATCCTAATAACTGATTTTTAACCTCCAAGATGCAAAGACTTAGAATTTCTGATTTTGGAATAAGCACCCAGTGACTAAATTACTAGAAATGATACATAAGATTGAATTGAAGAAAATTGTCAGAATACCCTTGAACTTTAAAATTATAAAAAACCCTTGACCCCTAAGAGGCCTGAAATACCTTAAACTCCAAACTAACCAAAGTAGCCTATAATATTGAATTGACCTAAATATCCTCATAAATCGAAACAAGTAAATGCCTCAGATGGACTCTGAAAATATTGATAAACTTGAATGTGATATCATCACTAAATATTATAAAGCACTAAAGAAATTGTTGGCCTTTTCTGACACCGTTTCAATATTGGAATAAAATAAATATCACATGAATACATGTACGTCTCTTCGAGACTTGCTTAATGATGATTTGTGATGGTGATCTATTCAACTATAATATGGAGTTGATATATGGAATGAGCATTAGTAAGGCATCTTTGTTAGAATATTTGGTAAATATAGCATTGCTAAGATATGTTAGTTTGACTTAATTGAAGGGCCCATAAGTCTTTAGAAGTTCGGAATATTGTAAATCAATGATTACCTTTATTGGGCTGATTTTACCAATTTTTTCTTTGAAAATAAGAATGACTAAAATGTCCCTACTAGCCTAAATGATGGAATTACTCTTGATATATCTTAATCTTATATGGTCCTGAAGTATCAAATTCTAAATGTATGATTATATTTGTTAGTAATCGAACCCTTTTAATATGGACACCGTTCTTGAAATCCGATCAAGTTATATAAGTTTCATGTTTTCCATTCTTGACAACTACCAAGTGCCTCCGAAAAATATATGAATCCTCTAGTGTGTTTCTTGTGTGCTATATGACTGTTTTATTTGTTCTGAAATATGATTTGTTATATAGTTGTTTTACGAATATTTTAATTGATCGATATTCTAATACTCATTACCATTTTTGAACTATGGATGTCTGATATATACACTTTGGTTACCTGTTGTAACACCCCAATTTAGGGGCTAAATTTTAGGAATTTTAAAATGGTAAATTTAATTTGATATTTTGGAAGAAATTGAGGATTAAATTGTAAAATCGTAAAGTTGGCAGTCCATTTTAAAAGTGTAGGAAGTTTAGTGACTAAACTCATGGTTTACCTATTTTTTATGGGATGAATTATAACCCATTTCCCATGCGTTTCTGCATAATGTTTTCTCATTTTCCCTATCCCGTCAACCATCCTTTCAACTCCGATCTACTCGCCATCCGACCTCCGATCGACGAACCGAAACCACCATTATGTTCGTTGTCGACTGAAGAACAAAACCCCTCAAACCTTTCATTATGAATTGTCATCGTTCGTCGTTAATTTCAGTTGGAAGTATCATCGATTTTAACTCAATTTCAGTTGGTTTTTCGTCGATTCACGACAATCCGACCATCCGTTTTCGACACCTCCCGCACCATCGTGTTTCTTGCATCGTTCCGAGTCCGTCGATGTCCTCTGTTTCTCCGTCGTTGTCGGGGCGTGGAGGGGTAAGAAAGTCAAAGTTTTCGATGTTTCAGAATCGAGCTCTCCGTCGTTCAAAATTGGGAACCGAGCTTGGTAAGTGACTCAAAATGCCTTAAAATAATTATTAGGAATTTTTCCAGGAATTTTCCGACACCGTATCACTGTTCACATGCCGCAAGCGTTGCTACTGCCCGTAGGGGTGTTAAAAATTAATTTCTGTTAGGGTGATATTTATGTAAAACAGTCGACTGTTGACCATTGACCTGCATTGATTGTTGACCGACGTTGACCAGAACTTTGACCGGCGTTGACCGGGCGTTGAACGACCTTTGACTTTGACCGAGTATACATATCCTGACATTTTTCGACGTTCTGAGTCAATTCCGCAGTTTGTTTTTCAAAATTCAGACCCGAATGCCTCGAAATTGCCAGTCAAACCCGTTGACTTTGACTTTGACCGAAAAGTTAAAATTTTTTTGAAAAGTCATATTTAATGTTTTTGACGTCCCGAATCTGTTTTGGGGTCCGTTTCGCCAAACTCAAACCCGATAAGCTGTTTTTGATTGATTTATCACCCGATTCGATATGTTTTCCGAAATTAAGCTTCGTTTTTATGTAATTTATGTTGATATGGATCCGAGGAAATATTGGAAGTTGAATTAAAGATCAAAGGTATTCGAATGGAATTTATATGGTCGATCAGTATGGCATGGAAATCGAGGTAATACTTTACTACCTCTATATGCTTTATGAACATGTGAATCTTGGTAAATGCATGATTAAGATAATGTTGGTCTCATTTGTGTAGTTAATTAATTTTTACACTCGATCTAATAAGGTAAAAAGGTTTAGTAATTGATTATGGTTCAGATGACTTTTATAAGAAATTGAGGGATTGTTAGAATTAAATTACAAGTTATGTGCTTAGTGATAAAGAAATCAACCTGGATTTGTAACTTATAATTTATTTCATCAAAGGTTAAATGTTAAAGGTACTTTATGAGAATACTCCGATAGGGTAAAATTACGAAAATACCCTTAAGTTATAAAAAGGCAAGATTTGATTATGGATGTTGTATAAGAGGTTTTTAAAGATATATTGATCTGATGAAACTACTGATGTGCATAAAAATACTAGTTTTGCTTAGAAAATATAGATAATCGGTTTTTAACCCAAGAGGATTTAGGCAAGAATCTAGGAGTCTGTTAAGGAACCATTTCAAGATCGAGAATATTCGGAAAAGTAATTAACCATAGGATCTCTAAATTATAGTTATTTTCGTTAAGAGTTAATACCGAAATTTTTGGGTTAAGAAATTATGAAAATGCCCTTAAGAGTTAAAAATAGTTTGAGTTAACCCTGAATGAGAAAGTACTTTGAGGATTTGTACTTAACTCGATAAATTACGGATTTAATTGTTAAGATCATGTCTTTGTACAGAAAAATTCATGATATTTCGTTTGTAAAATCTGAGAAGGCACTTGACCAAAAAATATTCGAGTTATGAGTAAATACCTGAAGAACAATTTATCGGGGGTGTTTTTTTTGTCAGAATTGTTCGAAAGGACTGAAATAAATGATAAGTTTGAATTCGTAATAAGATCGGACAGAAGGAAATGATTGTAATACACTGGATCTGTAAAATGACCAGAATATCCCTAGAATGGAAATGACTCAAGAATATCACCAAGCTCAGGAATGATTGAATATCCTCGAGCTCTGAAATGAATGAATAAAACTAATCTGTAAAATGAGCAAAATACCCTTATGGACTAGACTAATAGATGTTTTGGATTAATTAAGGAATCCAAGTAAATATAGGTGTTGTGATACCCTTAAAAGTTATGGAACACAACTTAAGTGAGCCGATCAACCTTAATGACATGTCAGTACCTGAATGACATATATATCACTTGAATGTGTGTTCATCTCTCAAGTTTGGATTTATAATAATTTTGGAAGTACTCAACTCAGCTCAACTCAACTTAGATCACATCCTGTACTAAGAAATGAATATTCGTTAGAGAAATCAACCACGAATATCAAATTAAATTGAACGAAAGTACAATATGTATATGAAATTCAGCAACGTCTGTCTTACTCTGGAAAATCCCGAAGTAGCTGGAATGGACTTGAATACTAAATGAACTAAGTAATCTCAAGGACTGAGGATTAAGTAAGTGATTGGGATAAGCCTGGAAACTCAGATGAACTTACATGATTATCATCCCTATAGATTATGAACCATAAAACAATTACGCCGACATTTCCTGGTATAGTGGAAACATGGAAATGAAATAAAGACATTAGAATATATGTTCGTTTCCTTAAGATCTGTTCAGTGATGACTCAGAAGATGAACTATGGACAAGAATATTTGGTATTAAAGTGTAAATACCCTAGAAGGACAACGAATTTACCAGTCGATAAGTATTAGTTCTGGGAACTATTCATCAAAGAGTTGTTCGATAATCCGATCAATCGACATAGATTGTAAATGTCTGAACCTTCATTTCTTCCTTATCAGCTCAATTCACATTCTGAATAACTGATGATTCTATCAGTTAATGAACTCTTCCAATAGTGATTCTACCTTCCGGTATTCTATCGGTATACTGAAGATCTGTGTTTCTCTGTCTGTTAAGATTATACAATACCTCTGAATAATATCTGTAAACACTAGTGTGTTCCCTAATCACATAAATATTTTATCTGATTTCTTACTTGAATTCTGTTATGATACATGACCTGAATTATGTTCTGATTTCTGATTTGGATTCTGTTCTGATATCTGATTTGAATTCTGTTTTGATTTCTTATATCTCTGTTTATTGATTGAGAAATGTTTTATATGGGGGTTTATTGTTGGAGGAAGTATATCTGCAGGCTTCTCGGCTGTGTGCTCAGGGCCTTACTGGTTGTGCGGGGTGTATGGTTCCGGGGAACATACACAAACAGATTGTGAAAGGATGGGGTGTATATATATATGTTTTAAAAAGATCTATATCTTTTATGGTTTTACGGGAACACACTAGATAACTTATTCTCCTGAACTCAGACGTCTGAAATAATTCTTTGAACTGAAAGCTCATTGTCTGTTACCATCTAAAATACCAGTAGGATTTCCGCTCAACATAAAATTTGTAGATGTCTGAATCGATAAGAAAAATATATGTTTATCTATATCTGCACGTTCATCAGCATCATCTGATAGTTCTTTATTACTGAGCTTTCCGAAGCTCACTCTATTACTCAACATTGCAGGTTAAAAGAATTGTACCAGTGCAGCTATCGACTTTAGTAAGGGAGTTTTTCCGGAGTTGCTTGCAGAGTATGGTATATGTGATTAGGGGGTATGTAATTTATTTTATTTTATATACGAGTCTGAAAATCTGTTTTATTTATTCGTACTGATAAATCATTTTATAATTTACATGTTTTAATAAAAGTTTTAAATTTTCTTTATTTTTACAGTGGGTCACTCCGGTGGCCCTAATGTGACACTCCAGATCGGATTGGGTTAACCGCATCGGTCTGAGGGGGTTTCACCTATTGCTATTGCAAAATATAAATATGTCTAACTTATGGATCATGGAATTATTGTATACTATTTGAACTGTTTTATTGGGATACTGTCTAGGTAGGATTCTAGACTATATATATTCAGCTCTGATCAAGTAGATAATTTCTTACGGACCAAAGGTAACCCTTAGGTAGGCTCTTAGGCCCCAAGGTACTCCCTTGGGTAGGCTCTAAGGCCCCAAGGTACTCCCTTGGGTAGGCTCTAAGGCCCCAAGGTACTCCCTTAGGTTGGCTCATATGCCCAATGGGCTTAGAGTAAGTCCTTATTGATACAGTTTTAGGGAACTACATATCGGTGTTCGGGTGGAGGTTATAATTGTGTTTTTAAAATATGTTTTACTAAAATAAACTACTATTTTTGGTTTTGTTGGAACACACTAGATTTTCCAACTCCATCTTCTGAATCTGTCTCTCTGAACTTTTCTTTTGAACTGTAAGTTCCATGACGGTTACCTGAAGATTTAATAGTGAAATCTCTACTCATCACTAGGATCTGTATATGCCTTGATAGCTAAGGAAATTTCATGTTTTACAAATATTTGCTTGACCTTTAGTATCATGTGGTAGTTTTATATTACTAAGCTTCTCAAAGCTTACTCCGTTACTCACAATTTCAGGTTAAAGGAATTGATCATGTGCAGTATCGACATCAGTATTAGAGTTTTTCACATTTGTTTTCATATGGAATATGTAACTTGATTTGAGGTACGACATTATTGAATTTTATTTTAATATATGAATGATTTTTCTGAAATTGCATATAAATTGTTTTATAGTTTGAAAATTTATCAATTTTTTATTTTTTCCCGGTATTTTATTATGGGTCGCTCTAATGACCCTAATGTGGCAGCTCATAGATCAGATCACTAGTATTGGTCTGAGGGTGTTACAGCGAGTAAATTAAAAAAAATAAAAGTATAGTGAAAAATAGGAGAGAGTAAAGTTCAATGAAATATTGTGTATTTTACCCTTAAGAAATTTACAACATTAAATTCATTCCATGAGAAGCTGATGAACACTTCCTTAAGAAACCAGAATAAGTAATTTGTATTTTCTAAAATCTACCCAACTTTTAAGATTCTAAGCAAAATTAATAGCTAAACAATACCAGTAATTATCTTTAAAGAGACAAAAGTAAAATAAAAAAATTAACCCATTTTGCAAGAGATTAAGTTTCTCCTATGATACTTACTAAGTGAGTCAGTCACAAGTTAAATAGTTTTGTACTCGTACTCGTCAAAAAAAATTGTTCAACTCGATTTGTTACTCGTTAAGCTCGTTAAATTTTTGTTCGACTTGTGGTCGTTAAAAAAACTTGTTACTCAACTCATTGAGCTCGTTAAGATCAACGAAAATTTTACTTTATTTTTTGAACTATAAATAAAATATACTAATAATACATAGAGTTTAATATAAATATAAATTAATAAAATTTAACCAAAAATATCATCAAAGAGTGTATTAAACAATTTCAAAGTTTAAACTCTAAAATAATAACCCACAATGATTTAAAATAATAAATAAGTTTGATTTTTGGATGTAGTAAAATATTAATTAATAACTAAGTTTTTTTTATTGGTTATTAGAAAATAAATAAATTATGAATTTATCATTTTTATCATTTATTAGTAAATTAGTATTTTTTTAATGAAATAAGTTTTTAAAATAACTATTAAAAATTATATAAAATATTAATGATATCAAGTCGAGTTAGATTTTGCTCGACTTAATTCGTTAAGATTTTGACTCGAGCTCGAGTTCGAATAAAATCAATGAGTCAAATTTTTACTGAACTTTGACCTTATTGAACTTTGACCGAATTAAGTTCAAATTATTCGCAAGATGTTAAACTCATTATATACCCCTAATTTATCTATAATAAATTTTTTATCATTAAAATTATTATTTGATTAGTAAATTTTTATTCAAATTTAATAATTAAATATGAAAATAAGAAAAAATATTTTAACACATAAACAAATTTATTAACTATTCCACAAATTAGATCTTTCCAGAGCTGAGTGGCACAGCTCGAATAAAAATTAAATAGTTAGACTTTAAACTATAATCGGAAACTCATTAAAAAAAATTGTCAATTCATCTCACAGATGAACAATGTCATGTATTAACCATTTACTTGCGTCCCAAGAGCAAGAAATTTAAATCTTTCTCCATTCATCTCAGAGACGAATAAAGATAACCATTTACACAGCTTAAACGCTAGTCTCATCCTCAACCAAAAAGAAAAAGAAAAATCAACTGCCTCTGAACATTTCATCATCATCAAATCGTCGACATTCATATTGCAAATACTTAAAAAAAAACCAACCTTTAAACAGCGCCTTCCGAGCTTTCTATTCAGACTCAGATTCCATATTTCCCATAGCTTTTAAACCTCTTGGTCTCTGCACCAGATCATTACGTTAAAGGGGTCTCTAGATATGAGATTAGAGAATATAGACTGAATATACATCTTGATTTCAAGATTTAATTTAGTATTTATTATTTTCATTTTTCAAATATTATTAAGCCAGCACGTGTTGATTTATTATTGGGCCACGTGTACAGCAAAGAATGCAAAGGGGAAAGGATTTGGGTTAAATTCAGGTATTTAATGGAAGAAAATATAAATATTAAATTGAATCTTTTGAGTTAATTTTATAAATAGAAAAAAATGATACCTTCTTTGTGATCTTCTTCTCCCTGATCTCGTATCGCTCGAGGGTTAAATCGCATAGCCATGTCCCCGGACTTACAAGCTGCAAACCAAAATAAGCACACCAAAGGGCATAATTATTAAGTCTGGATTATTGAAATATTTTTTTCAAGAAAAGACGCTTTGAGATGTTTAGATAATATTAAAGGTGGAAACTAATGGTATACATTTTTTTTATTGCTTATGGTGTTTTTTGTTGTTGTTGCCAAAAGTGGTATAGTCAAAAGTCAACAATTCAACGACTGCCTTCCGAATAAGAAAACAACTAACTGCAAATGGAAATATATAAAAGTAGCCCCTACAATAACAACATATTTCAGAAAAGCCCCCAGACAATAATGCCTTGAGCAGTGTGCCTTCTTTTGTCGGTTGCTTACTTGCGACCTTTTTGAATTACACGTGTACATTGTCCCAATTCATTTGTCTTTTTTCAGCAAGGCATTCGTCCATAATTTCAAAGACATTAAACTAATACATATTGTCCCAAATTAGTGAAAATCAAGTTACTAGTTGAAAATATTTAATTTTTTATTTTAAAAGAAACAAAGTCCTGTTTTTGAGATTTCACTTAATGTTTTTTTTTCATATAATGATATAGATATTTAAAAAAAATAAAATCAATAATGTCCAAGCTCTATATGTTAAAGCTAAATCTAGAATCTCACGAAATTACAGCATAGCAATAGACAATACCGATACACAAGGCACAAGTTGGCAACTAAATTAGGACCGGGTCACAAGCTTTTTCAATTGTGATGTCCAATATTTGTCTATGCTATCTAAAATGATCTTTCAATTTTTACTAATTTAATTATTTCGGTGATTAAAAGAATGATTGTTATTTTAGAGATTTAAATGCAAATACTAACAACTCTAACATAAATAATTGAATATTCATTATTAAATAATTAAAAATATTTAAAAAATATATTATTTTATAATTACATCGACTTAATAATAAAATCTTTCATTCCTAATTTCTATCTGGTTGGTAAGAGAATGAATGCCAGAAAAAAATATTATTACTAAAATATATTTGCATAATAAAAGCAAACCAAGTCATTATTCATTTATTTCACGTAACTCAACAGCTACAGGCTTATCTATTTCTAATTCAACTCAACATATTATACTAATTTATCCTTCAAACGATCCAATGACAAATTTCAATTCGTCTAAAATTTAAAATTACGTGTTTTATAAATTAATTATTCTAGATTATTATGAATTAGTTTAGAAGAAAGGAATAAGACAGACTTACATTGAGGGTCCGTTGAATAAACTTAGCCCGTTTTTTAGGTCGTTGTGGCAATCTCGATCCTTTAAAAACCATGAAATCTTCTTCCTTCTCTTTATTCGTTAAAGCAATCATGAGCTTAGGTGGCCAGACGATAGGTGCAGGAGCTACCTCACCGCTCCCGGAAGACGACCCACCTTTTCTGCTATCGTGAGCCGTCTCTGAAGATGCAGCTGATTTGTTGTGGTGGTGGTTGTTATCATTGTTGTTGGTGTGGTGGTGATTGTAATTGTTCTGGTTGCCACCTCTCTTCTCGTGCGCCCTGTCTGGCGAAGCGAATCCCCTTATACCACCGTTGCTTTGGCCTCTCATAGGATTAGAATTCTCACAGTTCCTGAAAGACAAAACAATATTGTCAAGAGAATATTATTATAATAATTGGAAAAAAGAATCAAATGCTATGAGTTTTGTAAAAGGGAAAAAAAAGCTTTAAATGTAGAATTACAAATGTAACCTTGGAGTGATGCAGATCGGATTGGGTGAAAGAGACTGAATAGAATCTAGACAAGTATCACGTAGAACATGGTATGCATTTTATTTTTGGGCTCTTAAGGAAAGGGTGAGAGGTTGGGGGTTAGCTTTTAAATAGGGGGAGTTGTTAATTTACTATTTTTTGTTTTGTCTTGGTGAAAAAGTCATATATTTGAGAGGAAGTGTTATTCTATTTTCATACCGATCTAGGGATGCGCAGCTATTTTTTAGACGGGTTTCCAAGGGTTATGCTTTTCATCATAATGGTGGTGTTGGCTTCTTCCTAAACCCCAAGAGTGGCCGAACGGCTGACGAGGGGTGCGATAAAAAAACACTTCATAGACACGTGGCGAGGTAATTGTCGATTCCATGATCCATCATGTGTTAGGCATCAAGTCATCCAGGATCAGAATACCATGTATTATTAAAGAAATACTATATAATACCAACTATAAAAAAATGAAAACAAGATATAACGACATCGGGTTTTCTATACCAAGATTGAGGATTATGTAGGGGGGACTAAACTATTGTTTAGGCCAACTATTAAATCAATAATAAGAAGAAAATAACAAACTTGAAACAGCGCACAAGGAAATACTTGCAGACAAGAAATTCTCAAAAACATTCATGCGAACAACCACGAACTTATTTAAGATTATTATATATCCTGTTGGAAAAAAGTAAAAGCATCCACCCATGATAGATGTATACAAATTCTCGTTAAGGTAAATAACTAACAAATCACAGAACAGAGAAGGAGCAGTCAAGTAGAAAGATCATTTCACTAAACGATTCAATTTAGTTAAATAGGTTATAATCCAGATCGTTTTTTTTCTTTTAATGGAGAAAAAAGAGAGGCAAGGATTAAAGAAGTGGGACCTGGAAATATGGTTCTTTATAATCATTTTACTCGCGCCAATTTGAACCGGAAACATAACGTAAAACCAAGTGATAACTGATAACACAAAAAACGAGATATTAAATTATCCAATAGTAAATCATATATCATGACCCTAATCCAACCCCAATCTCAACGGAGCGTATATTACACGCACCGCGATGCCAAACACTCCAAGAGAAAAGGTTAATTTGAGTTTGTAAATGTAGCACAGTACCTGAGAATGCGCTGAGGTGGCGGAGCCTGAGGAGAAGCAGGCCGTTGACGGAGGTTAAAACACCCAGTCCCGTCATTGTTATTATTGCTTGGCTGATTTGAAGAGTCCTTATCGGCCCTCACGACTCGGCGATCGACTAGAACGGTGGTTCGGTTAACTGGTCCGGATTGATCGTCTTTGACCTGGATCTTCATACACCTTAGACGCTTCCGATTCCCCCACTGCAAAACAAAATTAGAAGACGACGCCGTTTGTTTGGCAAGAATCTAAGCTAGATCTTAACAATCCTGCATCACCTCTGACTTTATTTTTGTTGTGATTGGTGCTATTACCATTGTTATTGCTCCTTAAAGAGTCCCTTTCCATCATTTTCTGCACACATGTCCCATTGTTGAAGCAAAATAATAAATAATTCCAAATTGAGCTTTTTTCTGGGTTCAACTTCATAATTGAAGTACAAGCACCGATAGGATACAAAAAGATAAAGCGATTAAGAGAATTTGAATAAGGCTTTTCTTAAAACGTCCATGCAATTTCAAACAAATTTTATTTCAGCTTATCATTAGAGTGTGCACATTGGACTGCTAGGAATTTTTTTTCTCTAGAAAATTCGAAGAAAAAAAATCAGAGGAAAAAAGAAAGACAGTGGCCTTTTGCAGAGACGTTAAAGATGGGGAAGAATAAGCATCGAACGGTCTCAGCATCTTTTGGAAGGGAAATAAAGATGGAAAACCAGCAACTATGATTAAACAATTTTTATAAGACATTGAATGGATTAAAAGGACAATGATGAAGAGAATTTTAGGCGGGGTTAAGAAAATTAAGAATAGAAATAGGTTCAATAAAATAACAAAATAGTTTAAGAGGCGTCCACACGAAACATAGTTTTAACTTGGAATAAAACAGAACCAGTACAGTTGTCCTCGTACTTAAAATGTTTAGCACCCAGAAAATTAAAGACATGGAAGAAATCAACGGAACCATGAACATCATAGCAATAGAAGAAAAACATTTCCGAGTGGAGATTTTAAGGAAGCGAAAATTAGAGATAGATATTGATTATACCGAAATCAAAGTAAATATCTAATCTGGAGGAAAAACCTTAGCGACAAAACGTCAAGCTCTTCTTCAGACTACTTGAAAAAAGGGGGGGGGTGAAGGACTAAGAAGGAACTTAGGTCTGAAACTCCGTGGGAGAAAAGAGCAAACCGGAAAAAATATATAAAATCTGAAATACATACTCTTAATGCTAAATGTAGAAATAAAATGGAGGTCTCCAGAGAAAGAAAAATCGCCTCTGTCAGAAAAATCTTCGACTTTTAATCAAATAAAACTAGATATAAACAAACAATTACTAAAGCATCGAACATGCTAAAAAAGAAAGAAGAAGATACAGGGGAAATAAACTGCAACCGATGATATGTAAACATATTAATGGCGGGTTAATCATTTTAGGTAGATTTAGAATCGATACTTAGATTATCAGGTTCTTGATCGTACTGGTAAGAAAATGTCGCTCATACCTCAATAGCTCAGGCTCGCTCGGCCGTCAAAACTTTCCTTCTTCAAGTCCTTTGGTATAAGCACAAATTTTACTTTGGATTTTCAACAGAATAATAACATACGAAGCCTATTCTTCCGGCTTTCATTTGATGTTTAAGATTTTAATATGTAATTAGCTGATCTGCCTCTATGCATGTTAACTTAGTCGAAAAATCTTCAGAAAGTAGCTTGGCAGTCGTCAAAAATTTCTGTCATAAGAGAGGAAAAAATGTTTATCAGAAACAAAATCATTCCAATATGCCGTTGTTTCAGATCTCTGCCATATAATACAAACAAAATATTCAAAATCAACTAAAACCAGCAAAAATGTTCCTCAATTTCTTTGATTGTATCTATAAAATCTGGAAGAAAAAAAAAAGAATTGCAGAATGCTTATAAAAGCCATTGAAATAGAAAATGAAAATCCATTACAGTAAACCAAAATAAAATCAATGTTTTCTCTCAATTATAGACCTCACAAATTCTCAGATTTGTCTCTCTTCCTTCTCCTGTATCGCACGGCTCTCTTTAGAATTCAGATCCTCGACATCTAATTAATCAAACAATAATTAGTTTTTAGCTTTTTATCGGAGTATTCTGTTTGGTTCTTGAGAAGAAAAAAAGAAAGTAGAAGCAAAATAGCAGAGAAGAGGGAAATTGAAAAAAAAACAAGAGAAAGAAAGTGTAACAGGGAGGATGTTTCTTCCTCTGATGGAACGAAATGATCTCTCTCCCTTCCGAACCTAATTTTTAATACATTCTCTTCACCCTACGTTACACCGCAAGGGTAGATCACAGAGAATTCTTGCCGTTGATTATTAATCGAAGGCTCTTACAGTCTTCTCTAGCAAACCGTCAACTCCGTTAATCTAATATCCCCTTGGATTTCCTTGCGCCTTTTTACTCTTGACATTACCTCACGACGTTTAACAATAGCGGAATCTTCAAACAGCGCGGAAATTAAAACATATATTCTAAATTATTTTTATCATCCCATTTTAATTATACTATTATTTGTTATTATGAATTAAAAGAAGGATCTCAGATTCTCAATTGATATAAAATGATATATTTTTTATTAATTATTTGAGTTCATATAATATTATAAATAATATATAAACATCAACAAATTGTTATAAATCATTTGTAAATTGTTCATTTATTAAGCTAAATAAATAAGTATGAATATTTTTTATGTTTATTTAAATAAACAAACGAATACAAATAGAAGTGTGTTCGGTTCATTTTTGTATACGAATACACTAGTTTATAAGCTCGCTTATCAACTCATTTGTTTACTATCTTATAAGCTTGTTTACTCGGTTCTCTTTTTTTTTAAAATATTAGTGAAGATATAAAACTAAATTGAACATAAGATTAACTTTAAAGTTTAAACTGTGAAGCCTAAGTAACTTAAATACTAGTGAAGTAATTTCATCATTTTTCTTCAACTTGCAAATGAAAATGTAAAAATAATTGTTGATTGTCGAACATTAAACGAACGTTAAACGGACATATTCGTATAATATAAACGAACAAATATACACACCTTTAAAAATAAATAAATGAACATGATACTGAAAATTTAAACGAACATGAACCAAACATGAAACATCTTCAAAATAAAACAAACAAACACAAATCAAACATGAAAACCTTAAAAAAAACAAGAAAACACGAACATAACTTTATTTGTTCAAAGTCAATTCATTTACATACCTAACAATATATATCAAATAAAAAGACAAGGGACATGATTCACTTACACTATGTAAAATTAATAAGTTTTACATCAATTTATAATCGTTAGATTTAAATAAATAAATGATTTAGATTTAATTGAAATTTATAAACCCATAAATAAATATCTTTTAACTCACGGTAAAACAATATCTTTTTAATCTCGATCCCAAATCTAAAACCCAAAAATTTCAAACCCTAAAAACTTTACCTCGAACCCCAAATTATAAACTATAAATCTTAAATCTAAATCCAAATCCTAAACCCTAAATATTAAACTCTAAATCCCAAACGTCAACCTTAAAAAAATATTATTTTACTGAATTTAAACCATTTATTTATTTAAATATAATATCTTTAAATTAATTTAAAATTTATTAATTTAATATAATCGTAATATTTTTTAAATAAATATTATTTGTTATTAATATGTTACTTGAGGTAAGTGTATAGCGAGCTCCAGGCTAAGCCCAGCAAATCAATTCATTCTGCTAAAACCACCGAACCATTGGGCCATCTGTTGAGAAGTGTTTAAACTGACGTAAACTATATATTTAATACATAAATTATCAATTTTAATTAATTTTTATATTTAAACTTTTAATTTTTTAAAATCATATTTAATATTTAGTTTTTGTTTCATTTTAGTACAATTATGTTAAAACTTTAACTCGTTTAATATCTAAACTATTAATTTTAGTCCGTTTTAGTACCTAAGCTATTAATTTTAGTCCGTTTTAGTACCTAAGCTTTCAAATCTTTTTAGAACATAATGTTAGATTTTAAACAAAAGTACTAAAATGAAATAAAAACTAAACTTTAGATATGATTTGAAAAATTAAAAGTTTAGATACTAAAATAGAACCAAATTGATAGACTAGGTACTAAACATGTAATTTACCCTTAAACTTAATTATATTGTTACAAGTGTAATTAATATGTTTTATTTTATTTTTAAATAAAAAACTTAGCACATTTCTAATATTTACAATATAATGTTATATATTTAATTTTTTGAACAGGTACAACTATATATCACATTACCAAGCACACAAAAGTTATTATCACGGAAAGAAAGAGGAAAATGTTAATGAATGTATATCGTTAAAAATTTAAAATTATCATATATTTTAAAATTTTATGATTTTTTTTAAATTTTATTTTTCGTTTGATAATTTTTTTAAATTATCATATATTTTAAATTTCTATAAAAATTTTTATTAAAATTCTATTTTCCTTTCATATTTTTTTAAGCTCGTGATTTCATAAAATTTTAAAAATTTACCCCATAATATAAAATTTTGGGTCCATTCATAGATGATATGATCATCATAGTGTACTAAGATATGATGATTAGGGCCACTCTAAACAACCTTCCAACTATTATTGATGAGCAAAGATGAACCGAGGGGTGAGGGTAATCACCCTTGAAATTTTAAAATTGCTATATATAACAATTTTTTTATGTATTTTTATTGAAAATATATTTTCGTCTCATTGAAATTTTATAAATTTATTCCATCTTATAAATTCTTAATATAAAATTTTACGTCCATCCCTATCGGTGAGGGCATTTATGTTTATGAGGACTGCCACGGAAAAGTCATTAATCTTGATATTTTGTCCAGTATAACCTTACATGATAACATCTGTGAGAATCAACATTGCTTTATAGAATTTATCAATAGAATGATAGCGAGCAGGCTGGGATACAAAGAGAGACGCCCAAAACAGAAAAGCAAACGATTGCTGCAACATGACCAAAAAGAAGAAGAAAAAAACAGAAACCAAAGCTGATACAATACAAAACAATCGAGCAAGAAAAACAGAGGAGAGGGCCGAGAGAGAAAATCCAACTTTAGAGGTGTCGCGACCGTCTTTCGGGTAGGCCCCGAATTAGGTTTCGACTTGGATTAAATGAATTGGAGTCGTCACCGACCATTAAAACGAATTTAGGTAGGTCGGACACCATCTTACCTATCTGCGTTGTACCAGAAACGTGTCGGGTTCGGGAGTCGGTTACGATCAAGGAAGGATTATCACTCTTGAACCGCCCTTTCAGTACCAATTAATTTATCGATTATCTTTAATTGCGAAATTAAAAATTGAAATTGAAATTTAAAAATCCGATTCAAATTGCTTACATTTGATCGATTGCAATTACTTACTAAAAAAAGGTCAAAAATGTTAGATAAAAAAATATAAAATAAAATGTTAAATAAATCCGAGAATAAAACAAAAAATAATAAATAAATAAGTAAATAAAATACTAAAATAACAAACCACATGGGGAAAAGAAAATAAATAGAAATAAGATAACTAAATAAAAAAGTTAAAAGAAAGAAAAAATAAAAGTAAAAAAACTCTAAAATATAAAATAAATAAATATCTTGATAATAATAAAATATATAGGGGAAAAACAATGATAATAATGAGAAAAAAAGAATGAAATAGGATAAAAACGGTTAGATAATTAAAATAAAATAAACAAATAAATAAAATAAACAAATAAATAAAAAGGGACTAATATATAAACGGGTAATGAATGAGTGCCCAAAACAGAAATTCAAAATTCCCACTAAATGATTAAATGTCCAGATTACAAAGCCTGGGGGACCAAAAGGGATATTACCCCCTTTTGTTAAAAAAACACGGGATATCTAGGGCCCAAAACGACGTAATTTCGCCTTTAGCATATAAGCCCTATCACACAGCTTATTTTTCACACTTACTCTCATTTGCTTCCTTACCTCAAAACCAGAAACCAGAAACGAGATAGAGGAGGATGGGCTCTCAAAAGAGCTTCGACAGTGCCCAGAATCCGGCGACGCTCCACCGCGTATGCCGCCGCTGACCGGCGATGACTGTCGTCCGCCGGCACCTAAGTAGCAAAAAGGTGTCACCTTTCGACGCGTTTTCCACCCCGGATACAAATCCAGGCTTCGTTTTGCTTGAAAACGCCTCAGAATCCGTAGATCTACAAAGTATCATTTAGCATTTCTTTGTTTTTTTCGCTTCTGCCGAATGAGCTTCTTTGCTGTTGGTTTTGTGTTCTATGCGTGTGTTCTTTGATTGTTTACTGTGTTCATCTGCTTTTGTGTTTCGATTTGGTTGTGGCCTGTGAGTCTGTCGTTGTGTGTGTTGCTAGTTTTCTGATCTTGGGTTCGTGGCTCTCGATGTTGGTTGGTTTATATAGATAATGGTCGTGGGTTCTATGATGGTTCTATCGTTGTTCTCGTCCCCATTGATGGTTGTTCTCCCCTTTTGGCAGTGGCTTTCTGGGGTATTTATACCTTCACTGGCGGCCTGTTGGTTCCGAAACAGGGGCGCTCGTGGCCGGTATGACCGACCACCCCGGGATGGGTCAGTCCCGGATATCTCGGCCGAAAATCTCACGCCATTTGTGACATGACCCTTGACCTCCTCTGCGCGGTGCCGTTAACATGCATTATCTAGGGTTTCCAAATCTTAAACCTTATCTTACTATTGGGTTGGTTCAGGCCCACTTAGCCAATATTAGACCCTGGACTTAGACAGATTGGACCTAAAACGAAAAATAAAATAAAATAAAAATAAGTAATAATAATAAATAAATATTAATATAAAAAAGTGTTTCTTTTAAAAAACTATATAATATAAAATTTTAAAAAAATGTTTTTTTAACTACATATTATATATAAATTTTCGAAAATATTTTTTTAAAAAAACTATATAATTTTCAAAAAATGGTTTTTAAAAAAACTATATAATTTTCAAAAACGTTTTCAAAAACTATATATTATATAAGTTTAAAAAAGTTTTCAAAAACTATATATTATATAAGTTTTCAAAATGATTTTAAAAACTATATATTATATATTTTTTCTAAAATGTTTTAAAAACTATATATTATATAGTTTTCAAAAGTGTTTTAAAAACTATATATTATATACATTTTAAAAATATTTTTAGAAACTATATATTATATACGTATTTTTAAAAATCGTTTACAAACTATAATATATATATATATATATACGTATAAAACAAAATAAAAATATGGACGAAAATGAGTGTCTATAGCTGCCATTCTTTGTCCTTTTTCGTGGAACGAAAAATAGGACAAAGATAAAATGACACAAATTTTCATTCGGTGATGTTAAAGAATAACTCCCTGTCGAATTGAGTTGTGGATGGCTCCTTTGTCGCGAAGTCGAGTCCATCTTGAAATGATATGGAATTGAAGCCGTAGTTCAGAATTTGAATTGGAGCGTGGCTTCTCGTTGCCAAATTGTAGTCAACTTCGGTATTCTTCTCGATTTAAAGACCTCGGGTTAAAAATTCGACTGGACAGTAGTTTCTTAACTCCACCATGTGGTTAATAAGCCCTCGGGCTGAATGAAATCGGACTCGGAAGGTCTTCATTGACATATAGATTCACTTAAACTATGCTGCCGAAAAAATGATTTATTGCTAATAAAGCACACATGTATTCTTCTCGACTTGAAAACCTCGACTACAATTGGACAATAGTGATTGATGTGTCATCGAGCTAAATGAAATCGAACTCGACAATTTATTGACATATAGCCCTTCTTGCCTTGAGCTATGTTGTGAATGATGTGCGTTGGAGCTGAGCATAGTTGAACTCGAAGGTCTTTGGCAGATAACCCTTCTAGCCTTGAGCTATACCGTAAATGATGTACCGTTTAGCTGAGCGTAATCGAACTCAAAGATCTTTGTTGGCAGATAACCCTTCTAGCCTTGAGTTATGCTGCAAATGATGTGCCCTCGAAGCTGAGTGTAATCGAACTCGAAGGTCTTTGGCAGATAACCCTTCTTGACTTAAGTTATGCTGCAAATGATATGCCTTGGAGCTGAGCGTAGTTGAACTCGAAGGTCTTTTGGTGATAGATAACCATTCTCGACTTAAGTTATGCTGCAAATGATGTGCCCTCGAAGTTGAATGTAATCGAACTTGAGGGTCTTTGGCAGATAGCCCTTCTCGACTTAAGCTATGTTGCAAATAATATGCCTTGGAGCTGAGCGTAGTCGAACTCGAATGTCTTTGGCAGATAACCCTTTTCGACTTAAGTTATGCTGCAAATGATGTGTCTTGGAGCTGAGCGTAGTCGAACTCGAAGGTCTTTTGGTGA
This sequence comes from Hibiscus syriacus, assembly GCF_006381635.1. Taxonomy (NCBI): domain Eukaryota; kingdom Viridiplantae; phylum Streptophyta; class Magnoliopsida; order Malvales; family Malvaceae; genus Hibiscus; species Hibiscus syriacus. The sequence continues at coordinate 2,267,428 of NW_024061944.1, read as the reverse complement.
GAGATAACCCTTATCTACTTAAGTTATGCTGCAAATGATGTGCCCTCGAAGCTGAGTGTAATCGAACTTGAGGGTCTTTGGCAGATAGTCCTTCTCGACTTAAGCTATATTGTAAATGATGTGCCTTAGAGTTGAGCGTAGTCGAACTCGAAGGTCTTTGGCAGATAGCCCTTTTCGACTTAAGCTACGTTGCAAATGATGTACCTTGGAGCTGAGCATAGTCGAACTCAAAGGTCTTTTGGTGACAGATAACCCTTCTCGACTTAAGTTATGTTGCAAATGATGTGCCCTCGAAGCTGAGTGTAATCGAACTTGAGGGTCTTTGGCAGATAGCCCTTCTCAACTTAAGCTATGTTGCAAATGATGTGCCTTGGAGCTGAGCGTAGTCGAACTTGAAGGCCTTTGGCAGATAGCCCTTCTTGAATTAAGCTGTGCTGCAAATGATGTGCCTTGGAGCTGAGCGTAGTCAAACTCGAAGGTATTTTGGTGGGCACGATTCTCTTCGTCGTGAAGTTGAAACCATGGATGACTCATTGGTTGTGAAGTTAAGCCTCAAATTGGATATCCTTCGTTGTGAAATTGAAATCCAAATATTTGTGTTGTTTTGAGGCCAATATCATTCGCTGTGAAGTTGAAATTGACTCTGAAACTGGAAAGTTATTTGTTGATAGCCAACCATCCCTTCACTGTGAAGTTGAGCTTGTGTTGTCTCGAGTCCAATATCATTCACTGTGAAGTTGAAATTGACTCTGAATGAAACTGAAAAGTTGTTTGTTGACAGTCAGTCGCCCCTTCGCTGTGAAGTTGAGCTTGTGTTGTCTTGAGTCTAATATCCTTCGCTGTGAAGTTGAAATTGGCTCTGAATGAAACTGAAAAGTTGTTTGTTGACATTCAGCCGCCCCTTCACTGTGAAGTTGAGCTTGTGTTGTCTCGAGTCCAATATCCTTCGTTGTGAAGTTGAAATTGACTCTGAATGAAACTGAAAAGTTGTTTGTTGACAGTCAACCGCCCCTTCGCTGTGAAGTTGAGCTACCACCATCAATTTCCGAATGCATTTTTTGAATCGATTATCTTTCATCTTGAAGTTGAAATTTGACTCTAAAAGCTGTAAAAAAAATATGTGTGCTCAAAATGATAAATATGATACTTTTAAGTGTGTCTAAGATGCATGCAACATGAATTAATTCTGCTTTATCTCTTGGATGGAGCCTCATTTTTGTCTGCAGGTCTTGTCGTTGGAATCGACCATGCCCCATTTCAAGCTTTGGCTTTACAGACCTTTCATATTTGAGATTGTCCTGTTTGAAAATGTTTTTCTCCTTTTTCTTGTTTTAGGAGGGAAAAAGATAAAAATTCTGTAAAATATTGTTTGCAATTGAATCAAATTATAAATATGAGTTCAAAGTATATCAAAGGAATCAATAGCTCTTTTAATGCTTTCAGAGTTACAGCTCTTTGAAAATGTTCAAATGAATGAGTTGGCTTTAGGTTGACCTAAGGTTTTAGCCATAAAAAGGTCTTTTTTTTGTTATTGCAACATGTTTTTTTTTGTTTGGCATTTTAATTGGGTGCGGACAAAATGATGCAACTAGCATGATCAATTACTAGACCTTTTATTTCGGTCCTCTGAAATCTTCCATTTGTTCAAGCCTCGTAAGGTCGTCTAACAAAGGTAGTGCAGAAATATCGGTCTAAAAATGAAATTCCTGAGTGCTCGTGTGAAGTTGACTATAACAGGTGTTCCTTAACTCCCTTAATCCATCATTACCAAAAATTTCTTGCTTAGATAAATTTGATTTAATTTGTTGTTATCTGGCTAGCTGAATCCATAAAGCCGTGGCGTTTCACTAATTACTTTAGAGGGACAACTTAACATTATAATCAGTTTTATCAAGTTAACTGAAGGATTCATCTCATCACAAAGTCTTCGGCCGGACAATAGTAGTGGAGCAAACACCGAATTGCCAAGTGTTCGAGCAATGTCATAGTTTAAACGTAATCTAATCATAAGGCCAGTGCTTTCAAGTTTCCTCTATAACTAATTGCCTTAGTGGAATAGCTCAGTTTTACGGATTTAATTTCTTAAGTTTGTCAAGAAGAACCTGTTATAGTCTAGGTGTTGTTGAAAGTCAAGAAATCTCATTTTTAGAGTACAATTTCCAAGCAACTGACCTAAACTAGATTTACCTACTCGACTATTCCATCTGTAAAGATAATGATCATCATTGAACGTCTTAAATAAAAAGTATACTAATGTCATATGCAAAAGGATGCCCCATGTTGTCCGCACCTTATGAAAGGAAAATGTTATATTGGTTTATTGCAAGAGCAGGGTACAATGTTTGAGTGCATATTCTGGGTAAGGTCAAAATCCTTATTTGAAATCATGTTACTTCGTCAAAGATCTATAACTTTGAACTATTTACAGAGTTTCTTAATTCAGATGATACTCAAATAATTACAAGTTTGCAAATGTGATTCATTGTTTAACGTCTTTAAAGTAATATAAATTTATTTAAAAGTCCTTACAAAAACTTGAGAAAAAAATGAAAAACAAATTTAAACAGAATGCCTCAAATGATGAAATGATCTTCCTCACTTGGATGCCCCCAAGTTGTTGAAGTCGATTCAGTTCCAGTTACACATCTTCTGCACAACTTTCTTGAATGCGTAACAATTCTCAATTATGTGCCCTGGGACACCACCGTGATATTCATAATGAGCATTCTCGTCATACCACTTGGGGTATGGAGACTTCATGGTTTCCACCAGGTATGGTGACACAACATGGGTGTCAAGAAGTTGCTGGTAAAGCTATTTGTAGGTCTTGGGAATAGAATCAAAATGTTCCCATTTTTTATGAGACAAGTGAATGTAATAAAAAAACAAAAATAATGCGAAATATGCAGGAATGCATGATGCATGTAATGTTCGAGGCATTGATCAAAAAATGTGTTTGTTATTAGAAATAATCTTTATTGGAGGCAAAAATGTTTTATCTTTTAAGAGACAAAAATATCCTGACAGCTTCTACCTTCGTCTGTCACCAGTTGAATAACCTGTCGAACCGCTCTGGCTTCTCTAGATGAACTGTGCAAATGTTGAGTTGCTTTTTGTACTGGCCCAAGAAGTCTCAAATGACTGCATCTCTGGCATTTATCTTTTGTTGAACCTGTTCCCAACGAATACATCATTGAAGCCCTCAATTGATAGGAACTATGTGAAGTTCATTTGTCTGTTTCTTGAATTCGTCAGCAAGGGTCTCTAATTTCAGCTATCGTTTTGCCATTGTTGTCTTTGAAGGGACTCCATTCATAAGGCCAGTGCTTTCAAGTTTCCTCTATAACTAATTGCCTTAGTGGAATAGCTCAGTTTTACGGATTTAATTCTTAAGTTTGTCAAGAAGAACCTGTTATAGTCTAGGTGTTGTTGAAAGTCAAGAAATCTCATTTTTAGAGTACAATTTCCAAGCAACTGACCTAAACTAGATTTACCTACTCGACTATTCCATCTGTAAAGATAATGATCATCATTGAACGTCTTAAATAAAAAGTATACTAATGTCATATGCAAAAGGATGCCCCATGTTGTCCGCACCTTATGAAAGGAAAATGTTATATTGGTTTATTACAAGAGCAGGGTACAATATTTGAGTGCATATTCTGGGTAAAGTCAAATTCCTTATTTGAAATCATGTTACTTCGTCAAAGATCTGTAACTTTGAACTATTTACAGAGTTTCTTAATTCAGATGATACTCAAATAATTGCAAGTTTGCAAATGTGATTCATTGTGTAACGTCTTTAAAGTAATATAAATTTATTTAAAAGTCCTTACAAAAACTTGAGAAAAAATGAAAACAAATTTAAACAGAATGCCTCAAATGATGAAATGATCTTCCTCACTTGGATGCCCCCAAGTTGTTGAAGTCGATTCAGTTCTGGTTACACATCTTCTGCACAACTCTCTTGAATGTGTAACAATTCTCAATTATGTGCCCTGGGACACCGCCGTGATATTCACAATGAGCATTCTCGTCATACCACTTGGGGTATGGAGACTTCATGGTTTCCACCAGGTATGGTGACACTACATGGGTGTCAAGAAGTTGCTGGTAAAGCTATTTGTAGGTCTTGGGAATAGAATCAAAATGTTCCCATTTTTTATGAGACATGTGAATGTAATAAAAAAACAAAAATAATGCGAAATATGCAGGAATACATGATGCATGCAATGTTCAAGGCATTGATTAAAAAATGTGTTTGTTATTAGAAATAATCTTTATTGGAGGCAAAAATGTTTTATCTTTTAAGAGACAAAAATATCCTGACAGCTTCTACCTTCGTCTGTCACCAGTTGAATAACCTGTCGAACCGCTCTGGCTTCTCTAGATGAACTGCGCAAATGTTGAGTTGCTTTTTGTACTGGCCCAAGAAGTCTCAAATGACTGCATCTCTGGCATTTATCTTTTGTTGAACCTGTTCCCAACGAATAAATCATTGAAGCCCTCAATTGATAGGAACTATGTGAAGTTCATTTGTCTGTTTCTTGAATTCGTCAGCAAGGGTCTCTAATTTCAGCTATCGTTTTGCCATTGTTGTCTTTGAAGGGACTCCATTCATCTTGCCCCTGCAACCTCTACCAGTTAGTTCTTCAAAGATAGAATTTCATTGTGCTTGATGTAGACTCGGTTCATTCTGAGTCCTTTATAATGCAGCAGAGTGATACACTCTTCAATTGTGGGCACCATGTCTTCTGGATTGAATGCGACACATAGTCGCCTTGTAGACTATCCTCTGTATTTTCATCTCTTGTATTACATCCCCTTTATCCATTAATACAGATTATTCATGTTTAACAAACATATTTTTGGTGGATCAACACCTCTTTTAAATGATGCAAGTGATGAAAATAAAATAAAAGAAAAGAAAAATGAAAAGAGTTAGTGAGGTGAAAATAAAAAAAATAATCATGAAAAATAAAAGTCCTACCCCACATGATGTTTACCCCACATGTTTTAATTCCTACCTAAACATAATCTCTATCCCGCATGCTAATTTCAAACAAATCCTAACCGCATATTTGTCTAGTTCGCATGCTTTGAACAGAAAGTAAGGCAGGAAACAAAGAATCATAGGGTTTGAAATAAGGTTTTGGGGTGGACTCTAATTCCCTGTACTCTCCCGATTTTGGTTTTAAAAAAGGTACTCGAGTTCTCCTTGCTGGTGGCCCATTGGGCTTGCCAGACCCTTAGTCCTAAGCCCATCACAAGCTTATGTGGACTAAGTTAAACTCGAGAGGATACATTCCCTTATGCCCATACGGAGAATAAATTCACACGAAGACATAAGGTATATGAATCCCGAAGGTTACTTGCTAGGCCTATACGGAGAATAAATTCCCACGAAGGCGTCGCTTTCGCCCCCACTTAAAAGGGTTCGGAGCTCGGGTATAGAGCTAGAGATGACAATTTTGAAAAATCTGAAATCATTAAAAAACGTTAGTACAACTATTTATTTGAAAAAAATAATCAAAGATAAATAATAAGAATCGAATAAATAAATTAAAATTTAAATATGTAATTTTCGCTAAAAAAGACAACCGTAAATTAATTTCGGTCAGACTCACTTACCTGTCCCTAACAGAGTTGCCAAGCTATCGCGGTCGTCTTTCGGGTGGGCCCCGAAGTGGGCTTCGACTTGGATTAAATGAATTGGAGTCGCCACCGCCATTTAAAATGAATAAAAAATGTTAGATAAAAAAATATAAAATAAAATGTTAAATAAATCTGAGAATAAAACAAAAAGAAATAAATAAATAAATAAATGAAATACTAACATAACAAACCACAGGGGGAAAATAAAATAAATAGAAATAAGATAACTAAATAAAAAGTTAAAAGAGATACAAAAATAAAAGTAAAAAAATATAAAATATAAAATAAATAAATATCGTGATAATAATAAAATATATAGGAAAAACAATGATAATAATGAGAAAAAAAAGAATGAAATAGGATAAAAACGGTTAGATAAATAAAATAAAATAATAAATAAAATAAACAAATAAATAAATAAAAAGAGACTAATATATAAACGGGTAATGAATGAGTGCCTAAAACAGAAATCCAAAATTCCCACTAAATGATTAAAATGTCCAGATTACAAATCCTGGGGGACCAAAAGGGATATTACCCCATTTTGTTCAAAAACACGTGATATCTAAGGCCCAAAACGACGTAGTTTCGCCTTTATCATATAAGCCCTATCACACAACTTATTTTTCACACTTACTCTCATTTGCTTCCTTACCTCAAAACCAGAAACGAGAGAGAGGAGGATGGGCTCTCAAAAGAGCTTCGACCGTGCCCAGAAACCTTTCGACGCGTTTTCCACCCCGGATACGAATTCGGGCTTCGTTTTGCTTGGAAACGCCTCAGAATCCGTAGATCTACAAAGTATCCTTTCGTATTTCTTTGTTTTTTCCGCTTCTTCCGAATGAGCTTCTTTGCTATTGGTTTTGTGTTCTATGCGTGTGTTCTTTGATTGTTTACTGTGTTCATCTACTTTTGTGTTTCGATTTGGTTGTGGCTCTGTGAGTCTGTCGTTGTGTGTGTTGATGGTTTTCTTATCTTGGGTTCGTGGCTCTCGATGTTGGTTGGTTTGTATAGATGATGGTCGTGAGTTCTATGATGGTTCTATCATTGTTCTTGTCCCCGTTGATGGTTGTTCTCCCCTTTTGGCAATAGCTTTGTGGGGGTATTTATACCTTTATAGGCGGCATGTTGGTTTCGAAACAGGGGCGCTCATGGCCGTTATGACCGGCCACCCCGGGATGGGTCAGTCCCGGGGATCTCGGCCGGAAATCTCGCGCCGTTTGTGACTTGACCCTTGACCTTCTCTGCGCGGCACCGTTAACATGCATTGTCTAGGATTTCCAAACCCTAAACCTTATCTTACTACTGGGCTGGTTCGGACCCGCTTAGCCAATATTTAACCTTGGACTTGGACAGATTAGACTTGAAACGAAAAATAAAATAAAATAAAATAAAATAAAAATAAGTAATAATAATAAATAAATAATAATATAAAAAATGTTTCTTTTAAAAACTATATAATATAAATTTTTAAAAATGTTTTTTTAAAACTACATATTATATATAAATTTTCGAAAATGTTTTTTTTAAAAAAACTATATAATTTTCAAAATATTTTTTAAAAAACTATATAATTTTCAAAAACGTTTTCAAAAACTATATATTGTATAAGTTTAAAAAAGTTTTCAAAAACTATATATTATATAAGTTTTCAAAATGATTTTAAAAGCTATATATTATATATTTTTTCTAAATTTTTTTAAAACTATATATTATATAGTTTTCAAAAGTGTTTTAAAAACTATATATTATATACATTTTCAAAATATTTTTAGAAACTATATATTATATACGTAATTTTAAAAACCGTTTACAAACTATAAAATATATACGTATAAAACAAAATACAAATATAGACGAAAATGAGTGTCTAAAAAGAGGCATTAGCTTTCGCTTCTCTAAATATGTTGATAAAGATAACATCACAAATTTCCTCAACAATTTTGTCTATTTCCTTAAACAGCTTCCAGAATTTCCAAGGACGCATCGGAGTATCTTTGCACCAAACTAACTGGATCAATTTATATGAACCGCTTCTCTAAATTCTGTATTCAATTTCAGCCTTAGATCAAAATTTAAGGGCCAAATCTTATATAATAAACACTTAGCCCAAATTTGTCCCATAACGTTTTCTAATGTATTAAATTATTTGGGCTAAATCCAAAAGTTAATGCCCAATAACGTTAATCTTTAAGGGGGAAACCTGAAATCTCGTTTAAATTAACTTTGACTACTTTCTTTCCCACCATCAGGACTGTAATTGTTTTTTTCTTTGAACAATGGCAACTGGCGTACTAATACGACCATAAAAATATGTGAAAAACTTACTAAAAATTATAAGGATTATATTACAAGAGTAGAGAAAATGTGTACCACAAAAATATAGAAAAACGTGTCATTAACACATAGATTCTTATTTAAAATTAAAGAGACTTAAGCAAAAAAGAAAATGAAAGACATAACATAAAAAACAAAACAAAAGAACTAATAGTCTCTGACAGTCAGCAAATAACATTAAGATTGATGTTTGTTGCTCTTAGTCAAATAAAAGTAAAAGAGAAAAAAAAGACGCTTAAAAATTATTAAAAAAATCAGGTATAAAAAGGAGATATAATACTATACCTTAAATCAATTTTAGTCGAAAACTGTAATTGTTTTTTTTTTAGTAAGAAGACAGTAATTGTTGAATTCAAAACAAGCAGATTAGATAAATAACAAACGAAATAAAACAAATAGGTAGAACCCGTGATTATTCATAACTATCTATTAGTAGGTGCTATCTCTAACCCACATATAAATAACTGTCATGTGATATTTAAGAGGGGTGATAACAAGAGATATGTTCTTTAAGAGAATGGAGTTGTCTCGTGAGAAAATGTCTTTTAAATTTCTAATCACCTCTATTTTTCGTTTATTTTAATAATGGGTAAATCGTCTTAGATCATCAAACCTCAATGCATAACAGGAAAAACGTAAAAAAAGAAGAAGAAGAAGAAGAAACACATAAATTGAGCATGTTCTTTGTAAAGGAACTTCGTTTGATAAGGGCCATCTACATCCGAGGAATCCAGCACAATCACATTAGGTTAAACTCATGGGAGGAAAAAGGAATCCAATGATAGTACTCTAGAAAATGGTGACAATAGCACCAACCATTCCCTCGATGGAACATTTATAGAGATTATTTATGAGAATGGCAGTGTTCTTGGTCAACATGTAGGCTGATGTTATGACTCAGGTGGTATTTGTTTTTGAAGAGGTAAAATATTTGTAGTCTGCGGACTACATCTGTAGACATCTGCAGGAGAAGAGGTGGACCAAAAGTCTGCAGTCTGCAAGAAGAAGACTGTTTGTTTTTTAACGTCTGTAGACTGTTAAAATAAACTGAAATATAAAATAAACTATTTTTTTAAACTTAAAAGAGTTTTGCAATACTTAAATTTAAATAATTTTAGTTTTATAATACTAAAATTTAAATAATCCATACAACTACAATAATAAATATTTTAAAATAAATCAATCCATATTTTAAAATAAATCAATCCATATTTTAAAATAAAATTTTCCATATTTTAAAATAAACCAATTCATATTTTAAAATAAATCAATCTATATTTTAAAATAAAATTTTCCATATTTTAAAATAAATCAATTCATATTTTAAAATAAATTTTTTCATATTTTAAAATAAATCAATCCATATTTTAAAATAAATCAATCCATATTTTAAAATAAATTTAAAATAGGTTTAAGTGATTTTAATTTTCCCGCATACCTTTGAAGACATAAAATTATGTCTGCACCAAGAAGAGCTCGCACAGACGTTTGAAGAGCTTCTGTCTTCTAAAAAATAAACGGTCTGCGAAGCTAATATCTGTGCGTGGTCTGCACGACACATACATAAGAGGTTTGAAGAGGTTATACAGTAAAAATAAACTAAGCCTCAGTCTCTGAAGCGAACCGGCGTAACTCAGGACAAACTGATTCTTTGAACCATAACAACGCATCTCAGCATAGACGTAGACATGTATAATTTATATATAATGATTGTTACAGTCTTGTTGACACGACCTAAATTGTATTATGTAAATCTGGAGTGCGTTTATGTTGAACAACTAAAAGATGAATGAATAACATTCGACCAATTCAGAAATAAGCTTAAATCTTGATATTAACATTTCTTTCTTGAATATTATAATATTTATAGAAAACATATTACTATAGCACTTTTTCACGAGTGAGTGGTGGTGATGATTATTATTTGCCCCATTGTTGGCAGTGGAAGTGCCCTAAAGGCTTCAGTTTGCTTCTTTCCCACATAAAATTTCGGTGGCAATCCATCATACCTCTTGAAAGTGTCCATACATTAATGTATTTTCAAGATGCAATAAATTTTAAGAAAACAAAACCCAATTTGAATATTGAATAATACTTTAAAACCCAAATTTAATAATAAAAATAGAAACCAAGGTAATGGTTTACTACTTCAAAAAACCGAGTTGATTTCTTAATCCCATTATATCACTAAGATAATAACTTAATCAACCTTAAAAAGTTGTCTTAAATTGAACTAAACCCCGACAAAATAAACAATTATATCACTAAGATTCCATACTTTTCCCATTGAAATGTTGTGTTTTATTAACTGTAGCTTTATTTATAAATTGGGTGATTATTAATAAAAATACAAAACGTTTTAATTTTTATATTATTAGCATGTAGTGATAGGGAAAATGATTGTGATTATAGTGGTGGTAAGGCATAATAATCCATCCACGAGCACTCAAAAACAAGTTGGGAGAGTTAGGTGGTGTTTGTTTTTGCAGAGGTAAAATGTCTGCAGTCTGCAGATCACATCTGCAGCAGAAGAGGTGGACCAAAAGTCTGCAGTCTGCAAGAAGAAGACTGTTTGTTTTTTAACGTCTGCAGACTGTTAAAATGAACTGAAATATAAATAAACTGATTTTTTAAACTTAAAAGAGTTTTGCAATACTAAGATTTAAATAATTTTAGTTTTACAATACTGAAATTTAAATAATCTATACAACTACAATAATAAATTATTTAAAATAAATCAATCCATATTTTAAAATAAATCAATCCATACTAATAAATTATTTAAAATAAATCAATCCATATTTTAAAATAAATCAATCCATACTAATAAATTATTTAAAATAAATCAATCCATACAACTACAATAATAAATCAATCCTATTTTAAAATAAATCAATTCATACTAATAATTATTTAAATAAATCAATCCATATTTTAAAATAAATCAATCCATACTAATAAATTATTTAAAATAAATCAATCCATTTTAAATAAATCAATCCATCTAATAATTATTTAAAATAAATCAATCCATACAACTACAATAATAAATCAATCCATATTTTAAAAAAATCAATTCATACTAATAAATTATTTAAAATAAATCAATCCATATTTTAAATAAATCAATCCATACTAATATTTTTAAATAAATTAATCCATACAACTACAATAATAAATCAATCCATATTTTAAAATAAATCAATCCATACTAAATAAATTATTTAAAATAAATCAATCCATACTAATAAATTATTTAAAATAAATCATCCATATTTAAAATAAATCAATTCAATTTTAAAATAAATCAATCCATACTAATAAATTATTTAAAATAAACAATCCATATTTTAAAATAAATAAATCAATACTAATAAATTATTTAAAATAAATCAATCCATACAACTACAATAATATATCAATCTATGTTTTAAAATAAATCAATCCATACAAATAATTTTTTAAATTAAATCAATCCATACTAATAAATTATTTAAAATAAATCAATCCATTTTAAAATAAATCAATCCACTAATAAATTATTTAAAATAAATCATCCATACAACTACAATAAATCAATCCATATTTTAAAATAAATCAATTCATACTAATAAATTATTTAAAATAAATCAATCCATATTTTAAAATAAATCAATCCATACTAATAAATTATTTAAAATAAATCAATCCATATTTTAAAATAAATCAATTCATACTAATAAATTATTTTAAAATAAATCAATACATATTTTATAATAATTTATTTTAAAGTAAATTATTTTATAATAAATTATTTTATAATAAATTATTTTATAATAAATTATTTTATAATAAATTATTTTAAAATAAATAACCTTATTAAATTATTTAAAATTATTTTAATAAATAACTATATTTTATAATTGTTATTGAAGAGGTTTGAAGACCTTTGAAGACATAAAACCAAGTCTGCACCAAGAAGAGCTCGCGCAGACGTTTGAAGAGCTTCTGTCTTCTAAAAAACAAACAGTATGCGAAGCCTAATGCCTGCGCGTGGTCTGCACGACGCAGACATAAGTGGTTTGAAGAGCTTGCACAATAAAAATAAATACCACCTTAGAATTAGGGGTCAAATCATCAAAACCCATATTGTAGGAGCCCCAAATTCAAATCAGGGAAATGACCAACTTGGTGGACTCTATTTAAACAATAGTAATAATGCATATCTATATAAAATATGGATTATTATGTGATCTATTTTTAGTTTTTTTATAAATAGTTTTAATATATTATTATACATGTTTAATTAATATTTAAATAAAGAATATATGATTATTTAAAGTATCATTATTTTTTAAAAAAAAATATTTTCATAAGCGGTTTCAAGACGATGATAACTGTAGTATTTATTAATTTTAAAAATTTTATAAATAATTTTAATCCTTATCTCTATCCTTTTTTATTGACATCATATTAAATAATAATTTATTATAAACTAACAATACAAAATATCAAAGTAAAATAGCTTATAACAAAATTAAAATATTTATACATCAAATAATTATCTGTTAAATATTATATAAATTATTATAGAAAAAATAGTTTTTTTGGGAGTGTAGTACTCAACTTGGATTCCTGTCTTTCTTATTTTTTTTATTAATCTAAAGTAAATTAAAATAACTTATAACATTGATATCGTTTTGTTTATAGGTATATATTTTATTTTCAAATAAGATATAATTGTAATTTTAATTTTTTAAAAATAATCATTTGATTGAAAACTTTTAAATCTTTAACTAGATTGAAATTTTCAATTTTATTCGTTGAAAATTAATAATATACTACAAAAAATTCGCATTTTATTTCTATTTTTATAAAATTTTATCTCAAATTGTTTTGACTATCCGTTCTATCACATACATGTTCAATAAAGTCTACAGTGTACCGAGCTCTAGAAGAGAAAAGAAGACTTTGAAGGGTGTCGTTTCCTGTTGATTTCCAATGAATGTGGCATAAAGCATGGCTGTTCATTTATTTTCACAACTCACAATCAAACCACTGCACAAGCTGAGCGAAGTGAAAAACACCAAATTTTAAAGATGTTTTCTTATAAAGAAAACTTGTCCCAGCAAAATAAAAAGTCCATTGTTTTTTCATAAAAGGTAAATTAGTAGGAAAAGAAAAAGATGATTCAACACTCGATGGAGGACCATTGAATACCCACCAACAAATAATAATCCCTTGATAAATTCACCAACCTACATTATATTTACAAAAGTATTTGTATCGGATTCTTTTTTCATTTATGAAGCTCAAGTTTTGAGTTTTGACAGTTCTAAACCGCCATCTCTCCGTCCTCAAATTTCACTCTTTGCTTCTCTTCCCCTTCAAAATTCCATACCCTGTTGTTGTTTTCTCCTGAGCTTGGTAATACTACTTTAAAAAGTCTGTACCAATAAGAACAATTATGTTTGCAAAGGAAATTGAGCAGTATATGCTCTAACAGAGAAAAGAAGTGCTTCACTTGGTGGCGGTTTGTTTTGTTGGTTTGATAGACTTGCAAAATCAGACAAGGTAAGCTCACATTCTCTCCTAAGACCCAAATTTCAGTATGCTGGAAAATGTTTTTTTCTTTTGGAAATTGTCATTCATTCTTTCAAGAACACTGTTTTTTTGTTGGTTTCTTACAGGAACATCTTTGTTTTTTGGGTTTTTCTGGTCATCAGGAGAACCCCTCACAAGTTTGCAGCATTTCTAGCCAAATAATTATCTTGTACTTGGAACCCCAGAGCACTGCTCAAAATTTGTTCTTATTGGCGGCGTTGGTTTTAATGGAGCTGGTGATTTGAAGTTTAGCCATAGAGGCCTGAGCTGGGTTCAATGTGGTGCCTTTAAGCGTTCTTCTTTCTTGTTACTTCTCAAATTTTGACGTTTTGGGTCAAAATGAATATTGGTTTCATCGGTTCTGTACTAATTCTATCACTCTTCTTCAAGCATTTTACCTGCCAACTACCCAACACAGATGAATTTTATGTCTCGGATTTCTTGAAGAAGATGAGCTCAAACTCTTCTTTATTCTACAACTTCTCTGATACTATTTGTTCATGGGAAGTGGTGCTCTGTGATACCAAGAAGGAGAATGTTATTGGGTTAAAGGCTTCAGGTTTAGGCCTCTCTGGTTTGATGCCTGATACCACCATTGGTAAGCTAACTCAGCTTCAGTCTTTGGATCTTAGCAATAACAAAATCACTGCTTTGCCTTCAGATTTGTGGAGTTTAGGATCACTTAAGAGACTTAATCTCTCCTCTAATCAGATTTCTGGGTTTCTCCCTAGCAATATTGGCAACTTTGGTCAGCTTGAAATCATTGATCTTTCTGGTAATAATTTCTCTGGGGAAATTCCTGCAGCTATAAGCTCCCTACCTAGTTTACAAGTTCTTAACCTTGCTGGAAATGGATTTGAATGGAGCATTCCAACAGGAATTCTGAATTGCCAGTCTTTGGTTTCACTCGATCTCTCATTAAATCGTCTGAATGGATCCTTGCCAGATGGTTTCGGTGCAGCTTTTCCTAAGCTCAAAACTTTAAACCTAGCCAGAAATGAGGTTTATGGCCATGTCTCGGAATTTGCAGAAATGAAGTCTCTAACCAGCCTCAACATTTCTGGGAACTTGTTTAAGGGATTGGTTACTGATGTCTTTCAAGGGCAGCTGGAGGTGATTGACCTCAGCAAGAACCAGCTTCAAGGTCACATTTCTCAGGTACAATTCGATTCTACTTACAAGTGGTCTCGTTTGGTTTATCTAGACTTGTCTGAGAACCAGCTCAGTGGAGAAATTTTCCTAAACCTGAGTCAAGCTGACAACCTTAGACATCTTAACCTTGCATACAATAGATTTGCTTGTCAGAGATTCCCCAGAACTGAAACACTTCTGGGTTTAGAGTATCTTAATTTGTCTAAAACCAGTCTCATCGGTCACATTCCTGGTGAAATTTGGCAAATGCGTAACTTACATGCACTCGATGTTTCATCAAATCATCTTACAGGCCATATTCCATCATTGGCTCATAAAAGCCTCAAAATACTTGATGTTTCACACAACAATTTGAGTGGAGAAATTCCAGTTTCTCTCTTGGAAAAACTTGCAGGGATGGAGAGATACAACTTTTCTTACAACAACTTAACCCTTTGTGATTCAGGGATCTCCCCTGAGACCCTGGAAACAGCCTTTTATGGCTCATTAAACAGCTGTCCCATTGCTGCAAATCCGGTCTTTTTCAAAAGAAGAGCCAATAGACACAGAGGGTATACGCTTGCCTTGGCTTTAACATTCTCCATGGTGTGCTTGCTGGCTGGCTTGCTGTTCCTAGCCTTCGGTTGCCGAAGGAAGTCCAGGACATGGGTAGTTAAGCAACCCTCATATAAAGAGGAACAGAATATTTCGGGTCCCTTTTCCTTCCAAACTGATTCAACACTTGGGTGGCCGATGTTAAGCAGGCAACATCAGTCCCTGTAGTGATTTTTGAGAAACCACTATTAAATATCACATTTGCAGACCTCTTGTCTGCAACTTCAAATTTTGATCGAGACACTCTACTAGCAGAAGGGAAGTTTGGCCCTGTTTATAGAGGATTTCTGCCTGGTGGAATTCATGTAGCTGTTAAAGTTTTGGTTCATGGATCAACGTTGACAGAACAAGAAGCTGCAAGAGAGCTCGAGTCTCTTGGTCGAATCAAACACCCAAATCTTGTTCCATTAATAGGATATTGCTTGGCGGGGGATCAAAGGATTGCTATTTATGATTACATGGAAAATGGGAACTTGCAGAATTTGTTACACGACTTGCCACTTGGTGTCCACACAACCGAGGATTGGAGCACTGATACCTGGGAAGAATGCAACAATGGGATACAAAATGTTGGCTCCGAAGGGTTGTTGACAACGTGGGCATTTCGACACAAAATAGCCCTTGGCACTGCAAGAGCACTCGCATTTCTTCATCATGGTTGCTCACCTTCGATAATCCACAGAGATGTTAAAGCTAGCAGTGTTTATCTCGACTTAAATTTGGAGCCTAGATTATCCGACTTTGGATTGGCCAAGATATTTGGAACTGGTCTAGAGGATGAAGTTGCCGGCGGAACACCAGGATATGTACCGCCGGAATTTTCTCAGCCCGAATGTGATGCCCCTACGCCAAAATCTGATGTATATTGCTTTGGTGTTGTTTTGTTTGAGTTAATTACAGGGAAAAAGGCAATTGGAGATAATTATCCAGAGGAGCAAGAAGAAAATTTAGTGAGTTGGGTTAGAGGATTGGTGAGAATGAATCAAGGATCAAGATCTATTGATCCTAAAATCCGAGATACAGGTCCGGATTACCAAATGGAGGAGGCCCTCAAGATCGGATATCTGTGCACTGCTGATCTTCCCACCAAGCGGCCGAGCATGCAACAGATTGTAGGCCTGCTCAAGGATATTGAACCAAGAAGTCCTTAATGAGAAACAATGACTATAAATTGCTTCTTTTTTTTCCCGTTTGTTTGCTTGTTTTTCCTTCTAAATTTGTTTGTTTTTCTACCATGATGGATTTTACCTTCTGCCACCATAGAAGATAATGTATAGTACTTCTTAAGTTATGTCTTGGACTTTGATATCTATACGTTTATCAACACGAGTTCGATCCTCGGATGTTTGAAGATTGAATCCACTTACATCTTTTTCCACTTATAGACATGTTTATGCCTTGTATGAGAAATAAACTCTGTACGCTACGGTTTGCATTCTTTAAAGGGTATTGCTTGGCGGTTGCTTTTTATTTGGTGATGGATCTGGAGCTATTGTTGGTGCTTGGTGCTGGACCACTGTTTCACCATCAACGGAAGACATGCTGAGCGGCTACATCAAGTAAACGTAATGTGAGTTGTACTTGTCAATATTCAAACTGGTTGATCATATTTAGTTCCTAGATGAGAAAATGTGTTATCCGTTGAAGAATAAAGGTGGACATGACGGAGAAAGATTCTTACCAAAATTCATAAGACATGTACACCTGAACCGCTAATAATTTAAGATAATGTACTATACTTGTTAATGAACGTTTTCGGATGCTTGGAGGTAATGTTCAGTTTAAACCAAAGAAGGGAAGCTTGTAGGCAACGTAGATGCTAGAAAGAAGAAAGAAAGAGGATAAGCAGTATGTGTATATCATCATGGGTTGGTGTGGGAAAAAGCAGACCTTGGTTAGCATGCTGGAATTTCCACACCCATTTGGACTTGTAGAATCATAGGAGATTGGTTTCCTTGACATCAACTGGTTGATGTAATGATTGTCAGCAAAATTCATCATCGTCGATACATCATGTGTGCTAATATTATTATTTACCTTTGACTGACATCATTGGGGAAAGCAAGCGTCATGATCTTTAGACTATTCTATCCCGTCAATGTATTAGTTCAATGCATTTTCAACCATTATTTACCTTGTGGAAAACAAGGCTGTTCTTACTTAATTCAGTTTAAAATAATCTTTGCCTCGTCTTGCAAATTCCCAGTTGATGGATTATGCAGTGACATTTTGGTTTCGTAATCCATTTGACATGAGCAATCCCGTGAGTCACGGGGGTGCTAGAAATCAATGCCATGAGGCGGTACGGGGACTGTCATGTCCTCGACGCCATAATATGTTAGAGTATGTTTAAAGATCAATCATATAATGATTGTAATAATATTTTTATTTATCGATTTTATTGAATAAGGTCATTGCCGCTATTATTTTCATATATATATATATGTGTTTAACATAAACTGGAAGATAATAAAGTCCATATAATGACATAATTGTTATTATTAAAAGATCCCTAGTCAAGTATTATTATGGGCATGGACAATAATAATACGCTTAAGACTAACATGTTATTGATTGATGACAATGAGTTGTCATTGACATAAAGATGTCAGAATTGATACATGATTATATTGTTAGAGAACAATGTATTGGATTGACCGACCATGAGCATATGTCTTGGATTATTATGACAGTCATAACATTGCTCATGGTGATGATTATATGTATGATCCTCAGACTTGAGATCAATACTATCCCAACATATATTGTTGTATGTTTTGATGCAGCTAAACAAGCTCCGTAACTTGTTGCTCTATAAAGACTGTTATTGAATATATCTCAATATATGTAGTGGGTGTGTATGATTAAGATAGGATTTGTCCTTTCTACATAATAGGAAATATATCACAAGCCATTTGATTGAGTAAGACTAGAAATGCATGGTCATGCTCGAATAAGTTGATATGAGATATCATATACTATTCGTTAATTAAAGTCTACTCTAGATATCAAGAAACAATAGATGGGCTATACAAGTGTGACTATTCCAAGACTTGTGCCTATTCTAGATATAAATGACATAAGGATGTAATACATAAAAGAGTAATCACCAAGACGACATAAGATGATATGTCGAATCATATTTTCTTGTAACTTAGGTGAGAATGATATATTGCTAGATGTCACTCATTGTATGTAATATTAGAATTGTTCTAATAATTATTGCTAACGTTACAAGAACCTACAAAATCACACCCTAGGATTGAAACGAGCAAATATGTACAATTTGTTGTACGTTACTAAAATATATGTTTTAATAATCCTGAATATTTAATTTCAATCAATTAATTATAGATTTAATTAATTTGAAATAATAAATCCCCAATATTTAGGGTAACTTGGATATAAGAGGATTATTAAATTCCAATTAATTAAATATAGATTTAATTAATTTGAAATAATAAAATCTTAATATGATTAGGGTAACTTGGCTATAAAAGGGTGTGTTAGGTCTAACAGTCGTTTTTGCAACAAACACACAAACCCTTCAGCCATTTTCTCTCAAAATACTTTTGGGGAAAAGAATATTGCTCTCAATCGGGTGAACTGAGTAGATGCCGAGAGGTGATCGTGGAGGTTTCGATTCGAATCGATCTACACCACCGTATTCACTGATGTTCTTGCTGTTTTCAAGGAACCCACTGTAAGTATTTACATCTCTTCCTCCCGATTTCGATTTTTCGTACTTGGATCACTGGTGAGACCGTCGAATTTTGTTTCTGCTGCGCATGGGGTGCGCCGACGGTCCCAACATAACACCCTTTCATCTCATCAATAGTTGGTCTGAAATGACGAGAGGCTTTTCCCGATTTAAGGTGGCACCACTTAATGACCGCAACCTTCTCCGAGCAAGAGTACCACCCACCCCTAGATTTCATTATGTCAAATATGATCCATCTCCTCCCTTGATCACCCCTCCATCCAGTAGCGGATGCAAGTAGGGTTTACGGAGGGCACTTAAATCGAACTTTTTAAGTTAATTATCCATTTTATTAAAAATGCTTACTCGTGAAATTTATTTGTATCTATCATGCTAATAATACATGCATCTATCCTCAAAATTTATACATGCTACTATTTATATCTCCTAAACCCCGAGTGTATTTGGTTTGAAGATCACACAACGACATAATACACTAAAAGTCAAATCATTCATATATGAAAACGAAACCGAGTACACCAACTATACCATTCTAGTTGCTTACATATGGCGCAGTGCAAGGAAAGCTCGAGGTCTCTTAGATCAAGCGACCAAGTTACTCGTGCCAATTAACAGTCTGGAAATCTCCGGTCAAGCTAATTTGCAATGTATTTTTCACAGCTTCATCAATTCCTGTGTCTGGAAATCTCCGGTCTGAGCCGTTTGTAGATACCGTAGAGCGAGTATATGGATTATGGAGTATTCCAAAGAATGGACAATGAATACCTAAGATCAATAATGCAGATTTTGGATGGGGCTGTCCAATATACACGGGCCTTGCAAACATCATCCATGAAGGAAGAGACAAACTTGAAGTTATAAAATTTTAGGAGGTGAAAACAAATTTTTAATAAAAATATATAAAAATATAAAATATATGATAATTTTAAAATTTTAAAGTGGAAGACCGCCCCACTTAGGTGCATCCCTGCCTACTACCAACCCCAACCGATGATCGGGACTTGAGAGCTTGTCACTCATAGCTTGCTTGGAAACCTCTCACCGAGATGGATTGCGAGTTGTTTTTTTCTAAATTTTTTTAATTCTCTATATATTCTCTTTATTGATCTATTTTCGTTTCTTAAAGTTTATATTATCATTCACTTTTTATAAATTTATCCTATAAAATAAAATTCTTCTAAAATTTTATATATAACATAAATTCTCCGTAATTTTTTTAAAAATTTTATAAATTAATTCTATAACATAAATTCTCCATCCTTCCTTATTATCTCTTACATAGAACATTTTAAGGAACATCTATATGAAGGTTTGATGTCATTTGACAAAATAAAAGCTCCTTGCTAATTGTTTATTCCATCTATCAATTTGTATAACCTATATATATATATATATATTATCATTAGGGTTGTAAATGAGACGAGACAGATCGCGAGCTATTCGAGATCGACTCGATCAAGGCTCGATAAATATTCGGATCGAATGGACTCGACTCGAGTTCTTAACGAGTTGAAATGAGCTACTCGATATTCGACTCGAAAAGCTCGTGAGCAGCTCAGAAATATAATATATTAAGATTTTATTTTAAAAAATAAATTAATAATAATATTAATATTTATGTATTGATTTTTTTTAAAATACAGTAAAATTTCATGTATTTAAGGTTCATGTTCGAGTTTGAGGCTTCAATCGAGTTAAGTTTAAGAATTTTTTTTTCATTTCGAGCCTTTTCGAGCTGCTCACGAGCTTCAGTTCAGGATTTCGAGTTCGAGTCGAGCTTGAAATTTTAAACTCGCGAGTTTTCAAGTCGAGTCGAACTCCATGTTAGAGTTTTTGAGTCGAGTCGAGGCAATACTCGAGCTCGACTCGGCTCGTTTACACCCCTAATTATCATAACAATTTTTATAAATAAATTTAATTTAAAATAATAATGACTTTATTTTGAAAAATATGAATTTTCATTTAATTTGAATTTTAGAAATGATTTTAGAGTCATCATCGACCTTTGGGTTAGGTAGGTTGAATACTAAAAATATTTAATTTTTTTTAAGAAAAATCATTTTTGAAGACAAAAATTGGTCTGCGTATTACAAGAAATTCGTTTTAAGGATTCGAGAATTGATTACGCATGGGGAAGAGTGAGCACCCCACAACGCCCAAAATTAGTACCCTCGATTATACGTTATCAAAGACGATAGAGTTTTACATATTTGAACTCCAAATTTAAGTCACAATCCTTCTATTTCTATGAGTTTATAACAAATATAACAAATGAGTGAATCTCTTTTAAAATATTTGACTCAATGAAAATGATTTAATTCACTCGATTTTATTTAAGAAAGACGTCCTCTTACTACATGAATTAACGAAAATTGAAATCCAATCATGTTGGACGTAATTTCGTTAATCCAAGACGCAAGACAACATTGTCTTTAATTATTCTAGAAAACAAGAAAACAAATGCATGTCGTACAAATGCAACAATAATAAATGACAAATATAAAATGGATGAAATATTCATATGATGTAATAATTGACTAAATAAATCAAAAATTAAAAAGATACTAAATAAATAAAATAGACAATAAATATTTATTTATTAAAATAATTTCATTATTAAAAAGGTATGAAATGGTCAAAAATTTACAATCATTTAAAGTGAATAAACATATCTAATTCAATTAATATAACATAAATATAAATAAAAAATGAATACTAATATTAATATTATTTTTATTTGAATAACTCTATGAAGGGTGCCTAAGGTGTTTGGAGATCTTCCATAGGTTAATTGAATAATTAACAAAAAATCTCTAGTTGCCCTTTAAACGGTTATGACAAGGGACCGATGGTCTATTTAAGCCTCTCTCCTTCAAGACTCCAACATAAATTAACGCTAAAACACTATTATGACCTATCCTCTTTTCTCAAGCGTTAAACCCCAAAATAGAAAAGGGTTTACCTTTGGTGCTTTTAGGACTCCCACAACTTCGGTGAAGCCAATGTGATATAAACCAAAAGGGCAAGCTCTTCTTTTTTGATTTGATGCCTTTATTTAAAAGGTATCCTCTTTTTTTTTTGATTCCTCTCCTCATGGTTGCTCTCTGTTCGAATATGGTTTTTTCAGTTCATTCTTTTCGAATCTATGTTCTTTTTTTTAAATCCCCTCTGCATGTTATATCTGGCGATGGGTTTTGGTGTTATCGAGAAGATCTGTAGTAGGTATGATTATCCTATTTGATAATCTCATTTTTTTTCAGATTCTTCTTATTTTATCTAATTTGATCCTTGTAATATATACATGTTTTTTTGCTGATTTTGACTTTCTGATTGATTGAAATGTCGATTGTTGGCTAAAACGGTGACGACAGAGTGATTAGGCCTACGCGACGGTGATAGAAGAAATAGACAGTAGCGATGATGATGTAGTAGGTTTAGGGTTCTAAAAACCCTAGTATCTTCTCATCTGGGCTGTTAGATTAAGCACAATCCAATGATTGGGAGCAAGGAAACGACTTTGAAAGGGTAAAACTCTAATCTTGTTGGGTTTGGCACACACATACCATCTTCTTGGGTTTTTACTTTAGGGCTTGTTGTTTGGGTTGCACCGTTTAGGTAGTTGGCCCGTTTGTATTGGGTCCCTTTTTTTATAATCTGTTAACATAAAAGAAAATTAATAAATATATATTCATATTTAATTATTTAATAATCACTTATATTATTAAATGTAACAATAATTAACAACACTTTCATATAATTAAATGACACTTAACCATACTCATATAAGAGTTAAACTTTCATATTAAATGATAATATTATACATTATACATTGTTATTTTAGACTAACATTAACCTATATAATTAACACTAACTAATAATAACTATTAATTATTAACTAATAACTGTAACAGCCTTAATACCGGGTTAAAGACTAAATTGTAAAACTTCAGAATTTGGTGACTAAAGCAGAATAATTAAATATTATTAATTTGGTATAGGGTTAATTTGCAAGGAAGAAGGAATAGAAGGACAAAATGGTTATTTTCAAGGAAATTAATTAATTTGGTTAGATATATATGGAGGCCACGTGTATGAGAGGAAGCAAATATCCAAGCTTCCAGACAACTCTTCTCCTCATTTCTTCTTTGTGCGTATGAGCCAAGGTAAAGGTAAGAATTCTTATTAGTGGTTTATTAGTTGAGATTTAAGTTTGGTTTTGCTCCTTAGATGCTAATTAAGCTTAAGGAAATGTTAATTTGCTTTAAAACAACAAGATGCAGGGTGTAGGAAGAATTAAAGATTAGGAGTTCTTGAATGGAATTTTGAAATAGAGTTCATATTTGGAAATGGAGGTTGAATTTGACTTGTCATCTACTTGATTAAGATATACGAAGTGTTAGAATTAGATTAGAACATGTTGGAGTTTGAGGGAGATTCTTGAATTCTATGTGGGGGATTATATTTTTAAGTTTAAGAGGTATTGAATGGGTATTAATTAGTTTAAGTAGATGTATGCAAGTTAAGGATATAAAAGAGGTGAAATATGAAGTGTTGAGAGGATTATGAATGGATTTTTGTGCTAAAATAACATTTCTGGGCTGTGTGCATCGATGCACATTCAATGTGTACTGATGCACTCTCAAATAAATGAACATCGAATGCCATTAGTGCATCGATTCACCCCCTTAAAATACAAACATCGAATGAGATTTGTGTACCGATGCACACGTTACGGAATGCATCGATACACTGTAGAGTGCATCGATGCATACCTTCATTAAAAGATAAAAATAGCTTTCTTTTTAGCCTAAGGAGTGATAGTTTAGAATATATCAATTAGTATACTGATATGTATCCATGTATTACTATGTAGATATAGAACGTAATCTTGTTCCGGAACAATCGAAGGATTAGAATCGAGTCAAAGTAAGCAAGGCTAAGGTGAGTTCCTATCCTAGAAAGAATTGTATTGAGATAAGACTTGTGATAAGTCTATCTCTTATAATTTAATTTATGATTCCTATTCATGCACATGCATACATATATATGTGTATTAATGGTATAGTGATTACATGTATAATTCATTCATGATTTAACATGATATTATATGAATGAATGCCATCATCGAGAATCCTTCCAGGTATGTGAAATAATGGAAATGATCATATGAAGTGACTTATGTGTTTACGTGGACAGTGATGAAAGACATATGAAATGAGAAATGTATTTATAATTAAGCCCATGTTATTTAATATGAGAGTTGTAGATATAATTGGCATGCCAAGAGTCGAGGGATTATCAGTGGTCCTTCGGGACATATCTATGGTCTTTCGGGAAATAGTGGTCCTTCGGGACAAATATTAGTGCCCTATGGGATTTTATTCGAGCTATGGTGACAACATTGTGCACAACCTCAGTGTACTCGTGTACCTTCTGTTCTCAATAATGTACATGGGCAATCTAAATATCAACTAAAGGAAATTCTTATGAAAAATAATTGTTTATTCATGCATATCCTACTCATACGTCATAATGTGGTATTTACATGTGCATCGCAATGTCCTAGTGGATTGATAGAAATGTATGTTCGTGATATTATTGTTATATGTTTATTTATGTCTCACTAAGTCTGTGACTTAGCGTGTAAGTGATTTACACGTAGGTACCAAGAATCAGGAAGAACATAAATAGGGTGCAAGAACAGCAACACTGCTAGAAGATCATATCAGAAGTAACTGATAAAGTATGTATTTTGTCGTGTATAGTGTGTTGGCATGTAAGAAAAGTGTCAATTATAAATGCTCTGATCAAATTTGGTTATTTTGATCAATTTATGTAAATAAATTATCTTTATTTTAATGAAAGTTTTAAATTTTCCTTGAGTTTTGTCAAGATTCAAAGTTTGAAAAGTCAATGTGACACCTCAGACTCGTATTCGGGTCGGTACGGGTTAGGGGTGTTACATTTAATATCAGAGCTACGGTTTAGTCGATTCTCAGCATAATATGGAGTCTAAAGTATCGTATAATGTGTACATGGCAACAAAATAGTGAAAACTTCTATATGATATAATAGTAAGTATGTTGTTTTGTAATAGAATGACATGATTATGTTTTTATAGATGTCCGGACATGGTAACTCTAGAAGTGAAGCGGGAGATGATAGGCATGCTGAAAGTAGTAATTCACCTGCCCTGGCCAGGCAGAGTGAAGATCAGGCACCCTCTGGAGTGCATGTAAGTGATCAAGATGTGTTCTTCATAACACTGGCCGTGATATTAGCGCGTTTTCAACCTTCTGTTACTTTAACTCCAAGAATGAATGTTGCGAAGGAGTTGAAGGGTTTAGGATCACCAGAGTTTAGAGGTGAAGCCGAAGAAGGTAATGTTACTACAGACCTTTGGCTTAATGATGTAAAAATCATGTTGGAGGGACTTCATTGCTCCGATTCAGAGAAGTTAGATAGGGTTGTTGCCTTGCTTAAAGGGCAAGCAAGGATTTGGTGGACAAATGTTACACTGAGAATGACTAGTGATCAGGTAACATGGTCATTGTTTCTTGAGGAATTGAAACATAAATACATCGAGATCAGTTTATCCGATAGATGAAGCAAGTGTTCATGAATTTGAAGCAATAGAATCGTACAGTGTATGAGTATGAATGTGAATTCAACAAGTTAAGCCGATTTGCTATGGAGTTAATTCCTACAGAGAATGATGCTTGTGAGTAGTTTGTTGAGGGTTTACGTCCTTGTTTGAAAGAGATGCTTATTGTGTCGAATTTATCTTCGTTTCAAGAAGTGGTGAACCGTGCTAAAGCTCTGGAAAGAGCTCAAAATGAGAGGTTCAGAGATTCTCGAGTTCAGACTTCGAAAAATTCGCTTCATCGAGTGTTGCACCGTCAAAAAGTGGCAGAGATGTGAGTTCTTGACCCCAAGCGAGATCAGAGTCAGTTACATCTTCTGCAAGGGGATCAAATCATATGAGGGGTCGACAGACACAGTCAGTGGGATATGGAGCTGGGAGATCTAACCCGAGCCAAGTCAGACAATATCCACATTGTGGAAGGAACCATTCGGGGATATGTAGAATGATTTCTGGAGCCTGTTTTAAATGTGGGGACACCGGATATTTTGTCCAGGATTGTTCTATGATAGCTGGTGAATCGGTACAGCCAGAGAGGTCTGCCTCGATTATTCCGAGGGGAAGAGGTAGAGGTAGAGGTAGTAGAAGTAGAGGAATAAGTCAGTCAGAGTCCTTGACTCCACAAGAGATACGCTCCACAGCTCGGTGTATAATCTCAAGACTAGCGAGGATAGAGATGACCTGGAGATTATAACAGGTACCTTTCAACTGTATGACAAGAATGTTTTTGTATTGATTGATTCCGGGTCTACTTATTCTTACATTTATAGTAGGTTAGTGAGAGAATTGAATATTCAGTTAGAAGCTATTAGCAACGAGGTGATAGTGACTAATCCATTAGGGGACAGTGCTCGGGTTAATATGGTATGTCGAGGGTGTCCTATACGGATTCAGGGAATTGAATTCCCTGCTAATCTAATGGAATTACCTTTTGATTAATTTGAGGTGATCCTGGGAATGGACTGGTTATATCATTACTATGTTAATGTTGACTGTAGATTGAAAAGGGTAATGCTGAGAAGTCCGGAAGGGGTAGAAGTCATGGTATTTAGTGAATGATGGAACCCATTGGCTAATGTAATATCAGTGATGTCGGCAAAGAAGTTATTGCTACAGGGATGTCAAGGGTTTATTGCTAGTGTGCTAGATGTGAGAGCTAAATAGAAGGGGATTGAAGAAATTCCTATAGTCAGAGAGTTTCCTGATGTTTTTCCTGCAGAGTTATCGGGTTTGCCTCCAGACAGAGAGGTAGAATTTCAGATTGAGGTAATGCCAGGAATTGCACCTATCGCCATGGCACCATACAGAATAGCCCCAAAAAAGTTACAAGAATTAAAGATCCAATTACAAGAATTATTGGACAAAGGGTTTATCAGACTAAGTTTTTCACCATGGGGAGCTTCAGTTTTGTTCGCCAAAAAGAATAATGGATCCATGCGTCTTTGCATTTATTATAGACAATTCAATAAAGTGACCATCAAGAACAAGTATCCCCTCCCCCGAATTGATGATTTATTTGATCAGTTGAAGGGAGCTTCCGTGTTTTCAAAGATTGATTTACGTTCTGGTTACCATCAATTGAAAATTCAAGATAAAGATATTCTAAAGACGACATTCAGAACGAGATATGGTCACTATGAGTTTATCGTAATGTCGTTTGGAGTTACAAATGCACTGGCTGCTTTTATGGATCTTATGAATAGAATATTCTAACCCTATTTGGATCGATTCATAGTGGTGTTCATCAATGATATTTTAGTGTATTCAAAGTCGGAAGAAGAGCATAGTTCATATTTGAAGATTGTTTTACAGATTTTGAGAGAAAAGAAGCTTTATGCCAAACTCCCTAAATGTGAATTCTGGTTGAAGGAAGTAACGTTCCTTGGACATGTAATTTCTGCAGAAGGAATTCGAGTGGATCCTCAAAAGATCAAAGCCATTTTAGAGTGGGAAGTTTCAAGGAATGTGTCAGAAGTCCAATTTTTCTGGGGTTAACTGGCTATTACCGAAGGTTTGTTAAAAACTTTTCGATAATAACATTACCTCTAATTAAATTATTGAGGAAAGAGATAAAATTTGTGTGGACTCCGGAGTGCCAAGAGAGTTTTAAAAGGTTAAAGAAGATTTTGACAGAAGCTTCAGTCCTGGTTCAACCGGAGTCTGGCCAAAACTTTGCAGTGTATAGTGATGCGTCTCATAACGGTCTAGGATGCGTGTTAATACAAGAGGGGAAAATTGGTAGCGTATGCATCGAGTCAATTAAAACCGCACGGAAATAATTATCCAACGCATGATCTAGAGATGGCTGCAGTAGTGTTTGCACTTAAGATCTGGCATCACTACTTGTATGGTGAACATTTCTACTTGTATACCGATCACAAGAGTTTAAAGTACTTGATGACTCAGAAGGAGTTGAATTTACGACAAATAAGGTGGGTGGAATTTCTCAAGGATTATGATGTTGTAATTGATTTCCACCCGGGGAAAGCAAATATGGTAGCGGATACCTTAAGTCAAAAAACATTTATAGCTTTACGAGCTATGGATGCTAGACTATCGTTAAATGAAGACGGTGCAATTTGTGCAGAGTTGACTCTCAAGCCATCATGGTTAGAGCGAATTAAGGAATTGCAAAATAGAGATGAAAAATGTTTAAAGAAGTTGCAACAAGTAAAGAACGAGAAGATAAAAGACTATAAGATCAAGTTTGATGGGAATTTGTATTATTAAGAAAGAGTAGTGATTCCTGATAATGATGAATTGAAGAAAGACTTGTTAACGAAAGCTCATTGTAGTCCATTGACCATGCACCCTGGAGGAAAAAAAATGTATATGGATATCAAAAGTCGATATTGGTGGCCTGGAATGAAGAGAGATATTACGGAATTTGTATCCAAATGTTTAACGTGTCAGCAAGTTAAAGCTGAACATCAGGTTTCGTCAGGATTATTACAACCAATATCTATTCCTCAGTGGAAATGTGAGAATGTAACAATGGATTTTGTAATGGAGTTACCTTTGACTCTGAATAAAAGAGATTCAGTTTGGGTGATTGTAGATAGATTGACTAAATCATCTCACTTTATTCCGATAAAGTTGATTTTTCCATGGATAAGTATGTAAAACTGTATATCAGGGAGATTATAAGTCTACATCGGGTACCTGTCTCTATTATTTCGGATCGAGATCCTAGATTTACCTCACGGTTTTGGAAATCATTACATAAAGCATTGGGAACTCGGTTGAACTTTAGTACAACGTTTCATCCTCAAACCGATGGGTAATCCGAGCGAACAATCCAAATTTTAGAGGATATGTTGAGAGCTTGTGTTATTGAGTTCAAAGGATCATGGGAGAGGTACTTACCACTTGCCGAGTTTGCATATAACAATAGTTAGCAATCAAGCATTAAAATGGCTCCTTATGAAGCTCTTTATGGAAGAAGATGTCGTACGCCCCTAAATTGGTTCGAGCTTAAAGATAAAGAAATTCTTGGTCCTGAGTTGATCTAGAAGTAGAAGGAAAGGTACAAGTAATTCAAAGTAATCTCAAAGCAGCAGCTGATAGACAGAAATCATACGCAGATTTAAAGAGAAAATGGATAGAATCAAGTTTGAGATAAAGTGTTTCTCAAAGTGTCTCTATGGAAGAAGGTTTTGAGGTTTGGACGTAAGGGAAAACTTAGTCCTAGATTCATCGGACCGTATGAGATCATAAAGAGAGTTGGACCAGTGGCATATCAACTGGCGTTGCCATTTGAAATAGAGAAAATTCACAATGTCTTTCATGTCTCAATTCTTTAGAAGTATCGATATATCCCTCCCACATTGTGACTCCAGAAGAGGTTGAGGTTCAACCAGATTTGACTTATTAAGAGGAACCGGTTAAAATCTTAGCTCACGAGATTAAACAACTAAGAAACAAGACTATTCCATTAGTTAAGTCTTGGAGGAATCACAAGATAAAGAAAGCAACGTTGGAACGTGAAGAGGACATGAGGATTCAATACCCCCATCTTTTCGCGTAATGAAAATTTGAGGATGAATTATCTTAAGGGGGAGATTTGTAACATCCTCAATACCGGCTAGTGACTAAATTGTAAAACTTCAGAATTTGGTAACTAAAGCAGAATAATTGAATAGTATTGTAATTTGGTATAAGGTTAATTTACAAGGAAGAATGAATAGAAGGACAAAATGGTCATTTGCAAGGAAATTAATTAATTTGGTTAGATATATATGGAGGCCACGTGTATGAGAGGAAACAAATATCCAAGCTTCCAGACAACTCTTCTCCTCCTTTCTTCTTTGTGCGTATGAGCCAAGGTAAAGGTAAGAATTCTTATTAGTGGTTTATTAGTTGAGATTTAAGTTTGGTTTTGCTCCTTAGATGCTAATTAAGCTTAAGGAAAGGTTAATTTACTTTAAAACAACAAGATGAAGGGTGTAGGAAGAATTAAAGATTAGGAGTTCTTAATGGAATTTTGAAATAGAGTTCATATTTAGAATTGGAGGTTGAATTTGACTTGTCATCGACTTGATTAAGATATACGAAGTGTTAGAATTAGATTTAGAACATGTTGTAATTTGAGGGAGATTCTTGAATTCTATGTGGGGGATTGGATTTTTAAGTTTAAGAGGTATTGAATGGGTATTAATTAGTTTAAGTAGATGTACGCAAGTTAAGGATATAAAAAGAGGTGAAATATGAAGTGTTGAGAGGATTATGAAGGGATTTTTGTGCTAAAATAACATTTCTGGGTTGTGTGCATCGATGAAAATTCAATGTGTACCGATGCACTCTCAAATAAATGAACATCTAATGCCATTAGTGCATCGATGCATAAGGAGTGCATCGATGCACCCCCTTAAATTACAAACATCGAATGAGATTTGTGTACCGATGCACAGGTAGTGCATCAATGCACACGTTACGGAATGCATCGACGCATACCTTCATTAAAAGATAAAAATAGCTTTCTTTTTAGCCTAAGGAGTAATAGTTTAGTATATATGAATTAGTATACTGATATGTATCCATGTATTACTATGTAGATATAGAACGTAATCTTGTTCCGGAATAATCGAAGGATTAAATCGAGTCAAAGTAAGCAAGGCTAAGGTGAGTGCCTATCCTAGAATGAATTGTATTGAGATAAGACTTGTGATAAGTCTATCTCTTATAATTTAATTTATGATTCCATATTCATGCACATGCATACATATATATGTGTATTAATGGTATAGTGATTACATGTATAATTCATTCATGATTTAACATGATATTATATGAATGAATGCCATCATCAGAGAATCCTTCCAGGTATGTGAAATAATGGAAATGATCATATGAAGTGACTTATGTGTTTACGTGGACAGTGATGAAAGACATATGAAATGAGAAATGTATTTATAATTAAGCTCATGTTATTTAATATGAGAGCTGTAGGTATAATTGACATGCCAAGAGTCGAGGGATTATCAGTGGTTATTCGGACATAGTGGTCCTTCGGGACATATCAGTGGTCCTTCGGGATATAGTGGTCCTTCGGGACAAATATTCAGTGCCCCTAGTGGGATTTTATTCGAGATGTGGTGATAGCATTGTGCACAACCTCAGTGTACTCGCGTACCTTCTATTCTCAATAATGTACATGGGCAATCCAAAGATCAACTAAAGGAAATTCTTATAAAAAATAATTGTTGATTAATGCATATCCTACTCATATGTCATAATGTGGTATTTACATGTGCATCGCAATGTCCTAGTGGATTGATAGAAATGTATGTTTGTGATATTATTGTTAATGTTTATTTATGCCTCACTAAGTCTATGACTTAGCGTGTAAGTGATTTACACGTAGGTACCAAGAATTAGGAAGAACATAAATAGGGTGGCAAGAACAGCAGCACTGCTAGAAGATCATATCAGAAGTAACTGATAAAGTATATATTTTGTCGTGTATAGTGTGTTGGCATGTAAGAAAAGTGTTAGTTATGAATGCTCTGATCGATTTTGGTTATTTTGGTCAATTTATGTAAATAAATGACCTTTATTTTAATGAAAGTTTTAAATTTTCCTTGAATTTTGTCAAGAGTCAAAGTTTGAAAAGTCAATATGACACCTCAGACTCGTATTCGGGTCGGGTACGGGTACGGGGTGTTACAATAATAATTATAATTATATATATATATAATATAATAATAATAACAATGAGTAAATAAATAAATAAACTTGAACAAAATATAGTGTCTACAACTTCCCTTTTTGTCCATTGTCAGGTGATAAGAATTTGGCAAAGACCAAAGACACTATTTTATCTTACCTCAATGTTCACTTTGAACCATGTATCCCTAATTCCAAGGTAAATGGTCTGAAAACGACTTTGTTCCTGCTTGACGAGGACATCAAGTCGTATTTGAGTGATTATGTATTTGAGGACAACATTGTTCCTTCTTGTTGAGGAAGTCTGATTCCTGAAGATAATTTGATTTTGGAAGCGACAGAGCTCCTACATGATGAGGAAATCTGGTCACTTTGGGTAATTTGCTCGGTGTCATATATGATAATGACATTGCTTCTTCGTGTTGAGGAGATCTAGTTAGTAGGTGACATTATTCCTACTTGATGAGGATATCTAGTCGTGTCTTGATAATTGAACATAGAGACAATATTATTCCTTAGCGTTGAGGAAGTTTGATTGTCTAGAGATAACTTGACTTTGATGATGACATTTCTCCTTCGTGCTGAGGAGATTTGATAACTCTTTGGGTGATTTGCTCATTGTCAAATCTGGTGATAACATTGTTCCTTTAACAATGAGGAAGTCCGCTCATGATTGAAATATGGTTGATCTACCATCGAGAAGGATGAATCTTTTATATCCTATTAAAAACAAATAATGTGTCATATGCAACATGTCCTAAAGATTTCTAATACAATTTGATATGTTGAATGTTTGATGCAGTTTTGTGAAATTTAATTTGGGAACTATGATTTCATCACTTTTGGTGAACAATTTTCGCTCATAGATGAAATTTTCTCTCCTGCTTATGCTTTGGTGACTTTGGCCCATGTACTATTCACCGGTCAAGTCCCTATACTATTTGGCGATCAAGTCTCTTTACTATTTGGTGGTCACTCTACCTATCGCTTCCTTGAATTCAATTCCTCTGCTTTGATCGGAGAACCAGTCCCTCACAAAAAATCAATTTTTACTGAAATGATTTGATTGATTGAAATATAACCAAGTATATCCCCAATTGGCAATTGCTTTGAAAGCGAGTTCATGTCCAAACTATTTTCATTTTAATGGATTAAAACCACTTTTTCACATCCTGATCAATCACAATGATCCACTAAGGGGTGGATTTATTGTGCTTCATGGCAAACACCTATTTTGAAATCCCTATACCCCTAAGCTTTCCTTAAAGTGAATCATAATAATCATTTTTATATATAAAAACTATTATTAATCAATATTTTATATGCATGAGGCTTATGAAAAGAAGCACTAAAATATAATCAACTGGTCTTATTAACAAAAAGGAAGGTGTAATCATTTTGAGTCAATTTTCTTTCAAGGAGAAGGTAAACGTTACGATAAGAAAAAAAACCAAGTACCCCTGGTATCAAGATATCTGAGCATGAGTACCTACCCTTAATTTTCAAGCTTAAGGGAATCCACGTTTCATCAACCTAATCTTGAATATTCGAGCTATTTTTTGTGGATTTTCAAATCGAATCCTCCTTTGATTTCAAGATGCCCATTTTTGGGTTTTCATCTTTGCATCATTTTTTCATGTGTATTATCACTTGATTGAATCAGAATTCATAGGATTAGGCAACTTATCTCCATATATTTTATTCAAAGTCAGAGTTCCTCCGAAAAAGGCCTTTTTTCACGACGTGAGGGCCCTCCCAATTTGGCATCCACTTCCCTCAAAAGTCTTTTTGTATAGAGAATCTTTTTCAACACCAAGTCTCCCTAATGGAATTCTTGGGGCCTGACCTTCTTGTTATAAGCTTATCATTCTCTTATGATACATTTGGTCGCGAAAAATAACTCTCAGCTAAGAGATTTTCACTTTGATTGGTAAAATTGCTTCTATCCCTATAGACCAGTGAGAAAGCGTTGCTCTAATTGAGGTGCAAACAGAGGTACTATAAGCTAGTAAGACAAAGGGTAACTTTTCATACCTATCCCTATATGTGTGAGTTATATTTGTGACAATCATTTTAATGTTTTTGTTAGTTGCCTCTATTGCCCCATTCATCTTTGGGTGACAAGGGGTCGAGTTATGATGCTCGATTTTGAACTTCTTGTAGATTTCCCTCATCAATCATTATTCAAATTTAAGGCATTATCTAAGATAATTCTCTCTGGTGTTCCATATTTGCAAATGATTTCTTTCTTAAAGAATCGACATACTACCCCTTTGGTTACACTAGCATAGTATGCAACTTCAATCCATTTAGTGAAGTAATCGATGGACACGAAGATGAAGTAGTGCCCATTAGAAGCCTTTGGTGTGATAGGCCCAATGTCATCCATGCCCCACATTGAGAAAGACTAAGGTGCAGTCATTATATGTAAGGGTGAGGGAGGCACATGAAATTTATCACCATAGATATGTTTATGGGCATATTTGATACCATCCTCTTCCATTGTATATCAGTAATGCCCGAACCTCATGATTTGTTTGGCCATTATGAACCCATTGGCATGTGTTCCACATATTTCTTCATGGACTTCCTCGAGTATCTTTTTAGCCTCACATCTATCCAAGCATCTCAACAGTATCTGTTTTTTCATTTCTTGTAAAGGACTTCCCCATCGGGTACATATCCCATAGCTAATCTCCTCAAGGTTCTTTTGTCATTCTCCGTAGCTTCAGCCGAGTAAGCTCGATATTTTACATATTGAAGGATGTCATAATACTATGGGAGACCATCTTCTTTATCTTTCTCAATGTTATACCAATGAGTGGAGATTCTCTTATGCTCATTCAGATGAGCATCATTTGAGCATAGTCATTAACTTTGAACATTCAAGCTAACGTAGCCAAGGCATCTGCCAGTTGATTTTCCTCGTACGGGAGGTAATTGAAGGTAATTTATTCAAATTCCTTTATTAAATCCATGACCATATTTTTATATTCTATCATCTTGGAATCTCTAGTCATCCACTCTCTACGAAGATGATAAATTACCAATGTTGAGTCCCTGAACACCTTTAGAATCTTAATTTTACGCTCAATTATAGCATGAATTCCCATGATACATACCTCGTACTCAGCTATATTGTTCGTACATTTGAAAGCAACTCGATTGGTAAAAGGATAATGATCACTTTTAGGTGAAACCAACACTGCCCCAATTCTATGCCCTATAGAATTTGAGGCACCATCGAAGTTCATCTTCCATACTTCATCTCTTAGGGCTTCTTCTTCTTTGATGTTGGAGATCCACATTAAGTCCTCATTAGGGAATTCAAATTTCACTGGTTCATAATTCTCTAATGCTCTACTCGCCAAGAAGTCTGTAATGACACTACCTTTCACTGCCTTTTGGCTCACATAAACTATGTAAAATTCAGACAACAACATCTGCCACCTGACCATCCTTCTAGTTAAAGCTGAGGATTCCATCATGTATTTCAACGGATCCAATTTTATTAACCAGGTAGTATGATACAACAAGTATTACCTTAGTATTTTTATGGTCCATCCCAAGGCACAACACAACTTCTCAATCGGGTAATACCGAGTCTCATAGTTAGTGAATTTTTTACTAAGATAATAGATTACATATTCTTTCCTCCCAGTTTCATCACGTTGCGCTAGTACACACCCAATGAATTTTTAAAAAATGTTAAGTACAAAATCAATGGCTTTTCTAGAATTAGGGATACTAAAATTGATGTGTTTGATAAGTAATGCTTGACTTTATCAAAACCTTTCTGACAACTATCTTCCCAAATCCCTCATTCTCAATAAGCGGAAGATTGGATCACATTTCTTTGTTAATTGAGAGATAAATCAGACAATATAATTTAGCCTCCTTAGGAAACCTCATACTTTTTTGGAGTTTTTAGCGGTGGTAATTCTTGGATTGCTTTAACCTTGTCTGGATCTATCTCCATCCCCTTTTCGTTGACTACGAACCCTAGCAATTTCCATGAAGTGGCTCCAAAGGTACACTTGCCAAGTTAAGTTTCAATTTGTATTTCCTTAACCACAAAAAGAGTTTCCTCAAAACTTCAACATGTTCTTCTTTGGTTTGTGATTTGGCAATTATATCCACATATACCTCTATTTTTGTGTGCATCATATCATGGAATAATGTGACCATGGTTCGTTGATATGTTACCCCTGTATTTTTTTAATCCAAAGGGCACCACCTTATAGCAAAACGTGCCCCACATTGTCACAAATGTTATCTTTTCTATATTTTTGGGGTCCATCTTGATTTGATTGTACACTGGAAAACCATCTATGAAGGAGAAAAAACATGCTTAGTTGTGTTATCAATCGGGGTGTCAATATGAGGAAATGGGAAGTTGTCTTTAGGACTCACACAATTGAGATCTCGCGAATCCTATGATAAAAATTATGATCCCACGCGATTCTGACGGTGAATCGACAACAAATACAATAACATATAACTAGGATGATGGAAATGACCATATTGGTCATGGTGGTCGTGGCCGGAGAGGGCGGCGACGGCGGATTAAGGTTAAGATTTGGATTTTGGAGTTGTTTTATAATATAAGAAAAGTAGAGTTTTTTTTATAAATATAATAATTTTCTAATATTTTTTAAAAAATCAAAATTACCAGGTGTTGACACTTGTGACTTAACAGGAAAAACTAACATCGTTGATGTCCGGGCACCTAAAGTACTAACATTTGTAACGTTAGACACCCGGATAGGCCAAAAACAATGTAGGCACCTATTGAACTCAAAAGGTATAGTTTGGGCACTTATTTGGACATCAAGCCTTCATTTAAACGTTGCAAATTTTATTATTATTATCAAATAGATAAATAAAATCATGGAATAATTTTAAATTAATAATTAAGATTAAATTTTAATAAATGTTTTTTCATAAAAGTAAATGATTTTAATTTAATCTTCATATATTTCTTGATCTTATATGAAATATAAGTTTACATACTAAGCATATATTAACTTTATTATCAATCTTAATTATATATTTCAATTAATTTTTGAGACACGCATAAGAGAACTTAAATAAAGTTATCAAAATCTAAATTTATCGTTAAATCAAAATTTTATTTACTGTAATAATTTTTTTAAACGAGATTAAATTTTTTAAAACATATATGTTATAACGCCACAATTTTTTTAACATTAACATGATATTTCTTTTTTTGAAGTAGTATCAACAAACGTCTTGTCAAATACAGACTGAATAAATACAGTCGTGACTATCGAAATAATATATAACAATGATCGCCTGAGATAGCCTATAAACAAAACCATTAACAAGTGAAGCAACGACATACAAAAACTGAACACACCAACGTCTTCGAGCATCAAACATGGATAGAAACTTGAAGTAGAACCAAAATGGTCAACGGAAAAGCGATCTCCCCTTAACAACAATCCCATCCGACACCTTTATGTGATAATCAACGAACTGTCTTGAACAAACAACAGATGAACCATACATCGGGAAAACAACAACCATGTATTCAGGTAAAATAAAAAATTAAGAAAATCAAATAAAAACTTACATCGAAAATCTAAAAACACCAGTAGTCATGATACCTTTTAGTAGAGAAAGGGCCAAGAGTATTATTATAGATAATACAAAAAAACATAACTAAAAATGAAAGGATAGTGAAGACACCACCGCTGCCATGACGAAAAAAAAGTTGAAAATTGCCCAAGAGTTTGTAACTGCCGTAGAGAATGTTAGTGAGTGGATAATGCCACAAATTTTAAATAAACATATATGGGATGCGATGATATAAAAAATAAAAAATTATAAATATCAAATTTGAAAATTTAACTTTATACCAACATAAGTTAATTGATACAAATTTTAGTCATTTTGATTAAAATTTGTCCTTGGAAATGCCTAAAATCACCGTAATCAATGATTATTAGATTGCTCGACGTTGAATCCACTATGAATTGCTTAACTTTGACATTCATATCTGATCGAAAGTGACAACTTCAAGCATACTCCAAATACTCGTTCTATGTACCAAGTGGGGCATGATTGTAGCTTTACATTGATCACCAAATGTAGCTTGAGGAACAGAATTGGTGGAACATTTCAACAATCATTTACAAAAAGAATTGCAAGATTCAGAATTTGCTTCCAGATTACTCCGACCAACCAACCAAAGACGAACAGCATCCATGGATCATGATGCAAATAAACTATATTTATCTTTATACATCCAATAGATGCAACTAGATTTT
Organism: Hibiscus syriacus; assembly: GCF_006381635.1. NCBI lineage: Eukaryota > Viridiplantae > Streptophyta > Magnoliopsida > Malvales > Malvaceae > Hibiscus > Hibiscus syriacus. Next base: position 2,229,285 of record NW_024061944.1, on the reverse strand, counting down.
CTTTACATAAGATATAAAATGAAGAAAATAACCACATAAGAGCAATTAAAAAAAAGGGAGGGCCTCAAACTAAGCAGTAGGCACCTCCATTGCTAGACACTTAAACCCTCAATGCCACCTGATCTTGCCATGAGATCTTTCTTTTCCCGCTTCTATTCGGCCCATTTCCAGTGTTCCTGCAGGCTGATATTTTAGTATCATTATGCTGCTCCTCACTCCCGATTCTGATTGAACTTTTCTTAAATTCCTCTATTCTCACTGAATTAGTTTGAGTTTCTAGTTCTTCCTCCTCTCTCTGCATTCAACGAGATTCTCAAGACATTACCTCATGATAAAACATTATATAGCAAGCAATTTTTTATGACAATAATAGATTACCGAAATCTGGTTTAAGTCAAAAATAGGTTTCATGCTTCGAGCAGTGGCCTCTTTTCCGCTGTAAAACCTTTCCTTTTGGTTTAAGTCAAGAACTGATAAGGAACTTCGCAAATTAGTTTCCTCCTTTCCACCGAAACTCTTCTGCTGCTTCTGGTTTAAGTCAAACACAAGGGAAGGCCGAGCAGAATCGGTTCCCTTTACACTGTTTGTCTTTCCCTTCTGGTTCAAATCGAAACCCATAGCTCGGCTTGGCGAAGCACCTTTCCCTGTTGATTTCTTTGCCTTCATATTTGATTTACTTTGAATCACCATGTTCTGTGGCTGCAAAAAATGTCTTTCTGACGGTGTATTCCACGATTGGTTTTGCATCAAGAATTTGTGCCTCCGTTTCAAAAACCTAACAACAAAAAAGTTTCAACTATTTATCAATAACTGTGATCCTGATAGCATAGAAATTTATGTAGGAACAACATCATACTTGACTTCAGCCAACAGGGTCGATCTTTTCTCTTTCATCATCTGCAATTTCTTTCTCACGGACTCCGTTTCCTGAAGGAACACAAAGCACCTAAATATTAGTTGGGAGTATACGTTAGGATAATTAGCCTTCAATGAACTGCTCTTGTTTTGTAGTTTGTGAGAAGCCATGACAAGTTCTTAACTACTAAGAGTTTCTCCACAGAAGAACTAAAGGATTTAGGTGGCAAAAACAATCGATGATCGTATTATAAGCCTTGGAATAAAGCAAGAACACTATAGAGACACCTTTGATCAATCAAACCTGTGATATCTTACTGGATTAAAAGACTAAAAAGAGGAGATACACAGCTCATTATATAACAAATGTAGATTAGTATTGCTGGAAAACATGACAGAAAATTTAAGAAGAAAGAGAAGAACTTCATCGTGTTCAAAAGGACGAACGGAAAATATTAACACACAAACAACCAAAACTTCTCATTTCCTCATATCTTTAGCTCATTAAAAACATAACCAAAAGCATTCCACCAAACACTAACAAAAGAAAGGGTTATTTACCAGCTAGCCCAAGGCAAGATCTTTATCAATTCGAAACCAAAACAAAGATCCAAACAAAGCTGTCATCTTCTAATTATCAACCGAAAGATTGAAGACAAATAGCATAAATCAAGAAAACCCAGAGGATTATAAGCACCGGGATCTAATAAAATCTGACTGGAAGTAACTCAAAATCTAAACAACCCGTAAAAAAGCCATTACCTTGTGCAAGTCTTCAAACTCTTCCATATGGCTCGGATACCTGAACCGTGCCCTTTGGTCCTCGTAAAAAATATATGGAGAATACTCCTTAACAGCAGCAGGAACAGCAATTCCTTTCATCTTCTTCATGTTTCAGATCACAGCGTTGAGATAAAGAGAGAGAGAAAACCCAGAAGGCCAGAACAAGGGAATAGGGAGGAAGAACAAGGAACAAAGGGGAGAAAGAAGAGTATTTAACGAGAAGGAAGAAAGGACAAATATAGAGAGCTAAACAAGAGAAAGATATAGAGGAAGGTTCTCGTCTCCCTGTTTTCTCTGTGAAAACTCTGACCGAAACAAAGTAATCCCAAAGAAGCCCACATAACTCGGTGGAAAAAAATTGTTTCTTTTGATAAATTTTGGTCCAACTGGGCCATTGAAGAAGAAAGAGAGAGTTGGCTGATTTTGAAGAGCGTGCGTGGAGTTTCCATGTTTTTCCCCGAGTAAAGAGAAAAAAGAGAACAAAGTTTCTTCTTTTTTTTTTCTAGAGGGAGAAAGATATAGGCTTTGATAAAAGGGACAGGAAGATCAAACGGGATGGTGCTTCTTATGTGTTGTTATTGTAGTCGGTATTTGCCTGTCTGGCGTTTCACTTGTTGGAGGCAACGTTTTGTAGGCCTTACCAGACATTACAAATTACAAAGAGATTAAGCAGTTGCCTTTCATTTCACATTATTATTTATATTATATACTATGGGTGCTTCATCTCTCTGCATGTAGAGAATATTTTTTCTTCGTTAAAAACAATGAATGAATGAATATATAAATAAACCCGAATTTGGCTTCAAGCTAGGTGGAACCTCGCAATTCTCAAAGCTTGTCTGTAGAGAAGGAAGCGAATAACCCAAATTTGGTTTCAACTTTCCAGCTAACCAGTATGAATGGATAGGATCAAATCCGAGTTGCAGGCTTGTTCTGCTATTCAAATCCCCACATTAGGTTAAACTAGTAATAGCAGGCACCTAGTCTTTTTCAATAAAAAAAATAGTAATATCCCATCATCCACGGCTCTACATATCTGTCCACCACACCTAACCCTGCAATCACAACAGGCACGACTTTCATTCATATTCTTCAAATGGTGGAAAGTGGAAACCAACGAAGTTGATGCTTTGGAATCTCGACCCTGTTGCCAGATTTTCCTCTTTTTTGTTCTACATTGTGGTTTGACATTGAAGACTTTCGATCTGCATGGAATGGGAGAGGGGTATCTTGGTAAAACAAGGTCCATAAAAGGTAGTACCACCATTAGGGAGGGCCAACAGCAAATTTTCTGTTTTACGAGTGGGTAACCAAAAAGGTTGGAAATAATGTACTCTAATTGGCTCAACTATTTAAAAGCAGATTTTTTTTATGTTTTCTTCTGTTTAACTGTTTTAAATCACTAGGCTTGTAAACTAAGTAACAGTACATTTGCCTATGAGCCAGTGGGTCATTAAATGACAGGAATTGAAGCAAAGTGTCCACCTCCACCAATGACGAGCTTATTATTGTTGTTACTGGTTTCAAATTAGAATTGGTTTAATTTGCAAATAGAAAGTGAAAGAAATGATACTCGAATCAACATGTGACACAGGAACAGAACATCGAAGTAAAAGCCATGTAAGAGACCCAAGAAAAATAATTTGGGCCTGACTATCTCAATATCATTCCTAAGTTTCTGTCAATTTCTTTTTAATTTCAGAAATGTTTAAACGAAAGATGACATTGAGTCTAATATTTATAATTTTCAATGATTTAAGTATGCATTCGAGCGGTTATTTGCTTTTACATTCTCATCTCTTGCAGTTATTTGTTTTTGGTGGTTGCCACAATTTTTTTGCATTTTGGATAGTGGTGGTGGCTTTCTCCTACGGTTCTACCACTTCTCTATCATTTCTATCTTTGCTTTCTTCACTTAATTATATTTTCTTTTTCTATTTAACACAAATATTATAATGTTTTCTCTTGGCCCGTTATCTAATTAAGAGTGTTATGGTTATCGGTATTTTTAGAGTCGCGGTACATGTTTCTTCTATTGGTCTTCTTCTTAGTATGTGGTTCTACAAGATTTCTTGGTTGCTTGCTTTCAAGATGCATTTTTTTTTTTTCGTTCATTTATATATGACATTATGTTGATTTTCAAATATGTGTAGGATGAGAATGCAATTAAAGAATGATTAGTTTTTTATTCGTAAGCTTTAGATGTCTCCAGGTTTTCTTCCTCTATGTTTGCTGCTAAAAAACGTCGGAATACTCTTACTCATTAGATTGTCAATGATCGTCCACCGTTATATTTTGTTTATAATAATTATATATATATATGACAATATGTTGTTAATGTTTATTTTGTCCAATATCATAATATTACTTTAAAAATGTTTAATTTTATTTAAACCCTTAAATTTAAGATAAATTGCTAATTATGAGTCTTTTTGTAAACTCAAAATAGTTCATGGATAAAATATCAGTTTACCTCTTTTTTTTCACATGTTTTCTTCCCCAAATCTATATTCTTCACTGCTTCCCCTACTCCATCTTTGAACCACTACTTCATCTCAGAATTAATTTCACTCTGATTCACTCTTTTTCTCGATTCCTCAAAGTTAATTTGTTCTTTTTATGAGCAAGAATTAAAGGATGAAACTGAAAGAATCCTTATCACAAAGCTGGGAAAAAACTCCCGTGAAAAAAAAAACTACATTTTCTTTAGCAAAAAACAATGCATGATTCCATTGTTTCCGCTTGATTTCATGTGGTTTTCAAAGAACAAAAGCGAAAATAATAGGGATAATAACAAAGGGTTCTCTTCATTTCTTGATTTGTTTACTTCTTTCCATGGGTTTTTGCATTGGAGACAATGAAGCTTCTTCTATTTAACTAAACGACGATGTTCCTGGCTTGATAGTGTTGAAATCAGATATAAAGGCCCTTTCTCTTATCTTCAATCGTGGAACGAAGATGATAACTTGCCTTGTTTGTGCAGATTCATCAATTGCAACCCAATAACTAGGAGTGTTCAAAATCGGGTACTCGTATTTTTCGATGCCCGAAATACCAAGCACCCGAAATTTCGGATACTAAAATTGATCCGTGTACCCATAAAATGTGGGTACCCGTATTTTTTGGTCACAGGTATCCGGTTCATAATTTTTTTTATTTTTTCTTTAAATTATATTATTTGTTAAAAAAAGATTATATAGAAAAATTCTAAAATTTAAATGTCTATAATATATAATTCATACATAAATTTTAAAAATTCAAATTACATAATTGTAAGAAAATTTATTAAAGATTAAAAAAATATAACTAAATTTCAATTGTTTTGAAGTTAAAATAAATATTTTAAAAATAATTTAGAATATTAATATGAAATTGTAACAACCCGAGGAAAAAAATAATTTAAATTGGTGTAATTGGGTGAAATTAAGTGACTAAATTAAAATTTATGAAAACTTGTAGACCATTTTCGAAGTAAAGGAAATTCAGGGACCAAACCCTGAATTTCTCCTAAAACTGTCGGCAGGATTCGTGTTATAAACGTGTTTTCTGGTTTTAAACCAGAAAACACAAATGATAATTGCTCAAATTTCCTCCTCTTGTACCCTTACTTCCAAACCCGTTTCCGATGCCGTTCGACCTCCAATCGTAAAATTGAAACCACCGTCGTGTTCATTTTCGACCCGTGAACAAAACCCAGTAAATCAACTATAGCAAAACGCTGCCAAACGTCATGAATTTTGAGTCAAAGTCTCGACGTTTTTTTAGCAGTACCGCTGAGAAAATCTTAAATTCATCTCCGATCATTGATCGGTTTTCGACACCTCCCGCACCATCGTGTTCCTTGTGCCGTTTCGAGTCCGCCGGTGTGAACCTTGGTCTCCGTCGACGGCGGCGCGTGAAGAGGTGGAGCAGTCAAAGTTTCGGCAATTTAAAATCGAGCTCTCCGCCGTTCAAAATTTAACCGATCGTAGTAAGTATCTCGAAATCGCTCAAAATAATTTGTAGAAATTTTTCCGTGATTTTTAGAGCCCCGGATGACGTCTCACGCGCCACACGCGCCGTAGGGAGAGTAAGTAGCTAGAAAACCGGTTTGATCGGTTTGACCGGTCTGACCCGAACCGACCGATCCCGACCAGACCGTTGACCCGACCGTTAACTTTCTTTGACCAGAACCTTAAATGGCTTTGACCGACCCTTAAACGACCGTAAATATTTTCCGAGTATACCTATTCTGATAGTTTTCGACGTCCCGAATCCGTTTCCGAAGTCCGTTTCACCAAAGTCGAACCCGAAGGCATCCAAATCGACGGTCAAAGTGGTTGACTTTGACTTTGACCAAGAATTTAAATTTTTGAAAAGACATACTTTATGTTTTTCGACGTCCTGATTCCAATTCCGCAATCGGTTTGGCCAAATTCAAACCCAAAATCCTCCAAATTGATAGTTAAACCCTGAAAATGCTTATATAGCTTTGAACAATTAAATAAGATTTGGGGCTGATAAATTATTATTGTTTGAAGGTACAAGAGACTCTTTGGATCGTTCGACAGCTCGACCCAGCTCTTCTAGATCAATTAAACCACGTGTGCCAGTATTCACCCGTAAGACCCATAAATTTTATGATTTTAGAGATTTATTTATGTTACCCATAAGTAATATAGTGTTATTATAAAATACGTTCGAAAACTATAGCAGAACGTGGTGAAACCAGCAATCAGTAGATCTACTATTTGAACCTATTATCGAGGTGTGTTCCCTAATTATTACTGAACTGTTTTATTGATTTTAATATGAGGTACACTGAGTTCTTTGGTTACTGTTTTATTGATGCATCAATTTAATGTGATGATTTATGGAATTTGTGTCACGGCGCAATTGAACTTTTGGATTGAATTACAATAGTATAACTCAAATCAAGCTAATAAACAGAATGAGCCTAATCTGACTCTTGGGGCCCCAAGATACATTAGGTTGGCTTCCCTTGCTGTGTGCTTAGGGTAAGCTATATGGACTTGGACTTACGGGCTTAAGGATACAAGCTATAAAGCTTATCCTTAGGTTGGCTTTCTTTTTGCTGTGTGCTTAGAGTAAGCTATATGGAAAATAGTTTTGGAAATTACTGATGGTGTACAAGAAAAGAGTTTAAACTATGATTTTCAAAAGTTAAACTCTTTTATGAATTTATGAGATTTACTGGACTATGATTTGTTTAATGTACCTATTGTGATTTTAAGGTAATATTGGGACACACTGAGCCTAGCTCACCTTTCGAAAATGTTTTTGCCCCTTTCAGATATTGTTGGTTAGATACATCGGTTCGAGCACTTGGAGGATCAACATATCTCTTGAAGTATATCTGATTGTAATGTTTTATCATGCTAGTTGACTTTATTTTGGTGACATGGACCTTATTTTAAAGTATTGTATTTTAGGATGATGACACTTTTGCTATTACTGTTCGGTTTATTGTGATTTTGATTTTGAAGACCTGTTTTAAATTAATTTATTACTTATTGGTATTATATTTACAAGTTAGGTTTTGATGGTATAATTTATTTCATGACATTTATAATGTGATTTTACATTGATTGAATAACGGTTTCAGAAAATGTCTGTAAGAATCATAATGTGATCCATTAGACTTAGTCGAAATGCATAGGGCGGGTCTAGGGGGTTTCAGAAATAATTTAAGAATATAAGAATTGAAAATGTTACGGTGGTAAAATTTAAGAAATTAGGAATTTCGAATGTTAAAGTGAAATAATTTGAGAATTATAAATAAAAATTTAATATAAAATAAAATAAAAAATATATATAATAAACAGTGTACTGAGTCGAGTGTACCAGGTTAAGCAAGATTTTGTGACCTGGGCCCGACCCGAAAACCCAAAAAAATTAGTGGGTCGAGTGCCCGACTCAAAAAATCGGGTATTTTCAAAATAAATACCCGATATTTTTAACCAGGTTAACTATTCGGGTATTTTTGAATACCCCTGTAATACCCCAAATATCGGGTCAGTGACCATAATGAAAGGATTTAAAATTTAGAGGATTAAATTGAATAAATGGTAAAGTACAAGAAATAAATTGGGAAAAATAAAGATAATTGGAAAAATACGGATATATAGGTATGCTGGGCATACTAAGAATAGTTTCGATGACTATATGAAAGAAACTTGGTTTAACTGAGACGGTTTTTAAATGATTCTTATGAAGTATACGATTTATTTCGTATTTTAATAGTCAAGATATACTTGTGTATAAATTATAGTTCCTTTACATTATTATGACTCACTAAGTAAATACTTAGCATGTTTTGATTTCACATGTAGGAAATAGCAAATACTAGCAGAGTTAAGGAGTGCAGCAGAGATCATCAATCCAAAGTTGACTCATCAGTAATTGTAGGACATTTATGTCTTCTTTTGATAATTAGATGGCATGAATTTGAATTTAAGAAAATGCTCTAGAATGTATTAAAGTTATAATTTTAGTAATATGTTACAACGAATGTTTTATTTTACATAAAAATATTTTGTTTTTATTTTTGAAATGTATACGGGAAATGGGTGTTACAACCCCTACGAACAACGATTGAGTTTGTTGATTGAGTTTCGAAGATTTCTTTGATGGCTTGAATTATCGGGAAAGATTATCACATGGATTCAAAAGTTGGACTATTTAAAGGTATTATCATTGTCTCATAACAATTTTAGTGGGACAATTAGTCGAACATTTGGCATGCTTAATCATCTCAAAAGGCTTAATCTTAGCTATAATAATCTCTCGGGACCAATTATTTTCTCTTTTGTTAATATGAATTCCCTTAGATTTCTCGATCTTTCTGGGATTTTTCTTTTGAGTGCACTCTCTAATGATTTTTTCAATCATGTTTATCATTGAGATCTATTTCTTTAGCTAAGAATTCATTTGAAGGCCAACTTCCAAGCATATTGTATAAATGTTCATACTTGAACAACCTTAACTTTTCCAACAACCATTCCTCTAGTAACATAGTGTAACACCTCGAATCTCAGGTTAATAGTTTTGGGTTAACCCTAAGACAATAAAATGAGCCCAATAGACTTATAGGATGGCTTGAACTAAGTTAAGAATGGAAGTGAGCTTATGTTAGGCCCAAATGGTGGAAATATAAACCATTTTAATATCTAAGTGGATATTAGAGGACTAAAAGGGATATTATATCCTCTTTTAAATCAAAAGTTGATTTGGTTTAATGGTGATGATGTAACATGGCTCACCCAATCTTCTTTTTCTCCATTTTTAGCATTCTTTCCCCTACTTCTTTCTTCTCCATTTCATAGTTCTTCCTTCTCCAAACAAGAGTAAACCTGAAACCTTGATAGCTTTTCAAAATCATTTCAAGAATTCTAAGGTAAGAAACAAAATCCCAACACCTCAAGCTTTCATTTACGCTTTAAAATCTCATAGTTGGCTATAATTTCCATAGTTGGGGGTTTAGGAAACTAAAGATTTATAGCTTGTTTTTAGTGGATTTGGTTTAGGGAAGTGTTCTTAGCTTCGTTTTAGTCTTATAAACAAGTTAGTAACTCATTTCCCATTTATGTTAGTGAGGGAGATTAGAGAAGGTTTCAAAACCAATGGCAAGAAGAAATTAGCTCTTGGTTGAGTGTTGGATGTTTTCATCAGCTTAAAGGCCAAGGTAACACATTTCTAATCTCTTTATTCCTTTGGTGGATCATTTATTGCTTAACTTGTATTAGATATGAAGCATATGAGCATGTTTATGATAAATCCTAGTTTATTATGTTTATAAGCATGAAAAATGGCTCTTTTTGACCTCTAATAACTTACATAACACTTAAACAGTAATTGATGACCTTAAGAGGGAAAATGGGTATGATTAGGTTGCATTTTCGTGCCCAAAGCAGGGCATTTCTAGGCGATGGTATCGATACTACATGAATAATATCGATATTATTCTTTGAGTGATCAAAATAATGGAGTGTTCTAATTGTGAGAATCGATACTCATTATAATAGTATCTATACTGTCTCTAAGGCACCGATATTCAAGGGGTAATATTGATACCATTTTAGGATTTAGATTCTAATAGCCTATTTTGGTATCGTTACTCAAAGGAGTATCAATATTAGGGTTAGGGTATCGATACCTTAAATAAGGGTATCAATACTCATTTAATATTTCAAACATCAAAGCTCTTTTTGGTATTAATACCCAAAAACAGTATTTATACCCTTGTCATGATTTAGGTAAAACCTATCACATCTCAAGTAAGTTGGGTTAGGAGATCAAAGGCCATAAATTCGTAAATAAGATTCCAAGTGAGAACAACACCTATGACTATAATTACATCTAGAAACAATATAATTTAGGGAATTATAAAACTAACCTTGTATGATGCTCGGGAAACGATCAACACACTCAAGCTACTATAGTAGATTGGTAAACGCTTGCATTGTAGAATGTCCAAACAAGTCTTAGTTAGTGCACAAGGCACTTCTTTACCGATCGAGTACTTGTATACAATAGGTTGGCTTGGTGAACTTTCTGATGTAGAAATTTCGGATCTCACCCTAGGTAGGCTAGATGAGTGTGTGTCTCTGAGATGTAGCGAGACCCTCTGACCATACCATGATGCCTACATTTGTATATATGTAACACCCCCAACCCATACCCGACTGGATATGAATCAGAGGTGTCACATTAAATATTTAAAACATGTACATTTATAAAAACTATAGAAAATTTAAACTTTTATTAACATAAAAATTATAATTTACATGATTAAGTCCATAACGATACAAAATTGATCAGAGCATATGTAAATTACACTTTTCTTCATGCTAACACTTTTGATACAACAAAATACATGATGTGAATTTACTTTTTAGTATTCGAGTAGATGTATGTTGTCATGTTGATCCTAAGCCTGATCTTCTTGCTTCTCATTACCTACGTGTAAAGCACTTACACGCTAAGTCATAGACTTAGTGAGGCATAAAACTATAACAATGCATTATTCTATGAGTATGAACATGCAATATGATTATTTAATACAATCCTACTTATCATATCATAATCTAATCATATCACATATGATTCAATGTAAACAATAATAACATATTAGCATAGAATCATGTAAATACTTTTTATATATTTTATAAGCCCATGTACATTACTGAGAACTTAAGGTATGCGAGTACTTTGAGGTTGTGCACACATATGCTATCACCATAGCTCGTATAAGAATCCACTGAGTGGCATGTGAAATCTATGTCCCCGAGGACGTCAACTATGTCCCGAAGGACCTATCCATATGTCCCGAAGGACATAGGTAACCCTGTACTCTTGGCATGCCAACTATACTTATAGCTCTCATATCATATAACATGGGCACTATCATTATACTTCAAATCATGTATGCATATCATTTCTATTATAATCATAAATGTATTTTCTTCTATCACATATCACCTGTGCATATAATCATCAATCTCATATCATATAACATATGTTAATTGAATATGTTCACATGAATCATATATCATTTATCCAATCATATACCCATATATAAAGATAACTCATGCATGTATTTATAATGATCATCATGTATGCATGTTCATAACTATTGGACTATGAATACTAACATAGGAAATAGACTTATCACAAGTCTTATTTCTAGTGGACTACATCTATAGTATGCACTCACATTAGCCTCACTTAATTTCCAAATCCACCTCTATGATTTCCTCTCTTTAGATCAAATTCTAACTCTGTGGTCGTTCCGAAATTTTCTTATGCTCAAAAATCTACACGAATATAATCCAGTGAATATCAGGAGTTGAATTACTCGAAAAGGATTCATACTAATTTAAACTAAATAAAACATACATATCAACTTCTCCAATTTCAAGTAGTATCAGTTCTACAAGCATAGTACCGATACTTCTATTCTATGGTACCGATACCCCCATCCGGTATCGATACCAAAATTAGACTTGATGTTGTATGGTATCGATACCCTTAACATGGTATCGATACTACTATACTATGGTACCGATACTATTATACTATGGTACCGATACTTCCACACTGGTATCGATACCCCCTGGTATCAATACAATCACTTCAGTACCGATACCTTATGAATAACTTTATCAAATTCAGGCTTATGGTATCGATACTGTTCAACCAGTATCGATACCCCCATACCAAATATCATTCTTTTTCTCTTGAAGTATCGGTACTGGATTAAGCAGTACCGATACTCAAGCCCACATCATGTCTTAATCCCTTTCATACTCTTAACTCAAATACACATACTTAAATCAATTTCTACTCATTCAACACATCCTTATCCTTAAAATCCCATTCTCTATATGGAAATCAAGAATCATACCAAATTTTCAACATGTTCTAATTTCAATTCCATTACTTCATTTCTCTTAATTCAACTGATGACAAGTCAAATTTAGTTTCAAATTCCACTTATCAACTCTTTTCAAAGATTTCATTTAAAAACTCCTTATCTTTAATATCTCATAACTCCTTCATTCTTTGATTTAGAGTTGACTTAAGCTTTCCTTAAGCTTAAGTATCATCTAAGGATCATAAACCAAACTTAAATTTAATGATTAATTAGCTAACAAGAAAACTCACCTTAGCAACTTGGGTTCACTGTTGAAAGAAAGAAGATGGATGAAGAGAACTCTGGAAAAATCAAAATTTTTTTCCTTTCCACACATCCCACGTGTATATATCTCATCCCTATCATATTTTTAATTCATTAAATGATCAAATGAGAATTTTGCCTTTCCTTTCATCATTCTTTGATATTTAGTCCTATACAAAATTTTCCATATAAGTCCCTAAACTATTCAATTTACTTACTTTAACAAATAAATTCTGAAGTTTTATAATTTTGTCACTAACCCGGTATTGAGGATGTTACAAATCTCTCCCCTTAAGAAAATTTGTCTCGAATTTTCACTGCACAAAGAGATGGGGGTACTGATTCCTCACGTCTTCTTCATGCTCCCACGTTGCTTCCTATACCTTGTGATTCCTCCATAATACTTTGACCAACGAAATATTCTTGTTCATTAACTATTTCACCTCATATGCCAATATTTGTACCAGTTCTTCTTCATAAGTCATTAGGCTGAACCTTTATCTCTTATGGTGACACAATATGGGAGGGATCTGACCTATATCTCCGAAGCATTGAAACGTGAAAAACGTTATGAATTTTCTCTATTTCCGATGACAAATCCAATTGATATGCCACTTCCTATTCTTTGAACAATCTCATATGGTCCAATAAATCGAGGACTAAGCTTTCCTTTTCGTCCAAACCTCAACATTTCTTCCATGGAGACACCTTTAAAAATACTCTATCTCCAACTTGAAACTCAAATTATTTTCTCTTCAGATCCGCATATGATTTATTTCTATCAGCGACCGCTTTCAGATTATTCTAAATTACTTGAACTTTTTCTTCCACTTCCTGAATCAACTCAGGACCCAGATCATCTCTATCTTTTAGCTCATACCAATTTTAAGGCGTACGAAACTTACTTCCATATAAAGCTTCGTATGGAGCCATTTTGATACTTGACTGGTAGCTATTATTGTAAGCAAATTCGGCAAGTGGCAAGTATTTTTCCTACAATCCTTTGAACTTAATTACACATGCTCTCAACATATCCTCCAATATTTAGATAGTCCGCTCAAATTGTCCATCGGTATGAGGATGAAACACTGTACTAAAATTCAATCAAGTTCCTAACACTTCATGTAAAGACTTCCAAAACCTCGATGTGAATATAAAATCTCGATCAGAAGCAATTGAAATAGGTACACCATGCAATCTGATAATCTCCCTGATGTACAATTCATCATACTTATCCATGAAGAAATCAGTTCTTACTAGAATAAAATGAGCTGATTTAGTTAATCTATCCACTATCACTCAGATTGAATCTTTTTTATTTGGAGTCAAAGACAACCTCATCACAAAATCCATAGTTACGTTCTCCCACTTCCATTGAGGAATAGATATTGGTTGCAATAGTCCTGATGGAACTTGATGCTCAACTTTGACTTGTTGACAAGTCAAGCACTTAGACACAAATTTCGTAATATTTCTTTTCATTCCTCGCCACCAGTATCGACTATTGAGATCCATATACATTTTGTTTCCACCTGGGTGCATCGTTAATGGACTATAGTGGGCTTCAGTTAATAGATCATTCTTCAACACATCATTATCTAGAATTACTAATCTCCCTCGATAATATAGACTCTCATAAGCTTAATCTCATAATCATTAAGCTCTCCATTATTTACTTGTTGTAACTTCTTCAAACACTTTTCATCTTGAGTTTACAATTCTTTAATTTTATCTAGCCATGATGGCTTAAGGGTCAATTATGCACATATTGCACCATCACCATCCAATGATAACTTGGCATCTAAAGCTTGTAAGGTTGCAAACGTCTTTCGACTTAAAGCATTGCCACCACATTTGCTTTTCCAGGATGGAAATCAATTACCACATCATAGTCTTTTAGAAATTCCACCCATCTCATTTGTATTAAATTCAACTCGTTCTGGGTCATCAAATACTTCAAACTCTTATAATCGGTGTATAAATAACAACGTTCACTATATAAGTAGTGACGCTAAATTTTAAGAGCAAACACCACTGCAACCAACTCTAGATCGTGCGTTGGATAGTTCTTCTCATGTAGTTTTAATTGTCTCGACGCATAAGCCACCATCTTTCCCTCTTACAACTGCACACATCCCAAGCCATTATGGGATGCGTCACTATAAACCACGTAGTTTATGCCAGACTCATGTTGAACTAATATTGGAGCTTCTATTAAAATCTTTTTCAACATTTCAAAACTTTCTTGACATTCAGAGTCCAAGCAAATGCCACACCTTTCCTCATTAACTTAGTTAGAGGTAAAGCTATCATCGAAAAGTTCTTAACGAACATTCGATAATAACCTGCAAGTCCCAGAAAATTTTGAACTTTAGATACATTCTTTGAAACCTCCCATTATAAAATAGCTTTTATCTTTTGAGGATTAACACGAATTCTTTCAGCAAAATTACATGTCCAAGAAATGTTATCTCATCCAACCAGAACTCACATTTCAATAGTTTGACGTATAACTTCTTACCTCCTAGAATCTGCAAAACTATTCTCAAGTGTGCACTATGATCTTCATTCGTTTTTAAATATACCAATATATCATCGATGAACACAACTACAAATTGGTCCAAATAAGGTTGAAATATTCTATTCATTAGGTCCATAAAGGAAGCCGATGCATTCGTAACTCCAAAAGGCATCACAATGAACTCATAGTGATAATATCTTGTTCTAAATACGGTCTTTGGAATATCTTTCTCTTGAACCTTCAACTGATGATGTCCAGATCGCAAATCTATCTTAGAGAAAACTGAAGTTCCTTTCAATTGATAAAATAAATCATCAATTCTAGGGAGAGAATACTTATTCTTGATAGTTACTTTATTGAGCTGCCTATAGTTGATACAGAGACGCATTGATCCATCATTCTTTTTAACGAATAATACTGGAGCTCTCCAGTGCGAAACACTCGGTCTAATGAATTCTTTGTCCAACAATTCTTGTAACTGAATGTTTAACTCTTGCAACTCTTTTGGAGCCATCCTGTATGGTGCAATGGCAATGGGTGCAGTTCCATACATTATCTCAATATGAAATTCCACTTATCTATCCAGGAGATGACCCCGACAACTCTACTGGAAAAACATTAGAAAACTCTCTGACTATAGGGATTTCTTATAACCCTTTTCTCCTTGGTTCTAATATCGAGTACATTAGCCATGAAACCCTTGCATCCCTTTAGTAATAGTTTCTTTGCTGACATCACTGATATAACGTTTGCCAATAGATTCTATCTTTCACTAAACACTATCACCTCCAATCCATCTGAACTGATTAGCGTTACCCTCTTCAGTCTATAATCGACATTCACATGATAACGATAAAACCAATCCATTCCTAGTATCACTACAAATTTGTCAAAGGGTAATTCCATCAGATTAGCAGGGAATTCAATTCCCTAAATCCGTATGGGACACCCTCGACATACTCGATTTAACCGAGCACTATTCCCTAACGGATTTGTCACTATCACATCATTACTAGTAGTTTCTAATTGAATTCCCAATTCTCTCACCAGTTTACTACTAATATATGAATATGTAGACCCCAGATCAATCAATACCATAACACATTTATCATATAAAAGAAAGGTACTTGCAATTATCTCTGGATCATCATGATCTTCATTTGTCTTGAGATTATACACTCAAGTAGTAGAGCGTACTTCATGTTAAGTAGAGGACTCGGGTTGACTTCTTCATTTACCTCTACCTCATCCTCTATGATACATCGAAGCAAACTGCTCCTATTGTTCAGGCTCTCTGGTCCTCAATGGACAATCTCTCATGAAATATCTTGTTTCCCCACATCGGAAACAAGTTCAAGATTTTACTCTATATATCCCACCATGATGTATTCCACAAGTCTAACAGTGTCTCTGTTGTGCTCTTCTATCACCAAACCCTAATGATTAAGTCTGTCTAACTCTCATCAGATTTGATCATCTAACGAATGGATGACACCAATTCAGACCTAGCTTGAGATCGAAAACTAGAATCTCTACCTCTCTTGGGTGGTGCAGAACTTGATGAAGCCCAAGTTCTTTTAGATGGTAGCTTTGGTTCCCCAAACCATTCATTATGATCTCTCTTTATAGCTTTAGCACGATTTACTTCCTCTTGAAATGAGGACAGATTCAACATAATCAACATTTGTTTCAACTCGAGCGCAAGCCCTCCACAAACCATTCACACATATGATTCTCTGTTGGAATCAACTCAACCACAAAATGACTTAACTTATTAAACTCGCACTCGTATTCATACATAGTGTATTCATTTACTTCAAGTTCAAGAATTCTTACTTTATCTACTTAATGAATTGATCTCCAATATACTTGTGCTTAAACTCTTTGAAAAACAAAGACCATGTCACATAATCACTGGTCATCCTCATAGTGACATTCATCCACCAGATTCTGACTTACCCACGAAGAAAGGAGACCACTCCGTCTAGCTTTTCTACATCAGAATAGTAGAGTTTCTCTAATATGATCTTTACATCATTGAGCCAAAGTTCCGCAGCAACAGGACCTTCCTCGGCTTCACTTTTGAACTCAGGAGTTCCTAATCCCTTCAACTCCTTTGCTACATTCATTCTCTGAGTTGAAGAGACATGAGGTTGAAAATGCATCAAGATGACGTCCAACATCTTGAAGAAGACATCTTTGATCTTGTACAGGCATTCTAGAAGGTGCCCGTTCTTCACCTTGCCTGGCCAGGGCAGGTGAATTACTACTCTCAGCTAGCCTATCGTCTTCCGCTTCACTTCTGGAGCTATCTTGTCCGAACATCTAATAAGATATAACCAAATAACTCTATTAGCATAACAACATACTTATTACACTTAGCAGATCACAAGTTCTTACTATTATGTTGGCATGTACACGTTTAAAGACACTCTGAACTCCGGTTTATGCCTAAAATCTACTAAACCATAGCTCTGACACCATTAAATGTAACACCCCAACCCGTACCCAACCCGGATACGAATCCGAGGTGTCACATTAACTATTTAAAACATGTACATTTATAAAAAAACTATAGAAAATTTAAACTTTTATTAACATAAAAGTTATCATTTACATGATTAAGTCCAGAACGATAAAAATTGATCAGAGCATATGTAAATTACACTTTTCTTCATGCCAACACTTTTGATATAAAAAAAATACATACTGTGAATTTACTTTTGATCTAATCTTCGAGTAGATGTATGTTGTCCTGCTGATCCTAAGCCTGATCGTCTTGCTTCTCAATACCTATGTGTAAAGCACTTACATGCTAAGTCATAGACTTAGTGAGGCATAAAACTATAACAATGCATTATTCTATGAGTATGAACATGCAATATGATTATTTAATACAATCCTACTTATCATATCATAATCTAATCGTATTACATATGATTCAATGTAAACAATAATAACATATTAGTATAGAATCATTTAATTACTTTTTATATCTTTTATAAGCTCATATACATTACTGAGAACTTAAGATATGCGAGTACTTTGAGGTTGTGTACACATTTGTTGTCACCACAGCTCGTATAAGAATCCACTGAGTGGCATGTGAAATATATATCCTGAAGGACATCAACTATGTCCCGAAGGACCTATATATATGTCCCGAAGGGCATAGGTAACCCTCTACTCTTGATATGCCAACTATACCTATAGCTCTCATATCATATAACATAGACACTATCATTATACTTCATATATTGATGTATGCATGCCATTTCTCTTATAATCACAAATATCTTTTCTTTTATCACATATCACCTGTGCATATGATCATCAATCTCATATCATATAAAATATGTTAATTGAATATGTTCACACGAATCATATATCATTTATCCAATCATATACCCATATATAAAGATAATTCATGCATGTATTTATAATGATCATCATGTATGCATATTCATAATTATTGGACTATGAATACTAACATAGGAAATAGACTTATCACAAGTCTTATTTCAGTGGACTATACCTATAGTATGCATTCACCTTAGCCTCACTTAATTTCTAAATCCACCTCTATGATCTCCTCTCTTTGGATCGAATTCTAGCTCTTTAGTCATTCCGAAATTTGCTTGTGTTCAAAATCTACAGGAATATAATCCAGTGAATATCAGGAGTTGAATTACTCAAAAATGATTAATACCAATTTAAACTAAAAAACATACATATCAACTTCCCCAATTCAAGTAGTATCGGTACTACAAGCACAATATGATACTTCTATTCTATGATACCGATACCCCCTCTTGTATCAATACCAAAATTAGATTCGATGTTGTCTGGTATCGATACCCTTAACATGATATCATATTACTATACTATGATACCGATACCTCTACACTTGTATCGATATTATCACTTCAGTATCGATACCTTATGAATAACTTTATCAAATTCAGGCTTATGGTATCGATACTGTTTACTAGTATCGATACCCCCATACCAAATATCATTCTTTTTCTCTTGAAGTATTGGTACTGGATGAAGCAGTATCGATACTCAAGCCCAGATTTTCATATTTTAAGCCAAAAATTTACTCATTCCAGCTCAAACACTTCATGTCTTAATCCCTTTCATATTCTTAACTCAAATACACATACTTAAATCAATTTCTACTCATTCAACACATCTTTATCCTCAAAATCCCATCCCTTATATAGAAATCAAGAATCATATCAAATTTTCAACATGTTCTAATTTCAATATCATCACTCCATATCTCTTAATTCAACTAATGACAAGTCAAATTTAGTTTCAAATTCCACTTATCAACTATTTTTGAAGATTTCATTTAAAATTCCTAACTCTTTCATTCTTTGATTTAAAGTTAACTTAAGCTGAAGTATCACCTAAAGATCATAAACCAAACTTAAATTCAATGAATAATTAGCCAACAAGAAAACTCACCTTAGCAACTTGGGTTCACGGTTGAAAGAAAGAAGATGGATGAAGAAAACTCTAGAAAAATCATTTTTTCCTTTTCCATAAATCCCACGTGTATATATCTCCTCCCTATCACATTTTTAATTCATTAAATGATCAAATGGCCATTTTGCCCTTCTTTTCATCATTCTTTGATATTTAGTCCTATACAAAATTTTCCATATAAGTCCCTAAACTATTCAATTTATTTACTTTAACAAATAAATTATGAAGTTTTACAATTTGGTCACTAACCTAGTATTAAGGATATTACAATATATGTTTAGATTTTCATTTTCGTATGCAAATATTTACGTTAACAAGCATGATTATATAATGCATGCATATAGTATAGTTTGGTTATTAGTGTGGTACTGAGCTTGTGAGCTCAGCGTTCAGAATTTGTTTCTGTGCACATGTTCTTAGGAGGAGCGTTTGAGGAGCTTATAGTGTAGTCAACATTTCAGATTGGAATCGTCTTTTGAGTATGTGTTAAGTATATTTTTAGAGGGCATATATTGTATATATACTCTCTTATAATCGAGTCGTATTGTATGTTGAATTACTCTTTTAAAATAATTAGTTGTATAATTTGGGGACTCATATTTGTAAATGTTGGCATTATACTTTTAGTTACTTTGGATGATTTTCAATGGATGTTTTAATTATTTTAAAAAGTAAAGTTTTGGGTTAACCACCTTGGTGGTCCCGTGTAGCGTAATAATTCATCGATCTTCGTGTCATAGTGAATTAGGACGTTACACATAGAGTTTGTTTTTGGGATTTGGTTAATGAATCGACTTCGAGCTTTGGATCTTTCTTATAATTCATTTTTTGGGTTAGTTCCACATGAAACGTCTTCAAGCTTTAGGAAAAGTGGGTAAATTGATATTTTATCCCTGGATTATTTTGGTTTTACAAAAAAAATCTCATGATTAATAATTTATCTAAAGTTTAAGGGTTCAAATAAAAATTGTTCGATGTTTGTGAGTACTAAAATATGATGCGGATATGTGTGAAAGTATACACAATCAAACAAGTAATAAAGTGATGAGTGAGTATCGTTCTCCACAGGGATTGGGGGAAATCAAATAAGTTTGTCACGACACTTTACTTTGTCACCTAAGTAAAGTTAATAATGGTATATACAAATGATAATGTTGTGGAAAAATGAAATGTATTCAGTGCAAACAAATGGAAATGTCAAGGCAAAATGAAATGTTAATATAATATTTAATAGATAGGACTTTGTCTTTCTTACACGACAAGCTACTATGGGAATGAGTGATGGGAGTCAATCTGGAAAACCTAAGTTTACTTCTCAGAATGGTTTTACTTCTATGCCTAGTCTGCCCGACAGAGTCTCCTAAGGTGCCTTAAGCTATCTCTAGTAAGGGACTCGACAGATTGAAGATGCCCTGGCAAAACCGATTGGCGTAAACCCCTGCAGTGATCCTATTGGTCCAGATAACAGGATATGTCTCGGCAATACCTTTTTGCGGCAGCATTAACATCTAACCTATCGTTCAAGCACCATTCTTTTTAGTCGAATGAAATCCTATCCTTATCTCTAAGAGGATTAGGCCTAGTTACTACCTAGAACCCCTTGTTTATGTAGTTCCTCCCTAGTTTCTCTCGAACACTAAGGATGTTTTGCCAAGGTATTCTCTCGAACCTTAAAAACCTCCTAAGGAAAGGCTACTCGCGTAGCTCCTACAACCTTAAGGTATTAAGTTTCATAAGCAAACCAAAATAAAGCATAGAAAATCAACCATTCATTGAAATAAAAAATTAAACATCCAAGCGAACTCCCACCAAATAAGTTTAGTTCATGGTGGGGTTCGAAATAACCAAGCACAAAGCAAGTATCATTCGTTCCTTACAACCCGAATAACAAAATATGAAAGAAAAGATCTAAGGGGAGGAGAAAAAGCCTTCAGCGTGCACTGCCAGAGCTTCCCTCAACCACCACGAACTACTCAGAGCGAGCTAGCTCCTCTCGGAGGCCTAGAACGCCACTCCCTCAAGCTTGTCACGAGAAATGCCACGGTAAAATGAATTGGCGGAGAATGTTTTCTCTGAATTTTAGGCTCTTAGAGGCTTGTCAAAAGTCCCCTTTCCATTGTGGCTTCATCCTCTATTTATAGGGGGAGAAAAACCCTAAAGATTTGTGTCAAAATTCCAAAGATACCCTAAATCATACTTAATTCACGTGATGATCGGGTAGAGCTGTCAGTGATTCTGCTAGGCAATTGACAATGGTCCAGCCAGGGTGGTTGACTGGGCAGGTAAGGATCTGCGCTGATCCAGGCAGATTTCTCGGTCATGATCAGAGATCCAGATTTCTCGGTCATGATCAGAGATCCCGTGAAAATAGGGACAACTGCCTCTAAAAATATCTTCTTTCATTTTGTTCGCTCTCGAAATGCCAATCCAGCTCGGCATTTTCATTCTGCTCAGCAATCTTCTTATGCCACGGCATTTCCTTTTTTCTTTTCCTTGCAATCAAATTCTGCACATCATCAAACAAAAACCTTCCCCATAAAACAACATTGATAACAAAATAAAATACCACGACAAATATAATTCCACCTCATGCAACTATATGCTCCTAAATGCATCTAAATGATCCTAAATGGGCTCTTAGAAATTCAATAACTTAAGTGAAAAGGTCACAAAATATGACCTTTTTACGGAGTTAACACACCCCCAAACTTAAGCTATTGTTTATCCTCAAGTAATGGATAATATTAAGCGAAATAAAAATACCATGGCAAGTTCAGAAGCAGAATAGTTGTATGGGATAAAATTTCAGCCCTCAGTATTTGGCTTCAACATGCTAGACTAGTTTGAGAAATCAAGTACTGTCCCCTAGGGCAAGATTCTTTGTGTGGGTGTGTGCGTGTTTGTATCTAGTCCATGCTTAACAAATCTAAAAATTTTCTACACAAGCTTTCTTGTTTTGCCACGACATTTACAAGTTTACTCCCACATTGTTTTCTTTTTTTAGAAAATGAAGTCAGCCCATCACACCTACCATCCCATACTCTAGGTGAAAGGGAGCATACCTTCCACCCCCGAGCTAATCAGGTAGAGTCATCCCGTGAGTACTTTCATTCAGTTATATATCACAGCTACCATTTATTTATTTGTAGTTTCCAGGCAATGCCATGACATAGCGGAGTGTCCTTCTATAGATATGCCAAAGCATTTATTCACAACTTCATTCTTTTTTTTTTACAAAGTGGGGTTTTCATCGTTTATGCCAAGACATGCAAGAATTCTATTATAAAAAATTTCTAAGTTCCTTAAACATGGAAAACATACAATCGTGAATTCAAAGGGTTCAAAGAAGCAAGACCTAGAGTTGGTTTTATCATCCTCAACAGTCATGTACATTCAATCCTAGCCATAAAAAAATCATCATCATCGGGCATCCTTAATTAATTCCATTAAACTAATTTTGTATTTACTAATGTCATGACATATTCATTATACTAATATTATCATGCAATGATTTGAGAACCCTACTTCCCCCAAACTTGAGAGAAGCATTGTCCTCAATGCTTACTAAAACTAAAGAAGATAAAACTACATGCTATGAAATGCAATGCAATGCAAGGTACCTTGACTTCATGCTTGTGGTGGTGCGGCTACCGCGACTTGGGCTATCTCAGTTGTGTGGGGCTGAAGTGTTCAGAATCTGATGCTGGTACGGTTGAAGGTTGTGTGGACCTTAACCTTGCAAAGAAAAACAAAATAGTCAATTAAAAGGAAGCTAAAAAAACAGTAACAAAATAAATATTTATTTATGCACAGGAGTAAAACTAAAATGTCACGGCATCTTCAAGATGCTTGTCCAGTTTCAACATCATACAAGAGAAGTGCAGATTTGTCACGCTCGATCGGAGCACCAGTGTAGACCAAAATGCCCCACACATATAATAGTTCTGTCTTCAAAATAGTTTGCCATGGCATTTCATGTCTTTCACATATGATTTGTAGGACCTTTGCAGTAGTCCTATCTTCTTCAAAGTGTCATTTTCCTGAAGCTGAATGGTAGTGGAATGAGATCTCTTGTTGCTCCTTTTGTTGTGGCAACTTGCAATCATTTGGGCAGCAAATTCGTTGGAGAGGTCGAGGTCATCCCTATGCCAGTAGCCACCATCGTGTATAACCTTGTTCTTTCCTAGGCTATTCAAGTAAGTAAGCAAAACAACACTAACGAGAAAATTGACAATGTCAGTATACCACAAAATTGCCGTGGCAAATAATAATTTCTCATTAGGGATTTTTTTTAATCTCCATTTCATTTCTTAGTTCTTTCACAATTTCTAGCCTAGAAAAATGAGCAGCTAATTGAGGTTTTGGATGAGTAAATTCAATAGGATTCAAAGGTTCAAATTTCATACCCGATCTAGCTATGGGTGAGCTAGACTTACTCATCTCCTTTGGAATATCCTCGAGCTCCTCTTCGTCTTCTTCATCAAGATTAAAGTGATTATCACTGCATAAAAATTTGTTGTGGCAAAATTTTGCAGCTTTCTTTTTATCATCAACTCCTACTGATGGAGGCTTTTCTTTTGCCATGGTAAAATTTTTCTTGTCTTCATTGGCTGCACTCTTTGAACCCTCATCATTGTTTTCCAGCAAATGTAAATCTCTTGTTCGGATCTTCGAATAGGGGTCTCCGAGTGTCTCTCCCCCAAACTTAGCATCTTTGTAGATTTTGGTGTCACTCCTTAAGGTGAATATACCATAATTCTCTTTGTCTTGATCCTTAGTGACTTCAGTATCACTAAGTAGACTACCATGTGGGAAAAAATGTAATGCCGTGGCAATTTAGCCAACCTGACCCTACAATGCCCTCAAAGAAGAGCTGTGGCTTTGAAGCAAAGCTTCTTGACTTTTTATAGAGGTCGCATGGTCTTGTAACATGGTCTTTGTGGTTACGATAAAATCTTGCATCGTGGCCTCTAAAGAGCTTGTGTTAGATGAAGATGGTACTCCCTCGTTAGAATTATGCCATGGCATATCCGTTTGAAAACCCTGGGAGTCGCTGAAGTTCTGCTGCCTAGCGGGCTGACTAGCATTGATGGTTCCTTGATTTCCTCAACAGAAATTTGGACGCTGACACAATCTAAGATTGTTAGAATAGGGGTTGTTATTGCCTCGATTATAGTTGCCAACATAATTGATGGATTCTTGATTGGTCAGGTAGTCACTCTCATTGTGATTGCCGTGCCATAATAAACATGCTGAATTAGCTACCTTCACTTCTCTAACATCGCTTGGCCTTTCCAAATTCTTAAATATATCAGTGATAGCAGCAAGTTGAGCGGACACCGAATCCTTAGAATCTAGCTCGAAAGCTCCATGTGATTTTCGCCCAAGTCCAAGCCTTGTAGATGAAAATTGATAATCCTTGTTAGTAATCATATCCAGAATGTCAAATGTCTCTGCAGGTGATTTGTCAAGTAATGTCCCATTTACCGAGGCATCTAGCATCATCCTCGTATGCACATTAACTCCGTTATAGAACATCACAACTTGAGTCTAGTCGTGGAATCCATGATTGGGGCATTTACAAAGCAAACTTTTGTATCGATCCTAGCACTCATATATAGACTCTTCATTTCATTGGTGAAAAGATGCTATGGCATTCCTAATATGGTTGTTCATATTTGGTTGATTATGCCGTAGCAAAATTTTTTTGCATAAGTCAGCCCAAGACCTTATCGAGCCTAAAGGTAGTCCATTGAGCCATGCCCTGGTGTGATCTTTCAAAGAATATGGAAATAACTTCAATTTCAGAACATCTTCATGCACACCTTGTTGTCAAAAGGAGTCACAGACCTCCAAAAATGCCCGAACATGTTGCCTTGCATCCTCATGAGGAGCACCACCAAAACTATCCAATAAAGTCCAACACGTCGAACATAATCGGTTTGAGCTCAAAGTGGGCTTCCTAAATCATGGGTGCCACAATTCCAGGATTTAGGTCATCCATGATAGGGTTTAAATGATCTTGAATACTATGAGGCTTAGATACATTCCTAGCATTCGGAATTGCCTCGACATTCTGATATTCCTCTTGATTTCCAATTTGATACATCTTTGCTTGAGCACGTTGAGTATATAAAATAAAAGCCTGAAAATGAAAAGGAAATTAACAAGTAAAACTATACAAAAAATTGAACAAGTAAATTAAAAAAATACTATGACAAAACTAATTAACTTCCAGTTGCCAATCCCCGGCAACGGCGCCAAAAACTTGTCCGCTGTTTATGAGTACTAAAATATGATGCGGATATGTGTGCAAGTATACACAATCGAACAAGTAATAAAGTGATGAGTGAGTATCGTTCTCTATATGGATTGGGGGAAATCAAATAAGTTTGTCATGATACTTTACTTTGTCACCTAAGTAAAGTTAATAATGGTATATACAAATGATAATGTTGTGGCAAAATGAAATGTATTCAGTGCAAACAAAAGGAAATGCCAAGAAAAATAAAATGTAAATATAATATTTAATTGATAGGACTTTGTCTTTCTCACACGACAAGCTACTATGGGAATGAGTGATGGGAGTCAATTTGGAAAACCTAAGTTTACTTCTCAGAATGGTTTTACTTCTATGCCTAGTCTACCCGATAGAGTCTCCTAAGGTGCCTTAAACTATCTCTAGTAAGGGACTCGACAGATTGAAGATGCCCTGGCAAAACCGATTGGCGTAAACCCATGCAGTGATCCTATTGGTCCAGATAACAGGATATGTCTCGACAATACCTTTTTGCGGCAACATTAACATCTAACCTATCGTTCAAGCACCACTCTTTTTATTCGAATGAAATCCTATCCATATCTCTAAGATGGATTAGGCCTAGTTACTACCTAGAACCCCTTGTTTATGTAGTTCCTCCCTAGTTTCTCTCGAACACTAAGGATGTTTTGCCAAGGTATTCTCTTGAACCCTAAAAACCTCCTAAGGAAATGCTACTCTCGTAGCTCCTACAACCTTAAGGCATTAAGTTTCATAAAAAAAATAAAGCATAGAAAAGCAACCATTCATTGAAATAAAAACTTAAACATCCAAGCGAACTCCCACCAAATAAGATTAGTTCATGGTGGGGTTTGAAATAACCAAGCACAAAGCAAGTATCATTCGTTCCTTACAACCCGAATAACAAAATATGAAAAAAAAGATCTAAGGGGGGGGGAGAAAAAGCCTTTAGCGTGAACTGCCAGAGTTTCCATCAACCACCATGAACTGCTCCGAGTGAGCTAGCTCCTCTCGGAGGCCTAGAACGCCACTCCCTCAAGCTTGTCACAGGAGAAATGCCACGGCAAAATGAATTGGCGGAGAACATTTTCTTTGAATTTTAGGTTCTTGGAGGCTTGTCAAAAGTCCCCTTTCTATTGTGGCTTCATCCTCTATTTATAGGGGCGAAAAACCCTAAATATTTGTGTCAAAATTCCAAAGATACCCCAAATCATGCTTAATTCACGTAATTATCAGGTAGAGCTGGCAGTGATTCTGCTGGGCAGCTGGCAATGGTCCAGCCTGGGTGGTTGACTGGGCAGGTAAGGATCTGCACTGATCCAGACAGATTTCTCGGTCATGATCAGAGATTCGGATTTCTCGGTCATGATCAGAGATCCCGTGAAAATAGGGACAGCTGGCTCCAAAAATATCTTCTTTCATTTTGTTCGCTCTCGAAATGACAATCCAGCTCGGCATTTTCATTCTGCTCAGCAATCTTCTTATGCCACGGCATTTCCTTTTTTTCTTTTCCTTGCTATCAAATTTTGTACATCATCAAACAAATACCTTTCCCATAAAACAGCACTGATAACAAAATAAAATGTCACGGCAAATAGAATTCCACCTCATGCAACTATATACTCCTAAATGCATCTAAATGATCCTAAATGGGCTCTTAGACATTCAATAACTTAAGTGAAAAGGTCCCAAAATATGACTTTTTTACGGAGTTATCACATCCCCAAACTTAAGCTATTGCTTGTCCTCAAGCAATGGATAATATTAAGCAAAATAAAAACACCATGGCAAGTTCAGAAGCAGAATAGTTGTATGGGATAAAATTTCAGCCCTCAACATTTGGCTTCAACATGCTAGACTAGTTTGAGAAATCAAGTACTGTCCCCTAGGGCAAGACTCTTTGTGTGGGCGTGTGCGTGTTTGTATCTAGTCCATGCTTAACAAATCTAAAAATTTTATACGCAAGCTGAAAAGGGAGTCAGCCCATCACACATACCATCCCACACTCTAGGTGAAATGGAGCATACCTTCTACCCCCGAGCTAGTCAGGTAGAATCGTCCCGTGACTACTTACATTCACTCATATATCACAGCTTCCATTTATTCATTTGTAGTTTCCAGGCAATGCCATGACATAGCGGAGTGTCCTTCTACAGATATGCCGAAGCATTTATTCACAACTTCATTCTTTTTTTTACAAAGTGGGTTTTCATCGTTTATGCCAAGACATGCAAGAATTCTCTTATAAAAAATTTCTAAGTTCCTTAAGCATGGAAAACATACAATTGTTTATTCAAAGGGTTCAAAGAAGCAAGTCCTAGAGTTGGTTCTATCATCCTCAACAGTCATGTACATTCAATCCTAGCCATAAAAAAATTCATCATCATCGGGCATCCTTAATTCATTCCATTAAACTAATTTTGTATTTACTAATGTCATGACATATTCATTATACTAATACTATCATGCAATAATTTGAGAACCCTACTTCCCCCAAACTTGAGAGAAGCATTGTCCTCAATGCTTACTAAAACTAAAGAAAATAAAACTACATGCTATGAAATGCAATGCAATGCAATGCAAGGTACCTTGACTTCATGCTTGTGGTGGTGTGGCTGCCGCGACTTGGGCTGTCTCAGTTGTGTGGGGGCTGGAGTGTTCAGAATCTGATGCTGGTACAATTGAAGGTTGTGTGGACCCTAACCTTGCAAAGAAAAACAAAATAGTCAATTAAAAGGAAGCTAAAAAAACAGGAACAAAATAAACATTTATTTATGCACAGGAGTAAAACTAAAATGTCACGACATCTTCAAGATGCTTGTCCAGTTTCAACATCATACAAGAGAAGTGCAGATTTGTCACGCTCGATCGGAGCACCAGTGTAGACCAAAATGCCCCACACATATAATAGTTTTGTCTTCAAAATAGTTTGCCTTGGCATTTCGTGTCTTTCACATCTGATTTGTAGGACCTTTGCAGTATTCCTATCTTCTTCAAAGTGCCATTTTCCTGAAGCTGAATGGTAGTGGAATGAGATCTCTTGTTGCTCCTTTTTGTTATCGCAACTTGCAATCATTTGGGCTTCGTTGGAGAGGTCGAGGTCATCCCTATGCCAGTAGTCACCATCGTGTATAACCTTGTTCTTTCCTAGGCTATTCAAGTAAGTAAGCAAAATAACACTAACGAGAAAATTGACAATGTCAGCATACCACAAAATTGCCACGGTAAATAATAATTTCTCATTAGGGAATTTTATCTTAATCTCCATTTCATTCCTTAGTTCTTTCACAATTTCTAGCCTAGAAAAATGAGCAGCTAGTTGAGGTTTAGGATGAGTAAATTCAATAGGATTCAAAGGTTCAAATTTCATACCCGATCTAGCTATGGGTGAGCTAGACTTACTCATCTCCTTTGGAATATCCTCGAGCTCCTCTTCGTCTTCTTCATCAAGAGATTGAAGTGATTATCACTGTATAAAAATTTGTTGTGGCAAAATTCTGCAGCTTTCTTTTTATCATCAACTCCTACTGATGGGGGCTTTTCTTTTGCCGTGGTAAAATTTTTCTTGTCTTCATTGGATGTACTCTTTGAACCCTCATCATTTTTTCAGCAAATATAAATCTTCTTGCACCTTCAGATCTTCGTGCACAATCTCATGACCGGGCTCTCCGAGTGTCTCCCCCAAACTTAGCATCTTTATAGATATTGGTGTCACTCCTTAAGGTGAATATACCACAATGCTCTTTGTCTTGATCCTTAGTGACTTTAGTATCACTAAGTAGACTGCCATGTGGGCAAAAATGTAATGCCGTGGCAATTTGGCCAACTTGACCCTCCAATGCCCTCAAAGAAGAGCTGTGGCTTTGAAGCAAAGCTTCTTGACTTTTTATAGAGGTCGCATGGTCTTGTAACATGGTCTTCGTGGTTGCGATAAAATCTTGCATCGTGGCCTCCAAAGAGCTTGTGTTAGATGAAGATGGTACTCACTCGTTAGAATTTATGCCATGGCATATCCGTTTGAAAACCCTGGGAGTCACTGAAGTTCTGCTGCCTAGCGGACTGACTAGCATTGATGGTTCCTTGATTTCCCCAACAGAAATTTGGACGCTGACATAATCCAAGATTGTTAGAATAGGGGTTCTTGTTGCCTCGATTGTAGTTGCCAACATAATTGATGGATTCTTGATTGGTCAGGCAGTCACTCTCATTGTGATTGCCGTGGCATAATAAACATGCTGAATTGGCTACCTTCACTTCTCTCACATCGCTTGGCCTTTGCAAATTCTTCAACATATTAGTGATAGAAGTAAGTTGAGCGGACACCGAATCCTTAGAATCTAGCTCGAAAGCTCCATGTGATTTTCGCCCAAGTCCAAGCCTTGTAGATGAAAATTGATAATCCTCGTTAGCAATCATATCCAGAATGTCAAATGCCTCTGCAGGTGATTTGTCAAGTAATGTCCCATTTACCGAGGCATCTAGCATCATCCTCGTGGGCACATTAACTCCGTTATAGAACATCACAACTTGAGTCCAATCGTGGAATCCATGATTGGGGCATTTGCGAAGCAAACTTTTGTATCGGTCCCAGCACTTATACATAAGACTCTTCATTTCCTTGGTGAAAAGATGCTATGGCATTTCTAAGATGGTTGTTCATATTGGATTGATTATGCCGTAGCAAAAAAATTTGCACAAGTTAGCCCAAGACCTTATCGAGCCTGAAGGTAGTCCATTGAGCCATGCCCTGGCGTGATCTTTCAAAGAATATAGAAATAACTTCAATTTCAGAACATCTTCATGCACACCTTGTTGTCGAAAGGAGTCACAGACCTCCAAAAATGCCCGAACATGTTACCTTGCATCCTCATGAGGAGCACCACCAAACTGTCCAATAAAGTCCAACATGTCGACCATAATCGGTTTGAGCTCAAAGTGGGCTTCCTGAATCATAGGTGCCACAATTCCAGGATTTAGGTCATCCATGATAAGGTTTAAATGATCTCAAATACTATGAGGCCTAGATACATTCCCAACATTCGGAATTGCCTCGGCATTCTGATATTCCTCTTGACCCAATCCTTGATTTCTAATTTGATACATCTTTGCTTGAGCACGTTGAGTATATAAAATAAAAGCCTGAAAAAGGCAAGAAAAATAACAAGTAAAACTATACAAAAAATTGAACAAGTAAAATAAAAATACTATGACAAAACTAATTAACTTCCAGTTGCCAATCCCCGGCAACGGCGCCAAAAACTTGTCCGTTGTTTGTGAGTACTAAAATATGATGTGGATATGTGTGCAAGTATACACAATCGTACAAGTAATAAAGTGATAAGTGAGTATCGTTCTCCACAGGTATTGGGGGAAATCAAATAAGTTTGTCACGGTACTTTACTTTGTCACCTAAGTAAAGTTAATAATGGTATATACAAATGATAATGTTGTGGCAAAATGAAATGTATTCAGTGAAAACAAATGGAAATGTCAAGGCAAAATGAAATGTAAATTTAATATTTAATTGATAGGACTTTGTCTTTCTCACACGACAAGCTACTATGGGAATGAGTGATGGGAGTCAATCTGGAAAACCTAAGTTTACTTCTCAGAATGGTTTTACTTCAATGCCTAGTCTGCCCGACAGAGTCTCCTAAGGTTCCCTAAGCTATCTCTAGTAATGGACTCGATAGATTGAAGATGCCCTGGCAAAATCGATTGGCGCAAACCCCTGCGGTGATCCTATTGGTCCAGATAACAGGATATGTCTCGACAATACCTTTTTGCGGCAGCATTAGCATCTAACCTATCATTCAAGCACCACTCTTTTTAGTCGAATGAAATCCTATCCTTATATATAAGGTGGATTAGGCCTAGTTACTACTTAGAACCCCTTGTTTATGTAGTTCCTCCCTAGTTTCTCTCGAACACTAAGGATGTTTTGCCAAGGTATTCTCTCGAACCCTAAAAACCTCCTAAGAAAAGGCTACTCTCGTAGCTCCTACAACCTTAAGGCATTAAGTTTCATAAACAAAACAAAATAAAGCATAGAAAAGCAACCATTCATTGAAATAAAAACTTAAACATCCAAGCGAACTCCCACCAAATAGGATTAGTTCATGGTGGGGTTCGAAATAACCAAGCACAAAGCAAGTATCATTCGTTCCTTACAACCCGAATAACAAAATATAAAAGCAAAGATCTAAGGGGAGAAGAAAAAGCCTTCAACGTGCACTGCCAGAGCTTCCCTCAACCACCACGAACTGCTCCCAGCGAGCTAGCTCCTCTCGGAGGCCTAGAACGCCACTCCCTCAAGCTTGTCACAGAGAAATGCCACGGCAAAATAAATTGGCGAAGAACGTTTTCTCTGAATTTTAGGCTCTTGGATGCTTGTCAAAAGTCCCCTTTCCATTGTGGCTTCATCCTCTATTTATAGGGGGAGAAAACCCTAAAGATTTATGTCAAATTCCAAAGATCCCAAATCATGCTTAATTCACCGTGATGATCGGGTAGAGCTGGCAGTGATTCTGCTGGGCACTGGCAATGGTCCAGCCTGGGTGGTTGCTGGGCAGGTAAGGATCTGCGCTGATCTAGGCAGATTTCTCGGTCATGATCAGAGATCCAAATTTCTCGGTCATGATCAGAGATCCTATGAAATAGGGACAGCTGGCTCCAAAAATATCTTCTTTCATTTTGTTTGCTCTCGAAA
The DNA here is from genome assembly GCF_006381635.1 of Hibiscus syriacus. Lineage (NCBI taxonomy): Eukaryota > Viridiplantae > Streptophyta > Magnoliopsida > Malvales > Malvaceae > Hibiscus > Hibiscus syriacus. The sequence continues at coordinate 2,196,965 of NW_024061944.1, read as the reverse complement.
TGCCAATCCAGCTGGACATTTTCATTCTGCTCAGCAATTTCTTATGCCACGGCATTTCCTTTTTTCTTTCCTTGCTATCAAATCCTGCACATCATCAAACAAACACCTTCCCCATAAAATAGCACTGATAACAAAATAAATGCCACGACAATAGAATTCCACCTCATGCAACTATATGCTCCTAAATGCATCTAAATGATCCTAAATGGGCTCTTAGACATTCAATAACTTAAGTGAAAAGGTCCCAAAATATGACATTTTTACGGAGTTATAAAAAATTAAACCTTTTTACCAACGTGCCACGACATCCAACTCACGACAACTAACGTCTCAATGGCAGCATCTTAATTGAAATGAAACGAAAGTGACCATATGTTATGTTTTTTTAATCGAGTGGTCATACATTTATAAAACTGAAACAAAAGTGACCAATTTTGTAGTTTATACTTTTATAATTTGTGTCAAATTCAAATATTTAAATATATGAATCATATAAATCATATAAATTTAAATAATAAATATAGAATAATATATATTACTATCCGTTTTAAATTTATAACAAATAATAATTTAACCCCCTAAATCTATAAAAATAATCAAATATCTATGATTCCAACTGTCATCTCATTTAAATTTTGATATTTACAAGTAATATATATATAAAAACATATATGCATATCAAATGGTGATCCCAAATTTGAATTTATTCCTTCCACGTTCAAGTAAAATATCCAAGACAGGATAATGTGTCTTCCTCGTATTTGTCCCCTTGTAATTCATGAAACTAAAAGGTTAAAAGCAAAAAAAAAGAAAGAAAAGGAAAATCACTATTTTTTGTTGTTGGAAAATCAAAAAAAAATTCCTGGGTGAAGAGAATCTGCAAAAGCAATGGCTTCGAAAAGTGCCTTGACTGCTCAAATATCAAGTCTTCATGGAGCCACTAATTGGAAGAAGACAATCCATTCTTCCTCCCTAGGTAATTCTCTCTCTCTCTCTCTCTCTCGTTGATGAAAAAAATAGAGAATTCAGTGTAGGAGTATCGACCATGCAAAGTTTTGATTTTGTTCTATGGGTTTGATTTTGTTCTATGGGTTTGTTTTTGTGTTTGTTTTTAGACGAAACGGAGTGTCAGCATGGCTGAAATAGTTGTATTGGTTATCATTCAATAGTTTTTTTATAAAAAAAAATATAAAAAGGTATGAACTTTGGATTTCCCCTTTTCACTTTATGTTATGTAGAAACAGAACTTTCCCTGTAATGAAACCGAGGATTGTTTGCTTTTCCGTGTGATTTTATTTTACTCAGATGATTATTGTGCAGTTGGGTGTTTATCAGTTTTAATTTCCCCCAATTTATGCTCTTAAAGAAGAGAAAATAACTTCAGTGACCAAAAATCCCATATAATATACGATTTTAATCAACTTTTTCCGGATTTACCAAAATGACCAACAAAATCGCAATGTGATCGCTAATTCGCAACGCGATCTCCATTATCGCAAATCAGTTTCCATATTCGAAACGCGATTATGACTATCGCAATGCGATTTTACAATTTCGCGTTGCGATTTTCCCAATTCGCAATGCGAATAAGTAAATCGCAATGCGAATTTGGAAAATTGCAATGCGATATTGACTATCGCAATGCGATAATACAAAATCGCAACGCGATACTGACTTTCGCAACGTGATACTGACTTTCGCAACGCGATTCTGACTTTCGCAACGCGATTCTGACTTTCGCAACGAGATTCTGAAAATCGCAATCATCTTCAAAATCTCAATCACAACCGGCTTCACCTTTTGGGACTGTTAACTTAGGTGATTTTTAAATGCAAACGTTGTATTATGTGTATTTTATGTGTGCACTTTTAACATTTTCAGTTAGGCATGTATTAGTAACTTGAGTTTGAACATTGCTATGATCTGTTCAGTTGTTATCACTTATTAGACATTCATTTGACTATCGCAACGCGAAAATGACTATCGCAACGCGAAAATGGCTATCGCAACGAGAAAATCGCAATGCGAAATGAAAATCGCATTGCGATTTTCTCGTTGCGATTTTTATTTCGCATTGCGATTCTCTCATTGCGATAGTCAGTTTCGTGTTGCGATAGTCTGTTTTGCCTTCAACATAATGCAGATTGAAAATCAACAAATCAACTATTACATTTCAATCAATTAAACAAGCACAAATAAGAATTATGTACACATCAATTAAATAAATCAACATTTACAAATCATTTTTTACAAATCAATTAAACAATCAAAAAATAATAATAATTCTTATTTCCTCATCAATTATTGAATCAATGAATCAACTTTTGCACCCGTACATCTATTTCATGTAGCTCACTTAAGGATTAACCTGCAGAAACCAAACATTTGCTCAAACAAGACTTCCTACACATCTAAAACCTACAAACAGCAAATTATTGAATTCTAGGTACTTAACCAAACATTTTCAAACCAAAAGTATATATGTTAACAAAACTTGCATTTGACTTACCAATTAACAATGGATACTTTCATAACGCGGATGCAGGTAGGCAGCATCTCGAATATATCGCTCTAGCCATATAATGCCGAAACCACAAGCCTACTACAGCTCTATCTCTATCGGTGGGAGGTAGAAACTCTGTGCTTTCCGTCGTCAAACGTGCCAAGCACATACATACGAGAGGACCACAATCCCCTCTGGCTCCCGGTGATTGTTGTGGCGTGGTCTTGTCTCTGAAAACTGTGACATTGAACTTCTTTGGCTTCTTGCGTCCAAAATGAGTCCAATAATTAATCCCATCCAAGAATTTAGCCAAATGAGAGCTCCATCCCTTGATAATATCTCTCAAATCAGACAGTGATATGTAATTTATCATGCTGTCATATACTATTATCATCAGGGATGGGAGCTGAAGTTGGATGAGAAGCCAATGACGACGTTCCAAAACAGGGATAAACACCTGCAATCATAAGTAATAATTCATTTATTTGCGCACTTATTTATGAACACCTTTAAAAAATTTAAAAATAACACTAACCTTATCGACCTCCCACCATGCAGGATAAAGTTTAGCTTGTCCATTGCCTAACGAAAATGATTCATCTCGTTGATTCTTCAAGTGAACTGCGTGAAAAGCCGCCGGCATTATTGTATATCGCGAATTTTTTTTATTTTTCCTAAGCTTCCTTATTATTAGAAGACGTGACACCCACGCATCGATATGCTGTTTTACAAAAAAACATATATTAGTGAATTACATTAATTTTTAAAAAATTAATCAAAATATATAAGACAAATATAAGACTTACCTCCCATCGAATAGCCACTGTCTTCAACCCCTAATAACACACCCCACCAAGACCGATTAAGCAACAAATACATCTCATCGTTGAGTTTGCTTATGTCAGTGTAACACCCTTGGCTCCGCTCATGTAGATAAAAATCAACTGCAGTCTTAGCCCAAAGGGTATTATCCAGAATTATTTCCGGTAGTTGTCTCCTCTCCACTTCAGATACCGGAAGGGTACTAGCCGGCAACTCATACGAGAGCCAACTCTCATCCATCATGTCCGGAAACGGTGGGGGTTTCTCAATAATTCGATATATTACCCCATGTGAATCGGGCTCTGGAATGGTTAGAGGGACCTCTTCAACGATGACAGCGGCCTCTTGAACGGTGGGGGGGGGGGACTCTTGAGGGATGATAGGGGCCTCTTGAACGATTGGAGGGGACTCTTGAGGGATGACAGGTGAGTCGGGCTTCTTTTTGCGGAGTCTTCGCACCATTGGGGTGAACGGAGACGTAATAGCACGTGCACGCCGTCTGATGCTTGAACTCCGTCGTGCAAGGAAAACCTGACGTAAAGCATCCACCTTATCGGGCCACTAAAAAAAATTAATACATAAATCAGTAAATAAACAGACATGATATTAAACAAAGACAAATATGTTTCAAACTTGCATTGTATTCACCCAAGTCATTATTCTATCATAGTTCACAAAATGCATCAGATAACATTCCAGAAGTAAGCACTTATATAAACATTTAAAAGGACAACATATATAAATATTCCAGAAGAAGAATAGTTTACTTTCGCAACACGAAACTTACTTTCGCAACGCGAAAATGACTATCGCAACGCGGAAATGGCTATCACAACGCGGAAATGGTTATCGTAATGCGAAATGAAAATCGCAACGACAAAATCGCAACGCGAAACACAAATCGTATTGCGATTTTCATTTCGCGTTGCGATTTTCATTTCGCATTGCGATTTTGTCGTTGCGATTTTCATTTTGCATTGCGATAGCCATTTCCGCATTGCGATAGTCATTTTCGTGTTGCGAAAGTAAACTATTCTTCTTCTGCAAATTGAAACTTGAATGGATTGCATTACTTCAACCAAAAGAAAAAACAAACCAAAAACAAATACTAACAAAAACAGTTTAGCAGTATTGGCAGCAACCAAATGAATTTATTAAGCAATCTAAGTGAAATGGTTAATCTAAGTGAAATTACGAGTAAATTTATCATCAAGTTAAATATGAAAAATCTTAAACTTACCTCGTTGCGTAGAGTATGAACCTCATTCTACAACGATACTACCATCTCACGTAGAGCGGCTACCTCACCGCGTAAAGTAAACACCTCAACACGCCATGCACCATCGTCTTTGCGTAAAGTACCGACCTCCTCACGCAAGGCATTCACATCAACACGTAACTCCCCTAACTCATCCCGTGGAGGTGGAGGTGGAGAACAGGGAGATAAACGTCGTGGCAACTTTGCCGGTCGCCTATCTTGCGGTGATGGTGGAGAAGAGACTCGATGATGTGACAGAATAGGTGATGGCTATCGTTGTGGAGGTGTATAGTCGGGTCGATCAGGTGATGGCTCTGGGTGAGGTGATAGCTCTGGGTGAGGTGATGGCTCCCGAAGTGGAGGCTACTCATCATCCGTGCCATCAAAAAAATGCTTACTAGCTTGCCACCAATCAGTGGCAAGCTCAACTTCCGTGGGTGTCAGCCTCTATAATGGAGTGTTGGCCTCCTAACAATATAAAAGCTCAAACAAAGTTAAACGTGTACTAGTAATAACTTGTTTATAAACATATGGTAGTATTTATGTTAACTTACATTATTTATTGTCATATACCGTAGTAAATCTTCCCATTGCAAGGTCCGTTTCCTCTTCCAGGAAATAGTCTTAGGAATATCATTTGAAGTTTTTATTGCATATGTCTTCATGGCGGGAAAGGCCTCAAATATCCAAATCTATAAACAATATAATAACAAACATTAGTAATTGTTAAATAATTACTTATAATTTTGGAAACATTATATAAAAATTCTTACCTTAAAGGCTCAAATAAAGCCTGTCAAAGTGTATTTGGAACCATCGCCATGCAAACTTTTTCGATCATCCAAGGCAGACAATAACTTATTCCATGTAGCTTTCCATAAATACGAGCCCCACGGAAACATGTTCCACGCATTTAGGTCTTCTACCAATTTGATTAGATCATTCGGAATAGGTTGTCTGGCCTCTCTGCCTAAAAAGCCGGCATGCAAAAGTATTAGAAGGCATACTCGGACAACATCGACGTCATACATCTGAGTAAAACCATCTTTCTTATTCATTAATCTCGTCAGGTCTTCCACGTGTAGATTCGGCCTCTCCAGCTCAGGAAAAACCCGGGATAACCATGATGGGCGGGTAATGTGTCTAGTGTACCGACCTACATCATCGTGTCCGAAGCGTAGACCGGTGATTAAGCAAAACTCCTCCCGCCCAAAACACGTATACGTCGGTGGAAAATCAAACCATATCTCTTCATCACGACGTTGTATAGTATCTGGTAGATCGCTAGTCATGGTTTGAAGAAACAGGTGTGTCAATATCGCATCTCCACCGGGATGTTGTACTTTCAGCCATGGCCCGAAGCAAGTATCCTCAAACATTTTTCTTTGTGCAGGTGAAAGCTTCGACGCAATTGTTTTGGCCAGGCTGACTTTATTTCTTAAGGTCAATTGAGCCGAATAAAAGTTCTATAAAAACAATAAACATACTAAGTTAGATATACCAAAAACTACACTGTGAAGATATACCAAAAACAATAATAAACATAAAGAGTAGTAGTTTATTCTTCAAACTTAAATTTGCAACACTGTGAATTTCTTATTTGTCTTTGTTTTTTGGTTGAAGTAATGCAATTCATTCAAGTTTCAATTTGCAGAAGAAGAATAGTTTCTGAAAATGAAAATCGCAACACGAAAATGACAATCGCAACGCGAATTTGACTATCGCAACGAGAGAATAAAATCGCGTTGCGATTTTGTCGTTGCGATTTTCATTTTGCGTTGCGATTCTCGGTTGATTTAATAAGCAATCTAAGTGAAATGGTTAATCAATTATTGAAATTACCAGTAACTTATCATCAATTTCAATATGAAAAACCTAATAATAATGCAAAATTTTCAAAAAGAAAATAATTAAAAAAACTAACCCTCGGTGGTTGATTTGGTTGATTTTCCATTTCTGATTGTGAAGGTGGCTCTGAGAGATGGAGATAGACGGATTTCACAGGAGATGGGACGGATTTCGTCGGAGATGGGTGAGAGAGTGAGAGATGGAGATGGGATTGAGTTGTGATTTTAGGTTTTAGGTTATGAGTTGCTATTACGGGATATACTGTGGACGGTTTGCGATTTTGTATTATCGCGTTGCGATTTTCCAAATTCGCATTGCGATTTTCCAAATTCGCATTGCGATTTACTTATTCGCATTGCGAATTGGGAAAATCGCAACGCGAAATTGGAAAATCGCATTGCGATAGTCATAATCGCGTTGCGAATCTGGAAATGATTTGCGATAATGGAGATCGCGTTGCGAATTAGCGATCGCATTGCGATTTTGTTGGTCATTTTGGCAAATCCGAAAAAAGTTGGTTAAAATCGTATATTATGGGATTTTTGGTCACTGAGGTTATTTTCTCCTTAAAGAATGGGCTGCAATTTTTTTTATTTTTGCTGATGCTCTTCAGGTAACTTTAATTCGAATGCAAATCTAGCTGGTAAGCAGCTTTTATCACCGACATCTCATCGAAAAACCGGCCATACGTATAAGTCTCTTCGTGTGTATGGCCTGTTTGGAGGGAAAAAGGAAAATGGTGACAAGGGTGATGATGCACCTTCCAAGGTCAGTTATGGGTAATCTTGGCGTCTAGCGCTAGTTCATGTTATTTTCAAACCATTCTTTAGAAATGGCTACGTTGATCTCTTTGATATTTAGTAGGGTCTAGCATGCATTTCAGATCATGGGGATATCAACCTCTTTATTAATTTATACAATTGTATCAAGGAGTACATTTTCCTTCATAGTATAATCAATTCCCATTGTTTAGTCTTGTCGACTCGTAGCTAATATTAATTATGTTGGTCCTGGGCTCCTGGCCTTATCTATGATAGAAAATGATGCCTTCAAGTTACAGTTCAGGTATTGTTATCTCAACGTTCTGTTTCCCTTTGATTTTTATACATATTTTACTTATTTCCACTTAGGTGAAAGTGAAACATTTATGTTTCGTTTTCTAGGAATTTTATTTTATTTGATTTTTACAGTTATCGTAACCGTCCTTCAAGTGGTCTCGGAAATGGGTTCCGACTTAATTGATATGATAGAATCGCCACCGATCATTTTAATTTGGTTGATCGGATATCATAACTTACCGTTGTCCTGATCTACGATTTACCATAAATTTGTCGGATTCGGGAGTCGATTACAGTCAGGGAATGATTAGCACTTTTGCACTGCCCTTTCGGTACCAATTTGATTTCCCGGTTGTCTTAATTACGAAAATTAAAAGTTAAATTAAAATTTAAAAGTTTGATCCAAACTACTTATGTAACATCTCAAATTACGGGTTAGTGACTAAATTGTAAAACTTCAGAATTTGATGATTAAAGTAGAAAAGTTGAATAGTTCAATGATTTATTTGGAGATATTTGATGAAGGGTTGTTAGTAATTATTAAAGGAATTAAAGGGCAAAATGGTCATTTGACTTGGAAGTAATAAGATAATGATATATATGGATGTGGGGATAAGGATAAGGAGAATTTGTTTTCTCCAAAACTTCATTTTCTTTCTTCTTCTCCAACGTGAAGCACCCCAAGCAAAGGTAAGTTTTATGATTAGTTGATTATTTGTTGATTTTAAGATGTGTTTTGATCCTTAAGTGATACTTAAGTTTAAGGAAAGCTTAAGTTGTCTTAAAATCAAAAGATGAAAAAGTTATGAAAGATTAAAGATAATGAGTTTTAAGTGAATTTCTGGAAAAGAGTTGATAAGTTAATTTTGAAACTAAATTTGACTTGTCATCAACTTAATTAAAAGATATGAAGTGATAAAATTGGATTTAGAGCATCTTGAAAATTTGGTATGATTATTGATTTTCATATGAAATATGAGATTTTAAGGTTAAGAATATATTGAATAGTATAAATTAGTTTAAGTATATGTACTTGAGTTAAGAATAGAAAAGGGAATGAAACATAAAGAATTTAAGATGAAAAGGATTAATTTTCGGGTGAAAAAGTCTGTTTTGGGCAGAGTGTATCGGTACCCTATGTATGTGTATCGATACCCTCTTGAACGAAAAATTCCAGAATGTAATAAGGGTATCGATACCTTAGGGAGGGTATCGATACCCTCTAAAGGAAAAAGTGAATATGAGTTTATTAAATTCGTTTAAGTTATTAGCATCAAATTACAAGGTGTAGATATATGATAATTACCTTTAAAATGTATGATTGTGTAGATATCGAACACAAGCAAGTTCTGAAACGACTGCAAAGTTAGGATCAATCCAAAGAGATAAATCATAGAAGAGGATTTGGATATATCAAGTGTAAAGGTGAGTGCATACTAGTTGTAAATGATGTGTATGGAAATATGACTCGTGATGAGTCTAATTTCAATATTTGGTTGCATAAATATATGAATGTTAGTATATGTGATTGACATGACTATTATGTATGCATGAACACATGGATATATTCATAGAGGTTATATGTTATTTGGTGTGATATGTATATATAAAAACGTTTCTTTCCTTAAATTTGTTATAACAAACATAATTTAACAGTATATGATCGTATTTTCTTAATATAAGTCCAAATGTTATGTTATTTTGTAAGTATATTATTTTAAAAAGTCAATGTGACATCTCGAAATCGTATCCGGGTCGAGTACGGGTTGGGGTGTTACATTTAATGGTATCAGAGCTACGGTTTAGCCGATTCTAGGCTAAAAATGAAGTTAAACGTGTTTTAAAAAGTATGTATGCCAACTCAAAGTGGAAATATTTCTGATCTGATAGGGTAAGGAGTGTGTTGTCTTGTTAATAGAGTTAAATTATTATGTTATATTAGATGTTTGATCATGAGAGCTTCCAAAGTGAAGCGGAAGGCGATAGACATGAAGGCAATAGCAATTCACCTGCCCTGGCCAGATAGGGAGAAGAGCGAACACCTCAGGGAGTGCCTGTATAAGATTAGAGAATGTTTCATGATGTTGAATGATATTATGATGTGTTTTCAATTTTACACTTCTTTAATTCATAGAATGAATGTATAGAAATAGTTAAAAGAGTTAAGAGCACCCGAGCTCAAGAGTGAATTTGGGGAAGGTTCTGTTGTTACATACCTTTGGATAAATGATATGAAGATAATGTTAGAAGGTTTTAATTTCTCCAAAGTGGAGATGAGAAGTTAAATTGAGTAGTTTCGTTACTACGTGGGTAAGTTAGAGTATGGTGGACAAATGTCATAATAAGAATGTTAAAAGATCAAGTGACATGGTTATTGTTTGTAGAAGAGTTCGAGAATAAATGTATCAGTGACAAGCGTATATATATAAAGTCAGAGCTTATGAGTTTGAAACGAAGGGATAATATTGTGTATAAGCAAGAGTGTGGATATGATAAGGGTTTGCAGTTAAGATGGAAAGAGTTAGCATTGGCTAACCAGAGTATGTGATGAAAATGTACTGGAATTATAAGATTATAAGATATTGTCAGGTTATGATAACCAAATATGAAAAGGATCTGAAAAGAATGTATATAAATGGATCAATAAAGGTTTATGCTTTAGATTAGAAGGGCTGGTACTGATTAATAAAGCTATATGATATAAAGTATATTGGAGTTAAAGAATTAGAAGATGATGTCAGGGTCAGTTAACTAAGTATGATGTGGATTTTAATATGGTGGTGTATTCTGAGTATGGAAATATAAGGTAGTAAAGGAGATAAGAATTCGTATGATTGAGGGAAACATAAGTATAAGAGATGATAAATAATGAGGTTTTGTATAAGTAAAGTTGACTATCAAAGTTATGAAAATGTGATAAGGAGTGATAGTTAAGGATAAATATATGTGATATAAAACAACATGGGAGTATGAAGGACAGGATATGGTTTAGTTATGTATAAGGCGATGCTGATTATAAAAAGGATAAATGGATAAAGAAATGAAATGGATTGAGTTTAAGGGATCAGATATGATCAAGGTTATATAGAGGTGTAGATGATAAGTTCGATATAGAAGTAAGAAAAGTGTGCAAGGTAATGTACAAAGATTGTTTGATTCTGTAAAGTGTATGTTCAATCATATTTGAAGAAGATTTATGGTTGTGTTATTGTCAAATGATGATGAAATAAAAGTTTGGTTATTGTTATAAGGTAATTGGAGATGGATTTATGATGTTGAGTGATGAAAATGGATGTTACTATCTACTTGATGAGTGACATTATATGAAATTTTAGAAAGGTAAAAGGAAAATGCATAATAGAAGAAGAGAAAAGACGGAAATGAATTGAGGTTACTGGTTACTGTTTATATGATAAGTGACAGTAGATGAATATATAAGAGAAAAAGGTAGTTGAAGGAAAGAGTAAGTAAAGGAAACAACATAAGAACATTAGAAGATATGTTCTTATCAATGTGTGAAATGAAAATTCGAAGACGAATTTTCTTAAAAGGAGGGGAGATTTGTAATATCCCAAACTACGGGTTAGTGATTAAATTGTAAAACTTCAAAATTTGGTGATCAAAATAGAAAAGTTGAATAGTTCAATGATTTATTTGGAGATATTTGATGAAGGGTTGCTAGTAATTATTAAAGGAATTAAAGGGTAAAATGGTCATTTGACTTGGAAGTAATAAGATAATGATATATATGGATGTGGGGATAAGGATAATGAGATATTTTCTCCAAAACTTCATCTTCATCTTCTTTCTTCTTCTCTAACGTGAAGCACCCCAAGCAAAGGTAAGTTTTATGATTAGTTGATTATTTGTTGATTTTAAGTATGGGTTTTGATCCTTAAGTGATACTTAAGCTTAAGGAAAGCTTAAGTTGTCTTAAAATCAAAAGATGGAGAAGTTATGAAAGATTAAAGAGAATTGGTTTTAAGTTAATTTCTGGAAAAGAGTTGATAAGTTAAATTTGAAACTAAATTTGATTTGTCATCAACTTAATTAAGAGATATGAAGTGATAGAATTGGATTTAGAGCATCTTGAAAATTTGGTATGATTATTGATTTCCATATGAAAGATGAGATTTTGAGGTTAAGGATGTATTGAATGAGTAGAAATTAGTTTAAGTATATGTACTTGAGTTAAGAATAGAAAAGGGAATGAAACATGAAGAATTTAAGCTGAAAATGATGAATTTTCGGGTGAAAAAATCTATTTTGGGTAGAGTGTATCGGTACCCTATGTATGTGTACCGATACCCTCTTGAACGAAAAATTCCAAAATGTAATAAGGGTACCGATACCTTAGGGAGGGTATCGATAACCCCTAAAGGAAAAAGTGAATATGGGTTTATTAAATTCGTTTAAGTTATTAGCATCAAATTACAAGATGTAGATATCTTATAATTACCTTAAAAATGTATGATTATGTAGATATCGAGCACAAGCAAGTTCTAAAACGACTGCAAAGTTAGGATCAATCCAAAGAGATAAATCATAGAAGAGGATTTGGATATATAAAGTGTCAAGGTGAGTGCATACTAGTTATAAATGATGTGTATGGAAATATGACTCGTGATGAGTCTAATTTCAATATTTGATTGCATAAATATATGAATGTTAGTATATATGATTGACATGACTATTATGTATGCATGAACACATCGATATATTCATAGAGGTTATATGTTATTTGGTGTGATATTTATATATAAAAACGTTTCTTTCCTTAAATTTGTTATAACGAACATAATTTAACAGTATATGATCATATTTTCTTAATATAAGTCCAAATGTTATGTTATTTTGTAAGTATATTGTTTTAAAAAGTTAATGTGACATCTCGAACTCGTATCCGAGTCGAGTACGGGTTGGGTGTTACAACTTACCTTTGACGAATTTTAGAATAGCCTAAAAATATGAAATTATTGTTAGATAAAAAAGGTTAAATTAAAAATATAAAAGAAATAAGTAAAAAAATAAAAATGTTAAATTAACAATATAAATATTGAAAAGGATTATACTAAAATAAATTGAAGTTTAGAGGTCAAATTGACTCTAAAAGTGAGTTGCAGGAAGAAATAAAAAGGTTCGGGTACCAAATTGCAAAAATATAAAAAATATATAAATAAGAGATTAAATTGAATTAATTTAAAATTTGAGGGAAAAATTACTACATGTGACCAAAATGAATTATGCATTGAAATTGCAGGGACTACATAAATATTTTAACTATTTTATAATTGCACAATGGTCATTCCTATAAATAGCCCTTTAAACCCCCAAAAATTTCATTTATCACATTTCTCAAATTTTAAACCCCTTTTTTCTCTCAAATTCTCTCAACCCAATGGGGAATCGTCCATAAATCGGCCACGACTTTGCCGCCCAGACCACTGCCAACCGTCACTCCGGTCACCACCACCGGTGGCTGAAAAACCTAAAACCATCCCCGAACACTCCTATCGACACCTTAACACCAAACCCAAGCCCTAAATTTCCTAAAAAACCCCCTAAACGACGTAGATCTACGTTCAAAGTCTCGGTTTTTTTACCTTTAAATCGGCGACTCTTCGAGTTCCAGCGACCTTTTTTCCCGATAAGGCCTCTTTGCGTTTTCGACGAAGGCTTTTGATTTTTTTTGTGATTTTTCCTTGCTGTTTTCGAACACGTTTTGCTTGGTTATTTCACCTTTTTTTTGTTGTGTGATCATTTGGGGTTTCTTGCAGTATATTGCTTTTTTTTTTTTGCTTGGCTTCGGCAGAGGCTTTTTATAGCCTTGAATCTAACCGTTGTAGTCTCAAAGGGGCGGGATTTTCACTGGAATTTCGGCCGACTGAGTTCAAGTGAGTAGTTGCTCCGCTTTTATGATTTTCTAACCGAGGATTTCGACTGGTTGATAACCATGCTGGCGCGTGGCCTCCACACGCCATTGAAACAGTGACCTAATGCATTTTGGTCGTTGGATCAAAGAGCCAGATCTAACAGCTCTGGTTGATGCGACGCCCTTGCTAAAGTATGAAACTCTAGCCCCTACTATGTCAGGCAGACGGGCTTGGGCCTTGCTGGGTCAGGCTTGCCTACCCGACTGGGCTTATTTTTGGACCAGATTGGACTATGGACTTGGACTTTTTATTGGACCTAAAATAAAGATGAAATAAATAAAATTAAATAAAAATATATAAGAAAAAGGAAAATAAAATACTAATAACAATATATAATAATCTTGATATATTAAAAACTATATAATATATATTATATTTCAAAAACAATATAATATGTTTTCAAAAACTATATTATATATTTTTAAAAACTATATATATATTATATATTTTTGAAATTATAATGTATACTATATAATATAAAAAATAAAAACTCTTGAAGTCCCGGACGAAATTGGGTGTTTACAACAGTACAGGACTTGATTTGAACAAAGTGAAGCTCTGGTTGATGCGACGCCTTGCTAAAGTATGAAACTCTAGCCCTACTATTCAGGCAGACGGGCTTGGCCTTGCTGGGTCAGGCTTGCCTACCCGGCTGGGCTTATTTTTGGACCAGATTGGACTATGGACTTGGACTTTTTATTGGACCTAAAATAAAGATGAAATAAATAAAATTAAATAAAAATATATAAGAAAAAGGAAAATAAAATACTAATAACAATATATAATAATCTTGACATATTAAAAACTATATAATATATATTATATTTCAAAAACAATATAATATGTTTTCAAAAACTATATTATATATTTTTAAAAACTATATATATATTATATATTTTGAAATTATAATGTATACTATATAATATAAAAAATAAAAACTCTTGAAGTCCCGGACGAAATTGGGTGTTTACAACAGTACAGGACTTGATTTGAACAAAGTGAAGGAAAATATTTTGCTTATGTTGAAGATGGCTTATTTTTCATTAGATTTTTTACTTATCCTTCTAATTTCAAGTTTAAATTTGTACTAATTCTTCTTCGTGGTAGGACAAACAATTTTAAAACACATGCAATTTACATTTTCATAAGAGAAAATAACCTCAGTGACCAAAAATCTTAGATAATATACGATTTTGATCAACTTTTTTTGGACAAATGGTTGTCCAGGTTGAGGCCGTGCGGGTGAAAAAAGAGCTCGCTGCGTATGGATCTTATATTACCTCTATTAGTATCTGGACTTTAGTTTCTTTCTGTGTATGATTTCCATTTGGTTTTATTCTGTATTTCAGAGCAGAGTTTGATGGCTATTGTGAAGGTGAGCAGATAAAGGTATGTTTTTACAGTTCTCTCTCTATAGTTTGAGTAGTATCACTGACTGCTTCTCACAGCTACATTAACCTTAGCTGATAAGCCCATTATTCGTAGCTATGGTGATTACCATTCTGTTTATAATGTTGAATATAGGGATAGGTGGAAGGAACAATATGAAGTTGTCATACACGAAGATTTTTTCCATTACACTTTAAATTTTTTTCGAACATACTTTTAGTCCTTTGTGTCTCAACTCTGACTGTAGAATCAATCTTTCTATGGTATTTTACATATGTTCTAACTGAAAACATTACTTTTCAGGCAACATTATCTGGAAACCAGCAACCTATATACGGATAGAGATTACTGAGGCAGCAATGGAACTGAGTGCAGAAGTAGGTATACAATTGATAAACTAATTTTCCACCAAATTATTTGGGATGACTCGTCGGTTATAGTCACGTCTTCAGTGCTTCCATCATCAAAACCCGATTGAAGGATTAGTATAGGGACAAGAACACTCTTGAAACTTCTACTCGGTTTGGTTGGAAATAATGACTCGTGTTCGGACTTGGGATGTGATTACAAGGCATTTAGAAGAATTTAAAAGTTGAGTGCGGTTTTGCCGATTTCCATATCAAGCTTCTAATTTATTTTCCGAAACTTATTATGTGCAGAAGCTACGTCTTTAGTTAATGAAGCGTACAAGGATGCACATCAAAAGAGTGTCCAGGCCATGAAAGAAAGGATGAGTGACCTTGCACAAAGCTTAGGAATGCCAAAGGGATTAAAGCAAAATGATCTCTCAACTAGCACCTGGATGGAGCTTAACAAGGGATTGAAGCAATGATGATCGATCTCGGCCTATCAGCATCTGGATGAGCTTTGGTTTTGTATACAAATCAATGCAGAAAATGCTCATTTATATGCCATTTTATTATGAAATTGATGTATGGTTTTAGGTTTATGATGGAACTCCCACTGTTTCTAAAGTGCCTCGATGACTTCAATCTTTAATACACGTTCAATTTTGAAGGGCATGTTCCATACTCCAAAATGAAAATGCATCTGGGTTTTTATTTACTACGCTTATGTTTGATTCAAAGGATGAGTTTTTTTTTATAATTAATACGGGTGATTATAAGGTGATATTTGTTTATAATTTTTTTAATTAATTAATAATACATTCATTAATGGGTGATTAGTTAATATTAATAATTTAAGTGATTTTTTTATTTATCGAGGGTAAAATATGTAGGAGTGTGGGGCCCGGTAGAATTACTGTTCCAAGCATTTTAAGTATAGGATAAATTATGAGTTTAGTACCTAAACTATTAATTTCACTCCATTTTAATATTTAAACTTTGAGTTAACGTTTAATTTTTGTTTTGTTTTAGCACCTCAATGTTAAAATAGTGATTTGGGCACCATTTTTATGAGTAAATTGTATCATTCATCACTCAACTATATTCTCACTCATATTTTGGTTACTAAAGTTTAATTTTTTTAATTTAATTACTTAATTGTCAAATTACTCCTAATTTAATTACTCTAACTTTCAAATTTATTTAATTTTATTTTTAATTATATATTAATAAAACAATAATAAAAATGTCATATCAAAAAAATTATTACTCCAATAAAATAAATTAGAATGATTAAAATATGAGCAATTTGAAAGTTGAGTAGTTAAATTGAATTTTTTTAAACTTTAGTACCAAAATAGGAATGAGAATATAGTTGAGTGATGAATGATGTAACCGTAAAGTTTTTAACATAGAGGTACTAAAATAAATAAAAACTAAACATTAGATATGATTTAAAAAAAATAAAAGTTTTAAGTACAAAAATAGATCAAAATTGATAGTTTAAGTACTAAATATGTAAGTTATCCTTAAGTATATTCAAAATGTGGGCCGAATTAGGTTTGCGCCTAGAAAAGTTTCAGACATGATCAATTAACAGGAAATACTAAGCCTTTTCTTCAGCAGTACCGTACAATTTCCACCAAGAAAAACAGAGGCAAAAGAAAAAAATAATAATATACAACTGTGGGTTTGATAGGCCTTGAAATTCGCAATCAAAAAACTATATTAGACATTTAATTTTTTACGTTATTATTTCGTTTGATTTAAGTCTTTCAATTATTAATATTCGTTAACCTATTAATAAAAGTATTATGTGACAATTATTTTTTTAAAAAAAATTCACTTGCATTCACGTACTTATTCTTCTTCTTAAAATATTTCAAAGACTGAGCTATTCAATTTCAACCCCATTAATTAATAAGTAAGACTTTTATTTTTCCGACGCTTTGAAAAATTATTAGCACCCTTTGAAATTTCTTCTGCTCCCTTCATCCCCTCTTTCATCCATTCTTAACAGACATGATCTTGCAGAGATATACCATTTAGATTCTGTTTCAAAATCAACATGTAAATCAATAAAATCAGAATCATAGTTTTCACTGATAAATTTACTCTCTTTAGGTGAAAACAACTGCCTGCTTGCACCATTAAATAGAGCTCCGAGCAGCCGAAACGAAGTTCTAGCATCGAAAAAAATCATCAAATTAGTTTCATCTTCTAATTCGAAAAGCTCACCACCCTAAAGCATAGGAATGGTGCTATTCTTGTACCACCCATGTGTAAGATATCATCCTGTGATCGTAAATATATTGACTAAAATGAAAATATTTATACGTAAATGAAAGATTATACCGACAAGAAATGTAATAAACTCAACATTCAAAGACACTGTTAACAAGAAGAGAAGAGTATATTGTTCTTTGATAAAATCTTGGATTCATCTATTTTTATGATTGGTGCAGATAAAGAACAATAAGCCGATGTACCAAGCAAACCCAAACTAAAAATAGCGCTGAAAATGCTTAGAGCCAGCATGAGCATTGAAGCTAGTTTAAATGAGGTTTTAAAACCTTTTCCCTATGTACCTTAACATGCTGTATTATCGGTCTTATATGATTATTGGGGTTGGTTTTTTTTGGCAAGCAACGCTCCTTTTCTTTGTTATGCATGCTGAAGTCGATATATATATATATATATTGCGTTAAAGCAAAACACGTACCAAGTAACCTTGCCGACCCTAAGAATAGTGACCACCTCCTTTAGCCTTCACTTAACAATATGTTCTCTCATGACAAGTGCAAGTGCAATGATATTACCACCACTCTCTATTCTTATCTCGAACATTTCCACATTTTTACTGTTTCACCTTCATTATTTTTTTTCATAAGAATTTATATTCCTAAAGAACCCCAAACAAATGGAAACAACCAATCAGTGGGAATTTCTTTGATTCTTTATGTGGAGAGCACCAGTTAAATGTGCGAAAATTACTAGTCCCAAGAAGAAATAAGGAAGCACGGTGCCACAGTTTGTAACAATAGTTGAACAAAAATTGGCCATGAGGCTTGAGGCCAATTTCTTTTCAGTGTTGGTATCAACTGCGACTCTGCTTAGGGTGTGAATTTACATGCCTACATAGTTTGTTTTTTGCATAACCTATTATTTTCAGAACGAGTATGTTATTATAAAAGAAGAGAAGTGGATGCATGTGAATTTTTTAAAAATTTAAGTGGATGCACGTGAATTTTTTTTAAAAAACATTTATGTTGCAACATAATACTTCCATTAATAGGTTAACGGATATTGACGGCTAAGAGATTTAAACCGGATGGACCGATAACATAAGAGATTAAACACACTTAATTAAAAAATTGATGAAACAAGTTGGTCAGACCGAAAATAAATGAACTACTGGCATAGTTTTCAAGGGATGAGAATGAGACATGAACATGACATTTTAAAAAAATTCGGGTTAGATGGGTTTGAGTTTAGGGTGAAAAATATCCGACTTAACCCGACCTAAAAAATTATAATTTTATCTTATATATTTAAGGATATTTGCAATAATTCTCATCTATATTTTATTTTATTTCCATTAAATCCCTATTTTTATTAAATAAAAATAATATTTTTAATAAATATATTATTTCGGGTCGGGTCAGCTTGGGTTCGAATTTTATCTCAAAAAATAATGTCATGTTCAGATCGGGTGAAAAACCTATAATTTTCCAATCGAATTCAGGTCAATTAAAGGATTTAAAATTTTACCAACAACCAGCAGATCTAGTGGGATGAGACACTAGGTCCCTTATACAAGTCAGGGGTTCGAATCCTGGTGTTTGCAAAGGGAGCAAACTGGGTTGGGAGGGTCGTCCTCGACTCTGCAGTATCCGATCTAGAATAGTCGGTCAATAGATCGAATACCAGTGATTAATTCACAAAAAAAAAATTAAAATTTTCAAATCAGATCAAGTGAACCAAAAATCTGACCCGACTCGATGTCGTTGCCTATAGTTTTCACATTGGCAAACTATCAACAACATATTTCGCATCAACCCAAATTTCCCACTCTTTTCAGTTCCTTTTTCTCACTCATTATGGAGCTCTCTTCCTTCTCATCTATCCCTCTAAACAAGTGGGGATTTCAATAGGCCTTGAAATGGGCAATCTATCAACACCATGTTACGCATCAACCCAAATCTCCCACTCTTTTCAGTTTTCTCACTCATCACGGAGCTCTCTTCCCTCTCATCTCTCCCACTCTGTGCTGCCAATCTTGCCGGTATGTTTTTCGTTTGCTATATGTTTGATTCCGTAGAAATCTGATTGCATTGATTAAAGTTGAGTGAACTTTACGGTCTCTTAATTGAGGGAAAACAAGCTTTTCCACCATTTTTTCAGCTTTTATTGATTTGTTTGATCTTTTCAGTTTGAAATGTTTTAATCAATTTTGCACCTTTAAAAAACATGTGCCGGTGGATGCTATAATTAGAGAATTTTGGGATGGTTTTCTTTCCCCCCTTTATTTGCATGTATGATTTGGTTTATAACAGTGTTGTAATATATTGTTCAATGCAGTTTTCTGGTCCTAAATGTGCTTATTTTGGCTACTCTCTGTGTAAACGAGTAACTTTGAGCCTAGTGAACCAGAAGCAAGCATAGAAACCGATTGTACCAGTGAGCACGAAGAATGCATACGATACTATTAACATATAACCAAAGTATAAAACCCCAGATACTGGCTTTGTGATCTCGAGCTTTGTAAAGAAGTAGAAAGCAGTATAGAGGAATAAGTAGAGTGCTGAAGAACCCGAAGTCAAGGATGACCTCCACCACCATTGGTAATCCTCACTGGATAGCTGGAAGTAGCAAAGTACTGCCGTGATCTCGGCACAAGTGACAATAAGAATGACAAAGACAATGAAGAGGAAGCCAAATATGTAATAGAACTGATGTAACCATATTGAAGTGAGGATGAAAAAGTGCTCAATAAAAACAGCCCCGAATGGAAGTATGCCCCCAAGTAGGATGGAGAAGGTTGGGTTCATGTACCAAGCTTGTTTTGGAATTTGCCTTGGGATCTTATTAGTTTTCACTGGATCCTCTATTGCTGGCTTCTTAAAACCAAAATAACAACCCACGTAAACAAGCAGGACAGAGATGCTAAACCACAACAATACCCAATGCAAACATGGTTCCAAAGGGCACTGCCCCCGAAGACTTCTGGCCCCGTATCAGAGCATTCAGGCCAACGAATATGGCAAACACTGTTGCAGGGAACATAATTTATTTTAACGTAACTTTCTTCCATTTGGTTCCCTTGAACATCTTATAGAGACGAGCTGATGAATATCCAACAAACAGGCACATGAAGACCCAGAGTAGAAGCATGGCTACAATGGAAAACTCAACAGATGTATAAAACTGAATATTATTTCTTGATCATTTCAAGTAATATTGTTGTTCTTTATATACATGTAGAGGTAACTATGTAACAACTATAACAGTTATAACAGAAGGACAATTATGTTGCAAACTAACATAACTTGATAAGCAATGCTAAGCTGGTACATACTGCATGCTCGTACATGATGTACTCCATCCAATATGCTCCCTGTTTCTTCCATCTTCAACTTCTTTTAACGACACAACACCCAATCTTTGTCTAAACATATGAAAGTAATCTTTTGACATCGCCTTAGTGAAGCCATCAGCTACCTGATGCGAGGATGGTACATAGTTCACCTTCAATCTATTTGCTGCCACCTTTTCTCTCTCGAAATGCACATCCAACTCCACATGTTTAGTTTTAGAGTGGTAAATTGGATTGACACTCATCGATATGGCACTGGAATTATCACTCCAGGTCATAGGCTTGCCTTGCAGATTAATCCCTATGCTGTCAAGTAATACAACTACCTATGTAGCATCAGAGAATGCATCAGCCAAGCTTCTATACTCAGCTTCAGTTGTAGACCTGGATACCATTTTCTGTTTCTTGGAATTCCATATGACTACGTTACCAGCAAGGTACAAACAATTGCCTGAGATTAACCTTCGATCATCCATGCTACTTACCCAGTCAGCATCTACAAATGCAACAAGCTGAAAGGGCAATTCATTTCGAGATAGAACAAGTCTTCTATACTCCTTTGGATTAGTAAGAGGACTGCCAGCTTCTCTGGTCAACTTGAGGGATGAGACCATTGGTGAGGCATTGCTCATCTCTACTTCATCCAACAATTCCATGATATACTTCCTTTGACTCAGGAATATGCTGTCACCCACATATTTAACTTTGATTCCAAGAAAGAAGTTGAGTTGTCCCAAGTCTTTGAGAGAAAATTTCTCTCCAAGCAAGCTAACCACTTCTTCCACTTTGCAACTCATACTGTCAGTAACAATTATGCCATCCACATATACTAGAACATAGACTACATATTTTTCTCTTTTCATTACAAATAATGAATAGTCAGCAAGTGATGCTTCAAAACCAATATGTATCAAGTGCTCCTTTAGCTTAACATACCGGTTTCGAGGGGCTTGCCTTAGTCCATACAAGGCTCGATTTAGCTTGCACACTAAGGGAGTTCCATCTGAGTTAACTTCTTCAAATCCTTGGGGTTGTTGCATTATTTCTTCCTGCAAATCTCCATTTAAAAAAGCATTTTTTATGTCTACCTGCCTCAAGAACCACTTTTTTTGTACAGTTACAACAAGTATCACATTGATTGTGGAGGACTTTGCTACTGAACTGAAGGTATCTTGAAAGTCTTGCCCAAGAATTTGGGAAAAACCCCTAGTCACTAATCTGGCTTTATACCTTTGTGATGTGCCATCAATATTTCTTTTTATTCTAAACAGCCATTTGCATCCGACTGGGAATCTGCCCTAAGGTAGCCTTACCAGTGTCCATGTGTTATTCATGACCAAGGCATCATACTCTTCTTGAACAACTACCTTCCACTTAACAGATTTAAGTGTAGCATGAATCAAATGTGGTTCTTCTTCCTCATCATTTTGCATGCTCATGTACACTTCGGGTTTGAAAATTCATCTCTTACTTTTAGTTATCATGTGATGACTAGGTACAACCTTGGAGCTTGGAGCAGTTTCTAAGTCTGGTTGTGTCATCTCTTATTGCTCATCCACTACATCATTTTCAACAGTTACATGTTGCTCAGATCTAGCTCCTTCAACATCATTGTCAATTATATCATGATGAACAGAACCAACATCTTCATCTTCAGCAGACTGGTTCATCAACCTAGAGTCAGAATCTTGAACTGAACTACCTACAGGTGATTGAGCATTAATCTGAGGACTTTGACATATGTTCATGCAATCATCAGCTCGAGCATATACTCTATGAGCACCATTGATGACTTCCAGCTTTGGAGGAAATATCTGACCTGTGTTGGTTATTTTGTCACTGTTTCCTGCAAAATGAAAACAAGATTCATCAAAGACTACATGCCTCGAGATATATATTTTCCTACTTGGTGCCAGGCATTGATAGCCCTTATGATGGGCACTATAGCCAAGAAACGTGCATGGTTGAGACCTAAATTCCAACTTATGTTGCTGAAACATTCGAAGATGTAGAAAACACTTGCACCTAAAAACACGCATACAACTGTAATCTGGTTGCTTGTTGCAAAGAGCTTCAAAAGGTGATTTGCCATGCAGGACCTTAGTGGGCAGTCGGAAGATACACAGTTGTACATACATCATATGACCAGAACCTTAATGGCAATGAAGATTGTGCCATTAAGACCAATGCTGATTCAATAACATGTCGGTGATTTCGCTCAACAACACCATTTTGTTCTGAGGTGTGAGGGCATGCCAATCGATGGTGGACTCCCATATTAGCCAACATTACTGTTAATGGAATGTATTCTCCGCCCCAGTCAATTTGAAGTTCCCTTATTTTAGTTTCAAACTGAGTTTTAACAAACGCATAAAATAATTGAAAAGCATGCATCATTTGGTCCTTGTTCTTAAGCAAATACATCCAGCAATGCCTTGTACATGCATCCATAAAAGACACATAATACCTGAAACCATTTGAGATTATGTTCGAAGGTCCCCAAAAGTAAGAGAATATTAACTAAAAGGGTTTGTCATACACTGTGGTTAACTCATGAAACGGTATTTTATGGCTTTTCCCCATTCGACAAGCTACATAAACATTTGTACACTCTTTATTAAACAAGGAGGCAACATTGATCCTAATTTGTTTACAAATTTGCATCAATGGTGCATGAGCAGGATGCCCAAGCCTTTGATGCCACAATTCATACATGTTTTTGCTAGTGGATACATTTACTACTATTAAACTTGACTTCTTATTACAAGGCACATTATCAGCAGCAAACTGATACAGACCAACAGTCTCCCATCCTTGCAACAACATCTCTTTAGTCTTCTCATCCTTCACCAAGCAGTGAATTGCATGAAACTCAAAGAATACCCCGTTATCTCTAGCAAACTTAGAGACAAATAAAAGGTTTTTAGTGACATCAGGAACATGTAGTAGATTATTAATGTAAAGGGCTCGAGATCTGGTTTGAATGAGGGATGAACCAGTCTTATATATATCAAGATTATGACTATTACCCACAACTAACTTACCTGGTCCTGAATAGTCATATCCACTGTTAAGTTTGGAACTATCTGGAGTGACATGGTGAGTAGCTCCTGAGTCTATAACCCATTTATCCGAGTTAGAAGGAGATGAAGATGAGGTTTGTACTGGAGCACATCCATTATTTGTACAAGTGTAGCATTTTTTTTCAAAGCCAGTTACCTGTATGTTGAAAGACTCATGTTTGTCAGCCAAAACTTCAGAAAATGACTGATCAAATCGATGTCAGCACCGATCCACAGTGTACCCCATCTTTCCATATGATAGACATTGCACCCTTGCTCTTCCACGACCTTGAGTACTTGTTCGACCCCGAGAGTACTGCTGTGACATTCTTTCATTTCCAGTGTATTGTTGATCAGTAGATTGATCAAAATATTTTCTTTGGTTGTTATTCTGAACATGTACAACGTTGGCACTGAGAAGTGGTTAAGATTGTACTTGAAAGCTTTTAAGTTGAGCTTCTGCATCAATTAGTATAAATTGAATTACATCCACTGTGAAGACATATTTACTTGCTATAATAACAACAACAAAAGGTTGATATTCAAATGGAAGCCCATTCAGAATTGTGGCAATTTGATCAATGTCAGATATGACACTACCACACGCTGCTAATGTATCACACACTTCTTTCATCGAAGTGAGGTATGATCGCATGCTCTCATCTCCTTTCTTGATGGACCTTAACTTGCAATGCAAGCTCATTATGCTGGTAATCGATCGATTGGAAAAGAATTTAAGAACTGTAGCCCATACCCCAACAACAGTTTCAGTACCAACAAACTGTAGAAGAAGATAATCAATGATGGTGGATAATAGCCAAGAGGACAGGGCATTATCTTGTGCCACGAACACATCATACTCTTCATTGATTAAAAGATTGCCATCTGCATCAAGTATTCTCTCAGGTGGGGAGCTAAGAACACCGGTGAGCAACCTCTCAAGCCGATGACTTCGAACTGTTAAGAGGACATGTTGCTTCCATTGAAGGAAATTCATTTCATCAAGCATGATGTTTATGCGTTTATTAGTAAACAACTTGCTAGGCCTTAATGACTCTGAATCTCCAAGAATATTTCTAAAACCGTTGAATACCATGACACCAGTTCTTGCAAGATAGATCTAGAAATCTTGCCAAGAAGTATCATGCAACAGAAGAGGAAAAGAAGCTTATCCCAGAACCAACTGAGCGAATGATACCATAATGGAAAACTCAACAGATGTATAAAACTGAATATTGTTTCTTGATCATTTCAAGTAATACTGCTATTCTTTATATACATGTAAAGGTAACTATGTAACAACTATAACAGTTATAACAGAAGGGCAGTTATGTTACAAACTAATATAACTTGATAAGCAATGCTAAGCTGGTGCATGCTGCATGCTCATGCATGTAGTACTCCATCCAATAGGCTGCTATTAACCCACCCTTGTTTGAGGGGGATAGGAAGCCAAGGAGAGCAAAGATCATGGTAACAATTATCATACCACAAAATTAAACCCCTGTTCCAATATACAGACAGAGTAAGTCAGAATTTGTTGGAGGCCTAAAAACATCCCCATGGACCAGTTTCCATCATGTCTCCTCTTGTGCTTCCTCTTGAATTTCAAGTTGGTTGTACTTGGAGATATCCCGATAAAGATTTCGTAGCATGATCATAGACACCATCCCTGAGAGGAAAATTACAATCATCAAAGAATTAACAATTGAGAACCAATGGATCTGATTATCAGCCATTAGAAGATAGGTATCCTATCGGGATGCCCACTTTGTATCACTTTCCTGCAAGATGACAACAAGTAGCTTATTGATTAGAACGAAATAACATCACAGAGATTGACTAAACTGTAACAAGCAGTAAGGTATTACCGACCTGGAACTCAACATCATAAGTAATATGTTCTCCTTATTCTCATTAACCTCTTGAGGAGATTCAGAATTAATAAATGTGCATTTTGCATGGGTATCACAAGTTGTCAGACGAGCTTCTCATTCCACTCACCCTTATATTCATGTTTAACACTGTATTACGTGTGTATCAAAACGACTTGTTGAACTATATTTTGATATAACAATTTAAGGTAAAATGTTTTTGGACTAAAATAGAATTTTTTTTCAAAGTTTTGAAAATTAATTAAAAGTCCTTAAAGCTTGGAATTGAGCATAAAACAATTTTCTAGACAAGTAGTATCGATATTGTTCTTTCAGTATCGATACCTCATGAACAGTACCGATATTTTTCATATGGTATCGATACCAAAGGTAAGGGAAATATAGATACTCACTGGTAGTATCGATACTACCAGCAATGCTCAAATTCCAGAATGCAAAATTGGTATCGATACCCAAAGTGGTACCGATAATACTCTATATAGTAGTATCGATATCATCAGGTCCCAACGGCTAGTTGATTTAAAAATAACAAAGGTAGTAACGATACTGCCCTTAGGAGTACCGATACCCTCTGTTCTGGGCAGCTTTATTTTGCACGAAAATTGATCCCCCAACGGCTCCAAAACACTCCCAATGGCTAGAAATGGCCACAACAACATTTCAAATTATAAATATAAGTTGAGGAAACTTGAACAAGGGAGAGACACACATATCCAAGTAATCAAACACAAGAGAATATTTTTTCATTCTTATTTTCATTTCTCTTGTAAATATTTTGTTTGTATGAGCTTAATTCTTTGTAAACACCTACATTTGAGAGGTTTATTTGTTTACTTCTTTTTATTCAATTCAAAAGATAGGGAGTTTTAAAGGTTACTATTGATCTTTGAAAAAGAAAGAACAAATTAGTGGATTTGTTAGAAAATCCTAAGTGAGGAGTTTAGGTAGTAGATGTAGACTTGGTTGAGAAGTCAAACCACTATAATTCTTTGTGTTCATTATCTTATGTTTTACGCTACTTACTCCCTAAACACATTTTTATCAATTCACCCCCTTTGCAACACTTTCGGTTGTTCAATTGAGCCTCTTCAAATTTTAACAATTGATATCAGAGCTTGACTCAGTAGAAGGTTTAACCACCTTGAGACGATCCTCGAAGAAGCTCTACCAATTCTCGACTCGACCGACAAATAGACGGCTTCAACCTCCAGTGCCTATTACATTAAAGATTCACAACCGGTAAAAAAACCACTCTACTTCAATGTGGCAAATTATGTCTATTGAAAGAATAGGATGATGTTCTTCATTCAAGCAAATGATCTAGGAGCTTGAAACTCTATCATGAAAGGCTACACCATTCCAACCAGTGAGATGGACGATTGGAGTCATGGAGAGAAGAAGAAGTTACAACTCAATGCTAAGGTTATGCATATTTTTTGTGTGCATTAGGCCTGAATGAATATGAAAGAGTCTCCTCTTATTCCAATGTCAATGAGATATAGGATAAGCTCAAAGTTACTCATGAATGAACCGATGAAGTGAGGGAAACCAAGATAAGTCTTCTCAACCATAACTACGAGAATTTCAAGATGAAACCCGATGAAGACATCAAAGCTATGACGGATAGATTTTCCGTGATTGTCAACGATCTCAAGAGATTTGGAGAAGTAATCTCTAATGAGAATCTTGTAAGGAATATGAACTACTCTCTTCCAAAGTCTTGGCAATCAAAGAAGATGGCTATTATCGAAGCTAGAGACCTAAAGTCTGTCACTCTAGACGAGTTGATTGGTTCTCTTCTCACTCATGAGTTGATGGTGAAGAAAGATGAAGATGGTGAAGAAAAGAATGACAAAAAGAATGAAGAAAAAAGAATGAGGTAGCCATTGCCTTAAAGTCCACCAATGAGAGCTATCAAGATTCAAGTGAAGAGGTGAATGAAGAAGATGATGAAGAAGAAGATATGGCCAAGCTCTTCAAAAAGTTTAAGAGATTCATGTCTTCAAAGGAAGTGAAACATGAATCAACCAAGAAGAAGGTTCCCTCGGTGTGCTTTAATTGTCAAAGAATGGGGTATGTTAAGTATGAATGCCCTCTCATAAAGAAGAAGGGATCAAGCAAGAAAAAGGCATTTGTGGCGGCTTGGAGTGATGAAGATGACTCCAATGATAAAGCTGAAGTAGCCAACCTATGTCTCATGGTCATCTAAGGAGATTCAATGGTATCTTCTAACTCAAATGATTTAAATTCACATTCTTTTGATGAGTTACAAGATGCTTACAATGAGTTGTATTTGGAATTTCAGACCATGAATTCTAATTATAAGAAATTAATCTCAAAACTCAAAGTTGAAAATGATTTGGTTTTGAAAACAAAAATTGATTTTGAAAATCAAAATGAAATTTTTAAAAATGATTTAGAGTTTTCAAAAGTCAAAATCAATGATTTAGAAAAAGAAAATTTTGATTTGAAATTTAAGCTTAAGAGCTTAACAAAAGAAAAAGAATTAATTTCTCAAAATAACTCATTATGTTTAAAAATGGCAAAATTCTCACATTGTCATTTTTATGGTCATTTGGAACATATTTGTCCTTTGAAGAAGGGAAAACATTTTAAAATTAGACAAGTATGGGTTCCTAAGAGAACAAGGGGCATTAAAACTAACGTTCAATGATCCAAAGCAATTTGGATACCAAAATCTACTTAAATTTCTCTTGTAAGTGTGTAGGAGCAATGGTGATCAAAGGGAAGATATTCAAATGCTCTAGCCACACTTGAAAAGGAATGGGTAACCTCTAAGCTTAATGCTTTTGATTTTGATTATTTGGGTGCTCATTTTGATTTAAGCATGCATGAGTTTTGATTTTAAATGATTTGATGTTTTTCATCTCATGCATGTTGAAAAAGTTGTATGATTAACGTTTTAAAGTTTTAATAATTTTTCATAATTTTTTTTGTTCATCATAATGAATTCTAGTCAAAATTGATTTTCAATGCAAATGATATCTATCTAACAATTAATTCAACTTTTCAAATGCTTTGATTTTACAAATTTTAAATTTTTTACCTAAATTTAAATGTTTATGCATGTGTTTTAAATGTTAAAGATATCTCTCTAACAATTGATGTTAAATTCTTCAAATGCATAACATTTTTTTGAAAACTTTATGCACATGTACTTATTTCAATAATTGGTATTGCATAAAGTATTTTAGACTTGAATATATTGAATTTCATGTGTTAATAACATTTTTGTTATTCTTTGTTGAAATTCAATTTTGTTTAAATGTCAAGTTTTTAAAGTCAATTTTTATTTGAAATGCATTTTTTGAGGGGGGGCTTTAATTTTTTTCAAATAGTTTTTAATGTAAAAATTACCACTTACTCTCCAAAGTTATTTTTGAACTTTAAAGTTGAATTCTTTTTTATCTAACAAAAAGTGGGAGAAGTATGGTTTGAAAAATTCAATCTCTTAATGAAAAAGGGAAGCTGAACATTTTCAAATATTTTCCAACAATTGATATCTTTTTCATTAAATATTTTATTAAGGGAGAGTTTTGGCAAAAATAATTTTTCAATGTTTTGTTATATCAAACAGGGTGGATTGTTTAACTATATTTTGATATAACAATTTAAGGTAAAATGTTTGTGGACTTGAATTGAATTTTTTCAAAGTTTTCAAAAATAATTCAAAGTCCTTAAAGCTTGGAATTGAGCACAAAATAATTTTCTGGACAAGTAGTACCGATATTGTTCTTATAGTATCGATACCTCATGAACAGTACCGATATTGTTCTTACAGTATTGATACCTCATGAATAGTATCAATATTGTTCATATGATACTGATACCAAAGGTAAGGGAAGTATCGGTAGTATCAATACTACTAACAATGCTCAAATTCCAGAATGTAAAAATAGTACCGATACACAAAGGGGTACCGATACTACTCTGTATAGTAGTATCGATACCATAGCCATAGTATCGATACCATCAGGCCTCAATGGCTAGTAACGACTAGTTGATTTAAAAATGACAAAGGTAGTACCGATAATCCCTTTAGGAGTACCGATACCCTCTGTTATGGGTAGCTTTATTTTGCACGAAAATTGATCCCAAACGGCTCCAAAACACTCCTAACGGCTAGAAACGGCCACAACAACATTCCAACATATAAATACAAGTTGAGGACACTTGAAGAAGGAAGAGACACACTTATCCAAACAATCAAACACAAGAGAAGAGTTTTTCATTCTTATTTTCATTTCTCTTGTAAATATTGTGTTTGTGTGAGCTTAATTCTTTGTAAACATCTACTTTTGAGAGGTTTATTTGTTTACTTGTTTTTATCCTTTTGTAAAGAGGTTTTGGTTCTATCTTATCCAATTCAAAAGATAGGGAGTTGTAAAAGTTACTCTTGATCCTTGAAAAAGAAAGAACAAATTAGTGAATTTGTTAGAAAATCCTAAGTGAAGAGCTTAGGTAGTGGATGTAGACTTAGATGAAAAGTCGGATCACTATAATTCTTTGTATTCATTGTCTTATCTTTTACTCTTCTTACTCCCTAAACACATTCTTATCAATTCACCCCCTTTGAAACACTTTCGGTTGTTCAATTGAGCCTCTTCAAATTCTAATACGGTCTGGTAAGAAAAGTAAAAAAACAAAACCAATGGTAACAGTATGTAATCAATATGCCTCTATCATAAAGAAATATTTTTTAACCTGAATGGTTTGACCTCAAATCCAACAATCCTTGCATAGTCTGACAAATGATTACTTTATTATTCTTGTAGATATGGCTCTTGTTCAATTGAAAAGTAGATTTGAACAAATGCAACATTTCGAGTCTATATTTGGTTTTTTGTTTGATGGTTCAAAGTTAATTTCATTACTTGATGACGAACTAAAAAAAGTCGTTTAAATCTTGAGTCCAATTTGACAAATGGTGAAAATTTTGATATTGATGGAAAAGATTTATTTATGGAGTTACAAATTTTGCAGAAAATGTTGCCGGATAAAACACACAAAGGTGAAAGTCCATAAACATCTACTCAAATAATGGAGTTTGCAAGAAGAATGGTAATGTTCCCTAATGTGTTGATAACATATAAAATTTTGTTGATGGTATCGGTTACGGTTGCTTCCGTGGAAAGAAGTTTTTCAAAATTGAAGCTCTTGAAATCCTATCTTCGAAGCACAATGACTCAAGATAGATTGAACGGATTAACAATTCTAAGTATCGAAAGTCAATTTTTACAAAGTCCTGATTATCATAAAATAATAGAGGTTTTTGCTTCAAAAAATGCACGAATGCATCATTTTAGGTGATATTTGTAGCCTTGTAGGTTTTGGTTTGTATTAGTATTGATATTGTTTGACTATAATTTCTATTACATTTTTGTTTTAAAAAAAATTATTTATATTTTGTCTATTATACGGTACAAGTATAGGGGCATAAAATTATTATCTCGCCTAGGGGTGTAAACGAGCCGAGTCGAGCTCGAGTATTGCTGAGCTCGACTCGACTCGAAAACTCTAAAATTGAGCTCGACTCGACTCGACTCGAAAACTAGCGAGTTTAAAATTTTCAAGCTCGACTCGAACTTGAAATCCTGAACTGAAGCTCGTGAGCAGCTCGTAAAGGCTCGAAATGAAGAAAAAAAATTCTTAAACTTAACTCGATTGAAGCCTTAAACTCGAACCTAAACCTTAAATGCATGAAAATCTTAATGTATTCTCTTTAAAAAAATCAATACATAAATATTAATATTTTTAATAATTTTTAAAAAAAATATAATCTTATATATTATATTTTCGAGCTGCTCACAAGCTTTTCGAATCGAGTATCAAGTAGCTCGTTTCGGCTCGTTAAGAATTATAGTCGAGCTCAAGCTCGAGTCGAGTCCATTCGATCCGAGTATTTATCGAACATTGATCGAGTCGATCTCGAGTAGCTCACGATCTGTCTCGTCTCATTTACAGCCCTAATCTCGCCCAGGACATTAAAACTCATTGTACCGGCCCTGAACTCACCACATAAGGAGAGTTTTCAATTCGATCACCACGAAGGACTTCCCAAGATTCTCGGCACTATCAACTGTATGCTCAGGCTGACAAAAGGGTAGGAAATAATAGGAATAAGGAAGTTGTGTTTTTGTTGAAGTCAGCTTATTCACTTTCACTAACAATTGATCCCCCTGCATAGTTGGAGAGAAAAGAACATTGAACAAAACTACATTAAACCATCAGTTTGGTTAAAGCAAAGAGCTCGTAGATTGATTATTGAGCATGGAAGATTCAGTAAGCTTTAATCAAAATTCAAATTTCAAAAATAATCTTAAATGCTATTGATAAAAAATAAAATTAGGCAGCTTTAAACCAAGGAAAAACACAAGCTTGAAGCTTCAATATTAACTTCCAAAGACTCATCTTATCCAAATTCAGGTAATTCTAGATATCATTAAAAGAGATCTAAATGAAACCCAATAACATAATGGAAAATCCAAGTGAACCCAAAGATCCAATAGACATGATAATGCATGGCATGCATGCATGTGATGAAACTGACCATTTGGAAATCTTCAGGGGCAACACCAGGGAGGTAGAAACAATGGGCTCCAAGGAAGAAGAGAGCTAACAAAGAGAAGATTCATGCGACGTCAAACCTATGACCAGCCATGGGTTTAAACCGGATTTAGATCCGTCGCCCTAATTCCTTCTTTCCTGGGGAACTACAAAGAAAAAGCAAAACAAAACCTTGCGAGTTGAAATGTCTTGTTTGTGAAGGAAGAATGAAGAGAAAAAAGAGGAGACAAAGGGTGGTTTGTTGGTAAACACGAGAAATGAATCCCTGGGAAGAGGAGTCTGTAACTATACGTTTATAGAGAGGACCCTCCCTCCCCTAGTCACCAACAGTTGGATTTAAATTCCTTGACTATCGATGTACGGTCTTGATTTTCATCAGGTGATCTTGACGGTGACTCTCTTTGAACAGTTGGGCAATAACTTTTTTCTACGTTCTCTGATTGTCATTGGTTTACATGTGTTTTTTGAGTTTGTGTCGGTCTATTTCTGAAAAAGCCATGAATCAATTTCAGATTGACGAACCTGCTTCTATTCCACATAAATGCAAGACAAATCATTCTTAATATCCCAGAAAACCAAATTTGTTTAGACCTCTAAAACGTGTATAATTCTGATTGCTTTTATTTCTTTCTTTTCCATAAACCAACCAAATTATTAAGAGGATAATCCAAGTAGGACGTTATCAATCTATACGATAATCCAAGTATGCTTAAGGTGTTGGATTTGTTTAAATAAAAATTAAATTATCTTATTAACATATTATATCATTAAATTAAATTAATTATTAAAATTTAATAAATTGATATACAAATTATTGAAATATGACTTTTTCAAAATTAATAATAAAAAATAATGAAAAAATTGAAACAAAAGTAACTATTCCAATAATTAACCTTAAGCTATACTATTAAAATTTAGGCTTAATGTAAGAAAGTATCTAAATTGTACTTATTTTCTTATTTAAGTTCCTAAATTCTTTTAAGTAATATAATAGTCTAACATTACGAACGTTATCATTTTAAGTGTCTCGGTTGTAACGATCAATAAAAAATTTCATTAAGTGTTTATAGAATTTTTGAAAATTTTATTTAAAATAAAAAATTTATAATTATATTTTTAAAAATATTCTAAATTTTTTCAAATTAAAAAAAATCCAAAACACTACTAATAGGGTTAGTTCAAGTGGTAAACAATTTGATATCGCTTACGCAAGTTCTTAGGTTTGAGTCCTTGTGTATGTAAAAAAATCTCAGCTGGGAGACTCACTCATCAAAAGTCAAGTGTGCAATCTGAGTCGGTACAAATTAGTTAAGGATAAGTCTTGGAACTGAAGTGCAACAAAAAAAAAACCTTAAAACACTAGTTGTCGTCTTCGTCTTGGTCATCGTCATTTGCGAATAGTCACCTCAACTATCACTACCCATCAATATCCAACTGTTCGGGGAAGTCTCAGGTGTGGCAGCCTAATATAAGGCTAAGGAAAGGCGCTATCGGAAATGTTATTATTTTTTTAACATTTTCGGTAAAAAATTACCTAAAACATTATTATTTCTACCGAAAATGTTATTATTGGGCGCTTTATCGAGTTTGTTAACATATCCGGTAAAACGTTACCTAAAAGATTATTTTTTTTTTCAACTGAAAATGTTAAAAAACATTAATGTTTTAAGTAAAAAAATAATATTTAGATAATTTTTTATCGAAAATATTTAAAAAAATAATAAAATTTTTGGTAGCGTTTTTCCTTAATAGTATATTAAGAATGTCGTACCACATAACTTCCCCTAAATACCTAAATCATTAATCCTTAAAATCTCTAAAAATTCTTTAAATCCTTTTGATAATCGATCATTTGAAATAATAATGACAGTGACAGTCGATCCATTTTGACTACATGATAAGGGAAGATAAGGGACGGTGTGTGTGATGGGAGGAACTAGCTTTTTTAAAATGATATTTTAATTTTTTTAAAAAAAATTCAAAAAATATAAAAACAACATGTATTATTTAGGCTATTTTCTCGGTATATCATCGGTGATCGGTATTATTACCGATCTAACACCGGTCAGACTATATTTCCCGATCTAACACCCTTAGCAGGAAAGCGCGCCCCCTGCACCGCGCTATATGCTGATTTGGCGCCACGTGGGTATAGTGCGCCCCCTGCCCCGCGATATACGGTGATCTAGCCCCACGTAGGTATAGCGCGCCCCCTGATCCGCGCTATACCTGGATATCTGACACGTGGGGTATAGCGCGGTGCAGGGGGCGTGCTATACCCCTAATTACCAACCCTTCACGTCCCCATCCTCCCTATAAATACCCCCATCCTCAATCACTTTTATCACACCAAATTCTCTCAAATTCTCTAAATTTCTCTCAAATACTCTCTTTTTAAGGTATATTTTATAATATTTTTACTATTATGTTTTTACTTTATTTAATATTTTACTAATATAATTCTTTTGCAGATATATAATGGAAGGCAGTCTACTTCGCTCGAATGGAAATCATATATCTCTACACTTTGCTGATACGGTAATATTTTAACGTTTTAATTTAATTTAAATTATTAGTAATATTTAGTTGATTTATTTAATGCATGATTATTAGACTAAGAATTAAATATCTCGACACTTTGCTAATACGATAACATTTTAACATTTTAATTTAATTTAAATTATTAGTAATAATTAGTTGATTCATTTAATGCATGATTATTAGATTAAGAATTAATTTTTGTAATTATTTATTTTTAGGAGAAGGACCGCGTATTAGATCCTTTTATTAGGAATCTTAAGTTAGTGATACCCAGCCGTGTCTTGCCGTATTTAGTAGAGGCTGGATTCGGTTACATAGGTAGATATCAGGGTCACTGTAAGATAGAGCCAGACCTGATTTCTGCCTTAGAAGAGCGGTGGAGGCCGGAGACCCACACATTCCATCTTCCGTGCGGAGAGTACACGATCACGCTTGAGGATGTTTCTATGCACCTGAGGCTTCCGGTGGATGGAGATGTGATATTGGGGATAGCTTCTGGTTCTTGGACTACATTGTGTCGGGATAGTCTAGGACGTGTCCCGGAAAATTTTATCGAAGGTAGGATACCGTTAAATTGGTTAAATGCCAATTTTCGGGAGTTGAGCGCAGACGCCTCTGAGGATGAGGTTAAGATGTATGCACGGGCATGCATATTGCAGCTGATAGGAGGGTTGCTGATGCCGGACAAATCGCGCAACCTAGTTCACTGCATGTGGTTGCGACATCTTAGCGACTTTCGTCTCGCCGGATCATTCAGTTGGGGCTCGGCAGTTTTGGCTTTGTTGTAAAGGGAGATGTGTGGAGCCACTGACTACAGGCGTAATGCTATCGGTGGATGTCTCATGCTGCTGCAGTCTTGGGCATGGTATTGATTGCCCTTTTTATGTTCCGTTGTGAAGAACCCATTCGTATTTCCACTACTTCTCAGGTAATTATAAAACCGATTTTGTATATTAATAATTTTAAACAGCGTATAACAATTTTTTTTCCTTGAATAGGTGGTCTACTGATAGAAAAAATCATCAGGAGCTACCTGATGATTTAGAAAATTTAGGGTGCTAATCGATCAGAAGGCTGGCACACAGGTATGAATTTTAATGTTTAAAAATCGATTTTAGATTATAGTTATATAATTAGATTATTATTTTGATAAAAAGTATATATTATTTGTTTTAGTTTGAATGTATGCCATATTCTACTGATGATGTGAGGGTGGTGATCCTACCTGAGTTGAGGGGTCCATCAGATGTTTGGATGGCGATGGTCCCTCTAATCTATTATGCGACCGTCGAGTGGCACTCCACTGATCGCGTGCTCCGGCAGTTTGGTTAACCCCTCCAGCACAACATGTGTGAGGACCGTTGTATACTGTTAGTTCCCATATGTTGTTTTTCCTCTTCATTTTCGATACGCGAACCATCTAATTGCATCCGTTTTCGCGTCAGGCACAGTAGCATACATATTTTTTGGTCATCGATCGGTTGACTCTGGACTGAACAGAATTACGGATATTGTAATTTTTGATAGCCACCATCGCTTCTTCTTTGCTTGAAAACTCCATGCCTAAAGATAACTCACCATTATTTATTGAAGAGTAATATTCATAATCACCGAGATGAGGCATATCCGCAAATTCTGGCCCGTACATTGCACCATAATCAGCTTCATACATGTGTGTATGAGGGTCAGTTTGTGCCACTTTTCCTGGAACTTCATCATCATCGGAGTTGAATTGCGGTGATTCTGGGTGAATGAATAGTCCAGTCTCAGCACCATCCGCACCAGGCTCACGAAGCGGTTCTTCTGGTGGAGATGATGGTTCCTCCATGCTCTCGACATTTAGGTCGAAGAACCTACTACTTGCACGCCTTCCCCTTGAACCGGAAGGAATATCGACATTGAGGTCGAAAAAGCTCGCAGTCGAATGCCTCCCCTGGAGCTTGAAGCCATCGTGTCAAATGGAAACTGCACAGATGGTTGCGTCGATGGCATCTCCATATGGTCAAAGAAATTTACAGATGAATGCCTTCCCCTTGAACTGGACGCGGTGTTGCCATACGGATTGTTCGTGGACCTACCTCGGTACATATCGTAAGGAGTTGCGGATGAATGTATCCCCATTATGGCATTAAAATCATTATACATTATTGTAGTCGGGATGTCAACTTTATCAACTTGTTCAACCAGCCAATAGTGTGAGCT
The DNA here is from genome assembly GCF_006381635.1 of Hibiscus syriacus. Classification (NCBI taxonomy): domain Eukaryota; kingdom Viridiplantae; phylum Streptophyta; class Magnoliopsida; order Malvales; family Malvaceae; genus Hibiscus; species Hibiscus syriacus. The sequence continues at coordinate 2,159,923 of NW_024061944.1, read as the reverse complement.
TAAAGATTGACCCCGAACAGCACGCATTTGAACAAAATATGCATACATCTCAATAGCGGCGTCTGAATAATTACTTTGAGCTTCAACCATCATTTGAACATCATCATTGTTCGAAAGTTCGAACACTGTATAAGTTAATGGCAACAATGATGTTGGAAATCTGTAATGCAACGACGACATTCTTTTGTTACTTCCAACATGAATCTTCCTCGAAATTTTCGTTATTAGCTCCTCAAGAGTTATGTTTCTCTTGAATGATATTTTAACACGCTCATTTGATACGAAAACAACGTCGGTTTCATCTTCTCGAAATTCACCATCATAATAAATAATAGTTGAAAGTCGAGCCATTCTTTGAGTTTAAAAGTGCGGCAATATTATATCTGCAAAAAAATAACTTAAACAAACCTGATTAAATAAATTATATATGAACGAAAATATAACACAATAAATTTTTTGCACATCAACGTAAATAATTTAAATAATATAATTTTATATTATTACCTGCACCGTAAAACTATTTCGATGTATGCTCTCGCTTTTTAATTTTACAAACATAAAAATTAATTAAAAATAATTAGTATAATATTTTTTCAAATAATGATAATAAACAATAAGTATAATTAAAAAATTATAACAAAATTACCTTATAACGAAAAATCGCACAAACTTCTAAATCAAATTTGAGAAGATTGCGAGAATTATTACTCGTTGACGGAATTGTTGTATTAATTTATAAGAGATGAGAGATGCGAGGAGATGTGAGCCGGAGGAGTGTATTTATAAGCATATAAGGCGCGGTACCTGCACCGCGCTATATGTAATTATTCAGATAAAAGATATAGCGTGGATCAGAGACCGCGTTAAATATAATTTTGATACGGAGTATAGCGCGGATCAGGGGGCGTGCTATACCCACGTGACGCCAGATCACCGTATATCGCGGGGCAGGGGCGCACTATACCCACGTGGTGCCAAATCAGCATATAGCGCGGTGCAGGGGGCACGCTTTCCTACTAAGGGTGTTAGATCGGGAAATATAGTCTGACCGGTGTTAGATCAATAATAATACCGATCACCAGTGATATACCGGGAAAATAGCCTATTATTTAATCATTATTTTAACATTTGTTAGGGTTAAGACAATTAAAATAGAATATTAAACATTATATTACTCGAAAAAAATTAAACACCTCATAAAAAATGTATAACTTGAACATTTTTTATATTAAGTATAAAATTTATAGTTATATACTAACATAAAGCTGGTGTGGTGGAATGTTAAAGAAAAGATAAAGTCTACAAATGATCCCTTCGACTATTTAGTGATATTTTATTGAATCATTCGATTATTAAAAGTTATAAATGATCTTCCGATTATAGAGTATTATTTTATTGAGTCCCTCTATTATTAAAAGTTATAAAATGATCACTTGACTATTCATTATGTTCCAAACTTGTATTTTTGCATTAAAAAATTGACAATAATCTGATCTAAAAGTTAACCTGTTGACTGTGATATGATAAAATTCGATTATGGAATCTTAAACGACTATCAAATTTCAGTTATCATGTTAACGCCCAACTCAGACGACAATTAATTTTTAACATAAAAGGGCGAGTTTAGAACATAATGAATATTCGAGTGACCATTTTGTTAATTTTAGTAGTTGAATGACTCAACAAAGTAATACTTTATAGTTGAAGGGTCATTTTGTAATTTTTAATAGTCAAAATACTTAATAAAATAATGTCATATAGTCGAGATCACTTGTACTTTACCCTAAAAATTCTTCATATTTTTTCCTCAGCCCACATCGCGCGAAGCCACGAATCACGCACCTTCCCCTTGCACTAGAGGTGTGTATACGGGCTACCAGTCCGTTTAGCCCGCGGGTTTTGACGGTGCGGGTTTTGACGGAGCGATTTAAAAAGCTCGTATGCATAAACGGTTTTGAATTCTAAGGCCCGTGGCCCGTCCATTTAACTCGCGGGTTAAACAGGCTTACCTGCGGCCCGTTTAAAAAAATTAAATGCTTTAAATGCAATAAAAATAATGTTCTAACTTGCTACACCTTTAAAAATGATCTAGTAACTTGACAGGAAGGTAGCACAGTCAAAAAAATAAATAATATTTAAATTTTATTTTATAAAATAATATTTTTTTATATTTTTTTAATCATTAATATATATATATATAATGATATAATTACTTAAACTCAAATTAAAAAAAACAATATTCACTTATATCACCATATTGAAAAACAAATAAAACAATAACCACACTATACTTTTATAAAACACAATTATTTAATGCTATAATATGAAGACACAAAAGTGTCTGCAAGCAGAAATTCAAACAGAAAAATTCAATAAAATATTTTTCAATTTTTCTTTTAGTTTTCTTTCTTATTTTTAATCCAAATATTACGTGTCATGTGATATATTATTAAAATATCACGTGACTTTTTATAATTAAAGAACGAAATGGATAACATACTTAATGAAAAAAATAAAAGTCAAAATTAAATAAAAAATCTTTAAATACCAAAATGATAATGATGTAAATTTTATAAGACTAAAAGACTATATAAATATTTTAATTTTAATTTTTTAAAATGAAGAATAATTTGATATGTTGTAAATGAAAAAAATAAATATTAAGCAGCAGTAGAATGATTACAAATGCTCTAATAAATTTAAGAACTACAATGGTTACAAGTAATATCATATTTATAGGTAATTTATTTTATTTTTCTATAAATTTTTTTAAATTTATTTTCTCTCAAATTTTATAAATTTTAAATTAAGCGGATTTTTATGGGCTTCACGGACTACCTGTGGTTATACCTATTAAACCCGCGAGTTTAACGGTCCGGATTAAAAAACCTGCAATTTAAACAAACTTCAATATTTTGTGTTTAAAACCCGCACGAATCGCGATTTAAACGGATAACCCGCGGGCCTTAACCCATATACCCACCTCTACCTTGCACGTCTCCCCTCCGAGGAGCCAATTTCAAAACCCGATTGTCGTTTCCGCCAAGTTAAATCTAAACCTTCTAAAAGCTCGCTTCAGAAGAACGCAAAAATATAAAAATAAAGAACAATGGTTGGGGAAAATCTTAAATCGGAGACACTGAAGCTCATGGATAAAAGGAGTGGAGTAGAGGCTGAAATGAACGCCATAATTGAGCAGCTTTCTCAACCTGGGGGTCCTGGTCTCTCCGGCAACCTCGTCGATTCCGAAGTATTTTCCTCTTCTTCTTCTTGAATACCCATATACATTTACTTACTACTTTAATTTCGTTATTAGGATTAAAAAATTCACTCTTTTCTATTTCCTGATATTAGGGTTTTTGTACTTTCCAGGGGTTTCCTCGTGCTGATATTGACATCCCATGTGTCCTAGCACAACGACATCGTCTTGCTGGTATCCTCTATTTTAGTATTTTTCACTTATTATAATAATAGAGTTAGTGAAGTTGAGGAAGGTCTGTATTAAGTATTAACAAAGTTAACAAATTTTGTTGCTTTATTTGAGCAGAATTGAAAAACGATCATGGGGAAATTACAGAGAAAATAAACGTTAATATTCAACTTTTGCATTCTGCAAAACTTACTTCAACCCCTAAAGGTTCAGGTTAGGCTCAATTCCTTGCACAATTTGTTTAGATAAATGATTTCGTGCTATATTCTTTCAATTAACTCATGTTTTCCAAAAAAGTAAGCCATACCAATTAACCAATCTGATAGGTGTTGAAATGAATCAAATTGCATCAGTTGCCAGTTCTGGTGCATTGGCGGCCTTGCAAAACATTACTTTGAGAGATTCACGGGGTGCCAATGATATGGATTTGATTTCTGGTATGCCCTTTGCAATTGTTGATGAAATAGCTGATGCATCTCCGGCAGCTGAAGATGGTTTACAACTTGGAGACCAGATTGTTAAATTTGGTAATGTGAAAGCTGGTGATAATTTGCTACAACAACTTGCTTCTGAAGCTCAGGTTAATCAGGGTCTTCCCTTACCTGTCACAGTCATGAGACAAGGAGCATTGTTTAATCTGTCAGTGACTCCTAGAACATGGCAAGGCAGGGGCTTGCTAGGGTATGCCACTTCTTCTTGATCTGATTATCTGTACTAGTAGTAAATTACAGATCATATCAGTTTATCAATACCTTCATTTTAGGTTGTTGCTGAAGAAACAACTTATAGTAGTGGAAGTGGAAAAATAAATAAATAAATAAATAAATGACTACTCAATTCCAAGGGGTTGACGTCTGAAATTAATGATTTGGGTCATTAACAGTAATAATATACACTAAAGCAATCAGTTAGGAGAGATAAGTGTGATTTGTAGATTATTGCTGCAATGAATGTAGAAGTTTTTTCTTAACGTGTATGAACTGCAAAGATAAACTTCTTAGAGCTGTCTGCTTATTTATTCACTTTTGAATATTTACTAATTTGTGGGTGATTTTGAACTATTGCAGATGTCATTTTCGTATCATGTGATTTTTTGCTTCATCAATGGAACAGAATAAAGCAATCTGGCTGCCTTCATTTTACCTGTTTTAAGACAGTACTCAGATCTCAGATAGGGATATTAACATTGACCTTTTCTGTCTAAATAGATTCTCGAGGATATATAAAATATTTTGCTTTTGAATGAATCCAATGTTTTTGTTGCATTGTTGAGATGTTCCTGTTACTTTTATTATAGTTTTTGAGGTAGATCCTTTAATATTCTCTCTCTAAGTTGTGAGATAAGGGAAGTTATTGCTCTGTTGTTATTGTGTCACTTGGCTTGTATTGAGTCTAAGCTATGAAAGATAAGAGTTGATTTCTGGTGAGAGTTCCAGTGGGTTTTAGGAGGAACCACCACTAAACCAAATATAAAGGGCTGATGTTTCAGTTAAGTGATTACTCGAGTTCTTAGGATAGGAACTTGGAAGCCAGTAATAAAGTAACAAGGCAAACATAGCCCATCACAGATAGTTTTTTCAACTTGAAATTGAGATTGTCTTTCTCCCTTTTGACCCCCATTTTTCCCGAGTTGATTACTAGCAAGAAAGGAACTAACCTTGCTTTTGCTTTTAAGTTTTATATCTAAACCTTCCTTTTTTGTCTTCAGCTTTGATCCTTCACTTTTCTTCAGTTGTACAATGTAAAGTGCAGTTGAGAATCGAATATGACAAAAACAATCCCTTTCCCACAACCTACCCCATGTAAATTTTGCTATACTTTAAATCTAATAGAAAGTGTTTGGTAAGGGAATTTGATTCCATTCTTAGCGCATGTTTCTTTGTTGATATCAACACCAAAGTTGAACATATTAATAAAAGGGAAGATTACTCACCCAATGCTAATTGTTTTCCTTTCTTTCTTAGATGAAATTTTGTCATTTGGGCAATTGCACTGGTCAAAAGTCATCCCCCTTCAAGCATTAAAACTCGATTTTGGCATAGGTTAATAGCATACTTATCATGGAAATGGTGGACCCAAAAGATTTTAATTCATTTCTATAGAATTAGTTCACAGTTAACAACCACTGTATTTCATTGCTAACATGGGATGAAATTTCAACTTTGAAAGTAAAATTAAGCAAAAGCCAAAGTCAATTTGCATTTGGGTTAAGCCATTTTCACGAACGCTTGCAAGCGGTGAACCCTATCCCTTTTCCACTTTGGTTTCCTTCATCACCATTCCGTCTTCGGCATCATATTCCCTCACCGGCGTCGTACTCCGTCATCAGCAGCCTACTCCATCATCGGCGCGCTCTACTCGTCTTCCGCACAACATCACGACATCATCTTCGTCTCGGTTCCTACCATGTCTCAGTCACAAGTATTTTCTTTAATCACAAGTATTTTTTTAGTGTTTCTGTTTGTGCTTGATTGAGTTTCTGCTAATAATGTTTATTTGTTTGGCGTTCCTATTTCCACTTTTCCGTTCCTGTTCGTTTTATTTTTTTTTTATTTTTTTTCAATCATAAAATTAGGTTGTTGTTTTCTTCGTAAAATACTATTGGGTTATTGCTTTCTTCGTAAATACTATTGGGTTGTTGCAGCAAATAATCTTTTCGGTGGTTGATTGGTCTTATGTGAAGAGTCTTGTGTCATTTAACTTATATATGTTATGACTTGTGATATTTTTATACCTTTTAATATTGTGAACTTAAAAAGAGTGTTATATATATATATATATATATATATATATATTGCTTTGAATATTATGTAAAATTTAAAAAAAAAATATTATTTTATATAAATCGGTTCAACCGTGATTTAACTACGGTTGAACCAGTGAACCAATACCTTTACCGATTTAAAGTCCGGTCCGATTTTAAAAACATTGTCATTTACAGTTTACCTTCTAATTTGTTTCCTTCTCATCGAGCTGCTAAACTTGGAACAAATACCATTATCATGGGCACGCTGTATATGTAATCATAGTCATTAATGGTCCCCCGAGTAGAGTTGTATAATGTAATCTTTGAGCAAACATTAAAATATGTGTAATTCTCTTATCCGATGTTTATCTGGTACACCAAACCTTCATTAATGTATATATATATAACCGGTCACAATCAAATGAAATACAGCAAGCAAATCTTCGCTTTTCTTTCTCCTCCACTCAATGGTTCTTTACTTCTCTGTCGATACTATAAATATACTAGCTCCACTTCTCATAGATTGAGCACCATTTTTTCTTTTTTTTAAGTATCCAGGAAAATAAAGAGGATTCTTAAGTATGGAGTTGCCTACAATTGTGTTGGCTTTTCATTTTCCTTTAGATAATCTCCGGAACGACACAGTTAAACTTTCACAATGCAGAATAGAATCTCTGTTTTCAGGAACGGACCAGGTCACCGGGATTTCACGTGGAACTTGAACTTATAAAATTCAATGATCAAAAACAGATTTTTAATAGAAAAAAAAATTAAAATATATAATAATTTTAAATTTTTAGCGGACTGGCTTGAAGCCAATTTGATTGATTTAAAATTTTCAATGAATATAAGACTTGGTCCCATTATTTTCTTCTTCTTTTCTTTCAAAGTTTAAAGTCTGAGCCTTTAGCTTCTAATTCTTAAAAAGTGATCTCGTTTTTGTTTAACTTTGGTTTTTGGGTATTGGTTTCTAATGCTGAATTTTGAGGACTTTGCATAACTTTTGAGTTTTATGGATTTTTGCAAGGTATGTTTCGGATGGTAATTAGAGGTTGCTGTGTGGGTTTTTGTGGATTTAAGTGAAGCTCAGAGTGCTAGAATTGTAAATTTGAGGAAGCTTTGTGTGTGAAAAGCTGAGATCTATTTTAGGAGCTTTAAAGGGATGAATATATGTACTGTTAGTTCTTTATACTATAGATGTGCAATTGTTGGCGTCGAAGATTTATGAAGTTGTCTACCTTTTTCTAATATACGAAGAATGTGATTGTTGTACTGGATTTTGTTAGGAGTTGTGATAATTTTATTTTAGGAGTTGGATAGGCAATGTTGAGGATTGGAGTGAACTAAAAGAGCTGATAAGGTGGGAATTAGGATTTGTTTGAATTTAATAAAGAAGAAGCTGAGATCCCTTGATAATTAGTGTTGAATTGATAGATTTCTTGATCAATGTCTGGTGCTCCATGATTGAGATCGAGAAATGTGGCCAACTCAGAGGCAAGGCCTGTACTGGGACCTGCGGGAAACAAGGCAGGTTCGTTAAGTTCAAGAAAACCAGCTTCGAAGCCTTTGAAAAAGGTTGAAAAGTCTCCAGTTGGGGTGACTGTAGTAGTGGAGAAAAAATCCCTTTCATCATCTACTGTTAATTCTATTTCTCCAAAAATTCATTCTGTTAGTGCTCCTTCAGTGCAGTTTTTACATTATAATTTATGTTGCTTTCCTCCTAAGACTCCCAATTGCATATGGGAATTGGGTTCTGTTGTTGTTGTTGTCCTCCTAAGACTGCTCTCGATTGTTTGTATTTTTGGTTGTTGGCATCAGATCCAGTTTATGTTGATTTCCATGATGAAGGGTGGGGAGTTCCTGTACATGATGATAAGTAAGTGATCTCAATATTTCCGTGTCTCCCACCTGGTTGCTTGTTAAAAGGGCTGTATCTCTGGTAATAAAATTCCGTTTGATAAGTAGTTTGTTTGATATTATTTTCCACATGCAGGGAATTGTTTGAGCTGCTTGTACTTTCGGGTGCATTGTCTTGAACTTACATGGTCTTCTATCTTAAGTAAAATGCATATATTTAGGTATTGTTCCCTTAATTTCCATCAACTTCGTTTAATAAGCAGTCTCGTTTCTAAAGTGTGTCTTTTATTCAGAGAAGTTTTTATGGATTTTGATCCTCTTGCTGTATCAAAATTGAATGAGAAGATGTTAATCACACATGGTAGCGTGGCAAGTTCTTTGTTATCGGAATTGAAGCTGCAAGTGCACGACAAATATCTAAGGTAGATTCTCTCTTTCTTCTTTTCACCATTCTTTTTACCTTGGTTACCTTGAAAGGCAGTGCTCTGTGAATCACTTGTAAACAGAATAAACTACATTCAGTGCTGTACTTGTGGTCTGGGTTTATTTTTCACGTATATCTCCTGGTGCAAAATTCATCGAATGACCGATACACTCGATAGCAAGGCCACTCACATTATTCTTTCTTGTTCTGGCAAGTAATTAAACAAATAGAAAGGTGCTTAGTGATCACTTATGTGATTAGGATAGCTGAATAGCTGCCCTAAATCTCCGGGCATATGTTTGAATCATATGGGACAAACCACTAGGATACAAATTTGCATTTCGGTGAGGAAACTTAATTATTAACATCAATTAGATGCCAGTTTTCTTAGTTGGTATGTCCCAAGTAATTCATATGTTTATTTACTTTCCAGTGTCCACCTCTAGCTCTTGTTCCCGAAGTTATTAGTTTCCATTATTGCATCTAACCTTTTGTAGGTTTCGATGATGCCAGGTTATCGATGAGTTCAGGTCATTTGACTGGTATATTTGGAGTTTTATGAATCACAAGCCTATAGTTAGCAGATTCAGATATCCTCGCCAGGTTCAGGTTAAAACCCCGAAAGCAGATGTCATAAGCAAAGATCTGGTACGAAGAGGTTTTCGAAGCATAGGGCCTACTGTCATCTACTCTTTCATGCAAGTGGCGGGAATAACAAATGACCATCTCACGAGTTGTTTCAGATTCTAGGAGTGTATACCAGCAGCAGAAACAAAAGAAGAAAATGTAATGGAAGATATGCCTGAAGAGAAAAAAAAAACAATAATGTGATCTAAATGGAATTATCCATAGATTGTTTGAGTTTCTCCTCAGAATGATGTTGGCTGGCGACAGATGGTGCTCCAGTTTCGATCATTGTTTTGCCGCATTGACTGATTCAATATACACTCTTGGGTAACAATGAAAGGTGGTTTTACGTATAAAGTTTAGTTGAATCCTTATGGATTTTTAATATGCTAGAGAGAATGCTGAAATAAAAATGCAGACAAATAATGCAAAAGAAGCAAAAGAGAAACAGCAACAACACGAAATCAATTGACATGAACATATAATTTCCTTAGATGTCGTAAAGAAGCTGCCCAAATTTTTTCATGTGAGAAGTGTCCAGGCATGACACAACAGACAGGCTCCCATCGTTACTCGGACTTGGTAAAACATGTCTTCCCGTTTTGGGACACTTCAGCTGGTCTTAACCATATGGGATGACCTCATCCAAAATCAGCATCATAGAGAGGCAACCACATCCAACTATTGATACTGAGATTCGGGCACTGAAAACCCCATGCTTCTCGAACGGGAGCCTTCACATTAGGCACTTTTTCCATGTAATCAAAATCAGCATCATAGAGAGGCAACCACATCCAACTATTGATACTGAGATTCGGGCACTGAAAACCCCATGCTTCTCGAACAGGAGCCTTCACATTAGGCACTTTTTCCATGTAATCAATAGCTGACCTTAGATATTCATCATCCATTCACTTCAATATGTCCTTGATTCTCTTTGAGGTGTCCGAAAATGATTGATTGGATCTCACCGTGCAATGCTATGGTTGCAGACATAAAGATCGCATTGCCAAGATAGCCTGGTGAGAGAGAAGGTCTCAATCTAGACCGTCCATCGATCGGAATATGCAACTTAGTCGTCTGATCATCAGGGAGGCATCGGGCTATATTTATGCAACGCCATATATGTGCTGATAGGCTGTTGTAGGTGCTATAAACACCACCATCTCTGTTTCTGTTTGCCTTGTCTTTCAAGGTGTTGAGTTGATCACGAATAAGTTTGATGGAGACAGTAGTTTCAGGTTCCCATTGGGGTTCTTCAGCAGTATTCATGGAAAGAGGTGGGTCATGTTCGGCATGGTGAAAAGTCGGAGTCAGTGGAACACGAGCTTGAAGAAGTGACCTGTCGATGTAAGGTTAAACACTAAGAGGCAGACCTCGAGCCATTTCAGCCCAACTGTTAATGAAATGAACCGAAGCCGGACCATCTGCTAAAGTATGCCGTACTCCGATCCAAAGACCAACTCCTCCACACCTGAACCTTGTTACCTAGCAACATTAATACAAACATTAGAAACAATTCAAAATCAATTAATTCCTTACGTATATGTGTGTGTACCTGTGTTAAAATGAGAGGATATGATGAAACATCAGCAGAATAATCAACTTTTGGAACCAATCTCCAAAAGTCTGGACTATAATTCATGGTGTTGCCGACCAAATCGTCGACTACGTACTTAGTTTCAGCCTCTATGAATAAAGCTCCTTTCTCCATTGCAGACTATCTCAATTTTTCCATTTTCGTCCCTCCCTAATCTCCCAGCCATGGGGTAGAATGGGACAAGAACTTTGCTTAAAGCTTCCTTGAGCAGACGAGTGTCGAAGAAATCGGAAGAACCATTTGGTCTGAAGAAGTAAAGAGTAGGGACATGATGCAGTGTCATTAGTAGTTCTAAGTTTGAGCTCCATAACCGATGCTTTGGTGTCTCCTCTGCTGGATACACGATGCTCGACTCCTTGATAGCAATCTCCGTATCTCAGGTCTTTCGCACCTACACATAAAATACATCCAACATTGTAAGAGCTTTTATAAACAGATTGAAGAGTAAATTGGTAAGAGATTTGAAGTTAATTGATTCTTCTACAAACACGCCTCACATGCATATACCTTGAACGAAAAATAAGAATATACCTGTTAAGTTATTATAGGCTTAGAATTCAACTGCTACATATCAGCTGTTTAGTTCTAGAAACCATTGTTTTTTTTCCCTAACATGGCAAGCTCATGGACGACCGACTTGCTAAAGGAGACACTCGAATTTGGCTCATTTTGCAAATGCAAAATGCCCAACTGTCTTTTTTCATTACCTTAAAGGGAAAATATATACATTTAAAAAATTAGTAACAGACGTGTGGTTGTCAAATTACATGTAGACTTTTTATTACAAAACGTGGATGAAGAAAGAAATTGCAACCAATTAAATTTAAGTTTTAATTTTACACATTTTGACTGTATAAACTTTGGAATATTTAATAACATTAAAATCCGAATAATCAAACTTTTCCTTCCCTACGAGTTCCAATCTTTTGATGAAAAAGCAACCCGGAGAATAGCTGGTAAAGATTAAGAAATATACTCTTAAAACATACATTTTTCTTACGCAAGTAAAGGTTGGTTTTTGATGAACTGCAAAAACTAGGGATGAGTTTACTCCCATCGTCTCTACATGCAAACTTCAATCCCAAAAACCAAGCTTTTAATTATTATCCGTACAATCACAACATCCGCCACCGTCAGCTGCAGTCAAAGAGCTGCGTCGGAACGTGGCTTCCTAAGCCTTATCCAATCTTGCAACTCCTTCTCAAACCTCCTCCAAATCCAAACACAAATCATCAAACTGGGTTTTGAAAACAACCCTTTAATTCTCACTAAATTTGCATCCAAATCCTCTGACCTCAACTCCATTGAATACGCTCATCGTTTCCTCTTTTCACCCCATTCGAACACCCATTTCTACGATGCTTTCCTTTTCAACACTATTATCAAAGCTTATGCTCAAACTGGGAACTTAAAACCCAAAGCTTTATTGGTTTTCAATTTCATGCTTGAATGCGGAGTTTTGCCTAATAATTTCACGTATCCTGTTGTTTTAAAGGCTTGTGCTGCCATTGGGGACTTGAATTTAGGCATGTCCGTTCACGGGTCGTTGTTAAAATTTGGTTTTGACGGGAATGATCCTGTTTTAAACACTCTGGTTCACATGTACTGTGGTTGCAAAGGAGGGATCGTGTTTGGTCGCAAAGTGTTCGATGAAATGACGAAAAATGACTCTGTTCCTTGGAGCGCAATGGTTGGTGGGTATGTCCGATTGGGGCGATCGAATGATGCAGTTGACTTGTTTAGGCAGATGCAGATGCGAGGCGTGTGCCCTGATGAGATTACAATGGTTGCAGTTTTGTGTGCTTGTACTGATTTAGGTGCACTTGAACTCGGGAAGTGGGTTGAGTCTCTTATTGAGAGGGAAAAAGTTAATAAGTCCTTGCAGCTCAATAATGCGCTTATTGATATGTTTGCCAAGTGTGGTGATGTTGATAAAGCTTTGAAATTGTTTAGGGTCATGAATGAGAGAAGTATTGTTTCCTGGACCTCTGTCATTGTTGGTTTAGCCATGCATGGGCGTGGATTGCAGGCTGCTTCTTTGTTTCAAGAGATGATAAGAGATGGAGTGGCACCAGATGGTGTTGTTTTCATTGGATTGCTCTCTGCTTGTAGTCATTCTGGACTTCTTGAGAAAGGAAAGGAATATTTTAATTTGATGAGGAAGGAGTTTGGTATTTTGCCTAAAATTGAACACTATGGATGCATGGTAGATATGTTATGTAGGGCTGGACTTGTTAGAGAGGCAGTGGAGTTTGTTCAGGATATGCCTATTGAGCCAAACTCTATTATTTGGCGAACACTGATAAATGCTTGCCGTACACATGGTGAACTCAAGCTGGGAGAGAGCCTTGCCAGACAACTAATCCGAAATGAGCCTATGCTTGAGGCCAATTACGTCTTGCTTTCGAATATTTATGCAAAGATGTCTCATTGGGAGAAGAAAACCAAGACTAGGGAAGTGATGGACTCCAAGGGCATGAGGAAGATTCCAGGGAGCACTACCCTCGAGCTAAATAACCAGATCTATAAATTCGTTGCTGGGGATATGTATCATAATCAGTACAAGGAAATATTTGAGATGGTAGATGAGATGGGCAGAGAGATGAAGAGGGCTGGATATGTTCCCTTGACCTCAGATGTTATGCTTGATATCGATGAAGAAGACAAGGAAGATAATTTGAATAGGCATAGTGAAAAGCTGGCCATTGCTTTTGCTCTTACGAATACACCACCAGGGACTCCTATTAGGATTGTGAAAAATCTGCGAGTTTGCAGTGATTGTCATTCCGCTACAAAGTTCATCTCTAAGATATATAATCGAGAAATTATAGCAAGGGATCGGAGTCGGTTTCACCATTTCAAGGATGGTTTATGCTCGTGTAACGATTTCTGGTGACAAAGTAAGAGAAATGACAGCTTTCCAAAGCTACCCGAGAAATAAAATAAAACAGTTCACTGTATCTTTTTTATGCAAACCCTTGCTTGAATATCATGGTTTAGTGACTTATGCATGCAGCTAAAATTTAGGTCATTAGACCTACAAGCCTGCGTCAAATTAACTTCCTAAGTACTTGGTAATGAATGCTAATCAAATTTTATCACAACATAGGTTGATATTTCTAAAGGTGAGAGTTAGGTGATCCCTATTAAAGGCATTGAAGGCTTCAAATGCCGTGACTAGCCCATCATCTGGGCGAGATGTGGGGCGTGAACTTGTCAAAAGCCTTAAAAAGTTAGGCACTAAACCAACTCAGTAACTCAAATGTTGGCTTTTCAACGGAGGGTACGAATAAACATGTGGACTTAAAATCGATATCCAAAACTCCCCTCCGTCCTGTTGGACAAAAACTATCGACAGGGTGCCACTGCCGTAAGCGACATCTGTTCAAATTTTCCCAAAACAGCAAAAAAGCTGAAATCAAGTTCACAATCACACACGTAAACAAGCATTGTTCTCTTTTCTGAACAAGAATCGACTCAACAGCTACAAACAACTACAAGGACTCCATTAGAATCTTCTTCATTTCAAATGTCTTTGTCCCATTCCATTACCTTTATTCTCCATCGGTAACATATGGCATTACTAGTTTCTGCGGTAGGTAAATCGTTTTCATTTACCAACAGTTATGCGGCACAAACTAATATTTTCATTCACAAAAGCGCATCTGGCCCTGGTTTTACCATTTCAAGTTCCATCCGCTCATACGAAAGTATAGAAGTAGACAAGAGCTTATAAAATTACAATATCCAACAAAATGTTGATGATTTTCATTGCTTTGATATTCGACACTGTCGATTCATCTTCTGGGAATGACCCGACTTAAATTCTCTACACAGGGATCAAATTATATAGGAACCAACTAGCAAATCAGCCTGAGAGAGGAACTGCCTAAGTGTAGAAAATGAACCACATTTATCATTATCGGTTAGACACAGTTTAGCATAACTAGATCAAAAATGTCATTGCCGGCTGACCTTTCTTCTGGAACAAGGGGGGCTAAGACAATGGTAAATATGACAAGAGCACATAATAGCACTGTCAAGCACAAAAACAGAGTATTCCAATCCAATTGCAAAAGTCAAAAGTCACAAAGGGATCGACAAAATGACCCGATGTATCTTATTAATTGAGCTGTAAGCTCTGCGAATATCACATTGTCATAAGTAGATGGAAGAAACATAAAGGAAAAATCATGCATTAAAATTCCACAAATGGAAGGAGTACCTACAGTAACATATGTGAACATCCCAAGAAAAGACAGAAAATTTAAATAAAGAACAACAAAGTACAGGGCATTAAGATCCTTCTTCCTCTACTAGCATATATTAACCTGTGAAATTAGCACCGATATGAGAATCACAATTGCCTGGTATTACTAAGAAATGGCCATAATGAGTAACATACGGAATGTAAACCTAAAAACACAACATAACAAAACCCAAATACAGCAGATGTAGTAAAAGAAATGTGATCCTTTTGCCCTTAAATGCAAACCCCCTTACGATCATCATCCAAATCACCCTCCCTTTAGCCCTTATTTGCAACCTCTCTTCCCATATTTTATATCCTAAAACCAATCACCGACGTGATCTAGCTCTGAGATTCACTCTTCTTGTCATTTCCTTCGCTTTCCCTTTCTTCCAACAACCTCCCAGCTTCCTCATCGGCCTGTGCAGTCTTCTTCTGAGCTTCTTTCGCCTTTAAAGCCTGTAACTTGGAATGATTATAGTAAGCGACACCCAAAAACGCTAGCCCATACCCAACCAAGTTGATGGGTGTCACGGTATCCTTAATGACAGACCAAGAGAATGCAATCAACAACCAGTCCTTCACCACCCCAGCTACATTCATGGTCAAAGCAGAAGTCTTCCCGACAAGCAAGAACACAGCTAGATTCAGAGCAAAAGCGCACAAAGAATTGGTCCCGAAAATAAAGAAATCGAAATGGAAACTAGATGTCTCTCTCAAAACCGGGAGCTCAACGAAAATCCATGGTACCAACAAGAAGACGAAACAGCAGGGCGCAACATAATACAGGGAAGTAATCGGGTTCAAGGTGATCCCTTTAGATGTAAGCAAGATTTGGATCATGACCAACCTGGTAGCCTCAAAAGCAACGGCTCCAAGCTGCAGAATCACTCCCCAGGTATCAAATCTAGCTTCACCGTAAGCTGCAATGGCAACCCCAAAAGAGATGGACAACATGTTGACCATTGTGTCAGTCTTAAATCCCTCCTTCTTAAAAAGGACCCCAATGGAATAAACAGCAACAGGCATCAGGGCTTTGAGCATCTGGATAAATGAAACAGACAAGTAAATGTAAGCGGAGTTAGAGAGCCAAAGGCTAAGAGAGTAAAGAGCGCCGATGGGAACAACGGAAGAGAGATAAACTTCTCGAGACATGGAGACAGGCTCGACAACTTTGAAGACTTTGATAAGGAGGAAAGCTAGGGTGGCACAAAAGGACATGTGGATCATGGTTAGGGAGATTGGGAAAGGCCAATTGTACATCTTCTTGTCCAGGATGTACTTGTTGTAGACGATTACGGTGAAGCTGAGAAAGATCCAGATTGCCACATATGAGTAGGAGAGAAGGATCTTTTTAATGACGCCGTCGCTCAAAGACCCGCCCTTGCCCATTGTTTGTTTTGGTTTTCGAGGGATGTCCGGATGGGGAAATGGTGGAGGAGGCGGTAGTGGTGGTGGCCGTGGGGAAGGGCAAGGGGTCAGAGCGGATTGCTGGGAAGGGGTTGATCTTGACTTTTGTGTGTGAGCGATGAACTGAGGAAAGATCCGGTGGGGATGGGATTACATAACCCCTATATATATCCTTCTAAAACTTTTAAGGTTAAATTATATATTTCATCACCCCGCCTATTACTTGGCTATTTTTTCGGTATATCATCGGTGATCGGTATTATTATCGATCTAATATCGATCAGATTATATTTTTTGATCTAATACACTTAGTAGGAAAGTGCGTTCTCTGTACCGCGTTATATACTGATTTGGCGTCACGAGGGTATAGCGCTCCCCCTGCCCCGCGATATACGGTGATCTGGCGCCACGTGAGTATAGCGCGCCCCCTGATCCGCGCTATACTTGGATATCTGACACGTGGGGTATAGCGCGGTGCAGGGGGCGCGCTATACCCCTAATTACCAACCCTTCACGTTCTCATCCTCCCTATAAATACCCCCATCCTTAATTACTTTTATCACACCAAATTCTCTCAAATTCTCTAAATTTCTCTCAAATATTCTCTTTTTAAGGTATATTTTATAATATTTTTACTATTATTTTTTACTTTATTTAATATTTTACTAATATAATTCTTTTGCAGATATATAATGGAAGACAATCTACTTCGCTCGGATGGAAATCATATATCTCTACACTTTGCTGATACGGTAACATTTTAACGTTTTAATTTAATTTAAATTATTAGTAATATTTAGTTGATTTATTTAATGCATGATTATTAGATTAAGAATTAAATATCTCGACACTTTACTGATACGGTAACATTTTAACGTTTTAATTTGATTTAAATTATTAGTAATAATTAGTTGATTTATTTAATGCATGATTATTAGATTAAGAATTAATTTTTGTAATTATTTATTTTTAGGAGAATGACCGTGTATTAGATCATTTTATTAGGAATCTTAAGTTAGTGATACCCAGTCGTGTCTTGCCGTATTTAGTAGAGGCTGGATTCGGTTACATAGGTAGATATCAGGGTCACTGTAACATAGAGCCAGACTTGATTTCTGCCTTAGTAGAGCGGTGGAGGTCGCAGACCCACACATTCCATCTTCCGTGCGGAGAGTGCACGATCACGCTTGAGGATGTTTCTATGCACCTGGGGCTTCCGGTGGATGGAGATGTGATATCGGGGATAGTTTCCGGTTCTTGGACTACTTTGTGTCGGGATAGTCTAGGACGTGTCCCAGAAAATTTTATCGGAGGTAGGATACCGTTAAATTGGTTAGATGCCAATTTTCGGGAGTTAAGCGCAGACGCCTCTGAGGATGAGGTTAAGATGTATGCACGGGCATGCATACTGCAGCTGATATGAGGGTTGCTGATGCCGGACAAATCGCAAAACCTAGTTCACTGCATGTGGTTGCGACATCTTAGCGACTTTCGTCTCGCCAGATCATTCAGTTGGGGCTCGGCAGTTTTGGCTTTACTGTACATGGAGATGTGTGGAGCCACTGACTACAGGCGTAATGTTATCGGCGGATGTCTCCTGCTGCTGTAGTCTTGGGCATGGTATCGATTGCCCTTTTTATGTCCCGTTGTGAAGAACCCATTCGTATTTCCACTACTTCTGAGGTAATTATAAAACTGATTTTGTATATTAATAATTTTATACAGCGTATAACAAATTTTTTTCCTTGAATAGGTGGTCTACTGATAGGAAAAATCATCAGGAGCTACCTGATGATTTAGAAAAAATTAGGGTGCTAATCGATCAGAAGGCTGGCATACAGGTATGAATTTTAATGTTTAAAAATCGATTTTAGATTATAGTTATATAATTAGATTATTATTTTGATAAAAATTATATATTATTTGTTTTAGTTTGAATGGATGTCATATTCTACTGATGATGTGAGGGCGGTGATCCCACCTGAGTTGAGGGGTCCATCAGATGTTTGGATGGCGATGGTCCCTCTGATCTGTTATACGACCGTCGAGTGGTACTCCACTGATCGCGTGCTCCGGCAGTTTGGTTGTTTTCAACCAATTCCGGAAGCACCTCGCAATATGGACGAGTTGCATAGCTTAGATAGACGTGGCAAGACAGATACAAATTGGCTGGTGAGGCATCATGAGTGGGTCGTGTTGTGGGAGGATCGATATCGGCGCCTTCCACGTAGAGAGCCCATTTTTACTGACTTCTTGATGTATGCTGAGGATTATTATGAGTGGTTCAACAGTAACGGGAAACTGTTTCTACTTCCCGAGGATGCACGAGGGCAGACCTTTCCACGACGTCGACAGAGACGTTCACCGACACAGCACCATCGTTCCCCGACTCGTGGACGGAGAGCAGGTGCTTCCGGTTTATCCTCAGCTGCACCAGTAGGACCTTCCCAGCAGCCACCGCAGCCATATATGATGCCGTCATCGCCTTTCCATTACCAGATGTCGCCGCCGCCTTCACCTAGTTTTATGACCCCGCCACCGCCACCGTCACAGATGACCCCTCTTGGAGGCTATTATGGGTCTATGTTTATATATTCGACTTGGGGTTCATATGCTGGATATTTGGCGGGTTCATCCTCATCACCCATGGCCGTAGCACAAACACCTCCTGTACAGTTTTCACACTCAGCGATGTCTGGGTTTTCCCAGTTTTCGCATGCCGGTGAGATAGTCAGTCATACACCTCCAGGGTCCTTATTCTATGGAGGTGCTTCATCGTCATCAGCTCCTCATCAACCTGATGTACCTGCTCAGGACGACGACGACGACGATGACGATGGTGACGACGACGATGATGATGACAGCGAGGAGTCAGAACCAGTGATACGAAGAAATCCTCCTCGAGACCGACAGCCACCGCCATGCGGAACACATTCGCGACGTAGGCATCAATAGATTTTTTTATTATATTTGTATTTACTTTATTTTGTTTAATTGTAATTTTTTATTATTTCTCATTTAATACTTACTTTATTTTGTTAAATTTGTTGGACTTTTTTTAATATATTTTAGTTAATTTTGTTTAGTACCATTTAATATCAGTTATTGTAATTTGGTTATCATTTACCATTTAATTCTTATTGTAAGTTTGTTGTATTTAAATATCAAATTGTTATTAGTTTGATAAAATTTAATAATTGTGTATGTTTTTTTAATCTTCATCAGCTATTATCGAATGACATTAACTTGAATTAAATGCAAATTAAAATACAAGAATTATTATTTGATAAACAAATACATCATTTCCTCATCAATTGTTACTTGATGACAACAGAAGTGGACATGTTTTTCTAGTGTGTCCTGGGTTTCTACAATGGCCACATCTTATGTCTTGTCTAGATCTTTTTCGAATATCCATATCGCAATGAATTCGATTGGATTTTGGACGACCACGCTCCCTCAATAAACTCGGATTTGGTACAATCGAAAGCCAATCTTGAACCTCATCAGGGTCTTTGTCATTACCTATGGGGGGAAACTCAAATTCGTATACCTTAAAAACTTCAGATAGTAGGTATACGGGATCCACAAAATGGTTATAGTCTTGACGTGTATGCGAGCAAGATGCTATCACATGAGAGCATGGATACTTTAGAGCTTGAAAAAACCCGCAGTCGCACGCTCTGTCCCTTAGATTTACTCTTAACGACACAACTTCAATCCCTTGAAGAGGTCGGGGAAACTCTGTGACACGAAATATTTCATGCCTTCTAGAGAAGCTTGTTACAGACATTCCATTTGATGTATCAATTTTTTTCTGTAGATCTGCAACTAATCTAGGGTGATAGACATGACCGCCTTGCATCCAGGTTTGAGCTTATCCCCCGAGCTTCGTAAAAAGCGCCCCCAAACAAAAATATGTAGTTTTTACCAAAGCCGCTACATGTAAGCGACGTGCACCCTTTAAGGTTGAATTGATTGCCTCAGCCAAGTTGGTTGTCATGTGTCCATATCGATATCCACCATCATATGTGTTCATCTACATTTCTTTATCGATGAGGCTGATGTAATCGTATCCTTCCTCGTTCTTCGCCCGCAAATCTTGAAGCATTGATTCAAACGTTTGAGGAAGTAGTTCGTAACCTGATCAAAAAATGTATAACTTACTAACTTGCTTTCTTTGCAAAATTAAAATGATCAAAAAATGTATAACTTACTAACTTGCTTTCACTTACCCATGCGCACAATTAATTGACGCTCGTCATTCTTTTTATACCTTCCATGATAGTTCGCAGTAATGTCTCGGAGACAATATCTATGTTGGACAAAGGGTGGTTGCCACATTGGACCCAAAGACTCCATTGTTGCTTTGATCCCAGCTCCGCGATCTGAAATGACACAAATATTTTCCCTCGTGATAACATGTGCACGTACATTTCGGAGAAAAAAGCCCAAGAATATGTATCTTCTCCTTCGACAAGAGCAAAAGCAATTGGAAGAATGTTGCGATTGCCATCTTGGACAGCTGCCAATAATAAAACTTGCTTGTATTTTCCATACAAGAAAGTCCCGTCGATCTGGACCACAAGCTTGCAGTATTTGGCAGCATTAACGCACTGTGGGTAACTCCAAAAAACCCGGTAGAATTGGCATCGATCGCGAAGAACTCGATCATTATGGTATGCATAGGAGGTTTCAAAGTCCACAATTGTCCCAAGATTCAACGTCCACACCAGCCTAAACCAACCTGGAAATTCGTTGTAAGATGCATCTGATTCGCCATGAAGTTTGACAATGGCATTTTGTTTTGCCAACCAAGCTTTTTTATAGGAGACGGTGTACCCATACTGCGATTGTATAGCTGAAATCAACACTGCAACAGCTATATGTGTAACACCCCCAACCCGTACCCGACCCGAATATGAGTCAGAGATACTACATTGACTTTAAAACACAACTCTTAACAAATAATAGTAAAATATTTGAACTTATATTAAGAAAATACGATAATATACATATTGTAATATAAGTTTACTAAAATATTCAGAGCATACACAACTTAACCCTTTAATTACATGCCAACTGCCATTTACATAACAAAATGACCTACTGATTAAGTTGCTTCTGATCTGGTGGTTGCAGGAGTAATGCTGTCAAGCTGCTTAACTTGTCTCGTCTACTTTCTCGGATCCTACGTGTGAAACACTCACACGCTAAGTCATCGACTTAGTGAGGCAATGTAATAATAATAACAAAGCAATGTAATGACCATGTCATAATGATATGAAATGAGATGCAAACATGTACTTAATCCATGTAGTCTACATCATCAATATCCATACCTGTAAGCATATTACTTTAGCATTCATGAATTTGTATTAATAAGTTTATTGGCCCATGATAGCATATTGAGAACCTAAGGTATCTGAGTAATGTGAGGTTGTGCACTATGCTGTCACCACAGCTCGTATAAATGCACCGAAGTGCCGCGTAGAATTGCACCGTAGTGCCATATAATGATGTCTATAAGGACCACATATAATTCCTTAAGAATCATATACATATACTAGAGATCAAGTATGTGTCTTTCCAAGACTTCACACATGTTCCACAGAATATATATATATCCCGAAGGACCGCGTAGAATTGCACCGTAGTGCCATATAATGATGTCCATAAGGACCACATAGAATTCCTTAAGAATCATATACATATACTAAGGATCAAGTATGTGTCTTTCAAGACTTCACACATGTTCCAAAGAATATACATATGTCCCGAAGGACCGCGTAGACCCTCTACCCTTGGCATGCCAACTATACATATAGTTCTCATCTACATAACATGGGCTTTTACATTTCACGTAGTCTATATCGCGTAGACATGTAAATTCTTACCTTTTCACATAGCTCATAACTTTTCCCACATAGTCATGTCATATAATGCATTTTATATGAACTCATGTCATGTCTCATAATACAGAATATGCTCATGTACCAAGATATAAAATCTAGACTTATCACAAGTCTAGAATGGAGTATATTTCTATAATTATGCTATGCATATGCACTCACATATATTTCTTTGCCTTTTCCTCGATCGATCCTACTTGTAGATTGTTCCCGAACTCGTGTAGGCTCGGTATCTACATAAACATAATTTCCAAGATGATTATCAGATGTCTATGTCTTGAAATTAAGCTTTAATAACTTACTAATTTAAGGAATTAATAGCTTAGTCTTTCTTTCTTTTCTTCTTTTCTTCTTTTTTTTTCATGGGTGAATCGGTTCCCCCCTGGGGGTATCGATTCCCCTCTAGCATACTGGAAATTCATATTCGTTGAGGGGGTATTGGTTCCCCTTGAATGGGTACCGATTCCCCTAGCCCAAAAATCCTATTTTGAGCTCGGAAATCATCTCATTTCAGTTCAAACATACATATTTCACTCTCTTTACTACTCTTAGCTTTCATACACTTACTTAAACTAATTATTATCCATTCAATACCTCTAAACTAAAAAAAACTAATCATCCATATAGAATTGAAGAATCTTACTCAAATTACAACTTGTTCTAATTTCAATTCTATTACCTCATACTTCTTAATTAACTTATTGACAAGTCAAAAATCTTATTCAAACTTCAAAAACTCATACATCTCAAAATTTCATCTAAAAACTCATTTTCCAAATCTATCTCTAAAACACTTATCTTGTTGTCTTAATGGCATATAAGCTTTCCTTTAGCTTATATAACATCCAAACTTCCATTTTCAATCTAAAAATCAAAGAAACTACCAAGGTTCAGATTCTTACCTTTACTTGCAAGCTTCACGTTTGGAGAAGGAAGAGAAGAAGATAAGAAAGAAGGAAGAAGAAATGAGACGATTCTGGAAACATTTGTTTCCTCCACAAGCCCCACGTGGGTTCTAATATAACCCCATAACATTTTTTTAATTATAATTTTTCCTTACAAATGACCATTTTGTCCTTACATACATTTCATATTTACTAACCATTATTTTTAACTATATAATTATTCTACTTTAATCACCAATTGTTGAAACTTTGCAAATTAATCACTAACCCGGCATGGAGGATGTTACAAATCTCCCTCCCTTAAGAAAATTCGTCCTCGAATTTTCAATAAGAAAAGAGATGGGGATACTGATTCCTCATATCCTCCTCACGCTCCCACGTTGCTTCTTCTACTTTGTGGTTTCTCCACAACACTTTGACCAAAGGAATAGTCTTGTTCCTCAATTACTTAACCTCATGAGCTAAAATTTGAATCGGTTCTTCCTCATAAGTCATATCCGGTTGTACCTCGATCTCTTCTGGATTTACGATATGGGAGGGATCCGATCGATATCTTCGAAGTATTGAAACGTGAAAGACATCATGTATCTTTTCCATCTCAAGTGGTAAAGCTAGCTGATATGCTACAGGTCCTACTCTCTTTACAATCTCATATGGTCCAATAAACCGAGGACTCAATTTTCCTTTTCGACCAAATCTCAACACCTTCTTCCATGGAGACACTTTTAAAAACACTTTATCTCCAACTTGAAATTCAATTTCTTTCCTTTTTAGATCTGCATATGATTTCTGTCTGTCTGTTGCAGCTTTGAGATTACTCTGAATTATCTGGACCTTTTCTTCTACTTCCTGAATCAACTCAGGACCAAGCACTTCTTTATCTTTGAGCTCGTACCAGTTCAAAGGCGTACGACATTTCCTTCCATAAAGAGCTTCATAGGGAGCCATTTTAATACTCGACTGATAGCTATTGTTGTAAGCGAACTCTGCCAGCGGTAAATACTTTTCCCATGATCCTTTAAATCCCATTACGCATGCTCTCAACATATCTTCCAATATCTGAATAGTTCTCTCTGATTGCCCATCAGTCTGAGGATGAAAAGCCGTACTAAAGTTTAAACGAGTTCCCAACGCTTCATGCAAAGATTTCCAGAATCTAGAAGTGAATCGAGGGTCTCGATCAGAGACTATGGAAACAGGTACTCCATGCAATCTAATAACTTCTCTAATATACAGATCTGCATACTTTTCCATAGAGAAATCCGTTCTAACCGGAAGGAAATGCGCTGACTTAGTTAATCGATCAACAATTACCCAGATTGATTATCTTTTGTTCGGAGTCAAGGGTAACCCCGAAACAAAATCCATCATAACATTTTCCCATTTCCATTGAGGAATGAAAAGCGGTTGCAATAATCCTGATGGAACTTGATGCTCGGCTTTGACTTGTTGACATATCAAACACTTAGACACAAATTCGGTGATGCTTCGCTTCATCCCTGACCACCAAAATCGATCCTTCAAATCCATATACATCTTGGTTCCACCCAGGTGCATCGTTAACGGACTGCAATGAGCCTCTGATAAAATTTCTTTCTTCAAGTCATCATTGTCAGGTATTACAATTCTTCCTTTACAATATAGATTTCCATCAGACTTAATCTCAAAGTCTTTAATTTCTTTGTTCTTTACTTGTTCAATTCTTTTCAAACACATTTCATCTTTACTTTGCAATTCTCCTATTCGTTCCAACCATGCTGGTTTAAGGGTTAATTCTGCACAAAGACCACCGTCTCCCGTTAAAGATAATCTTGCATCCATAGCTCGTAAAGCTGCAAACGTCTTTCTACTCAGAGCATCTGCTACCACATTAGCCTTTCCGGGATGATAGTCAATTATCACATCATAATCCTTTAAGAACTCTACCCATCTACGTTGCCTCAAATTCAATTCTTTTTGAGTCATCAGGTACTTCAGGCTCTTATGATCCGTATATAAGTAACAACGCTCCCCATAAAGATAATGACGCCAAATCCTGAGAGCGAATACTACAGCAGCCATTTCTAAATCATGAGTGGGGTAATTCCTTTCATGTGGTTTCAACTGTCTCGATGCGTACGCTACTACCTTTCCTTCTTGCATTAATACATACCCCAACCCGTTATGGGATGCGTCACTGTATACTACAAAATTCTTGTCAGATTCCGGTTGAACCAATATTGGAGTTTCTGTCAGAATTCTCTTTAAAGCTTCGAAACTTTCTTGACATTCCAAAGTCCAAACAAATGGTACGTTCTTTCTCATTAACTTTGTTAGAGGCAACACAATCATCGAAAAATTATTAACGAATCTTCGATAGTAACCAACAAGTCCAAGAAAACTCCG
The DNA here is from genome assembly GCF_006381635.1 of Hibiscus syriacus. Classification (NCBI taxonomy): domain Eukaryota; kingdom Viridiplantae; phylum Streptophyta; class Magnoliopsida; order Malvales; family Malvaceae; genus Hibiscus; species Hibiscus syriacus. The sequence continues at coordinate 2,134,378 of NW_024061944.1, read as the reverse complement.
AACTTCAGACACATTCTTAGGAACTTCCCAATCCATTATAGCTTTAACCTTTTGAGGGTCTACTCTAATCCCAACTGCCGAAATCACATGCCCCAAGAAAATTACTTCCTTTAACCAGAACTCACATTTGGACAATTTGGCATACAACTTTTTATCTCTTAAAATTTGCAAGACAATCCTCAGATGTGTGCTATGCTATTCATGGGATTTCGAGTACACCAGTATGTCATCAATAAAGACAACAACAAACTGGTCCAAGTAGGGCTGAAAAATCCTGTTCATAAGATCCATGAAAGCGGCAGGTGCATTCGTTACTCCGAATGGCATTACGATGAATTCATAATGACCATATCTCGCTCTGAAAGCTGTCTTCGGAATATCTTTCTCCTGGATCTTCAATTGATGATAACCCGAACGTAGATCGATCTTCGAAAATACCGAAGCTCCTTTTAGTTGATCAAACAAGTCATCAATGCGTGGAATGGGATACTTGTTCTTGATGGTCACCTTATTAAGCTGTCGATAATCAATACAGAGACGCATTGATCCATCATTCTTCTTAACAAATAACACCGGAGCTCCCCAAGGTGACACACTTGGTCGAATAAATCCTTTTTCTAACAAATCTCGCAATTGATTCTTTAACTCTTGCAATTCTTTCGGAGCCATCCGATAAGGTGCCATTGCAATTGGAGCGGTTCCTGGCATTACTTCAATTTGAAATTCTACATCTCTATCCGGAGGTAATCCTGGCAATTCAGCAGGAAAAACATCAGGGAACTCTCAAACTATTGGAATTTCCTCTAACCTTTTCTCTTGAGCTCTTGAATCCATCACATTTGCAAGAAAACCCTGACATCCTTGTAGCAATAATTTCTTGGCAGACATCACTGATATTACATTTGCTAAAGGATTACACATTTCACTGATCACATTAACTTCTATTCCTTCTGGACTCTTCAGGGTTATCTTTTTAAATCTACAGTCGACATTCCCATAATAATGAAACAACCAATCCATTCCCAGAATCACTTCAAACTCGTCAAAGGGTAATTCCATCAGATTAGCAGGGAATTCAATTCCCTGAACCTTTATGGGACACCCCTTACAGACTTTGTCCACCTGAGTACTATGCCCTAACGGATTAGTTACTATCGTCACATTACTCGTAGCTTCTATAGGAATCCTCAACTCCTTTACTAACTTACTTGTAATATAAGAATAATTAGAACCCGGATCAATCAGCACCAATACTAATTTATCATACAACTGAAAAGTACCTGCTATAATAGCAGGGTCATCACGGTCTTCACTTGTCTTTAGATTGTATACCCGAGCAGTGGATCGAACTTCAGGTTGAGCAGAGAATTCAGACGGGTTCCTTCCTCTGCCTCTTCCTCGTCCTCTTTGTGAGGAAGAACCAACTCTTCCAGATGGTGCAGGCTCACCAACAATCAAGGGACAATCCCGGATAAAATGTTCGTCATCTCCGCATCTAAAACAAGTCCCAGCAGCCATACGACAAGCCCCATAATGGTTTTTCCCACAGTGCTGACACTGTCTCCCTTGACTCAGAGTAGATCTCCCAGCACCAGATTCCACTGACTGCGTCTGTTTAGGTCTTGCCTGACTTGCTCCTCTAGCAGACGATGCAACTGATTCTGATCTAGTTTGTGATCGAAATCCCGAGTCTCTTCCCCTTTTTGTTGGTACTGAGCTAGAAGAAGTAGTCGTTCTCTTTGATGTCTGAACTCTTGAGTCCCCAAATCTTTCATTCTGAGCCCTTTCAAGAGCTTTTGCACGATTGATCACCTCCTGGAACGAGGACAAGTTTAATAGTATCAACATTTCTTTAAGTCTAGGGCGCAAGCCCTCCACGAACCACTCGCAAGCATCTTTTTCAGTAGGCACAAGCTCAGCTGCAAACCTGCTCAGCTTATTAAACTCACATTCGTACTCATATACGGAGCGGCTCATCTGCTTCAAATTCATAAACTCCTGCTTCATTTTTCGGATAAACTGATCTCCAATATACTTGTTTTTAAATTCTTCTAAAAATAAAGACCAAGTCAACTGGTCGGTTGACATCCTCATGGTGACGTTCGTCCACCATATCCTTGCCTGACCCCTCAATAAAGACACAGCTCCATCTAATTTCTCCACTTCGGAACAGTGGAGACCATCTAACATGATTTTCAAATCATTCAACCAAAGATCCGCTGACACTGGACCTTCCTCAGCTTCTCCCTTAAATTCGGGAGCTCCTAAACCTCTCAACTCTTTTGCTACATTAATTCTTTGAGTTAGTGGAGCAGAAGGTTGAAGACGCATCAGAATAGCGTCTAATGTTCTGAAGAACGTATCTTGATCTTGCACAGGCACTCCTTGAGATGCATGTTCTTCACCTTGCCTGGCCAGGGCAGGTGAATTACTGCTTTCAGCATGCCTATCTTCTCCCGCTTCACTTCGGGAGCTATTATGTCCGGACATCTAATAAGAATAAACACATTGTTCTATTAGTGAAACAACATACTCATACTATACCAGATCAGAAGTTCTCACTATTTGTTGGCATGTATTCCATTTAAAGACTCTATAGACTCTGGTTTATGCCTAGAATCGGCTAAACCATAGCTCTGATACCATTAAATGTAACACCCCCAACCCGTACCCGACCCGGATATGAGTCAGAGATACTACATTGACTTTAAAACACAACTCTTAACAAATAATAGTAAAATATTTGAACTTATATTAAGAAAATAATATACATATTGTAATATAAGTTTACTAAAATATTCAGAGCATACACAACTTAACCCTTTAATTACATACCAACTGCCATTTACATAACAAAATGACCTACTGATTAAGTTGCTTCTGATCTGGTGGTTACAGGAGTAATGCTGTCAAGCTGCTTAACCTGTCTCGTCTACTTTATCGGATCCTACGTGTGAAACACTCACACGCTAAGTCATCGACTTAGTGAGGCAATGTAATAATAATAACAAAGCAATGTAATGACCATGTCATAATGATATGAAATGAGATGCAAACATGTACTTAATCCATGTAGTCTACATCATCAATATCCATACCTGTAAGCATATTACTTTAGCATTCATGAATTTGTATTAATAAGTTTATTGGCCCATGATAGCATATTGAGAACCTAAGGTATCTGAGTAATGTGAGGTTGTGCACTATGTTGTCACAACAGCTCGTATAAATGCACCGAAGTGCCGCGTAGAATTGCACCGTAGTGCCATATAATGATATACATATAAGGGACCAAGTATCCAAGATTCACACATGTTCCAAGAATATATATATATCCCGAAGGACCGCGTAGAATTGCACCGTAGTGCCATATAATGATGTCCATAAGGACCACATAGAATTCCTTAAGAATCATATACATATACTAAGGATCAAGTATGTGTCTTTCAAGACTTCACACATGTTCCAAAGAATATACATATGTCCCGAAGGACCGCGTAGACCCTCTACCCTTGGCATGCCAACTATACCTATAGTTCTCATCTACATAACATGGGCTTTTACATTTCACGTAGTCTATATCGCGTAGACATGTAAATTCTTACCTTTTCACATAGCTCATAACTTTTCCCACATGGTCAAGTCATATAATGCATTTTATATGAACTCATGTCATGTCTCATAATACAGAATATGCTCATGTACCAAGATATAAAATCTAGACTTATCACAAGTCTAGAATGGAGTATATTTCTATAATTATGCTATGCATATGCACTCACCTATATTTCTTTACCTTTTCCTCGATCGATCCTACTTGTAGATTGTTCCCGAACTCGTATAGGCTCGGTATCTACATAAACATAATTTCCAAGATGATTATCAGATGTCTATGTCTTGAAATTAAGCTTTAATAGCTTACTAATTTAAGGAATTAATAGCTTAGTCTTTCTTTCTTTTCTTCTTTTCTTCTTTTTTTTTTCATGGGGGAATCGGTTCCCCCCCTGGGGGTATCGATTCCCCTCTAGCATACTGGAAATTCATATTCGTTGAGGGGGTATCGGTTCCCCTTGAATGGGTACCGATTCCCCTAGCCCAAAAATCCTATTTTGAGCTCGTAAATCATCTCATTTCAGCTCAAACATACATATTTCACTCTCTTTACTACTCTTAGCTTTCATACACTTACTTAAACTAATTATTATCCATTCAATACCTCTAAACTAAAAAAACTAATCATCCATATAAAATTGAAGAATCTTACTCAAATTCCAACTTGTTCTAATTTCAATTCTATTACCTTATACTTCTTAATTAACTTATTGACAAGTCAAAAATCTTATTCAAACTTCAAAAACTCATCCATCTCAAAATTTCATCTAAAAACTCATTTTCCAAATCTATCTCTAAAACACTTATCTTGTTGTCTTAATGTCATATAAGCTTTCCTTTAGCTTATATAACATCCAAACTTCCATTTCCAATCTAAAAATCAAAGAAACTACCAAGGTTCAGATTCTTACCTTTACTTGCAAGCTTCACGTTTGGAGAAGGAAGAGAAGAAGATAAGAAAGAATGAAGAAGAAATGAGAGGATTCTGGAAACATTTGTTTCCTCCACAAGCCCCACGTGGGTTCTAATATAACCCCATAACATTTTTTTAATTATAATTTTTCCTTACAAATGACCATTTTGTCCTTACATACATTTCATATTTACTAACCATTATTTTTAACTATATAATTATTCTACTTTAATCACCAATTATTGAAACTTTGCAAATTAATCACTAACCCGGCATGGAGGATGTTACAAATATGAGAGCTTGCTTTTACCATAGGCATGATGGCTTGGCATATCACTTCAGAGTCCAAGTTCGGATGATCTTGGTTGACCCCTCCAGCACAACATGTGTGAGGACCGTTGTATAATGTTAGTTCCTATATGTTGGTTTTCCTCTTCATTTTCGATACGCGAACCATCCAATTACATCCATTTTCGCGTCGGGTACAGTAGCATACATATTTTTCGGTCGTCGATCGGTTGACTCTGGACTGAACAGAATTACGGATATTGTAATTTTTGATAGCCATCATCGCTTCTTCTTTGCTTGAAAACTCCATGCCTAAAGATAACTCACCATTATTTATTGATGAGTAATATCCATAGTCACCGAGATGAGGCATATCCGCAAATTCTGGCCCGTACATTGCACTATAATCAGTTTCATACATGTGTGCAGGAGGGTCAGTTTGTGCCACATTTCCTGGAACTTCATCATCATCGGAGTTGAATTGCGGTGATTCTGGGTGAATGAATAGCCCAGTCTCAGTACCATCCGCACCAGGCTCACGAAGCGGTTCTTCTGGTGGAGATGATGGTTCCTCCATGCTCTCCACATTTAGGTCGAAGAACCTACTACTTGCACGCCTTCCCCTTGAACTGGAAGGCATATCGACATTGAGATCGAAAAAGCTCGCAGTCGAATGCCTCCCCCTGGAGCTTGAAGCCATCGTTTCAAATGGAAACTGCACAGATGGTTGCGTCGATGGCATCTCCATATGGTCAAAGAAATTTACAGATGAATGCCTTCCCCTTGAAATGGACGCGGTGTTGCCATACGGATTGTTCGTGGACCCACCTCGGTACATATCGTAAGGAGTTGCGGATGAATGTCTCCCCATTATGGCATTAAAATCATTACACATTATTGTAGTCGGGCTGTCAACTTTATTAACTTGTTCAGCCAGCCCATAGTGTGAGCTTAAAGATTGACCCCGAACAGCACGCACTTGAACAAAATGTGCATACATCTCAATAGCGGCGTCTGAATAATTACTTTGAGCTTCAACCATCATTTGAACATCATCATTGTTCGAAAGTTCGAACGCTGTATAAGTTAATGGCAACAATGATGTTGGAAATATGTACTGCAACGACGACATTCTTCTGTTACTTCCAACATGAATCTTCCTCGAAATCTTCGTTATTAGCTCCTCAAGAGTTATGTTTCTCTTGAATGATATTTTAACACGCTCATTTGATACGAAAACAACGCCGGTTTCATCTTCTCGAATTTCACCATCATAATAAACAATAGCTGAAAGTCGCGCCATTCTTTGAGTTTAAAAGTGCGACAATATTATATATGCAAAAAAAAACTTAAACAAACCTGATTAAATAAATTCATATGTAAATCTCAATGGAGTCTTAGTATACCCTGACCCTTGACTGGTGGAGTCACCCCTTACCTAAACTTTCTTATAAAAAAACAAACAAACTAGCTTTAATGTTTATGTTTATATGTGAATATTGATATCTTAAAAATACTATCACATATTTTGCTTTAAATATATTTGTGACCGATCATCGGTTTACAAATTTATAATACTATTTAAAAAAATCATTAATCATGTTAAAAAACTTTCATTAATATTAGTTATAGTAAAAATTCTTAAATTTTGTTTAAATTTAAAATTAAACTTTTAAAATTTCAATTCAAGTCTTAAAAGTATCTATAGTATTTTAATTAAGGTTTTTTTTACAATATACTTAAGCACTAAATCTTTTATATATATCGCAGAAACAATATATATAAAATTGTAAAATAAATATACAACGACTGCATGTAAAATAGTCCGAAATTGATTGTCTACGTGGAATCTCCTACAAAATTAGCCAAATGAGTTAGTGGGTCGAATTTCAGTTCCCATGTCACTTTCTATTCCACTTTTTAGATGCATAAGAAACAGCTGAGTTTGAGTCGGTTTTTATGGATCTGACCCCTCGTCCTTTAATTCATTTATTTTCAATATTAAAAAATTAATAAATATTTGAAATAAAAATAGATTAATTCTTTTTTATTAATGCAAGCTGATTATAAATGAAATTATTAATTTTTAGATGGATAATAGTTACTTCTATTACCCACAAAAAATAGTCAATTTGGTTTCCCCATTTTTACTGTTTATCAGTGTATGACATATAGAAGATGTCGGTTCTGGGTTCACATGGATGATGTAAAATAATAAGGTATGGCTCATCGAATTTTAATTAAATGGTAATTAATGACAGCCATTATTAAATTAGATAATTAATTAAGATGAGAGAGAGGAATATCAGATTGCCAGTCATGAATTATAGCATTTTCACCGAGTATACTCCCTCCACTCTTCCATTTCATTAATTTTGTCTTTAATTCATTTCTAGAAAATTATTTTTTTAAATTTTAATCATACTTTTTTTAATAATTAAATTTTATAAAATGTGTATTTAAAATCTGTTTAAGTAAAAAAAATTAAAATATTTTTGTATCAATAATAAAATTTTAAATAATAACAAATCAAAGTTAGAAATGTTACCTAAAAAAATTAATGAACATATTTAACGGGATAAAATAAATATTATTTATGCATGTTGCTTTATATAGGCAAAGAGATATCATCGTGACATATGTGAATATGAACATAGATGGTTGACTATCTAAGTATAATAAAGATAGAATTTTTAATATTTATATTATTTTTTATTAAATTATGGTGATTATAAAGTAGTATATATTTTAAATATTTTATATCATTTATCAATAAATGTTCAATTATTCATTGTTGGTGTTGGAACATGTGACCTCTAGAAATAATAATTACTCCTTTAATCACTAAGGTAATTTGGTTCGTCCGTATTTCGATTATGTTTTAAACTTGTAGACACATAATTTCGTCCCATTCTCATTTCACATATTTATAATATATATATTTATGTTTATTCGACGTATATATATAAATGTATATTTATTTATTATTTTATTACACTTGCAGGCCCATTACACGCGCAACCCAAAGTGTATCCCGAGAATCCAACTGCCAAACAAGCTCGCGAATCAGATTTAACTCAAATCGGTTAGGGTTTTGGAACCCTAACCCCATCATTTTGTTTCAGCCATCCTCACCAACACCGCATGAGGTTAACCCGCATCCGAGTTTCACAGCCACACGCCAATGATCCCGAAACGTCCGACAACACCAACTCACCAACAACCCACGAAGACAACAAAGCAACAAACATCATGCATTAGTAATTTTATTCGGACTAAAACTCCTAAAAATAGAACTTATCTCTACTATAAAATCATGTAACTAGACTAGGAGTTGGACACGATTATGAGGCAAAAAAAGTCATTCGAAATACTTACGAAACTAGGAAAGAAATACCAAAAAGCTTTTTGTACAACGTTCGAAGAGAAATACAAGGTAAAGGTCGAACCTTTTTCGGATTTATGTTTGCATGTAGTATTCCTTGACTTTTGATTCGAAAAGAAACAAAAAATAGTGTTTTTGGCCGATGAATGGGGGTGTTTTCGAGATCTTTGTTCATAGATCTATCTCCCAATGCTTATTTTTTTGAAGAAACTATTTTGACTTTTAAAACGGGAAGGGGAAAAGCTTTCGGAGGCGGTCGGCGCCGATCAATGGCGGCCAGCGAGGTAGCGCGGTGGCCAGATTCTGGAAATATCGTTGTGTTCTTCATTTTTTAAGAACAGGCGAGAGGAAAAGATGAACAAAGGGAGGAGCTCGGTTTGAGTTGAAGCAAGAAATGAGGTTTTAAATTATTATTTTTTTGCTTTTATAGTTAGCCCATACTCGATTCCAACCCGCGCGCTGACCCTCCATAACCTAAAGATCCGCGCGTTTTTACTTCTAAAGAGGGAAAATTCGGTTTTAGTCTCCCTGAGTTGCAATTTACTTATTTTGACCCCAAATCGATTCTTCTCAAATTGACCCTTGAATTTGACTCTCATTTCAATTTAATCCTTTATTATTATTATTTTGTATTTTATTTTATTATTTTATTTATATATTTTTATATACCTTATATACATATTTTTTTTATAATTATCATTACTATTATTATTATTATTATTATTATTTCATTATTAACTTATATATTTTACCTTGTTTATTTTTTATTCTATTTTTATTTTTTCTTTTATTTCTTTTATTTTCTTTATTCTCTGTAATTTTTATATTTTTATTTTTATTTTGTTTATCTTTACTTATTTTTATTTATTTATTTGGTTTTTTATTTATTTTTATTTTTTTTATATTTATTTATTTATTATAGTATTATTGGGTTTTTTATTTTTTATTTTCTTTGTTTATTTTTACTTTTATTCCTTTTATTTCCTTATTTTTTTATCTATTTCTGCTTATCTATTTTATTTATTCATTTTCTTTATGTTATTTACTTTAATTACCATTTTCCACTAACACGTTTCTCGACTTTTTAAGTGCACAATTTAAATCAATCTAAAGTAAGTAGTTTGGATCGTTATTTTTACCTTTTAATCTAAACTTTCAACTTTCTTAATTAAAGACAACTGAAAATTACATAATACCGAAAGGGCAACTCAAGGGTGCTAACCCTTCCTTGACTGTAACCGACTCTCGAATCCGACACATCTTTTGGTAAGACGCAGATCAGGTAAGAAATAAGGTATCCGATCAACCCATTTGTTCTTAAAATAAATGATCGGTGGCGACTTCAATCCATTTTCTTAAGTCGAAACCCAATTCCGAGCCCACCAGAAAGAAGGTTTCGACAGTTTGGCGACTCCGCTGGGGACAAGTAAGTGAGTCAGGCTAAGGTAATTTCCTGTTGTTTTTTTAATGAAAAGGGTAAGTTTAAATTTTAAGGTAATTTTTCGATCCTTATTACTTACTTTTGATTATTTTTTTCAAATAAATAGTTCTACTGACAGTTTTCTCAATGATTTCAGCCCTTAAAGTTTTTTTCATCTAAGGCTCTATACCCAAGCTCCAAACCCTATTTTTAAGTGGGGGTAAAAGCGAAACCTTCGTGAGAATTTGTTCTCCGCACAGGCCTAGCAAGTAGCATTCGGGATTCATATACCTTATGTCTTCGTGTGAATTTATTCACCGCACAGACATAAGGGAATGTTTCATCTCGAGTTTAACTTACTCTACATAAGCTTGTAATGGGCTTAGGACTAAGGGTCTGGCAAGCACAAGGGGGCACTAGCAAGGAGAACTCGGGTACCTTTTTAGAACCTAAACCAGAAGACTACAAGGAATTAGAGTTCACCCCAAAACCTCATTTCAAACCCTAGAATGCCTGAATTATTTCATGCTTTATTTTTCAGTTCAAAGCATGTGAACTAGAAATTTATGCGGTTAGGACTTGTTCAAAATCAACTTGCGGGATAGAGATCATGTCCAGGTAGGAATAATAAGCATGTGGGGTAAATATCATGTGGGGTAGGACTTTTATTTTCATGATCGTTTTTTATCTTTACCTTACTAACTCTTTTCATTTTTATTCTCTTTTATTTTCATCTTTTGCATCATTCCTTCAAAAGAGGTGTTGATAAAAAAACATGTTAGTTAAATGTAAATAATTTGCATTAATGGACAAAAGGGTTATAATACAAGAGATGAAAAGCTTAGAAGTCCGACTATGGTCAGAATGTACCGGGATTTATACTATGCACACCAAAAATTGACTTTTTGAGCTGGCAAAGGTTGTAGGGGCAAGACGAGAAAAGGTTATTGACCTGGAGAACTCCTTCAAAGACAACATGCCACTATTGACAGATTCAAGAGGCAAGCTTCGGATAGTTCCTATCGATGGAGGACTCTAATGGCACTTTCGTTAGAAACAGGCTCAGCAGAGAGTAAAAGCCGGAGATGCAGTAATTCGAGACTTTTTTTGGTGCAAGCAGCTCGTCACTTGCACAGTTTAGCCATAGGAGCCGAAACAGTTCGACAGGGTATTCAATCGGTGACAGAAAAAAGATGTAAGATGAATCAACCTGTCAGGGGTTGTTCGGTATCTATACCATCAAAATGTTTTTGTCTCTTAAGATGTAACACTTTTGTCCCCAATAAGGATTATTTATACTAATAGACACATTTTTGGATCAATGTATCGAATATTGCATGCATTATATATTTTAACATATTTTGCATTTTGTTATTTCCATTTATTTACATTCACATTAACTAACAGAAGCATGTCTCCTCGAAAGGAACAAACATTGGATACACCACCTCAAGCATTGGACACACCTCATCCGCATAACACCTGCTTGAAAAAGAAGAAGATTGAAGCAAGAATCACTCAGATCGAGGAGAACATGTTGAAGCTCCAGAGAGAGCTAGAAGATAAAATAAACTAGAGCAGTCTGAGTACTCTGGATACAATCATGAAAAGCCAAGAGTCCTTGGTCGATCAAATTATGGCCAAGTTATCTGGTCTACATCAAGCGAGTGCACCTGGGACAGGTTCATTGGAAGCGGTAGCTAAGCCACCTACACCACAAGTGGTTATCATACCTAGAATCTTACCCGAACTTCAAGGGGACCAATCAGCTGCAAAAGCGAAGACACCATCTGCTGCAAAGATACAGACTATTATATCTAACCCTGAGAATAATCCGGGTTATTACTTTATACTGGACTTGGACGAAGATGGCAAAGCAGAGAAGATGGAGGAAAAATCAAGCAATTGGAGGACCAAATGAAGGTAATCAAAAGAGACCATGACTATCATGGAGTCGATGCTGCATAACTCAGTCTAGTCCCAGACTTAGTTCTTTCTCCGAAATTCAAGTCCTCGGAATTTGAGAAGTTTGACGGGAACAATTGTCCATTCGCTCACATCACCATGTTCTGCTGAAAAATGACATGATATGGAGGAAACGACCAACATGGGTTTATTCCCCAGCCAAGTATAACATAACTCAAGACGAGAAGGGTTATCTGTCAACAAAGACCTTCGAATTCGATTACATTTAGCTCAAAAACACCTCAAATTCGCAGCATAACTCAAGGCTAGAAGTGTTATATGTCAACAAAGACCTTAGAGTTCAATTACACTCAACTCAAAGGCACATCGTTTGCAGTATAGCTCAAGGCAAGAAGGGTTATCTGCCAACCAAGACCTTCGAGTTCAATTACACTTAGCTCAAAGGCCCATCATTTGCAGTATAGCTCAAGGCAAAAAGGGTTATCTGCCAACCAAGACCTTCGAGTTCGATTACACTCAGCTCAAATGCACATCATTTACAGCATAACTCAAGGCTAGAAGGGTTATCTGTCAACAAAGACCTTCGAGTTCGATTACACTCAGCTCAAAGGCACATCATTTGCGGCATAGCTCAAGGCAATAAGGGTTATCTGCCAACAAAAGACCTTCAAGTTCGATTACACTCAGCTCAAAGGCACATCATTTGTAACATAGCTCAAGGCAAGAAGGGATATCTGTTAATCAACACCTTCGAGCTCAATTCCATTCAGTTCAAGGGCATATCCAGTACAACATAACTCAAGGCGAGAAGGGTTGTCTGTCAATAAAAACTATCGAGTTCGATTCCATTCAGCTCGATGACACATCAATCACACTACTTTCCGACTACAGTCGAGAAGAAGACCTGTGTTAGCCTTGCCTTAGTAACAAGAAACTGTTTTTCGATAGTATAACTTAAGTCGAGAAAAGCTATCTGTCAATGAAGACCTTTCGAGTTCGATTTCATTCAGCTCGAGGGCCTATCAACCACAGGGTGGAATCAAAGAATTACTTTCCAGTCGAATTTTTAAACCAAGGTCTTTAAACCGAGAAGAAGACCGAAGCGGACTACAACGAGAAGCCATATTTCGATTCAAATTCTGAGTTATGGCTTCAATCCCACATCATTTCAAGATGGACCCGACTTCGCAACGAATGAGCCATCCGCAACTCAAATCGACAGGGAGTTATTCTTAATTGGAATATCATAATATATTTCCAACTCCACCGAACGAAATTTGTGTCCTTTTATCTTTGTCCTATTTTTCATTCCACTAAAAATGACTAAGAGGGACAACTGTAGACACATAATTTCGTTCGATTCTCATATCACATATTTATAATATATATATATATATATGTTTATTTGATGTATATATATAAATGTATATTTATTTATTATTTTATTACACTTGCAAGCCCATTACACGCGTAACCCAAAGCCCAACCCAAAGTGGAGCCTAAGAACCAAACTGCCAGACAAGCCGCGAATCGGATCCAACCCGAACTGGTTAAGGTTCTGGAACCCTAACCCCATCCTTTATTCCAATAGTCCTCACCAGCGTCGCATGAGATCAACCCGCATCCAAGTTTCATGGCCACACGCCAATGATCCCGAAATGTCCGATAACACCAACTCACCAAACAACCCACGAAGACAACAAAGCAAGAAACATCATATATTAGCAATTTTGTTCGGAATAAAACTCCTAAAAATAGGACTTATCTCTACTATAAAATCATGTAACTAGACTAGGAGTTGGACACGATTAGGAGGCAGAAAAAAGTCATTCGAAATACATATTAAACTAGGAAAGAAATACCAAAATATCCGAAGCTTTTTGTACAACGTTCGAAGAGAAATACAAGGTAAATGTCGAACCTTTTTCGGATTTATGCTTGCATGTAGTCTTCCTTGACTTTTGATTCGAAAAGAAACAAAAAAAGAGCGTTTTTTGTCGATGAACGGGGGGCATTTTCGAGATCTAGCCCCCGGGGTTTATTTTTTAAAGAAACTATTTTGACTTTTAAAACAGTGAGGAGAAAAGCTTTCGGAAAATCAATTTTTTTTGCGTTTAATCGCCGATGACCGGCGCCCGACGAGGTGGCTAGATTCTGGAAATGTCGCCATGTTCTTCATTTTTGAAGAACAGGCGAGAGGAAAAGATGAACAATGGGAGGGGTTCGATTTGAGTTGAAGTAGGAAATGAGGTTTTAATTTTTTTGGCTTTTATAGTTAACCCATACCCTGTTTCAACCCGCGCGCTGACCCGATCCATAACCTGAGGATCTGCGCGTTTTTGCTTCTAAAGTGGATAAATTCAGTTTTAGTCCCCCTAAGTTGTAATTTACTTATTTTGATCCCAAATCGATTCTAAGCCCGATTTTTTTTTTCTGAAATTAACCCTTGAATTTGACTCTCCTTTCAATTTAAACCTTTTTCATTATTATTATTTTATATTTTATTTTATTTTTTTATTTATATCTTTATATACCTTGTTTATACATTATTATTATATATATACATATTTTATTTTTATAACTATCATTACGACTATTATTATTATTATTTTATTATTAACTTATATATTTTACCCTTTTATTTTTTTTATTTTTTATTGTTATTTTTTTCTTTTTTTTCTTTTTTTCTGTAATTTTTCTGTATTTATTTTTATTTTCTTTATCTTTACTTATTTTTTATTTTTTTATATTTATTTGGTTTCTTATTTATTTTTATTTTTTATATTTTTTATTTATTATATTATTATTGGGTTTTTTATTTTTATTTTATTTTTTATTTTTATTTTTATTCCTTTTATTTCCTTATTTTTTTTTATCTCTTTCTGCTTATCTATTTTATTTATTCATTTTTTATGTTATTTACTTTCATTACCTTTTTCCACTAACACGTTTCTCGACTTTTTAAGGACGCAATTTAAATCAATCTAACGTAAGTAGTTTGGATCGTTATTTTTACCTTTTAATCTAAACTTTCAACTTTCTTAATTAAAGACAATTGGAAATTACATAGTACCGAAAGGGCAACTCTAGGGTGCTAACCCTTCCTTGATTGTAACCGACTCCCAAATCTAACACATCTTTTGGTAAGGCGCAAATTAGATAAGAAATAAGGTATCCGATCAACCCATTTGTTCTTAAAATAAATGATCGGTGACGACTTCAATCCATTTGTTCAAATAAATGATGACTGATAACGGATAACGATTGACTAACACCGATGATCAAGGGAGGTGGCGATTTTATAGAGAACCCAAATTAATAAACAAATAAAAATTGTTTGCTTAAATTTAATTTTCTTTAAAGATCAATGACAAAATCGATATACAAACTAAAGTTCAAGTGAAAGAAACAATCGTATCATTATGTCATTGACTATTTAATGACTCGGTATCATAATTGAATTGAAACTAAAGATGAATATTAAAATTGAAGTAATTTAAAAATTAATGAAAAAATTATTCACGACATAAAGTATAATGATATTCGAGGTAATTTATCATATATCTAATTACTATTTTTTGATAACCCTAATTACTGCCGACTGTTAATGATTCTAGATAATAGTGTATACGTTTGCACAGAGAAGGGGTTAAGCATAAACTAATAAATATTCATAAATTATGAATAAATGCTAATTTAATAAAAATTGCATTAAAAATCAAATAGTCATTGAGCTTGTTCAAATTGGTTTTAGATCGAAATTTAAGAAACAAATAGTGGTATCAATTTAGAAGCCATCTTCCCATTAAAACGGTCCTGTTTGTTTTCATCTTGATATGGGGCTAACGAATGCGTCGCATTCACGGATCATGAAGCCAAGTGTGAGAGAAGGATTTGCTGCCTATTTACAGTCCCATCAAGAAGGTTATATATGGTTGAATTTTAGGTGACAAGTCAATTTTTTCAGAGCTGATTATGCACTATTGATTATGTGCAGTTAAGAAGGTGCCCCATACCCGACAGAATTCAAGAAAATACATGAATATGATTAAGGACTGTTTAACTCAACAACTAAGGCGTATGTTGAATTTACTGAGGTGTGAAATCTGTACAGATTTCAAAATGCTGCTTTGAAAGAGCTTTTATTTTTTAAGGAAACTGAAATTTCTGAGCACTTTTTCTTGCAGTTTTTACTGATATTGGACAATCTTCCGACTTGGCGTAATTGGTATGGTTGGATTCACTCGGACAAGGTCTGAAAAACCAGATTGGTTGCATCGTAAAGCTCAATATTAATAAAAAACGGTTGATCAGAAGCTTCAATCTGCTCCTAGAAAACGTCACAGGAAACAATGTAACGCCATTACTGTTATTGTCCTTCTGTGCTAGACTGATTCATAACGTCGGTGGTCGGAAAACTTATTATTTTTATACAAGGAAAGAACAAATACTATAAACCAATTATTTTTCCTATATATTGAGTTTATTACCATGAATATTTTGGACAAAAACCGAATAAAGTGTTTCTTTTAGTATCCCAAATGATCAAAGGATCTGTGTGGGTCAGAAATCTCATTGAAGAGCTATCTCATCAGCAGTTTGATGAGTCAAGTGAAGGCCACCGTGGGGCACTTTTGGACTCAACATTGGTTGTGGTGGTACCAAAGGAAGAAACTGATATACAAACAGCACCGGGTAGTGTTTCGGGCAAATCCATTAGTGGCTCATCGGGGTTCAAGAATATTTGAACCACCTTCCTTATCTTGGGACGTTGTGTAGAATCAGGGTGCAGGCAAGCAAGACCAACCATTAATGTTCTTTTCACTTGTTCTTCGTTTAATTCACTTTCTAGCATTTGATCCACACAGTTGATCAGTTCTTTTGAACCATATGCGTTCCATACATAATCCACAAAGCTGTTTTCATCAATGATACCCTTTGATTGCTACCATGCCGAAGCTGTAAACATCGGATTCAGGTGTAGATTTCCCAATGAAACCTACTTCTGGAGCCAAATATCCTGGAGTCCCTGCTAACATGGTTGTCACTGCGGCATCGTTTTGGAGCAACCTTGCTAACCCGACATTGCTGAGATGAGCATTGAATTCCTCGTCCAACATAACATTGTTTGGCTTAATGTATCTGTGAACGACGGGGTTGCCACTGTCTTCATGGAGATAAAGCAATGCAGATGCCAACCCTGTTAATATCTTGAATCTAGTCTCCCAGTCGAGATGACACTTGCCAATGTAACGGTCGAGGCTTCCATTCGGCATGTATTCGTAGACTAAGAGGAGATGTTCGTCTTCATGGCACCACCCCAAGAGTAGCACTATGTTTTTGTGCCTTAGCCGCTCTATGGTACATATACTTTTCACCTGTATGATCACATAAAGAAAACATAAAAAAACTTCACAAAGATTGTTGTTAAAGGAATAAAATATCGTGTTTTACGAGCAATGACGAAAAGTTAAGTAGATGAGACCTTGTTTCGATGTTGCTGAAATCTTCCTGACAGCTACAATTGTTGGGGGATCATCCTTGAAGCTACCTTTGTAAACACGCCCAAACCCAACAGTTCCAAGCAGATCTTCCGTACTAAAGTTATGAGTAGCCTTTGCAAGAATTGGAGGTGACAATTGGGGCATTTTAATCAGGTTTGGATCGAGTCATTTCGAGTTAGGTAATTTCAGTGCAGATCTAATTCGAGTGTGCGGTAAATCGGATCGGGTATCGGGACGGGTCAATTTTTGGGTCACGTGATTAATGGGTCAGTTGTTTTTCGGTTCGAATCAGTTGATTTTTTGATCGGATCAATATTGGATCGGTTGATTTTTGAATCGGGTCAATATCGAATCGGTTGATTTTTGGTTTAGGTCCAACCTTTAGATCATGTTAACTCGAGTTGAATTGATTATGAGTCTAACCAAAATCAAGTATATATGGAATTATTGATATATTCTTGTAAAAGTATGTCTTCTTCTTTGTTAATCTTATCATTTAAACCTAATTTCAATTCTCAATTATTCAATATTTTGAATTAAACCATCATTTAGAGATGATAAATCGATAATTTGACACAAATATGATCTTATAATTTGTTATCAAATTTTTATATTGATCTCGTATAAAAAGTTTATAATGAGAACTATTTGATAAAGAAATAATTTTTTTATTAAAAATTTTATTTCCAATTATAAATTTAACATTTTTATTAAATTTTAAAAAAATACATAAATTTATTTATTAAGTTTTAGTAGTAACATCAATAAACTTTATATTATTTTTATTATAAATCTAATATTATTTCCTTTGTTTTAATTGTTTTCTATTATTTTTATTATAAATTTAATATTTTTATTACAAATAAGATAAATAAACTTTATGTAATACTGCTTTACAATTAGAATTTTACTTTTATATTCCTCTTAAACTTTCTATTATTTTATTATAAATCTAATATTTTTAATAAATTCTCCATTTTATTTAAATTAATTTTTTATTAAAAATAACTTTTATCGTTTAAATTAAAGTAAACTTCCTTATATATATTCAAAATCAAAATAGATTTCATTATTTAAGTTAAATATTTATATAGAATTTCTTTTATATATTATTTACAAATGCTATATATATAAGTATGATATTCGGATTAAATTCGGTTCAAGTTGCTCTCGAATCAGGTTAAATTCAGTTTGAGTTTCTTTCGGTTCGGGTTAATTTCGATTCGAGTTGTTTCGCTAAATTTGGGATCGAGTATGATTCGGGTATTGGATCAAATTTGATTATCATTTTCGGGTTAATATCGAGTATTGGGTCGGGTAAATCGTTTCAGCTAATCGGGTTCGGGTCAAGTTTGCTAGGTCTAGCAAGCATCTTGTGTGTGAACATGGTTTATCAGGGGACAATATGTTCAGAAGTTCTCAATATCCCAACCTGGTTGAGCACATCAGAATCTGAAGCAGATGGAACAAATGTAATTGCAAGACCCTTGGTGCCAAATCTACCAGCTCTACCAACCTGCAAATAATGATAACCATAGGTTATATTTAAAAAGAAGCAAGATTAGTACGGAAATGTAGTCAAAATAAAATCTACCCTGTGCAGGTATGTATCAGCAGAATCAGGCATGTCATAGTTGATGACAATGTTAACACGTTCGATGTCAATTCCCCTTCCAACCAAATCTGTTGCCACAAGAATTCTTTTATGACCCTCCTTGAAACCCTTGTAACAAGTCAACCTACAAATCACATCATATTAAATTGAGCACTACTCTTCTGGAGGAGAAATTATTAAATGGATTCCTCTCACAATGCCATCCGTGATCCCAATCAATAAGATACATAATTCCAAAGTAACTTCCAAATAGCTACCCACCTTGAAAAAAATATGAGATGAATGGATTTTATTGGTTGGGACCATAGATGACGTGGTGAGCTGAATCCATCTAATAATTTTTTCTTCTGGAGACTCGAACAGAAAAAGAAGGATGATCCTCTAGACAAGTAAGCACCCAATAAATAGACATTGGACCTGCCAACCAAGCCCTAAAACAAGGTACCTAGATTTGGGGTCACAGGAAATAAATAATACCAAGTAAACTCAGAAGAACAAATCAAGTCAAAAGGGATGCTACTTAATATTTGTTTTGCATCTCTCTTATAAAGGGGAGAAAGGGGAAAATGGTCATGTTGCATTACCCAAAATCATCTTAAAACCAATATTCCTTTGTTCCAAGTGCTTATACATCACAGCATCCATTAGCAGAATACACAAAATAAGCAACCAAACAACCATACCCAGAGAATTAACCATGACAGAAAATCTGCTTTACAAACTTTTAATAAGGATCAAGGGTCCTCATGTTGAAGGCCCTTAAGTAATTTATTTTACAAGAATATGAAGTTGGCAAGCCTCTCATTCAAAAAAGGTCAATGTAGAAAGAATAAAAGATGATGCTGATAGGTAAAAACCTTTCTTCCTGGGACATGCTGTAGTGAATGCATATAGATGGAAAGTTGCACTCCAGAACTAACTTGTTCAACTCAGCTGCACGGTTCACACTTTTGACAAATATAACAACTTGGTTGAAGTCCAACGCATCAAGGTGGTCATTCAACTTGCAATTTTTCTCCATCTCACTCAATTTGATGTAATGCTGTCATTGGAAGCATTTTCCTTATAAATATCTTTCAAAAAAATTAAAAATGAGGGAGGGTGAGCTAAGCTTTACAGATACCCGTACAAGACCATGAAGGGTCAACTTGGCTTCATCATCAACATAAATTTCCATTGGCTGAGAGAAACAAATGCCACAGTAAATCATATTAGGGAGCTTTGTCAAGCAAATGGAATCCGGAACAATATAAATTGCACATCCCTGAATTGAGATTCTGTCCATAGGTCTTCTTGCCTCCTTGCAGATTTGTTACTTAGTTACAAAATGCAAGTGCTGCTTTCCCTTTAAAAACAAAGTTTCTATTACATGACAGCCCCTCCATACACCCCAAACAAAGAAATGCCCAACCCTTCTAACCAAGCTCAACTCTAAACCCATACCCATAGCCTAAACAGAGAGCTGAAACAAAACTAAACCAAAATAAAATAAATTAACTCACACAAATCTACTACTTTAAAACCCTACACAGTGCAAACTTGCAAATAGCTGGCTGAAGCAACTGCACCCAAGAAGCAGCCCCAGGAAAGTATATAGAGATGGATCCCCCAGATGTAAAAGTTTACAAAACTATCAGAGGAAGCTGGGCATGAATTAAAAGATACTTCTCAATTCACGTGGTACTTGCCATGGAAAATTACATCTTGCATAAATTTCTTGCAAACAGGGCAAATTTCTTTGCTGAGTGTTGCAGAAAACATCATAACTTGCTTATCATGAGGGGTCATCTTGAAGATCTCCTGCACATCTCTCCTCATGCCTGCAGAAGATAAGAAGAATAAGTATGGGAGGTAACAGCATAAGTAAATTAAACATTGAAAAAATAAAACCCTTATCCAGTTTTTTGTCAAGAAAACCATACCAAGCGATTCAAGCATCTTGTCACATTCATCGAGAATGAAATGCCTCACATTCTTCAAAGAAAGATCCTTGTCTCTTGTCAGAGCCAATATTCTTCCAGGAGTCCCAACAACAATGTGGGGGTATTCATTTCTCAATAGATCTTTGTGAACTTTGATATTGACACCTCCATAGAAGACAGCAACCTTGATATCAGGCAGATAAGTACTGAACCTCTCAAACTCATGACAAATCTACAAGAGGAAAACAAAAAGAGTTGACATATATCATATAACTTGAAGAAACAAAGCAATATTTTATTATCACAAAGCTTTCAACAAAAGATGCAGAACTTGTTCTGACCTGGTAAGCTAACTCCCTTGTATGACATAAAACAAGGGCAATAACTTGTCCTGGACTAGGTTCGATTTGCTGTAGTGTTGATAGAACAAAAACTGCAGTCTTTCCCGTCCCTGATTTAGCTTGGCAAATGACATCCATACCCAATATAGCTTAGGGAATGCATTCATGTTGCACTGGCATAGAACCAAAGAGAAGTGCATCGAAGGAACCTGTGGTAAGTAAAATATAACATCCGTGATCTGATTAATTGAAACTTTATGATAGTGGTATATTACCTGCAAAAATAATGCATCAAACAAAAAATTAGACCAAACAATTATTTCATACAAGATAACATTAAAAATAATCAAACATTATGCATTCAAAACCCCGTGCATGGAAATTAATAACATGATAAACAGTAAAAGAACAAGCCATATATGAACTTTAACTTATAACTATGGCTTTAAATATGAAACTGTATCCAAGGTTAAGTGGTTAACAAATATAAAACAGGGAAGAAGTATCAAGAGTTTGCCTTCCGAAGGGTGCTCAAATCCAGAGTCAACAATGGTACGAAGAAGCTCTGGTTTCAAAAGGAAGTCTCTGAATCCTGAACTGTGGATGTCAACATAGCCCTTACAAATACAAAGAAACGTCATAATTAGAGCGAAATCCCTTCCCCATGGATTATTTACCATAACACACAAAAGTAAAACAAAATATTTATTTAGTCTTTCTCCAAAAAGAGAAAAATTAAAATTATTTCATAAATATTAAATAGCAGTTAAACAAAACAAACGAAAAGTAATGTCTGCAAAGTTTCTCCCATTTATCTGCCATTTATCTGCAAAATAAAAAAAAATGTTAGGGCGTTAAAGAAACGTAAGATCAATAAGAGTTTCAAAGAGAAACAGCTTCGAGAGATTTACCTTCGAGCTTAATTGAAACGGGGAGAAAATATATGTATATTTTAGTGTCGTACTCGTAGCGAGGAAAAAACTGGAGCTTTTTGAGACTGGCCATCATAAACAACAGAAATTTTATTTAATTTCATAAAATACCCTAACTGCTTCTTATTATTTATCATCTCTGACTGCGCTGGACCCATCTGGCTGTTAACCCTGGTTTTTTGGCTCAATATCCTTGTGGAAAAATTAAATGGCCCAATAGACCAACAGAGAATTTAATTTGTAATTTACGGAATTTGCTACAGTAATCATAGAACTCACTCTCTCGAAGTGATGAGTTTCTTTGAAAATAATTTTTTATTGGTCTCATGTATATGGGCACCATGTGGGTCAATATTTTAATATTTTCATAATTTTTCGTCACGTCGACATGATAAATTTAATTAGAAAATATTTTTATATTTATTAAATAATTTAAAAATAAAAAAAATAAAAATCTCATCACGTCGAGGTGAAGAATTTAGCTTTAATTTTAAAAAAATTAATCATTGTTCGACGGACAACTTTTGAATTCAAAAATATTATCTATTGGAACTCATCACGTCGACGTGATGAGTTTCACCATATTTAATTTTAAAAATATTAATTAAAAATAATATTAAAAAACTTAATTAAATAATTTTATTACAAATTAATACAATAGATAATAAAATTTATTTATATTATTTTAGTTCTTGGCAATACTGAAAAGTCATTAAATGATAATGTCATGGGGCTCGTCAAATATGTTGGGCCTTTTGCCTTGATCCTCTTCGTCTACATCTTCGTTTGCTTCTTGAATAAGAGGTGTATTGAACATCACTCCCATTTGAGATGCACATTCGAAATACGATGATAGACTTATGGTATTTGACATTATCATTGTTGTCATTGACTCGACTTGGCTATGTTGTTGATCATATATAATATGATCCCATTCACCTTCAGCCGTATATTCAGTATAAGATGTTTGAGTGCTTTGCATTGGATCCCATGAACGTCCAACTCAATTCGACTTAGTCTCTATGGAAGAATGATATGAAGGATAAAAACTAAAACTGGTCTGAGATGCATAATAATTGGCATAAGCAAAAGTAGAAATAAACGACAAAGATGATGATGATTTCTTCTTCGCCTTTGTGAATTTGGTATTTTCTTGTTCTTATTCTTCCCTCTCTTTTGATGTTTTTAAATATGATTTCCCATTTGCTTCATAATTTTAGAGGTAGGGAGAAATATCGAAATCAAGGTCAGCGGGTGTAATCTCGTAACGTATAAAGACCAAGAAATGACGCTGATTCTATTTCTTAATGTAATCAACATATTTCTTCGACCAATTGTCTTTATGCTTCCCATGCGTATCAATTCTATGGAGCACAACCATATTAAAAATTTGCGTAGGAATCGATTGATGAGATCCAAATTGTTGTAACACTTTATCTGCGGCGTGAATCTCAACAATTGCAAATTGTAGCAAAGGCGTAAGGACACACCACAATTATGACCCTTCAAAAAATCCTAATGGCAATAATCGGTGGATCTCATCGTCATAATATAGGATCCAAGAAAATTGAAAACATTCAAAATAAAATTTAGCATAAATAAAGTGCAAAAATTTAATTTAATTTTAGTAATTTAAAAAATTAATATTTACCGCATGTTGACCGACGATATCGATTCTCATTCGTATATCTTTTTAGTTGCACCTGACAACTTGGTCTCCGTAATTTTATGTCGTCATCTAAATAATATAAAAATTAAAATTACAAAAACTTCAAAAAAATAAATTTAAAAAATTACTAATAAGTAATGTTAAAAAATTACATTGCAGCAAGAGGAAACTCAACCGGGGCTGTTGTAATTGGCATAAAAACAAAAATCGATACTACGCCCAAGATTATAGTAGGACTAAACAACTCACTACATACGTTTTTTGATCCCGTTCGACAATTGTAGCATTGCAAAGTTCTCGGTATAAAAAAATAAAAATCGTCAAGGCCTAACAAGTATTGTGACACTTAGTACAATCAATTGGAGCAGATACACTCGGGTTGCAAAAGTCACCTCTTCGTCGGTAGAGTCGCCTATCACTTTAAATTCGGACTCTAACCAAGTGATCCGTATCCGATACCCATCTAAGACCTCTAATGGTGACATCTTTCCCAAAACTTCGTGAACAATTCTGAATATGTCGAAACTATTGTGCCTTACTACCGCTGCACCATTAACCGGAACACCGAGTTGGTAAGCAACATCTCCCAACGTAATTGTCACTTCAGCACTCGAAAAATGGAAAACATACGTTTCCGACCTCCAACGTTCAATGAGAGTCGTAATCAATATCGGGTTCACTTTAAAACCACGTGAAAACATCATTGGATACAACCTAAATTGTTGCAAATATATAATAATTCACTTATGTGTATATTTAAGACTCATTCATCGTTGGCAAACGCTCCGCTCTTCTGAACCGAGCTCGAGCGAAGAAATATAGACATCATCGAGGCGTAACATTTCATCACGGGTAAACATTTTTCGAAAAATTTTAATTTTTTTCTTAACAAAACACAATAAAAAAACCTAAACCCCAAACACAACAACAACAACAACAACACCCTATTCCCATATGCAATGGGGTAAGGGGGAGGTAAGGTAGTAGGCTGCCCCCAACGCCAGGTTGAGAGCAGCTTCCGTAGAAGACCTCCGGCAGTCAGAAAATTAAAAGATAAAATGCAATGCATGTATAAATAAATAAATACATAGTTGAAACAGCCTTCATATGCAGTCTACATATGCGCGTCTGTAGAAAGTAATCCCTGCAAATAAATCTCTGCATAAAAAGGCTCTACATATAGACATAAACGTAAGATCCGACTAAAATTAAGAAGAGGAAACCTGAAGAGAATACTACACATAAGTCAACGATAGCAAGCAACGAGAAGGAATAAAGTTAAAAGGGTTAAAACCTAAACTAAGGTAGCACTTCTCCGCTACCGTAGTTCTAAGCCTTCAAAAATTACAATGAAAAAAACGTATAAAAAGTAGAAGTCATTGAAATTTCTACAAAGGCATTAAAAGAAGACAAAGATGATACACCCTATGGATGTGACCCACACTACTTGGCTACCCTGGTCTTAAGTCTCCATACTTTCCTATCAGAGGTCATGTCCTCGGTAAGGGCTAAATCCTTCAAATCATATCTCAAGCTGTCTTCCCACTTCCGTCTTGGTCGTTCTCTCCTTTTGGCATCGTTGACTGTAATCGACTCTACCCTCCTGACCGCATCCGACGGTTGTCGTCTAATAACATGCCCACACCACCGTAGTCTTCCCTCCCTCAATTTTTCGGATACAGACACCACCCCCAAGGACATCCTAATAGCAGAGTTTGGTGTCATGTCCCACCAAGTCTTACCACATGCCCATCGAAGCATTCTCATTTCTGCGGCCTCCATCCTCCTTACGTGATCCTTCTTGATTGCCTAAAATTCTGATCCATACAGTTGTAATCTGCCCATTGCAGCTGCCCATTGTGTAACGACTAGAAACGACTATTTTTTTAAAAAAATTTAAAGCAAACTCGTCACCTCGACGTAACGAGATTTGTAGTTTTTTTTTTTAATTTTTTTAAATATTTTAGTATATATAAAAATATTTTCTAACGAGACTCATCATGTTGATGTAATGAGGCCCTATGAAAACATTAAAATATTGGTTAACATGAGACCCATATACCTAGGATCAATAAAAAAATATTTTCAAGGGAATTCTTCACTTGAGGTGAAATTCCATGATTACTATAGCAAATGCAGTAGACTGCAAATTAAAATATCTACTGGCTTATTGGGCTAATTAAATTTTTTGCCGGGAGTATTGGGAAAAAAACCGTTAATGCTTGTGGTCATTTCCCACCCTAATTTTGGCCCAAAATTAAAAAATATAAAGTTACCAAAAAATTAAAACCCCAATTAATTTGCATTAAATATATTAAAATTCTACCAAACATTCTCTGTGAATTAAAAAATTAAAAAAATATTAAAATAATAATTTAATTGAAATTGAAATTCAAGACTTCGACTATTTTTATTTAGTTTCTTTATCTTTGATATACATATATCATTATTTACAAAAATAGATCGAAAAGGATATTGAAAGACAAACGTCTCATATAGTTTTTTTTTTCATTATTCTGGTTCCATCCACGAATCATGCACTGCTACCTGTGTAAGTAACTATACAAACATTTAGGAAAGAAAAGCTGAACTAATTAATATGAATATTTGATTTAATATTATTAAGATTAAATTATTTATATAAAAAGCCAACTCTTACCCCTGTACTTGTGCACGTAAAACGCACACATTGCTTCTGGCAAAGTGGTTGCCGGGAAGCAAAGTTGGGATCTTATTCCTACTTCAAATTGCAATGTATTTTGTCTCTTTCTTCACCCTTTCAAATGAGAGAAAAGCAATACCAAGTATACTTTTGGAGAATATGCCTCGTCGAAATCTTTTTCATCCATTAACCTATCTCTAAGGCAATCACCCTAAACCTCTATTCCTCCTTGCTTAGGAATATGTACAGATTGTGGGTGCATTTTTTTCTGATATTGTTAACGCTTTGCAGGTTAAACAATGGAGGAGCAGCAGCCGGAGCAATATTTTTTGCACGGGACACTTTTTGCAACAATATATGGGATTGATGAGCTACATTATGGATGTAGAGAGAATTTTTGCCTTGGGGTAAGCAAGTATTATTTAGGGACTATTTGTTGATGAAGTTTGAGCTGCATTCATCTTAGGAATAACTTCTCATTTCTTATGTTGTCTGAACTCTTTGAACCTAAATATAAGAGTGTGTGATCCTCCAAAAGTGCTCATATTCAACATACATATTGCACACTCACCTCGAGTCTAGATAAGTCGTACCGATAGACATACATATTTGACATACTGATGGAATTGAATCATTGTGATTTTGTTTTCTTTAAATGGTGGAGACGATGAGCGGGGGCAAGTTCCAGAAAAAATGTCTTGCCAAAGTCAAGAGAACGGTGGGACACCTGCCTTATCCTTTGACGTTTCACAAATCACTTGTGATCTTTTGTGTTCTAAAACATTTCAATAACATATTTTTTGCAGTTGTTAGGTCCACAGCTGTATGCAACAGTCGATCTAGACAAAGCTAGGGTCGCCCGCACCATGATTGTAAGACGTAAAGAGAACTTCCGCATATATTGTGCCCATTTGATCTCACATGTTATATTCACTGTAAAGGATAACAGTCCCATTGGGGCAGTGCTAATAGGCCGAGCTTATTTGCCTGTCAAAGACATAATCGATGGGTCTACCGTGACTCGCGATATTCAAATCCTTGATGAGGAGCAGAAGCCAATACCCGGACAGTCCATAATCCATATTAAGTTGCAGTTTCAAAGTGTCTCCGAGGATGAAAGTTGGTCTAGAGGAATTACAAACTCAGATTTTGGAGGAGTTCCTTTTACTTTCTTTGAACAACGAGCGGGATGCAAGGTTACCCTCTATAAAGATGCCAACATTTCGGATCGTTTCGGGCCTAAAATACCTCTATCTGGAGGGATGACTTACGAACCCCGTAGATGTTGGGATGACATCTTTGAGGCAATTGATAAGGCCAAACACTTCATTTATATAACTGGTTGGTCTGTTTACTCACAGATGACTTTGATTAGGGATCCAAGTAAGCAAAAGCCTGGAAGTGAAGAAGCACTTGGGCAGCTGCTTTTGAGGAAGGCTAAGGAAGGGATGAGAGTTCTTTTGCTTGTTTGGGATGATAGGACTTCCATTGAATTGCTGAAAGAGCAAGGCTTGATGTCAACCCATGATGAAGAAGCAGCTGCTTTTTTTCGGTTTACGGGTGTGCATTGTGTTCTTTGTCCTCGTAATCCTGATAATAAGCGAAGCTTTGTTCAGGGTTTTAAAGTTGCTACCATGTTTACTCACCATCAGAAGACACTAATCGTTGATGGTGAAAATCCGGATCCAGGGTCGGGGAAGCGAACGGTTGTCAGTTTCATTGGCGGCATTGATCTTTGTGATGGAAGATATGATACTCAAGACCATCTTCTATTCGGGACTTTGAACGACATTCATCATGATGATTTCGATCAGCCAAACTTTGTGAACTCTTCGATCAAGAAAGGTGGACCAAGGGAGCCTTGGCATGATATTCATTGCAAACTAGAAGGTCCGGTTACTTGGGATGTCCTTTACAATTTCGAACAAAGGTGGTTAAGACAAGCTCTGTTTAAGAAACATCTCCTATTTCCTAGGAGCAAGCTCGAGGAAATGATAATCCGACCACAAAAGATCCTGCCTTTAGATCACAGTGAAACATGGTGTGTTCAGTTGTTTTGATCCATCGGAGCTGTTGTTGGCTTTCCTGAAGAAATTGAGCTAGCGAAGAAACTCGGCCTTATCAGTGGGAAAAATACCTTCATCGAGCAAAGCATTCAAGATGCTTATATCAATGCAATACGCCGAGCAAAGAACTTTATTTACATTGAAAACCAATATTTCCTTGGAAGCTCCTTTGGTTGGACTCAAAGGACGTCAAGGATGAGGACATCGCTGCTCTAAATCTCGTACCAAAAGAACTGTCCCTAAAGATCGCAAGTAAAATAGAAGCAGGGGAGAGGTTCTCAGTCTACATGGTGATTCTGATGTGGCCAGAAGGTGTACCAGACAGTGGTCCAATTCAGGCAATCTTGGATTGGCAAAGGAGAACAATCGAAATGATGTATCGTGAATTCGTGATGTTGCACAAGCCCTTCAAAACAAGGGTCTAAACGCACATCCCCGAGACTATTTGGCGTTTTATTGCCTAGGGAACCGGGAGACAAAGAAGACTGAAGAGTATTCACCTAAAGAGAAACCAGAACCTAATTCAGATTATGGCAGAGCTCAACAGTCACGCTGGTTTATGATCTATGTTCATTCAAAGATGATGATCGGTATGTAAGGAAACTCGGCATAGTTTTAGTTTAAAAGAAATCTCCTGACCTTTTATTTATAGCTTCTTATTGTTGTTGTTCTTCAGTTGACGATGAATACATTATCATCGGATCTACCAACATCAATGAGAGATCAATGGCTGGTTCCCGAGACTCCGAGATTGCAATGGGAGCATTTCAACCACACCATTTAGCTACTACTCAACCCGCTCGGGGTCAGATATATGGTCTTCGTATGGCTCTTTGGCATGAACATCTTGGACATCTTCATATCTCTTTCACTACTCCAGAAACCAAGAATTGTATCATGGAAGTGAATTCTATTGCTGAAAGAAACTGGAATGTGTACACAAATGAAACGTTTGACGAGGATCTCCCGGGTCACATGCTTCGTTACCAGATTAATGTTGGAGAAGATGGCTCAATTTCATCACTTCCAGAGGCTGAAACATTTCCAGACACCAAAGCTCCCGTCCTTGGCAGCAAATCAAACATCCTTCCTCCAATTGTTACTACTTAGTTTCATTGATAGCGGTCCTTCTGAAAAAGAACATTATTGGATTTATTAATTGAAATGTAATTAATATATAAAACCATAAAACTGATTAATTTAGGAGGCAACAAAAAGAGACCATAAGAAAACTGAAAGGGAGCCTTTCAACTTTGGTAATTAAAACACCTGGAAACCAACCGCTTTCCAGGAACAAGATTTACGTTTTCATCACGAAATATCCAAATCCATCTCTAAACATGCCGTTCCTAAGATGTTAATTTCATTTCTTTCTTTCTCTCTAAAAGACCCTTTTTCCCCTTTCTTAGTTTCATTTTCCACGGAAGCTTCCAGGGAAAAGATTTGGAAAATAAAGGTATTGCCTTTTTTAAAAATTCTAGCAGGAATTCAAGTAATTTCTTTCCTGGAATTTTGGTTTCTACTTTGGGGGTTTTAGATGCAACCTTCTGGTTACCTTCCAACTTGGATCTCTACCGTTTTTGCCTGCATGAGGTCAATTCTTCTGCATTTCCTTTTCTATTGCAAGGAATAGAAGTTTGTACTTTTAAGCTGTTCATTTGAGTGAAATATTATCAAATCTGACTCTTAAGCTTTCTTGGTTATAAAACAAAGTTGTTAATGCTTCGTTTGTGTAGTTCAAGTTTGTTTTTTTTCTTTTGGTAAGGAATCTTGGGTTATGTTTAGTGCTTACTTGTTGTATAAGGGAACTATAAAATGAGACGTACAGACTAGGGGGAACGGTTTGGGGGACTTTTCGATTTTGGGGGAATTCTTTGCTTGAAGCATTGGGTACCTGATTGCATGACACGAGTTTTTGTTTTGCTTTTGGGATTTGGGGTTCTACTTCGGGAGGTATGGATCCTAGGTGTAGCCCAGACTGAGAGATGTTCAGGCAGAAACCATTTTGTTCTTTTGTTTTGTTTTCTAGAGCATTTTTACGTGCTCTAGCACTCCGGCTAATGGAAGCACTCAAGGCTAAATGCAAATCTCTTTTCAGTGTGAGGAACTACTTTTCTTTCTCATGTTTTTCTTTTGTTTGTTTTTTAAATGGACTAGGTTTGCATTTTTCTCAGAATTTACTGGGGTTGTCCATTGAATTGTCCTATTCTCTTCTTCTCTGCTGGATTGTTCTTCAATACAATATAGTTTACAAGTCCTTTCAGATTGGCAACAAAAATTACACTGTTTCCAGTAATTCTCTGTTAGTTTTGTTGGCGTTTTTGTTGGTCCCAGTGGGGTATTCATCAATAACCACTTAAATGGACCCAGCCCACTCACCTGCTGTCTCGTGGCCCCATTTGTATTATCAGAGAACACACGCAACTCACGAGAACATTTACTACTTTTACAGTTGTGAAAAGACAAAACACCAAATTACATGCATGAAAAGGATGTGGGTTTTTGAAGGTTAAAATCCATGGTAGTTTACCTTCTAAGGTGTGTTGTTTTCGTGTGGGGAAACCGTAGGAAACTTCCTGATCACCAGACAATCTAACCCTTGATTCAACTAAAGCAACTTGACTAAATGTGTTTCACATTTAACTTGATAATATGACAATAACCTAAAGAATTATGTAAGTAACTGATAACATGGCTGCTGACATTCAAAGTGGGATTTGCTGGCCCCACAACGCACCTAGGGATGGCAATGGGTCGGGGCGGGTCGGGTCGGGTTTTTGGGCCACCCGACCCGAGAAGAAAGGGTTTTTCACCCGTGACCCGACCCGATCCGACGAAATTAAGGTTTCACCCGACCCGACCCGGCCCGAATATATGACTTAGAAACCCGACCCGACCCGACCCGACCCGACCCGAAATAATAATAAAAAAAATTTTATTCAATGAAAACAGTGACTTAATTGAAAAAAATTATATATGGAGGGACATTATTGTAATTATCCCTAAATATATAGGATAAAATTATATATATTTTTCGGGTCGGGTCGGGTCGGATTTTTTTCACCCTAAACCCGACCCGACCCGAACAGTACATTTAAAAAAACCCGACCCGACCCGAACCCGATTTTTTTTTAAAAAAAAACCGACCCGATCGGGTCGAGTCGGGTCGAAACCCGTCGGATTCGGGTTGAGTTGCCATCCCTAAACGCACCATTCTTTTTCTTTGCCCTCCTCTCAAGCAAAACAAAACAAATGGGCATCCTTTCTTTTCTTTTCTTTTCCTCGGTTCAGTTGGGGCAAATCACCCTCGTCTTCAACTACCCCATTAACCCAACTTTTGTTTCTTTTTAAAAATTAGGGTAAACTAGTCCAATAGTCACTAATTTTGGGTAAGTTTTCATTTTCACCATTGATGTTTCAAAAGTCACAAATCAATCACTAACATTATCGTTTGTTACAAATTGGTCACTTACCGTTAACAGGCATGACGGAAAACACATGTGGACCGTTAATAGCCATTAACATGCTTACTTGGATGGTATAATTACACAAATAGATTTAGTCTTCCAATCAAATGATGACATGTGTCATCACAGGTGTGTAACCAATGACACATAACACATCTTGATTCGTAGGTAAATTTATTTAAATTTATTAAAATTATGATCAAATTAAAAGAATATATAAATAACATGGACTATTTTTGTAATTATATCATCCAGGTAAGCCTGTTAACAGCTATTAACGGTCTACGTGTGTTTTCCGTCACGCCTGTTAACGACGAGTAACCAATTTATAACAAACGATAACGTTAGTGACCAATTTGTAAGATAACAAGCAATTCCCTCGACGTAATCAATGAAAAAAATAAAAGGACATAGAAGGAGCAAGCAACTGGGATATGCTTCACATGTACTTCCAACTTTGATGAGTTGGCCGAATTAAAAATTTTATGTTATTTTAATAATTAGGTGAAGATTATTATAAAGAAAGAATTGGGAATTTTCGGATTATAAGTGGTCACCAAATTAGGTTAAAATAATGTTTTGAATTACTGAAATTTTAGAAATTATAAAATAATCATTAACTTTTTAAATGGTTATAAAATAATTATTAAATTTATAATTGTGTTATAAAATGATCTTTAAAATTATCAAAATTGTATTACATTTTGTAACATATAGTGATTATTTTATAATAATTTGATAAATTTAATAATTACTTTATAATTTTTGAAACTTTAATATCAAAAAGATCATTGTAATATAACTGAGTGACTATTTATGTACTTTTACCATATTTTAATATAATAGTGCCCTCGTGGATATCATGGCTGATTTTTAGTCCAAGTGCTTGTTTCAACTTTCTATAATAAAATATATAAAACAACATAGGAAAACAATTCAAGCATTATGTTTGTTAATTTATAAAAGTTTATGCAAATGTACGTGCCGTGTAATTTTAAGGAAAAGAAAATTGAATTATTATTATTATTATTATTATTTTAAAGAAGGAAGAAATTTAACTAAAACAACAAAAGAAAGGGGACCTTAATCTTTGGTCAAGGAGAGTGTAATATATAAGAAACTGGTTTTCGTTTTACTAAGATAACAGGTCAGGTTTGGAGATCTCTGAACATCATCATTGTAGTCATGGAAGAGGTGGAGGTTACTGTAAAAGGATCGAGCATGATATACCCTGCTTAACATACTCCCAGAGAAACACAATGGATTTTAAATTTGGACATGGTGATGCCAACATATCATGTCCCTTTGGTCTACTTCTACAAATCAATTCTACAAATCAAATGGCTCCTATGATTTCTTTAAACCACAAGTGTTTAAGGAGGCTTTAAGCAAGACTCTTGTGCCATTCTATCCTATGTCTAGGAGGCTGGGATGTAATGAAAATGGTAGACTCGAAATCATATGCAACGCAGAGGGAGTTTTGTGGGTAGAAACTGAGACTACATCGGCGGTGGATGATCTTGGTCAGTTTACTACAAGCCCAAAACTGCGGAAATTCATCCCCACAGTTGATTAATCTGGAGATACTACTTCTTACCTTGTGGCCAGTTAAGTGTGTTGGGAAATAACCGAGTAATTTCCCATTAACCAGATTAGTGAGAATGCGAAATAAAAGCAGAAAAAATAATACCCAAAATTGATAACGGAGTTCAGCCAATTATGTCTACGTCTCCGGACTGCTGCAGATCTTTTATTGAAGAGAGAAAATTTACAGGTGTTTACAAAACACTCACAACTCACAAAAAAGCTCTCTAGTATTGGGAGAAAGAAATGATTTGAGATGATTTTGAAGCTAAATGAGCTAGGGTATTTATAGTTGAAGCTCAAGGACTAATCTTATAAATATTCTAAAGTGTGTATGGGCTAAAATGCAATTTACCCTATTTCTATTTTCAACAAAAACAACACCGAAATCGGTGCATTAAATCACCGAAATCCCCAACCCAAATTGTTGAAAGTTTTGGCCTACTTGCTTGACTTTTCATGCATGACTTTTCAACAATCTCCCACTTGAAGACTGATTTTAATATGTCTTTACACCTCGATCAATGCAACATCACTTCTGGTCTTGTTACTCTAGCATGCCAACTGAAGCTGAACACAACTTCAGTTTGTCCGTGGTTACCTTGTCCCTCAAAGTCTTGGCTCCCTTCGACTCTTGTCCACTAGTCTTTGAAGGATTGTTCCTCACTTGAACATCCTCGGCAAGCCCCTGCTTCGACCATTCTCCTAAGATGGTCTCTAAAGCCATGTTCTCTACACGAACATGCTCGACAAACTCCTTGGACACGAACACCTCTTCTTGTACTTGGCTTCTACTCGTCTTGGCAGAAATGAACCTTATTGAGCCAACTCTCAATGCCTCTTCGATCCTGGGTTCATCCTCTTCTCTGAACAACTCAATCTTGGGTTCATCCATCACCTTGGATGACTCGGCTCCCCTCGGGTAATTTTGTAACACTTCTGGCATCTTAAGTCTACGCCCCCTCGTTTGCTCGACTCTTACCATCGGCTTAGCATCTTTGGAACTCGTACTTGTGCCAATACTGCACATATCTTCCCCAAACTCACCATCTGGTTTATCATTGAGTGGATTTTCTCTGCCACTCGAGGAACAACATTCCTCATCCTCTGACTTGCCTTCATCACGGAATCTCTTGCCGCTACCCTTGGCTTTCGACTTTGCTTTGGAAGTCTTGTTCTTCTTGACTTCAAATTCTTTGATGAACTCAATGTTTGTCAAGGCTTTAGACAACTCCTTAACTTTCATTCGCTCCAACACTCTCTTCTCCTATGGCTTCAATCCGAACATGAAGGTGAAGAATCCTTCTTCAGTCAAACTTGGGACTTTGAGCATGAGTTTTCTGAATTGACTCACATACTCCTTAAGTGTCCTTTTATGCCTGAGACGCCTCAACTTGGACCACGCCTCCATCATGGCATACAATAAGCAGACTTGCTCACTTTGCACCCTCAGCTTGACGACTTTATCTTTTGCTATCGCACCGGGTCCCTTCTTGTGCTCGACTGCTTTGACACCCGCAGTCTCGTCACATTTTGATCCTGGGTTGACTACTTGAGAACTTGTAGTCGCATCACTCTTGCTCCTTGATTCGGCTACCTTGGAACATGTAGCCTCACCAAGTCTTTCCCCCATCTTGATTACTTGGATACTCGCAATCTCGGGCTTTCTTCCGGGTTCGGCTGCTTCAATATCAACAGCCTTGCCTCGTCTCGATCCTTGCTTGTCCGCATTGATCACATCAATCGGGCCAAGTCTTTTTCCTGGCTTGGTAGCTTTAGCACTTGCGACCGCGCTAATTCCCGCTACTTCTCCTTCTTACATCCTCTTCATGATGGTTGTAAGGCGACGCTTCTCGGGACATTCTCTAATCAAATGAGGACCATCACAGAAGTAACACTTCAATTTTTTCTTGCTCCCCTTCTTCTTTACACCGGACTTAGCCTTGCCATTCTTTCCCGATGGCATTCCTTGGCTACGAACAGTTGATGGCTCACCTTGGCCATTCGAAGAGCTTTCTCTACCATATCCCTGTTGCACATTTTCCCAGTCTTCCCCACTGTTGCCATTATCTCTAGGCATGGGCTTGGACGACACATCGCTACTTGGCTTATCACCTGCAAGCTCAGTCAGCTTTCCGGCAACAATTATGGCCTCCGAAAGTCTCTGGGCATCACTTTGCTCTCCCTCGAGCATCGCCCCTGGTCTAAGTCCTTCCAAGAAGGTTTTGAGCACATCCCATTCACTCATTGCTCCCTTGCATATGAGCAGCTCCCTCTTGAGCGCATCAACTTCGTTTCTCAAAGACATCGCTCCCACTCGAATCTGGCTTCTTTTGGATCATTTCTGACAATTCTTGCGAACCACCGTGTATTAGAACACCTCCGTCGATAAACTCGTATCGCCGACAAAATTTTACTATTCATAAAATTCACTATTCACATGAATAGTAATCTCACAAAAAAAACCGATAAAATTAACCACCAAAAGCTCATGATACCAGTTGTTGGGAAATAAACCGAGATAATTCTCTATAACCAGATTAGTGAGAATGCAAAATAAAAGCGGAAAAAATAATACCCGAAATTGATAACGAAGTTCAGCCAATTATGCCTACGTCTCCGGACTACTGCAGATCTTTTACTGAAGAGAGAAAATTTACAGGTGTTTACAAAACACTCACAACTCACAAAAAAACTCTCTAGTATTGGGAGAAAGAAATGATTTGGGATGATTTTGAAGCTAAATGAGCTAGGGTATTTATAGTTGAAGCTTAAGGACTAATCTTGTAAATACCCTAAAGTGTACAGGGATTAAAATACAATTTACCCTACTTCTATTTTCAACAAAAACAACACCGAAATCGGTGCATTAAATCACCGAAATCCCCAGCCAAAATTGTTGAAAGTTTTGGTCTACTTGCTTGACTTTTCATGCATGACTTTTCAACAAAGTGTTCACTGAGCAAGGATCTGAAAAACTATTGTCTTATGTAGCTAATGATTGTTACTTGGACTAGGGGTCAGCTAAGAACTTAAATTCTGTTGCTTAAAACAAGCTTATTTGTGTATATGTTTTGTTAGCTAATTACATTTAAATTCGGTGAAGTCTGTCTTGGAATTGGAGGTCACCACACTTTGATGAATGGCACAACAGCCTTTTACTTCATTAATAGTTGGGCGGAAATGGCAAGAGGCTTGTCCCAAATTAGTTTGGCACCACTTATTGACCGAACCCTTATCCGGGCAAGAGTGCCTCTAAACTCTAGTTTTCATCATGTAGAATATGACCCACCTCTTCCCTTAATCAACTCTGTGGCATCACTTGCTCCTAATCCTAAACCCTCATCTGTATCTGTTTTTACCATCACACAAAACCAACTTGATACCTTAAAAGCCAAGTCAATCAAACACGAAAACAAAACCAAGTACAGAACCTACCCTATCCTAGCTACATACATATGGCGTTGTGCAAGTAAAGCTCGAGGGCTATTATATGATCAACCAACCAAGTTAAACATACCAACAAAAGGGGGGTCTCAGTCTCCATCCTCCCCTCCCATCAAGCTACCTGGGCAATGCAATATTCACGGCTTCATTGATTGCTCTATCCGGAGTTCTCCAATCAGAACCATTTATAAACACGGTAGCCCGAGTTCATGGAGAATCGAAAAGGATGGACAATGAATATCTAAGATCAGCTCTTGACTACCTAGAAACACTGTCAAATATAACTGCTAAAAGAAAAAGAGCGGAAACTTTTCGGTGCCCAAACCTGAATGTCATCGATTGGATGAGAATGCCTATGCATGATGCAGATTTTGGATGGGGTCGTCCAATATACCATGGTCCGGAAGACATTTTGTATGAAGGACAAATATACCTACTATCAAGTGCAACAGTTGATGGGAGCTTGTCACTGATAACATGCCTAGAGACCTCTCAAATGAAACTTTTCGAGGAACATCTATACGAAGGCTTGGTTTGACGAAACAAAGGCTTGGTATAGTTATAATCATGTATGACCAATAAATCTTATGTTTCTTTCTTTGTTTTTTTAAATAAAATTTTTGGTTTGAATCCTGTTTATTTAAATTTTACCGCCTTAAATCCCTATTTCTAGTTTGAAGCACTGTATATCATCCTAAACACTACATGTAACAGTTTAACCTTTTGTGGATGTTATATTAGTTGCATTTTCACCATCAGTTTCAGCCGGTAGAGGAAGCCATCTGTTCAGATGGTTCTTCCATTTCAAGAATAACTTTTGTGGAAACAAAGGGATGTGTTATTTCTCTCTTGTGCAGTGATTCTTCTATAGACTCTACTTGGAAAGGAAAGTTCTCCTTTGCTGGTTAAAAATGTGGTACATCTTTTGACGTATGCAAACCCTAGCTGGCAGGTAGAGATTGCAAACGGGTCGTTTATATCAGGTTCGGGTAATTTTGGGTTGGGCTATTTTTAGATCGAGTCTACATTTGGTTCAAGTTGATTCATGTCAAATCGGATTTGATATAAATTTATGGTAAGTCATATCAGATTAGATATTAAGACTGTTCAATATTGGATCGAATTAATTTTAGATCGAGTTAATATTAGATCGATTGATTTTCGATTCAATATCAGAACCAACATCTAATCATCTATTAAGAATTAACTTTAGTTGGTTTAAAATTGTCATTTCCATTCCAAAAAATTGAAGGCTATAAATTGAAATATTAAAATTTTAAATATTGATAAATTAATATCAAATTTAAAATGTAAATTTATTTGATATTTATTTTAAATTAAATAATAAATATAATTAAACTGTTTGCTGACTAATTAACTAAAAATTTAGTTTACAAAAAACCATCATACGTATTATCTGTTATATTTAAAATCCAAAACTCTCTTACTTTCAAAATATTTATACTATTTAAAATATGCAGGTAAATTATTTTAAAAAATTTGAAAATTTCAATTTACTGCTTGGCAAAATTGTGTATGATATTCCAAGTGGATGTGGTTGGAATTCAAGATATGAAAAATGTATATGTGACAAAGGTCAAGATGGGGGCATCGATCTCTTTCCATTGTCAACATATCGCAAGTTGATATATTTAGTTTTAGAACAGTGGGTGGTGCTTTTTCAATTAAATTAATATTCACGTACCAAAGATCGTAAAATATTTAAATACTTATTAATAAATAATTTAAAATTTTTAAAATAAATATTACCACTTATAAACACATTAAATTAATAAAAAATAATATTCACGTATATTTTAAGCTGTACGCTTTTTCACCACTTTTTGGTTTTAATCAAACCGAATAAATGTGTAGGGTACTACGGGTCCTTACCAAATCTTCTAAGTGGGATTTTGTTGGTCCACAGAATTTGTTACACCACGTTACATTTTTGAGAATCATATTTCAAGTATAATTTGGATGTACTTGTATAAGTATAATATATTCAATTATTATAATTTACTTTTTTGTTAAATTAAATGTAATTATAAATTTTCAATCAATTTTTTTAAACTTATTAAGAGATAATAAAAATTATAAAAGTAATGAAAGAAATAAAAATAAAGATAAATAATTACATTTTTCATATAATTATTTTCTAGTGTCGAACCTACTTTAAAATTAATAACATTTACACTAAATTTAAAACTGATTATTTATTAATCGATTAAATCACGGGTAGAATAATAATAACTACCATACAATTTATAGATAGTCTCTTCCGCTTGTAATATATACTGTTTTGATTCACTGTCTAAAATTCAATACGTTTTTATTTTGTTACATATGATATTAACCCTAAATAGGGGTCTTCGTTTAGTGTAATGTGCTGTGATGACAAATATAAAGGAAACCGAGTTACTTGGGGTTAGCTTTGCGTAATTATGGGTTCCAATTTTCATGCTATATACTAATTGATTATCCTTAATTCACGGAGGATTATCTTTGGATATACAACTGGATTCGTCAAAGATTTATATGAAATTTCAACTAGAACAAAACTATAATACCTTGTACATGTATTATATTAATTATTGGTTAATTTAATAAAATAATCAATACCACTAATCAAACAATCTTAGTGGTGAAAGAGTCGATGTTAGTCCTTAAAATTCCAGGTTTGAATACCATGAATCAATGACAGATCATAAATTTAAAAATGGGTGACCAACTTTTAATACTCCTTTTGTTTAACAAAATAAGTATGCGAATTTTCTTATTTTTTCTTTTTCTCTTGACACTTTGAACTAAATTTAATAGCTTATCCAAAATAATGAGAATGTAGTGTATCCGCCCCTATCATAAATGTCAGGGGTTTGAGCGTTTAATATCGAGTGATTGAGACTTATCTTTAAACAAATATTATCGCGTATTTACTCCCAAATTAATAAAAAAGGGTTAACTACACTAATGATCACTTATGTCTGTGTTTCGTCCACTTTTGGTCATTGATTTAAAAAAAAAAAGATATAGTCACTTTCATTTTTATTTAATTAAGATATGTTCACTTTCGTTTTTGTTTAATTAAGATGTGGTCATTTCGAGTTAATTGCTGTTAACAATTAATAAAATATATGATGTGATAGTTGATATAATCACACATTTGATCCTTTTTATTTACATATTCTCTCAATTTAATCATACTTTTAAATAAATTTTAACTTTAAAATATATATTTTTAAATGAAAATAAAAATAAAATATTTTTAAATTAAGTTAATAATAAACTACATTTAATAAGTTAATATAAAAATATTATGAATTTAAGTATTTATAAACTAGGATATGAAATATATACACCAAGTTATCTACTTTAGACCAAGCAATGGTTTTGGCTTAATGGTTGGATACATGTTTAGTTTCATAAGTGACTAAGGTTTGAATTTTTTGGCCCCAATTTGCTTTCCTTTATTTTCTTTCAACTTGAGGGGGACACATGTTGTAACACCCCAAATATCAGTTCAGGGACTTTAGTAAAAAGTTTTAAAATTTGAGGATTTATTTGAATAAATTATATAAGATGAGAAAATGATTTGGAATAATGTTTTAGACTAAATTGTAACAATAGATGATAAAGAGAGCATTTTGGTCTTTTAAAAGAAAATGAATTTAAAATTTATTTTTATTTAGTAAGGTATTTAAGTAAGGGAAAAGAGGAAAATAGGTTAGTAAAAGCCATCTCTTTTCTTCTTCTTTCCCGTGGAAAAACTCTCATTCATAACCAAAGGTAAGATTTCATTTGGCTAGTTTATTATTTCATTTTTGGTTGGTTTTTGAAGCATTGAATATTATAGAGGCTTAAGGAAGGATTAAATAGGATCAAACCTAAGAGATGGATGAAATATTGAAGATTTAAGAAAATGGGTTTTGTAATGATATGTTATGATATGAGTGTTTATTGATGTTTACTAGTAGATTTGACTTGTAAAAGAAGTAAATGAGAGATTAGAAGCATTGGATGAGTTTAAAAACAAGTTAGAAAATGTGGTGTGATTTTTAGATTCAAATGATCTTGAGAGATTTTAGATGTTTTAAGTAGCTAAATGAAGGAAAGTTAGTAGGGATAAGTAGAGAAGAGTTTAATAGTATTGTTGGGGGTAAACATAAGGAAATTTGACCAAATATGGGTAAAATTCAGGCTGAAAAATGGAAAATCTGGGTAAGGGTATCGGTACTGATAGAACAGTACTGATACTATAGGCTTAAAATTGGAAGAATCAGCTGAGTAGTATCAATATTGATGCAAGTAATATCGATACTATGAAGAAGGTATCGATACCATTGATAACAGAATGCGGAAATGGTATCGATATCGTAATAAAGTATCGATACTATAGTATAGTAGTATCGATACCATGGTAAGGGTATCGATACCATAGTATAGAAGTATCGATACCATGGTAGGGGTATCGATACTATTGAGCCAAAAATTTTAAGACAGGCTGAGATTGTTATAGAAAATTTAATAATAGTACTTTTGAGTATTGTTTAAGTATAAATGTTAGGGAGTATACTAACAATTGATATTGTACATGTCTTTAATGGATGCTTGAGTAGATCGAAATCAAGCTCCCGAGTAAAGCAAAACGAAAGGCAAATGCAAGGTAACAGAGTAATCAAAAGTACGTTTTGGATATAATAGCGAGGCAAACCAGGTGAGTGCATTTATTATGTAATTATACGTTATGGTAGTCATAAATGTATGTTGCTTAATATATGTATGGTGATTACCAAATGTGCATTGTGTGTACAAAAACTAAGAAATTTATAATAAGTTTATGAATTTCCGTATGGGCACTTTGTGTGCAAAAACTAAGAAATTCATAATAAGTTTATGAATTTCCGTATGGCACTTTGTGTGCAAAAACCTAAGAAATTCATAATAAGTTTATGAAT
This sequence comes from Hibiscus syriacus, assembly GCF_006381635.1. Classification (NCBI taxonomy): domain Eukaryota; kingdom Viridiplantae; phylum Streptophyta; class Magnoliopsida; order Malvales; family Malvaceae; genus Hibiscus; species Hibiscus syriacus. The sequence continues at coordinate 2,092,670 of NW_024061944.1, read as the reverse complement.
TTCCGTATGTGCACTGTGTGTGCAAAAACTAAGAAATTCATAATAAGTTTATGAATTTTCGTATGGACACTTTGTGTGCAAAAACAAAGAAATTCATAATAAGTTTAAGAATTTATGTATGAGCACTTTGTGTGCAAAAACTAAGAAATTCATAATAAATTTATGAATTTCTGTATGGGCACTTTGTATGCAAAAACTAAAAAATCATAATAAGTTTATGAATTTCCGTATTAGTAGTGGGTGTGCAACCCATGTAAATTATAGTAATGTTTGGGAAATGACTGTATTGGTACTATAGTGTGTATAATGAATTTATGAATTTCTGTATGGGCACTTTGTATGCAAAAACTAAAAAATCATAATAAGTTTATGAATTTCCGTATTAGTAGTGGGTGTGCAACCCATGTAAATTATAGTAATGTTTGGGAAATGACTGTATTGGTACTATAGTGTGTATAATGAATCGAAAGAATTAATGGATATTAGTATTGTCATGATATACATATGTTTAGAATTTCGCTTGTGATTATTTATGGCTTACTAAGAAATTTTTTAGCGTGTGTTAATTTCACGCGTAGGTTTTAATACAAGCGGAGTTAGGAGATCATCGGATATCAAAGCAAGTGTCACCTCTTCAGTAACAGTACGACATCCATGTCTACTTTTGATGATTTAGTTGGCATGTAATAGTAAAAACACTTTGAAAAGTATTTGATTTAACATGATGTAAAATGAGGAAATATTTGAACATTACTTTTTGTTATCTACGTAAGTTTAATGCATGTTTTATTATTATTAAATTATAAATATTTTATAAAAGAAACAAAAAATTTTCGGGTTTCAAAAGATAAAATACTTTAAATGTGATGTGACATCGGTATCTCGTGTACGGAAAGGTTTACGGGAGATGAGTGTTACATTTATTGGTATCAGAGCTACATGTTTAGCCGATTCTAGGCCGAATCAAGTGTAATTTTAATGTAAAAAGAGATTATATGCCACTAAGATATCAAGGTTACTAATAAAGTATAGAAAAAATATGACAAATGTCTCTCCTTACTAACTTAAGTATTATTGTTATGTATGATATTCCAGATGTCGGATTCTACGAATTCGAGAAGAGCGTCTGAACGAGAGAATAGAGATGGATTGGGTAGAGAAATTTATAAGGAGAATAGTAAACATCCGATTCCGTCTGAGAATGCCAGTGCACCAGCACATCAGGGTATGCCAGTGCCAGAGTTTGGAGCTTTTATGCAAGCTCTCGATGATATATTGACAAGGTTCCAACCTCATTCTCCTCTCCTTGCTCCTCCAGCATCGCGAATGTTAATCTCAAATGAGTTAAGAAGTTTGGGAGCGTCTGAGTTCCGGGGAGAAGAAGGTGAATGTCTGATGGACGTTGATTTATAGTTGAACGATGTGATGGTGATGTTGGAAAGTCTACAGTGCTTCGATCATGAAAAACTGGGCGGAGCTGTATCATTACTCCGAGGATCAGCTCGGGCATGGTGGTCAAATACGACAATGCATGCATCACCTAAACAAGTGAACTGGCAATTCTTCCAAGATGAGTTCAATAACAAGTATATCGGGGAGCAGTTTATGAGGTCAATGCTGTTGAAATTTTTTAACTTGAAACAAGGCGATCGAACAGTGCATAAGTATGAGGCTGAATACAATAAGCTTAGCCGTTATGTTACCAAGGTAGTTCTTAATGATAAAGCTCGACGAGATTGGTTTATAGAGGGTCTGAGGCCTAAATTAAAAGAGATGATGTTGGCCTTAAATTTGCATAGCCTACAATAAGTTATAAATAATGCTAAGACTATTGAAAGAGCTCAAGAGAAGACTCTAGCAGCATAGCAGAGTATGCAGACGGGAAAAAGAATTGGAATGTATTCATCTACACATCATGCTAAGAGAGACAAGGGCTCAGGTTCCCAATATACTGACAGAGCTGATTCTGATACAGGTTCACAAAAAATTAAGCAGTCTCATTCTTTTTCTGCTAGTTCGGGTAGATATTTTAGAGAAAAACCTCTATGTTAGACATGCAAAAGGTCCCACCGGGGAGTATATAGATTGCTCTCCGGTGCTTGTTTTCATTATGGTGAATCTGGTCACTATGCACGGAATTGTCCAAAGAAGTCTGGAGATAGATCAACACAAACTGAGAGATCAGTAGCCACACCAAGTAAAAGTAGAGGAAGAGGAAGATCAGGCGGTTAATCTGAGGCTAGCCAGTGACAAGAGACAAGGGGAGTGGCCCGAATTTATAATATAAACACCAATGAGGATCGGGATGATCCGAAGATCATAACAGGTACATTCCATCTTTTTGATGAACCTATTTTTGTTCTAGTTAACCCTGGTTCTACGCATTCATATATCAGTACAAAGTTGGTTAGAACTAGAGGAATTCCTTTAAAACCAATTTCTAGTGAAATGATAGCGGTAAACCCTATGGGTCATAGTGCAAAGGTGGCTCGAGTGTGTGGAGAATGTCCAATTAAGATTCAAGAGGTCGTGTTCTTGGCACACTTGATGGAGTTGCCATCTGATGAGTTTGAAATTATTTTGGGCATGAATTGGTTGTCTCCACATCATGGATGGGTAGATTGTCATCGAAAGTGATTATTGTTAAAGGATGCAGAAGGCTCCGAAATTGTAGTGATATGTGATAAAGCAAAATCACTATCCAATGTGATATCGGCCATGACTACAAAGAAAATGATGTCAAAAGGATGCGTAGCTTTTCTAGCTAATGTGAAAGACACTCAAGTGTCAGAAGTGAGATTAAACGATATTCCAACAGTTAAGGAGTTTCCAGAGGTTTTTCTGGAAGAATTATTGGGTTTATCTCCAGATTATGAAGTAGAATTTAGGATTGAGGTTTACCCGGGTACCGAACCTATTTCTATGGCTCCGTATCGAATAGCTCTAATGGAGTTAAGGGAATTAAAAACACAGTTGCAAGAGTTACTTGATAAAGCATTTATCAGACCTAGTGTTTCTCCTTGGGGAGCACCTGAACTATTTGTGAAAAAGAAGGACGGGTCTATGAGGTTATGTATTGACTATCGTCAATTAAATAAAGTAACGATAAAGAACAAGTATCATCTTTCGAGGATTTATGACTTGTTTGATCAGTTGAAAGGTGCAACAATGTTCTCTAAGATAGACCTGAGGTCGGGTTACCATCAATTAAAGATTGAGAAGGATGATATCTCAAAGACGATTTTTCGGACTTCGGTACAAACACTACGAATTCATGGTAATGCCATTTGGATTGATTAACTCTCCAACAACATTTATGGTAATGAACGGAATATTCCAACCTTATTTGGATCAATTCATTGTGGTATTTATAGATGATATATTAGTGTACTCCAAGTCAAGAGATGAACATGATGCTCATCTTCAAGTGGTTCTTCAGATACTTCGTGAAAATAAGTTGTATGCAAAACTGTCCAAATGTGAATTTTGGTTAGCTGAGATTGCTTTCCTTGGTAATATAGTCTCTGCAGAAGGCATAAGAGTAGATCCTAAAAAGATTCAAGCCATAGTGGATAGGCAACCCCAAAGAATATTACGGAAGTTCAAAGTTTCTTGGGGCTTACTGGTTATTATAGGCGATTCGTGAAGAACTTCTCAATGTTAGCTCCGCCACTAACTAAGTTGTTACAAAATGATGTGCCTTTTATTTGGACAGATAAATGCCAAGAAAGTTTTGAAATGCTAAAGAGAATAGTAACCGAGGCCCCAGTGCTTGTGCAACCTGAGTCAGGTAAAGATTATGTCGTTTTTAGTGATGTATCCCATAATGGGATGAGATGTGTGCTGATGCAAGAAGGGAAAGTTATGGCTTATTCCTCAAGACAGCTGAAGAATCATGAGAGAAATTACCCAACACATGATTTGGAACTAGCAACAGTAGTGTTTGCTTTGAAAATCTGGCGCCATTATCTGTACGGTGAGTGTTGACATGTTTATACGGATCATAAAAGTCTAAAGTACTTGCTGACTTAGAAAGAGCTAAATTTCATACATAGAAGATGGATTGAGCTCTTAAAAGATTATGATTTGGTTATTGATTATCATCCCAGAAAGGCTAATATGGTAGTTGATGCGTTTAGTCGAAAGACTTTTTTAGCTTTACGGACTTTGGATACGCATATGTCTTTAAAGGAAGATGATGCTTTAATTGCTGAACTCAAGTTAAAGTCAATGCTTTTGGATCGGGTAAAAGAGCTGCAAGGTTGAGATGAGAAATGTTTGGCGAGAAGGGCACAAGTCGAAAAAGAAGAGGCCAAAGATTTCAAAATGAGGGATAATGGATATTTATATTACTGTGAAAGACTCTGTATTCATGATAATGATGAATTAAAGAAAGATATTCTTTATGAGGCACATTATAGCCCTTTGACGTTGCATCCAGATGGAAATAAGATGCATCAGGACTTGAAAAGTCGTTATTGGTAGTCTGGTATGAAAAGAGTTGTATCGGAGTTTGTTGCAAAATGTTTGACATGTCAGCAAGTGAAAGTTGAACATCAAGTGCCTTCTAGATTACTACAACAAATATCCATCCCTGAGTGGAAGTAGGAGCGAGTTACAATGGATTTTGTTTCGGGGCTACCTTTTCACCAGGTAAAAAAAATCGATATGGATAATAGTGGATATATTGACCAAGACAGCTCATTTTATTCCAGTTTGAGTAGACTACTCGATGGATAAGTATATAGAGTTGTATATAAAAGAGATAGTTAGACTGCATGGAGTGCCTATATCGATAGTGTCCGATTGAGACCCAAGGTATACTTCAAGATTCTAGAAGTCTTTACATGAGGCATTGAGTACTCGATTGAACTTCAGTACAGCTTTTCATCCGCAGTCAGATGGGCAGTCAGAATGAGCTATTCAGATATTAGAAGATATGATAAGGGAATATGTGTTTGAATTTAAAGGATCATGGGAAAAGTATTTTGCCTTTAGCAGAATTTGCGTATAACAATAGTTACCAATCTAGTATTAAGATGGCCCCGTATGAAGCTTTGTATGGGAGGAAGTGTAGAACACCATTAAATTGGTTTGAACTAAAAGATTGAGACCTAGTTTGCCCAGATTTGATGAAAGAAATGAAGGAAAAAGTGAAAATTATCCAGAGCAATCTAAAGATAACCTCCGATCGTCATAAGTCTTATGCTGATTTGAAAATAAAGGAAATCGAATTTCAAGTGGGGGACAAAGTATTTCTGAAGGTATCATATTGGAAGAAGGTATTACATTTTGGGCGGAAAGGAAAGCTGAGTCCGAGATTCATTGGACCTTACGAGATTTTAAAAAGGGTCGGACTTGTAGCTTATCAATTAGCTTTGCCTCTGGATATGAACAAGATCTATAATGTTTTCCACGTATCAATGCTTAGAAGGTACATATCAGATCCATCCCATTTCATCACGCCTGAAGAGATATAAATCCTACCAGATTTAACCTATGGGGAAGAACTAATGCGGATCTTAGTTAAAGAAAACAAGGAATTGCGTAACAAAAGGGTTCCGTTAGTTAAAGTGCTCTTGCAAAATCATAAGGTAGAAGAAGCTACTTAGGAAAGAGAGGAGGACACGAGGAAATATTTTTCAAACATCTTCATTTCAGATGATTCTTTAAATTTGAGGACGAATTTTCTTAAGGGGGAGAATTATAATACCCTAAATATCAGTTTATAGACTTTAGTGAAAAGTTTTAAAATTTGATGATTAATTTGAATAAATGATATAAGATGAGAAAATGATTTGGAATAATGTTTTAGACTAAATTATAGCAATAAATGATAAAGAGGGCATTTTGGTCTTTTATAAGAAAATGAATTTAAAATTTATTTTTATTTAGTAAGGTATTTAAGTAAGTGAAAAGAGGAAAATAGGTTAGTAAAAGCCATCTCTTTTCTTCTTCTTTCCTGTGGAAAAACTCTCCTCCACAGCCAAAGGTAAGATTTCATTTGGCTAATTTCTTCTTTCGTTTTTTTATGGTTTTTGAAGCATTGAATATTATAGAGGCTTAAGGAAGGATTAGATAGGATTAAACCTAAGAGATGGATGAAATATTTGAGATTTAAAAAATTGGGTTTTGTAATGATATGTTATGATATGAATGTTTATTGATGTTTACTAGTAGATTTGACTTGTTAAAGAAGTAAATGAGAGATAAGAAGCATTGGATGAATTTAAAAACAAGTTAGAAAATGTGGTGTGATTTTTAGATTCAAATGATCTTGAGAGATTTTAGATGTTTAAAGTAGTTAAATGAAGGAAGGTTAATAGGGATAAGTAGAGAAGAGTTTAATAGTATTGTTAGGGGTAAACATAAGGTAATTTGACCAAATTTGGGTAAGATTCGGGCTGAAAATGGAAAATATGGGTAAGGGTATCGATACTGATAGAACAATAACGGTATTATAGGCTTAAAATTAGAAGAATCAGCTGAGTAGTATCAATACTGATGCAAGTAGTATCGATACCAAGAGGGGTATTGATACTATAAAGAAGGTATCAATACCATTGATAACAGAATACAGAAATGGTATCAGTACCGTAATAGAGTATCGAAACCATAGTATAGTAGTATCAATACCATGGTAAAGGTATCGATACCATAGTATAGAAGCATCGATACCATGGTAGGGGTATCGATACTATTGAGCCAAAAATTTTAAGATAGGTTGAGATTGTTATGGAAAATTTAATAATAGTACTTATGAGTATAGTTTAAGTATAAATGTTAAGGAGTATACTAATAATTGATATTGTACATGTCTTTAATGGATGCTTGAGTAGATCGAAATCAAGCTCCCGAGTCAAGCAAAACGAAAGACAAAGGCAAAGTAGCAGAGTAATCAAAAGTACGTTTTGGATATAATAACGAAGCAAGCCAGGTGAGTGCATTTATTATGTACTTATATGTTATGGTAGTCATTAATGTATGTTGCTTAATATATGTATGGTAATTACCAAATGGGTATTGTGTGTGCAAAAACTAAGAAATTCATAATAATTTTATAAATTTCCGTATGGGCACTTTGTGTGCAAAAACTAAGAAATTCATAATAAGTTTATGAATTTTATGGACACTTTGTGTGCAAAAAAGTAAGAAATTCATAATAAGTTTATGAATTTTCGTATGTGCACTGTGTGTGCAAAAACTAATAAATTCATAATAAGTTTATGAATTTCCGTATGAGCACTTTGTGTACAAAAACTAAGAAATTCATAATAAGTTTATGAATTTCCGTATGAGCACTTTGTGTGCAAAAACTAAGAAATTCATAATAAGTTTATGAATTTCCATATGGGTATTTTGTGTGAAAAAACTAAGAAATTCAAAATAAATTTATGAATTTACGTATGGGCACTTTGTGTGCAAAAACTAAGAAATTCATAATAATTTTATAAATTTCCGTATTGGTAGTGGGTGTTGTGCAACCCATGTAAATTATAGTAATGTTTGGGAAATGATTGTATTGGTACTATAGTGTGTATAATGAATTGAAAAGAATTAATGGATATTAGTATTGTCATGATATACTTATGTTTATAATTTTGCTTATGATTATTTATGTCTCATTAAGAAATTTCTTAGCGTTTGTTAATTTCACGTGTAGGTTTTAGTACAAGCGGAGTAAGGAGATTATTAGACATCAAAGCAAGTGTCACCTCGTCAGTAACAGTACGACATCCATGTCCACTTTTGATGTATTTAGTTGGCATGTAATAGACTTAGTAAAAACGCTCTGAAAAGTATTTGATTTAACATGATGTAAAATGAGGAAATGTTTGAACATTACTTTTTGTTATCTACGTAAGTTTAATGCATGATTTATTATTATTAAATTAAAAATGTTTTATAAAAGAAACAAAAAATTTTCGGGTTTTCAAAAGAGAAAATGCTTTAAAAGTGATGTGACATAGGTATCTCGTGTACGAAAAGATATACGGGAGATGAATGTTATATTTATTGATATCAGAGCTACATATTTAGCTGATTCTCGGCATAATCAAGTGTAATTTTAATGTAAAAGGGTTTAAAGAATCTGCTTTAAAAGTGTTGTTCCTATGTCTGATCTAGATAATTTGGATCCTTGTTCTTGTGATGTGAGTAATGTTATGGGTTGCTCGTCTGGAAATACTCATAGTATGATTACTAGGAGAAAACAGGGGGTTTTCAAACCTAAGTTATTTCATGCAATTGAAATGGGTCACGGTGATGGTGAACCTATAATTGTTCGTCAAGCTCTTATGTCACCTCATTGGAAACAAGTGGTTCTTATTGAGTATGAGACATTGATCAACAATGGCACGTGAAAGTTGGTTACGTTACCTAAAGATAAGATTATAAAATTCCTGACGATTTAGTTGCTCGTTACAAGGCAAGACTTATTGCTAGGTGATTTTATCAGGTATCGGGCCATGATTTTCATGATACGTTTAGTTTTGTGGTGAAATCATCGATGGTAAATATTGTTGTCTTTGACGGTTCAAAATAATTGGAAACTTCGACATATCGATGTGAAAAATGCATTTCTTAATGATGAGTTGATCAAGGATGTTTTTATGGTGCAACCACCCAACTTTGAGCGAGTGTTTACTGATGGTGAGTGGTTAGTGTGTAAGTTGGAAAAATCGCTTTATAGGTTGAAACAAGTGCCTCAAAATTGGTATTCTAAACTTTGTACTTTTTTTACTTAGCATTGATTTTATTGGAACACAAGTTGATTCTTCTTTGTTTTTTCGGTAGGATGGTGATCGTTGTGTGTTTATTCTTGTTTATGTTGATGATATTGTTATCATCGAGAGTGATGATGTGTTGGTTGATCATGTTGTGCGTATGTTGGGGTCTCAATTCGCTAAAGAATCTTGGTGAGTTGAATTTCTTTCTTGGACTTGAGGTTGAATGGTCTGATGGTACACTTGTGTTAAGCCAAAAAAAATATATTAGAGAAATGTTGGAACGTGCTCAGATGGTTGATGCTTGATCGGTTCCTACTCTGACGCTCTCTACGCATAAACTCACTCATGATGATGGTCGTCCGCTTGAAGATCCTCAAGTTTATTGGAGTATGGTGGGTGGTTTACTTTATCTCAGTTATACTAGACCTGACATTTTATTTAGTGTTGGTTGTGTGGCTCAGTATATGCACCACCCTTGTGAGTTGCATTGGTTGGCGGTAAAGCTTATTTTGCGATATATATCTGGTACTTTAGATTATGGTCTAGTGTTTCGAGCATCTTCAAGTACTTTTATGCTACGTGATTTCTCTGATGCGGATTGGGGTAGCAACACTGATGATAGACAGTCAATTTTAGGTTATTGTGTTTATCTTGGTGATAATCTCGTTTCGTGGTATTTGAAACAAACAGGTATTTGAAACAAAGGATCCTTTGTCAATTCCAAATAACCCAGTATTAAAATAATAAACATTTACGTTCCATGTTTGAAAAGAAAGTCATAATCGTAAATCCATGCATCAGCATAAGATATGTGAATAGGAATCATGTTGTAGTATTTAACCTTGGTATTCCTACACAGCCGTCAGCAGGCACTGTCGTTCTACCTTTACATATAGACACCATATATATATTATTTAAGCTCTGGAAAATTTTCCACTTAACATGCCTATTGAAATCAGGTAAGCAAACTAATATAAGACAAAGCCGTGAACCAACAACATGATTCCATAAATGTGCATAGCATTTTATTGTTTTGCTAATCAAACAGTGCATAAATACCAATATGTAAACATAAACATACCACCACCTTTGCCGTTCCGTAAAACCTCGCATCATAACACCATAAGGCTGTTACCGACGACTAAGAAATTCCTTAGCAATACCATTATAACATTGGAAGGAAAAAAGAATAACAGTGTCCATAATTAACGATGTATACACACCAATAACTTTCAGTACACCACCCATCACATATAATCCAAACATCATAATCCATAACCAAAAACCAACATCTTGCATCGAGTCATCAAAAAGATGACATCGATGACTATAGAGTTGCTCATCCATTCGTGGAACGTAGGGATAACAGCCTAGCAACAAAACAAAGGATATAATCCTAGCAATACCAGTATTAAGAATATCTAGAAAAAAATTATTCATCAAAACTAGGGGGAAAATGCTATCCATATTATACTTAAGGTTCACCATTTGCAGTTCACAGTCTCTTCTTCCCATTAGATAAACCACGCATAAACATGACAAAAAAAGGAGATATAAATAAAAGACACGTCTATCATGAGACCTAGTAAAAACTATTGAGGCAAGAAAACAGCATTGAAAATGGACAGCGATATAGGAATAGATATCATGTTGGTCTAGAGGAACAACCAAACCTAATATGATTAAGGAATAGATATAGGAATAAATATATAACGGAGTCGATTCATCGAGTTTAAGCGTTCGATATTATTTTAAAGTATGGTTTTTAGGAATTAGGTGATGTAAAATGAAGTATATAACAATAAAAATAAGTGGATCTGAGATTGACTTATTAATATTTTGTCTCATTATTAACATTGTATTAAATTAGAATTAATTTCAATTAGATTTATATTTTTTTGAGATAAATTTTAAATATAATCCTAATTTTATCGGGATAAGAGGGGAATGAATGACTTTAAAAGAAAGTCAAACTATTCATCTTTATTATTTTATATTTCCTTAGATTATAAGTTTTAAATTTACTATAAGCACTTTCTTTTAAATTCATCCATTCCCTTGAAATAAATATTTCCGATATTAATAATTTTAATAGAAAACATTTTAGGTTGAATCCGATAGAGAGAAGAGAGAGAGAGCTTTGCCTCTTTCGTAGCTCAAATACATTGCATGTGGATTATTTTATTGTGTATTGTCGCATACCCAAGCCTCTCCATCCTCTCATCATAAAAACCAATCGCTTTTCCTTTTCCCCTCCCATCTGTCATTGTTCTTCCTCCACATTTTCCATTTTTCTTCTTCTCTCTTTTTTTACCCTATTTGATAGGGGTTCCATGTCCTATCTCCAATCTATCTCATGCATCCGTGTCTTCAATTTACATACATTGAAGTTTTAGCTTTCTTTCTTGTTGGGTCTCTCTCTTTTTTTTTTCCCTCTCTTAGGAGGGATTTTGGGCGGCGAACTTTGCGAATTTTACCTACCGGGGTTTTTTTTGAGCTGTACTCATGTCAAAGCTCTTTTCTTTTAGTGGTAAATTCTTAATCTTTGGTTTGTAGATGAACAAATTTTAGACTTTTGAGAATTTCTATGGTAGCTTAGGGGAATTGAAATTTTTATTATCTATATCGTTGATGATTTTTATAATTTTGATGTATTTCCAAATTTTTTTACTCAACGGTTTTTTGGGTATCTGGTTGATTTGGTAGAGGTTGAATGTTGAGTCTTGATTGTGAAATAGTTAATTCAGGTTGATCTAGGGGAAGATATCGTTGACTTTTGGTTCTTTTCAATTTGTTGGTTTTGTTTCTTTGAAAACCGAGGCTGTGAAGTAATTATAGTTGTAGATCAGGCACCCATATAGCTAATCCCTTCATTTTCTCTCTCATAAATTGCCCTTGCTGTTTAATTTATTGGAGATATTGATTGTTTGGAAGAGTTTTGGGTGTTTCTTAGCTGATCTGTTTGTTGTTTTATGCTTATTTCAAGTTGAGAACCATAGAGGTGTTTTGGTCGGTAGATCCGGTCTATTCTGAATGGATCGACTGGGATTTTTGGTTCAGATGGTTTCCTTTTCAGATGTAGGTTGTTTTTCTGAAATATTTGGTTCTACTGGGACTGTATCTGAGATGAGTTATTAGATTCAAAGCCCCATCTAGTTCCTTTTCATCTTATTTGTGTGGTCAAAAAACTTTTAACTTTATTTTCTTAGATTACTCTGGTAGACTTCTCCTTCCTCATCAATTTTTTTCCCTTGGTTTTCAGGATCTGATGATTTTTTCCCTGAGGGGTCGATCTACCCAAACCCCAAGGAATCAAATCTCCTTTTGTCCCTTGGAAGTCATGTGGATGTTTATTTTACCCCTTGTAAGAGGTCCCGCATCAGTGCGCCTTTTGTTTTCTCCGGTGAGAGGTTTGAGCAGAAGCCATCGATCGAGGTTCTCCCTGATGAATGCTTATTCGAAATCTTCAGACGGTTGCCTGGAGGCCAAGAGAGGAGTGCCTGCGCTTGTGTTTCCAAGCGCTGGCTTACACTTGTAAGCAACATCCGCAGAGGTGAAATCAGTGACAATACCACAGATGCTTTGAATCTCAAGGATGTTGATTCTGAGGTTGGAGATCAGAATCTCCAGGGAGATGGATACCTCTCTAGGAGTTTGGAAGGGAAGAAAGCAACAGATGTTAGACTTGCTGCTATTGCTGTCGGAACTGCTAGTCGTGGTGGATTGGGCAAGCTTTTCATTCGAGGAAGCAATTCCAGCCGTGGAGTGACTACCGTGGGCCTAAGGGCCATTTCCCGTGGATGCCCTTCTCTGAGGGTTCTTTCTTTGTGGAATTTGTCTTCTGTTGGAGACGAAGGGCTATGTGAGATTGCCGATGGGTGTCACCAGCTACAGAAGCTTGACCTTTGCCGCTGTCCTGCTATTACTAATGAGTGTTTGCTCGCCATTGCAAAGGGCTGTCCTGATTTGACTGATCTGACCATTGAAGGATGTGCAAACATTGGAAATGAAGGTATCCAGGCTGTAGCACGCAGCTGTCCCAATCTAAAGTCTCTTTCAATTGAAGGTTGTCCCCTTGTTGGAGATCAAGGAATTGCAAGCCTGCTGACATCGGCCTCATATTCCCTCACAAAAGTAAAACTTCAGGCATTGAACATTACCGATGTCTCTCTTGCCGTAATTGGACACTATGGCAAGGCAGTGACCGACCTTTATCTCACTAGCCTTCCAAATGTTACCGAGAAGGGCTTCTGGGTAATGGGTAACGGTCATGGGCTACAGAAATTGAAGTCTTTCACAATTAAAGCCTGCCTTGGATTGACGGATTTGGGACTGGAAGCTGTTGGTAAGGGTTGCCCAAATTTGAAGCAGTTCTGCCTCGGCAAATGTGCTTTCTTATCTGATAATGGGTTGGTGTCTTTTGCCAAAGCAGCGGTTTCACTAGAGAGCTTGGAACTGGAGGAGTGCCACAGGGTTACCCAACTTGGGTTTTTTGGTTCCCTTCTTAACTGTGGTCCAAAGTTCAAGGCTATTTCTCTTGTTAATTGCTTGGGTATCAAGGACCTAAGCTTGGGATTGCCTCCTCTATCCCGTTGTGGAAACCTTCAATCACTGTCCATCCATAACTGCCCTGGCTTTGGCAATGCTAGCTTGGCTGCTGTGGGAAAGTTGTGCCCTCATCTGCAGAACGTGGAGTTGAGTGGGCTTCATGGAATAACAGATGCTGGGTTTCTCCCATTGCTCGAGAGCTGTGAGGCTGGTTTGGTGAAGGTTAATCTCAGCAGTTGTGCCAATTTGAGTGACAAAGTTGTTTGCAAGATGGCTGATTTACATGGGTGGACTCTAGAGATGTTGAATCTTGATGGTTGCAAGATCAGTGATGCCAGTTTGGTTGCAATTGCAGAGAACTGTCAGTTGCTCAGTGATCTAGATGTCTCCAAGTGTGCTATCACTGACTCCGGAATTGCTGCTCTGGCCTGCTCTGATCTGATCAATCTTCAGATCTTATCTGTCTCTGGTTGCTCTATGGTCTCAGACAAGAGCCTGCCATCACTTGGAAAATTGGGTCTGACCCTCCTGGGGTTAAACCTCAAGCAATGCAAGGCAATCAGCAGCGGTGTAGTCGACCTGCTTGTGGAGCGGCTATGGAGGTGTGATATCCTTTTCTGAACAACACTGCAGTATGGGATTATCAATAACTGGGGTTTCGACCCACCAAGAAGATTTCATAATAGCCTTCGTGAGTAGCGGAAGTTTGTTTTTGGGTCCATCAGTTATGGGTCTTCTACAGTCTGGAACTCGGACCCTTTTTCCAGGTGTCCGTAATTTTTTTTTGCAGGTTTCTTTTCATAAGAGATCTGTTATACCAGGTTTTTGAATCCCAATAATGGGTGTTGGTTGCTTCATGGCCTAACGTCCCTGAGAATATAATTGCTGCTGGGTTCTGGATTTTAGGGGTATTTTTTTTTTCTTCATGTTAAAAGGTTTCAGTTTGCTGGGTTTCTGGCGAATGGTGTTTTTGCTTAGCCTTGTTCACTTCTTACTTGGGGTAAGCTTGTTGTACTATTATCGTCCACCATTGGTTTTACCGAGTCTCACGTTTTTGAACTTAATGTTCTACACGTGATGGTTGGGTCTCTTTTTTGTTTACTTCAATGGCGGATTGAAAATCTCGGGTCATCGTAGTTGTGGTTTTGCTTTTGGCAGTTCAAAGTAAGTTTGATGTCTAGCTTTTATAGGCTTTGGCCATGGCACCCGGTTTATATGGTCTGCCATGACAGCTCTTGGAGCTGTTTTTTACATTTTTACCAAGCCTTAGTTTTGCTGGTTTCATCTTGTGCTCTGAACTGTACTGTGTAACCTCTCTCAACAATGTAACGAGTATTAGATCCGCCATTGGAGGTCTTGTATGGTTCTGTTGCCCATGATCAATAAACGTAATCGAACTTTATGTATGTAAAAAATGATGATAGCTGCTTTGATCTCAACTTCCTGTGAATTACGCTAATTGTGAATGATCTATAACTTAAAAGGAAAAAATAATTCTATTTAGATGATTATCACAAGGCAAAAAAAAAAGAAGGAAAAAGTTTATCTACTGTTTTAGACGTAATGTTTTTTTTATCGTTTATGTTTCAGCATCTCAATCATGTAAAGCTAGACTCCAATTTGTCTTTAAATAGTCGATAGTGTTATCTCCGAATGCCTACTGTTTTAGATGGTTAAACGTAAAATAGCTTACGATTGATCATCTGTGTGATTTGTCAAACCCTGCAACAAAACAAATAGACTTAAGGGATTTTTCTTCATTTGGGCCTGGTTGTTGGACCCTGGTTTAGGAGAGTGATATTAAGACAACGAGTCACAGATGCTGGCGATGGCGAATGAGATTTTAATATTAAAGAATTTAAATTTCATTTTCATAGGGGAAATATGATCATATTCTATGCTTTATTTACTGTTATTTGATGCATTCGTGGTAGAGTTCTGTACCTCTACTTATTAAACCATTTTTTAAAATATAATTTAGAATATTGTTATTTTTTAAACCCAACCTACGGAATTTAAAAAATATCAAATCACTTATATATCAAATATTTTCTATTAACAAATAATGTAGTGAATTAAAACCATTTCCCCCCTACCTGAATGTTGATTGATTGGCCGATGCTCTATACTCTGCAAATAATGCAGGCTCTAATTTTATAAGAACAAACAAAAGGCATATTCATGGCAAGTAAGAAGACAGTAGTTTAATATGAGCATGATTAACGATACTAAGTTTTCATTTGGTTTGGACACTCCCTGTTCGATCATGTATCATCAGACTACCCCAAAATTTTCAAATATATATAAATATATTCAATAAACCATCATTTAAAAGCGAAAACATGTATTAGAACAACTTGGTAGTAAAGGTGGATTGACACAGAGATGGGTGAAACAGGAGTGAACCAATCCTAACAACAAGCTTTGCAAAGCCGACACACAAAACAACCAAGCAAGCAAGCAATCAATCAATGTAAATGTAGCACCGAATAGAGACACACCTCGATAAATAGTTAACGACGATAATGATGTTTACCACGATCATCTCAAATAGTGGATTGACCCGAATTCGTACGGAAAATTAATAATAACTTATTATACTATCGAAAGTAATGAAATCAAATCGAACAACTAATTTTCACTAGCTAACACTCACAATCAGTTCACGTAACCTGACTTGGTTCAAAGTGAGCTGGTAACGACGGAGGGGCGGAAACTCAATTCTCAGTTTGGCGCTTCTTGCAAAAATAACGATGCTCAATTTCAGTTTCCATGACACTAAATTTTCAGATTGTTCAAAAAAATATATAACAGCATTAATAAATTTAGTAAATTTTTTTAGTTTGAATTAAAAGTCAACATGGTTTTTATTTCGAATAAGGGGGCTACTGGATCGAATAATGGAGGCTGCCAAGTTAAGAATGGAGACTGTCGGAAAGCTACCCCATTGATTGGGCGGCAAAGGGACCAATGGAAGGAACCATAGTCGACGACGGTGACTACACAATCAAACTGTGGAGACAACAATCGAGGACGGTAGAAATGCACAACCGACATAACCGTGGCTTAAAAGGTCGACAGAGATGGCAGATGGGCGGCAGCAATATTTAATGGCTGAAACCAGCCAACATCAGCGTTGTTTGAGTTAAATTGGCCGTTACAACCACCAACATGTGAACTCCGACCAAACAGATGGCCAAGGATGGCACAAGCGATATCGACATGAAGAGCTTCTCCGTTATTCATACTAAAACACGGACGGAGCGACGATTGAAAGACCACACTAGGGAAAAACACGACGATGGGCGACGATCAGTACCCACCAACGGCTAGCAATAATGATCGACGGCTACGTGCAAAGGAAGAGGATCAACGATGTTCGTGAAACAAAGAAGGAAAAATAGAAAATGGAAAAACGATCGCGTTAAATAGAAGGGGATAAGTTTGTAATATAAGAAGAAAAGGGTTAATCAGATGATCGGTCCTTAAATTATTTAATAGTTTTTATTTGAACCAAAAGTTTTCTCATTTTTCAAAAAGGTCACCAAAATTCCTAAAAAATTAATTTAGTCCCTAAGTCCAATTTAGGGATTTAAATAATTTCCCTAAATTTTAGGATATCAAATTTGGGAGGAAATCAGGGTGTTACAAGTCTCCCCCTCCTTAAAGAAAATTTTGACCTCGAAATTAATCGAAATGGAAACATAATGAGTAAAGAAGATACCCATAATTTCATCAAACTCATCTCGATCCTCGTATCTCCGAGTAACATATACCAACTCAGACGGACTCACTGCAGATCTAGTTGAACCTCTACTTTGAACCAATCTAACCATACTAACTAAACTAGCACTAGTTGATTTATTTTATTCTCTACCTCCGATTTGTGTATAAACCGATGCCTAAGTCTGATTGGAAATGTAAAGAGCAATAGACGAAAACAGACATTCAACGAAATGATTTTCCAATGACCTACAACGGAAACAGTCTATATTCTTCCTACAACACTTACCTTCATGTCTCTTCTAGCAATATGAACATTATTGTACCCCACGAAAATCAGTTGAACCTCTGGCACTAACAATTGGAGCAACAGAAGTCATTTATCTAACTTTAGTATATTCTTGAGAATCCGAATCGTCCCTCAATCTTTTATCAAACTGATTCACAAACCCAATATGAGTAGTTGGTTTTGGTTGCTTCTGGGCTCTATCAGAAGTTTGGGATTTAAGATCCGACGATAATGGCATCCACTCAACAGTCCTAGCTCAAGCAGTAAAACTACTGAACACTGTATTATGGTGCAAAACCACACCCGACTGAATCAAAGGTCGAAGACCTTTCAGGAACCAATCACACTTTTCCTTCCCAGTCGAAAATATCCTTGGGGCATACTTGATCAACCTTAGGACTCAATCTCATAGTCATTCACAATCATATTATTCTATTTTGAATTCAGAAAACCTTCCCGAAATTTTGCCAAGTACTCAGCTCCTACATAACGATCTCGAAATGCTCGTTAGAAGTACTTTCATGTGGCCTGCCCAGCCAAAATGTTATCCTCCTTCGCCTCCCACCAAACCTAAGCTTCACTACCTAACAATGATACAACAACCCTCAACCTACTTGTTGGAGTTGAAGGGTCAATCTCATTCGGAGTGGTACACCAGACCTTGGCTGGTTACTAAATGATAAATCATACGAGGTGGCATAATGGACTATATAGAGAAGAAAAATCTTAAGGTAAGAGTTGGTACTTGGAAGTCCGTTTAAAAATATTTATTACCCTTATTAAAATATGGAAAAAGAAGAAAAATATTTTTTATTCTAAAATTTATCATTTTTACCCGAAAATATATATATGCATACAAAAATCAATTTGGTTAAATTTTCTGGCCGAGATCTACAGTCCAAGGATTGAACCTAGCTTTGATACTATTAAATGTAACCCCCTAAATCTGACCTAGAAGAAATTAGGTCGAATTTAGAGAGCTCGATTTAAATCATTTTCCCTCGAGTAACAATGATCAATTCAAAACTTAAAAATTTACATTATAATTAAAGAAATAGTTCTCAAATTCAATCTTCATAATTTTATTAAAAAAACAAATGTCCGAGAAAAAATCAATATAAATAATAATAAATATCTAGAAATGCATGCATAAACAGTTTCAATAATAACAGTAATGTCCAAAGTCTCATTTACAAATATATCAATACCAAAATATAAACAAAAGTCCGATGGAAGGAAAATCGAAGGAAAATCGAATAAAAATCATATAAGAAATAATAATTTAGTCTAAATAAAGAATGTGATTCTCCAGGTATTGAATCTCCTAAGTCCGAGTATCTAAAAGAGAAATTATGGGGGTTTAAGCTATTAAGCTTAGTGTGTCTCTAAAGTGTAAATAGTCACAATTCATAATATAGTTCAAATCAATTAGTATTAATTATAGTTCAAATCAATTAGTATTAATTATAGTTCGAATTAATCAGTATTAATCATAGTCCGAATCAAACAGTGATAACCATTAATTGAATCAAACAATAATAATCATCCGAAGTGGGATCCACCACAAAGGTATAGATCACAAAATCTAAAAGTGACATGTACCCCGTCGAGTGAATGCATTGAACTTTTCCTATCAAAATCTAACCCAATATGACATGTAAAATGACATACATATCCAATTTTCGATCGGAATAGAAAATATTATATAACCAAATATTCTGAAGTATATATTCCGATTCCAATAATTCAACACAATCACATATGCTGTAAGCATAACATATGTTCCGGTTCTGAAAGGTCAAAGTGCATCACATGGCGTTTTTTTAAATTACATTTAACAAAATCAATTTTCACAATCAAACATGCTTTCAAATAATTTTCCAATTAATCAAGCAAGCAAGCAACAATCAATATAAATGTAGCACTTAATAGAGACACACATCAACAAATAGCTAATGACAATAATGACGTTTTCTACGGTCAACTCGAATAGTGGTTCGATCGGAATCTGTTTCTACCAAAAATTAATAATAACTTATTATACTATTGAAAGAAACGAAATCAAATCGAACTACTAATTTTCACTAGCACTCGCTATCAGTTCACGTAACTTGAATTGGTTTAAAGTGAGTCCGTAACGACGGAGGGGCGGCAACTCAATTCCAGTTCAGTGCTTCCTGCAAAAATCACAATGCTCGATTTTAGATTCCAGCACTAAATTTTCATATTACTCGAACAATCTAACAGCACTAATAAATTTAGTAAATTTTTCTGGTTCGAATCAAAAGTCAACAGTAGGATTTCTGGTTCGAATAAGGGGCTACTGGATCGAATAATGGAGGCTTCTAGGTTAAGAAAATAGACTGTCGGACGGCAACCCCCACGACAACCATAGTCGGCGACGGTGACTACACAGTAAAACCGTGGAGACAATAGTCAAGGAGGACGGTATAAGTGCCCAGCCGACTTAACCACTATGTTGCACGAATACAGATACGGAGACGGGATGGGAAACGACAATTTTTTAAATTACAGGGTATGGGGACGGAAAGGGAACGGCATATAAAATAATTTTAAAATTATAAATATATATAAAAAAATCATAAATAAAGTCAAATACCAAGACTCAAACAACAATATTAAGTTTAGAACAATAAAATCCATAAACAAACCACAATATTAAAATGTAAAATTTCAAGATTCAAACCATAATATTAACTTTAGAAATAAAATCCATAATCAACCAACACTGTTTAAAATCTCAACTACTCCCACACCGAAACCAAAATCCCATAGAAAGCAACTAATGAGTATTGAGCATTGTTTTGAAAACCGGACCGATCGGTTCAACTGGTTCAACCGGGAACCGATGCTTAGTTCGGTTCAATTTACACCGGTTGAACCACTACTAGTGAACCGGCCGGAACCACTGAACCGTTCGAATCGGACCGGCTAAAAACCGGAAAAAACTGCCAATTTTGTATTTTTAAAAGAAAAATTAAACCAAACGACGTCGTTTGTTAAACGAGCCAAGTCGAACTCGAGTATTGCTGAGCTCGACTCGAACTTGAAAACTTTAAAAGTAAGCTCAACTCGACTCAAACTCACGAGCTAAAAATTATCAAGTTCAACTAGAACTCGAAATATAATATTGAAACTTGAACTCGAAAAGGCTTGAACTAAAAAAAATTTAGAAGCTCGATTAAAGCCTAAAATTCGAGCTTGATTAAAGTGAAAGAATAGTTCACTCAATGCTTACCAAAAGGCTCCATGATTTTGAATGTCAAATTACTTCTATTATTTATAGAAGTTAGTTGGGATGTTCTTCTATGTTTTTTAGCCATATGGGATTGTTTTGTTCTCATATTTTATCTTTAGACTTTTGGGATGCTCTTCTATGTTTCTTAGCCATGTGAGATTGTTTTTAAAAAAATTAAACCAAACAATATCATTTTGTTATGATTTTTTTAGCTAATTAAAGTTATATAATTATATTTATTATTTAATATGTTTTACCTTAAATATTATGTTGTAGTTAATTTGAATCATTTTGTTTCACTTGATTTTATGGTTTTTAACTTATATATGTTATGATTTGCTTTAAATATGACTTGTGATATAAAAAATTATTTTTTATTAAATATTTTTGATATAATTATTTAATTTTTTAAATAATTATGACGTCGTCTGATTCTTTCGGCCGGTCGGACCAGTTCGACCGGTTGAACCAGTGAACCGGTAGCATGGCCGGTTCGCTAACCGATCCGGTTCTGAAAACCATGGTATTGAGTAGTCATGTAACCTTGAAACTTAATCAACCATTCAAAAGTCAAAACCATCACCTGTTATGCGACAAAAAGAAACGCAGAACCTACCCCTTGTTACTACTTTAGGAGACACAATACACTATGGCAAGAATATGAAAGCATTGAGAAGTTTGCTCCTTCTGCAAACATGTTAAACTAAATGTCTGTCTTTACTAAATGGAACTTACGCAATAACGAAAACTACATACATCAATTGAGCACACTTTAGATTTTCTAAAATGCTAACAAGAAGTTATAAATAGCTCATGATGCATCACTTGAGAATCCAACTGAAGACTGAAGTCTGAAGATATTGGCACAAAAAAGATACAGCTAGATCTTGAAATACTTATAGCAGAAGAGCAACAGAGAAATCTGGCTTGTTCAAGTTTATCCCAGCAATATACTTGGTTGGTAAAAGAAGCAGAAGCAGTTGCTACCGATTGCTGTCGAAAAGCTCAAGAAGAAGAAGCAATTGCTGCCAAAAGCTCCAATAGATGAGTTGGATGTTTCCGAAAGCTCCAGCCTCCAATTAGGTTATGGTGTTCTCATTGTTTTTTTAATGTAAAATGACAAAAATATCATGGGGACGCATGTGAAAGTCACATGACGTCCCCGAAACGTCCCCGAAACTCAATGAAATGTCCCAGACGCCGTTTAGTCGTACCCTGCCAATGTGACACGTCCCTGGTACGTACCCCAACCATCCCCGTATCATCCCCGTACCGGGGACATATCGGGTACTTGAAACGGCACAAATTTGCCGTCCCTGTTCTTCCTAGCTTAACCGTGGCTTAAAAGGTCGACAATGATGGCAAAGGGGTGGCTGTAGCATTTAATGGAAGAAACCAGCCAACATCAGTGGTGTTTGAGTTAAACCAGCCATTACGACCACCTCCACGTGAACCCCGACCAAACAGACGACCAAGGTTCACACAAGCGGCATCGACACGACGAGCTTCTTTGTTATTCTTACTGAAACACAGACGAGGCAACGACTGAACGATCACACTAGGGAAAAACCCGATGGTGGGAGACGATCGATTCTCTCTGACGACTAGCAATGGCGATCGGCGACGGTGTGCAAAGGAAGAGGAGTAGCCATGTTAATAAAACAAAGAGGGAAATCTAGAAAATGGAAAAGCGGCCATGTGAAATTGAAGGGATCATTCAATTAAAAGGAAGAGGAGTAATATTTCTATTACCCTTTTCCACGTGAAATATATCATTCAGTCGTGACTCTAAATTTAAAAACGATAACCATACAAACTAAACAATCACATTAATTAAAAGGATGATTGTTATTCTTAGAGACTTTAAGTTTGAGCATCAGTAATTTTAGGATATTTGAACTCTCATTGTTAAAAGGTTGAAAATCTTTAAAACTGATACTACCACTTATAATCACTCCAAATTAATAAAAAAAAATATTGATAACCTTAATGAAAATGATAAGATAAATTTAGGTGGAGAAAATTACTTATTATAAAATATGGGATCAACCAAATTTTATACGTATGATCTATTGATTAATTACTTTGAATAGAGTACTATAAAAGTAAGGGAGATCATCTTAATCTAATTTACTTCGTTTGTAAACGTTAGAATTGAAACCCGTAACATTACTTAAGAGATTTAGTGTTTAATCCAACTAAATCAACTTTTTACTGATGATTTTTTTAGTTTATCTTATTTTGGTCATTAACTTTAAAAACTACATTTAATCAAACTCAATTACTATAATTATTCCTCCTAATTTTTAATGTGCTAAAAAACAAAAATCTTAACCTTAGTTAGTTTAACTCGATGTCTCGATCCCAATTAAAGATACCATACATTCATAACAGATCTAAAATATAACCCTAGTTTACGGCAACTGTAAAAAATCAATTATCATATGTATTTACATTATTTTCTCTTTAATTATTATTAACTCAAACTTGTTTTGGGAAAAGTAAATATAAATTAAAGTTTCTTGTACTGTTTTATTTTGATTTAAATATAGCAAAGATAATTGTATTATTTCAAAAAATTCAAAACTTAGCTTTTTAGATTTTAATTTACGATATTAATTTTTTATTTTAAAGTTTTAGTTTTTTGCTCCTCTCGATTTTAGGGTTTTATCCTGATTAATCCAGACTGACCTGCAACGTACATCGGGTTTTGGTGGACGAGTCTCCTAATGGGGATTTTTTGCATATACAATTACTCAAATCAAGACTTTGATTAAGCGATATCAAACTGCTTATCACTTCAATTAATCACGTTAGTTAAAGTTTTAGTTCTTTGATTGACTTCTTTATAATTTTTCTATCAAATAATAATTTATAGATTATAAAAAAGTAAAATAATAATTTATCTTCAACGTTTATAATATTTTTTCAATTTGATCATTGTAAAGTTATATTAAAAAAAGTATACTATTCCATTGATAAAAAGGGTAAACATGGTTGAAAATCTTTAAAGGCAAAAGGAATTTAAAGGAGCACAACTGTTAAACCAGAAGACATGACAAAGGGAGAGGCCCAAATCTAAACCACATAGCTTAGCCCACAAGTCAATACTGAATATTTTATTTATTTATTCTTTGAGGGATGAAAGTAATTAGATCAAATTTATTTTTTTTCTTAACATCTACTAGAAACTTTAAAAATATAGTAAAAATAAAACCTTTTATGAATTTAACTCATCATTTACCAAGAATTTTAATTTTATTTTTACTTATGTTCAATTTTAACATAAAAATGTGCTTGAATTCAATATTTTTTTAGTTGAGTACAGTATAATGGGCCTCTTAAGTGCTCGTTTTATCAGCTAGAATAATATCTTCAGCTTCTTTAGGGCAAATACACATAAATTTATTTTCCTCCTGTTGGTTCTTCATTTGTTTGGCGATGAAATCAGCATAGCGGTTGGCCTTCCTTTGTACGTTTTCAATCTCCACTACCCAGTTTCTTTTGAGTAGAATCTCAATATGTTGAAGGATTGTTAACTTTCTGTGTTCTATAGATTTGTTCTTTATCAGGTTCATTGCTTCCTTGTTATCTGATTCCACAATAACTTTCCTTTCACCTCTCATCCACGCCGTTTTTAATCCTTCATGTATTCCCCACAATTCCACTTCCAGTAGTGTACATCTTCCGATTTTTCTGCCAACCCCCCATAGCCAGTCACCATTGTAATCTCTAGCGACTGCTCCGCACATTGCATCTCCATTGTTTTGATTTCTGGTTCCATCAGTATTAATTTTACAATATATATTCTCTGGTTTTTCCCATTTATAATGAGTATTCCTTCTAGTTTGATTATTTACAGAGTTTAGGGTTTTAGAGTTATTAATCTGATGGGTAAGTCTATCTGCTTGTTGTATGATTGATTCTCTTTCAACCATTTCAGGATAAAAAAAAATACTAATTTCTTCTTTTCCAGATATACCAGATAATGGAGTTGAAGAAGGTAGGCCAATTTTCAGTTCTTGAAGTAGGAGACTGGGTGATTTCAAGATTCTTGACAATCCATTCCTCCATATTCTTTCTCAGGTACTGATCCATATTCTTGTTATCAATTACTTTTGCCCAAATAGTCAAAGCTTTAGGGCAAAATTTCAGAATGTGATTGATGTCTTCAATTTCGTATCCACACATAGGGCAACTCTCATCCATCGTTATATGTCTTCGCTTCCTTTCCACATTAGTCAGAATTTTATTTCTTCCAATAAGCCATAAGAATGTTTTCACCCTGGGAATGTTCTTGTGTTTAGCAATGCTGCTACATAGTTTTCCTTCCATAATATTGATAATATTCGCAATCCAATTGTATGCAGATTTAACCGAGAACACCCTTTTTTCCGAGAGGATCCAACCCGGGGAATCAGTGATGGACTCATCCACTGGGGGTGGTGTAGCTTTAACCATATTGATGACTTGAAACGGGAGTAGCTTTGTAAGTATGTTCCAGTCCCATGTACCATTATGGTTAATCCACTCCTTAACTTTTGATCTGTCATTTTGCATTTCCCTTGGTTGATTACATAGTCTGGATAGGGGTTCTTTACTGTCTAACCAATTGTCATGCCAGAATTCCACTTGTTTTCCATTTCCAATATTCAAGCATAAATTTTGTTTAAACTTTGGCCATATGGAGCAGATGTGGTTCCATAGTTGTGATCCACCTATTTTTTTAAGCTCTTCAGGTATGGTTTCCTTCATGTTGTATTTGCTTCTCATTACCTGTAGCCACAGAAGATCAATTCTGTTAATGAGTTTATACGCAATTTTAAAAATAAAATCCTCATTTTGACTTCTTAGACTCTTAATTCATTGGCCTCCTCCTTTCACAGGTATGCAGAGTGTCTCCCAGTTCACGAGATGTACACCTTTATGCTCATTCGAATTTCCCCAAATGAAATTTCTGGTGAGTCTTTCCAGTTCATTACATACTCCTTTGGGGATTAAAATTGATTGCATAGTGTAAGCAGGAATTGAAGAAAGAACTGATTTGGCTAGCATTATTCTTCCTGCCAGGGATAATGTTTTAGCTTTCCATCCTGATGTTGAGCATATTGGTAATAGAGTTTCTGGTTTGTGTATCAATATTATTGGAGTAATATATGCTGGATTTTTGCAGGTTAACTTTCTGTCCTGAGCTGCAACAGAATCTGTTGAGAGTATTCTAAATAACTTCAATTTGGGAAATATCAGCTTCCGCAAACAGAATAAGATCATCTGCAAAGAAAAGGTGAGAAATGTTAGAACTATTTTTAGACAATTTAATAGGTTTCCAGCTTCCATGTTCCACAGCTAGTTTAATCTCTTGTGCTAATCTCTCCATGCAGATCACAAAGAGGTATGGAGACAAAGGGTCTCCTTGTCTAATCCCCTAGAAGGCTTGAAAGGTTCGGTAAGTTCTCCATTCCAATTAATCTGAATGGTCATCGAGCTTATGCAATTCATAATAGCATGCATAATCTTACTAGGCAGACTGATCTTCTCCATAGTATTCCTTATGAAGTTCCACTCTAGTCTATCATATGCTTTCTCTAGATCTATTTTTATGGCAATCCACCCTTTTTTTCCTTTCTTCTTCTTCATTGAATGAATGACTTCTTGAGCAAGGATAATATTATCCGTAATTACCCTTCCCGGAACGAAGCTCGTTTGGTTGTTAGAGATGACAATAGGCAGAATAGTGATAACTCTGTAAAAAGACTACTTTTAAGGCCTTTTTGACTTAAGTTATTGTTTGTTTAAGGGTACATATAAGTCATTTTAGATGTATGTAGCTGCATGTAATTGCATTTGTGGTGGTTGTGTTATTTTATTTTATTAAGGTGCTATATGAGGAGGAAGGTGTGGTTTTTAGTGATGTGCAGGAAACAACAAGCAAAATAGGCGAGCTGGGAAGTAATGTCACGGCATCACACGCTGAAGCATATTGAAATACCTCGGCATTTCTGGCGCAGAAAACGACAAAAATATACAGCTGTACGTGGACAGCTGGCTCTGCACGTGAAATGATGGTTGTAACAACCTGCTAGGGGACCACTGACACCTGGAGGATAAGGTTCATGCACAACATGTGATTCTAGGGGTATGAGGGGTATTTTGCACCCAACAATATCCCAACAACATCATCATTACCCCTAGATATTTTTATTATATATTACACCTCACAAGAGAGAGAGTGTGTGGAAGAAAGGAGACGCATACTGTAGCAGAAAAATCATATTTTTATTTTCCCTTTTCCTTTCTTCTTCCTTGGGTTTTCCTCCATTGATAAAGCTTCAAGGAGTGGTGAGCTAGGCGCCGAGAGGAGCTAGCGAGCTAAGGTGGTTCGTGGTGGCCGAGGAGACCTCCAGTGGCGCGCGCCGAAGGCTCTTTCTCACTTCCCTTTGCTCCTATTTTATTTATTTTATTTGTGGGCTGTTGGAACGAATATTTTATGGATTTTTCTATGAATATTTCGAACCCCGCCATGAACTAACTTATTTGGTAGTGGTTGGTTTAATGGATGTTTAAACTTTATTTTTAATGGTATGTTTAAGTTTATTTTGGTTCTTTATTTGCTTTGCTTATGAATGCTTCACCAACTAGGCTTGTAAGAGGCATGGAAATGTCCATTTCTTAGATGAAGGTTAGGTGTTCGGAAGAATCCTAAGCTAAAAATACTTGTAAGTATTCGGAAGAAACGCAAGACAAGATCCCCATAAGCAATGGGTTATAGTATTTTCAAGGGGCTTTGAACCGGCCTAGGAGTATTATAACCTAATCCCTTAGATCTCGGAAGAGACTAGGATAGGATTTCAATGACTAAAAAGGGTTTCTTTATCAATAGGGTTGGCTGTCCAACATCATTGAGTGAGAGCAAATGCCTTGGCATCCTATTCTGTTAGGTTCCTGTGAGAACATTTTAGGAAAGCCCTGTCGAGTAAGTAACGACCAGGTAGCTTAAATCTGCCTGAGAGATAAGTTTAACATCCTTAGATCAATCCCTACCATTCATTCCATTGAAAGCTTGTCACGTGAGGATTATCTTCTTTTTATTTATTTACTATTTTTTTTTACCATTTTCCTTTGCCATGACATTTCTTTTTGTTACTCATACACATTTCATTTGCCTCGGCATAATCATTTGTGAATACCATTAGCTATACTTAATTAATTTAGAATAGTGCATAAATTTTACTCAATATCCTTCCAATCCCTGTGGAGACGATACTCACTCATCACTGTATTACTTTTGCGATTGTGTATACTTGCACATTATTTGCGTATAATTTTATAGTACTCGCAATACGCAACAAATAGGTTTAAGGCGGTTAGCAATAACTTTGGTAATAATTTTGTAAATGACCTGACAAAGACTTATGGGTCTGAACTGAGTAATTCTTTCAGGATTTTCCACCTTTGGAATTAAAACCAGACTTGTTCTGTTTAATTCTTCATTGATCTAAACTCCATTAAGGCACTTCTTTACTAGGTAGCAAACCTTCTCCCCAATTGTATCCCAGTTATTTTGATAGAAGGTATAATGAAAACCGTCAAGTCCAGGTGCTTTGAGAGGACTCATGTTTAATAAAGCCTCTTTGATCTCATTATTGTCAAAATCTTTGTTAAGCCAATTCCAATGATCTTGACTTAGATCCGGGAAAAGCCTCTAATTATTCAAACTTTGATTGATCGAAGGGTCTCTAGTGAACAACTTTTCATAGAATTCCTTGGCATGTTCTTTAAGAGTTTCTTGATCATCGCACCACATATCCGAGTCAATTTTTAGGGCCATAATACGTTTTCTTATTCCTTTAGCTATTGCTCAAGAATGGAAGTATTTGGTATTTTTATCCCCATGAGTAATCCACTTGCATCTCGCCCTTTGAGCCCAGAGAATTTCCTCGTGTCTCAAAATAGTGTCAAGCTCAGTCTTAAGTTCGGATTCAATATTAGACAGTCTGTTAGAGCTATACTTTTGAAGAGCCTTATCAATGCCCTTTAATCTAGAAATAATTCTCCTCTTCTTTTGATTAAT
Source organism: Hibiscus syriacus (assembly GCF_006381635.1). Lineage (NCBI taxonomy): Eukaryota > Viridiplantae > Streptophyta > Magnoliopsida > Malvales > Malvaceae > Hibiscus > Hibiscus syriacus. Next base: position 2,064,051 of record NW_024061944.1, on the reverse strand, counting down.
GCTTCCAAATGTCTCTCTGTTCCAAATTCCGACACTTAGTCTGATATGGTTGAGGCTATCTAAAAATTCATTATGTTTAGGCCATTCTCTCTTCAAAAAATTAACAAAGTCCAGGTGCTCCATCCAGGCTGCCAAAAATCTAAAAGGTTTAATTATGTTGTCTTTGTGTTGTTGATCTGTTTGTAACATAATAGGACAGTGATCAGAGCCAATACTGTCAAGATGAAGCACCCTCATATCTGGGAATAATTCGAGCCATTTCATATTCATTCAAGCATTTGATTCTATAAATATATCACTCTTGAAATGTGTAGTTTAGAACTAAAGTAAACACCTCCTTTTTAAAAAGAATCCTAAAAGAAAAAGGGGGGAAGCACTCATATAAAATTCTAGTGGTACCCTTTAAATAAAGGGTATATACAAAACGTGATTAACATGAAACATTACTTAAACAAAGCTCAATACATCAAATAAAGCAAGCTAATTGAAATTAATTATATGCTTCAACCATATGGTTCTTGCTAGCTTAGACTATATAGAGATATATGCTATCACACTTCACTCATATAACATGTTTTTACAACTACATATTGGAACGAATAATTGGATGTTCAAATTAAGCATTGATGTTTGGTAAACTTGTAAATTTTGCTTATAACAGTCGACTGCAAATCCGATATTTCAATCCCGGTTCCTTATTATCTTCAGCCGCTGCACACACCTCATGAAACTTCTGCAACACCAACAATAAACAAACTTGTAAAGATATATGATAAATTTGATAAAAGAATTTGCAAACATTGTTTGTAATAAGCCAATACTTACTGCCATGGAATATCTCCTGCAATCAGCCAATCTCCTTCTTTGTCTTGGTAGGTGAGAATATAACGTGTAGAATCGTCGTCACCGCATTTCTTGTCTGTTCAAATAATATATATTGAGACTTTGGCTACTTTTTTTTTTTAATGAATTTTGGGAGGGAATTATTCTACAATTAGGGACGTACCTTTGGAAAACATTGTGATCAAGGAGTTGCTAAGTGTTTGATAAGAGAGATAAAGCCTTATATCAACCTTTCTTGTGATTGCCACCCCTTCCATCTTCACCTTAACATAAATGGATCTGCCATTCTCTTTATCTGCAACTCGGTTGTTCTCAATTCCACCAACTCCATTCGGTTGGTTGAATATTTTCTTCCTCCATGTTTTAATGGGTGGCCACCCCACTACTTGTTCAACTTCTTCGTCATCGTTGCTGCTACAGTTTCAACACAAAACTCAATACTTTTTGTTTGGAATCATTAAAAGAGGTAGGAAAAGAGCTACTTACTCATCAATGGTGGAAAAAGTTGTTTTCTTTTGATCCTTGTGATCTTCTTCCTCGTTTGGCTGACCACTCCAAAGAAGCAAGGTCTTCGTTTTACCGTCTTGTTTGAAGTTTCCAAAAGCCTGCTCAAAACTACGTTTGCTTTTGTTACTGAAACAACCCCTTTGCTTCAGGTGATCCAGTCGGTGGTTGTTCAAGTCGAAGCCCTTTATCATGTTTGGTGTTGGGAGAGCAAGACCTAGTTGAAGCTCCATATTAGGCATGGAAAATCAAGAGTGCGAATTAACAATGTAAAAAGGCAATAAAAATATGGAAGAGCGATTGTGTGTGTGGGGGGGGGGGTGTTAAAGAGAATGAAAGTGGGGATGTATTTATATACGGGAAATATGAGAAGGAATTGACCTGTCTTGTGGAAGAGGGGAAGTTAGGGACATCATGGAAGTTGGGTCAGGAAAAAGCCTAGCAATGATTCGGACAGGTAAGGAAAGGATGCACCAACCACATTACTTCCAAGTTCATGTCCCTACCAATTACCAAACAATTGCCAAACTGGCCTCCCCCTCTCTCACTGCTTAATTATGTGTACTCTAAAATTACTAGGCATTTGCTTTGTTAAAGCTACCATTTGCTGTCACGATTTCTTCCATCTGGAGTATAATTCGGACTTGTCTTTTTTAACTACTTTTAAATATTTTAAAATGTACTTGTAATTTCGAATTAGTAAAAAGTATATATATGAAGAGAAATAAAACTTAAAGAAACCTTTTTGTGTGACTAAACAACTGAATCAAGTCTTCAACAAGAGAAAAATAAGAAACCTCATATATATACCCAAGAAACTAGTGATCCTCATTTATTTTGGGATTTTTCTCGAAAAATTATCGGTGATCGGTATATTTACCGATCTAATACCGGTCAGACTATATTTCTCGATCTAACACCCTTAACAGTAAAGTACACCGCGCTATATACTAATTTGGCGCTACGTGGGTTAAGACGCGCCCCTGAAGCGCGCGCCTTATTTTGACATGGTGTGCCTTATGCCACGTAAGAGAATAGCGCAGCCCCTGAGGGGCGCCTTATCTTTATTGCGTCCGATCTTTTTCCTTTTTCTGATAAATTGGTTAATAGTTCAGTATAGACAGGAGGCTAGCAAGAAGAAACCTAAAAGTATTATTAATGCGTTAAAATCGGGAAAGCTAATCATTATCAACGTTTCTTCTATCGACAACAATAATTAATTACTTTGTGTAAATATATTCTTAAAATTATATTTAAATTTATTAAATAAAAATTAATTAACTGAACCACTTTGTGTAATAAAAAAATTAACTTCATTTTTAATAATTAAAATTATTGGATATAAAAAATTATAAATGATAAATTTTACAAAGTTAATCATAACTAAATAAAAAATACTTATAAATTAATTTGATGAATTAGCAAGTTCAAAAAATTATAATTTAAAAAATATTTTATAATTTTAAGAATGAATTTTGAATTCTATATATTTCTAAAAATAATTAAAATTATTAATTGAAAATGTTGAAAAATCTAAAAAATGATTTTTTAGTTACAATGAAAGGGTCAAATGAGATTTTTATTTTTTTAATTTAATATATCATTTTACCTCTTTCATTGTTATCAAGGTTTTGGTTGGCCCGTTTCCCACACAAATTCAAACAAAACATAGAATCTTTTTATTTTTGTCCCATTACAAAATATCAGATTTGGTTGATCTATACCCATAGATAAAGAAAACCTTGTCGCAGAGTGTGGAAAAAAGAACCCAATAAAAGTAAGGCGCGCACGGGGGCCGCGCTATACCCCTACGTAGCGTAAGGAGCGCTTCATGGGGCACGCCTTACCTCACGTGGAGCAAAATCAGCATATAACGCGGTGCAGGGGCACACTTTACTGCTAAAGATGTTAGATCGAGAAATATAGTCTGACCGATGTTAGATCGATAAATATATCGATCACCGATGATTTTTCGAGAAAAATGCCGTTTATTTTGCCCTTTAAGTAGGGAAAAAAAACTATCATAAACAACCTTTTTATAATTTCACCGAACTAAAACTCTTGATTTTTGTATTATATCTCTGTCATAATCATAATCATGTTAAATCAATAATCGTACAAATATAATATCGCACAGTAAAACAGATATTAAATTTTATGTGAAAATATAGGTATAACATAAAAAATTCGATTTTAAATGATATATGATGTTTGTGTCTGTGTGATTTATGCTAAATCACACTATCCTCTTCAATTAAAATCTTAAATCACTTTAATTTATGGGATCACAAATGAAATTCGTATAAAACTAAATATATTCATACTAATTTTTTAAGTCTTAGTAAAAGTCTAACATAAAGGAGTATAGTAATAATATACAAATTTAATATGCGTGACAAAGTGTGCATCCTGAGATTATAGTCTACCACTGACCTCCAATTTTAAATGTTTAGCAATTGAGTTATACCGTAAATCTTTTAAATCGAATTGAAATAGAATTAAAATCATAAAATTCTAACTGTTGTCATATCTTTTATAATATTATATTAGTGATTTTTCTGAGGAGAAAATAACCTTAGTGACTAAGAATCTCAGATAATATACGATTTTGACCAACTTTTTTTGGATTTGCAAAAATGACCAACAAAATCGCAATGCGATCTCTAATTCGCATTGCGATCTCCACTATCGCAAATTCGCGTTGCATTTCGCGTTGCGATAGTTGAAAATCGCGTTGCGATTTTCCATTTCGCGTTGCGATAGTTAAAAATCGCGTTACGATTTTCCATTTCGTGTTGCGATAGTCTACAGTTGTCGTTGCGATAGTCTACAGTGGTTGTTGCGATAGTTTACAAATTCGTTGCGATAGTGTACAGTTATCGTTGCGATTTTCCAAATTCGTTGCAATTGTCGGGAACTAAGATTTTATGGTGTTGGTAATGCTCAATCCCACATAGTATTGGAAACACTATTGGGAATGGTATTTAAGGCTTGAATTTCCCACTTCCTTGTTGAGTGGAAGAGAACAAGGGAGACTCTTGTGCGCCACCGCCGCCGCTGTCTCATCTCGGGTCGTGGTCGTGGTCGTGGTCATACGTGTCTTCGACACGTACGCGCGGATACTATCTTTTTAGAGAAAATTCTTAAGAAACAAAATCTTTTTTTTTACTATCGCAACGAATTTGGAAAATCGCAACGACAACTGTAGACTATCGCAACGAATTTGGAAACTATCGCAACGACAACTTGGACTATCGCAACGCGAAATGGAAAATCACAACGCGAAATGGAAAATCGCAAAGCGATTTTCAACTATCGCAACGCGAAATGCAACGCGAATTTACGATAGTGGAGATCGCAATGCGAATTAGAGATCGCATTGCGATTTTGTTGGTCATTTTCGCAAATCCAAAAAAAATTGGTCAAAATCGTATATTATCTGGGATTTTTGGTCACTGAGGTTATTTTCTCTTTTTCGAGTGTTGGCGAGATCATGTGCTTGTTTTTATATTGAAGTGAACCTGACAGTAGCAAACGTATAAGTTATAGTCCGTGCACATGAGTTTAGAATTAAAACACGTACCAACATGTCGGCAGATGATCCTCAAACACATCATGATGCATGAACTCTCTTGTTTCAACGATATCAATGCATGATAATGGAGGGTTTTAAAACATTCTATTCATCTTCTTCATTGTAATGATTTGGAACCTAAACTCTTCTTCCCCATTAAAATAATCAGGGTTCCTTTTGTCGGAGTTTAATTCAACAATCGTAGATCGATAATAGGAGAGAGAGAGAGGAATGAACTTGGACGAAGTCTGCCAACAACATATTATACGTTTGGTACGTGTTTTTTCAGTTTCTTCGATCACGTTCATCCGTGGTGGGGTTGCGAAATTAAGGGGTGAATGACTTTATTTCGAAACATATGGAACGAGTTCCCTTGTGAAGTTCACGTGATGGGCTCGACATGTTAGCCCCAGACCCTTGGTCATTTACCCCGTTGAAACCAGTTGCTGCCGCTGCTATCCCAATTCTTCGTGGTAAGTGATAACCGTCATTTTCCTATCAAAATAATTTTGACTTCTTAATTAAATATAAAGGAAAAGGTAATATAAAGAAGAAGAGTCGATCCACAAATACTATGGCTTTTTTGATTTAGTAAAACACTTGATTTTAGGAAAAAATAGAATTTCAGGTAAACTTGAAAAGCTATAATAAAATAAAATAAGCAAAATGAAGCGATTTAAGCAAATCCTAAGAGAGAAATGTCGAATATGCTTCATGGTAAGTGATAACCGTCATTTTCCCCATTCTAAGTGTGTTCTTGGGAAGTTGAATATGCTTCAATAAGCAAATCCTCCTTCAAACGTTAACCATAACAACATCTGAACCAATGTCGAAATCGATTTGATTTGAAAAGTAAGCTCAGAAAACAGAGAGAGAAATCTGAAGCAATTTAAGTACCTTACAATTCTCACGTTTGGAATTGAGCCTTCGCTTTAACCCTCAGTTTAAAAGAAAATTAGCTAAGCATGACCAAAGTCATACTTAGCAATTGTTGAAAACGAAATTTAAAGAAAAATAAAGGAGTATGCGAAAATAGAGAGAAAGCAAGAGAGAAAATGAAGATTTAATTCTCAAATGAAAGATATATGTTTTTAGGCTCACCCTTAAAGGGTATTTATAACCTTCAAATTCCTAAAAATAAGCTAAAGATAATTCCTAAAATAATAACTTTTATCCTAATGAAAACACTATTTAAACTAAAATACCTAAAACAAAGATAAACTAAAATACTATTTAAAATAATATCTTAAATCCTAATTGAAATACTAAAACCTATTTAAACTAAAATAAAAAGATAAAATATAATGTTTAAAATATTATCCTAAACTTGAGTTTGATCCAAATCCGATTCCAGAAACGTGCGACCAATTTATTCGTTCTTCTAGAAACGCTGACTGGATTTTCTAGAAGGTGTTGGCGTCATCGCCTCGTCAGATGTTTCATGTCCGAATTCATGTCCATCAATCCAGCTTCGATTTCGAAAATAAAAATAAAAAACTGCATAATTCTTTTCTTTTAGTGCAATTTCCAGAATCTGACGTCCTGCACAGAAATTGAATGAAAACGAATAATTAAGCCACAAAAATCAATGATTAAAGAGTAATTAAAAGCAAAATATTAACTAAATTGAGCGCTTATCAAATTCCCCCTCACTTATTCAATGTTTGTCCTCAAGCATTCATCAATTAATACATCGAAATCATAAGTTGTTATCTTCAATTTCATGTTATTTCTCAAACTTCCAATTGAACTAAGTCCATGACATTTGCCGAATTCAAGTTACAATCAAGCAAAGACACAACTAAGAAAATTTAAAGTAAGCAAGACATCCCAATTAATTGTCAACTTCAATGAAACATGACTCAATACCTCACAAAGATTCACACATATCCGCTCAAAGTGTTTGGGGTAAATGAAATCGCTCAAACCGAAACTAACCAAAATATTACGATAGGCTTGGAATCCAATCAAGTCTCCACTACGAAAAATAAACATAATGCAATAATCAAGGGGTCTTTAAACAAGGTGTAACGGGTCTTAGGTTAGGGGAGGGAAAAGGACAAAAAGAAAGGTTTAAAATACCGAAACAGCAGATCAAAATAATTAAGAACAATCCATGAATTAACATGAAGCACAATAATACAAGGAAAAAGAATAAATGAAAGGCAATTGAAACAATCGATTTTCCTTTTTCTTTTTTTTCTTTCTCTGTTCGAAACAGTGGACATTTTTTTCTTATGCTGTTCGAAACAGTGAACAACTTGCTTTTTTCAAATTTTTTATTTTCGAAACAATGTTTATTTTTATTTTTACTTTTATTTTTGTGGAACAAGAGTGATACAAGATCTCAAGTTTTGGCAAGGGTGTGAAAAGAGAGGAGTAATAAAAAGAAAGGCTTCGGGTTTAATTATGAGGTGTAAAACAAAGAAAGAGAAATATGCTCAAATTTGGTTCACTAATGGATATATAAATGGGTAGGCTTTTTGGCAAAAGTGGGTTTATACTAGGTGCCCCAATCACATTAAAACATTGCGTTCAACATGTAGTCTCGATATGCATTGTGATTACAAGTTCTAGAACATCCTAATTAGTCCGGCACACACAAGTCAAACAATGAGCAAGAAAGAAAATGTATGCTCGTTAGGCTCAAATCTCACAAGAAAAGTTTATGTGCATTAAGTCAAGTTCATCTCTATCGACAAAAGCATGAAATATGAATATCAATACGAGTCCAAGATGTCACATTGACTTTTAAAAATGATATTCTTACAAAATATCAAAACATTTGAACTCATTTTAAGAAAATACGATCATATATTGTTGAATTGTGTTTTTTTTATAAAATTTTGAGGCAAAAACGTATTTATGAACAGTAGAATATGATATGAACAGTGCCGTGAACAGTACACTGCTACAGTACCCGAATGTTAAATTTTTCCAGATTGTCATAGGGGAACCGATTCCCCTGCTACAGGGAATCGATACCTTGCTACAGTACTGCTATAGTACTTTCGTAAAACAAGTATAAAACTCATAAAATTTAAAACGTTCATCATTATAAATTTACCATTTACATATATATGTTTAAAACATTTTAAAACTTGATCAGAGCGTATCCAATACATTTCTTTTTAATTTATTACATGCCAACTAAATTCTTTATAACAAAATACATGTAATTCGATCTACATTTCTGATCTGATCTTCGGTAAGGAGAACTGACCTGTCTTGTTCCTCTTTACTTCTATTTTCGCTTTCCACACCTACGTTTGAAACAATCACACGCTAAGTCGATGACTTAGTGAGGCATATAAAACATATAGAATAACCATATACCATTTCATATAAAAAAAAACATACATCTGCAAATACTATCATATCATATAAAAACATATCTCTCATTATATAACCAATGCACATATATACATTTATCAGTAATCATCTTATTATCACTAATTCCTTTTTATTATATAAGCATACGTTGAACATTTCCATATACATCATGGAACACATATATCATTTCATAACAAAACATACATAATATCGTATAATTCATATAATGCATTTCGTATCATAAAAACAAACATATATATCATATATATTGTATTTGATATTATCTCTTTATTAGCCCATGATACACTGGTGAGAACGGAAGGTATGTGAGTACATTGAGGTTGTGACTATTATGTTGTCACCACAGCTCGTATAAATGTCCTGAAGGACCAGTCCATAGATTCCAAAGAACCAAAGTAATCAGTCCATATATCCCGAAGAACATAGGTAAACATTCCATATGTCCCGAAGAACAAAGGTAAACAGTCCATATGTCCCGAAGAACATAGGTAAACCCTCGACCCTTGGCATGCCAACTATACCCCTAGCTCTCATATCACATAACATGGGCATTATCATTTATAACAATTCACATTACTTAATCATATCATTTCTCTTATAAACACAAATCTTTTCTTTTCAGTCACGTATCACATGTGCGTGTAATCATTGATCTTATAATCACATGTTCCTTCTCTTCTGTCACATACCACATGTATATGTAAAACATATATCTCATATACATATAACTCATAACTCTTTAATTTCATATCATGTAATACCCTTACAGAGTATTATATCTTCTTATCATGTATTTCACGTAACATGTTCTTGATTTCATATTCATATGTCACATAGCTAGTATCACTTTGCATGGTTTCACATAACCATATATATCATATTTTGTTCACATATATTTCCCATATATATACATCACATATTCATATCACCTCATTCTTTCACATAGCTCTTTATCACATTTCATGTAATCACATATTTCTTCTCTCCTATTTTATTCTCAAATATTCACATAACTTGGATCAAATATACATATAGTCAATTAAATCACTTTTGCATAGCTTATATCAACTTTTCATGTCATTTCACACTTCTTGTTACATTGCTTATATCTTTCTCTTATGTCTTCTCATATATATTCACATATACATATCGTTTCATTATTCTTATTATTATTCTTATCATCACCATTAATCCATTTTTCTTACCATATTCATATAGGCTCATGGTTTTATCACCAATCAATAGTATATGTTCATATAATTTCCTTTTATCTTATCAGTAAATACTACTTATTTTATCTCACCTTTCCATTTATTTACATAAGCCACATAACATTTATAAGAACATATCCACTCATATAATCAAGCATACATACATATCGGGTCATTCATTTCATTCTCTATATCCTTATCACATAGCTTATTTTATTTCTCATATTCTTATGTAAACACACACACACACACACACATATATATATATATTACACAACCTATAGAACAACATGTTAAACATATCACATATACATATAATCATGTAATTCATGTCATATACAAAAACATTTTAAGAGTTACTTCTTACCATAGTAACTCCGTCATTGGCTCATTGCAAGCCAATGTTTATTCACTAACATAAGTACAAATTAAATTGCACTCACCTTAGCCTTGCTTTAATTTGATCCTAATTCTTTGATTCTTTCGAAACTTGTTTAGGCTCAATATCTACATAAATATAACATTTCAAAATAATTATCAGAAGCCTAAACCTTAAACTTGATGTTAATAACTTAAGCCGGTTTAATGAACCAAAATTCCAATTTTCCATTAGGGGGAATCGATACCCCCCATGGTCGTATCTGTTCCCTCTGCACAATCTGGAATTTTCGTTCAAGCCTAGAAATCACTGTTCATTGCATGAAAATTCACTATTTCAACTTAAATTCTTCATGTTTCATTCACTTTTCTATTCTTAACTCAAATATACATATTTAAACTAATTTCTACTCATTTATCACATCTTAAATCTCAAAATCTTCTCATCTTTATGAACTTCAAAAATCATACCAAATATTCAACATGTTTCAAATCCAATTCTAACACTTAATACTTCTTAATTAAGATGATGACAAGTCAAATTTAACTTCAAATTCAACTTATCAACTCTATTTCAAGATTTCACTCAAGAACTCAAAATCTTTAATCTCTCATAACTCCTTTATCTTTTGATTTTAAGATAACTTAAGTTTAGTTATCATCTAATGATTAAAACCCAACTTAAATTTCAGCTAATAATCAACAACAACTAAATCTTACGTTTGCTTGAGCTTTCACGTGGAGAAGAGAAGAAGATGAAGATGGAAGAGAGAAGAGTAATCTGGAAACTTAATTTCCCAAAACGTATGCTCCACATGGGTATTATAATACCCATTAATTATTATTTTATTATTTCCTTTGTTCAGTTACTCATTTTCCCTTTGACTCATTTAATATTTACTAACAACTTTCAGGAAATATCTCCACATAAATCATTGAACTATTTAACTATTCTAATTTTATCCCCAAATTCAGAAATTTTACAATTTAGTCACTTACCCTAAATTTGGGATGTTACAAATCTCCCCTCATTTTAAGAAAATTCATCCTCGAATTTTCATTGCACACTTTGACAAGAACATATCTTTTAATACTCTCATTCTTTAGTACTTGGTATTTTTTTCCTTAATCTTATACTAATATTTATTTCTTTGTCTATATCATATCTATATGATCAGAATACACAACCAAATTCGGATTCATCATACTTAACCTTATATTTTTTCCAAATCTTATAACTCTATCACCTTTACTATTACAGTTAAGAAACATCAACTGTTCAATCTAGGGCACAAGCCCTAATCATCCAATCATATACCTTTTTTCCGTCAAAATTTTCCTCCACGGTATCGTACTCAACTTTTTTTTTCAAACTCAGACTTTTACTCACACACAGTACTATTCCTTTGTTTAAAAAAAATCAAACGTTGTAACTTTCTTTGTCTTATAGACTGATCACCGATATATTTATTCTTAAACTCTTCTTATCAATCCTTAGCTTGACTCAACCATGCGAATCTTCATTTCCTTCACTATATCACATTCATATAATCAACACATTTTTCATCACATAATCTTGTTAGCCAATGCTAACTCTTTCTTATAAAGTATAAACCCTTATCATATCCACACTCTTACTTATACATAGTACTATCCCTTTTATTAAAATTTATAACTCTGATTTCATTCATCTTATAAATGTATCATTGATGCACTTATTCTCGAACTATTTTACAAACAATAACCATGTCATTTGATCTTTTAGTGTTTTTATGGTGACATTCGTTCACCATATTCTATCTTATCCACGTAGTAACGAAACTACTCAATTTAATTTCTCCACTTTGAAGAAATTAACACCTTCTATCATTATCTTTATATCATTTATCCAAAGGTCTGTAACAACAGAACATTTTTCAAATTTTACCCTTGAACTCGAGTGCTCTTAACCTTTTTAACTATTTTGATACATTCATTCTATGAGTTAACGAAGTATACAATTGAAAACACATCGGAATATCATTCAACCTCATGAATCATTCTCTAATCTTAGACAGGCACTCCCTGAGGTGTTCGCTCTTCTCCCTGCCTGGCCAGGGTAGGTGAATGTTATTACCTTCAGGTCTATCGCCTTGTGTTTCACTTTGAAAGCTCTCATATATTCATATACTCATATCATTTCTTCTATCACATATCACGTGTGCATATGATCATCCAATTCATATCATATAACATATGTCATTTGCATATGTTCACATATCATCTATCATATCATATAAACATATATATCTCATAAATCATTCTTATGTATTCACTTATCTTATATAACATAATAATTTAACTCTATTAACAAGACAACACACTCCTTACCCTATCAGATCAGAAAATTTTCCACTTTGTGTTGCCATATATACTTTTTAAAATACTTTTGACTTCATTTTTAGCCTAGAATCGGCTAAACCGTAGCTCTGATACCATTAAATGTAACATCCCAACCCGTATCCGACCTGAATACGAGTCCAAGATGTCACATTGACTTTTAAAAATGATATTCTTACAAATATCAAAATATTTGAACTTATTTTAAGAAAATACGATCATATATTGTTGAATTATGTTTTTTTATAAAATTTTGAGGCAAAAACGTATTTATGAACAGTAGACTACGATATGAAGAGTACCGTCAACAATACATTGCTACAATACTCGGATGTTAAAATTTTCCAGATTGTCATAGGGAAATCGATTCCCCTGCTACAGGGAACCAATACCCTACTACAGTACTGCTTTAGTACTTTCGTAACACATGTATAAAACTCATAAAATTTAAAACGTTCATCATTATACATTTACCATTTACATATATACATTTCAAACATTTCAAAACTTGATCAGAGTGTATCCAATACACATCTTTTTAATTTATTACATGCCAACTAAATTATTTCTAACAAAATACATGTAATTTGATACACATTTCTGATCTGATCTTCGGTAAGGAGAACTGACCTGTCTTGTTCCTCTTTACTTCTCTTTTCTCTTTCTACACCTGCGTATGAAACAATCACACGCTAAGTCGATGACTTAGTGAGGCATATAAAACATATAGAATAACCATAAACCATTTCATATAAACAAAAGCATACATCTGCAAATACTATCATATCATATAAAAACATATCTCTCATTATATAACCAAAGCACATATATACATTTATTAGTAATCATCTTATTATCACTAATTCCTTTCTATTATATAAGCATATGTTGAACATTTCCATATACATCACGGAACACATATATCATTTCATAACAAAACACACATAATATCGTATAATTCATATAATGCATTTCGTATCATAAAAACAAACATATACATCATATATATTGTATTTGATATTATCTCTTTATTAGCTCATGATACACTGGTGAGAACGGAAGGTATGTGAGTACATTGAGGTTGTGACTATTATGCTATCACCACAGCTCGTATAAATATCCCGAAAGACCAGTCTATAGATTCCGAAGAACCTAGGTAATCAGTCCATATGTCCCGAAGAACATATGCAAACATTCCATATGTCTTGAAGAACATAGGTAAACAACCCATATGTCCCGAAGAACATAGGTAAACAGTCCATATGTCCCGAAGAACATAGGTAAACCCTCGACCCTTGGCATGCCAACTATACCCCTAGCTCTCATATCACATAACATGGGCATTATCATTTATAACAATTCACATTACTTAATCATATCATTTCTCTTATAAACACATATATTTTCTTTTCAGTCACGTATCACATGTGCGTGTAATCATTGATCTTAGAATCACATGTTCCTTCTCTTCTGTCACATACCACATGTATGTGTAAACATATATCTCATATACATATAACTCATAACTCTTTAATTTCATATCATGTAATACCCTTACAGAGTATTATATCTTCTTATCATGTATTTCACGTAACATGTTCTTGATTTCATATTCATATGTCACATAGCTAGTATCACTTTGCATGGTTTCACATAACCATATATATCATATTTTGTTCACATATATTTCCCATATATATACATCACATATTCATATCACCTCATTCTTTCACATAGCTCTTTATCACATTTCATGTAATCACATATTTCTTCTCTCCTATTTTATTCTCAAATATTCACATAACTTGGGTCAAATATACATATAGTCACTTAAATCACTTTTGCATAGCTTATATCAACTTTTCATGTCATTTCACACTTCTTGTTACATTTTTTATATCTTACTCTTATGTCTTCTCGTATATATTCATATATACATATCGTTTCATTATTCTTATTATTATTCTTATCATCACCATTAATCCCTTTTTTCTTACCATATTCATATAGGATCACGGTTTTATCACCTATCAATAGTATATGTTCATATAATTTCCATTTATCTTATCAGTAAATACTACTTATTTTATCTCACATTTCCATTTATTTACATAAGCCACATAGCATTTACAAGAACATATCCACTCATATAATCAAGCATACATACATATCGGGTCATTCATTTCATTCTCTATATCCTTATCACATAACTTATTTTATTTCTCATGTTCTTATGTAAACACATATATATATATCACACAACCTATAGAACAACATGTTAAACATATCACATATACATATAATCATGTAACTCATGTCATATACAATAACATTTTAAGAGTTACTTCTTACCATAGTAACTCCGTCATTGGCTCATTGCAAGCCAATGTTTATTCACTAACATAAGTACAAATTAAATTGCACTCACCTTAGCCTTGCTTTAATTCGATCTTAATTCTTTGATTCTTCCGGAACTTGTTTAGGCTCAATATCTACATAAATATAACATTTCAAAATAATTATCAGAAACTTAAACCTTAAACTTGATGTTAATAACTTAAGCCAGTTTAATGAACCAAATTTCCATTTTTCCATTAAGGGGAATCGATACCCCCCAGGGGGTATCTGTTCCCTCTACACAATCTGGAATTTTCTTTCAAGCCTAGAAATCACTGTTCATTGCACGAAAATTCATTATATCCACTTACATTCTTCATGTTTCATTCACTTTTCTATTCTTAACTCAAATATACATATTTAAACTAATTTCTACTCATTTATCACATCTTAAACCTCAAAATCTTCTCCTCTTTATGAACTTCGAAAATTATACCAAATATTCAACATGTTTCAAATCCAATTCTAACAGTTAATACTTCTTAATTAAGCTGATGACAAGTCAAATTTAACTTCAAATTCAAATTATCAACTCTATTTCAAGATTTCACTCAAGAACTCAAAATCTTTAATATCTCCTAACTCCTTTATCTTTTGATTTTAAGATAACTTAAGCTTTCCTTAAGCTTAGTTATCATCTAATGATCAAAACCCAGCTTAAATTTTAGCTAATAATCAACAACAACTAAATCTTACCTTTGTTTGAGCTTTCACGTGGAGAAGAGAAGAAGATGAAGATGGAAGAGAGAAGAGTAATCTGGAAACTTAATTTCCCAAAACGTATGCTCCACAAGGGTATTATAATACCCATTAATTATTATTTTATTATTTCCTTTGTTCAATTACTCATTTTCCCTTTGACTCCTTTAATATTTACTAATAACTTTCAGGAAATAACTTCACATAAATCATTAAACTATTCAACTATTCTAATTTTATCCCCAAATTCTGAAATTTTACAATTTAGTCACTAACCCTAAATTTGGGATATTACAAGCTATACCAATCACCATTCATGTAAATTAAATTCGATCAAAATATGGTTATAATCCAAAAGGAAACAAGAGTATAAAGTGAAGTTCAAGAGTAGTAACCAACAATCTCAACACATCAATATCAGAACAACTCAATTTCAAACTATCAAACAAGTCAAGGAAAAAATTGACATGCTTATCCTCTCCCTCACTTAATTCATTTTGTCCCAAAACGTATATCAAATTGTAAAACAAAGAAAGAGAAAAGGAATACTCCCAAATATAATGGAAATCGCGGCCTTCAAGGTTGAACGAAGACGAAGTTTGACCGGCGACGATGTAAGGTTTATGGTGGCAATCGAAATAAACAAAGAAAAGAAGTGTAAGGGGCATGCGGCTGGAATGAAGAAAGAAGACTGTTGGGTTATGGGGGGCTTTTTACTTGGGGTGGAAAAGAAGAATAAAAGAGTTTGATTTTTAGTTAAACTAAAAAGATGGAATGAAAAAGTGTTGGGATTGGTTTAGAATTAGAAAGGTTGAGATAGTGATAGATAAGGTGGGGCCCATAATGAATAAATTTGAAACAAAAGTGGATTCAAACTTGGAATTTTTGGCAGAGGAAGGAACAACAAAAATTAGCGTATGCTAATATGTGCCTCTTGGGAGTTGGGTTTTGCTAACGTGCGCCTCTTCCTACTTCCAGACGTGAACTTGTTCTTTCTGTTAAATATTCGATCGGAGTTCAGATCAGTTCAGAGAAAAATAAAATAAATATAATGAAAATAAAGTTCGCTGAAAATAAAATAAAAACGTAATAAAATAAAATAAAACAAAAGTAGATAGGAATGGGTTGCCTCTCATTAAGCGCTTTTGTTTAATGTCGTTATCTCGACGACCTGATTTTCAAAGTGTGGGTTACTCTAAATTGATTTCTTCGATTAGACCAACCGGAGCATTTTCATAATATGGCTTCAATCGTTGACCATTAACTTTAAATCTTAATCCTGAGTTATCTTCAATTTCAACAGCACCATGAGGAAATACTTGAGTAACTGTAAACGGCCTGAGCCATTTTGATTTGAGTTTTCCTAGAAAAAGTTTAAATTTGGAGTTAAACAATAACACCTTTTGACCGACATAAAAAGTTTTAGAATAAATTATAATATCGTGAAATTCTTTTGTTTTTCTTTAAATATCCAAGCACCGTCATAAGCATTTCTTCAAATTTCTTCAAGCTCTTGAATGTGTAATTTCTGAGCTTCACCAATTACATACATGTCCATTTTACACTATTTAATGGCCTAATAAGCCCGATGTTCTAACTTAACTGGTAAATGACATAGTTTACCGAAAACAAGCTTGTATGGTGACATCCCAATGGGACCTTTATAAGCAGTTCAATATGCCCAAAGTGCATCAGTTAATTTTAAATTCCAATCTTTTCAGTCCGGTTTAACATTTTTTTCAAGAATTGTTTAAATTTCCCGATTTGATAATTCATCATGTCCGTTTGTTTGTGGATGGTAAGAGGTATCAATTCTTTGAGTTATTCCAAATTTCTTTATCAATGATTCGATCACTCGGTTTATGAAATGTGTTCCTCTGTCGCTTATTATAGCCCTTGGCGTGCCAAACCTGGAAAAAATAGTATTTTTCATAAAATTAACTGTAGTTTTAGCATCATTATTCCGAGTGGCTTTAGCTTCCACCCATTTAGAAACATAATCTACAGCTAAAATAATATAAGTATTTCCAAATGATGAAGTAAAAGGACCTATATAATCGATTCCCCAAACATCAAAGATTTCACAAACTTGTATAGAATTAAGACGCATTTCATTGATACGGCTTAAATTACATGTACGTTGATATCTTTCACAATTTTTACAAAACAAATAAGAGTCTCGAAAGATGTTAGGACAAAAGAAACCACATTCAAGAATTTTATGGGTTGTACGTTTTGGCCCAAAATGACCACCGCAAAAGTATGAATGACAAAATTGTAAAATTGAATTTACCTCACTTTCGGAAATACATCATCGAATTACCTGATCCTAGTAGTGCTTCCATAAATAAAGATCGTCCCAAATATAGTATTGAGATTCTCGCTTAATTCGATTAATTTCAGCTCTCGGTAAATCTAATGGTAACTTATCTGTGGCCAAATAATTAACCATGTCTGCAAACCTGCATGATCGGAAAAAATAGTAATTTTAGTGACAAGCATATAAGATCTAAATTTTTCTAAAGCAAAAATTTTAGCAAAAAGTTCTTTTTCCATAAACAAATAATTTTCTGAGCCGAGTCCAAAGTTCGGGATGTATAGGCTATGATATGTGGTTCTCCCTATTTTTTGGCCGAGAACGACTTCAACGCTA
Source organism: Hibiscus syriacus (assembly GCF_006381635.1). NCBI lineage: Eukaryota > Viridiplantae > Streptophyta > Magnoliopsida > Malvales > Malvaceae > Hibiscus > Hibiscus syriacus. The sequence continues at coordinate 2,046,059 of NW_024061944.1, read as the reverse complement.
GTATCCGATGCGCCACACATAAGTTCAAAGGGATAATTCCAATCTGATGACTGAATAATTGGAGCTGAAATAAGCTTTTCCTTTAATGAATCGAAAGACTCCTTGCATTTTGAATTAAAGTCAAAGTCTTGATCCTTTTGAAGTAGATTGCATAAAGGTTGTGCTATCTTCGAAAAGTCTTTAACAAACCTGCGGTAAAATCATGCATGGCCAAGAAAAGAATGAATTTCCCTCATAGTTGTGGGGTAAGAAAGTGAGCGTATAACATCTGTTTTAGCTTTATCAACCGTAATCCCTTTTGAAGAAACAATATGACCTAAAATTAACCCTTTATTAACCATAAAATGACATTTTTCATAGTTTAAAACAAGGTTATATTCTAAGTATATTTTAAGCACACTAGTTAGATTATCAAGACATTCACTAAAAGAATTACTATAAATCGTGAAGTCATCCATAAAGACTTCGATGCCTTTCTCCACATAGTCGGAAAATATACTTAACATGCATCTTTGGAGGGTGGTTGGTGCTTTACAAAGTCCAAAGGGCATTCGTCTATATGCAAATATACTGAAGGGACAAGTAAAATTCATTTTTTCTTGATCCTCTGGCGCTACTGGGATTTGGAAAAAAACCTGAAAAACCATCAAGGCAACAATAATGAGTTTTGCAAGCTAATATTTCAATCATTTGGTCTATGAAGGGAAGAGGAAAATGATATTTTCGAGTAAGAGAGTTCAACTTTCTGTAGTCAATACAAACTCGCCATCCATTCTGAACTCTTGTTGGCACTAACTCTCATTCTTGATTTTCGACCACTTTGGCTCCCGTTTTCTTGGGAACCACATGAATCGGACTTGCCCAATTACTATCAGATATCGGATAGATTAGGTCAGCATCAAGGAGTTTCTGAATTTCTTTCTTTACTACTTCCATCATCGGTGGCGTTATTCTTCTTGCGATGACTTTGCTCCTTCTTCGACCTTGATCTTGTGCATGCAAGTCGAGGGATTTAATCCTTTAATATCGATAATGATCCATCCTATGGCTTTTTGTGAGAACGCAACATTGCTACCAAAGCTTCCTCTTCTCCTTCGGACAATTTACTTGAGATGATCACTGGTAAGGTTCCATTTTCGCCAGAAAAGACATATTTCAAATGTTTCGGTAATTGCTTTAATTCTACCTCGATGCCTGTAAAACAGAAGGTAAACTTCTAGTTTTAGAGGAAGATAAAGATAAATCAGGATTGATTGAATTAATATTTTCAAACTCCCTTTTTTCCTCTTCGTGACAAAGTTCACGATCCTTAAAAAGATCATAAGAAAAATTAGATTCAATATATTCATCAATTAAAGGATCTATAACATCAACAAAATTAATTCTTTCAACATGATCCAGGCATTTCATTGCTTTGTAAACATCAAATTCAACGATCTCACCATAAAATTCCATTGTCAGTATACCACTTCCAACATCGATCTTTGTATGTACGGTGCTTAGGAAGGGGCCTAAAAGTAACTCGGAATAAGTATCCGACCTATCATGTTTCATGTCAATGATATAGAAATCTACAGAACAAATAATACATCAACCTTTATCAAGACATTTTCCATTACAAATACTGGATAGATCACAGATCGATAAGCCAACTGTATGGTTATTCTTGTTTCCTTCAAAGGCTCATTAGTAATCATTTTATAAATAGAAAATGGCATAATATTGATTGAAGCTCCTAAGTCACACATCACACGTTTAATTTTAAAATCACTTATTTTGCAAGGTATAGAAAACATACCTTGATCATTCATCTTTGGTGGAAGCTTTCGTTGAAAAATTGCAGAGACATGTTCTCCCAAATTTACCTTTTTGTGCCCCATTAATTTCCTCTTTGTAGTGCAAATTTCTTTTAAAAATCGAGCATACCTTGGTACTTGTCGAATTACTTCAAGAAGAGGTATGTCGACTTGAACTTTTTGGAACACCTCTAAGATCTCATTTTCTTTAGCTCTTTTATCATGCTTCATAAACCTTGATAGGAATGGTGGTGGTGTGATTTCATAAGAAGAAAGAGAATGATGTGAGTCAGATGTACCTTGTATTTCTAAAGGTGGCGTGTCCTCTTGTTCTTTCTGATGTGCAGCTTTTTCTGCTGGAATTTCGGGTGAGATAACTATTCCACTTCGGAGTGTGATAACACTAACATGCTCTCTCGGATTTAACTCCGTTTGACAAGGTAGTTTTCCTTGTGATTCTAATTTTCCCACAGTTTGAGCTAGGCAGCTTACTTGGTTATCTAACTCTTGACGAAGTGTTTCAATTCGGCTTTGGAATTTTTCCTGAGATACAATGAACTTTTCTTGTGAAATTGCTAACTTTCCTATGAGTTCCTCCAACAATGATTTTGGCGTTTGCTGTTGAGTATGAGGTCTTAGTTGATAAGTTGGTCTTTGATTTGCCGCATAGCTGAAGTTTGGGTGGTCTTGCCATCCTAGATTATAAGTATTGTTGTATGTGTTGTATTATCTTTGTGGAGGACCTGGAAGTTCCCTATGGTATTGATTTATACATTGCCTCCTTCTTGTATCAGCAGACAACAATCTGTCGGATGGTCTAGCTTTGTGCATATCCCACATGCTCTTGTTGCTCTAGATTTTTCTGCAACAAGTGAATTAACTACTTCAGTTAATTTGTCTAACTTATTCTCAAGGGAAAAAGTACTTATCTTGTAAACCCGTCAGTTGGGTTCACTAGAAAACTGTTGAAAGTTGACTGACATGGTTGAAATCAATTTCTTTGTTGTTGTTGGGGTCATGTTGACTAATGCTCCTTCACTGGCGGCATCTACCATTTTCATCTCTATTGGTAAAAGGCATTGTTGAAAACATTTTGATATTTCGATATAACAAATTAAGTTAAATGAATTTTAAGATTTTCCAAATGATTTTCTAACTATATTTGATAGAATTATTCGAATATCAAAACATTACTCCAAATCTTTCAAAGATCATTTTTAATCCTTACTCAAAGTGTAAAATTAAGTTTTAATCTTAAAACAATTTCAAAATAATTTTACAAAGTATTTCGAACCATTTCAAAGCCAAAAATTCCAAATTGCTCAGAGGGAACCGATTCCCCCCCAAGGGGGTACCGATTCCCCCTGAATGGTTTGGCTCCGAGAATTCCAGTATGCTCGGAGGGAACCGATTCCCCCGCAGGGGGTACCGATTCCCCCTTGTATAACGGTCGAAATATTTGAATTTTACACTTAGGGAGCCGATTCCCCATAGGGGGTACCAATTCCCCCCACGCTCTAAACTGTTTTATTAATTGTTTTCACACTAAAATGGCTATATTATTTTCTCTAATTATCCCCAACGTTCAGAAGTGATTCAAGGTGTATTTAAGCAAGCTTAGAAGCCATTGATCAAAAACAAGAAACATCAAGCAATTAGAATCAAGAGAAAATCAAAAAGAAAGCATCAAACCTTAAGTTTGAGCATTTCAAGCCTATTTTTCATTCAATATTCATTTTGCTTTCAAGAACACTTATTGTGATCAATTGTATTTATTCTTGAGTGTTCTTTTTTTGTTCTAGAATTGTGCAAACATATTTGCCTTGTGAGGTTTTTCTTGTAAGTTTGCAAATTTGTATTTCTCTTTGAGAAAAGAGTGTTCTCAAGAATTGGGGTATATTCTTGAGAGAGTTGTATGGTTATCTCTTTGGCCTCAAAAGAAAGAACAAATTAGTGAATTTGTTGGAAAATCCTTAGTGTGGACGTAGACTTTGGTTGATAAAGTCGAACCACTCTAAATCACTGTGCAATTTCTTTCAATTTTCTGCAAAAGCTTCCACCAAATTTTTTAATTGCCAATTCACCCCCCTCTTGGTCATATTCGTCAATCGATTAACTCAACAATTGGTATCAGAGCCTAACTCATTTGAAGGTTTAATCGCCTCTTGAGTCGATTCGAGAAGAGTTATATCGATAATCAAAGTCATCAATGGCCTCCGCTTCAAACTTCGACTCCGGTCTCGACTCGATGCCCGTCAACAAGCCTCTTTTCTTCAATGGAGCTAACTATGCCTATTGAAAGAATAGAATGATGTACTTTATTCAAGCAAGTGACATGGGAGCATGGAATGCTGTAGAAGAAGGATACATCAAACCTCTCACTCATCCAAGGTTGTGGAGTGAAGGAGAGACAAGAATGTTCCAGCTCAACTCCAAAGCCATCCATATCATTTTTTGTGCTCTTGGACCAGATGAATACGGAAGAGTTTCATCGTGTACAACCGCCAAAGAAATATGGGACAAACTTCAAGTCACTCATGAAGGTACCGATTAGGTAAAGAAATCTAAAATTAGTATTCTAACGCATAGCTATGAAAATTTTAGGATGAAACCAAATGAAGATATCAAAGCTATGACGGATAGATTTTCAACGATTTTCAATGGTCTCAAATCATATGGAGAGATCATTTCAAATGAAAAGCTTGTGAGGAAGTTAGTCTACTCCCTCCCAAAATCGTGGCAATCAAAGAAGACGACAATCATCGAGTCTAAGGACTTAACGTCCTTAACTCTTGAAGAGCTAATTGGGTCACTCCTCACTCATGAAATGATGGTCGAAGATGAGGTGAACCTCGACAAGATTGACGAGACACCAAAGGAGAAGGATAAGAAGAAAAACATTGGAGTTGCTCTCAAATCCACAAAAGATGAGAGTGATTCGAATAACGATGACGATGACGAGGAAATGGCATTGTTTGCCAAACGGTTAAGAAAAATGATGAGACCTTATCGATGAAGAAAATTCAAACGAAATAAAGGCCTAAAAAATAAACCGAAAGAGAAGGACCCAATCATTTACTACGAATGCAAAAAGCCAGGGCATGTTAAATATGATTGCCCACAATTGAAGAAAAAGGGTCAATCAAAGAATAAGCACAAGGCTCATGTGGCTACATGGAGCGATGAAGAAAGTTTCGATGAAGAGGAACAAGAAGTAGCTAACTTGTGCTTGATGGCATTTGGGGAAGATTCTAAGGTAACCTCTAACTCATCCGATTTTGATGATTTATCCTATGATGAGTTATTAGAGGAATATAATGGGTTGGCTTCTGATTATAAGAAACTATTTTTAAAATATAAAAATGATGTTTCAAAATTGAAAAATGAAAACAAACTCATATCCAAAACCAACAACGATCTTGAAAGTAAAATCAAAGATTTGCAAATCAAACTAGAAGAGTTTGAAAAGAAAAATTTAGATTTGCAAAATTTACTTTCAAAGATCAATGATGATCATCAAAAGAAAATTGATGATCTTAAAACTTCTTTTGATAAAGTTGGAACAAAACATTTTGAAAAACGTGGAAATTCAAAATCCAACTTTGTTAGAAAAAGTTTTAGAAACTACAATCATAGAGGTCCCCAAATAACCTCTAATGGAAAAATCGTTAGAAGTATGTGGGTTCCTAAAGAACTCATTACTACTAAAGATAAAAATATCCTACACAAATGGATACCTAAGGGGACTAAGATTTTGGAAACTAATGAATATAGACCCAAAAGAATTTGGGTACCAAAAATCAAAAATTAATCTATGTTTGTAGGGAAAGGAGCATTGCTACAAGGCACGGGAAACAAATTCAAATTCATGGTACCTTGATAGTGGATGCTCAAGACACATGACTGGAGACAAAAGCCGGTTCATTGAGCTTAACACCAAAAATGGAGGAGAAGTGACTTTTGGAGACAATTCAAAAGGTCACATTGAAGGTATTGGTACAATAGGTAATACCTCTTCCATACAAATTAAAAATGTTTTATATGTGAATGGATTAAAGCATAATCTATTGAGTATTAGTCAATTATGCGATAAAGGATTCAATGTCTTATTTGAAATTAATGGTTGTAAAGTCATTGACATTGCATCTAATCGGATTATGCTTGTTGGTCATAGAATAGGGAACATATACATGGTGCATTTAGATTCTTTTGATATGACTAACTTATGCCTAGTTGCTAAGGATGAACATGATAGTTGGTTATGGCATAGGAGACTAGGACATGCTAGTATGAGTGTTTTGCAACGGTTAATTCAAGGAGACCTAGTAAGAGGGTTGCCTAAGCTTAAATTTGATAATGATAAAATCTGTGATGCTTGTGCTAAAGGAAAACAAAAGCGAGTTTCTTTTAAATCCATTAATGACGTATCAACTAGTAGAGTATTACAATTGATCCATATAGATCTTTTTGGGCCAACTAGGACTACTAGCTTGGGTGGAAAACAATATGCATTTGTCTTGGTAGATGACTATTCTAGATATACTTGGGTTCTATTTTTAAATACTAAAGATGAAGCATTAGAACAATTTATCAAATTTTCAAAAGTAATCCAAAATGAAAAAGGTTACTCTATAACTAGTGTTAGGAGTGATCATGGAACTGAATTTGAAAATCTTGGATTTACTGAATTTTGTAACTCTAATGGTATTAGCCATAATTTTTCAGCACCTAGAACCCCTCAACAAAATGGAGTTGTTGAGAGGAAAAATCGAACTTTAGAAGAAATGGCTAGAACCATGCTTTGTGAAAATAATTTGCCAAAATATTTTTGGGCGGAAGCCACAAATACCGCTTGTTATGTTATAAATCGAGTAATGATTAGGCTAATTTTAAAGAAAACTCCATATGAAATTTTCAAAAATAAAAAGCCTAACATTAGTTATTTTCATCCTTTTGTATGTAAATGTTTTGTTTTAAACAACGGTAAAGAAAACCTTGGAAAATTTGATGCTAAAAGTGATGAATGAATTTTTCTGGGTTATTCCTTAAATTCTAAAGCCTATCGTGTATTTAATAAAAGAACTTTATTTGTAGAAGAGTCTATACATGTTGTTTTCGATGATAATCCCCTTCCGAGGAAGGATTCTTGTGTGAATGATGATATAGGTGTTATAAATACAAATGACGTTAGACATGACGTTGGAGAACCATCATCAAAGGAAGAAACGAAAAATGAGGAAACTCATGATCCTCTTGAGAATCCAACCATTGAAGAAAGGGAAGTATCTTATCCAAGAGAGTACAACTATGTTAAGGATGGTGAAATTATAGGTGATCCATCAAAAGGGGTAACAACTCGATCTTCTCTTAGAAATATTTGTAATTATGTTGCATTTATCTCATGCATAGAGCCTAAGAATATTAAAGAAGCATTAAATGATGAACATTGGATTATGGCTATGCAAGAAGAGTTAAATCAATTTGAGAGAAGTAAAGTATGGACATTAGTTGAAAGGCCTAGTAATAAATCTACTGTAGGTACTAGATGGGTATTTAGGAATAAGCTTGACGAGAGTGGTAATATAGTGAGAAACAAGGCTAGACTTTTTGCTCAAGGGTATACTCAAGAAGAGGGCATAGACTATGATGAAACATACGCTCCCGTAGCTAGGATGGAAGCAATTAGAATGTTATTAGCATTTGCATGTTTCAATGAATTTAAATTATATCAAATGGATGTTAAAAGTGCATTTTTAAATGGTTTTATAAAAGAAGAAGTGTATGTGGAACAACCTCCAGGTTTTGAAGATTCAAATTTTCCAGATCATGTTTTAAAATTGACAAAAGCACTTTATGGTTTAAAGCAAGCTCCTAGAGCTTGGTATGAAAGATTGTCAAATTTTTTAATTGAAAAAGGTTTTTCAAAAGGGAAGGTTGACATTAGATTGTTTTTGAAGCATAAAGGTAAAGATTTATTAGTAGTTCAAATTTATGTTGATGATATAATATTTGGTTCTACTAATAATGTTCTTTGCCAAGAATTTTCTAAGCTAATGCAAAGTGAGTTTGTGATGAGCATGATGGGAGAGCTCTCATTTTTCTTGGGACTCCAAATCAAGCAAAGAAAAGATGGCATCTTCATCAATCAAGCTAAGTACGTCAAAGATATGCTCAAGAAGTTTGGACTGGAAAATGGGAAACCTCATGACACTCCAATGAGCTCTTCAACAAAGCTTGACTTAGATGAAGGAGGTAAATGTGTAGATGTTAAATTATATAGGTCAATGATTGGATCTCTACTTTATCTAACTGCAAGTAGACCGGATATTATGTTTATTGTTTGCTTATGTGCTAGATTTCAATCATGCCCTAAGGAATCACATTTACTAGCTGTTAAGAGAATCTTTAGATACCTTAAGGACACTCCTAGTTTAGGACTTTGGTATCCTAGAGACTCTAGCTTTAGCTTGCATGCTTTTTCTGATGCGGATTATGGAGGATGCAAATTAGATAGGAAAAGCACCTCTGGTACTTGCCAATTCCTTGGAAATATGCTAATTTCTTGGTTTTCAAAGAAATAAAATTGTGTTGCATTATCTACCACTGAAGCCGAATACATTTCAGCTGGTAGTTGCTGTGCACAAGTTTTATGGATAAAACAACAACTTTTTGATTATGGAATTGAAGTAGGTACCATTCCTATCAAGTGTGACAATACTAGTGCTATTTGTCTCACTAAAAATCCCATCCAACACTCTAGAACTAAGCACATTGAAATAAGACATCACTTCATTAGAGACCATGTCACTAAGGAAGATGTAGTTCTAGAATTTGTTGATATTTTGCACCAATTAGCGGATATCTTTACAAACCTTTAGACAATGAACGATTTTGGACACTTAGGAGAGAATTAGGTTTGACCAATCTATCTTCACTGAGTGTTTAAAATAATTTTAGCACTTTTAATAATAAATGAAAAATGCTTATAATAGTAATTTTTAATTGCATTCATTGCTATTAGTTAGGGGGAGTTTATGATTCTTGATAAAAAAAATTAATTTTATGTTCAAATATCGTTTAAAGATTAATTGAATTGTTTGAACATGATTAATTTTCAATATATGAGTTGCCAATACCACTAGAGGAAATTAATTTAGCATTTTGGGTGTTTAAAATCGGATTTTAGCATTTTGGTGCAGAGGGAATCGATCCCCCCTTGAGGGAACCGATTCCCCCTTTGAAGGGGAACCGATTCCCCCCACAGGGGAATCGATACCCCCCTGGGGTTCTGGTTTTAACACGGGCAGAACCCAATATTTGCTCAAACCTCTCTTATTTTTCTCTCTTCCGCCGTTCCCTCTCAACTCTCTCCCTATCTCCATTCTTGCCTCAAATCATCGATTTTAATCGGAATTCACTTCAAATATCATCTCCTAAACTTGCAATCATCATTAAAATCGTGCAAACAACATCAAAATCCACTCAATCTCATCCTTCAAGTTAAAATTTTCTAAACTCCCTATTTTATTGATTTTGAACATAGAACTTGTTTTAATTAGTTCTAGGATGAACTTTAGATCGGGCATTGATTGTTTAGTGATTAGAAACTAGATATTACAACCAATTTCATCAAAAACACAAGAATTTTCCAATTTTTTTTTAAAATTTTCGAAATTAAAAAAAATGTTAATTTTCAAATTATTGTGTTTTGATTAAATTATGTTGTTATTATGAAAACTATACATATATTGTTTCTCAAAACCATATTTTTCAAAAGTTTTACCCATTAGGATTGATTTAGAGAACCTTGAAATATTGAGTTTTGGGATTGATTGAATTGCATACATGTGTTTTCTAAATTGCAGGTTATCAATTCTATTTCGATTTCCTAAACCATGTCCAATCCTAAACGTGCTAGGTCTTCATCTAGTCGTTCACACCGTCAACCAAATCCACCTCCAAATCCTCCACATATTCCAATTTCTAATCCTAATCCTATTGATCCTAATTTGACTATCCAAAATTCGTGTTTCAATCATCTTGGTCCTAGAAATCATCGTTTTTGGTATTATCAATATTTCTACTCTTACAAAATCCGGGAAGAACGTATTCCTTCTCGTCAAGCTATGTTAGCTATCAATTTTAAATATCTTCCTCTTTTACAAGAGTGGAAATTTGATAAACTCTTTGACCTTGAACCCATCGTTTACCATCAACTTGTTCGTATTTTCTATTCTAATGCCGTTTGTGTTAAAAAACCAAAATGAAACCGAAACCATAGGAATTCGTTCCTACCTTCTAGGACAATTCTTATATATTGACTCGGCTTACATAGCCAATACATTCGGATTAGATAATGATGGGATTTCAAATGAAAAACATGTTTTAGGGTCTCGTTATAAAAGAAGGGATAGTGCAAGTGTCCTAGACCTTCATGAACATTTTCTTCATCTAATGATTTCTTGGTGGTTTCGACTATCTGGAGGTCGTTATTCTACTCTTAGAGCCTTAGATCTTTGGTGGTTACATTGTTTCGAAAACAATATTAAAATCAACCTACCTCATATTATTTTTGCTGAAATTGTTGAAACCGTAAATCTTGTTCCTAACAAAAAACTCTGTTCATCTCTTGTTTACGGTTGTATTTTGAGTAATATGTTTTCCAAAAGCTGGGCTTAAAGTCGGTCTAGATGTCATTTTTCCTCTTAAGAAACAAATTAACCTTCTTTCCTTAACGAGAGCGGGATGGATTAAGGATAAGGAAACCGGGGAATGGGTTCGATCTTCTGCAAATACTCCGGGAGCTAGTTCTTCACAAGCTCCACCCGAAGCTGACGAAGATCTCGAGCTTGAGCAATTAATGCGAGACATCGATGAAGCCGAAGATGAACCTGAGCAGCCCGAGGAGCAGCCCGAAGAGCAAGCACAACAAACGCATCCAATGCCTCCATATTTCCAATCCTTTATGGAGACATTCGATTTTCGATACGCTACTATGGATTCGCGCTTTACTTCTATAGAGTCCCATTTATCCACAATGGGAGCTCAACAATTAGAAATTCTTCGGGAAATGCGTGCAAATAATGAAGCAACCAACGCACGTATTAATGACCTCACTAACGAAATGGTCGCTATGCGAGCTCGTTTTCCTCCTCCTGATTTGAATATGTGATTCAATGTTTTGCTTTGAACTCCAAACTTGTTGTTTTAACATTTTGAATATTTTGGAATGTTTTTGTGGATTGATTGACTTTGAATTCATGAATGGTTAGAAATTATCTATTTGGTGTGATTAAATTTATTCATTATTGCATCATTTACTTCATGATTAGATATATGACCAATTTTGCCATTTCACATTAATTATGAATATTGATTATGAAACTAATGGCTAACGTTTTTCTTGCTTGTGATCTTAGCAACTTATATTATATATAATCAATTGGATAAATGATTTCAAAATCTTGTTTAAATTCTTTAAAATGTCTTTTTGATTTAACAAAAAAGGGGAGAAGTGTTAAAGGTGTTTTTAAATGATAAATGGGAGAAGTGTTAAAGTAAGGGGGAGTAATTTCAAAACTTGATTGATTTCAAAATCTTAAAATTACTAAAATGTTTTTTGTTATATCAAAAAGGGGGAGATTGTTGAAAACATTTTGATATTTCGATATAACAAATTAAGTTAAATGAATTTTAAGATTTTCCAAATGATTTTCTAAGTATATTCGATAGAATTATTCGAATATCAAAACATTACTCCAAATCTTTCAAAGATCATTTTTAATCCTTACTCAAATTGTAAAATTAAGTTTTAATCTTAAAACAATTTCAAAATAATTTTACAAAGTATTTTGAACCATTTCAAAGCCAAAAATTCCAGATTGCTCAGAGGGAAACGATTCCCCCCCAAGGGGGTACCGATTCCCCCCTGAAGTGTTTGGCTCCGAGAATTCCAGTATGCTCGGAGGGAACCGATTCCCCCCAGGGGGTATCGATTCCCCATTGTATAACGGTCGAAATATTTGAATTTTACACTTAGGGAACTAATTCCCCATAGGGGGTACCGATTCCCCCCACACTCCAAACTGTTTTATTAATTATTTTCACACTAAAACGGCTATATTATTTTCTCTAATTATCCCCAACGTTCAGAAGTGATTCAAGGTGTATTTAAGCAAGCTTAGAAGCCATTGATCAAAAACAAGAAACATCAAGCAATTAGAATCAAGAGAGAATCAAAGAGAAAGCATCAAACCTCAAGTTTGAGCATTTCAAGCCTATTTTTCATTCAATATTCATTTTGCTTTCAAGAACACTTATTTTTGCTCAATTGTATTTATTCTTGAGTGTTCTTTCTTTGTTCTAGAATTGTACAAACATATTTTCCTTGTGAGGTTTTTCTTGTAAGTTTGCAAATTTGTATTTCTCTTTGAGAAAAGAGTGTTCTCAAGAATTGGGGTATATTCTTGAGGGAGTTGTAAGGTTATCTGTTTGGCCTCAAAAGAAAGAACAAATTAGTGAATTTGTTGGAAAATCCTTAGTGTGGATAGCTAAGGTAGTGGACGTAGACTTTGGTTGATAAAGTCGAACCACTCTAAATCGCTGTGCAATTTCTTTCAATTTTCTGCAAAAGCTTCCACCAAATTTTTTAATTGCCAATTCACCCCCCCTCTTGGTCATATTCGTCAATCGATTAACTCAATAGACATTCATAAAAGTATTGAAGTAACGTTTGCTCACTTAATCCGTTTTACAGACAACGTGCGTAAAACTTTTTAAATCACTCCCAATAGTCATAAAGACTTTCTTCGGTCTTTTGTTGAATGGAAATAATGCTCCTTTGTAACTCGCTTGCTTTAGCCGTTGGAAAGAACCTATCAAGAAAAATTTGATTCATGTCATCCCATGAATTAACTGAATTGGAGGTAAATAAAATAATCAATCTTTAGCCAAGTCGGCTAAAGAGAAAGGAAAAACTCTCAATTTAATTAGATAATACGGTAACTCCCTATGGTTTCATGCTAGTGCAAACCATGTGGAATTCCAACAAGTGTTTGTACGAATTTTCAGTGGGAAAGTCGTGGAAAGTGGGAAGAATATGAATGATTCCCGCCACTAGGAAAATTAATGCATAATGGCGTCTGAGTGCAGGTTTTGTGGCTAGCTCTCAGATCGTTTGTTCTTCTTCTGTCATCGGGATTTGATCTTCGTTGTATGCATTTTCTTCAGAGTTTGTCTCCGGATTTGATTCTGCTTCTGAACTTTGCTCTTGTTCTTCTTGTCTTTTTCTTTTTTCTCGAAGCGTTTGTGCGTGGATTCTCATGCTCTTGCTTCAATCTCCTGACCCAGATCTACTAATTCACCTGGGTTCCTTCTGATCATAAATCAAAAACTAGAAAAATAAATCAGTACTTTTCGTTAGTCTCCGACAACGATGACAATTTGATAATCGTCGTTTTGCTATAAAAATAATTTCGGCTTCTTAATTAAATAGAAAGGAAAAGGTAGTATAGAGAAGCATGGTCGATCCACAAGGACTATGGTTTTTTGTGATTTAGTAAAATTGTTTCTTGATTTTAGGAGAAAAAAGAATTCCAAGTAAAGTTGAAAATGTATAATAAAATAAAATAATAATAATAATAATAAATAAAATGGAAATATAATAAAATAATAAATAATAGTAGTAAAGATAAAAAGGGTTTTTTTAAAAGTTGTTTTTAAAATAAAAGATAAGAATTAAATAAAATAAAATAATTAAATAAATAATCTAAAGAGATAAGAATAAAGAAAACTTATAGTGAAAGCGACCTCAGACTTCAGCTTTGCCTCAAATTCATCGGATCATCGAAACAGATTTTTACTTCAAGATTCACGACGGCTTACAAAGACAATTCTTCGATGTCAACTCAGATTGTGTCGTTTTAACAATAACTGATTCCGATCTCAGTTTCCTCTTAGCAAACAATTTTGCTAAGTGTGTTCTCGGGAAGTTGAATATGCTTCAATAAGCAAATTATCCTTCAAACGTTAACCATAACAACATCCGGACCAATATCGAAATCGATTTGATTTGAAAAGTAAGCTAAAAAAATAGAGAGAGAAATCTGAAGCGATTTAAGTACCTTACAATTATCACGTTTGAAATTAAGCATTCGCTTTAACCCTCGACTTAAAAGAAAATTAGCTAAGCATGACCAAAGCCATACTTAGCATTTGTTGAAAATGAAATTTAAAGAAAAATAAAGGAGTGCGCGAAAATAGAGAGAAAGCTAGAGAGAAAAATAAGATTTAATTATCAAATGAGAGAGATATGTTTCGAGACTCACCCTTGGAGGGTATTTATAGCCTTCAAACTCCTAAAATTAAGCTAAAGATAATTCCTAAAATAATATCTTTTATCCTAATAAAAACACTTAAAACTATTTAAAATAAAATGCCTAAAACAAAGATAAACTAAAATACTATTTAAAATAATATCCTAAATCATAATTGAAATACTAAAACATATTTATACTAAAATACAAAGATAAAATATAATGTTTAAAATATTATCCTAAACTTGAGTTTGATCCAAATCTGTATTTCAGAAACGTGCGGTCAACTCATTTGTTCTACTAGAAACACTGACTGGATCTTCTAGAAGGTGCTGATGTCATCGCCTAGCCGGATGTTTCATGTCCGAATTCATGTCCACTAATTCAGCTTTGATTCCGAAAATTAAAAAATTACAGAATTCTTTCCTTTTAATGCAATTTACAAAGTAATTTAAAAGCAAAATATTAACTAAATTGAACATTTATCAATGGGTCGCGTCATGATTCAGGCTGGTTTTGGATCATCATGCTCGTGTGGGTGTGGTGCAACCCAACAGAGGATAGATGTATACCATATTGGTCACATAATTTACTGTCCCTCTAGCTGGCATATGCGTGTATGTATATATTGTCACGTTAATTTAAACGCTTTAATTTGTTCCTTTAAACTTGGTTAAATTCATGCAGTTTTGTTATGCTTCCAGAAAAAGACTACGAAAACTATATGGTCACCGTTAGTTGAAAATCTCATATCAATTGGTCTTTAGAAAATTCAATTCTCTCATATAAAGGTCATAAAATTAATTATTATTTTTGGACGAGACTTTTAGAGATACTTTTAACATACTTACATAACTTAACATAGAGAAATATAAAATATGATTATCAAAATTCACCTAACATGTAAACTTACAAATAGTTATTATGATCCTATAACAATGGACACTTACAATTATCTTTCTCCTTTTTTCTTATGACCGATCCTCTTCTTCATCCAACTAGCAGTCTACTTGATTCTTTACCGATCACGATTTGTAACTCTTCACTTAAATTAAAAAGGATAAATCGTTATTTTCATTGACGATTAAAACTACAAGCAATCCAATCCCATTTATGTACCAAATTTACAGCATATCTAACAATCAAAAAGTTATTACCAGAATGAAATCAGTCTCCAATGTCGGGCAAGAGACACGGTCCACACCCTAGGAAAGCAAGTGGGGAGATTTTCTGTACCCTCCTAAAAGCATCCATTTGTGTTTTCTCATCACTGAAACAAAAGATCCCCTGCGAGGGATCAAGGATCCCTAACCAATAACAGCTATTTAAAGAAAGACCCGTTTTTTCCAGCGGCAGAGATGATAGGAAGCTCTTCAACAGATGGTGACAACACTCAGAAATACTGTTTTCATATTTCACTGTTCAACCTTCCCAAATGTGTGTTTAAGGGATGGCTTCAGTGGAGTGTAATGTGATAGTGACGTATTTGCAGGCTGAAAAGCATCAATGTGTTGTAAATGTGAAATAGATCCGCCTCTCTGTTTTCTTACATTTATAGGCCTGTAAATGAACTGAACGTTCAGCGAATCGTTTATGAATCGTGCGGCGGAAAGTTCGTTTATATGCGTTTATTTATTAAATGAGCGAACATGAACAAGATTTTTTGTTCGTTCATTTACGTTCGTGAACGTTCGGTTATGTTCGTTCAGTTATGTTCGTTTATGTTCGTTCGATTATGTACGTTTATGTTCATTCATTTATATTTAACCCAATCTTCTTAAATCAATTTTGGTGACCAATTTGTAAGTATCTTAAAAATATTAATTAATCTGATATTCTGATGACCAACTCCATAATTAACTCAATTTTATTTGGAGATTAAATCCAATATGTTAACTCGTTAGACACCTCGCACTTATATTTATTTTCCCCCTTTTTCCCAAACCCTAGTGTTCACTGGAGAGTGGAGACGATCGTTGAAAGCTTCAAAACAAGTTATATTATAGTGCAATCTGAAGTTTTACAGGTCTATTTTCATCTCTTTCTCTGTTTTATTTTGCTTAATAGTTGATATGTAAAGTTATTGCGGGTATCTTCACATCTAAAACTCAAGAAAACATCATACTTCTTTCTAGAAATATATGGAAAGATAAAGGTAATTAACAATCGGAAGTATATGAGCATCAGTAAAGAGAAAAATATATAGAATTTTCTACTCTACCAAAGGAAAGGACAATTATTAACAAACCTCACTAAAGTCTGACATTGATGTCACAAAACTTTTAGCCGGCGAATTTATTAGAATAACGTAGTGGAAAATGATTGTTCATATGTAATCATGGACCACTAAGATAAATGTTATAGCGTTAAATTAAAGTCGTGTGAATCATTTAATATCTTCAAACCTTTCATCACTGCTAATCAACTCTTACGTTATTTATCACCGTAGATTTGGTTGATTTGCATTGTCGACTATTTTTCATGAAAGAACAATGGAAGGTAGGGTCTTCAACGTTTATGTTCGTGTTCATTTATGTTCGTGTTCGTTTATGTTCGTGTTCGTTTATTTCGTGTTCGTTTATTTATTAAATGAACGGACATGAACAAGATATATTCTTTAATAAACGAACATGAACAAAAAAAAAATTTATTCGTTTATTTATTAAATGAACGAACATGAACATACTTCCGTTCATGTGCGTTTGGTTCATTTACATGCCTATACATTTAGGTTCGAATTACCCTTTTTTTTATTCAAAGTCAAGATTCAAAAATATTAGGCAGTAGAAAAAAATGAATTAGATTTCTTGATTTTAAATAAGCAGCCGCAAAGAATGTGAATTCCCTGAAGGGGTGTTGGGATACAAAGCAAGAACAATATCATTCCATTTTTGCTTTTGCGTATGATTTTGGGTCGTCCTTTTCTTAAAAAATAGTATGGATTCATAGATAAAAACATACACATGAAAATATTATCACATGTCTCATTACAATTCCAAACCTAATTGGAGGAAAATAGTAATTTATGTTGGGGAAAACGGGTTATTTCCCACACGAACGTAGTTTTAAAATTGACCTAAAATGTCAAGATTAAAACCACCAAAGGTTGCACAGCGGATAAACCTGCCAAACTATTGAATATTGAAACACAATGGAAAAGAACCGAATAAAAAATAATAAAGGAGAGAACACACCAAATTTACGAGGTTCGACAAGAATATCGTCTACTCATCGGGCACCACACCGGATGATAACTTCACTATATCGCCAATATTACAACAAATGGAATTCTTTGGAATTCCCAAAGTGGGAGAATGAAGAATACAAGAGGAAGAGAAAACTTGTTTTTGGGATGATTTCTAATAGAAATACTTAGGCCTATTTATAGTTGAGTTTCAAGAACAATATGTTCAAAGTTTGGCCACCTACCAAAGAATTTTCCAATGTGTACAAGTTAGCCACCAAATATGAAATTCACATGTTCAAAGTTTGGCCACCAACCAAGATGAAATTTCAGGTGTTCATACTTTCAGGATGTTAATCAAGTTCAAACAATGATTGACTTGATTACTGTTACCACCTTGGTCATCATATCTGCAGGATTTTCTGATGTCGCAATTTTCTGAACTAGAATCTTTCCTTCTTCAAAGATCTCCCGCATAAAGTGATACCTCACGTCGATATGCTTAGTCCTTGAATGGTAGAGTTGATTTTTCGCTAAGTGAATAGCACTCTGACTGTCAAAATAGAGACTAATGTGACTTGAACAACCTCCCAAGTCTTCCATCAACCCGTTAAGCCAAATTGCTTCCTTTACAGCCTCTGAAACTGCCATGTATTCTGCCTCTGTAGTAGACAAGGCCACCGTAGATTCCAATATAGACTTCCAACTTACTGGGGCTTTAGCAAGAGTAATTAAATACCCAGTAGTTGATCGACGCTTATCCAAATCACAAGCATAATCGGAATCAACATATCCAGCCATACACTGACCAAGTGCTTCATCCTGTTCAAAAACTAAACCAACATCCACGGTTTGTTGGAGATACCGTAGATCCATTTCACAGCTTGCCAATGTCCTTCTCCAGGATCGTGCATGTACTGCTCACAACTCCAACTGCTTGTGAAATGTCAGGACGCGTACACACCATTGCATACATCAAGCTCCCAACTGCATTAGCATATGGAACTTTTGCCATATACACTCGTTCTTCGTTAGTTTTAGGAGATAATGAGAACTAAGTTTCAAATGAGAAGCCAATGGGATACTTACATGTTTGGTATTTCATTCATGCCAAAACATTGTATACCTTTCTTAGATATGCTTCTGTGTTAAACAAAGCTTCCCTCTGTCTATCTCTTCTTATCTCCTACCAAGAATCTTTTTTGGCCTCACCTAGATCTTTCATCTCAAACTCTTGATCAACTGAGCCTTTAATTTGTCTATCTCCTTTTGACTCTTCGAAGCGATCAACATATCGTCAACGTACAAGAGAAGATAAATGAAAGATCCATCTTTGAGCTTTTGCAAATACACACAATGATCATATTTACTTCTAGTATACTTTTGCCTCCTCATAAAGCTATCAAATCGCTTGTACCACTGCCTCGGAGATTGCTTCAATCCATATAGCGATTTGTTCAGCTTACAAACCCCATTTCTCACAACCATCTTGTATCCTTCTGGCTGTGTCATATATATCTCCTCTTCTAAATCACCGTGCAAGAAAGCCGTCTTTACATTAAGTTGAGCTAGCTCCAAATTCAACTGTGCTACCAATGCCAACAATATTCTAATGGAGGAATGCTTCACAACAGGGGAAAATACTTCATTGTAGTTGATTCCCTCCTTTTGAGCGTAGCCTTTAGCTACCAACAGTGCCTTATAGCGAACATCTTTGTGTATGGATCCATCTTTCTTTACAAATACCCACTTGCATCCAATAGCTCTTTACCTTTCGGTAATTGTGCCAGTTCCAAGTGTCGTTCTTTGGAGATTGCATTTCTTCATCCATGGCACTTTTCCACTTATTACTTTTCAAGCTTTGTATTACTTCTTGGTAAGTGATAGGGATATCATCATCAACAACTGGAAGAGCATAGGCCACCATATTAACAAATCGAGCAGGTCTACGAATTTCTCTCCTTGGCCTTGTAACTGCAAGTGTTCTGGTGTCTCTAATGGTTCTTGGGTTTGAACCTCTTCATCTTCTGATTCTTCTATTGGAGTTGAAGAATCAGTTGCATCAACTTCTGGGATCATCATCTGCTGAAACTCCACCTGTTTTGGAGTATGCTCCACCTGCTACGGAGTACTACTTGTCTGGACAGCTTCACTTGTTACCTTCTTTACTAGGGCAGATTCATCAAATGTAACATCTCTGCTACAAATTATCTTCTTGGTGTCTAAACACCAAAGGAGGAATCCCTTCACTCCATGGGTGATTCCCATAAAGAGAGCCTTCTTTGCTCTCGGATCAAGTTTGGATTCTTTCACATGATAATAAGCAGTGGATCCAAATACATGTAAGGAATCATAATCAGTAGCAGGTTTTCCAGACCATACCTCTAATGGTGTTTTTCCTCCTATCGCTGATGACGGCAGACGATTAATGAGATGGCCAGCATATGTCACAGCCTCAGCCCAAAATGCCTTGCCTAACCCAGCATTAGACAACATACATCAAACTTTTTCCAATAGTGTTCGATTCATACGCTCTGCCACCCCATTCTGTTGTGGTGTATGTCTAACAGTGAAGTGTCGAACAATACCATACTCATGGCAAACGTCAAAGAATGGATCACTTTTATATTCCCATCCATTGTCCGTCCTAAGACGTTTGATCTTTCTACCAGTCTGGTTCTCGATCATATTTTTCCATTTCAGGAAAATTTGAAGCACTTCATCTTTAGACTTCATCGGATACACCCAAACTCTTCTGGAAAAGTCATCTACAAAAGTTACAAAATATTGGTTTCCTCCCAAAGACAATGTCTTTGAAGGACCCCATACATCTAAGTGAATATAATCTACAATACCTTTTGTATTATGTATAGTGGGTGCCAAACTTCACTCTCTTCTGCTTTCCCAGAACACAATGCTTGCAAAAGTTCAATTTGTAAGCCTTTGCACCTTTCAACAATCCTTTCTTTGCCAGAATTTGCAAGGATTTCTCTCCAGCATGTCCCAACCGCATATGCCACAACTGGGTTACGTCCAAATCATCACCTCCGGAAGCTGCTGCAATTGCTCCAATAATTGTACTACCTTGGTAGTAATACAAATTATTTTTCCTGATGCCCTTCATCATCACAAGTGCGCCATATGTGACTTTTAAAACTCCATCTCTCATAGTGACTACTGAGCCTTTGGATTCTAAGGCTCCCAACGAGATGAGATTTTTCTTCAAACTAGGCACGTATCGGACATCTGTCAGAACTCTGGTTGATCCATCTTGATTCTTCAATCGAATTGAACATATCCCAATAGTTTTACAGGCATTGTCATTGCCCATATAAACAACTCCTGCATTTAGTTCCACTAAATCGGAGAACCACTCCCGATTAGGGGACATATGATAGGTGCAACCCGAATATAATATCCACTCATCGGAATGGAATGTTGTTGATGAAGCAACCAATGATATGTCAGAGTCATGTGCATCATGCTCTGCAACACATGCATCTGGAGCAGCTTTTCCTTTCTTCTTCAGCTTCGGACAATCTTTCTTCCAATGGCCTTTCTCATGACAAAAGGCACATTCATCTTTTCCCAGTCTTGACTTCGACTTTGATCTCCCTCTCCACTTTGGCTTTTGACTTTTCGAGCGACCTCTTGCCACCATGGCCTCTGCTGCTTCGTACTTGCTCTCCTTCTTGGTTTTCTTCCTGAGTTCATAACTATACAAAGCAGCAGTTACATCTTTAAGGGTAACATTATCCTTACCATGAAGTAGCGTTGTCTTAAGGTGCTCAAATTCATCTGGAAGAGATGACAACAACATCGAAGCCAAATCTTCATCTTTGAAGGTTTCATCCATGCCCAATAAGTCTTCCACTAGCTCATTGAACGCAGTGATGTGTTCATTCATTCATACTGGTGCCTGGTTGATAATCAAATTTGAACAATCTTTTCTTCATGTGGAGACGATTCTGAGAGCTTTTCTTCATGAATTTTTCCTCCAAAGCTTTCCACATCTTACTTGCAGAAGTCTCGTTCTTGTAGCCATACTTCTGCTCCCTGGAAAGACAAGATCGAATCGTGCTGCACGCCAAACGATTGATTGTTCCTCATTCTTTCTCCTCCATATATTCGGGCTTTTCTTCCTCAATGGCGATGTCTAGACCTTGTTGGAATAAAGCATCTAACACCTCGCCTTGCCACATGCCAAAATGACCGGATCCATCGAACAACTCCACCGAGAAATTTGTATTTGACATCACCCTCCTCACCGGTCCAGATGAAGAGCTTGGTGTCTCAACTGATCCGTATTTTGGCATTTTAATTCTAATGAACAATATTTAATATCACGAACTGTATCTTTTCAGCAACGGAACCACCAGGATAACCTCAACCGAAGCTCTGATGCCAATTGTTGGGGAAAACGGGTTATTTCCCACACGAACGTAGTTTTAAAATTGACCTAAAATGTCAAGATTAAAACCACCAAAGGTTGCACAGCGGATAAACCTGTCAAACTATTGAATATTGAAACACAATGGAAAAGAACCGAATAAAAAACAATAAAGAAGAGAACACACCAAATTTACGAGGTTCGACAAGAATATCGTCTACTCATCGGGCACCACACCGGATGATAACTTCACTATATCGCCAATATTACAACAAATGGAATTCTTTGGAATTCCCAAAGTGGGAGAATGAAGAATACAAGAGGAAGAGAAAAAACTTGTTTTTGGGATGATTTCTAATAGAAATACTTAGGCCTATTTATAGTTGAGTTTCAAGAACAATATGTTCAAAGTTTGGCCACCTACCAAAGAATTTTCCAATGTGTACAAGTTAGCCACCAAATATGAAATTCACATGTTCAAAGTTTGGCCACCAACCAAGATGAAATTTCCAATAAGTTGGCCACCAACCAAGATGAAATTTCCAACTTGTCAACTTAATTTCTAGACAAATCTAACAATTTATAATACCAAAAACAACAAACAATAAGCTGTCATTAATCAACAAAACACCAGAAAGGTGAAAGCAAAACAAAACGACCCTACGCCCAGGGTCTACAAGCATAAGATATCAACCTGTAGAAGAGGTTCCACCAAGGCTGGCACAATATGGAGCAATATAGGATCAAAAGAATTAGGTTTTGCATATTTTGCAATAGCATCGGCCATTTTATTACCTTCACGTCACACATGTTTAATCTCAACGATCCAATGACGGTGACGAAGATCGGCAAACTGCTTAATCAAAGGATGATGGCCATGGTAATCATTCCGAAGCATCCGAAGAGCTTCAAGACTACTAAGCTCGAGAACAATGTATTTTAATCCCGCATCCCAAGCTAACGATAATCCAACATACGCGCCCCAAAGCTCCACATCAAGGACCGAACAAATACCGATGAAAATATAAAAAACCAAACCGCAAAGAGCTAAAACTATCCCGGGCTACGCCACCACAGGAAGCGTAACCATCGTAACCACGCCGAGCGCCATCGGTATTAAGCTTAATCCAGTGTTCAGACGGAGGGGACCAACGAGAAGGACTGGGTCCAGCAGCTTGTGTACCCGGAAGTTTTCGCTTCCTCTCCTCCAGCGCCTGCAACGTCACACTCACCATTTGTTTACTACGGTCAATCACATTACGGCCATTGTTAAGAGAATCAAATACCTTGGCATTTCGGCCTAACCAAAGGTTCCAAAGTTTCGCCCCGAATAAAATATCCCAGTTATAATCAGTATTAACATAATAATAGGAGGTTTGTAGATATCCACTCAGTCAAATCAAGAGCCAAAAACGCTGAAAGTTTAACCGGTTTAATCAAGTCATTCCAAACAAGAATAGCGGGGGGACATGATCGAAGAACGTGATTAATGTTCTCCACGGCAGCTCCACAAATTCGACAGCTACTATCCGACATGAAATGTCGACGGGCACTCATTTGTCATAACGTTATTCCAACACACTAGCCACACAAAAAATCTTATACGTGGCAGCCCCCTGAACTTGTGAATAATCTTCCAGACGTTGCTTGACGGGCCTAAAGCAGGATTACAGCGAAGGTTATATGCCGATTTAATTGTGAAAGCCCAATCACTATCACCTCGCCACTCGCCAGCCAATAATATCCTTAGCAGTCGAAGAGGAGTGACCTTTAGTGGCAGCAATCCGCAGAAGCACTTCTTGAGGAAGCAAGTGTTCGAAAAGATTCCATTATCAGAAGAGAGAATGAAAATGTTGCTTTATATAGGCTTTTATTTACCAGAAAAATGAGTAAGCCCAATATGAATCCTCTGTGTCTATGACTACCTAATACAAAGCCCAATTTAGCTTAGAATAAGAATATGTTGTAAACATATATACTTTTTTAGAAGTCTAAAGTGATCACAAGGTAATATATACTGAAAATATTTTTTAATCATTGACAAGACACATATTCTAAAGGTACAACTGCTCAAATTCAAGGCCTATAGGGAGAATAACATTATATTTAATCACTGAAGTCAAGTGATAAGTTCATAAACATGTATGACTAAATCATTTTATGCTAAGGTGTTTATATTGCATCGCATATAGTCTCTTTGCCCCAGGCCATTTCGATATATACAAAGAGGGGATGAACCCACTCTTAGTTCAAACGACTTAATGGTTTTTGAGACCAAACTCTTAACCTGAAATTGGATTTTGGGCAATGGGGTCAACTTTTGAATTTCGAATTATTGGTTCCATAATAACAAAAATGGCCTGTGGCAAATTCTAGGCCGTAAAAATATTGCGTCGGTCCAACAACTATATAAGGAAATAGTTCAATAGATGATTTTTTTACAAGTGTGAATGAAAAGGGTAGTCTGATATCGAATTCAAGATTTTATGTTAATCGATATATTATCTTAATAATTTTTTATCATAATACCATAGATTCGATTGACCACTTGTGTACTTTCTGAACTCTGTTCAAAAAAGGTTACTTAGAATTCACATTTTTAATAAAAGAAAAGAGTGAATAAAAAGAAGTTGTAGTAGATATCCAAATTCCAAAGGCAGTCTTTTTCAAATCTCGCCTTTTTTGGATTTTCTTTGTTCTGGTGCAAGACTAATTGAACATTTGACTTCAAAGTATTGATTTGTATGAATTTGAAAACAACTGAAGCTAAAGACAATATTTTCATGGTCATTGGATAGGAGAGATCGTCAATTATTGATTGTCATTATCAAAATGCTACTTTAATACAAAAATAAAATCAATCGTCTTGGGAAATCTCGTCTTCTAAAAGTGAATATTATACTCGTGGTGGATTAAAGGTGAACTTAGGTAGGATGATATAGGATATTCAAATCATGTGTAAAATTAAAATAACATGATTCAAATAATAAATCGATTTGATGGTGATGAAATGAATTGAAAATGTTCAAATAATTGGATCAAACTGGCATCCCCATATGTCTGATAAGCATAAGCTGTAAAGTGGAGTTTGAAGATTTGGTCGAGGTTCAGTGTTTTAATTTTCAACGGATAAATCTCATCGTGATTTGGAAGTGGATAGTACGAGGTCCATACCCTATTTAACTTTCTAGATCACATTATATTTGTGGGTCCAAACATTATTTTTATTTCTTGACATGGAAGGGGGGGATTAGGATTCGCTACGTGGCAAACATTGCCAACACCAAATTTAAGTCGACACAACATGAATCACGAAATTGATAAGTCAACTTAGCTTGCAATCGCCAAACTGTTTTTGAAATGTGTGAAAAAAAACAGATTTTGATTCTTCTATTACACGACTTGCGTGTAAACATGTTTTATGTCCATTTTCCATATCGACTCCTTTGAAATGACGACTCTCTTTATTCAATAAATACAATTACACACATACCTCGTAAAGCAAATCAAATAGAGAGTTTTACTCCAGGATCCACCAAGGTAAGTAGCCTGCTCTTGTCGATAAGGACTTTGATTCCACAAACTAACTCTTGTGTTGCCTTTCTGTATTATCAAAATATAAATAAACACAATTTAACGTCTAGTAATTTCAATATAGTTTAGGATATATTTCTAAGCGTAGGACATGCCCATAACTATTGTATAACATTAAATGGTTAACAAAAGAGATGATTTGGTGGGGATACCTATCTTACCTCTAATTGTTAATAATTTAGGAAGCTAAACTTGCCATGTATTAACGTTGTACAACATTTCTCTACTTCAATCTGGTACATGACACTCTAAATTTAAAGTATATTATTGAACATACTTTGATATTTTGATATATCAAAAATTAATTAATATTTATAAAGAAATTTTAAGATTATATTCGATTCGGACATTCGAATATAATTTTTTTTAAGTTCAAAAACTTCATTTTTCTTCTTAGTTTATTGAAAAATTGAGTTATGTACTGGAATATTTTTAAAATAATTTTACAAATGGTTTCAGAATTTAATCGAGTCAAAAAACTAATTTTTAACCAACAATATCAATATTGTTCATGTAGTTTCGATACTAATAGCCTAAAAATACAAAGAAGTATCTTTGACAAATGCAAATTCCAATAGGCTATTTTGGTATTGATATTGTGCTAGAAACCAGAACCGATATCCAAGTTTGAGTACCGATACTCCCTTACCAACGACTATATTTTTGTATTTAATGTAAGTAGTACGAATACTCTAAGTATGAGTACCGGTACTCAAAGCGTCCAGGCAACATTTATTGCAAGAAATTTCTTCCTAACAGTTCTATTAACTTCCACAACAACCTAAATGTCCGTAATTGAATGAAGATGTATAATAACAAGATTTCAAGTCATATGTGAAGACAAGAGATAAAAGAGAAAACTAAAGCAATCATAAAGAGTAAAAAATTCAAATCAATATTCTAAAATATGAAACTTTTGTGCTTCTTTGTTTCAGTGCTCTATTTTGTTCTAAATTGTGCAAATACATTAATCGTAAGGGGACCGTAACTCATGCAGATGCAATTGACTTTCTGTTAATGTTTTAGGAAATAAAGAAAAGTTAGAAACAAAAGATCTCGCATGATCATAGTAGACGTGGAGATTGAAGAGAGAGTTACGTGAGAATATCATGAACGTTGAAAGAGAGGGAGGAGGATGGGGTAGAAAAACATAAAGGTAACCATAATTGTGAAAAGGGGGGGGGGCAAAAAATCAAAGAGGGATGTGAGTGAGGATCCATCAAAAACTCGAAAAGTGTTAATGATAATGTTATCATTATCTTATTCAGTACTCTCGCGTGCGCATGAACAGTGAATCCCGTACGTCCATTTTTATTTTGTGGGGTCCGTCATATAAAACTGCGGCACACTCCCGTTCCTCTGCGCGTTTATTTACTATTTTACAATTTTTGTTTTATTTTTCAAAGTAAATTAGACCAATGATTATTTGATTGTTAATAATCATGTATATAAACAAATAAATTGCATATAAAACTCGAACATCCCTGTTAATATTAAATATAGCATTAAAAGAATTATATATTTAAACAAGTAAATTGCATGTAAAACTCGAACATCCCCCCGACAAAAAGATGTTCATATAGAATGAATTTTCAAACATGGCTTCGTGTTTCACGGGAACTCTTTAGAGGGTGTTAATAACATGCATGGGTTGAGAGCGTGAAAAAAAAAAGCAATTTTTATGATGACGTCACTCGTAACTACCGCTGAGCCCCTTGATATTAAAATAATAATATATGGTCAATTGGGGAAAAGACAAAGCGTCTGGATTTCCAATAGATCTACGTGAAAGTATTCCAATGCGGCTTTATAAACTCCACCACTTTTTAGAGCCCCACATAAAAGCTGTTGCGATCCCTCCATTATTCCAAGTGTATGGCCCATCTCGACTCATTCACGTTACCCAACTTGCCACGTCAAATCACAGTGAGAGCTCAGTAAATATTTCAATACTTTTCCAACGTAATTGATTTTTATTACAATTTTAACTATCTTTAAAAAATTATCTGATTCTTTTTATGTAAATAAGTTATTATAGTTTTTAAAGGTTTTAAGTTTTCAATAAAGAAGAAAGTATTATGTTATTCTTTTTATGAAATTGTCACGCCCTTAGAGAATAGGCCCGAGAAATGTGTGCTTGAGACCGAGACAGAGGTTCTTAAGAAGGTGGGCATGACTAATTCATCAGACTTGGCCTAACCCATGGAGAAAGCTAAGGAGTCCATTCATATTGAACCTGTAAATATGGAAAGTGACATAACGATCACAAGAGCTTGACAAAATATGGCAAGGAATAGTATCATATCAAAGAGGATTATGGAAGAATCTTTCCATTTCCAAGTAATTCTTCAATCAAAGAAAATAATGAGACTAATTGGTTTGTATGGATGTTAATTTGATTAAGTTTCCTTATATAGGAAGATTTGTAATTAATAGGGCTTATCTTAGTCATTAATCTAGATTGATCTTAGTTGTCCATTGTAAAGGGATTCAACTATAAATAAAGGCATTCTCCACCTCATTTGTACTCACTTCACTTTTCATTTGAATTAGTGGAATACAAAGAGCATTCACCCAACTTTCTCTTATCTATGTGAGTTATCTCTTTCCCAAGTTTTTGTGTTCTTTCGCGTTGTACTAAGCCTTCTAGCTTAGTGTTTTTTCAGGATGACTTAGGTGCAAAATGCCCAAGAGTGGTTCTGAAGCATCTAAGATCCACGTTCCTGAGTTTAAGGCTCCAAGGGCGTGACAAGTGGTATCAGAGTGAGTTTGTTGCGGTAACCGAAAAGTTTTCAAGCTAGTTATAAGAGAGATGGCACCACAAAACCAAGAAAAGGTCTTAGTTTTTATTGTGGGAGTTGAGACTCGTGCTGATATTGAAAAAAAATACGAGGAAAGTCTAGGGATGTTATTTCATCCTTGGAGAAAAGGGTCACCAAGTTAGAGGAATTGGAAAGCCAGACCCAAGGGGAGGTGCAAGAGCTTCTCGATGAATTTAGTGACAATGCGACTCATGAGTGTGAGTTAATTAGGGTCGAGGTGGAGTCTCTAAGGCAAGAGATGAGTGAAGTCAAGAGCACCACAGAGGATATGTCTCAATGCAGCCTAAGGTTGGAGGCTACCGAGGAGAGACTCAGTGCGGAGATTCAGGGAGTCATCAATGACATGGCCGAGAAGAAGGTTAATGAGCGGACCAAGATTCTCGAAACATGTTATTGAACATGAAAATGGACATGATGCAAGATATGAAAGAGCTCCAGAGTGTGGTATTGGTTTATAAGGATGTCGTGATGAATGGGGCGTTAGGAGAAGCTCCAACTGTAAAACCCAGAATCGATGTTCCGAAGCCAAAGAAGTTCAGGAGAACCCGCTCGGCACATGAAGTAGAGAACTTCATTTGGTGTATGGAGTAATACTTTCGAGGCATGGGTGTCGAGGACGAAGTTACTAAGGTAAATACAACTTCCAATTACTTAACTGATGTTGCTCTGTTATGGTGACGGCGTAGATGATCAGAGGAGAAGAACCAAGAGATCCCAATGAATAAATGGGAGGAGTTCAAAGTGGATTTAAATGAACATTTTTACCCTAAGAATACTGAACTTGAGGCGTGAAAAAAACTACAACAACGAAAGCATGATGGTTCCATCCAAAAGTATGTGAAACAACCCATAGAACTTAAACTATAAATCTTGACCATAAGCAAAGATGAGGGATTCTACGTCTTCATGGCTAGACAATAAATTTGGGACGAGATGGAGATCCAACAAAATAATGTCCACGACCTTTCTAAAGCGCTAACCGTAGCTGAGACCATAGCACAACTCAAGAATATGAAGAATGAGCCAAAGCCGAGATACAAAGGCAATTGTGGAGGGGATAGAGAGAAATCATCCAAAGATAAATCTGAACAACGTCATAAGGGTGAGTGAATGCCATGAAACGGAGGATCCAGACGATTATATATAGAAGATAAGTTCAGGTCATTTGGTGACAGAGACAGAGACCGAGAGAGAAATAGAGAACATCTCACGTGCTACATTTGTAAGGACAAGCACATGGAAAGGCATTACCCAAAAAGGGACAAGTTGATTGCCATATTAAGTCAGGAGGATGACCCGGATATAGCCACACTTGGCACAATTAGAAGCATCAATAAAACTAAGTCGCAATGAGAAGCGGAGCAACCAAAACACCACCAAAGTAAAATGTCACATGGTTGCCAGAAGAGATGACAAGCCCAAAGGTGATGAGGCTATGAGGATTGACACGATGGTAGTGAATTCTAGGAAGACAAGTAGAGGCCAAGAGCAAAAATGGTTGATGTATTTTGACATCATCATTGAGGGACGATCAATGAGTGTTCTAGTAGACACCGCGGTAATTGGTTTGTTCATGTAAAATATAGCTACTGACATTTTTAATCTCCAAGTAGAGAAAGAAAATGAGACAATCAAGACTGTCAATTCCAAATCAATACTGATTATTGAAGTGGCGATGATGGTAAAATTGTATATTGGTGAATGAAAGGGCATGAAAGATTTCAATAAAATCCCATTTGATGACTTTGACTTTGTTGTCAGGTTGATTTTTCTTGAGCAAATTCAAGCTCTTATCATTCTCTACCAAGACATCATACATATATTGGATTCAAATTGGTGATGTGAGATGTTAGCATATCGAGACAAAGGAAAAGGGACCAAGGCATTGATGGTTATCCAGGCGAATAAGGATGTTCCAAAGGATGCGAACATCAAGGAAGGGACGAAGGGACCGAGCTCTCGAATGACATGGAGACACCACCAATAGGTGATGTGGTAGAGGTACTGGACTTCAAGGTGGAAAAATTGATGCAAAAATGGGCACCAAACTTCAAGGGAGAAGTGTCGATGCGTGGAGTATCAGACTCCAATGAGAAAAGATAGTTGATGCATTTTTAGGTGAATTCAACAGAAAGGGACAAGGTACATCTCGAACACAACTTTTATGTTGTTAAGTCTAATTTTCCATCTTCAGAGAGTCTAGGTCGAGGAGGACCTAACCACAAAAGGAAAATAATTAAATGTTAGAACGAACCGAGGGAGTCATCCAAGCCTCTGCCAAAGAATCGGGGTGATCCGTTCGAAAGCAAGTATATACAGGTAGGAAGAGGTTCCTAAAATAGAGGTGTATGCACTGAGACAAAAGAGTACAAGGTTACATGGTGGAAAAAGCCAAGGCAAGCAGTCCATATGGTGGGACTGCAACAAGCCAATGCACCGGGAATGAACCGAGAAGAATAAGTCCAAGTATATTCTAATGGTGCGACGAGGGCATCGTCAGGTTCGATGGGGGAAAATGTCACACCCTTAGAGATTCGGCCCGAGACATGTGATCTTGAGACCAGACAGAGGTTCTCAAGAAGGTATTGGACGTGACTAATCCATCAGACTTGGCCCAATCTATGGAGAAAGCTAAGGAGCCCATTCACATTGAATCTACAAATATGGAAAGTGACATCATTATCACAAGAGCTTGGCAAATATGATAGGAGATGATATCATATCAAAGAATATTATGGAGAAATCTTTCCATATCCAATGAGATCTTCAATCAAAGGAAAGAATGAGACTAATTGATTAGTATGGATGCTAATTTGATTGAGTTTCCTTAGATAAGAATATTTGTATTTAATAGGGCTCATATTAGCCATTGATATGGATTGATCTTAGCCATCCATTGTAAGGGGATTCAACTATAAATAGAGGTATTCCCCAACTCATTTGTACTTACTTCACTTTTCATTTCATTTGATGGAATACAAAGAGCATTCACCCAACTCTCTCTTGTTTGTGTAAGCTATCTCTTTCCCAAGTTTTTTTGTGCGTCCGCGTTATACTAAGCCTTTTAGCTTAATGTTTTTCAGGCTGACTTAGGTGCAAAATGCCCAAGAGTGGTCCTGAAGCATCTAAGGCCGCACGTTCCCGAGTTTAAGGCTCCAAGGGCATGGCATAATAATTTACTATTATAATTATAGGTATGAAAATATTGTTATTTTTTTAAAAATAAAGGGACAACTTCCCAAAAATTGAAAAATCTCCTACTACATGATTCTCTACCAATCGGTAGTTGTCAATTAGTTTGTATGACGATAATGCCCTTACCTCGTTCTTCTCAAAAGACTGAGAATGACGATTTAGAAAAAGAAAAGTTTACAGTGCTATGCTATTTTGTGGTATTTCATTGTTAATATGGGTGGATTACACCAATCATTATTAAGCTTTATTTTCTCTCTTATTTTTCTTATTGTACTTTAAATTTATTCAATTTCTTCATTGAATTTAATACAATTTGCAATTTTATCACTTGATCGTTAAATATTTAACGGTGTTAAAATGATGTCGTTTTAAAAATAATAATTTTTTTTATCAAAATAACATCATTCTGCATCTATATAACAACTCATTTATAGCTTCGTTTAGTGTGAAGATAATTAAATGGTCAAAAATGCTAATTGTGTTAAATTTAGTGAGAAAATTGAATTGATTTAAAGTATAGTAAGTGAAATAAGAGAGAGTAAAATTTAGTGATGATTAGTATAATTTACCCTAAAAATTAAAATGTTTCTTTTGCAGGGGAAAATATTAAAAGGAAATATTAAAGGTCCAAAATTTGGGTGTTTTTCCCGAAAAATCACCGGTGATCGGTATATTTACCGATCTAACACCGGTCAGATTATATTTTCTTATCTAACACCCGTAGCAATAAAGCGTGCCCCCTGAACTACGCTATATGCTGATTTGGTGCCACGTGGAGTATAGCGCGCCCCCTGTACCGCGCTATACGCTGACTGGGTTACACGTGGGGTATAACGTGCCCCCTGCTCCGCTCTATACGCCACGTAGGGGTATAGCGCGGATCAGGGGGCGCGCTATACGCCGTACCAAAATTATATTTAAAGCGGTCCCTGGTCCGCGCTATATAATAATTACGTATAACGCGGTGCAAGTACCGCGCCTTATATGTTTATAAATACACTCCTCCGGTTCTCACATCTCCTCACATCTCTCCTATCTTATAAATTAATACAACAATTCGTCAACGAGTAATAATTCTGGCAATCTTCTCATATTTGATTTAGAAGTTTGTGCGATTTTTCGTTATAAGGTAATTTTGTTATAATTTTTTAATTATACTTATTGTTTATTATCATTATTTGAAAAAAATATTATACTAATTATTTTCAATTAATTTTTATGTTT
Source organism: Hibiscus syriacus (assembly GCF_006381635.1). Classification (NCBI taxonomy): domain Eukaryota; kingdom Viridiplantae; phylum Streptophyta; class Magnoliopsida; order Malvales; family Malvaceae; genus Hibiscus; species Hibiscus syriacus. The sequence continues at coordinate 2,013,540 of NW_024061944.1, read as the reverse complement.
GTAAAATTGAAAAGCGGGAGCATACGTCGAAATAGTTTTGCGGTGCAGGTAATAATATAAAATTATATTATTTAAATTATTTACGTTGATGTGTAAAAAAAATTTTGTGTTATATTTTCGTTCATATATAATTTATTTAATCAGGTTTGTTTCAGTTATTTTTTTTTTTGCAGATATAATATTGCCGCACTTTTAAACTCAAAGAATTGCGCGACTTTCAGCTATTGTTTATTATGATGGTGAAATTCGAGAAGATGAAATCGGTGTTGTTTTCGTATCAAATAAGCGTGTTAAAATATCATTAAAGAGAAACATAACTCTTGAGGAGCTGATAACGAAGATTTCGAGGAAGATTCATGTTGGAAGTAGTAGAAGAATGTCGTCGTTGAAGTACAGATTTCCAACATCATTGTTGCCATTAACTTATACAGCGTTCAAACTTTCGAACAATGATGATGTTCAAATGATGGTTGAAGCTCAAAGTAATTATTCAAACGCCGCTATTGAGATGTATGCACATTTTGTTCAAGTGTGTGTTGTTCGGGGTCAATCTTTAAGCTCACACTATGGGCTGGCTGAACAAGTTGATCAAGTTGACAGCCCGTCTACAGTAATGTGTAATGATTTTAATGCCATAATGGGGAGACATTCATCCGCAACTCCTTACGATATGTACCGAGGTGGGTCCACGAACAATCCGTATGGCAACACCGCGTCCAGTTTAAGGGGAAGACATCCATCTGCAAATTTCTTTGACCTTAATATGGAGATGTCATCGACGCAACAATCTGTACAGTTTCCATTTAACACGATGGCTTCAAGCTCCAGGGGGAGGCATTCGACTGCGAGCTTTTTCGATCTGAATGTCGATATGTCTTCCAGTTCAAAGGGAAGGCTTGCAAGTAGTAGGTTCTTCGACCTAAATATGGAGAGCATGGAGGAACCATCATCTCCACCAGAAGAACCGCTTCGTGAGCCTGGTGCGGATGGTGCTGAGACTAGACTATTCATTCACCAGAATCACCGCAATTCAACTCCGATGATGATGAAGTTCCAGGAAATGTGGCACAAACTGACCCTCCTGCACACATATATGAGTTGATTATGGTGCAATGTACGGGCCAGAATTTGCGGATATGCCTCATCTCGATGACTATGGATATTACTCATCAATAAATAATGGTGAGTTATCTTTAGGCATGGAGTTTTCAAGCAAAGAAGAAGCGATGATGGCTATAAAAAATTATAAAATCCGTAATTCTGTTCAGTCCAGAGTCAACCGATCGACGACCAAAAAATATGTATGCTACTGTGCCCGACGCTAAAACGGATGCAATTGGATGGTTCGCGTATCGAAAATGAAGAGGAAAAACAACATATGGGAACTAACAGTATACAACGGTCCTCACACATGTTGTGCTGGAGGGGTCAACCAAGATCATCCCAACTTGGACTCTGAAGTGATATGCCAAGCCATCATGCCCATGGTAAAAGCAAGCTCTCATATAGTTGTTGCAGTGTTTATTTCAGCTATACAATCGCAGTATGGGTACACTGTCTCCTATAAAAAAGCTTGGTTGGCAAAACAAAATGCCATTGTCAAACTTCATGGCGAATGGGATACATCTTACAACGAACTTCCAGGTTGGTTTAGGCTGGTGTGGACGTTGAATCCTAGGACAATTGTGGACTTCAAAACCTCCTATGCATACCATAATGATCGAGTTCTTCGCGATCGATGCCAATTCTATCGGGTTTTTTGGCATCTATCTTACAGTGACCCTGATATCTACCTATGTAACCGAATCCAGCCTCTACTAAATACGGCAAGACACGGTTGGGTATCACTAACTTAAGATTCCTAATAAAAGGATCTAATACACGGTCCTTCTCCTAAAAATAAATAATTACAAAAATTAATTCTTAATCTAATAATCATGCATTAAATAAATCAACTAATTATTACTAATAATTTAAATTAAATTAAAACGTTAAAATGTTATCGTATTAGCAAATGGTCGAGATATTTAATTCTTAATCTAATAATCATGCATTAAATAAATCAACTAACTATTACTAATAATTTAAATTAAATTAAAACGTTAAAATGTTACCGTATCAGCAAAGTGTCGAGATATTTAATTCTTAATCTAATAATCATGCATTAAATAAATCAACTAAATATTACTAATAATTTAAATTAAATTAAAACATTAAAATGTTACCGTATCAGCAAAGTGTAGAGATATATGATTTACATCCGAGCGAAGTAGACTGTCTTCCATTATATATCTGCAAAAGAATTATATTAGTAAAATATTAAATAAAGTAAAATACTTAAATAAATTAAATACATAATAGTAAAAATATTATAAAATATACCTTAAAAAGAGAGAGTATTGGAGAGAAATTAGAGAATTTGATGCGATAAAAGTGATTAAGGATGGGGGTATTTATAGGGAGGATTGAGATGTGGATGGGCGGGTATTTAGGGGTATAGCGCGCCCCCTGCACCGCGCTATATCCCATGTGTCAAATAACCAGGTATAGCGCGGATCAGGGGGCGCGCTATACCCACGTGGCGCCAGATCACCGTATATCGCGGGGCAGGGGCGCGCTATACCCACGTGGCGCTAAATCAGCGTATAACGCAATTCAGGGAGCGCGCTTTACTGCTACGGGTGTTAGATCAGGAAATATAATCTGATCAGTGTTAGATCGATAAATATACCGATCACCGGTGATTTATCGGGATAAACGTCCAAAATTTGTGTTAAAAATATAAAAAATGGGATCGTATGTCAGAGATCGTGTTTATATATATAAAATGCAATGAGCTAACGAAATAATATATTATATTAAGGGTTTAAAGTATATTTTTTTATTTTACTTATTTATAAAACAGTCTTTTAAATTGTATTAACAATAAAATAATTTTTTTAATCATTAATTAAATAAAATCTTATTTAAAAATGACGATAAAATAATTTTTAAATTTATTAAAATATTTATTTAAAATGTTTCTAGTAAAAAAATTATTTGATCCATTATTAACTTGATTTGTAAGTATCACTAGAGGGGCGTATTATAATTTTGAAAGTGAGAAGGATCAATTAAGAAAAATAATTATGACATATATTAAAAATCTATGATAATTAGGTTGGAAGTGTAAGATAATTAGTGAATTGATGTATGCTTGGGTTGAGAATGTATATTTATTAATGAAAATATAATATAAGTATTTTTATGAAAAATATACGAAGGACATCAAAGTAATTATGCACGCTACCATGGACCACATTTTTTTGGACGCCAAACAGGGACGTTATTATATAAAAAAATCCCATTAAATATTTTTTAACGTTAACCCCTCTCAAAATGTATTAGAAAAATATCTCTAAAATGCACAATTAAGATAATCTCGTGCCCTACAACATGAGAGTCAGAGTATTGCCTTGTATAGAGGCGAGTTATGTTCGACGTGGGCGCACTTTTTAGATTACTTAATTTAATATTTGTATAAATGATCTCACGTTACACAAAATACAAGGTTCACGATATATTGAACCTTCCGGCGAAATTTATCACGAGTGGTATTCAATATACCTTGCGTTTTTCAATACACGAGGTACGTTGTTCGCCATCCCAAATCTTAAATTCTTATAGACATGTTCGATGGGTATTTTCGGGTATTTAATCTTAAAATTTTTGTAATTTATAAGATTACACTCGTAGTATTGGATTTTATCTTTTAGTTGAGGCCAATGTCGAGACATACGACATATTGTAACGAGTTAAAAATCACATTGAAAATGATTCGAAAGCTTGTATTGTGCATGAAGAAAATGCTAAATTGGTTTGATAGGCATATTTGAGAGGTTTTTTCGGGTATTTAATATGAAATTTTTCGTAATTTTTAAGATTAATTTCATAGTATTGTAACTTACCTTTTAATTTAGAATAATATTGGCACATACAAGACTTTGTAAGAGGGGTAAAAATCGCTTTCAAAATGGTTCGAAAGCATGGTTTTTAACATGAAGAAGAAGCTAACATAGCTTCATAGGCATGTTCACGGAGTATTTTCGGAAGTTAATATGAATTTTTTTGTCATTTATAAGATTAGAGGTATAATATTGATATTTATGTTTTAATTGATGCTAGTATTGGCACATACGAGGCATTCTAAACGGTGTAAAAATCATGTTCAAAATGGTGGAAACCAAAAAATTGAAAACTAATGAATATGTTTTGTTAATTACAAAGGTAGTTCATAATATCGGCTCTCCAGTTCTTTCTCTATGTTCGACTATCTTAGTCATAGAATCAAATTAACATAAAATGACATAACAGTAAATATAATATCAAAAATTAAAATAACATAAATTTTAATATTAGAAAATACAATTACATAATTATGATAAATAAATTGCAAACGAATTAATATTTTTCGTTGTACTTGATCTTACAAAAATTTGGCGGAACGAGAAGTTTCCCAAATCTTCCATGTACGAGGGAAGCCATATGTTCTAGAGTGGTTTTGATGGAACTAGGAATTTCATGCACAACAGAAGCCCTGGGTTCTTCAATGAAGTATGTCACCAGAAGATGATATATTTTTAGAAACAATAAATTTCACGAGAATGTCAGGTTACTTGTGTTAAAGGTTCATGAGACCGACGAGTTTAATGGAGAGCGAATTTGGCGTACAAATAGAATTCATAAATTATACCCACGACTGCAACAACAGTCTTATCCCTCCAATTTCACGAGAATGTCAGGTTACTTGTGTTAAAGGTTCATGAGACCGACGAGTTTAATGGAGAGCGAATTTGGCGTACAAATAGAATTCATAAATTATACCCACGACTGCAACAACAGTCTTATCCCTCCAATAGCATGTTTATTTGGATCTACGACCAGTTTGATGAAAGAAGAGGCTGCCAACAAAAGTGGATGCCTTTTGAGAAACATTAAGTTTCTCGAGAAGGGCAAGTTACTCGTGTTGAAGAGACCAATCGATGGGTTTGATGGATGGAGAGTGAATGAGACACTCTTCAATAATTTTGTTTGTTTGGATTGACGACCACTTAAGGACTCTACTAGAAGAGAATGCCCTTTAAAGGTATTATTAAATGAAAACCCACCCATGAATTTCAAAGGGAAACATCTTTATAAAAGGCATTCTTTTAGGGTGACATACCTTATAGCATCGATTTTGGCATAAGAATCTTTAAGTTTCATGCAAAGTCGTGCCACCAAAAGAGGAGCCTCTTATAAGTTGAGACCATGCGTTATAATTTAAAATGCCACTAGAAAAGGATGCATTATATAGGCAAGGATACTCGTGTTTTACATTGAGATTCCTGACCTGAAATGAAACCTCGTGTTTTGTACAATGCGAGATACACAAAGATTCCTGACATGATAGTACCCTTGAGATTCCTGACCTGGAAGGATACTCGTGTATATGTCGAGACCAAGAGAAAGACGCATTTTCATCTTTATCGAACATTTCTATAGAATACGAAAAAACATCTTTTGACTCCATGTAGTTCTTTTTATATTATGTTTATCAATCAGTACTTAAATAAATTATCATGTTTGATTGATATTTTGAATATTTGATCTATAAAAACTTAATTAACAATTTAAAAACTTAGAACAATATATTCAAATACTATTTTTTGAAAAAATAAACTAGAGTTCGAATAACTAAAAAAATTACAATAAGGTTTTTCAAACATTAAATATTTTTCATTTCAAGAAAAAAAAATGATGTCTATGCCCACCCGAACCACACCGTGGTGGACGACGAGTTCGACAAGGATTCCTACGAATCAATCTATCTTCATCATCATTGTCATCGCCATTTATATGTTTACTACCACCACTATTACTAGGAGCAAGACCGGTGCATAACATGCTCGCATCTACTCAACACTGTCGGGACCAAAGTTTGTTGCCAATGGTCAAACAGATATACACAGAGGTGACGGATAATAAGATTCAACTGGTACAGGAAGGCAATGGGAAGAGAAAACGATCGCCGAATAGGAACAAAATGCCTCGGTTAAAAAAACCTTCCATCGGAGACGTCATTTACTAAAATGCTGACTGAGTCGAGTGAGTAAATATATGTGGTGTCAGCGGTATCTCATGCTCTACAGATGCTTGTGTCGTTCTCTATGATAAGGTTGAAACATGTTTTCTTCTACTCTAACTTGATTCTTTCTAGCACCACATTGCGTCGGGGGATGTTATGTTAGTGGCCGATGTTGGGGAGGCACATAAATTTCTCGTTCTCGCGCCTCTTTTGTCAGTATATACAGCTTCCATTTTGTTCATACCACAACATATAATCATTTGTAACACTATATTCGAATATAGGTTGAGAAATGGGTAATCTATGTAATCTCTCTATCCACTGCATCACTCATTCTACATGATAAATCTCCCAATTAACATTCGTCTTCTTCTGTCACGTTATACGATGTAAGGTGTCCAAGTCGTGTGATGGTAGCAGAATCGTTTGTACACGGCTAAATTGTTACATCACGTAATCGGTAGGATGTCACTCGACCATCTCATAGACAATCAACGGGACCATCGACATCCAAACGTCCAAACTAATATCTATTTCAGCCGGAGCACATGACCTAATAGCATCATCATTGTAAGACGTCCACATAAATTACACATATTTTAAAACTAGCTTAGATAAACTCGAATTAAAAATTGATATTTAAATTATAAAAAATTATAAAATCAATTACCTCATCTGTTATCTTATTGATCAACAATCTAAAATCCCATAAAGTTCTTAGTATGTGGGCGTGAGTGAGTGTAACAGTCTACCTATCATTCATATAATAAAATATAATTATTTTTAAACCCTAAAAATATATAATAATTTAAATATATAATCATAGTTTATTTTTAATTACCTCCGAAGTAGTTGAAATTCAAATGGGATAGACTGTGTAGGAAACGGCTGTAAAAACGACATTCGAAGCCAAGCCTACGTTTGTAACAACATCAAACAACCTCTAATTACTTATTTGTCTGGATCAACAACTTTACATAGCTCCCGGAACAAAAAGACCAACTTTGTCGATCCCCTACTCCTAGATTTAAACTCCCGCAAATCTCGTAAATGTTATAACCACATTTGATGTACTTTGTTTCGGGATTTATCCGACATCAAGTTCCCCTAATAACTTGTAAAATATTAGCACGAGTAAATCGCCGTAAGATAGAAAAAGGAGTAAATAAATTAAAAAATCATCTTAAAAAATTACAGTAACATAAACTAAAATAAAATTTTAATATTATAAATTTAAAAATTAAAATAAATAAACATAGATTTCAAAAATGACATCTTTAATTACTAGATCAACATTGGCGAGTAGCTCCAAAAAATTATCATCCAAAATTTAATATTGATCTTTCCTCCATCTATATCGTCATCTGTCGGAGTAAGTCCTAGCAATTCCTCACACAAGCCGACGCAAAACCCATGGGCCACACCGATAATAGTAGTTCTGTCAATCGATAACCCAAGATGAAATGTAACATCTTCAAGGGTAATAGTCACCTCTCCACAAGGAAAATGAAACGTGTGCGTCACCGGTTTCCACCGTTCTAGCAATGTGTTTATCAATGAAGGGTGCAACTTTGTACCACCAATTATAGTGCTAGTGTAACCAAAACTGGCTTCGTGTAAATATGAAAGAATATCGATATGAGGGCAAAGTAAATGGTTGATATAACACGTCAACGAATGTCCATACCCATTCAATTAAATAAAGAAAGTATTCAAAATAAATAAATAAATAACTTTTTTTCAAAATAAATAAATAAATAAATGATTCAAAATAAATAAATAATTTAAAATAAATAAATAAATAAATAAAAATTACCTCCAGATTTATATGTCAATAATCGAAAACATGCCTTCAATCAAACATTGGTAATTCCACCATAATAATAGTAATTGAATAGATAAGAGATAAAATATAAAAAAATATTTTTTTGGGAGAAGGTGTGAGGAATTCAGTTGTGGGGTTCATATTTATAGCCGACCTCTCACCGCCCTCGAAGCTAGGTAAACAACACCTCACGTTTTATACAACGCGAGGTTAGGAAATATTTTCAAATTTCAAATTTCAAACTTACCATTTTCAATTCACGATAAATTTCACTGGACAGTTCTATATGTCGTAAACCTTGCATTTTATGCAATTCGGGATTATTTATACTAATATTAAATTACGTAATTTGAAAAGTGCATCCACGTCAGACATAACTCGCGCCCTGTACAAGACGATACTCTGACTCGCATGTTGTAGGACGAGAGGTTCTCTTATCGTACAATTTGAGAGTATTTTTCTAACAAATCATGAGAGGGTGCTAAAAAAATATTTAATGGGATTTTTATATAATAACCCCAAACAAGCCTACCAAAATTAAAATGTTATATCCAGACAGGGTGTTAAAAAATATTTAATGGGATTTTAGATATAATAACCCCAAACAAGCCTACCAAAATTAAAATGTTATATCCAGACAACGTGGACCGGAAGGAAAGGTTTAGAAAATAAAATTAAAAAGGGAAAAGGTTTATTAAGGGTGCGTTTGTTTGTTCTTTTAATAGCTGTGTAATTGGTAATTGTATTTCATAGAATCTTCGTATTGGGATTATGAAAAGAAAACCTTGGTTTTGAGAGCCTTAGATTAGATATACTGACTGCACAGTGTGGACATCCACAAAAATTAGATCTTCTATGGGAGATTGCATCTCGCAATCCTACTTTCACCTCTAGGCGCGTGCTGTAAAGAGAAATGGCGATTCTAACTCAGCTGATCTAAGAGTGCAACATGTTTGATTACATAAATTCCCCCCCCCCAATTTGTACATATCTAAAGATTAAAAAGGTATTTTAAAATCAAATTTTAATATTTATATCAAATATTTATATTATTTTTATTAAAAATATTGATTAATTCATTGATTTATGTTCGATATTATTTTAGATTCATGACTTAATAATTATAAAAAGATAAATTATATTTTCAATACTTCATGTTTATATTTTTTAACTAATAAAACCTTAAAAAATAATAAAATACATTATTCAATTAATAATAATTTTTCACTTTTAAGAGTACTTACTAAATTAATAAAAAACTATAAATATGAAGGATATAAAATGTATTGAAAAACAAGATAGAATCTTTATCTCACACCGTGTAGCGTTTGAATATTCTTTTTAAGGTTAATGCTTAATATATGCATTCATTGTATGATAGTCGTTGAGTTGCGATCAAACATATCTTAATATATTTGAAAAATACATTAGGCTATAGGTTAATAATTACCCGTAATATAACCATGGATCAAACTGCTTATTGTTGTATTGATTATAATGATCAGTATTTTAACATCTTAATTTTATTTTATTTTTCATTTTAAATTCGTCTCTTGAAATTTTAAGAAATAAAAATCAATTTTTTGATGCATAACCTAAGCATAATATAATGTCTTAATTGATGATATGTATGAAATAGTATAGTTAAAATGTGTTAGATGATCTCCACATAATTTTCAATGAGATTGCTTAAGTTTATGGAGCATATGAAATTTAAGGAAAATGTAGGTAAATAACACAAAATCGAGGAACGTCGAGATGTTAAAAGGCATTAAATATTGAGATCAGATTTGCTATAAAGGAATTTAATGGGGGGGGGGGAGCATGAGTAATGCGTGAAGCGCGTGACACGGATGCCTTTAAGGCAGCGTGATAAGAAACAGTGACTTGGAGCAATGGTGCCTGGGATTGGCCAGCATAAATAGACAAAGGGTTATAGTATTGAATGCCGCTTACCCTCTTCCTCTCTTCTCTCACACACCAGCATCAACACTGGGAAGAAAGAAGGATTTAACAGTGACTTGGAGCAATGGTGCCTGGGATTGGCCAGCATAAATAGACAAAGGGTTATAGTATTGAATGCCGCTTACCCTCTTCCTCTCTTCTCTCACACACCAGCATCAACACTGGGAAGAAAGAAGGATTTGATCTTTTCAGCTAAGTTTTAGTGGGGAAAATCCAAACAAAAAAGAAAAGAAGCGAAAGCCTTCCTTAGGGGACCCCCCAATATAATAATCTCTTTGCTTCTTTGTCTTTGCATTAGCCATTGAAGAGATTATCGCAGAGGAGAAAACAGAGTTGGGGGAAGAATGTTTGCAGCAGAGAATGGACTCAAAGGTGACCCAAGGCTACAAGCCATATCTGACGCCATTAGAGTGGTTCCTCACTTCCCAAAACAAGGTTCTTTTTTCTCTGTTATTGAGATTGAATTTGTTTTCTTTGAGGATCTTTGATTAATCTCGTTGTTTGTTTGTATGGTTTATAGGGATTATGTTCCAAGACATAACAACCTTGTTGCTGGATCACAAAGCGTTCCAGCATACCATCGACATCTTTGTGGATCGCTACAGAGACATGGATATCTCTGTAATAGCTGGTACTCTGCATCTTGTCTCTTCTCCTCAAACACCCATTTCTTTGCTTATTTTTTTAAGAAAACAGTTAAAACTGCAAAATTTGTTTCCTTGTTTTCTGCTTCTACTTTTACTTTTGTAATAATTATGTTTCTTTAGGAAATGATTTGCTCAGTAAACTGATCTTTTACCCTTGAATATTCTTTCCCTCTGTTCTGTTTTATCCTCCTCGTTTCTCTTACTACTGTTACGGGTTGCTTTTCCTTAATTAGGAGTTCAATGTTGCAAATTTAACTGTAGGAGTGGAGGCTAGAGGATTCATGTTTGGTCCATCAATTGCCTTAGCCATTGGTGCGAAGTTTGTTCCTCTGAGAAAACCCAAAAAATTACCAGGTACTTACTAGCGTTATCTCTAAGTGTATCAGCGAGGGATGAAAATCTGGATAGTTTTTTAAAAAAAAAGAGTAATGATATTTGGAGTACGGAACTGAGTCAACTGACTGCTTATATGTAGGTGAAGTAATTGCTGAAGTTTATGAGTTAGAGTATGGAACCGACTGTTTGGAGATGCACGTCGGGGCTATTCCTCCCGGAGAACGTGTCATAGTAATTGATGATTTGGTCGCAACCGGGGGAACCTTGTCAGCTGCCATAAGACTCTTAGGTAAAATTTGGGATTTTTTCTTCTTCACAAGTTTATTGATGACTACCATCATATAACATGAGGTTAGTGTTTAAATAGAACGTGTTGGTGCTAAAGTTGTCGAATGCGCTTGCGTTATCGGACTCCGCGAGGACAAGGTAAATCCTTCCCTCCCTCGTTTAAAAGATTTGTGATAAATTGAAAGATTTTGAGAACTTTGTGATGTTTGCTGCACTGTAATAATTGTCCTACTGGTTTGGAATGGAATGATCGATGGCATGGGGTTTGATTGTTATCATTTTTCAGGGGCAGCGCAGGCTTAATGGAAAGCCACTCTATATCCTTGTGGAGCCGCGCGAAATAGATGGTTGTTGTTAAGGTATATTTGTTCTTATCATGGATTTGCTGCATAATGGTAGAGTTTAGTGGACATTTTTATGAATGTGTTTTGGACCTTTGTAGTAATTCAAGGCTTTGTAGTGGTCGATTATCTCAAGTTGCTGTTTTGCAGAGGAAAAAAACGAGGGACGAGCAGCCAGCAGCTTTGCTGGTTAAGTTATGTTTCCTAATTGTTGGGCAAGGGAATATATGTCCCTTGACAAGGCTCATTTTGTATGATTCTTTTTTTCTTGTTAGTTTTGTGTATCTTTGTCCTTAGGCTTGAAATTGTGTTCCCATCCACAAATAGAAGAAATGGCGTTTCTTCTTACGTATTATTTGCCATTAACTGTGATTTGTGTCTCCTCTTAGATTTGCTTAAAGGTATTTATGCCAGACGCCAATCTGAATTCGACATTCAAATTCAAATCCTCATATATTCGACTTTCACTTGTGCAAAACTCAAAACAAAGTAGCGTGCAAAACAATGCATCTTCTCTGCACTACATTTATTGGAATAGACGGAATCACATAATTCATCAAAATGCTAGTCTTAATATACTATTAAAAAAGTCGCTATCGGTTTTATTATTGTTTAAATAACAAAATCGGTAAAAAATGATGAAAACATTATTAGTCGCTACCAGTTTTGTTATTATTGGGTGTTTTACTAGATTTGATAAAAATGATTAGAAACATTATTAGGCGCTACCGGTTTATTATTGTTAGACACTTTTAATAGAAATATTAAAAAAATGATGTTTTAAATAAAAATAATAATATTTTTGATATTTTTTTTTACAAATTTTATTATTTAAACAATAACAAAATCGATAATACTATTTTTAATTGTATATTAAGATGCCGCACTCTAAAACTTTATTATAATTCAATGTAATGCTGCTGTTAAACACTGCAGTGTCTGATTGATTACCAGGAACTATTGAGTAGAGACTGACACTGTGAATATATTAATGGATAATCTTTTTTAATTATCAATATAAAATATAAAAATAATTGTTTAAGATTACACAAATCAATTTATTTCATTGGTTAAATATATTGTCGGATACTATTTTTATAATTACCTTATAGACTTGTTTATAACAAGTATTTAATATTATCGATTTTTTAATTATATATTTTTTAATAGAAGTAACTAATAAAAAATATTTCAAATTGTAATAAAGACTTACAATCACAATTGTAGTACATAATTAGGACAATTTATTATAATCATTGAAAAAAAATAGAAATTTAAAATTACGTAAGGATCATATAAGGAAAAATTAAAAATCTAACAAAAAAAAACTCGAGCAAAGATATATACAAATAGATCTAATCATATTGGTAAACGAATTACAAAAGGGGATCACATTGTTGAAAGGACACCGACAAATCGTAAATCAGAATCGAGCGACGTAAAAAACTATCAATGAACGCAAATTGAATATATCCACACTCAATATGAGATTCCAAAGCAGTGAAAATCAACAAGATAACGGATAAATGTCATCTTGATCAGTCGTGACGGTGCCAAACCAAACATTAAAAAAGATAAATGAAAAAAATGACGAAACTACAAAAAAAAACATGTTAAAAGACAAAAGAAAACGTGCCACAAAAACATAAGAAAACATGTCATACCAAAAGATTTATTGAAAATAAAAATAGAAAAAACTAAAAATACGATATAAAAAAAGAAAAATACAATAAAAAATAACGACAGTCGACAACTAATATTAAAATTGATGTCATCGTTATCTACAAATAAGAAAAAAAAGATGAGAGACAACCATTTTAACATAAATAATTGAAAAATCATTTATTCAAGATAAGAAAAGGTATATGACCAAATCCAAAGTTTAGCACAATTCCAAAGCCAGAGGTTTAATAAAAGAAAATATTAGTTAATTTGTTCAGTTTAAAATTTAAAAATACAATGCCGAACTTTTCTAATCTTAATGGAGAAAATGCCAGCTTGCGTTCCTTCCTTCTATAAAAAAGCCGTATCACTCCAGTCCCCTGTCCCATCTTCGTAACTCAATGCCAAAAGTTTCTACTTTCGTTAATTCAATTTTAATAATGTTTTTCATTGTTTATTGTTCTTATATCAGCTGATTAATTGAACTGCAAGATTAGAAAGAGAGATTCAATGGGGGGCAGCCTTGTTTTCCAGTTTTTTGAATGATCTGTAAATCTGTTCAGCTTCCACCAAAATTAATCAATTAAGTGTGAGGGAGAAGGTACTGTGTTCTTGGATAATCGGTCGAAGCGATATAAAGGGAATTTAGATGGCGATACTGTATGCTCTGGTTGCTCGTGGATCGATGGTGCTGGCGGAGTTCACGGCGGCGTCGACCAACGCAAGCGCCATTGCCAAGCAAATTATAGACAAAACGACGGGAGACAACGACATTAACGTTTCGTATTCGCAAGATCGATACATCTTCCACGTCAATGGACTCACTGTTCTTTGCATGGCAGACGAAAGTGCCGGAAGTAAGTCCATCATCTTTTCTTTTATTTTTCCTCTTAAAACTGAACTATAATTGATTAAATGGCTACGTTTCAATTTCGGTTGCCAACCATTTTCGATTTGTTCAAAATTAAAGGAAAAATAAGATATGATTCGGCGATTGATTAAAAGTTCAAGTGTGAAATTTCAATTCTAGAATGGGGAAATGGTAAAAAAAAATTCTTTCCGGTGGTGATCATATCATTTCGGCAACGGTAGCGATAGATGTTATGTTTTGAAAAAAATAACACTCATCTTCGGGTTTTGAAGGAATATTTCAATTTTAGCTCGACATTCTTTTGATTTTTCACGAATCAAATCGAGAGTTAATTGTTAGAATATCCTTCTGGTTAGCAATTACTTTGTGATTTCTTATTTGTTAAGAACCCTTTTTGTCCAATGTTGCTGCTGATGAATATTTTCTTTGGTGACGGTGAATGTGTTTATTGTACTTTTTTGCAGGGGGAATTCCTTTTACATTTCTTGAAGACATGGACCAGAGATTTGTCAGGACATACGGCCGAGCGGTACTTTCAGCCCTTCCCTATGCCATGAACGATGAATTCTCAAGTGTTTTGAGCCAGCAAATGGAATATCTCCAATGATCCTAATGCTGATAGGATAAATCGCATAAGAGGTGAAATGAATCAGGTCGGTTCTAAATGCTTGAAACTAGATTTCTCTTTGCGTCGCATGAAAATAAAATTTCTATTTTGATCTGTGTTTCCAAACTCCAATCATTTGACATGTTAATTTATGGGAAGCCCTACGATAACTGCAATTATGGCCATAGCCTTATGTTTTCTTTTGTGCTCTAATAGGTGTGAAACGTTATGACAGAGAACGTTGACAAAGTTTTAGAGAGAGGTGATCGCCTAGAATTGCTGGTTGACAAAACTGCTAGTATGCAAGGAAATACCTTTCGCTTCAGAAAGCAATCTCGCCGTTATAAGAACACAGTGTGGTGGAGAAATGTCCGGTTTACGTATGATTTCTGAACTTTAACCACATATTTTGTATGTTTACATTGACTAGATTGAGTTTGGAAGTTAAAGTTACTAAAGAATTGCATGATTTTCCAATAAAAGAGGTAGCTTTCTGTGTAAATTTGTTCCTTGAAATTGCAGTGATGGTAGGATAGGTGAATTGATCACTTACTGACTTGCTGGGCATATTGCAGGGTTGCTCTCATAATCCTCCTCCTGATTATTGGTTATATTGTGCTTGCTTTTGTTTGCCACGGGTTCACGATACCTTCCTGTATCTAAAACGGGGTAAACAGTTTGAGAGATTCCAACACATTCTGCCCCTTCTTCCTCCGTTTTGGTATACTTTGTTTTTTTTAGTCTCTGCTTGGGGATGCTTCTGTTTCAATCTCATCTGCAATGACTCGTATTTACTTTTTTGTTTATTCAAGCTACAACTTTCATGCGGCACTCAATGGTTGAACTTGAAATTGGTTGGCATTTGTCTTTAATGACATTAGTTGACTAATCATATTTATTCCAAGACGATTAGACAATAAATTTTCGTGTGAAAAGTCTACTTTTTTTTTTGAACAATGACAACCGAATTTCATTAATAAAAATGAAGGAATCAATATTATAACGCATCCAAAGATAAAATTTGAGAATATAGCCACTAAAAAATCATACATAAAATAAAAACATTAAATCCAAAGATACGGAAAGACTGAAACCTTCCAAACATCAAAGCAATCTAGTAATCTTCATAAAACCCAGTGATAAAGGAGATGTTTTATGATATGATAAAGGAGTGGAGAGTGAACCAAACAATTTGATAGATTGTTTCGCTATACATTTCTGATTATATCGGCAAACGTTTGTTTACATAGGAGGGGATCTGACAATACATGACCACCGACAAAACTAAAAAACAATTATCGTGAGGATCTTTGTGGAAGCACCAACACGACCACAGAGGTATACAAAAAACTTACCGAAAAACATAAGGAACGTGCCACAAGAGTAGAGAAAAAACATACACAAGAGCAGATAAAAACGTGTCAGAATGACATATATTTTTATTTAAAAGTGAAAAATCTCAAGAAAAAAACAAATACATAATATAAAAAATAACAACAAAAAATAAGCGTGTCTACTTATCTTCATTGATACTCTTATTTTGCATACTGTAGAGTTGTTTTAGCTAATACTAACATCAACCGAGTGACGCGCAAGCCATTCATGCACGTTTTCGCGGGCAACAGTTGCATGTCTCCTTGGCATATCATTTGTTACTTTAAATTTAGTGAATTATTTACATAACTACTATAATTAAACTTTTTTTTAAAAAATTTAAGTACTTAACTAAACATATAATTAAGGCTTCTATTTTAGTTTCCTATACCATGCAAGCAGCCTTTTTAATGGATGTGCACGCCTTTCAAATGGATTTTCTTTTTGTTTGAAAAAAATTAAATAGAGCTTGAAAAGGAAAATTAAAAAAAAATTAAGAGAGTAATTTTTAATTTGTTTATCTTGCAACATATGATTTAATTCTTTTAGAAAATAGAATAAAATTACCTTTAAAAAGTAAAAAGGAAATAGAATGCAATTTGAGAATCTTCAGTTAAGCCTCCCAAGCCATACTGAATGCATCACCATATGGTTTGGCCGGTCGATTGAGCACAAAATGCATCGCCATACGTAAACGATCACGGATCACCGGAACACAAACGACAAGTATAGATTCAACCTCTGTTGGACTTGCAACTTCGTACCCGCTAGGGAAAAGGCAAAACTTACTTTGGCTTATTAGTTGAGTGTCGTTTAGGGTTTTGGTGAGGTATCGAAATAGTCGAATGTCATTGTGTGTTTTGCTCCCAATATTTGAACAGTATTTTCCTCACATTCCCATGTTGGCCGCCTGCGAAGAAGGCTAGAAACGAACGGTTGTTTGGATGTTTGACCCTTTTAAGCCCTTCCCAGCTCCCTATAACGAAGGTACATTTCCGGCACTGAAACGTTTCTATCATATTTGAATCCTTCCTTGAAGTTTACGGAGAATAGGAAAGTAGGATTCATACGAAAATAATTCATTATTTTAGTAGTATTTTTGTTCAAACCGATAAGAATTATTCAATATCTAAAAATTGGAAGAGTCTACCGTGATTGTCGTGTACCGCAACGTACCACTAAAGCGATATACCTAAATGTACCACAAGTAAAATTATTTTTATTAGTTTAATATTAAAAAGTATAAGGATTTATTTTATATTAACCATTAATTAAAATTAAATTTTATTTTTAATAGAATTATAATTTAATTATATTTTTTTTATTAAAGCATAAACTACAGAGTTGGTCACTCTTGTTTCATTTTTACAAACGTATGGTCACTCGATTCAAAAGATTTAATTCATAGTCACTTTCGTTTCGTTTTTATTAAGATGTGGTCACTTTCGTTTCATTTTAATTAAGATGTGGTCACTATAACGTTAACTTCCATTATTTTGATAATGTGACACGTTATTAAAAGGAAGAAAAAGGGAGAAAAAATGGCAACTTTCGTCCTATGATCATTTTAAATCATATTAATTAATTTAGTTATAATTAAACATTAAAATATCGATAATTACCTTATCAGACTTATTTCCTTTTGTGTATTGCCATATTAAGCTTTTGTGGGCTGTAGTTTACCTTTCTGCAGATTTCATAGCCAGGAACAGCTAATATAAACACCAAGAAATACTGGGAAATTATTTATCAACAATGGATTCACTACCTCCATTAGAGCTAGCTTCAAGAATTCAATAGTCTTTTCAAGCTCTTCATTGCCGACCACGTTCATTCCGAGTTCCCATCGAGAACAGTTAGATCAATACGATGGATCCATGCCTGGAATTATTCGGGCTTATAAAAAGACTCATGATTAGCAATTTATCTAAACTTTAAGTGTTCAAATAAAAATTAAACCCTTTTACTAACGTGTCATATTATCAAAATAACAGAAGATAACGTCATAGTGACAACGTCTTAATTAAAACAAAATGAAAGTTACCGTATCTTAATTAAAACGAAACAAAAGTGACTACGAATTAAGTTTTTTGAATCGAGTGACCATACTTTTATAAAAATGAAACAAGAGTGACCAAGTTTGTAGTTTACCCTTTAATACAAAATTATAATTAAATTATAATTCTATTAAAAATAAAATTTAATTTTAATTAATGGTTAATATAAAATAAATCCTTATACTTTTTAATATTTATATAATAAAGACAAATTTGCTTGTGGTACATTTAAGTAATCACTTTAGTGGTACGTTACAGTACATGACAAAGCGCTGTAGACTCTTCCCTAAAAAATTAGAAACAATGGCATTTTTACCATTTTAACCAAAAATACTGTTGGTGATAGATTATTACATGGTCACAATTTTTTTCCGCAAATCAAAATATAATTTTAAAATAAATTATTTATCTAATAATGATCTTTTCTGTAAATCAAACATCTGAAAAAATTATTTCTTAACCATTCACCTTTTCCGTACGCTAATTAAGATATTTGGAGAAGCTTATACAAGCACGACTTTAAAAACTAAGAAGAATTTGCAAGTACGGCAATAGTTCTCGTCAAACAATAAATTTTGATAAATTAGGTGTTTCTTCGGTTCAAACGACATTGAAGATAATACGAATGATGTTTATCGTATCCTTATGTCACAAATAAGTCAAGTCCGAAAAAGTATTTGAGGCTCCCGACAATTGTGGATAGAGATGAAAAGGGTGCCTTTGCTCACATTAAGGATAAATTTTGTAGTCGGGTTCACAACTGCTGTGCCTATGTGCTGTCTCAGGGGGATAAAGAGGTCTTTATCAAATTAGGATTGCAAGCTATTCCTCTGTATGTTATGAGTTGTTTTCTGTTATCAAAAAGTTTGTGTTTAGAGTTGAATGGTATTATGGCCCGATTTTGGTGGTAAAATACGAGTCTCGAAGAGGTATCTATTGGTGTGCTTGAGACTCTTTATGTCAACTAAAAGAGGAGTGGTTCTGAATTCTGAGACATGACGAAGTTTAGCATATCACTCTTAGCTAAACCAAGTTGGCTTATGATTACCAATCCTTCATCTTTGGTTGGACGACTTCTTAGAGCTAAGTATTATCTTTTGGGTGATTTCTTAAGCTCGCGATTAGGATTTGCCCCGTCGTATGGTTGGTGTAGTGTTTGGTGTGCAAAGAGTTTGCCTGAGAAAGGATTACAATGGAAAGTTGGAACTGGTGTATCCATTTTCTTCTGGAATGACTTCTAGTTCTCGATAAATCCTCCACGTCGTGTTGATTATGCTCAGGTTGATTCGATAGTGTTTGTTGCTCATTTGATCGATTCTGATGCTATATGTTGTAAGGATGAATTAGTGAGGGACGTTTTTAATGAGGAGGAAGCAAACTTGATTCTCAAAGTTCCAATTTCACAGTTTAACCAGGAACATGGTCGTGTATGGGGCGGTGAAAAGTAAGACGTGTATAGTGTGCGAAGTGGTTATCAGCTACTACTTGGAGGGTGGATGTTTCTCAATCGGTGAAAGCTGTGTTGAATCACATTTGGACTTGTGCTTGTAATGGAAAATTAAATTACATGTGTCAAAATTTACTCAAAATTACATCCCTTCTATGTAAAATCTACATACAAAACGTATTGCAGTTAATCCTTTTTGCTCACGTTGTGGTGCTATTGAGTTGAGCATTCATATCATTGGAGATTGCTATCTTGCACGTTTGGTTTGGTCGAACATGAATTATCATTGGCCCTCTGCTGTAATAGATGCAAATTTTTTAGATTGGTTGAGTTGGTTGTTTACTCATTATCCATCATCAAAGCATGCAGAGATTCTTGTCACAATTTGGAGATTATGGTTTGCTCGTAATAAACTTTACCGTGAAGGAAAACAAACACGAGTGAATGATTTAGTTATTTTTGTTTGATCTCACTGTTTGAATTTTAGCTCTATAAATGCTAGCATTCAGGGTCCTAACCGTTTGGTTACTGTATGCTAGAATCCCCCTCCCCACCCGGCTGTAAAGGCCAACTTTGATGTTCGATTCTCGCAATCCCAACAGCAATCTTGGTCGGAAATTGTTATATAGAATTACCTCTCCTTTCATGATGGGGGCTATGACAGTCGTGCATGATGTCCAGTTTATAGTTGATATGGGTTTTCGGGAAGCCATTATTGAAGGTGATGCAGAGACGATGATAGAGAAACTCTCCTCTTCGATTCATGACTTATCGAAAGTTTTAGTTGATGTGTTTAGGACTGTTACATATTTTTAGGTTATATGTTATATGTGTGTTACTTAATGAGTTGTTGCTTAAATTTAGGAGCATGTTGTTAGTGGGTAGTTGATTTTGTTTTATTAAATTACGAACGTTGCTAAATAAAAATAGTGTTCACTTTCCTTCATCTATTAAGTTTTTTTTTTCATTAAAAATACCAACAATTGACACCATAGCTTTTTTCTTGAGGGACTTGTGTTAGTTATTGCTATAACATGGAAGGTGAAGGTAATTTTTCTTTGATTGCACCGCCTACATTTGATTGAGACAATTATCTAGTTTGGGCAGTGCGCATGGAGACTTACCTAGAGGCTATAGATCTTTGGGAAGCTGTGGAAGAAGATTATGAGATTCCTGCATTGCCGACCAACCCTACCATAACACATCAAAGCACAAAAAGAGAAAAAGATGAGAAAATCAAAGGTAAAAAGCATGTTTATTTGTTGTAGCATCACCGACTAGTTTCACTAGTATTATGTCTCTAAACTCAACAAATGAGATATGAGATTATCTCAAGGTTGAGTACGAGGGATGAAAAATTCGCGAAATGGAAGTATTGAATATTGTATGTGATCTTGAACTGTAGAAGTTGAAGGAGACTGCGACAATCAAGGAGTATTATGATATGCTCGTTAGAATAGCTAATAAGATTAGACTGCT
The DNA here is from genome assembly GCF_006381635.1 of Hibiscus syriacus. Classification (NCBI taxonomy): domain Eukaryota; kingdom Viridiplantae; phylum Streptophyta; class Magnoliopsida; order Malvales; family Malvaceae; genus Hibiscus; species Hibiscus syriacus. The sequence continues at coordinate 1,992,535 of NW_024061944.1, read as the reverse complement.
AGGTTCGTCTCTAGTAGATTCAAGGTTTGTGTAAAAAAATCCTTGTAATAATACATGAGAGGTTTGAGGCCACCACCACCACCTTAGAGAACATGAATGATATGTCAAAGATTACTTTGACGGAACTCTTAAGTGATTTGCAAGCACAAGAGCAAAGACGTCTAATGAGGCAATAAATGGCCACTGAAGGTGCTCTACCGGTTGTGCATCAAAATGATGGAAAGAACATGAGGCCAAAGAACAAAAAGTTTCACACTAAAAATAAAGAAAACTCTTTGTTTGGGAACAAAAACAAAGCCTGAAATAGAAGACCAAGAGTAAAGAATGACTGCCCTCCATGTCAACACTACGGAAAGAAAGGTCAATCACCTTTCAAGTGTTGGAGAAGATCAGATGCAAAGTGCAACAAGTGTAACCAGATGGGGCATGATGTTGTTATTTACAAGTTTAAAAACCAGAAACAAGATGAAGCATAAGTAGTAGATCAAGAAGAAGATGATAAACTTATTGTTGTAACTTGTTTCACTAGTCATGAAATGAGTGAAAACTGGCTCATTGACAGTGGTGCACTTATTATATGACACATGACAAAGAGTTGTTCAAACAATTGAAGAGAGACAACACCAGTTAGTAATTTTTTCCAGTCGATGACTACAAACCGCGAGAAGTATTTGCTGCTTCCATAGAAGAAAGTTAAACTCATCCAATACCAAACTATTTTTTTATTAGTAACACTTTATCCTCCATGGACCCATATGAGAAGGAAAAAGATTAAAACCCCCTAAATATACAAATAACTATCCACATAATCCCCAGATTTCGATATCATGTTCAGATTTCAACATTTTTCTTTAAACTTTATTTCATTGAAAACACTAGTATTCTCTTTGGGAGCAACAATATTTAAAGCTAAGGAATAATAGTAGCCCTAAGAGGTTACTCCTCAACAACCTTCTAACACACTAATTACACCTCAACGATCTTCTAACAAATTAACAACCTTTCAGCTATTTTTCATGACATCTGTCATAACAACTTTCTTACTATTAGACTGAGACTGACCCTGCTGATGTTGAATATTGGTTGAATAAGTTGCAATGATTGTTTGAGGAAATGGATTACCAATTGATTGTATGTTGAGGGATGATGTATCACTATTAGGTGGTGAAGCTCGAGATTGATGGGAGTTTGAGTAGGATACTGTACTGGACAGGCAGTTCACTTGGGAGTATTTTCGGTAGGCTTTCCGAGATCACTATGTGGGGGCTAAGTATTTTGCAAAGTGTCGAGAGGATTTTCTAAATATAAAGCAGAATGATATGTCCACGATTGACTACGATATCAAGTTCCTGAGATTGGTCAAGTATGCTCCAGGGTTTATTTTGAACAAGAAAGAGAAGTGTGATTAGTTCATGAAAGGTCTTTCCCTTTGATTTAGTCAAGTGTTGTTTTACACCATGACGTAGTGTTTAATAGTTTAGTTGCTTAGGCCAGATTTGCTGAGAAGATTGAGCCATTACCGTCAGAACCTAAACCTTAAAATTCTAATAGAACCCGAAGGCAACCAAAACCACCTAATCAGGTATGATATGTGAATCAGTTCGACAATATATCGATGGATGATTCAAGATATCTGAATATACTAGATTTAGACCAACGACATCTATCATTCCAAATGTTAGTGCTGGAGGTTTGATTGATACTCGTGGGGTAGCACAATGTTCATATTGTCAGAAAAGGCATCTGAAGAATATTAGAGGAAGACCGAAGCATGTCTTCGTTATGGGTCTTTAGAGAACCATTTCAAGGAGTGTCCTCCTCACTCTACTAGTTCCTATGGTTCTATTTTAGTCTCAAGCTTCAGTTCATGCACCAACCCGAGTTAGGGATCAGGCTAGATTGACTAATTCTGATTCGGCTAGTAAAGGTAGATCGATTCAAAGTAGAGGTTCAAATATATATGCAGTGAGGCAACCTGATTTGGTATATGCTACTCAGAGGTATGAAGATCGAGGTAAGTAGGCGATATTGAAGTTATTTTCTTAAGTTATTCTATTTCTATTTTGATAAATGATGAGTGTTCTAAATTGATATTATTTTCTTGTTAAATCTTTAATCTTATGGATTTATTGTTGTTGATTTGGTTGTGTTATGCTTATTTTCGTGCAAGATCTTACTTTCCATGATTATAAGTAAAAAGGGTGTATTCTGTATATTATTATTATTTGGTCATGGCTAGAGACATGGGCACGACTCTGGGCATGACACGGTCTGACGTGACAGTTTCTAAAAGGTCTAGTCAACAGCAGTTTTCTAGAAGATCTAGTCAGCACCTTCTGAAAGGTGGACGTGCAGAGATATCTTAGGAGATTTATTTTTAATTTTAAAGTTTAAATTTAGAAAACATTTGGAATTATCTTTAGAATTATTTTTCTTTTAATTTCTATGTTTATCTCTAGGTTTTAGAGGCTATAAATATCCTATTGGGGTAAGCATAGAGATAAAAAGAAGAAGAAGAAGAATGAAATCTTAGTTTTATAGCCTCTAAAACCCTAGAGATAAACATAGAAATTCATAACTAAGATTTCATTCTTCTTCTTATTTCTAGTTTTATAAATTTCTTTCTTTTTTTTATCTTTTCAAGTTTTCATTTTCATTTTCATTTTCATTTTATTTTAAGTTTTATTTTTAAACACGCTAAGTATGATTTTTGTCATGCTTAGCTAATTTTCTCATAAGCTGAGAGCTTAAGCAATGACTAAATCCAACGTGAGAATTGAAAAACACTTGAATAACTTCGGAATATATCTCTCAATATATGCGTTTATTTTAAAAAATAAAAACAATTTTCAAAATCAAAGATTGACTTTGGTCAAGATGTTGTTCTGATTAAATTTGTGGGAGGAATTATCGGCTTATTGAAGCACATTCGATGATCCGAAGGAGATTGAGTCAAAGCAAGGCTTGAGATTGTTTTTACCATATTCATTTTCAACTTTAAATTCTTTATTTTCTTTATGTTTACTTTAAATCGTTTTTTTATTATTTAATCATTTTTACGAATATTCCCCCTTTTTATCTACTGCATAACGCCTAGTCAAGGTAATTCAAACCGAAATTTAGGAATTTTCTAAGTCAATGTGGATCTACCCTTACTTCTCTTTACAACATATTTCCTTTATTTATTAATTGGAAAAAATGAATTTATTTTGACATCAAAACTACAGTTGTCAAATTGAAACCGTTGCCGGGGATTTCACCAAAATTACTAATTTTTTTTTCTTTTGATTTATGACTAGGACAAACCCGTGTGAATTAGTGGATTACGACCCAAAAATCGAAGTCAGAGCTCAGAGACTTCACGTAAAAGATGCTTCGAGAAAGAATGAGACAACAATCAGATCCAGAGTTGATTTAGAATCAAATTGTGAATCTGTTAATACATAACCAAATCCGATGGTCGATCCCACTATCCGTTAATGGCAAGTGGCCTGATTGAATGCGTTTAAATAGTTGGATGACCTGATTGACAAGAATTTAAAAAATGGTGGTTAAAATGAAAATGGGCTATAGTTAAGTGGTCTCTGGTATAGTTTACCTTAGAATTTTATAACGTGCTTTAAAAATATTTTTTTCTATAATGTTTAATTAGCATTTAAATATTATTGGGCTTGAACAACCCAATATATTGTTTTCTAATATATTTTTATTTTATTCGTATACTTGAATGAATGAAAATGGGGGTGATAAATGATTTGAATAAAAGCCTAATGTATTTATATTGAGAGTATGAGGTATAAATGGCATGTCATGAGGTGGAGCGATTATATGTAACATGTGTATATGGCACCTATGATGTATGACTACATGACATTTTCGAGTGCAATTATATGAGGTACTTTTGAGTGCATACATGACTATATGGCACTTTCTACTGCAATTATATATGACTACGAGGCATTTTTATGTGCATTAGTGCGCACGCTCGATGTGACTCACGTACCGGATATTATCAGTTAATATACATTGGACTATAATTTTAATTAAATGAAAAGAACAAGTTGAATGAAATAATAGTATAAGTTATATAGGTTAAATATAAAGAAAAATACAAGTTATACGAGTTGGTGATTATTTAGTGTTTTATTAGATGTTAAATTTATCTTTATATTTTTTACATGTGATTTATTTTGACTAGTTTAATTTTATGCATTTTTTTATTTTAATAATTCTTTATTATTGAATTTAAATACTATTTTTTATATAGTTTGATTTTAATTAAAACTCTAATGTCTCACTAAGTATAAAATACTTAGTGTGTGATTGTTTCACACATAAGGAAAGGAAAAGAAAAAGCTACTGAGTAAGGAGTCTTTTTGTCAGAATCACCTCATTAGAATCAACTACCATCTCAATTAGTAAGAACATCACTTTTTGATATTTTGTACTTGTAGTGACATGTATATATTTTAAATATGCCAGTGGCTCTAGTATTAATATTTTGGCATATGGTTCTGTAAAATAATACTTACTATTATTAGAAATATGATAATATTTAAATGATAGGCAACAATAGTAAATATTATCAAAACACTTATAGTTTTCGACTGATTTTGACGTTTTCTTATTAAATTATGATTTTTACGAATTATTTCTTTAAATTTTATATTCGATTTGAAATTTTAAAAAGGAATAAAATTTTTACAGTTTTCGAATAGTAAGTATTTTTATACGGTTAATGTAACATCTTTGACTCATATATAGGTACATATATAGGTTAAGGGTGTTACAGGTTTAGCCGATTCTCGGCCTAAATCGAAGTCTAAATGTGTTTTAAAAGTTGTACATGCCACTAGGATGTTCATGTCACTGATTTGGAATGGTTTTGTGAATTGATGTTGATGTTACTCCTTACTAATGTAAGTTTAAAATGTGAACGTATAGATGTCAGAAATTGAAGGCTCGTATCAAGCAACCGAGCAGGGGATCCAAGAGGGGACAACTAGTTGTAGCAATGAGTTGAACCTCGAGCACCCTGCTCAGCTAGAGCAGCAGGAGGCACCGACATAGTAGGGAGTGCCTGTGCAGGATCAGGGGACGTTTTTCCAGACCTTGGAGACGATCATCGCTCTATTTCAGCCTCCTCTCCTGCCTGCTTCATCAGTTTCCCAAGTATCAATCGCAAAAGAACTAAAGAGTTTGGGAGCTCTAGAATTTAAAAGAGAAAGTTATGTGGGTCTTGTAGCCGCATACTTATGGCTCGGTGACATGAAAGTGATGCTAAATGGATTTCACTGTTTGGACCCGGAGAAATTAGATGGAGTTGTGTCATTGCTGCGAGGTTAGGCTCGAATTTGGTGGATGAATGCCTCAATGCACATTCCTCTCGAGCAAGTCACTTGACAGTTCTTTTAGGAGGAGTTTAAGAACAAGTATATTGGTGCCTAGTTTAATAGAGAGATGAAGAAACAGTTCTTTAATATGAAGCAAGGTAACTGGCTTGCTTCCGAGTTGGACCCTAATGAGAAAGAAATATGTGATTGGTTCATCGAAGGATTGCGCCCGAGATTAAAGGAATTTATGTTGGCATTAAATCTGCCTATCTTCCAGGAGACAGTGAACAGATCTAAAATGCTAGAAAAGGCTCAGAATAAGAAATTTGCATAGCAATGGGTTCAGCCAGCTAAAAGACCAGGGACATCTTCAGATTCATTCCAGTCCAAGAGGGGTAGAGGTTTTAGTTTTCGATATCCGAGTAGATCAGAGACTAGTGGTTCCAATCGTAGAGGATTCAGTGTTGGGAAATGCATTTTTTGTTATTTTAATAATGATTTATTATTGAATTTAAATACTATATTTTTTATATAGTTTGATTTTAATTAAAACTCCTTAATGCCTCACTAAGTATGAAATAATTAGTGTGTGATTGTTTTACAGGAAAAGAAAAAGAAAAGAAAAATCTACTGAGTGAGGAGTCTTTTTTTTTTCAGCATCACCTCATTAGAATCAACTATCATCTCAATCAGTAAGGATATCACTTTTTGATATTTTATACTTATAGTGACATGTATATATTTTAAATATGTCAGTGGCTCTAGTATTAATATTTTGGCATATGGTTTTGTAAAATAATACTTATTATTATTAGAAATATGATAGTATTTAAATGATAGGCAGCAATAGTAAATATTATCAAAATACTTATAGTCTTCGACTGATTTTGGTTTTGACATTTTCTTATTAAATTATGATTTTTACTAATTACTTCTTTAAATTTTATATTCGATTTTTTTAAAAGGGAACAAAATTTTTAAGGTTTTTGAATAGTAATTATTTTTATATGGTTAATGTAACATCTTTGACTCGTATATTAGTTAAGGGTGTTACAATGGTAGCAGTGGTGGTGACGGCAACAACAACGATGACTTCAAAGCAAATAAAAAAAATTAGAGTTTTTTAATTTAGGAGTTAATGTTTGATCTAATTATTATTTAAAATAGGATTATAAAAATGATGTAATTAATATTTTATTTTAAATAATTTAAGTTTAGATTTTTAAATAATTTATAATTATGCATTAATTACTTTACCATTTAAAGTTTTATAAATTAAATTAATGTCACTCATCGTTAAAGATGATCATTGGTAATTGTCGAGCGTGGCAAAACCATCTTATTATAATTGTGATTTACTTCTACATATTTATATTTTTCTTGTAACGTAGGATTTAATTCTTTTAGGAAAGAAGAATAAAACTAAGGTAAAAAAGAAAAGGAAAATAGAACAATTTTTTGGTTATTATAAAAAAAATACATATATATTATAACTGTGATCTACGTCTACATATTCATATATTACGTGCAAAATATATTCATTAATGTTAGCATAATGAGTTAGTGCTCCTACGTGGCTCGAGCTCTAGTGCATATTGTTTAGTGATTCTAGAAGTTTGCTAGCAGTTAAGGTTGTTAATGTTTAGTTGAGGTTGTTAATGTGTAGTTACAAAGTCTGTTAAGACTATAACAACTATGGAGAGCTATATATAAACAGCAGAGGAGTTGCAAACCATGTATTACATTCATTCTCTATTCAATATACAAGTATTTTGTGTTTCTTCACTAGTTATTCAACATGGTATCAATCTCCATAAGTCTTGAAGAGATCGTTTTTGTTGCAAGAAGTTTCGGTGTTCATGGCTGCTGCTGATTCACAGTCGCTGCATTGAGTTCGTCCTCCTCCTCCTTGGTTACCGCTGGCTTCCGTTTCCACCGCCAAAGCTTCTGACGCATTACCCCTTCCTTTATATTTAACGAATACGGAGGACGAGGAAGAGGAAAATGAAATCTTGCTTTGTAAAGAAGATGCACATACAGTACCTTGCCGCCAAGCTCTTGATGGCTCGCTTCCTTCACTGCCTTCTTATGCACCGAATGTAACTGCCCAAAAACTGATTGATGAAAAGCATGTTAGAGTTACAACCGAGGAAGATGCCCGTAAACCTTGCGGCCAAGCTGTTGATTGCTCGTTTCCTTCACTGCCACCTCGGGTACCGGATGCAACTACCCGGACACTGTTAGGTGAAAAGCCTGCGATATTTGTTTTCTCTTGTTTATCGTTCAAGCCTTTAAAAAGTCAAATTCCTATAATTTGCAATCTCCAAATGATGCCTCACCGAAGCTCAGGAGGAAGGTCAGTCCCACGTCCTGTTGCTCGTGTGCCAGCGAACAATGCTCCTTTAAAGCCTGCTAGTTATGCCCCTCCCCCGACACCTGTGCAAAAGGGAAATGGATTTGGTGCTGCAATCGTAGATGCTATTGGATGGGGTGTTGGAACTGCTATGGCTCACAGGGCAGCTGATGTCATTGTTGGCCCTCGTGTCATCAAACACGAGACTGTTGCTTCATCAGAACCAGCTGCCTCTGCTCCTCTCGCACCAAACACGAATAATCTTGTGAACTCGGATGCTTGTGGCGGTCAATCCAAAGCTCTAAGTGATAGTCTGACCAACTATGGAAGTGACATTAACAAATGCCAGTTCTACATGGACATGCTGAAAGAATGCCGCAGGAGCTCCGGTGCTGCGTTGGATGCTTGATGATGGTAAAGCTCGATTATCTCATATCAAGATCATTGCAATTTAGATGTTACTAGGCGTGATTTTTTTCGTGATATCTAACTGTTACTATTCTGGAACATGGGCTTTGTTAGCTCAAACAAGAGTTTGTATGGATTCTACAAAGAATTCTAGGTGGACAACTTTAACTCTTGATTAGGGAAAAAAAGTATGTCAAGGAACCTTGTAAAAGAGGATAATGAAGAAAGAAATAAAGGTGATTCAAGAAGAACGAAAGGAAGCATCGACACTTTCGATTCAAAGTGAACGGAAGAAAGCATCGACACTTTCGATTCAAGAAGAACGAAAAGAAGCATCGGCACTTTCGATTCAAAGTGAACGGAAGGAAGCATCGACACTTTCGATTCAATTGTTTATCTTTTCATCAAGAAGGTTGAATGTCAGAAATTAGTTGTAATTTGTTTTAGAGCTTGCTATAATGGTGTGTTCAAGGTTAGAAGAACAGAAGAAGAAAAAGTAGAGGGAATGTTAGCATAATGAGTTAGTGCTCTTACGTGGCTCGAGCTCTAGTGCATGCTGTTTAGTGATTCTAGAACTTTTCTAGTAGTTAAGGTTGTTAATGTTTAGTTGAGGTTGTTAATGTGTAGTTACAAAGTCTGTTAAGACTATAACAACTATGGAGAGCTGTATATTGTTGGATATAGGCGTGTTGTGTACCAAGGTTGGCTATTGTTATTAAGCATTTGAGAAACGGTTTCAGCTGTTATAGAGTTGTTATCAAAACGGTTAAGTGGTTACAGCAGTTAATGCTGAGTGTGTGTAAGTTGTGACCTAAGTAGAGTGTATATAAAGCAAGCATTGTAAACGTTGATAACATCAGAAAACTATTCAATAAACTTTCTGCTATTTTCAGCTTCTTGTAGTATTTCTACATGGTATCTTTCGCTGAAGATCCTGGCTTCTAAACTCTGGCTATAATGATGGCCCTTGACAGCCCGAATATCTCCTCCACCACTGGAGGGGGCTCGTTGATGCACTCTGTTATGTTCACTAACAAGAGAGTGAATGTTGTGTTGGATGAAATGAACTTCTTGTTGTGGAAACAACAAGTGTTACTCACAATTCGCAGTCATCGCTTGGAAAGATTGCTGACTGGTTCAATGCCAGCACCACCAGAAATGGTTGTTGATCAGAATGGCGAGGTTGTTGCAAATGAAGACTTTGAGGACTTCATGGCTCAAGACAATGCTCTTTCGTCTTGGCTACTCTCCACCATCAGTCCACAGCTACTACCGCAATTCGTTGGTGCCGAGACAACAGCTGCTGTATGGAATAAGGTGACTCAGTTCTTTGCTAACCGCTCTACCACAACAGTAATGAACTTACTGTATAAATTGCAATCCCTCAAGAAAGGAGATGACAGCATGCGTAACTACCTTACCCGTGTCAAAGAAGTATGTGATGCGCTTGAATCGTGTGGGAGCCCGGTTGCCCCAGTCGAGCAGATCGTAAGTATTCTCAAAGGGATGCCCCGTGAATATCAGTCCTTCATGGCGGTCATAACCACCATGCGCGAGAAGCCCACGTTAGACGTTGTGAGCAGCATGTTGATTGATGCTGAAACTCAACTTGCTGGCTTTGAGTTTTCAGCAGATAGTCTTCCAATGAGTGCCAATGTAGCACAGGCTGTGAATTGTGCTGCCTCTGACTCGAGGTTCAATCAAGATTTAAATCGGAAATCATATGCTGGTGGTCGCTCAGGAGGTCGTGGTCGAGGTCGCCCTCGCTTACAGTGGCAGCTATGTGGTAAGGTTGGTCACTTGGTTCAGCAGTGTTGGTACCGGTTCGATCGATACTTTCTTGGTGATGGCAGTGACACACATCGACGTAAAACCAGTTCTGGTGACATCAACTTTGTGGAAAACACACAATATGATGACTATGGTAAAGGAAGAACTGCTGAACTCCCTCAAGCCAATGCTATATCTTCTTCACGCAACCACTGGGTAGTGGATTCTGGTGCCATGCACCATATAACACCAGATGCTACCAATATTGCACAACCCTCTGATTATAGGGGATCATGTAATATTTTTATTGGCAATGGTGCATCCATTCCTGTAGAGTCTGTTGGTAATACTTTAATATCCTCTCAATCTCAAGCACTATTGCTATCAAACATTTTACATGTGCCTAAGATAACTAAAAACTTGTTTTCGGTGTCCAAGCTTACTAGAGACAACCGTATCTTCTTTGAATTTCATGCCAATGATTGTTGTGTTCGGGATGAAGTTACTGGTAGTGTCCTTCTTCGAGGGAAGCAAAATGGTGGTCTTTATTCGTTTGAGATGGCTAGTGACAGGAGCCAGTTTGCAGGTCAGGCTAGTGCTAATGTTGTTACGACTTCAGAAGCATATGACCTATGGCACAGACGCCTATGGCACCCCTCTTTTCAGACTTTGAAATCTGTTTGTAATCAATTGCATATAAACATCTCAAATAATGCCAATAAAACTTGCTCGGCTTGTTGTATTGGGAAAAGTCACAAACTACCTTTTGAACACTCAAAGACTGAGTATTCTGAACCGTTTCAACTTGTTTTTTCTGATCTATAGAGTCCTGCACCTATACCCTCGAATGGGTTCAGGTACTATGTTGCATTTGTAGATGCTTGCACTCGACACTCTTGGTTGTATCTACTCAAGGACAAGTCACAGCTCCTGACTGCGTTCCAGATGTTTAAAAACATGGTTGCCACACAGTTCAATCTTCCTATTAAAGCCATTCAAAGCGACTGGGTGGTGAGTATAGACCACTTAACAGTCTGCTGGCTAAAGAAGGAATCATTCATCGTGTGACTTGTCCCCATACCTCTGAGCAGAACGGCGTTATAGAGCGAAAACATCGACACCTGATCGAGCTGGCACTTGTGCTTTTAGCTCAAGCCACTTTGCCCTTGAAATTCTGGTCATATGCTGTTTATCTTATTAATCGTCTCCCTACGCGTGTGTTACAAGGTGTTGCACCTTTTGAAAAACTATTTCATAGGCAGCCTGACTACAATTTCATGAAAGTATTTGGATGCAGGTTCTATCCCTACTTGCGTGCATTTCAATCGCAAAAACTCATGTTTCGATCCCAGGAGTGTGTTTTCCAAGGGTATAGCCCGAAGCACAAGGGATACCAATGTCTTGCAGCAGATGGACGAGTCTATATATCTCGTCATGTAAAATTTGATGAGTCAATGTTTCCCTATGCATCCTTACAATGCACGCGTGGTCCAACTCGAAAGCAGTCGCCCCCATTGGATATAGTGGTACAGCCACAATATTTACGTATGCATATACCTAGAGATTCTGCGTGTGTGTATGCTCTCCCCATGGGTACATCAGTCTCTACTCACTCTCAGAACTCCTCTGTGCATGCTGTTCCGAATATGCTGCCTACCGAGGATCAGTTCACTTCACCATCCCAAGTATCTGTGCCTACTCCCACAGGTTCTGTCTATAATGAGGGAGCGAGCCATGAATTTCAGGTGCCTGAACACACGGCAGCTGAGCCAACCATGCTGTTGCGATCGAACACAATAATTAATGCTCATCCGATGTGTACACGCAGTAAGGCTGGTGTCTTCAAACCTAAAACCTTTATCAGCAACTATGATGAAGTAATTCCCACAACTGTGCACGAAGCGTTTCAATCCGAAAAATGGACTGCGGCTATCCATGATGAACTCAATGCACTGCAACAAAATGGAACCTGGAATCTGGTTCAACTCCTAGAAGGGAGGTCTGCTGTTGGTTGCAAGTGGCTGTTTAAAATCAAGAGGAACGCTGATGGTACTGTGCAGAGACACAAGGCATGCCTAGTTGCTAAGGGGTACTCCCAGGTTCCAGGGCAAGACTTTCAGGAAACCTTCAGCCCTGTTGTTCGCTTCTCCACAATCAATATCATCTTGTCCTTAGCAGTATCAAGGAAATGGTCGCTTCGGCAAATTGATGTCAACAACGCGTTCCTCAATGGTGGACTGGCTGAAGAGGTGTTTATGAAGCAACCGCCTGGCTTTGAGGTGTGTAATCCTGATGGCAAGCCTCTTGTGTGCAAGTTACAGAAGGCACTTTATGGTTTACGACAAGCACCACGTAACTGGAACGACAAGCTTCGCACCAGCTTAATTTCACTTGGATTCCGAGAGTCCAAAGCTGACAATTCCTTGTTTGTCAATAATCAAGCAGGCTCTCGTACGTTCATCCTCGTTTACGTTGACGATATTAACTAACTGGTGAATCGGTTAGTTACATTCAACATGTCATATGCGAACTCAACAAACAATTCTCACTCAAAGACCTTGGTGACCTTTCTTACTTTCTGGGTATTGAGGTTCAACGGTGTGGTGACTCTATTGTTTTAAGTCAAAGGAAGTTTGTGCTCGAGTTATTGGCGAGAGCACAGCTGACTCGAGCCAACCCCACCACCTCGCTTATGGTTGTCGCCAACAAACTGTCTAAGGATGAAGGCAATCCGCTGGCTGATGCTTATGAATTTTGAAGTATAGTTGGCTCCCTACTATACGTATGCCATACTCGCTCTGATGTTGCTCTAAGTGTGAGCAAGGTTGCGCAATATATGCAAGCCCCTCGTGAGTCACATTTTATGGCGGTTAAAAGGATTCTACGATACTTGGCGGGCACAGTGGAATACAATTTAGTGTTTTCTCCTGCTGGGTCTGACTCTTCCATCACGGCATTTGCAGATGCGAATTGGGGAGGCGATGGGGATGACAGACGGTCAATGTCTGGCCACTGTGTGTTCGTTGGTAATTGCTTGGTGTCCTGGCTGTCAAGAAAACAAAAAACGGTCTCTCTCTCAACCATGGAGGCAGAGTATAAAAGCATTGTTGATGCGGCTACAGAAGTCACCTGGGTGAATGTTGTGCTTGCTGATTTAGGTGAAGGCTCGGGTACGACACCAACGATCTGGTGTGATAACTCGGGTGCAATAGCGATGAATGCTAACTCGGTTTATCATGCGCAATCAAAGCATGTCGATCTCGATGTACACTTTGTACGTGAAAAGGTGGCTGCCAAACAACTGCAAGTTCGTTACGTGCCAGCCTCTCATCAGGTTGTTGATGGGTTTACCAAACCTCTAGCCCGAGGTGCTTTTGAGTACTTTCGTGATCAAGTTAGGGTCTGTCCGTTTGAAAAACAAAAGAAAAAATAGGAGGAATGTTGGATATAGGCGTGCTGTGCACCAAGGTTGGTTGATTGTTATTAAGCAGTTGAGAAACGGTTTCAGCTGTTGTAGAGTTGTTATGACAACGGTTAAGTGGTTACAGCAGTTAATGCTGAGTGTGTGTAAGTTGTGTGACCTAAGTAGAGTGTATATAAAGCAAGCATTGTAAACGTTGATAACATCATAAAACTATTCAATAAACTTTCTGCTATTTTCAGCTTCTTGCAGTATTTCTACATATATAAACATGAGAGGAGTTGTAAACCATGTATTGCATTCATTCTCTATTCAATATACAAGTATTTTGTGTTTCTTCACTAGTTATTCAGCAATTAATCTAGCAATCCTCGGTTAAGCCTCCTAGGCCATACTGAAAGTATCACCATATGCATTATATCATATGGTTTAATCGGTCGATGGAGCACGAAATGTCTTTATACGGCGAGGACCCTCCTTTGTTTTTCCAAATATTCTCTCTCAGAAATCCCTTGCAGTATTGTTTTGATTTCCGGTATCTTTGCAACGGGAATATAAACGGAAAATTTACTCCAGTCGAGAACATCGCTGAACGGTAACACATAGTGATCGGAAACGATCACCGGAACACAACCGGGAAGTATAGATTAAACCTCTCTCGGACTTGCAACTTCGTATCCGCTAGGGCAAAGCCAAAACTTACTTTGGCTTATTAGTTCATTGTAGTTTAGGGTTTTGGGGAGGTATCGAAATACTCGAACGTCATTGTCTTTTTGCTCCCAATATTTGAAAAGCATTTTCCTAACGATCACACGTTGGCCACCTGCGAAGAAGGCTAGAATGGAACGGTTGTTTGGATGTTGGCCCTGTCGAGGCATACACTTCCGGTAGTGAAACGTCTCTATCAGGTTTGAATCCTTCAGAGGAGTTGGCATTGCAAAGAACTCTAATGAAATGCTTGAAAAGCTTCGGATCCGCTGCTGAAACGTCCAGTGCCTGAAAACAATCATTTTGATCATAGAAACGAACCAACTGATAATGAACGTAAAAGTATATATTATGTACCCAATCATGGCAAGAGATCATAAAATGATCAACTCCATTGCTTCTATTCCAGTAGGGATATCTGGTTGATACAGTGGCAATGTAGTCCTTTACGATGTTCTTGAGGCGCTCACGAGAATAATTCGTAGATGGCCTGTAAACATACTTAACAATATTCACAGCGCGGGGAGGAAAAATGCAAGGGCATCATCAGGGGCTGGAGCCAAGAATGGTGAAATATCGCTCTCCAGTTCATCAATAAATTGCCCCTCTATTTGAGTATATATCATTTAATGGACCTTTATGAAAGAGCGGTGCATCTCCTTCCTTGTATGGCCACACTCTGAATCGCTTCTGCATCTCATTGTGGCTCCTGAATTATTCATAAACTAGATTAGCTAGACCGATTCATTATTAAGTAACAAAAAAAAAAGATGAAATAAGGAAAGGGTCGTTTGAGATTCCATGGCATGTTTGACAAGTAAAGGAATAACTCATAAGGATTGAAAATGGAACATGCAGTTTTCACTTCGTTGTAGAAATTGGGACCATCTCGAAATTGATAGTGTTTGGGGTATAAAAGAACTTTTGTAACATTGACAACCAATGGTTTAACCAACTTGGTGATTGGGGAAAGCCAAAGGTTCCGAACCCTACCATATATGGGCTTAATCAAAGGCGATCTCAGTCGTTTTCCCGACTTTCTACTCTTCCAACTGAAGATCTCGGCCTTACATGTTTAGATGAAATATAACCTTGAGTGTAGTCATGTTTTCTCATGGTTCAATATCCCAATGGAATTATATGCAAGAAGTAATGTCATCAACTAAGCTTACAATTAAGCAGTAAAGTTGAAAGGGCACTATCCGTTTGGTTCTTCTTCAAATGACTAAAAACTAAAAGCTAAAGTATGAAAAGGTAACAGAAAATTTCTCAACTGATGAAAAGCGCAAGGGTTTCTATAAACTGATCCCTCGGGAACGTAACTGATGCAGGGGATCCGAGACAGATGATGCTGAGTTGTCAGATTGTAATTTGATGGCGCTGAGATACCATGAGTTGAAAGATCAGCGTAAAGGCGGGAGTTGATTGTGATATGTTCTTCATTGGGGCCGTTTTGAGTGCGTTTCAATCTTTTGGCCATAACTTTGGCTACGGGTGTCGGAATCGTGCATAAGACCCTAATTCGAAAAGCCCCTTTCGATGCGCACGCTGTCCACAATGAGCATGGCTCCATGTGACCTTTTTTCGACCTCAAATTTTGCCGTTTTCCCCTCCGAATCACTAGTTTTATTTATTTTTTACTATTTATAGTAATATTTCGCTTGTCAGTTAGAAAGTCAATTTAAATCTGATTTGGGCCGGATTTTTTGCAGATTGTTTATTTTATTTCGAATTTCAATTTAGAGTGATTTTCGGGATTTTGATATTTTTGATAAAATTCGGATAAACATGATTTTTGGCTATAACAGTCCGGCTTGTGGCTGATTTTGACATTGTTTGATTTTATAATATTTCGTTAAACCCTAGACTTATTTTCTCTGGTTTTGAGTGAATTTTCTCTTGTGAATCATCTGTTGGAATCAGCCTACAGGATAATCGCTATCCTGTCCGGCGTCAGTAACTCTCCCGCCTGTTCCAAGTACACCTCCGGGACCGAGATGCCGCTCGTATCGCCTTTCTTGCCCTCCCCAACCCTTCTTTCAGAATCTCAATCTGGCTCTTTTGCGCCTGATCAAACAAAATAAACAACCCAAACGTTAAAAATAAAAACTACTAAAAGCCACCATAATGCTTTCATTACATCAACTTGACATTATTACTTACAAAGCTAATTCCATTATGAAAAATCAGAGCAGAACTTGGAGCCGGAGAGAGTGAAAAGTGAGAAGAATTTTCAGGGGAAATCTCAGTGCAATTCCATAAATGAGAAGAAAAGGAGTAGAGATGGTGGCGGTGATTGATGGAAGCGAGAAAGAGAATAAGGAAGACAGACGGGTAGATGAAGAAAGGGATGGAGCAACCGAGGTCAGCCATATAACTGAAAATACTAGATATGAAGTTGAAATGTTCTATTTATATGGAACAAGTAGAGGTTTAGTGAATCACTAACCCTCCTTTTTCAGCAAAAAAACAAATCTCTCTTAACTTATTCAGTTATATTTGTTGGTAACTGGTAAGCGAACGTATAAGTGATATATCCTTCAAATTTTAAAACTTCAAACGTTTGGCCTCCTCAAGTTTATATCATTATAACAACTTGATTAATGTTATGCATTGATTTCACTTTTATCGGAAATGGTGTTATGAATAACAATGTTTAAGACTATGGATTAATTATCATTATTAAAATATTACAATGAAGTACGAGTGGAGCAGTTGATGAACTACATTAACAGTTTTACTCTCAATGATAACAGAGGCCAATCCAAGTCCATCATCAACCAAATATATATATATATATATATATATATATATATATATATATATATATATATATATATATTATTTTAATAAATCATTATGTTGATGATACGAGTTAAATAAAAATAAATCTAATTAAAAAATATTTAAATATATTTTTAAATAATAATTAATATTATTAGAATTTTATATTTATATTTAAATTAAAATATTAGATTGAATTTTTAAAAGCATTTTTCACTCTTAAAATCAAAATAAAAAAATTATATTTAAAATATATGTTCAAGCCATTTTGAGTAACCATTTTCTTTTTTTGAATTAAATAAAAGGGCAAACTAGACAATTGATCACTTTTATTTCAGTTTTATAAACGTATGTCCACACGATTAAAAGAAAACATAATATTTGGTCACTTTTGTTTCGTTTTAATTACGATGTTCTCACTGGGACATTAGCTTCCGTGAGTTAGATGACATGACATGTTAGTAAAAAATTAATTTTTATTTGAACCCTTAAACTTTTGATAAATTACTAATCATAGGTAATTTAGGGATAAAGTAGCAATTTACCTCATTTTCCCATATATTTCCTTCCCCAAATACAACACCCCCAACCCGTACCCGACCCGGATACAAGTCCGAGGTGTCACATTGACCATTCAAAGCATATACTTTTATAAAAAAACCCATAGAAAATTTAAAACTTATATTCTATAAAGTAATTCTTTTACATAAACATATTTAAAACCTTAACAGACTCCATCAGAGCGTACATATATAATGACTTAGTTACATGCCAACATACTAAATTATATGACAAGACATACTTTACAAAATATTTTTGATCAGAACTTTGCGCGGAGATATGCTGCTTTACGGATCCGAAGCTTGATCTTCTAACTTATCCACACCTACGTGTAAGACACTTACACGCTAAGTCATAGACTTAGTGAGACATGTAAATACATAAAGTAACTAACAAATGCATGAACATCTTATTTAATACACATTATACTTATATACCTATTGAACTCATCACTAACATGTTTATCCTTACTTATTTCCTTGTCAATAATTCAATTTCATCATATGAGCATATATTGAACATAAACATATAATATAATTTCAAAACACAACAATACATGAATGATTACTATGATTATATCATACATAACCATATAACATCTCATATCACCACTACACTTATGCACTTGTTACCATTATTATCATATGATCCTAACTTATCACTTATACATATCACATATCACATATACCATTTCACAGGAAACACACATATCATTATATCAAATTATGTTTCTTTTCAAAGCCCATGCACACTTTTGAGAACTTAAGTTATGTGAGTACCTAGAGGTTGTGCACAATGTTGTCATCACAGCTCATATAAATCCCACTAGGGGCGCGTAGAATTTGTCCTATAGGACCACTATGTCCTGAAGGACCACTATGTCCCGAAGGACCACTATGTCCCGAAGGACCACTGTGTCCTAAAGGACCACGTAGACCCTCGACTCTTGGCATGCCAACTATACCTATAGCTCTCGTATTATATAACATGGGCATTATTATTTATCTTTTTACATATTCACGTAGGCACATAGTTCACTTTCACATAGCATATTTCCATGTAATTCACATTCACTTATCACATAGCTTTTCACTTTTACTTGTATTCCTTTTCACATAGTTCATAGCCATGATTCTTATCTCACAACACTTTTTTGCATATACATGTTCAAATACAACCCCTTCATTCAATTATAACATCTAATCTATCTTATTATACTAACATGTATTCATATCATTCATTTCACATACATAACATATCATATAACATTCTAATATAAACACATATGAGTCATATTATTTTCACATATATTTTATCATATATCTCATGATCACATGACCTATTATCATAAATACATGCATTTACATAATTCACACATAAATATGCATTCAACAATTAGACATATGCATTTACTCATATACCATACATCTAACACCATATCACTACATGTTTATGCTTTAGTACTCATATCATATAATATCAAAATTAGACTCATCGCAAGTCTTAATTCCTTAACATAACATACACTTACTATCATGTACTCACATGGTCTCAATGAACACTCTTAAGCTCTTGTTTTCTTTTAGTATCTTACTCTGCCGACCTATCCAAACTTTGCTTTCGATCAATGTCTACACAATCATATATTTATACTATCAGTATCCCATTGATATACTATAATCTATAATTTCTTAGACTGAAAGAAAGATTTATTTCATTTCCTATTGAAGTGCATCGGTACATTCTACAATGTATCGATGCATCCCTTAATATGTGCATCGATGCACTACCCATGTATCGGTACACAAATCACTTTCGATGTTTTACTCTTAAGGGGGTGCATCGATGCACTCCTCATGCATCGATGCACTAATGGCATTCGATTTTCATTTATTTGAGAGTGCATCGGTACACATTGAATGTGCATCGATGCACACAGGCCAAAAATTACCTCTTGAGCACGAAAATGTCTTGTTTTGACCCCAAATTCTACTTATTAATCCCTCATTATACCTTAAAACTTATCTATACATATGTAAAACTTCTTATAACACTATAACACTTTATCATCTCTCATAATTCACCATAATACTTGAATTAAAGAATTTCATCAAATTTTTCATGTGCTCTAAATTCAATTCTATCACCTTTAACTTCTTAATTAACCCATTGATAAGTCAAATCCATCCTTAGAACTTCAAAAACCTTTCTATAATAAAAGTTCATTTCTAAACTCTTAATAGAAATTCCTTTCTAATTCTTTCCTCTTGGTGTTTTAAGCTTATATAAGCTTTCTTTAAGCTTATATAAGCTTTCTTTAAGCTTATATAACACCTAATTATTCCAACCCAACCTATAAATTCCATAAATTAACTAATTAAATCAACTTACCTTTGGGAGCTGGAGCCACGAGAGGAAGAAGAAGAAAGAAAGAAGATAAGCTTCTGAAGTTTTTCCTCTTTCACACGTGTTATCTCCCTAAATAAGGGAGATAAAATATCTTCCAAGCTAAATTACTATAATACCCTTATAATCATCTCATATTTACCCTTTTATCTAATAATAAAATATTCTTATTTAAATCCTTTAACTATTAATTTTCCTAAATTGATCCCCAATTTTCTAAAATTCTCATTTTAGTCACTAACCTAGATTTCGGGATGTTACACCAAATATGTCTTCTCTATCGATTCTCTTACTTCATGTTGCTTCAAGTAAGTTTTAGAAATGCCTTAAAATTGAGAAACTGCTTCATGTATCAGCTACCTGAAGTGATAAGACTTGAAGGCCAGTCTTTTATGCAAGAAGATGCCTTTGTATCAATGGACATTCAACTATTGTTGCGTGTGGGTCCCACTATGTGCGAAAACCCACTCACTCGTAAACCCATAAAAATAGGTTGTTTGTTTTTCTTATTTTTTTGGTTTTGATGAAAAGCTTTTGCCACCTTTTTTAAAGTCTTGTTTTGGCGAAGTTCTATCGTGCGATAGTCTTAATATACGGCTAACGAAATGTGCTATCGGTTTTGTAATTGTCTTTTAAATATTTCTGGTAAAAAATTACCTAAAACATTATTATTTCTACCTAAAACATTAATTTTTTTAACATTTCTGATAAAATGCCCAATAATAACAAAACCAGTAGAAAAAATAACAAAAACGGTAGCGCTTTACCAGATATGTTAACAAAACCGATAAAGTGCCCAATAATAACAAACCCGATATAAATAATAATGTTTTCGATAATTTTTTACCCATTTTGTTAAAAAATAATAACAAAATCGGTAGCGTCTTTCCTTAGTCGTATATTAGGGCTGTCGCACGTGAGAATTTCCCCTTATTTTGACTTTGGTGAAAAGCCAAGTTTTGGCTTGTGTGTGGGCAGATATAACACAATAAAAAATCAGATTTATTTTTTAAAGAGAGAGAGCAGCCACGTTTGAGAGAAAATAGAGGAGAAAAAATATATTTCTCAAGTTTGGTGCAGCAATGATCAACTCTTCGATCGGAGGTCCATCCGTGGTTCGATTGAGCTGATTTTTGGACAACATCTAGGCGAGAAGGTTTTCTTGACTGTACGATCTAATTTTTAATCCGAGTCTTGTAGCGAAGGAAAACGTCAATTTATAATAGCTGTATTTTTTGTGATATTCTCTTATTTTTCTTTCTTTTTGCTAAAGATTACATGTTGTTAGCCTTGCTGGAGTTGCATGCTTGTTGTAGGCTTAATATTGTAATCTTGTAGTTGAACATTTGATGATAGTTGAGCTTTTGATCGAACTCTAAAGTCACGTGGTTTTTACTCTTGATTTAGAGGGGTTTTCCATGTAAAATGTCGGTGTCTTGATTTATTTGCGTTGTGGTTGCATTGGTTGATTTATGGTTGATTAATGTTGCTAGAGAACATATTTTGTGCTATAGTTGTTCCCATAATTTTTTATAGGAGTTATAGTGAGATAAAGAACACTGATTATGCTTCTGTTTGTGTTCGGTTGTTCGATTTCTTCCCCCAAATAACTGGTATTAGAACTTGGTTATTGTGTTATATAATTATGGAAATTAATATGAGCAAAATGATTATGTTGAATGGCACAAATTATCAACTTTGACAGAATAAAATGAAATACTTGTTGTTTGTGAAGGCTTTGCATTTTCCAATCTTTGCTACTCAAAAACCCGATTCGAAAAGTGATGAGGAATAGGAATTTGAGCATCAACAAGTGTGTGGCTTTATTCGGCAATTTGTTAAAGAAAATGTTTACAACCTCATTGATCAAGAGACACATGCTCGTACACTGTGGGAGAAGCTTGAAAGCTTGTATGCTTCGAGGTCAAGCAACAACAAGTTGTTTTTGCTAAAGAAGATTATGGCGTTGAAATAAAAAGAATGAATGTCTACATGTGACCATGTTAGTGAGTTTCAGAGTGTGATGAATCAGTTACTTGGTATGGGAGTCAATTTTGATGATGAGATTTTAGGGCTTTGGTTTCTTGCTACTCTACCAGACTCGTGGGAGATTTTTTGGGTCTTGCTCATTAATTCTGCTCCACATGGTATTATTACTTTGGATTTGGCTAAGAGTGGTGTGTTGAATGAAGAGGTTCGAAGAACATCTCAGGGTTCTATATCACAATATGAGGTATTAGTTACCAAGAATATGAGGGAAATAGAGATAAAGATGGTTTGGTAGAGATAAAAGTTGAAGCAAGTCAAGATCGAGATACAAGAATCTTAAGTGTCATCATTGTGATAAGAAATGACGTCAAGAAATATTGCTTCAAGTGGAAGAAAAAAGAACAAAGGTGGTGGTGATAAACACGATAGAAATGATGATAAAAAATCTAAGTGTGTTGCAACAATTCATCATGATGATCTGTTGGATATTTGTGATTATAATTTGGTCAATCTAGGATGCGAAGAGACTAGTTGGGTGATTGATACTGGTGCTTCACTTCATGTTACGTCGTGGAGGGATTTCTTCACATCTTATACTCTTGGTGATTTTGGGGTATTAAAGATGAGTAATGACGATTTGGTTCCGGTTATTGGCATGGGAGATGTTAGTTTGGTGAGTAACAATGGTACAAAGTTAACTCTCAAAGATGCCAGACATGCACCAGATGTCCGTTTGAATTTGATTTCTTCAGGAAAGCTTGATGATGAGGTATTTTGTAACACCTTCAATGATGGGCAGTGGAAGTTGACTAAAGGCTCTTTGGTTGTGGCTCGAGGAAAGAATAGCTCAAATTTGAATTTGATGCAGGCTTTGAATTCTGGAGACACTGTGAATGTGATAGTGAATAACAGCTCAACTGAGTTGTGGCATAAATGGCTTAGTCACATGAATGAGAAAGGGTTTAATTGTTTAGCCAAGAAGAATCAACTTTCAAGTTTGAAGAATGCTACACTGAAGAATTGTGCTCATTGTCTAGTGGGGAAGAAGAGAAGAGTTTCTTTTAGAAGTCGTCATCCTTATAGAAGATCAGAGTTGCTAGAGTTATTCTGTTAAGATGTATATGGTTCGATAAAGGTAAGGTCACATAGTGGTGCACTTTATTTTGTGATTTTCATGGATGAATGTTCAAGAAAGTTGTGGGTCTATATGTTAAAGTCGAAAGACCAAGTTTTGAGGCATTTAAATAGTTTCAAGCATCAGTTGAAAGAGAAACAGGGAAGAAGTTGAATTGTATTTGTACTAATAATGGTGGCGAGTATATAGGGCCATTTCATAAGTATTGTCTACGGCAGGGAATTAGACATCAGAAGACACAACCGAAGACTCTATAGTTAAATGGGTTAGCTGAAATAATAAACCGAATATTGATTGAGAGAGTCAGATGTTTGTTGTTAGCTTTGAATACAGTGACACATGTGATTAATCTATCTCCTAGTGTTCCTTTGCGAGGTGATGTACCAAATAGAGTTTGGTTTGGTAAAAACGTGTTCTATGATCACCTTCGTGTGTTCGGTTGTAAAGCATTTGTTCATGTTCCAAATGATGAAAGATCCAAGTTGGATGACAAGACTCAACAATGCATGTTTATTGGTTATGGTCTAACTGGTGAGTTTGGTTATAGAATCTATGATCCAGTTCATAAGAAACTCATGAAAGGTTGAAATTTTATCTTTATTGAGGATCAAACCATTGATGACATTGATAAAATGGAGAAAGTGGATTCATAAGATAGCGGTAATTTGATCGATGTGAATTCGGTTCCCTTAGACATTTCACCAGATCATATTCAGGATGATGTGCACGGTGACGTTCAAGGTGATGTGTATGGTGATGTTCATGATGACTAACAAGTATAGGTGACTTTGATCCTCCCATGGATGATGTTGTGAATGATCAATAACAAGAACCTATAGTTTCACCATCAATTCCACTTCAGAGGTTTTCTAGAGATCGTCGATCTTCTATAAGGTATTCTTTTGATGAGTAAGTTCTTTTGACTATATGAAGAGGTTATTGAGAGTGAATGAAAAGATCAGCAGGTTGAAGAGATGAAAGATGAACTGCAATCCTTGCATGAAAACCATACCTTTGAGTTGGTAAAACTGCCTAAGGGTAAAAGAGCTTTGAAGAATCGGTGGATTTACAGGTTGAAGTAAGAAGAAAAGTCTTCATCTCCACGATACAAAGCTAGATTGGTCGTCAAGGGTTATACCCAGAAAAAGGGGATTGCTTTTGAAGAAATATTTTCTCCGGTTATGAAGATGTCCTATATTAGAACTATATTGAGTTTGGCAGCTTGTTATGACTTGGAGATTGAACAAATGGATGTAAAAACTATTTTTCTTCATGGTGATTTGGAGGAATAGACATGGAGCAACCAGAGGGATTTGTTGCACAAGAGAAAGAGGACTACATGTGCAGGTTGAAGAAGAACTTGTACGGTTTGAAGCAAGCTCCAAGGTAATGGTACAAGAAGTTTGAGTCTATTATAGGGGAGCAAGGCTACAAGAAGACTACTTCTGATCATTGTGTGTTTGTTAAGAGATTCTCTGGTGATGATTTCATTATGTTGATGATATGCTTATTGTTGGTCGCAGTGCTTCTAGAATTAAGAAGTTGAAGGAGGAGTTGAGTAAATCCTTTGCAATGAATGATTTAGGGCCAACAAAGAAAATTCTTGGCATAAGATTGACACGTGATAGAAAGGACAAGAAATTGTGGTTATCACAGGAGAGGTACATTGAGAAGGTACTTCAAAGATTCAGTATGGACAAAGCTAAAGCGGTGAATAATCCCTTTATTACATACTTTAGATTGAGTGTTAAACATAGTACTTCCACAGAAAAGGAGAAGGAAGAGATGCAGAAAGTTCCTTACTCTTCAGTAGTGGGTAGTTTGATGTATACAATGGTATGCACGAGACTAGACTTGGCTTATGTTGTTGGTACAGTTAGTTTGTTTTTTTCTAATCCAGACAGAGAGCATTGCAATGCAGTGAAGTGGATCATGACATATATCCGTGGTAGTTCCAACTTGAAACTTTGTTTTGGTAATGAGAAACCTATTATTGTTGGATATACAGATTCAGATATGGTAGGAGACATTGACTCGAGGAGATCTACTTCAAGTTACTTAATCACTTATGAAGGGGAGTTGTGTCTTGGCAATCGAGATTACAAAAGTGTGTTGCATTGTTCACCACCGAATCAGAGTTCATTACAGTGAACGAAATGTACAAGGAGATGCTTTAGATGAAGAAGTTAGTGCATGAACTTGGTTTTACTCAGGAGAGGTATGTCTTATATTGTGATAGCCAGAGCGTGATTCATCTTGGTAAGAACTCAACTTTTCATGCTAGATCTAAGCATATTGATGTGAGGTACCATTGTATACGAGATGTTCTTGAAGCTAAATTGTTAGAGCTTGAGAATATACATATTGATGATAATGGTGCTGATATGTTGACGAAAGCCTTACCAATAGGAAAGTTTGAAGCATACTGCTTGACTGTCAGGATGGAGGTTATCCCCATATAGTTGGAGAGGAGATTTATTGGGTGTGGGTTCCACTATATGGGAAAACCCGCTCACCCCTAAACCCACAAAAATAGGTTGTTTATTTTTCTCATTTTTTTTATTTTGATGAAAAGCTTCTGCCACCTTTTTTAAAGTCTTGTTTTGACTTTGGTGAAAAGCCAAGTTTTGGCTTGTGTGTGGGAAGATATAACACAATAAAAATTCAGATTTGTTTTAAAAGAGAGAGAGGAGCCACGTTTGAGAGAAAAGGGAGGAGAAAAAACGGATTTCTTAAGTTTGGTGCAGCAGTGATAAACTCTTCGATCAGAGGTCCATCTGTGGTTCAATTGAGCTGATTTTTGGACAACAGCTAGATGACAAGGTGTTCTTGACTTTGTACGGTCAAATTTTTAATCCGAGTCCTGTAGCAAAGGAAAACGTCAATTTACAACAACTATGTTTTTGGTGATATTCTCTCATTTTTCTTTCTTTTGCTAAAGATTACATATTGTTAGCTTCGTGGGAGTTGAATGTTTGTTGTAAGCTTAATATTGTAATCTTGTAGTTGAACATTTGATGATAGTTTAAGTTTTGATCGGACTCTAAAGTCCTTAGTTTTTACCCTTAATTTAGAGGGGTTTTTTTCATAAAATATTGGTGTCTTGATTTATTTGCATTGCGGTTACATTTGTTGATTTGTGGTTGATTAGTGTTTCTAGATAACATATTTTGTGCTATAGTTGTTCCCATAATTTTTTATAGGAGTTATAGTGAGAGAAAGAACACCGATTGTGCTTCCACTTATATTCGGTTGTTCGGTTTCTTCCCAACAGAATGTTGATGTTCTTATACATGTGAAATCGAAAATATAAAACCCGACGCTGTCATTTTACTGGAACCAATACGTATTTATTGCCTGAAACCATCTGGAACTGATTTTGCCGTAAAAAAAAATAGCCTCTTGATCTTTCTTTTAACATTTTGATGTGTTTAATTTGCATACGGATTCATTATGATGATTAATCATCATTGCTATTGTAATTACGACTTTTAACATGCCCAGACTTTAACATGGATCAACTTTATCTAGGAGAATCAGATTTGTGAAGTTAGACTTATGTTTTTCCAGCTAATGGTTAAATCGTGATTTTGATTTATTTGAATTGTCTTTATATTTGTAGCTTTAGTCGATGTTTCGAATGTGTCTAAAATACTTGCAGATATATTTACTTTATTCATATTACCATCTCATCAGATATGTAGTGGAATTGATGAGAATGTTGTGGGAGTCTTAGAGATGAAGTAGTAGTTTAGAGATGAAGCAAGCGAAGCGGCCGAGAAGATTAGAAAATAAAATAAATGAAAATACGGGGATAAATTGTTGTTTTATCTCTAAATTATTTTAGGTTCATAAAAAGATATATTATTAATAATTTATCTAAAGCTTAAGAGTTCAAATAAAAATTAAATCTTTTTACTAATATGTCATGTCATCTAACTCATGACAATTAATGTTCCAGTGACTGCATCTTAATTAAAACGAAACGAAAACGACTATTTATTAATATTTCTTAATCGAATAATCATACATTTATAAAACTGAAACAAAAGTTATTATTTGTGTGGTTTACCCTGAATAAAAACCTTTTAGTAATCATTTTCAAGAATTAACTTGATTTCCGTCACTAAATGTTGGAAGCCAAAATTTAACTCTAAAAATTTGCGTGGAAAACCTTTTAAAGATATTTAGGAAAAAAATAGTGACGTTGTAAAATCATCTTCAAAGAAATGTAAGTATTAATGATGAATTATTGTTGAGACATTTTGACTTGATTTAGTGACATTGTAAATTTGTCACTAATAAATTTTATTCGTGACAATTTGAGTTGTCACATTTTATAAGATAAACAATATGATGTTTTATCTCTGTCATAAAAATAAATTTAATGTGACGAAAATAATTATTTATCACTCATTTATTTATATATATATATCTTGTGTTTTATATAAGGACTTTAAGAGATATCATTATATTACGTCACTTAATTTTAACGCCAAAATTAAGATAAAAGGTTTGGTGAAATATTTTTTTAGTGATATTAAGATCTTATTAGTTATGGTTTGCAATTTTTTAATTTTAATCTCCTAACTTATAGATCTTGATAGTGTTTTTAATTTATTCATATCATAATGTTGGTAGAATGTTAACTCACAATCATCAATTTTGTCTTAAAAAATAAAAATATAAATTTCCAATGATCATGTTATTTTTATATTAGTATTTTTATATTTAAAAAAAAATAAACAAAATCCAGATACATATATACTTTAAAGGTTTAAAATATCATTTAAAATAATTTTTTCACGTAATTATAATTAATTATTAGAGATAAGAATGAATATAACATTGTGTTTTTATAAATGATATGATTGAATTATATAAAAATGAATAAATTAAAAAATATCACTTCTCTAACATTGATGAGAATATCATGAATCAATCATTTTATTTAAACATTCTAAGATTGATATAAAAAATATTAATTTTTAAAATATATTTAAAAAAACTCAATAAACTACATCAAATCGATTTTTTATTGTTTTTCTTTTTCCCTTTTACCTATTTTAGGAAAAATATTTTCTTTTATTATTATTTCTGAACAATAATTATATTAGAATTTATATTTTATCTTAGTATAAAATATATTAAAATAAAATAAGTATGCTTAATAATTTATATTTTATTTAGAAATGTTCTAATTTTATTTATTTATTAGAAATATAAATGAGCAATTCGGGTCGAGTTCTCCTTAGGTTCAAATGTGGATCCTATGCAAATAGAGTTTCACCCGTAACATTTTTTATTTTACTTTATTGCTCAAAAATGTTTCTAAGCAAAGAAACAGTATTACAAAGTAGATAATAATTTTTTAATTTTATAAATAGATAAAACTTAAATAATCTTAATTAATATTTAAAATAGATCAAACTATTATTTTAAATAAAATGTAGTGTTAAAATATTTGAAGGTGGCCTACATTCATGATCCCTTTCATTCTTAATTTATATAGATTGAAATATAAAAAATATGGTATATTATTTATAATATTTACATAAATTAAATTATTATCATTATAATATAAACGTGTTATGATTTAGATTTTTTTGTGTACTTAACTTTAAAGGATATAATAATAAATTATTATTCTCCTTTATTTTTTAAAAGAATAAAGATTATAGATTAGGTTTATCAAGTTCAAGAATTATTTTAGTGAAATAAACAGTAGATTCACATTCGGAAAGTCAAAATGATGGTGACTAACAACATCAACTGACGGTGATGGGCTAGTCAACCGATGGTGATCGGAAACGATGATGGGCGATTACAGAAAATATGATTTTTTATTAGATTGAAAGGTTAAATTAACATTTTATCTAAGATTCAAGGATTAAATCAATATTTTATTTAGGGTCAAATTAATATTTTATCTAAAATTTACTTATCAAATCAAAATTTAATAATGTTCACTAATGCATCATTAATCTAATAAGAGTTAGCAGTTCATTGACCAAAATAAAAAAGATTAAAAATAAAAATGACCAAAATGTAACTTTTAAAGCTATTAATTAAAATGAAACATAAAAAAACAAAAAGGCAACATTATAGTTTACCCTTTCTTTAATTTAAACTATACCATAAACATAAGATTAGATTAATAATTCTCTAATATCTTTAAAAAAAATAGTAATATTATTTATTTTTAAAATATAATCTAGATAATAAACAATATATTAAAATAATACAAATTAATCAATCCTTTAATTTACAATACAAAAAATAATAATCGTATATTACAAACAAATTAATAAAATTTATTTATGAGTTAACTAATTTACATAAAATGTCACTCCCTATTTATATATTCTCTAGGGTTTTGTTCAATATTTTTTTATTACTTTGGGCTGCCGCTCACTCACCAGGTATCTCCCTTTCTCAACAATTTCTTTTTCCTTTTTTTTCAACTTTTGTTCTTCATATCTCCTTTCATTTTCTCCTTTCATTTCTTTTCTTCTTCATTCTCTCCATCTTTTTAGGCCATACATTTTATTTTCTTGGTTTTCTATATTCCTTTTTAATTTTCATACATTTTTTTATTTCTCAGTACTTATTTTTTAGCTTTGATCTCACTTTCGACAAGATTTTGATCGAAATCATCAATGAAAAGGTTTGTTTTCATAGGGATTTTTTATTTTATATTGGAATATATTTTTCTTGTAGTTACTTTTTTCTGTTCTTTTTTCTTCTCTTAGTTTTTGATTTGTTGTTTTTTGCAGTTTTAAAAGAATATATTCATATGATTGTTTTTTGGGGTGATCAGTAATGGATGAGGTGGGGCAATGGGTACTGATGATAGTTTCAAGGATTGGCCACTGTGTGTGTTGTCAGGATAAGATAATACCAGCATGCTCAAGTGACTGAGTTTCATGTCATCATTGACCTTAGTTTTGGTAGCTATGGTTTCAAAACTCTAGCTGTCATTTGTAAAAAAAAAAACTATGATTGTATTGTAATTTGTAGAAAAAAATGGGTTGATATTATAATTTGTAAAATGTTTGGTTTGTTATCATAATTTGGAAAAGTTTGATCTTTATTATAAGAGAAAATAACTTCAGTGACCAAAAATCCCATATAATATACGATTTTAACCAATTTTTTTCGGATTTGCCAAAATGACCAACAAAATCGCAATGCGATCGCTAATTCGCAACGCGATCTCCATTATCGCAAATTCGCGTTGCGATAGTTGGAAATCGCGTTGCGATGGTATACAATGTCATTGCGATTTTCCCAATTCGCAATGCGAATAAGTAAATCGCAACGCGAATTGGGAAAATCGCAATGCGATACTTACTATCGCAATGCGATAATACAAAATCGCAATGAGATACTGACTTTCGCAACGCGATTTACATAGCGCCATTCGTATTAACGCGTATTTTTTTTTCAAATTCCAAACACGAATTTTTTCTTAATAAATCGGAAACTGAACCGTCCACAGTAATCGTAACTCATAACCTCAAACCCAAAAACACAACACTCAGTCCCATCTCCATCTCTCACTCTCTACGGCGAAATCCGTCTCCATCTCCGAAGATTTCCGTCCCCATCGCCGGCGAAATCCCTCACAACCATTCACAGTCAAAAATCCCTCACAATCATTCAGAAATGGAAAATCAACCTCCGAGGGTTAGTTTTTTTATTTTTATTTTGAAATTTTTGCATTATTTTAGGTTTTTCATATTGAGATTGATGATAAGTTTACTGGTAATTTCAATAATAGATTAACCATTTCACTTAGATTTCTTATTAAATTCATTCGATTGCTGCCAATACTGCTAAACTGTTTAGCCTGTGAAGTTAGTATTTGTCTTTGCTTTGTCTTTTGGTTGAAGTAATGCAGAAGAAGAATAGTTTCGAGAATGAAAATCGCAACGCGGAAATAACTATCGCAACGCGAAATAAAAAACGCAACGCGAAACAAAAATCGCATTGCGATTTTTATTTCGCGTTGCGATTTTCATTTCGCGTTGCGATTCTCTCGTTGCGATAGTCATTTCCGCGTTGCGATTTTCATTTCAACCAAAAGACAAAAACAGTGTTGCAAATTTTAGTTTCAAGAATAAACTACTATTTATGTTTATTGTTTTGTTTTTGGTATATCTTGACAGTGTAATTTTTGGTATATCTAACTTGGTATGTTTATTGTTTTTTTGTAGAATTTTTTTCGGCTTCATTGACATTAAGGAATAAAGTTAGCCTAGCCACTACAATTGCTTCGAAGCTTTCACCTGCACAAAGAAAATTGTTTGAAGAAACCTGCTTCGGGCCATGGCTGATAGTACAACATCCGGGTAGAGATGCTAGTTTGACCCATTTGTGGCTTCAGACTATGACTAGCGATCTACCCGACAGTATACAACGTGGTGAGGAAGAGATATGGTTTCATTTTCCACCGGCGTATACTTGTTTTGGGCGGAAGGAGTTCTGCTTAATCACTGGTCTACAATTCGGACACGATGATGTAGGCCGGTACACTCGTCATATCACCCGCCCATCATGGTTATCCAGGGTTTTTCCTGATGAGTCAATAGAGAAGCCGAACTTACACGTCGACGATATGAAGAAATTGTTTAATAAGAAAGATGGTTTTACTCGGATGAATGACGTCGATGTTGTCCGAGTATGCCTTCTACTACTTTTGTATGCCGGCTTTTTAGGCAGAGAGGCCAGACAACCTATTCCTCAGGAGCTAATATTATTGGTAGAGGACCTAAATGCATGGAATCTATTTCCGTGGGGTTCGTATATATGGAAAGCTACCTGGACTAAGTTGTCGTCTGCCTTTGATGACCGCAAAAGTTTGCGGGGCGATGGGTCGAAATACACTTTATCAGACTTTGTTTGGGCCTTTAAGGTAAGAATTTATTTATGAGTTAACTAATTTACATAAAATGTCACTCCCTATTTATATATTCTCTAGGGTTTTGTTCAATATTTTTTTATTACTTTGGGCTGCCGCTCACTCACCAGGTATCTCCCTTTCTCAACAATTTCTTTTTCCTTTTTTTTTCAACTTTTGTTCTTCATATCTCCTTTCATTTTCTCCTTTCATTTCTTTTGTTATTCATTCTCTCCATCTTTTTAGGCCATACATTTTATTTTCTTGGTTTTCTATATTCCTTTTTAATTTTCATACATTTTTTATTTCTTAGTACTTATTTTTTAGCTTTAATCTCACTTTCAACAAGATTTTGATCGAAATCATCAATGAAAAGGTTTGTTTTCATAGGGATTTTTTTTTATTTTATATTGGAATATATTTTTCTTTTAGTTAATTTTTTCTGTTCTTTTTTCTTCTCTTAGTTTTTTGCAGTTTTAAAAGAATATATTCATATGATTGTTTTTTGGGGTGATCAGTAATGGATGAGGTGGGGCAATGGGTACTGATGATAGTTTCAAGGTTGGCCACTGTGTGTGTTGTCAGGATAAGATGATACCAGCATGCTCAAGTGACTGAGTTTCATGTCATCATTGACCTTAGTTTTGGTAGCTATGGTTTCAAAACTCTAGCTGTCATTTGTAAAAAAAAAAAACTATGATTGTATTGTAATTTTTAGAAAAAAATGGGCTGATATTATAATTTGTAAAATGTTTGGTTTGTTATCATAATTTGGAAAAGTTTGATCTTTATTATAATTTATAAAAAGTTTGGGTTGCTGTTTAATTTGTAAAAAGTTTGGGTTTTTATTGTAATTTGTAAAAAAAGTTTGGCTTTATTATAATTTTTTAAAAAAGTTTGGTATTATTGTAATTTATTGAAAGTTTGAGCATTTATTATGATTTATAAAAAGTTTGGGTTATTAATATAATTTATGAAAACTTTAGGTTTTATTGTAATTTATAAAAAGTTGGGTTTTATTGCAATTTTTATAAAGTTTGTTACTATTGCCATTTATGCTACTATTAAGTGATGATATATTATGCCATTAATATTGTGACGATATCTCATTTGTCACTTATATAACAAAAATATTATATTATTGGTGATGAAACGAATGATAAATGATAGAATTTTATTTGATTTGATGACATAATTAATTGTACTAAATACAAATTATAATATGACATTTTATATTATTGTCACCTTATTCCTAATAATATGTGACAAAAAAAATGTATCGTCACATTAAACATTTAATAACACATCTAACATAATGTTCAACGTGAAATCAAATTTTTTATTATAAAATATAATAAGTAACATAAATGCAAGTTTTAATGATAATATTTTAACAAATAATTTTTTTTTGTTGTAGTGTGAAACTGGAATGTAGGTAGAAACTGAGGAAGATTCTGGCATACGTCAACAGATATTAGGTTTTTTCCCTTGATCAAAGTAATTGAAGGTTTGGTCTGTCACAATTATAATTACATGTTTGGACTTGTAGTTGGGAGTTCCCTCAGATAGCTTGCTTCTCTCCCTTTCTCCCTTCCACCACATGCAGTAAGCTTAGAATCTAAGCTGTATTTCTGCAAAAATGGATCAAACATCAAACCAAGTCGATCAACACTTACTTTCTATGCTAAAATCCCTCCAAAAAAGCTTCAAAATATCTGCAGAAAAAATCCATTTTTCAACACATGAACCCCAATCCACCACCATTGATCCTTTCTTAGACCTTGAAAAGAATGCGAACCTCGTTTTTAATAACGACTCGAATTTCTTCAAGCTCTCTCAGCTGCTTTGCAACCTCAAAAGCCTGCTTGAAAGCTCCAAGAATTTCAGGGCTATAGGCTACTCTGCATCCTCAGACGCCAAATCATCAAATACAAGATTTACCAAGTCGCTAGTGTAATAGAGGCTGATATTCAAGCCTATTTTGATTGTGAAAGCGTTCAAAATCTTGTGGGAACACTTGAAGGTTCAGCTGACTAGGATGAGAAAGTGAAGGTTTTGGTTGAGTTTGAGAAACGTCTATCACGAGGTTTTGATATTCATTTTCAAGATTTAATTTTGAAAGCCAAATTATTCTCGATTCTCGAACATTTACTTTGCGACTCTTCATGCTCGATTAGGGTTCGAGATCAGGTAGCACTAGTGATAGCTTCATTGGTTAGATTTAACAAAGATGTTGTTGTGGGATTGGTGCTAATGGGTCCAACTGTTGGAGCTTTAATATCAATGTCATCTTGTTGTTCGATTCGAGTTCTGTCTTTGCTGATCAAGTTTATTAGAATCCCTTTGGTTGATGAACTAGAAGCACACAAACAAATCCCAAGAATTATAAGCCTTTTAAGCTCAGAAAATGTGGCGATTCGAGCTGAAGCCATGGATTGCATACTCGGGATCGCGTATTATTGTAGAAGAGAAGCCATTGAAGCAATGTTTGAAGCAGGGTTGGTGGAGAAGCTGGTGAAGTTGCAGGGATTAGAAAAGTAATCCAATGTGGATGAAAATGGGACAAGTAATGAAGAATGCTCAAAATCAGACCAAGAAATGGAAAGCAACGAAGAGGATTATGTGAGGAATTGTCCTTTTGAAGGTTGTGTTGCAAGATATGCAATGCAACTAGAATCAGGAGAACTGCTAAGTAAAAAGGAGAAAAGAGAATTTAAGTTGGAGATTTTGAGGAGAGTTAGAGAAGCCTCTGTTTCTGAGGCAGATAGAGCTTCCATTGTTGCAGAGGTACTATGGGGTTCCTCCCCTTGAAATTAGAATTGAGGCTTAGTTGGAGTTCCTGCTTTAGAAATCTGTAATTCTTAGTTGTAATGAAGAGTTTAGGATATAATGAAACATTGGCAAATAATTTTTGGCCAGGAAAGTCGAGAAAAATGTTTTACAAACATGAATTCCTCATGAAAATGTCGTTCAGCTTTGCCGAGACTCAAGGAACTTCAATTTTTTTGTTATTTTGAAAAGGGTCTTTCTAGAGTAATTTAGACCATTGTTCTTTGGGTTTCACTTCGATTTCCTTAAGTTGTCACCATCTTATATTGATTCTTTTGTTGAAAACCAGTGGTGTCCAAATTATATGGAGCGTTAAAGGTTCAGCCCAACATGACTGATTTTCGCCGAGCAACACCAGTTAATTTGCCTTTAACAGATTGAAGTAGCAGCTAAAAGGGGTTATGATAACTTTGGATGCATAATCAGCTTTACTAACAAGACAATAATAATAATAATAAGACTACAGGGAGCGGGAGCGGGAGCAGGAGCAGCCAACAGAAGGAAAAATATCAGTAGGGATTTCCTCCTTGAATGAATTTAGTTAGTCAAAGATGAAGCAGAGTTTTCTTCCTTTTATCCCTCCACCCCATTTTTCCTGAAAAACGTTAGATATTCATTAGAAATTACTAAGCCTCTGGTTGGAATCTTGATATTAACAACTATGACCCGGAGCATGTTTGGAAGCAACAAGATAGGAGTGTCATTTTAAGTTGCCGACACATAAATGTAAAACTGAATGAACTAGAGCTAAGTCATACAAAAGATCAAGGAGAAAAGAATGAAGCATAGATTATATAATGATACTCTAACTGTATATTAGGAAATATGAAACAAGTGTGATTTCCAGAACTGTCACAATGTTATCTACTCTAATTTAGACAGACACCATTAGTCTGTAACTCGAATCGACCCATTCTAACTTCCCAGTACACCATACCCCTAGCCTCAGCAAGTCGATAAATAACAAGGACAAGAGATTCAAGCTCATTTTCGCCTTTTAGCTGGTGGCTGGAGCTCTTCCTCCTCTTCGACATCATTGTTATTATTGTCGTCCTTCTCCTTCTCATCGACATCCTCTTCTCCACTGTCACCTTCCCCGTTGGCCTCAGGTTCATCTTTGGGATCTCCTTCATCTTCACCAGAAGCATCCTCCTCCTACTCCATCTTGATCATCTACTGCTGCTTCCTCATTATCATCATCACCATCCTCAGTATCACTGGCATCCTTGTTATCAGGACTAGGTTTTCTCACAGCAAGAAGCTGAGCCAGTGGAAACCTGCAAAAGAAAATTGGCTAATTTTCCCACCCCACAGAACAAGTCAGGAAAGATGAAAAAGAATGCAACTAACCCAGCATATGCTTCAGGCTCTTTCAAGCGGATATCAATTCCATTAGGCAGAGTTCACATCTGGAAAAAAACACCAAAACAGATGCTGAGAAGGAAAACAGATTCCTTTCAGGTGCAGTTTGTGAGCAATATGTGAAAAGCAAGCAGATCATCACACCAAATGACACAACTTCAAGACAGGAAAAATGAAATTACCCCCATTGTCATATGAATCACAAATAATATATGATTGGACGAAATGACAAACAATCAAACATTCTTGCACCAAAACACAAAAAAAGAGACAATCAACAGAATGAAATTGTTCTTAAAGCTTAAAATGTAGCGGTTTACTCTTGATGTCATTAACATTCCATATTAAATGAACCCATGCTTCCAAAAACACATTGCATCTTCCACTCTCTTTTCCTCTATAAACATCCTAACTAAATTCTTCCTTAACCTATACTTCTAGACAACCTATTAGGCACAGTAACAAAATCCCTAGTCTCTAAAAGACCACAACCAAAACGACACTGAATCTGAAAATTGCAATCTTCTAATTTGAAGAACAATGAAATCAAATTATCATAGAGAATTTGTCATTTTCAAATAAATTCAAGGAAAATAAATCCTTATAAAGAACAAAAGCAACCACCACTCAAAACTGTTAACCCATAAATTTAAATTGCAACTTCACAAGCTAAGGTAAAATAAATAGCAAAAGTAAAAGAAAATTATACCCTCGTGAGCAACCAAGCGAAGGACTTTGTAACAATAATGGCAGAGTCGACAACCATAGCTTGTTGTGTAAAGCCTAATAACACATCGTTTCGGGTCAGACATTCTATTTGCCCGACTTTTGACATACCTTGGACTAAGATTACAAGTAAAGGAACCCAATTGAAGAGAGAATGTATGGGGTTTATGTTAGGGGTTAGGGGAATGATTAGCATCCACAAGCACATGATTCAAGAAAGAGTGATTGATGGATCAAAAAAAAAAAAGAGTTCTTGATGTCAGAGTTAAAGAGACTGTCGGTCGTGGAGTTGAGCAGAACAAGCTAAAATCAGATTTTGATCATAAAACGAGCATTATCGCCGTTAACTTAGCTGAAATGATATGCCTTTGACCATAATATTTTGAGCATTTGTTGCATTTCCTAAATATTCCTTCTGTCGGTTAGTTTAAGGCCCATAAGATTCAGCTAGGCCTAAATTTAACCCAGCAGATGGGCTTCATTGGAAGAATTGTGCATAAAATAATTTCTTCCCTTTATAGTATTTTATATATATTTCTTAGGAATATATACACAAAAACTATAGATACATGAATATCTGTTATATAGATATATAATTGATAAATAAATTATAAATATGTAATTTTGTAATATTAATTGAAAAATCATTAGTGAAAGAAAAAAAATGCAGTAGATGTTTTCATCATCTATATAAACGTGGAAGTTAAAATATTTCAGAGACTGGTGAAATGAAACACTAACTAAATGAAAATACCAGTTTAGAAGGAGAAATCAAGTTTCATTTAGGAAAAATATAAAAGTCTAGCTGTCTACCAGGTTTTACATTTATTTTTCTCGCTAATACAGGAACAGAAGAGAAGCTGATTCTACAAGCTTACTTCAGCATCCTGTCTACCAGGTTTTACATTAAGAAAGAACTATATGACCTAATTATACATTCAAGAGTTAGATAGAGCAAAGCAGATATATCAGCACTGAGGTTGGGGTTTGGGTTGATCCGAGACTGCAGATTGCGGAGCAATGGTACTTGCAGATCCATTCTCAATGCGTTGCAGTTGGGACACAACATCCCATTTGCCCTCGGATTCAATTGGTTCAAACACATAAACGCTGCCATCGGTTTGGCCTATGGCAAACTGGTTGGGTTCTTGGGGATGGGCAGCAACTGCAAGTGGATGAACAGTTGAGCTGCCATAGAGGGACAAAACATGCGTTAAATAGCAAATAACCATCCATTTATCATCAAAAGGAAAAATAATGGAAGCAATATTGTTATAGATGAAGATATTACCTGACATCGGATGCCATATAAGCAGTGGGATTTATCTGGCGCTGTAATTGAAGGTTTGAGGCACCGAATATGCGCACCGTTCCATCCATGAAACTGGTGTACACCAACTGGCTATCACATGAAAATATTCCATGGGTGATTGGTGCATAAGATTCTCCTATGGCCAACTGAAACGACAAATGACATTCCAATTTTAAAACTTTCAATCAAATAGATACTCCGATTTCATCTCTTTTACCTTTTCTTGCTAACAAAAGACTCCATTTGCATATATACCTGCTTTATACTCTCCAGTTTCCTCACATCATATATGGCGAGTTGAGTTGAGTTTACAGCCAGCAAATGTGTCTGATCCTGCTGAAACTGAATCTGGGTGTCTGACCTTGCGGTCGGCGTCGTTCCTGCTGGAGTTTGCAAGAAACAACCATTCTTCCTTTCCCAATTATTCAAGTCCCATACAATGATCTGTGATATCAACAAGATAAAAGATTTCATGCCTGGTGGGACATCGAACCAACAGTTTTTCGTATGTATGAATTTAAGGAGGGGGAACTTTACCTGAGCATCAGCTCCAGAAGAAACAAGTATATTCAACAGATGGGAAAAGGCAAGACCAGTGACTTTCTTAGAGTGACCCTTAAGCTTGCTCTTGACCTTTTATAGTGAAAAATGTGAACATCTATGAGCTCTCTTTCGTGCTTATAGATGAAGAAATTAGTCCTTCCCTAATAAATATAAAACATACCTCGTCTAGACGAACATTGTATATGTAAACTGTGGAATCATCCATGCCAATAGCGATTATATTGTTATCTTGAGGGTGAAAAGCAAGATATGTTGCCACAGGTGGTGGAGACATGAATGTTATCATTTTCTGTAGTTATTCACAAAAAGTCTAAAGTGGTTAACAAAAATTTTATACGCTGCTCAGTACCATTCAAATGGGGATATTCGGATAATGCATTTTTGTTCTATAAGAACTTTTTATGCTGACAAACTATACCAGTGTTTAGAACCATCTTTCTTGGAACAATACCTTTGAAAACATAGAGTAAATTTTAACACGCCTAAACCATTGTAAGTAATTTGATCGCATGATCTGAAAAAATTACCTTAAATGACATCATGTTGAACAATGAAATTTTGCCTCCTGATGCAGACATGATGTAGGAGTCATTCTTGGACAATGCAAAACATGGCACAGTTTCAACCGAGTTACCCTCGATAAGATGATTGGTCATCAATATGCCTGATGCTGGTTGCACTAGTTGAGGGGTAACCTTTGTTGTTGCCTACACCACAAATAGTTCGATAGAATGTAACCAAATCAAAAGTTAGCATTTTTCTGTTCATTAGGTTCTTAAGATTGATTAGGAGATTCATATGATATGGAGGCAATTTCTTTACCTTCCCACTTTGTGGCCATTTCCACAGTAAATGAACGGCGTTAAATGCTAATGCCAAAAGGGCATTACCTGAATTAGTATAAATCAACCTTCCGATCTGAAGCAAGTAACAAAAAGAAGCCTATCAGAAATTTATAGCTGCTACAAGAAAACAAACAGTTCATTAGTTTACGACAAAAATTCTAAGGTATTAGTTCTGATGTTCGACTCCATCAGTATTTTTCAGATATTACATTCAATTCTTTTTAAGTTGTCCCAAGCAATTAAAAAATTACTGAATAAAATTTATTGATACTCGGTATCAACAAAATCATTCAAAGTGATAAACTTTGATCTGGTGAAAATAACTTTAATCTGGTGAATGTCATACCTTATCTGTTTGGAAACGAGCTGAGAGTTTGAGAGCACGAAATTGAGCAGGTGTCCTAATTTCAGTGAGTTGGCATGCTCTTACTGGGTTTACTTCTTCCGTTGATTTCGCTCTTGTATCCTCCGACTTTTTTGAGTCACCATTCTAGCAAATGCACCAAAAACATTAGTTTTAAAATTATATTGAATAAACTTGAATAGACCAAGATTCATTAGAGAGTTGAGATGAGAAAAGGAAAGAAGAAAGAGAATCAATGCCAAAAGAAAAGGTCAAAAGGAGGATTTAAAGGCTGAAGTTCACGATTGAGAAGGAAATGAACCTCAGGTAACCGCTTTGGAAAGCATTTTCCATAGACTATAACGTATCGACAATGTAAGAATTCCAGAATTAGTTAATTACCATTGCTGAAGCATCAGATGGAGGTGGTCTTGGAGCAACATGGGAATGAGTTTCATATGTTCGCATCAATCGAAGACCATCAACAGTCGCCAAAATTTTTATTTTATTCTCATTTGCAGAAACAGCTAATAAGGAACCCTCCTTGTTGAAACGGATACGAGGATTTGCCTTGAAATCAGAAAAGTTTATCATCACACTGAACTGTGAATCTTGTGGTGCAAAATAAGAAATATTCATTCAAGCATTTATCCACAACCTACATAGATGAAAATTAAAAGTAAACTAACCGGTAATCCTCCCTCAGCATCAACAGTCAATAAAAGAATGCAATTTTCCATATCCCAGAATTTAATTGAATAATCATCACCAGCTGCCAAGAAACGGTTCCTGGCAGTATCAAATTGCACAACGCCCAAAGAACGTTTGTAAAATCCTTGGTAGGTTCTCTTCACAGTACCTTCATTTTCATTCCATTCAACCATGTGGGACTCCCCTTCTTTTGTGGTTCCACATGAGAACAACCTACATATAGTTCACAGAGGAACCCGAGTTTTCATTTTGTTCATAAAACAGGAAAATGATGAAAATAACATTAGTGAAAATATGTCTTCCTATATATGAACCTATTTCCATCAGCAGTATAGGCCATTGTTGCACAGGAGCGACCAGGAGCATAGTAATCGACCCTGGATCCCATCATGTCATATAACCATGCCTTTATCTTGCCATCCACTGATGTTGAAAAGAAAAACTGAAGAGCGAAATCATAAGCCACATGATGCAAAGTAAGAAAATAACAACCAGAAAAACATGTATATCAAGCAGAGGTCTTACATGGACATTTTCTTTGTAATGAGGACAGACAGAATGTACCGCAGCTTCATGACCTTCAAATGTGTATAATTTCACGCCAGTACCTACGTCCCACACCTGAACTCAAAAAATTAGTATAGAAGTTCTGTTTTCCTCCTTATAAATGAAGATATAACTATTCAATCATAACGAACCTTGATGGTCTTGTCATCACCACAAGTAATAACCGATAGTTGCTTAGAGGGGTTACAAAATGCTAGATCATTTACAGCGCCAACATGAGAGTCAATCTAGAAATCAAATGTAATATTTTGTTAGAAAATTAGATAATAATATAGTTTACTACATTGTAGGAAGAAGATATGAGAACACACCTCCAAATGTTGTCGAACATCATTCCCTCCAAAATAAGTGTACAACTGCAGCATATGCTTAGAATATCCAACTCCTGCTTGGAAAGAAAGCAACAACTTATGAGAAAATACTTCTACTAAATTGGTAAGCTATTTCAAACACTAAATTGATGACATATGTTCAATCTCACCAAACAAAGAACCATCAGGGCTCCATAGTATACGTCTTACTGAGACAGATGGATCTTTGATTAAAGCTGCCTGTGTTGCAAAATTCGTTGAGATCGTCTTGGAGAAAATGAAAACAGCTGTAATCTCATTAGATTCTTTTCCTTATTTTCAAAAGAGACATACCTTTAATGCCATCGAACTTGCTCCAATATCCCACACCTGAAAGTTTCTTGAAATTAATTTCTCTCTTGAACTAACTTCCCACAAACTTATGTCCCCAATGTTTGTTCCAGCTGATAGTAACATCATACAAGGAAATATTAGTCATGATGAAGCCAACCAAAAAAAATAATCTGAAATAACGATCATAAAAGTAAAACCAACCCAGAAGGAGAGTTTGTTGAACAGGATGAAAGTCCATGCTTGTGGTAACTGATCCTTGGTTCAATGTGCGAGCAACAGTCTTGGGCAATTCTTCAGTCATGTTAAATTGCAAACCATTCTGAGAGGGATTCATTCCCGGTGGCATAATCTGGCCAACATGAACAAAACTTCGAATATAAGTAGGCTATAACTAAAACAGAAGTGTACTGATGCACTTAAAGTTTAACTCACTCACCCTGTCAGAAACTGCAGAAACCATTGCCATTGACATATCAGACCCTGAGAGACCCTTTGACACAGCAGCTAGACCCCATAATAGAACAGATATAGAAATGAGAAATTAAATTTAAAACCTCTAGTTATAGCTTGTAAAATATAACTGATTACTTACTGGGATTTGACTGAGCACCAAGGCCAACTCCTCCAGAAACTAATGGGTGATTCATGCTTGAAGGAGTTGTCACCCACACATTTGAAGGAACTTGAACTGATGTTGATGCAGGTTGGAATGACTTACAGAAGACAAAGAGTATGAAAAATTGTTTACTTTTGTTTGGTGGAATTCTGCAAAAGATGCTCAGAAAACCAAGTCAAGCCAGTTGCATATATGCTTACCCCATTTGCACACACTGGAATGAAGCCTTCTGTTCTTTGTGCAGAAACCATAAGCTGATTGCTTGAGGCTAGATGCGTGTATGGATCAGTAGAATTTCTACAACTGTGATCCACCATAAGAGTTCTGATATCAGGATTTTGCCTAGGATTTGGACAAAGAGAATGTTGCCAGTTTAAGCTGTCAGGTGCAAATTGGAATTAGTTTACCTTTTATTGATGAACGTTTCTAGAAATCCAAAAAATAAAAGTAATTTTGACTCGAACAAGAAGAAAACAGTCTATTTTCTTTCAATTTGATTATCTTCAAAGAGAAGTTTGCCTTTGATTAATGAGCATCCGCAACCTCGAATTTTTAATGTTAGGGAACTGCAGCTTGTCACATAAAAGAGGATTTGCCTCAATAAGCTTGTTGAGCTCAATCAACATATTTGATCTTGCTGTCTTTGCATCTCTATAAGTTGATAGTTGCTCATTCTCCCTGCAGAAAATGAGTAAGTTGCAATGTTCATAGAGTTTTAACCAAAAAGAAATATTGAAATTCGAAAAACATCAACAGAACATATACCTAAAATTATCTAATGTCAAGAGCTGAGTGATTTCCTTGAATAAATCCTCATTAAAAGAGGAAAAAACTTTAAGATCCTTGGTGAGGATATCGAGAGCCTTGGTCCTATCAAGCCTTATCAATGTAATACCATAAAAGCATAGAAAATATAATTAGATGAAACCACAGCAAAAAGGATAATCAAACTTTGTAATTAAAGAAGACTCTTGATTTTACTTGTCCAATGCCTCCAAGTATTTTTGCTTGCGGATTTCAAAAAACAGCTTCATGGAATAACGATTATCATCAACTTTAGTGAACCCAGAAAGATACTGCTCGACCTCCTCCCATTTTCCGCCGAGGATCAGGTCCGCAAAGTGCTTCACGCTGAAAAACAGCCCTGATTCCTGCTGAAGGCTGTTCAAAACGTTGAAAATTGGCATATTAAAGCAATCACCAATTACTAAAAGGAAAAAATATATATCATTAATGGTAATGCTTTTGGTGTTTGGGTTGAAATTTTACATGTGAACAGTTTCCTTGAACTTCTCTTCATCGAGGAACTGCATGATCAGGAAGATTAGATCTCTGCCAAGCGAAGTCGTCATTGAGACTAAACCTTCTTTATCTCTGCAACTTTCAAATGAAGCTCAATTAATTGAAATGAAAATGAGAGATTCTCACATAAGACAAATAAACATAACCGACAAAAGGACTGCTTCTTTTCTTTTCTTTTCTTTTCTTTTTTTATTAATTAAAATATGAAGCAATGGATTCAAAGTTTGTCTTTTTACTCTCAAATCCTGGGTTAAA
Source organism: Hibiscus syriacus (assembly GCF_006381635.1). Taxonomy (NCBI): domain Eukaryota; kingdom Viridiplantae; phylum Streptophyta; class Magnoliopsida; order Malvales; family Malvaceae; genus Hibiscus; species Hibiscus syriacus. Next base: position 1,948,689 of record NW_024061944.1, on the reverse strand, counting down.
CGCTTGACAGACAAACAAACAAACACCAAAAGGCAATGCCGCGATGGAGCTATAAAATGAAAGCAAAACATCAGAATTCGTTTTCAAAACGTAATCAGGAATTCAGAAACCAAAGGTAATTGATTGACGCTGCTTATGAAAATCCCAGAGGTGGAAAAAAACCAGATCGAAAAGAACGAAAGTACAGATTTACAAGGACGAAATTCCCCAAAAAAAAAACCCAAGGGTTTTTTTAATAACTGATCAAAAACAGTAAAGTAACTTTAGTTAGTGTGTGGAAATTCAAGTTGTTGTAAAGTAGGATGTGTAGAAAAGAACATGTGAACACAACTTCATGTGAGAAAAAAAAAACAGATAAAGGTAAAAGAAGAAAACGATGAACAAAGAGCTTACTTGCACAAACAGAGAGCAAAGAAGAAAAAGAACAGAGCAAATCGAAGAAACAAAGAACCACAGCTTTCTCTCCTTGTTTTTCTTTTCTTTTCCCAAGGGGATGCCGCTTCTTGGATTTCTGAAGGGACTAAGACAAACGGGGGATTATATAGCGGAGCAGCAGTTTCGAGGATAAGCTGTTTGGCGTATCATGATAAGGGCATTTTCCAATGATAAGCCCATATGAGTTCACAGGTGCTGAAACGTGGGTCCCTCTCAAAAAAAGTCGGCCGACAGCTGTCTTAACTTTGTTAAAAGATGACAACAACAGTTGAGTTATAATCCTCACCTCATTTGAGCGAGTGAACAACACTCGCTAGACGGTTTCTTACTTCTTAGTGAAGGAATAAAGTTAAAAGGCTCACGCAAATTTAATATGTAAAATATAATGTGTACATAAAAATATGGAAATTTTAAAGATAATAATATAAACGTGTTTAATGTATTATACAAATTTAAAACATTTAACTAAAATTAGCTTAAAATTTTAAATTAATTGGGTATCTTTTTTAGTATTTGAAGAGTCCTTTCACTGGTTTTATTAAAAAAAAAAAAAGTCCTTTCACTAGCGGGTAAGTTGAATAGCTGATAAAAGGCGATTGAGAATGGAGTCTAGGCCTGTAAATGAATTGAACGTTCAGCGAACCGTTCATGAACTGTGCGGCGGAAAGTTTGTTTATATTCGTTGATTTATGTTTATTTATGTTCGTTCATTTACGTTTGTGAACGTTCGATTATATATTCGTTCATTTATGTTCATTTATGTTCGAACAGAGGGCAAGTTAAATATGTTACGAAGATTATTGAAGTTGTTTGAATTTCAAGAAGATTGTTTTGTTGAACAAATTAACTTTGAGACTTTATTATGATCATATAACTTATTTATGATTTATGTATGTTTTTGTCGTATTTGAACAAATTAACTTTAAAGTTGTAGGTTATATATAAAGAATTTTAAGTTGTTATTCTTGTTGTTTACTTTTTTTACATTCATTTGTTGTGTTCGAATAAGTTTATTTTTTGTGTTTGTGTTGTTCGTTTATGTTTATTTATTATGTTCGTTCGTTTGTGTTCGTTTACGTTCATTTATGTTCGTTTATCATTTAAATGAACGAACATGAACAAACTATATTCATTAATGAACGAACATGAAGAAAAAAAAATTCGTGTATGTTCATGTTCGTTTATGTTCGTTTATTTATTAAATGAACGAACATGAACATACCTCCATTCGTGTGCGTTCGATTCATTTACAAGCCTAAGGGGTCCTCTTTGGTCATTGTGATGGTCGAAAGTCGAAAATAACGCATTAGTTCTGATGCAACGGACAATAGCACGAAACTTTCGTCCCTATGAGTGGTATGGAACTCGGAAAGATGCACTTTAAAATTTAAATTAAATATAAAAATGCTTAATGCGTTTTCTTTTAATTTGTTGAGATATTTCATTTATTTATGTTTGTGTTAACTTTTTAGTTAGTTATAGGTTTAGTTTGAATTCATTTATGGTTTATGAAAGTGTGATTATAAAAAAATTAATTCGTTAGACATGATATATGGTGTATTTGTACATCATAAAATAATTATATAAAAGTATAATTATAATAATTACACGAGATTATGATTATATAAAAAAATTAATTCGTTAACTTGTTAAAAATGATAAGATACGGTTTTCCATGTATAAATTTTATAATATTAATTAAAAAATACATGTTTTAGATTTTCGACTTATTTCAAAAAGTACATTCATCATAATCCACTGATTATAACACTTAAGGGTTGTTTGTTTACTTCAGAATGATTAAGCGCTGAATGATTCAAATGTTAAATGATTCAGATGCTCTGTATGAATTAGCTCTGAATGTGACATGCTGTTTGATAATGGCTCCGAATCATTCAGAATGTACTTCTGTGTTGAATCATTCAACATTGTTTTGCTGAATCATTTAGATGTACGAAACAAACGCGTTGAATGCTGAACGGTTCAACATTCAGCGCTGAATGATTCCATGAGGTAAACAAACATCATCTTAATTAAACATATGAAACTAATCACATGCAATTATATTCAAATATAATCAAGTAGTAGTTTTATCTGTACGTCTTTAATTAATAAATTAAGGATTAGTACACTGTTAGGTATATTCCTCAAATTGATTTTTGGTGACTAAAAATTTTTCGTTAAAAATAAGTGCCTAATATTTTATTCATACACTTTTAGGTGCCTATCGTTAAAAAAATCGTTAAGTGACATGTGTCACGTTTAAATTTTAAATATATATATATATATATATATATATATATAACTAATAATTTATTTAAAAAAACAAAATATAAGTGTGACACATGTCACTTAATAATTTTTTTAACGGTGGATAGCTAAAAATATAACGGAAAAAATATTAAACACCTATTTTAAAAAGAAATCTTTAGACACCAAAAATCAATTTAAAATATAGTTTAAACACCTAAAAGTGTATTAAGCCATAAATTAATTACCCAAGTCTAATGAAGTAATTACATTTCAGAATGCATCTTTAATTAATGAGTTGATATATGTTGTTCAATATTAATAACGAACAATCAAAAATCGAATATTTGAAATTATTTAAAATTTTAATAGTTTATTTTAATGAATTATGAGATCATTAATTATAGTTTTACCTTAATAGAGAAGCTATATTAAGAAAAGCAAATCCAAGAAATTTAATTGAGGTTCAAATATAATATTGGCTTAATTGTTAGTTTTCAGTTAACTTTAATTTGATTTATAAAATTAGGTTAAAAGTTGTTGAAAATACCAAAAAGAAACTGACGCCTGAAATTGTTTCAGATTCCTTGAGAAGAAAGGTCATGCGTGCGTGCCAAATTTACAACCAATATCAAAGCATTTGTGGCAGATGTTATTCTCAAGTTCCTTTTGTTTTTAGATTAATTTAAATATACATTTAATATCTAAATCAGTTTTCTTAATAGAATAATAATCAATATTCAAATTTTAATTATTTTATTATTGATATTATTTTTTAACAATATTATATTACATGTCAATAATAATGATATCGTATATTTAAAAATATTTAAAATTTATTAATTAATTATTCTTACCAATTTCTTTATAATTGACCAGTCTTCACTTTTCTCATTTATTTTATTTTTATTTGAACCTCCAATATATTTTTCTTATTTTAACTAGAGACACCATTTTGTTTGTTTTTTCTGTGTAAAATCATATTTACTCTTCCCGCTAAATTTATTTTTAATTAATTTTTAAAAAAAATTAAATTTTTATATTTTGATTATGATTATTTTAAATAATAAAATTTTTATAAAATATATATTTCAAAAGTTCTTGAATATATTTTTATAAATAATGAATTTTAAGTAATAAAAAGTCAAAGTTGAAAAATATTGATCGAAAAAGTAAAAAACGAATAATTTTAGTAGAACTAATGGAGTAGTATTTAACTCTCACATTTTAAACCACATCAAATAATTTTAGTGGTAAAAATATGCGACTGGGTGTGAGTGCTTTGTAATTACTAATAACTATAAACAAAATCTAGATGTTTTAAATTATAATTCTAAATTTAAAAAAAAAAAAAAACCTAGTTGCTCTCTCCACTTTATCCTAATTGTTTTCTGCTTTTTTATTTATTTATTTAGAGTTTCTGTCATTCTCTATAGGTCATCAAAGAAATCAATATTTTTCGATGATTATACGATTCAAATATGAGACACTTTAAATTAATCATCGAAAATTTAGTCACTTAACTATAGTGTGATTTTTTTATTATACTAAACCTATTACTTTCTTATATCATTATTAAATTAAAAGACTAATTTTTTTACTTTATTTAGAAGAAAAAATTAAATAATTTATATATTTTTTATAAAATTATATGAAATAAAAAAATATATAGTTATTTTTTAAAATCAAATTATTTTATTTATTTGAAATAATATTATTTTTAAATTATCTATTTAATTTTAAATAATTTAAAATTCAGGGTAAATTATACGTTTAGTATCCAACTACCGCTTTAGCTCTACACAATATTATTTAAAATTAAATAGATAATCTAAAAGTAATATTATTTAAAATAAATAATTAATATTATTTCAAATAAATAAATAATATTATTTTAAAAAAATAAATAAATATTTTTAAAATATTTTCATAATATTATAAATATATTTTTTAGAATAATTTAATATAAATTTTATAAATATATATAAATAATCATTTAATTATTTTTAGGGTTTAGGTTTTCATATAAAGTGAAAAGTTATTCTTTAATTTAATAATGATTACGTATGGTAAATTGATACAATTTTCGTAGATTTCACACCGTATCCGCTCCAATTAGGGCGTAGATAGATATAAGTTTAGTGGGTAGTGGGCATGTGTGGATGTAAAAAGTCATACCTGCCGTGAATAGTGGATAGATGATGGGTTTAAGACCTTACCAACCCTGGATCTGCTCGCCCCACATCTTCTCGCCCACTAATTACCCACCATATAAATTTTGGACTATTATGAATTTAACTATAATTTCAGAGAATATTCTATAATTCTTAAGATTTTATAGGACATGATTTATAATTTATCCAAATGTTAGGATATAAACTTAATTAATCATTGGTTTATTTTACTATACTTCTTAGTGTTTGTTTTATATTTTGTTCCTTATGTAGTATGTGAGGTTACTTCCAAGCAGGTATAGGCTGGTACATGCGAGTACGAGACGAGTGGTGGATATCCAGTTAGGTAGTGAGTGTGAGGGTGGATTTAAAAATTTTACCAGTCGTGGGTAGTGGGTAGGTTATGGATACGAAAATATTATGTGGGTATGAGGTTGGAGGAAGGGGTATACGCTCACGTCCCACCCGTTTGTCATCCTTAATAATGATACAAGTAAGTATTAAGTTTGATATAATAAAAATAGATTCACATTATAGTTGAATTACTAAGCTTTCGATCATATTCAAAGTTTATAATCATAAAAAATATTAATTTTGTGGTGATATTATTATATAAGTTAAATATAAAATATGGTAAAATTAATTTAAATTACTAGTTTAATTCAATGGTTTAGTGCCTTGCAATTCATGTAAGAGGCATGAATTACTACTTTATTTTATTTTATATCCCTATTTAATTGATTGAATAAAATTAATTAAAAATATTGACGAAAAAATAGAAAAAAATGAAAATTAAAAGAATAAAAAATTGACATGTCATGTCACATTAGCATTATCATTAATGGTTTAAGAAAATAGGTACTAAAACAAAATAAAAATGATAAGTGTAAATGCTATGATAAGTGTAAGTGTTAAACGTATAATTTATCCTTTTAATATAATTTAATAGGGATAATTTAATTAGTTATGTATTTTGGTATGTTGCTTTTGTGATATGTTGTGATGTGTGACGTGCGGTGTAAACTTAACTTGTATTTATTTTTTCAATTTCAATTAAAAAGCTTAATTTAAAATATTTTTTTACTCATCTATTAATTTTTACAACTGTTACCATACTTATATTGCATATTTTTAATAGATCAATATTGTAGTTATCATATTTATTTTATTAAATTATATATTTAAAAATGTTTTAAAAATATTTATCCAAACAATACTAGTACAATAACTACTAACATTTTTTAACATGGTTATCAAAATCGGACCGGACCTGTAGGTTCAACCGGTTGAACCATGAATCGGTGGCCTGTCCGGTTCGGTTACCTCACAAAACCGGTCTAGCAATGAACCAGCTGAAAACCGGTAAAATCGGGGTGAACCGGCTGAAAACCAGCAAAACCGGTTTGAATTGCCGGTTCACTTTTTTCTTTTAAAAAAAATTAAACCAAACAACGTTGTTTGTTCAACGAGCCAAGTCAAATTCGAGTATTGCTGAGCTCGACTCAAACTCGAAAACTTTAAAAGTAAGCTCAACTCGACTAAAAAACTCACGAGCTAAAAATTATCAAGTTCAACTCGAACTCGAAATATAATATTAAAACTTGAACTCGAAATGGCTCGAACTCAAAAAAAATTAGAAGTTCGATTGAAGCCTAAAATTTGAGCTCAATTGAAGCGAAAGAATAGTTCGCTCTGTGCTCACCAAAATGCTCCATGATTTTGAATGTCAAATTACCTCTATTATTTATAGAAGTAAGTCGGGATGCTCTTCTATGTTTCTTAGCCATGTGGGATTATTTTTTAAAAAAAAATTAAACCAAATGCATCATTTGTTATGATTTTTTTAAGTCCCGATTTTATTTTTTGATTATAGTTATATAATTATATTTATTATTTAATATGTTTTATCTTAAAAATTATGTTGTAATTGATTTAAATCATTTTTGTTTCACTTGATTTTATGGTTTTTAATTTATATATGTTATGACTTGTGATATTTTTATATCTTTTAATATTTTAAACTTAAAAAAAGTGTTACATATATATTAATATTGCTTTGAATATTATGTAAAATTAAAAAAAAATATTATTTTATATAAAATTCAGTTCAACCACGGTTCAACCCGATTGAACCAGTGAACCAGTACCTTCATCGGTTCAATGTCCGGTCCAGTTTTAAAAATATTGTTTTTGAATTAATAGAGTTCCAAAAGTTTAAAAAAAATTGTCCAAACACGCCCTTAAACAATACTAGTACGAGGAATTTGTCTTTTTTAAAAAATTGGGGATAAAATAAATCCAAAAGAAAAGGAAATTAAAGAAATCTTAATCACGATATTCATCAACCCAGTGGGGTTAGCATCGGAAGACAATAGCAACGAGTGGACCCCACTATGGGACCCATGTACAACAACGGACTTATATAAGGCGCGTACGTGTCACTTCCATTTTACCTGAACCCGAGCCAAAATGACTGAACCGAGAGGCAGAGCTTCTCAAGCTAGCTGGATACCATATTGTCTCTCGACTATTGAATTCTTTAAATCAAGTTGAAACTTAGCTCAGTTTAGTTGACGATAACCGGAATTTGTTTAGAAGATGCCCCCGTGACCTATTGCTTTTCGTTCTTTCAGTAGGAACGGACATTGGAGACATAGGGATCGGGAGGGAAAAAGGCTTTCAAGAAATTTTATGGGTTTAGAACATTGGAGCATGCTCAGCGATATTGAAGGTCTTTCTTCTTCAAGACTGCCATATATCTTAACAAGAAATTAGTTTGAAAATCACTTGCATGATTAGAACCATTTTAATTATGTTCAGACGACTATGATGAAAGATCCATGTCGGTTAACTGTGTCGCTTGGAGTCCTCAATCCTAATGGTTCTTTCTTTGGTAAGTTTAAAGAGATGTTGGAAAACTTCATTAAGAAATGATGAATTATTCAAATATGGTTGGCGATGACGAGATGATTAAGGTTGTTTACGTTTCATATTATCTCAAATGTCAATTTTGCATCATGGAGAAAGTGATCAATCAGCTAGTTGATTCTTTTAGGTGTGGATGCCATTTCTAGGAAGATATCCATGTAAGAACTACTCTGGATTCAACTATACAAGTATGGGACATAAGATGATCATCACATTGCCCTAAACCCAAAACACCTCAGACGAATTAAAAAGTACGGAAATTTAACATCAAAACAAACTTGAGCAAATAAGCAATTGGCAGAAACAATTAGGCATTATCAGTCTCGATCTACGAGCAAGTAACCCATCAATTGATCAATTGACGGGTCTCGCAAAATGCATGTCATTATGTTTATATGTTACAGATTAAATCAAATGAGTTGGGACTGCCAGAAGTTCTCACACCAGAGAGAACAATTTTATTTCAAGCATCCAACTTTGCTGCAGCAGATGCATAACTCACACTACTGTCTCTTGTTGTTTTGCACTGACTAGATTGCTCGTATCTAAGGAATTTGATCTTTATTCTCATTGAACTGTTCCTTAGAATCTGAAATATTCAAAGATAAACATGGCCATTAAAAAAAATGAAAAATCAGGAAATTGAAATAACCATTAGTAGGCTTTTTGAGGCACTTACATGAAGGAAAACACTGATTGGATGGCGTCCACAGATAGTATTGTGATACTCCGACAGATATTCTTCGAATGCATCTGCATCTCCTGTTTCTAGTATATCCTTGCCCATCTTGTCCAAGGCTTCTATCGATTTATGTATGGCACCATACTTCTCGTCATAGTGCATGTAATTAAACCTGGAACCAAAAGGAAAAGCTAAGTATTAGTTACATAACGTAGAAAACCAAAATCATTCATCCAAACATTGAATAAGCTTTGATGATTCATATCATATATATCATATCATATAATTAAACCTGGCACCAAAAGAATGTATTTGTACTTTTGATAGGTAATCAGTAAATAAAACCATCTATGAACCAGCTGAATAACTAGTGTTTGAAAATAGAACTAACATTTCATATAACCTGGATCATATAAAAGTCTACATCACACAGCTTCCCTTTTAGGGGTTTAGGAGCGAGGTAAGTTTCTGGTATACTAAAAGATGTAGCTAGTATACATATGAAGACATCTTGTGCATCATTCACAACAAATATGGTATTTTTGCCAACAAAAAAGGTGAGATTTAAGAGGAAAGGAAGACTGAATCCAGCATACCGAGTACCCCAGTGACAAAAATCTGATGATACAGAGAAGAAATTTTGAGGATCATCTATATACTTGGCCAACAACTTTTCATACATCGATTCATTTTCAGCACTAAGAGCACCATTCAAAATTGGTACAATTTCATTGGATGCCTATATCAGCATCACACAATCAACTTCAATTAGAATCAAGTATAGAGCATTGCTTAATATATGTTTGAAATTTACCCCTCATACTTTTGCAAGATAAGGCAAGTGCATTTCCATGCTATGCTCTGCTTCATCAACTCGAAGATTCATCAATTCAAATTTTCCTGCGGTTTTCAGCTCTTCGATGACTGAAAGATGAAAAGAATGACTACTTTCGCATCGAGGACAAAGAGGCTTAGGGATTGGGGGGAAAACACAAGCCACTCATTATGGGAAAAGAATTACCAAAACCAAAAACCACAGTCAATTGGTTCAATAAAATATAGTGCGACATTTTACTGGACTTGTCAACAAAGCTAATCTGATATGATAAGAAGAAAAATGATATTTAGCTCGATGTGAATGGGCATCACTCACCTTCCAAATCAATAGGTGAGTCCCTTATCGGTGTCTTGTACATCGTAGCAGTTGACACAGCACATTTTGAAGTGTAATAATGGTGAGATGGACCGAGAAGGAATATCCGAGAACTGCACTTGTTGATTTTCGTGAACATCAGTCGATTTTAATAACAAATGAAGCAGATGAAGTGATTGGTTTTTAGCTCAAACATTATAATCTTCACATATTCAGTACAAAACATCTTAACAAAGTTTGGCTCAAGATAAGAATAATGATTAAAGAAATGCATATTTCCTAAGGATCGATATACAATTTGTGATATTAACTATAACAATCAAAGAGGAGAAGTATAACAAAAGGCGCACATGTTCGTTACATGTATACTTGTTTTAGGTTATCTCTCTATAGTATTATATATATCATGTTTTTAACTTATTATAATTTTATATTTAATTAAAAGGGTTAACTACATGAAAAATCACTTACGTTTATGTTTTGTCGACTTTTAATCATTGATTTCAAAAAGCATAAGATACGATCACTTTCGTTTTTATTTAATTAAGATGTGATCACTTTCGTTTTTATTTAATTTAGATGTAGTCACCCCGAGTTAACTGTCGTTAACAATAGTTAAATATTTTGATATAACCATACATTTTGTCTATGTTATTTACATATTCTCTCAATTTAGTCATATTTTTAATAAATTAAAATAAATTTAATCATATTTTACAACTCTGAGTTGATTTAGAATTTTTTCGAGTCAAATCGAGTCAAATTTTTGAGTTTATGTTTAAATTTAATTATAAATATTTATAATATTATGATATTATTTTATTCCAATTTAAATGATCTTTTATAACCATATACAATACATGTGTATTTCTTCATTTTTCTTTTCATATGTGATATACATTTATGATACAAAGTTGAGAGACTCAATTCAAACTTAGAAATCAATTCACTAATTACTAAAATTTTTGAGTTATTCGAGTTGTATTTTACAACTCGGTTTGAACTTGAATTTTTTTCGAGTCGAGTTTATGAAAGAATATGTAAATAATAGAGACCAAATGTGTGATTATCAAAATATTTAACTGATGTTAACTCGGGTTGACCACATTTTAATCAAACAAAAACGAAAGTGCCCATATCTTATGTTTTTTAAAATCAGTGATCAAAAGTGGACAAAAAATAAACGTAAGTGAATTTTCATGTAGTTAACCCAATTAAAAAATTATATAATTTTCAAATATAGAAAATTTTAATGTAAGAACAATACGTTATATAAGTTGTTTTAGATGAATAGAATCGACCGTTGATTATTATTCATAAACAAACAAAGAATTGAGTCCTACTTTAGTTCAAAGTTCAACAAGTGTTGATCACATCTTATAAAATGAATTTGCCGTGTTGAGGTTTCATGGCACTAACCGGGCATAAGCTACAATAAAGCCCAAATTAATTTGATTGATAAAGTATAATCTACCATTATATAATAGGGTAGGCTTTCAAACGAGAAAGAATAGTGTTTAATTATTATTAAAGAATGTCACCATCCTGTACCAACCAATTATAGGTGAGGGAAATAAATAGTGAGAGCACGTATATAATGATATGATTAGGGAAAGGGAAGCTATGGATAGCGTGGGTGACAATATTGTCTTTCGGCGCTCTGTATCCTTGCTCCTTTTCTTGAGAAGGGGGATGAGATGTGTATTACTCATGGGTCGTATCGAGCCTCTCTTAGAGCGTTGCTGTCCTATTTTTCGATAATATCTGCTATCTTTGTTGTTGATTCTCCGGTGATGCGATTCGTTTATCATAGGTATTGTGAAGTCGTCTCCTAGCTAGGAGCTCTCCCGATTAAAATCAGCATGTCCTCAGAACTGTGATGACGATCAAAAGGCTTGTGACTACTTTATGGTGTCTCTGGGTTCTTCGAAACCCCAATAAAAGTAAGATGGGAACCGACGGTCCATGAAACAAATGTGAGCATTTCTGCCTAATGATCCAAAAGAAACCCGACTCAAACTCAACCCAATATTCCTTCTTTAATTCTGATTATTTGGGTACTTTCATTTAATTTATCAATATAAAGGAAAATTCCAATCAAGTATATGGTACATTAATAATCATACTGATTTTAATTTACCAGTTCTCGAATTTGATCTCAAAACATTTTTTTTTCTTGTTTAAAAAAATCAAAGTGGAAGAAAATGATCCAAATGGAGTTGACTATCATCAATTACCCAGGCTGAGCTAAAAATACAGTAGGTAAAGTCCAGGCGAAGTTGATGAGCCTTAAATCGTGGACATGGTTTCAATTTATTCCGCAGTAAAGGAACCCTGTTCGGGGACCACTGTCAATCGTGCCAGGCCCAGCCATATAAATGGATGCTTTGTCTCAAGAAGCCGCGCAGTGAAAATCATTGCCTAAATGAGAAACCATCAGTTGGCCGAAAAGAAAGGAACAGATGGCTATGTGATATACAAATTCGTTGGGCCTGGTTTCTGCCATTCGACAATCGACAAATATGTTACATCCGTTGTCTGTTGAAACCATGGGCTTATGCAGGCTCGAGGAATCAAAATTAAGCCCTACTTAATTTACTTTTCAAACAAATCCCGACAATTTTCTGATGTTTTTTCTTCTTCAATCGAGTGCAGTATTCTTACGAAGTTAAACTAACAATTGACTTGCTTTTCCTATAAAAAAACCATTGGCTTACTGTGCATAGTATTCATTTATGGTCTTTCAATAAGCTCATAAATCATAAACCACGAAAGATCATGCGTCACTCAATTATTCAAAATAAGTCGACCCAACTGCTACTCCTAGTGTTCTAAGCAATCCAATATAATCTGAATCATCCACGTTTAGTTGTGCTAAACTTGAATGGGGTACAACCCCATAAGGATTTGGTGTTGATTTGATGATAGTTTCTTGTACTCAACTTGTTATATATTTTATAGGGAATAGATCAATTTGTTGAAAGGCTAAATAAAGTTATTATACCTTAAGAATATTACAATCAAATGATCCAAAAAAGAGCAAAGTTCAAAGTCTTTTATGAATTGTAGCTTTACAAAAGTAGGGCCGTCTAGTTAGTGTGATATGATTGTAGGAATTAGGGTTCTTCATGTCTAACCAACAAATGTTGTTTAGACAATTCATAATATGGCCATGTGCTGACTTACATAATTAGGGCCATTCTTTTTGTATGACAAGTGATGAAAGATATAAGAGCAACAGAGAAGCAAATTAATTTTACAATGACTCGTGGGAAATAAATAATATACTTAACATTTTCGTGAGAAACCGGTAGGACTGGAAATTGATTTTCGGTGGTGATTTTTATATATGGAATTTCATTTAAATCACATAGAATAAATTTAATAATTTATTATTTTTTGAGTTTTTCTTTTGACATGAAATTTTAGATAGGATGGAATAATCTTTATTTTTACCCTTATCATTAACAAAAAAAAAATCATGCTATTACTTATGAGGGTAAATTACATTAGTAGACATTGATTTTAAGATGTTTTCATTTTGATCATTAAATTTTTAATTTACTTTTATTGTGATAATTATCGTTAAAAAATATTGATGTGACATTTTAAATCATTCTTTCCAAAAAAAATTCCTAAGATTTCAAATTTGTTATCGCTATCAAAGTCAAAATTTTGATAAACGAAACAGTCGTTTATCAATCCCAATAGTAAAGTCTAAGGATGATTCGTTTGGTTAGAAGCACTGGTAGATACAGAAATTTAATAATGAGGTCTATCTTTTTAAAATGATGGGTATGCAATTTTTTTTCTTTTTTTTTTATAACACATTAAACTAAATTTAATAATTTTATCAAAATAATGAGACTAAGTGCATCCGCCCCTAGTAAGAAGATTAACACAATTTGATTTCAAGCTATGGGAAGAAGCTATGTTGCGTCCCGGGGGGCCATTGCCCCCTACCTTTTTAATAATTTAAAAATATACAGGGGTAAATACTAAATTAAACCTTCTAATTTTAGTTTATTCTGGTTTTGTTCCTATTTTTGTGGTTAATTATACTTTGCTCCCTTATTCTTTATGATTAATTATATTTTGTCCCCTTAAGTTGATATATTGGTCGTCTTTGCTTAAACTGATCCGAAAGTTGATAGTGACAAAAAAAGTTTTTAGTTTCAATTAGGATTTACTTGGAATTTGAGGGGATTGAAAGGTTTTTCAACAATGTTGAACCAAAAGAAGAAAGAGAAGAAGAGTAGTAGTTTGGTGATTTTTTCGACGGGAGAAACAATTAAACAATGGTATAGACAATGCTCCCATAAAAAATAAAAACTAAAATTTTTTGATCGGTTATTGCTAACTATTAAATCAATTTGAAATCGAACTATGTTAGTCTTTTGGTCAAACTCAACTTTTACGATGGCTGCCAATTTGGTAAATTAGGATTTTTTTAGAGAAGACTCCACGTCAGCATTTTCTAACAACTAATAATAATGACCATAATGAAAGCGGAATATAAATTTAGTGATTCTAATATAAATTGAAACAGCTTGATGATTAATTTGAAAACATCTTAAAAATTCAATGACCACCAATATTTTTATCCTACTTATTATACGATGATCTTACATTATATTCTTCAAATGCAACAAGTTCTTTTTTATTGTAGAAAGAGGTATTACATTTTCAAGTTAAATATATTTGAATTTACATAAAATGATAATATGAATACACTTTATTACTTATCCAATTAATGGGTCTCAAATCCAATGAGACTCTATAATAAATGTAAGGGAAAAAAACTAATAAAATCATATAAAAGATGTAAGAGAGTAAGAGTAGGTGGTGGGCTTTGCATTCATTGAAGTAAATATTGCTTTACAATTCGAAGCCTAGTAATTGATGCTGGAAGTGTGGAGCATTTGATTTCATTCTGTCAATTGCATGGAATCAACTTCTATCATCTTTTGCTTACATATTACTTCAGTTCTGGAAAAGTTAATAATTCATACAATTTTCTTTTTAAAAAGGTATTAATTTAGACAGTTTTATTTCGAGAAATTAATAGCAATTCGAAATTCAAAATCGATAGCTGGTTAAAGCTATAAGCTAAGAAAACAATATGGCAATTGACAACAACGTTCATATAGATGAGGATCACTGGCTTTTGTGTTATTTGAATTATTATTGTTTTAATAGTTTCGAAACTTCAATTCTTTGTCCGATGACGTGATTTTTAACAAGAAGCAAAACCCATAATTTTGTCTTGTTTTTTTTTTCTTGCTCATAGTGAGGGAATTTTGGAAATCTGATCGTACAAGCGGAGCTGAGAAAGAAAACTGACACGATAAGTAAGCTTGATAAACGTATATCAATGGTATTATTTTATGGTATAATTATAAAATAAGTGTCTAAATCATATCATTTTTTTCAAATGGCGACCAATCGATATTTTGTACCCTGCGATGACTGCTGCCCTTTACTGTCGACGAAACTCCATCCGACCTCATCTCCCCCAACGATCAATAACTCTATGAAATCGCGACCAATCGACGTTTTGTACCATGCAAACCCTAGGTTGAAAATCATGACCCCACGTGATCTCGACGATTAATCGACAACAACTATGACAACACATGACTAGAAGATGACAGAGACTACGTCGACTGAGGTGGTCGTGTCCAATAAAAGTGACGACGGCGGGTTAGATTTAGGGATTTAAGTTTTTTTTAGGGATTTGGAGTTTTTGTAATTTAAGTTAATTAAGGGTTTTTTTATAAATATAATAATATTTTTTTAAAAAAATTAAAATTACCAGAATACAACACATGCCAGTTAATGAAAAAAATTAACAGATAATTATGACTCAAGCATCTAGAGTGATAATGTTTATAATGTTAATCACTTAGATATTTGAAAAAATTTAAACACTAATTTAAAAAAATATAGTTTAAAATTTTATTTTATAATTAAACTTTATTTTAAAGAAGTTGCCCACATGATTGTGTTGTGTGAACTAAGCATCTACTGTCTGCCTGCCCCACTCTCAACATAAATAAAATAACTTTCCTCTGTGATCCCTTTTTGCTTTTTCTACTTTTTAAAACATAAAGACAGTTAAAAGAAGAGCAACCAGAGCCTAGAAACTAATAGCCTACAACTCTACCACATCCAAATTTTACAAATTCAAAGGCTGAGACTTTGCTATATATCATATCCCTTTCTTCATCATTTTTGAAGAAATTTCTTCCGTTAATAGGAACAGTAAAAAGCATTATTATTGTTTGAAAAGAAACCAAGCGATGAAGAAGCTTCTGACTCTGCTCATTTTCCTTGTTTCTTCTCATGAAACCATTATTGTTTCAGCATCGGCCGTGCAAGGCGGCCCTCTTGCTCACTCTTTATCCCCTCTTTCGTCACCCGTTTCCACTCCCATCTCTGCTTCAATGTCTGCATTCTCTCCAGGTAGAAGAACTACTTCAAAATTTAGTAATGAAACTGCCCATTGCCTCTTTTTTTTTTTTTTTTGACTCTGTTAGCTAGTGGACATAAAACACTTGTTCCCCCCCCCCCGACTGTCTAGGTTGTTTCTGGTTAGACTTTAAAGACAATCTTATCCGAGTTCAAATTTTCATTCGGTGCATTTAATATCTTCAATGTGGACAGTTTTTGATTCTAAAATCTCTTCAGATTTCTAAAACCGGAGAGCATTTTGCTTGGAGAAGGAAGTTTTCGTTTTTAAGTTTATGCTAAAAAAGTTATGCTTTTGACTCTATGAAGTGGTTTAATGAGATAGCAGGATTTCAACTGGGAAGCGAGGAACACAAAAAGAAGGATCCACCCAAGAAAATGTCAATAGCTCTCATTCTTGCTTTCTCTTCCTTGGCTGCAATTATCTCTTCGATGTTTTGTTTATGGGTTTATTACATTAAGAATTCACGCATATCCACCAGAAATGATGACAAAAGTTCAGGTACATTGTTTGCACTCCATACTATTTCAGTTTCTCTTCTTAGTTCTGGGACTTTGAAAGTTTGGGTTTAGAACTTATGCTTCTTTTTCCTATGTTTCCCCCTCTTTCCATGGTTTTGGATTTGAAGATGCTGAAAAAGGGGCTGGTTTGACACCATTTTTTGGTAAATTCAAGCCTACAAGGACAGTTTCTAAGGAGAGTAATGCTTCATTCATGGATTATAAGATGCTTGAAAAATCTACAGACAAGTTTCATCAAGGTAATATTCTAGGTCAGGGTGGATTTGGGTGTGTTTACAAGGCTCAATTCGATGATGGTTCTTTTGCTGCTGTGAAGAAGTTGGACTGTAAAAATCAGGATGCAGAAAAAGAATTTCAGGTATTATTAAAAAAAGAAATTTATCAGTCCCTTTTATGTGTTTTCAAGGATTTCATATCTTTTCGTATGTTGAGTTATATTGTATGGAATTGCAGAATGAGGTGGATTTGCTATGTAAATTTAAGCATCCCAACATAATATCATTGTTGGGTTTCAGCAGTGAAAATGAATCAAGGTTTATTGTATATGAATTAATGCAGAATGGTTCCTTGGAAACTCAGATACATGGCAAGCACTCTCTCACCCTCTTCGACTCTCATGAACAACTAAAGAACTCACCAATATAAACAAAATGTGTT
This sequence comes from Hibiscus syriacus, assembly GCF_006381635.1. Lineage (NCBI taxonomy): Eukaryota > Viridiplantae > Streptophyta > Magnoliopsida > Malvales > Malvaceae > Hibiscus > Hibiscus syriacus. Next base: position 1,931,417 of record NW_024061944.1, on the reverse strand, counting down.
AATTATTGTTTCTGGAAAATTTTAAATTACATCTCAGGACCTTCTGAGGGGTCGTCATTAACATGGGATAGAAGGATGAAAATTGCTTTGGATACAGCTAGGTAAGTCTTTGTTTTCATTTTTACTTTTTTCTCTTAGTTAATGAATATGATCTAATAAATTAACAATTCTTGACCAGAGGATTGGAGTATCTGCATGAACATTGCAACCCACCAGTCATCCATAGAGATCTGAAATCATCAAATATTCTTTTGGATTCAAACTTCAACGCAAAGGTAAAGATTATGCTGTTGGACATTCATTATTCATGTCTTGTATTGTCCATCGAAGCTCACTTTCTTTTAATTTCGCCGATGCAGCTCTCAGATTTCGGTCTTGCGGTAACTGACGCAGCCCATAAAAAAAATAATTTGAAGCTTTCTGGTACTTTAGGTTATGTTGCCCCAGAATACCTTTTAGATGGTATGTAAGCTTCTGCAAATTATCTGAAAGTGAAGTTTATAGATAAGGAACCTAAATGAGTTGTCTGTTTTCCTTTTATAGGTAAACTAACAGATAAGAGCGATGTGTATGCATTTGGTGTTGTGCTGCTGGAACTTCTATTGGGAAGAAAGCCTGTGGAGAAACTGGCACCAGCTCAGTGCCAATCTATTGTCACATGGGTATGCATTCCTTGCTCTTACGACGATTCACTTAAAAAAATGAAGGGTTGTTTGGAAATCTGAAGCCATATCTATTATTGAATGCAGGCCATGCCTCAGCTTACCGACAGATCTAAACTCCCAGACATCGTGGATCCTGTAATACGAAATACGATGGATTTAAAACACTTGTATCAGGTTGGTAAGCTACTGTCTTTGTTTACCTGCTATGTCACACAAGTCTCACTGGTTATGGTTAGGTAGGTTAGGTAGGAATGAGTGAGCTTCGAACCCGTTCATTCATTTTGCAGACTGATTGGTTTTGCTGAATTTGACTCTATTCCCTTAGTTACTACATTGGTAATTAAAATGTGGAATTGTACTATACAGGTTGCTGCTGTTGCCGTTCTGTGTGTGCAGCCCGAACCGGGCTATCGGCCTTTGATAACTGATGTTCTGCACTCGCTCATCCCTCTTGTTGCTATGGAACTTGGAGGGACTCTAAGAGTTACACAAGCTGCTGCCCCTTAACACCAAAAACTACCCCATGTGTGTTTGACTATGTCTCCAATTCCAAATCATAAGTGGAACATCAGTTCCATGGCCCATTGTAAGCAAAACATTTGATGATAATGTATACCTTTGGGGTGAAGAGTGAACATTAGCCGGTTGAGCTGGAGTTGGAAGATTTTCTGATTGTTAATATATTTTGTAAATTGCACTAAATTTGAAAATGCTTTATACAGCAATTTTAGATTTATTTGTCCATACAATTATAATTTGGTTAAATTTTAAATTCCCAAATTAAACGAGAAGTTACATTTACCTTCGTACTTTTTCCAACTAATCATTATAAAATGATAAAAAAGATTCGCATTATTATCAAATCTTTAATTAAGATCCAATAATAGGTTCCAATGGCCACGTAGCTGAAATGATTAAAAAGATATAGTAAATATACAAAGAGCATAGCAGATACGATGATGATATAAGCGATAATTATAGTGCATTAGGTACACCTGCATGGGACTTGGAAGGCGGTGAGAGGCAAACGAATTGTTCTTTTGTAGAAATTAATGGGTACTTTTATGGCTCACACAACCTCAACCCACAAGTTGACGAAACGAAGAGTAAACGTGTGCATCGGTTGCTAAACAAAATCGAGTGGTCATCCATGCAAAGCGTTTTAAATAAGGAAAAGAGGATGAATATGATTTAGCATGGCCATATGGTTCCTTCATTTAATGTCACAATGAGTGGGAAGCAATAAATACAATACCAATTTTATTAGAGGGACCATACATTTGATTTGTTTATTTTTATAATAGAGATCCCATCCATTAACTTCCGATGCCAGAAGCTTTTGGAGTGGTCGAGTGAATCCAAACCTTAGACACAATTATAACATTATGAAAGTAACATAAAGTTGCATAAATACATGAACTACGATAACTAAATTTCAACATTTCTCTACTAGCACAGGAACTCTTCATTGTTTGAGACAAAGTTATAATAATCAATAATGCTCTCCAGATTTGCTGTGTTCATTGAAAAACTTCAAAATTTCTACATTCAGCAAAACAAACTAGAGATTGCAAAATGCCTCTATCAAAACTCGAAATAAATGAGTGTTTAAGGCCCTGGTCAGCACAAACATTATTACAAAATCTTTTTCATAAAATCACTTCACTTACTCATGGTTTTGGCTCAAATCACTTGAAAAGTTTTCCTTAATTTTAACTGATATTGTGGTAAGAATCAATGGCGGCATCTGCAAGGTATTCACACTTGGCCAACGATAATCCTGCAAGGGATATCCTTCCATCCTTGGTCATATATACGTGCCACTTGTTGGTCATGTTATCACACTATTAAGAAAAGAAAAGAAGAAAACCATTACAATAAGAATATTGTCATATGATGCCTTGGAAAATTCGAAACAGAACTATAAACATAATCCAATGTTGAGTCATCTAAATTTGAATCCATTTATCATGCTAACTCAAAGGTGATAATACCGTCCTAAAAATACTGATTTCGTTTTAAACCAATTATGTTCTAATCCTTCAAAGGCCAAAAAAAACATTAATCCAACATGAGGTTATTGGTCAAATATGTGGTTATATAGCTATATTTCACTGTCATATAGGGTGCCATAAATGAATACCCCAGAAATTTCCAAAATACAAAGAAAAGGTGGGAGCAGGTTATTACCTGAGTTGTGTTTAAGCCAGTGAACGAAAACATGCCAATCTGCTTAAGAACGAATGACCAATCCTTCCCACTTTTATCTTTGGAAGAAAGATTGTCAAATAGTTTCTGCCTCACATGCATAATTCTCCCTGCCCTCATTTCCGTCTCTGCATTCCACTCCTTGAAGAAAGCTCCATCCCCAACAATACTGGCAACAATCCTAGCCCCATGAACAGGAGGCTTTGAGTACATTGGTCGAGCAATTCTTTTCAGTTGGCTCTTAACCCTGAAATAGAAATAGACAGAATATAACTCAGTCCCTAAACAATATATCAATTACCATTCAAAGAGACTAGAAACCAGAAGCGAACTATGTGTAACATGTCCAACTCATTTGAACTAATATTCACGGGAGCACCTGGTGGAGGGACTAGGATGTGAAAAGACATAAAATAGTTCTACTGTTATAACTTTGCCAACAGATTCGCAAGTGCCAATGTAAAAATAACCATCAATTAGTTTCTATAATACAAATTCTCTATGCATCAGAAAACAAAGGGCATTAAATATGCTGACATATTTAAACTTGAGCATCATCTTCTCACTCTCAAAATGAAGGGAAATTATATTTCACCACATGTAACACAGCATAATTACTGAAAAATAAAAGAAATCTAGCTACATGGCTTATTGTGCATTTGCAATCATTTCTGGTTAGCTTAATTGAAGAAAAGGCTCACTTCATAACATTCTACAGTATCAAGCAAAACTGCACCTTGCAGCAGCATCTGATGACGAGCAAACAACATTAATTGCTCCAATCCTTTCTGCATAAAGGCCAAGATTTTTACTGTATGACTGAGCAGCAATGACCTCCATACCACGAGCCACAAACATCCTCACAGATGCTGCGTCAGCATCAAGGCTTCCACTTGCAAATCCCTATCACCAAAAGTAATTCAACAAGTTCTCATTAAAATATCATATTTTCCATCTTAATATGATATTACCGTCAGCATTCAGGCAATCATTACCTGGTATGCAATATCAAAAAATGGAATTTGGTTCTTTTATTTATTTATTAGAACTGATTTGGCATGAAATGCTTTACATCTGAATTGATGATTTTCAGGTGATACTTGATACGAATGACTTTGATATAAGACGGATTTATATTATTATATATTATTTTATGATATTGACGCCAGACAGAATAGTGATTATCCTGTAGGCTAGCTCCGACAGACGATTCACAAGAGAAAATTCGCCCAAAAACCAGAGAAAAAAAAAGTCTCTAGGGTTTAATAAAATATTATAAAATCAATAACTCCCAAAAGCAGTCCACAAGCCGGACTGTTATAGCTAAAAAAATCGTCTTTATTCGAATTTTGCCAAAAATAGCAAAAATCGTATTTATTCGAATTTTGCCAAAAATAGCAAAATCCCGAAAATCACTCTAAATTGAAATTCGAAATAAAATAAGCAATCTCCCAAAAATCCGGTCTAAATCGGATTTAAATTGACTTCCTAATTAACAATCGAAATATTACCATAAATAGTAAAAAATAACTAAATCTAGTGATTCGGAGGGGAAAACGGCAGAATTTGAGGTTGAAAAAAAGGCCACATGGAGCGTAGCTCAATGTGGAGAGCGTGCGCGTCGAAAAGAGCTTTCCGGATTGGGGTCTTATGCGCGATTCTGACACCTGTAGCCAAAGTTATGGCCAAAAGACTGAAACATACTCAAAACGACCCCAATAAGGAACATGTCACAATCAATTCCCGCCTTTGCGCTGATCTGCCAACTCATGGTATCTCAGCGCCATCAACGTGCAATCTGACAGCTCAGCATCATCTGTCTCAGATCCCCCTGCATCAGATATCTTCGTTCTAACATTATATGATATGTTTTGTATTATTACTATGTATTATCTTGTATTTTTATATTAATGCCTCACTAAATGTATATTTAGCGTGTAATCGATTTACACGTAGGTTGATCGTAGTTATCGAAAGTAAGGAGGAGTTGCGCATAATTTCCTATTCGAGAGAAAACCACAGGCCACTACAGTAATTACATCTTCGTTGATGTATTTTGATTTCATAGTTGACATGTATATGTTTTTATAGTCGGTTTTATGATGTGTCAGCTCTGTTATAATTATAAAAATCACTAGTTTTTGTGTGATGTATGTAACTAGACTTAAATAGTTTGAAATTTTGTTATAAATATTTTTATATAGTTTTAAAGAAACGAAATTTTTCTAAAATTGGGTAAGGAATGTTTTTAAAAGTTTCGGGTGACATCTCCAACTCGTGTTCGGTAACGAATTAATAAAGGAGTGTTACACATATATTTATGAGCAACATCGATTAAATGGGGCATTGAAAAAAAAAAGACCGGCTCATATAAGATGGTGGGAAAAATATTTTCTGAGATAGGAGGATATTTATTATATTCTTTTATTGCTGGTTAGAAAATTCTAAAAATATGAAAAATAAATTAAAGATATCCATATGTCATTGATATAAGGAATAAATTCAATCGGCCAGATTTTGAATCTCGACTATTAAAATGATTTTAGGATAAACATAAATTTCAAGGAGGATAAGGGAAAAAAAGAATAGAAATATAAATGAAAATAAATAAATAAATAAAAGCATAACCATTTATCTAGAACACAAATCATAACTCTTACCAGCTACTCTTAGCCCACCTCAAACAAGATAAAACTTGAGTTTCTTAAACCAACAATCATCGTGAACTATCTATCACCCCTTACGTTGATCATCAATAAAAAATAGTAGGTTAAAATCTACAAAACGCAGTGCAAAGACTGGTCCCACACCGTGGACTTGATACTAAATTTAGGTATGAACTAATGGTAGGTCAAGATGCTCGAGTTAAATTAAAAAATAATTAAATTAGATTAGCGATGGAAAACGACGAGACGGGTGTGGATACTCCTTTCTATTTTTATACTTATGTAATATTTTTGTATCCATCAAGTATTCATCACTCACAACAGATAAATGTTTTAAATTCACAGCCACTCATACGAATATATTCATAAATCCATCCCTACACTCATTACCTAACCAGATATTCACCTCCATCTCGTACACGTTTTTACCTGTTTATACTCGCCAACATTAGCAAAACTAAAGGGGGCTAGTGGGGCCATGCCCCCAAAATTTTAAAAATATAATTTAATTCTTTATGTTTTAAAAAAAATTAATTTAGCTCCTCAAAATTTTTAGAAATTTTTAATATTCTTAATTAAATCCACTCCCATAAACTATAAAAATTCTCATTAAGCCTATCAAAATTTTAAAAATTTTGGGTAGACCCTACTTTTTTGAAAAATGTAAACTAAACTCTTCAAAATTTTTAAAAATTTTAATTTAAACCTCAAATTTTTTTTAAAGTTTTAAGTTGGTCACTCCAAACTCTATGACCAAGTTTTGCCATTGCCCACTGATTTGAGATAGGAAAAAGGACATACTTCAATTTTAAAAATATTTATACCATGAAAAGTCATTTCCTTTAAAATCTTAATATTTACAAAATAATCTTTGGAATTATAATTAAATTCATGATGGTTCAAATTTTATATAATGGATAGTTAGCGGGCTGATGGATATGGGGTCGACGAATGCAGGGCTGGTAAGATCTTAAACCCATCATCTACCCACGGTGAGTATGATTTTTTACATTTGCATCCGCCCACTACCCACTAAACTTATACTCAGCGCCACCCTAATTGGTGTGGATACGGTGTGGAATCTATGAGATTGTACCCGTCTGTCATCCCTAAATTAGACCCATCTATTTCTGATCTAAAATAATAAAATATAATCTTATGTTTTTATTTTTATAATTAAATTTAAATGAAATATATTAAGTTATTTACTATTTATTTGAACTTGAAAAAATTAACCCGTGAGTAAAACGTTTAAATTCAAGTCTGGGTCCAATCAGATCGGGCTGCTCGGTCCATGAGCAGGCTATGATGTTGGGTCTTCATTCACAGTTCTTGTCTTGCTTTATATCGAATATGTAATTGTTTTGGTTCCACGAATGGTTTTAATCCAATCAATGAACTGTTTTTTCTTAAAGAAAATAGTCAAGAATATAACATAAATTATTAATAATTATACTCGAAGAGTATGCATCATCTTTTGATAATAAAACAAACTCATGTTTGTTTTATGAAAAATACAATGAACATGGGATGAGCATAGATCACAAATAGTACTTTACTAATAAATTCTATCAAACAATGCATAAGGAAGATGCCAAAGTGGAAAACAAGACAACAAAAGAAGTTTCCAAATAAATAGATATGTAAAAGCAATATTCCTATAAGAGCCACATGAATCTATTCAATCTACCATCACTGCACATGAGCTTTACTCACAAACACCATGTGCTTCTGCCAACTTATTTTTGGTGAGTTTACTCTCCCCTTCATTTGTTGTTTTCTTCATTTCCCTACCTACCAGCTTCAATATTTGTTGTTGGTTCCGGCTTTAGATTGTGATTGACAATTGTAATTTATTAAATAAATCTATCTTTTATGATAATAATAATCATGTATATATGGTTGTGTCGTAACCATTCCTCGTGTGGGCCCAAAATCAGGTTCTGACATAATTTTGAAGGCGATGGAATTGTCACCGATCATTTTTCTAAATTAGGTTGTTCGGACACCTCAATTTATCATCTTACCTAATCTGCGTTTTACCAGAAATATGTCGGGTTTAGGAGTCGGTTACAGTTGAGGAAGGATTAACACCCTTGTACTGCCCTTTCGGTACCAATTTAATTTTCGATTGTCTTAATTGCAAAATTAAAGTTAAATTAAAATTTTAAAAGTTCGATCCGAATTACTTACCTTTGACCAATTAAAATTGTCCTAAAAAAACCAAATTAATGTTAAATAATAGAATAAAATAAAATAAAAATAAACGAAAAATATTAAATAAAAAATATTAAAGAAATTAATGATCAAATCGAAGTTAAATGGAAGTTGCAAGGAAAAAAATAAAAGTTAAGGTATCAATTTAAAGTAAACAAAGAAATAATAAAGCGGATTAAATTAAAATAAAATTAAAATTCATGGACCAAATTGAAAACAGTGACCAAAATGATTTACATATCAAAACAGCAGAGACGGCAGGCAAAATTTACAATTCTGCTAATTACAAAATGACCCTCGATATATATACGTGCAAACCCCCCCTTTCATCTCATTTTCTCATTTCCCTCAAAATCACTCCCCCTTCCATCTCATTTTCTTATTTCCCTCAAAATCACTCCCCCTTCTCAAAATTCTCTCAACACAAACGGACCGACCCATGGCCGGCCATACTTCGACGAACCTCCTCCGTCGCGACGGCCAAAATTTTCCAAAACACACCTAAAAGCTTCCCCTCTACTCCCCGATACTAAAACTGAACCTAAAACCCCTTAAAACACCCCCAAATGGCGTAGATATAGGATTAAATCCTCAATTTTTACATAGTGACTTTTCGTATTCTGGTGTCATTGGCTCCTCGCGATTGTGCTTCCCTTCGTGCAGTTGAGCCTCTTCTCTAATTGTGTTTTGACTTTGTGATGGATGTTCGAATAAGCTTTGTTTTTTTTGTTTGTGTGATGTTTGAGTTGTTTCCATTTTCCTTGTTGTTGTTGCTTGGTTGTTCCGATCGTTATCTTCTTTTGTGGGTGTTCTTTTCGTGTTATTGTTCTTCGTTGGTAGCTAATATTTTTTGCTCAGTTTTCTCATGCCTTTTGACAGATTAGTGGGGGTATTTATACCCCCACCGACTCTGATTGTTCCCGAACAAACCGGGATGGTGCAGTCTCGATCCCCAATTTTTTGGATTACTTTTTTGTTTCTGGCTTTTTGGTGTTATGGTAGTGGCCAAAGATCTTGGCCGGTTGTTGCATGGACCTTTGATCTTGGTTGTTGGATTGGGTGCTAATCCAACGGCCTAGGCTTGACCGCGGCTAGATGACACCCTAGCTTCCTGGTCGTTGATCTTCTCCCTGATCCAACGATCTTCATTTTTGCGTCACCTTCCCATGATGCAGAAACCCTAATTGATTGGACATGGGCTGGGTCAGGCTTACCCAGTTGGACTCCTTGCTGGACCTCTGCTGGACTGTTAGATTTATTAGACCCCAGTTGGACTCCTTGTTGGATTGTTGGACTTATTGGTAAAAAAAAGAAAAATAATATTAATAACAATATAATAAATAAGATATATATAAATAGTGTAACACCCATATTTCGTATACCTTTTCGTACATGAAATACCAATCTCACATCACTTTTAAAATATTTCCTCTTTAGTAAAACCCTTTAAAAATTTGTTTCAAAAATTATTAATTAAAACATTTAAGTACAATTATAAAAAGTCATTGAACTATACTACCAAAATTCCAAGTTACATACATTCTAGAGCATTTTTCTTTTAATTCGATTACATGCTAGTAATTTATTTTTTTCCAAAAATAAACATGATTGTCTTACCGTTACTGATGAGTCAATCTTAATTGATGATATCCGCTGCTGCTGTTGCACTCCTTATTTAATTTTCTTTTCTTTTACCTAAACGTGGAAGCAACACACGTTAAATATTTACTTAGTGAGGCAAATATTTTAAGAAATCTTTATGAATACATAAGCAAGTCATATTTTTTGGTTCAAACTAAATCGTATATTCTTTAAGGATCCTATAATCCTCCTCAGTTAAACTGTTTTCCATTCACAATTGCCTTAATGATTTTTAGTACACCTAGCATACCTATTTTCTTTATATTTTTCTTTTTCCATTTATCTCTTTCGTTATTATTCTTTATTTTCATTGAAAACACCCATTCATGCTTATAATGCATCATTATGCATTTTTCATTTATGGAAACCGATCATGCCTTTTTATATACTATTATACATTTTATTTATAACATCATTTCATGCATTTTATACACCGTTATACATTTCATTTATGACATCTTTTCATGCCTTTTATACACCATTATACATTATTATACATCTAGTCTTTTACTCAAAACATTTAACCTTTCATCTAACTAACATGATTGACACATTTATGTCAAATGCAAAGCTAGGCTATTATTCTTTTACTCAACGGTACTTAACCGCTCATCTAATTGGCATAATTGACACCTTTTTGTCAAATACACAGTTAGACCTCAAAGACACTTAGCCTTTCATATAACTGGCATAATTGACACATTTCTGTCAAATGCACAGTTAGGCCTCAAAGGCACTTAGCCTTTCATCTAACTGGGATAATTGACACCTTTCTGTCAAATGCATAGTTAGGCCTCAAAGGCACTTAGCTTTTCATCTAACTGACATGATTGACACCTTTCTATCAAATGTACAACTAGGCCTCAAAGGCACTTAGCCTTTCATCTAATTAACATGATTGACACCTTTCTGTCAAATGCACAGCTAGACTATTATTCTTTTACTAAATGGTACTTAACCGTTCATCTAACTGTCATAATTGACACATTTATGTCAAATGCACAGTTAGGCCTCAAAGGCACTTAGCCTTTCATCTAACTGGCATAATTGACACCTTTTTGTCAAATACACAGTTAGGCCTTTAATCTTTTATTTGGAATAATTTTAACTCTAATACTTACTTTTAATATCAATTAACTCTCTTTTAATTTATTATAACCCTTATGCAGTTACACCCTTATTGCTCACATGGTAATTTACCAACTTCTTATTCTTGTTCATTTATTAAGATGCACACGTAGTGCCTATACGGTAGTTCATCAAGAGATTCTTTCAATTCAATAAACACTCTATGGTTTACATCGATAGTGCTAATACCATCATTTATCAACCATCACTAAAATTTGTATAGTTTGCATAGTTTCATAAACTTAGTATGAATTTCTTACATTTATACACAAAGCCCATACGAAATTCATAAACTTAGTATGAATTCTTAACATTTTAGCCACATAAGTGCCCATACGAAATTCATAAACTTAGTATGAATTTCTTAACTTTGCACGCTTAGTGTCATTTGGTAATCACCATTCTTACATTAATAAATAATATAACTATGACTACCGTAACATATATGTACATAATTAAATGTTCTCACCTGACTTTCCTCGCTAAGTATCCAAACGTAAGGCTGACTACTCCGATACTTTGCCTTTACCCTTAATTTTGCTTGTCTCGGGAGTTTGGTTCCGATCTACTCAAGCATCCATTAAAACATGTATCATACTCAATGTTAGTATATTTCCGAATCATTATACTTAAATCATACTCAAAAGAACATATCATTAACTTTCTGTACCAATATAAGCCTATTTTTAATATTTCTAGCTCCATAGTAACGATACTACTACCATGGTACCGATATTTCTATGCTATGGTATCGATACCCCTTTTTGTATCGATACAAATTTTAGGTTCGATGTTGCCTGGTATCGATACCTTTACCATGGTATCGATACTACTATGCTATGGTACCAATACCACTTCAGGTATCGATACCAATTTTAGATTTGATGATTCCTGGTATCGATAGTCTTACCATGGTACCGATACTACCTCTTCGGTATCGATACTGATTAAATCAGTATCGATACTACTCAACGAATTCTTCCCATTTTAGCCTATAGTATCGGTAATGTTCTATCAGTACCGATACCCTTGCCTAGATTTTCCAGTTTTTACCCCAATTATTACACAATTTAAGTCAAATTTCATTAGGATTACCTCCCATAATGCTACTAAACCCTTCATTACTTATATATATTGACTTTTACTCATTTAGATACTTGAAACATCTAGTATCCTTCAAGAGCATTTGATTCTAAGAATTATACCGAAATTTCTAACTTGTTTTTACACTCATCCAATGCTTCTAATCTTTCATTTACCTCTACGACAAGTCAATTCTACCAATAAACCACAATAAACACTCATTTATTAACGTATCATTTAAAAACCCATTTTCTTAAATATCTAATATTTCCCTTATCTCCTAGTTTTAATCCCATCTAATCCTTCCTTAAGCTTCTATCATGCTTAAGGCTTCAATAACTAACCAAAAATAAAAGGATAAACTATCAATTTGAAATCTCACCTTTGCTATGGGGAGAGCTTGTCCACGGGAAAGAAAAGAAAAGATAAATATCAATTTTTCCTCTTTTCCCCCCATTTTAAATCCCTAATAAGGATATATTTTAATTTCCCTCCTAAAATACCAAAGTACCCTCTTTATTTATCATTCTATACAATTTAGGTCAAAACACTATTCCCAATCAGTTTCTCATCTTTTAGCATCTATTCAATTAAATCCTCAAAAATTGAAATCTTTTCAAAAAAGTCCCTTATACAATATTTGGGGCATTACAATTCTACCCCTTAAGAAAATTCATCCTCGAATTTAAAAAAAACTTTGTGCATTTACTACACTACTATAACTAGAGGAATCGTTTTGGTTATGCGATTTCTGGATTTTTTTCTAATCCAGATCTGTATTGGTTCTTTTTCAGTTAACTAATAAAATCTATTAAGGTTCAATAATTCTCAAACCCAGTTCCAACCTTAATACTTACTTCCAAAGTGATACCTTCAGAAAACTTTACCACTTTCTTTTTACGCAATCATTTTTCTCTTCAGATCAACATAAGACTTTTGTAATTAGCACAACTATAGTACCGCTCACTATACAAATTATAATGTCAAATCTTTTAAGGGATTTGACTATGGTCAACTGTAATGCATTCATATATAATTCCTATTGTGAGTCTTTAACTTTATTGAGGCATATGCCATAACTTTACCTTTGTGCATAAACACACTTTTTAACCCATTGATAGATGCATTAGTAAAAACTACATAATATTTACCAACTCCAGTTGTATAAACACTGATATCTTTCTCAATCATTATCGATATTGCCTTGAGCGATGATTTTACTTTCTCACTAAAATCTATAATTTCCATACCCTCTGCATCTTTTTGAAATAATCGTCTCTAGAGACAGACAACTTATATTCATTATGATTTTAACTCATCAATTGATAATTTCATCAAGTTCACCGGGAACATAGCCCCTGGAATCTATATCAATTGTGTACTACCTGTCCAACTCATCTTTGTACCATGACCACTAGGGTTTACTGCTATCATCTCACTCGAGATTAATTTAAATATAATACTTTTATTCTAAAATCTTTCATTTACTTCTCGAGAAAATCTGTAACTTTCCAGATCTATAACCAAATTTACTCTTAAAAAAACTCATAATCACTTGATCCACTAATAATTCATCTTTTTATAGGCTTTTAGCAGTCAATATATTTACAGCTTACTCCTTTCCTCTTACTCAAATTAACAACACTTTGAACAATTTAATGTTTCACTTAAATATTTCTCAATTAATTAAGCTTACCTGAAGAAATTTCGGAATCATCAATATATTCAGAATCTCCTCTGGATCCTTATCTGATCCACCTTCTCTTATAAACCATTCAAACTTTTTAATAGATTCCCAAATACAGGATCATCGTTAAACACTGGGGTATTTCTTCCACAGAATGGAGGAAAATCCCTAGCAACTTCTTCTCTTTTTCGGCATGATACTAAAATCATGTCGAATTCTATGGGGCTGATTTTTATCTCAACATTCTTTTCAATATCATTTACTTTCTTACTTTTGTCCTTAGTTTCTGACATCTATTAGAACATTCATAAGAATAACAATAAAGCTAATAAGGAGTGATATCAATCGCCCTCTACTTGACACCATATCAGTAACTTTGAAAATTTGAATGGCATGTAATCCTTTTTACATTAAAAAATATTCGATTTCGGCCGAGAATCGGCTAAACCTGTAGCTTTGATATCAATAAATGTAACACCCATATCTCGTATACCTTTCCGTACACGAAATACCGATGTCACATCATTTTTAAAATATTTCCTCTTTAGTAAAAACCCTTAAAATTTTGTTTCAAAAATTGTTAATTAAAATATTTAAGTACAATTATAAAACAATCATTGAACTATACTACCAAAATTCCAAGTTACATACATTCCAGAGCATTTTTCTTTTAATTCGATTACAGGCCACTAATTTATTTTTTTCCAAAAATAAACATGATTGTCCTACAGTTACTGTTGAGTCAATATTAATTGACGATATCCGCTGCTAGTGTTGTACTCCTTATTTGATTTGCTTTTCTTTTACCTACGCGTGGAAGCAACACACGTTAAGTATTTACTTAGTGAGGCAAAATATTTTAAGAAATCTTTATGAATACATAAATATGTCATATTTATTTGGCTCATACTAAATCGTATATTCTTTAAGGATCGTATAATCCTCCTCAGTTAAACCATTTTCCATTCACAATTGCCTTAATGATTTTTAGTACGCCTAGCATACCTATTTTCTTTATATTTTTCTTTTTCTATCTCTCTTTATTCATTATTCTTTATTTTCATTTAAATCATTCATTCATGCTTATAATGCATCATTATGCAATTTCATTTATGGCAACCGTTCATGCCTTTTTATATACTATTATACATTTTATTTATGGCATCATTTTATGTCTTTTATATGCCATTATAAATTTCATTTATGACATCTTTTCATGCCTTTTATACACCATTATACATTGTTATACATCTAGTCTTTTACTCAAAGCATTTAACATTTCATCTAACTGGCATGATTGATACATTTCTGTCAAATGCACAGCTAGGCTATTATTCTTTTACTCAACGGTACTTAACCGCTCATCTAACTGGCATAATTGACACCTTTCTGTCAAATACACAGTTAGGCCTCAAAGGCACTTAGCCTTTCATCTAACTGGCATAGTTGACACCTTTCTGTCAAATGCATAGTTAGGCCTCAAAAGGCACTTAGCCTTTCATCTAACTGCATAATTGACACCTTTCTGTCAAATAGACAGTTAGGCCTCAAAGGCACTTAGCCTTTCATCTAACTGTCATGATTAATACATTTATGTCAAATGCACATCTAGGCTATTATTCTTTTACTCAACGGTACTTAACCGTTCATTTAACTGGCATAATTGACACATTTCTGTCAAATGCACAGTTATGCCTCAAAGGCACTTAGCCTTTCATCTAATTGGCATAATTGACACTTTTCTGTCAAATGAACAGTCAGGCCTTTAATATTTTATTTGGAATAGTTTTAACTCTAATACTTACTTTTAATATCAATTAACTCTCTTTTAATTTATTATAATCCTTATACAGTTATACCCTTAGTGCTCACATGGTAATTTACCAACTTCTTATTCTTGTTCATTTATTAAGATGCACATGTAGTGCCTATACGGTAGTTCATCAAGAGATTCTTTCAATTCAATAAACACTTTATAGTTTACATCGATAGTGCTAATACCGTCATTTATCAAACCATCACTAAAATTTGTATAGTTTGAATACCCATTACCAATATAAAAAGCCATTTCCTTATTATGAATTTCTTAACATTTTATACACATATATTTCCTATACGGAAATTCATAAACTTAGTATGAATTTCTTATCATTTAGCACACAAAGTGTCCAATACAGAAATTCATACACTTAGTATGAATTTCTTAACATTTTAGCGCATGAAATGCCCTATACGGAAATTCATACACTTAGTATGAATTTCTTAACTTTATACACTTAGTGTCATTTGATAATCATCATTCTTACATTAATAATTAATATAACTATGACTACGGTAACATATATATACATAATTAAATGTACTCACTTGGCTTTCCTCGTTAAGTATCCAAACGTAAGGCTGACTACTCCGGTACTTTGCCTTTACCCTTAATTTTGCTTGTCTCGGGAGTTCGGTTCCGATCTACTCAAGTATCCATTAAAACATGTATCATACTCAATGTTAGTATATTTCCTAATCATTATACTTAAATCATACTCAAAAGAACATATCATTAACTTTCTATATCAATATCAACCTATTTTTAATATTTCTGGCTCCATAGTATCAATACTACTACCCTAGTACCGATACTTCTATGCTATGGTACCAATACCCCCTTTTTGTATTGATACAAATTTTAGGTTTGATGTTTCCTGGTATCGATACCCTTACCATGGTATCGATATTACCATGCTATGGTATCGATACCCCTTCCGGTATCGATACCAATTTTAGATTCGATGAGTCCTGGTATCGATACCAATTTTAGATTCGATGATTTCCTGGTATCGATACTCTTACCATGGTACCGATACTACCTCTTCAGTATCGATACTGATTTAATCAATATCGATACTACTCAACGAATTCATCCTATTTTAGCCTATAGTATCGGTACTGTTCTATCAATACCGATACCCTTGCCCAAATTTTCCAATTTTTACCCCGATTATTACACAATTTAAGTCAAATTTCATTAGGATTACCTCCCATAATTCTACTAAACTCTTCATTACTTATATATATTAACTTTCCCTCATTTAGATATTTAAAACATTTAGTATCCTTTAAGAGCATTTGATTCTAAAAATCACACCAAAATTTCTAACTTGTTTTTACACTCATCCAGTGCTTCTAATCTTTCATTTACCTATATGACAAGTCAATTCTACCAATAAACCTCAATAAACACTCATTTATTAGCATATCATTTAAAAATCCATTTTCTTAAATCTCTAATATTTTCCTTATCTCCTAGTTTTAATCCCATCTAATCCTTCCTTAAGCTTCTATCATGCTTAAGGCTTCTATCATGCTTAAGGCTTCTAAAAAACTAAAAGATAGATATCAACTTTTCCTCTTTTTCCCCATTTTTAAATCCCTAATAGGGATATATTTTAATTTCCCTCTTAAAAGACCAAAGTACCCTCTTTATTCATCTTTCTATACAATTTAGTTAAAAATACTATTCCCAATCAGTTTCTCATCTTTTAAAATTTATTCAATTAAATCCCAAAAAATTGGAATCTTTTCAATAAAGTCCCTTATACAATATTTGAGCCATTACAATTCTCCTCCTTAAGAAATTTCATCCTTAAATTAAAAAAAAACTTTATGCGTTTACTACACTACTACAACTAGAGGAATCGTTTTGGTTCGCGATTTCTGGATTTTTTTCTAATCCAGATCTGTATTGGTTCTTTTCCAGTAAACTGATAAAATCTATTAAGGTTCAATAATTCTCAAACCCAGTTCCAACCTCAATACTTACTTCCAAAGTGATACCTTCAGAAAACTTTACCATTTTCTTTTTACTCAATCATTTTTCTCTTCAGATTAGCATAAGAGCATAAGACTTTTGTAATTAGCACAATTATAGTACCGCTCACTATAAAAATTATAATGTAAAATATTTTAAGGCATTCGACTACGGTCGACTCTAATGCATGCATATATAATTCCTATTGTGAGTCTTTAACTTTATTGAGGCATATGCCACAACTTTTCCTTTGTGCATAAGCACACTTCCTAACCCGTTGATAGATGCATTAGTAAAAACTACATAATATTTACCAACTCCAATTGTATAAACATTGGTATCTATGTTACAATCCTCTTTAGTATTTCAAAACTCTCCTGACCCCTTTTTTCGTTCTACAAAAAGATATATCTTTCCTTAAAACTTGGTTTGCAGCAAAGCTAACATCGAAAAGTTTTTTTTTCACTAACCTTCGATAGTAAACTGCAAGCCCCAAAGAAATCCAAACTTTAGGATCATTCTTTGGGAGTTTTCAATTTACTACAACATGAGTTTTTCTTAAGATCTAATCTTATACCTTATACCGAAACAACATGGTTAAAGAAACCATCTCTTCTTACCAAAGTTTCACATTTGAATAGTTTGAAAAACAAGTTCTTCTCTCAAAGAGTCTTGTTTAACTGTCAAAATCTATGTATTACCACATAGATTTATCTTTCTTTTTGCTAATAACACACATACTTCCCAAGATGAAATACTCGAGTTGATAAAACTTTGATCAATCAACTCTTATAATTGAGTCTCTAATTCTCTTGACTCACTTAATTCATTTAATACTAACTCATAGAAACATGTTATATATATAGATATTTCTAACATCATTCTCCTCACAATCATTATCGATATCGTCTTGAGCGATGATTTTACTTTCTCACTAAAATTTATAATTTTCATACCCTCTACATCTTTCTGAAATAATCGTCTCTAGAGACAGACAACTTATTTCAATATGATTTTAACTCATCAATTGATAATTTCATCAAGTTCACCGGAAACATAGCCCCTGGAATCTATATCAATTGTTTACTACCTGTCCAGCTCATCTTTGCACCATGACCCACTAGGGTTTACTACTATCATCTCACTCGAGATTAATTTAAGTATAATACTATTATTCTAAAATATTTCATTTCCTTCTCGAGAAAATCTGTAACTTTCCAGATCTATTTAAAATATTCTCGAGTAATTGAAACATTTTATCTCTCGACTATGAAAGTCTAGTTATCCACTTTATTAAATAATAAGACTTAATAACTTTGTGGCAATAACCTCATAACAGTTAATGCAAAAAAAAAATATTAGTAACCAAATTTACTCTTAAACAAACTCATAATCACTTGATCCACTAATAATTCATCTTTCTATAGGCTTTTAGCGGTTAATATATTTACATCTTACTTTTTTCCTCTTACTCAAATTAACAACACTTTGAACAATTTACTGTTTCACTTAAATATTTCTCAATTAATTAAGCTTACCTGAATAAATTTCAGAATCATCAATATATTCAGAATCTCCTCTGGATCCTTATCTGATCCAACTTCTCTTATAAACCATTCAAACTTTTTAATAGATTCCCCAAATGCAGGATCATCGTTAAACACTAGGGTATTTCTTCCATAGAATTGAGGAAAATCCCTAGCAGCTTCTACTCTTTTTCGGCATGATACTAAAATCATGTCGAATTCTATTGGGTCGATTTTTATCTCAACCTTCTTTTATATCATCTATTTTCTTACTTTTGTCCTTAGTTTCTGACATCTATTAGAACATTCATAAGAATAACAATAAAGTTAATAATGAGTGATATCAATCGCCTTTTAATTGACACCATATCAGTAACTTTGAAAATCTGAATGGCATGTAATCCTTTTTACATTAAAAGACATTCGATTTTAGTCAAGAATCGGCTAAACCTGTAGCTATGATACCAATAAATGTAACACCCATATCTCGTATACCTTTCCGTACACGAAATATCGATGTCACATCACTTTTAAAATATTTCCTCTTTAGTAAAGACCCTTAAAAATTTGTTTCAAAAATTGTTATTTAAAACATTTAAGTACAATTATAAAACAATCATTGAACTATACTACCAAAATTTCAAGTTACATACATTCCAGAGCATTTTTCTTTTAATTCGATTACATGCAGTAATTTATTTATTTTCAAAAATAAACATGATTGTCTTACCGTTACTAATGGGTCAATCTTAATTGATGATATCTACTGCTACATTTGTACTCCTTATTTGATTTGCTTTTCTTTTACCTACGCATGGAAGCAACACACATTAAGTATTTACGTAGTGAGACAAAATATTTTAAGAAATCTTTATGAATACATAAGTATGCCATATTTATTTAGTTCATACTAAATCGTATACTCTTTAAGGATCCTATAATCCTCATCAGTTAAACCGTTTTCCATTCACAATTGCCTTAATGATTTTTAGTACGCCTAGCATACCTATTTTCTTTATATTTTTCTTTTTCCATTTATCTCTTTAGTCATTATTCTTTATTTTCATTGAAAACATCCATTCATGCTTATAATGCATCATTATGCATTTTCATTTATGGTAACTGTTCATGCCTTTTATAAATACTATTATACATTTTATTTATGGCATCATTTCATGCCTTTTATACGCCGTTATACATTTCATTTATGTCATCTTTTCATGCCTTTTATACACCATTATATATTGTTATACATCTAGTCTTTTACTCAAATCATTTAACCTTTATCTAACTGCATGATTGACACATTTCTATCAAATGCACAACTAGGCTATTATTCTTTTACTCAACGGTACGTAACCGCTCATCTAACTGGCATAATTGACACCTTTCTATCAAATACACAGTTATGCCTCAAAGACACTTAGTCTTTCATCTAACTGGCTTAATTGACACCTTTCTGTCAAATGCACAGTTAGGCCTTAAAGACACTTAGCCTTTCATCTAATTGGCATAATTGACACCTTTCTGTCAAATACACAGTTAGGCCTCAAAGGCACTTAGCCTTTCATCTAACTGGCATGATTGACATCTTTCTATCAAATGCACAATTAGGCCTCAAATGCACTTAGCCTTTCATCTAACTGGCATGATTGACATATTTTTGTCAAATGCATAGCTAGGCTATTATTCTTTTACTCAACGGTACTTAACCATTCATCTATCTTGCATAATTGACACCTTTCTATCAAATGCACAGTTAGGCCTCAAAGGCACTTAGCCTTTCATCTAATTGGCATAATTGACACCTTTCTGCCAAATGCACAGTTAGACCTTTAATATTTTATTTGGAATAATTTTAACTCTAATACTTACTTTTACTATCAATTAACTCTCTTTTAATTTATTATAACCCTTATACAGTTACACCCTTAGTGCTCACATGATAATTTACCAACTTCTTATTCTTGTTCATTTATTGAGATGCATACGTAGTGCCTATACGGTAGTTCATCAAGAGATTCTTTCAATTCAATAAACACTCTATGGTTTACATCGATATTGCTAATACCGTTTTTTATAAACCATCACTAAAAATTTTATAGTTTGTATACCCATTACCAATATAAAAAGCCATTTCCTTATTATGAATTTCTTAACATTTTATACACATGTATTTCCCATACGGAAATTCATAAACTTAGTATGAATTTCTTATCATTTAGCACACAAAGTGCCCAATACGGAAATTTATACACTTAGTATGAATTTCTTAGCATTTTAGCGGATAAAGTGCCCTATACAGAAATTCATATACTTAGTATGAATTTCTTAACATTTTAGCGCATAAAGTGCCCTATACGGAAATTTATACAGTTAGTATGAATTTCTTACATTAATAATTAATATAACTATGACTACAATAACATATATGTACATAATTAAATGTACTCACCTGACTTTCCTCGCTAAGTATCCAAACGTAAGGATGACTACTCCAGTACTTTGTCTTTACCCTTAATTTTGCTTGTCTCAAGAGTTTGGTGCCGATCTACTCAAGCATCCATTAAAACATGTATCATACTCAATGTTAGTATATTTCCTAATCATTATACTTAAATCATACTCAAAAGAACATATCATTAACTTTTTATACTAATATCAGCCTATTTTTAATAATTCTAGCTTCATAGTATTGATAAACTACCCTGGTACCGATACTTCTATGTTACGATATCGATACCCCCTTTTTGTATCGATACAAATTTTAGGTTCGATGTTGCCTGGTATCGATACCCTTACCATGGTATCAATACTACCATGCTATGGTACCGATACACCTTTCGGTATCGATACCAATTTTAGATTTGATGATTCCTGGTATCGATACTCTTACCATGGTACCGATACTATACTGATTGAATCAGTAACGATACTACTCAACGAATTCATCATATTTTAGCCTATAGCATCGGTACTGTTCTATCAGTACCGATATCCTTGCCTAGATTTTCTAGTTTTTACCTCGGTTATTACACAATTTAAGTCAAATTTCGTTAGGATTACCTCCCATAATGCTACTAAACTCTTCATTACTTATATATATTGACTTTCCCTCATTTAGATGCTTAAAACATCTAGTATCCTTCAAGAGCATTTGATTCTAAGAATCACACCAAAATTTCTAACTTGTTTTTACACTCATCCAATGCTTCTAATCTTTCATTTACCTCTAAGACAAGTCAATTCTACCAATAAACCTCAATAAACACTCATATATTAACATATCATTTAAAACCCCATTTTCTTAAAGCTCTAATATTTCCCTTATCTCCTAGTTTTAATCTCATATAATCATTCCTTAAGCTTCTATCATGCTTAAGGCTTCAATAACTAACCAAAAATAAAAGGATAAACCATCAATTTGAAATCTCACCTTTGTTATGGGGAGAGCTTGTCCACGGGAAAGAAGAGAAAAGAGAGATATCAACTTTTCCTCTTTTCCCCTTTTTAAATCCCTAATAGAGATATATTTTAATTTCCCTCTTAAAAGACCAAAGTACCCTCTTTATTCATCTTTCTATACAATTTAGTTCAAAATACTATTCCCAATCATTTTCTCATCTTTGATCATTTATTCAATTAAATCCCCAAAAATTAAAATCTTTTCAATAAAGTCCCTTATACAATATTTGGGGCATTACAAATAATATGTATACGCTTTTTATTTTTAAAAACTATAAAAACCATTAAAAACTATATATTATATGTTTTCAAAAATATTTTAAAAACTATATACTATATGTTTTCAAAAATATTTAAAAATATATATATTATACGTTTTCCAAAAATATTTTTTTAAAACTATATATTATATGTTTTCAAAGATAGTTTGAAAACTATATATTATACGTTTTCAAAAATATTTTTAAAAAAAACTATATATAATATGTTTTCAAAGATATTTTGAAAACTATATATTATATGTTTTCAAAGATATTTCAAAAACTATATATTATATGTTTTCCAAAAAATATTTTCGAAACCATATATTATACGTTTTCAAAACATATACTATATACTTTCAAAAATAACATTTGAAAAAATATATATATTATATACTAAAAAAATAAAACCATTAATGTCCCAGACGAAAATGGGTGTCTACAAATTATGAATAAATGTATGGCTAAGGCTAAGACTGAAACGAAACATGGACATGTACATGCAGATTTTGAGATATCTTTTTCATGTCAACACTGGGTGAGATGATTATTTAATTAGGATTTGATAGATTTTGATACGTCATCATTTGATAAGATTAAGGAATGGTTTCGTTCGAGTCGAATTAGGTCAGTTTTTATTGAGGGTGGGGTCGGATTTAGATTTATACTGAAAAATATTTGACCCGATATAAGGTAATAGTATAATCTTCTTCTATAAATTTAAAGATAATTTTTATAATGCCCTCACTAATAATTTTTTTAATTAAGTTTTTATTTAACGAATAATCTATATATATGTATATCAAGTTGGATTGGGTTGGATTCGGGTTTTTACTCTAAAATTTATATTAGATTGAATTCGAATGGACGAGATATGCTTCTTGAGTTGGATAGAGTCGGGTGAAAGAGATATATTTCTCGAACCAAGTTGATTCAGATGTAGATTTTTACTCTAAAATTCAGGTTGGATCGTATTTAGATGGAGAAAATATGTTTCTCAAGTCAGCTCGAATTGGATGAAAAGAATATACTTCTTGAATCAGGTCGGACGAAGATAATATGCTTCTTGAGTTGGATTGAATTGACAAAAAAATAAATCCAACCCGGCCCCCTCGCCTCCTCGGTCAATACTAATGATGAGATTAGTGGTATGTGTTCCAGAAATTCAAACCCACAGACTGGCTGCCCTGCTACCCAAATCCACAGCGGCCTGCGCGACACAACATATTCCCATCACAAATGTCGTTGGACCAATGAACTGTGTGTGCATGTGAGGTTGTAGGATTAGATGGGCAAGGAAAGAGCTTGTGAAGCGTGTTTGGTCAGATAATTGGGTGGACGGCTGAGCCTTCGCCTTCAAAAACCTTTGAGAAGATTTTATCGACACCCACTGGTTGGGTAATGAAAGGACAACCATATCCATCTTCTTTCATCACCCATGTTATGTTCTTTGGATTCTTCTCATAACGCGTTTGAATTGCGAAGTGGGCCCTCTCATTTTGTTTCCATCCAGGCTTTTAATTAGCTTTCATTTCATATTTTTGACTTTTCTCTTCAATCTTAATACAGAATTTAGGTTAGGTCTAGCTGTAAACCAGGAGTGAGACCAACTTTTTAAATGTTTTTCTGTCCAATTACATGCTGCGTGTTCCATCCGTGAACGAACTACTAACCTTTATTATATGCAGTTCAAAAGGATTAGTTTTCTGTGTATATTTTAGGATTAGCTTTATGAATGACCATAAATCAAATATCAAGTTGGCAACTTTTGCTTAAGAAATGTATCAAAATAAGTTAAAATCCATTGCCAAATTGTCACGAACTTGCTGCTTTGTGTCTTGGTGTCATGTGGATTCATTCATCCTGAATCAAGCAATTGAAAGGGTCAGAAATAGCTGCTGATATAGGCTATTTTCCCAGTATATCACCGGTGATCGGTATTATTATCGATCTAACACCGGTCAGATTATATTTTCCGATCTAACACCCTTAGCAGAAAAGCGCGCCCCCTGCACCACGTTATATGCTGATTTGGCGCCACGTGAGTATAGCGCGCCTCCTGATCCGCGCTATACTTGGATATCTGACACGTGGGGTATAGCGCGATGTAGGGGGCGCGCTATACCCTTAATTACCAACCCTTCACGTTCTCATCCTCCCTATAAATACCCCCATCATCAATCACTTTTATCACACCAAATTCTCTCAAATTCTCTAAATTTCTCTCAAATACTCTCTTTTTAAGGTATATTTTATAATATTTTCACTATTATATTTTTACTTTATTTAATATTTTACTAATATAATTCTTTTACAGATATATAATGGAAGGCAGTCTACTTCGCTCGGATGGAAATCATATATCTCTACACTTTGCTGATACGGTAACATTTTAACGTTTTAATTTAATTTAAATTATTAGTAATATTTAGTTGATTTATTTAATGCATGATTATTAGATTAAGAATTAAATATCTCGACACTTTGCTAATACGATAACATTTTAACGTTTTAATTTAATTTAAATTATTAGTAATAATTAGTTGATTCATTTAATGCATGATTATTAGATTAAGAATTAATTTTTGTAATTATTTATTTTTAAGAGAAGGACTGTGTATTAGATCCTTTTATTAGGAATCTTAAGTTAGTGATACACAATTGTGTCTTGCCGTATTTAGTAGAGGTTGGATTCGGTTACATAGGTAGATATCAGGGTCACTGTAAGATAGAGCCAGACCTGATTTCTGCCTTAGTAGAGCGGTGGAGGCCGGAGACCCACACATTTCATCTTCCGTGCGGAGAGTGCACGATCACGCTTGAGGATGTTTCTAAGCACCTGGGCTTCCGGTGGATGGAGATGTGATATCGGGGATAGCTTCCGGTTCTTGGACTACTTTGTGTCGGGATAGTCTAGGACGTGTCCCGAAAAATTTTATCGGAGGTAGGATACCGTTAAATTGGTTAGATGCCAATTTTCGGGAGTTGAGCACAGATGCCTCTGAGGATGAGGTTAAGATGTATGCACGGGCATGCATACTGCAGTTGATAGGAGGGTTGCTGATGCCGGACAAATTGCACAACCTAGTTCACTGCATGTGGTTGCGACATCTTAGCGACTTTCGTCTCGTCGGATCATTCAGTTGGGGCTCGGCAGTTTTGGATTTGCTGTACAGGGAGATGTGTGGAGCCACTGACTACATACGTAATGCTATCGACGGATGTCTCCTGCTGCTGCAGTCTTGGGCATGATATTGATTGCCCTTTTTATGTCATGTTGTGAAGAGCCCATTCATATTTCCACTACTTCTGAGGTAATTATAAAACTGATTTTGTATATTAATAATTTTATAAAGCGTATAACAAATTTTTTTCCTTGAATAGGTGGTCTACTGATAGGAAAAATCATCAGGAGTTACCTGATGATTTAGAAAAAGTTAGGGTGCTAATCGATCAGAAGGCTGGCACACATGTATGAATTTTAATGTTTAAAAATCGATTTTAGATTATAGTTATATAATTAGATTATTATTTTGATAAAAATTATATATTATTTGTTTTAGTTTGAATGGGTGCCATATTCTATTGATCGCGTGCTCCGGCAGTTTGGTTGTTTTCAACCAATTCCGGAAGCACCTCACAATATGGACGAGTTGCATAGCTTAGATAGACGCGGCAAGACAGATACAGATTGGTTGGTAAGGCATCATGGGTGGATCGTGTTGTGGGAGGATTGATATCGGCGCCTTCCCCGTAGAGAGCCTATTTTTTATGACCTCTTGATGTATGCTGAGGATTATTATGAGTGGTTCAACAGTAACGGGAAACCGTTTCTACTACCCGAGGATGTACGAGGGCAGACCTTTCCACGACGTCGACAGAGACGTTCACCGACACAGTACCATCGTCCCCCGACTCGTGGACGGAGAGTAGGTGCTTCCGGTTCATCCTCAGCTACACCAGCAGGACCTTCACAGCAGCCACCACAACCATATATGATGCTACAACCATATATGATGCCGCCATCGCCTTTCCATTACCAGATGCCGCCACCGCCGCCTTCACCTGGTTTTATGACCTTGCCACCGCCACCGTCACAGATGACCCCTCCTGGAGGCTATTATGGGTCTATGTTTGCAGATCTGACTTGGGGTTCATATGCTGGATATTTAGCGGGTTCATCCTCATCACCCATGGCCGCAACACAAACACCTCCTGTACAGTTTTCACACTCAGCGATGTTTGGGTTTTCTCAGTTTTCCCAGTTTTCGCATGTCGGTGGGATAGTCAGTCATACACCTCCAGGGTCCTTATTCTATGGAGGTGCTTCATCGTCATCAACTTCTCATCAACCTGATGTACCTGTTCAGGACGACGACGATGACGATGACGATGGTGACAACGACGATGACGATGATGATGACAGCGAGGAGTCAGAACCAGTGATACGAAGAAATCCTCCTCGAGACCGAAAGCCACCGCCATGCAGAACACATTCGCGACGCAAGCATCGATAGATTTTTTTTATTATATTTGTATTTACTTTATTTTGTTTAATTGTAATTTTTTATTATTTCTCATTTAATACTTACTTTATTTTGTTAAATTTGTTGGACTTTTTTTTTAATATATTTTAGTTAATTTTGTTTATTACCATTTAATATCAGTTATTGTAATTTGGTTATCATTTACCATTTAATTCTTATTGTAAGTTTGTTGTATTTAAATATCAAATTGTTATTAGTTTGATAAAATTTAATAATAGTGTTCATTTTTTAATCTTCATCAGCGATTATCGAATGACATTAACTTGAAGTAAATGCAAATTAAAATACAAGAATTATTATTTGATAAACAAATACATCATTTCCTCATCAATTGTTACTTGATGACAACAGAAGTGGACATGTTTTTCTAGTGTGTCCTGGGTTTCTACAATGGTCACATCTTCTATCTTGTCTAGATCTTTCTCGAATATCCATATCGCAATGAATTCGATTGGATTTTGGACGACCACGCTCCCTCAATAAACTCGGATTTGGTACAATCGGAAGCCAATCTTGAACCTCATCAGGGTCTTTGTCATTACCTATGGGGGGAAACTCAAATTCGTATACCTTAAAAACTTTAGATAGTAGGTATACGGGATCCACAAAATGGTTATAGTCTTGACGTGTATGCCTCCCCCTGGAGCTTGAAGCCATCGTGTCAAATGGAAATTGCACAGATGGTTGCGTCGATGGCATCTCCATATGGTCAAAGAAATTTGCAGATGAATGCCTTCCCCTTGAATTGGATGCGATGTTGCCATACGGATTGTTCGTGGACCCACCTCGGTACATATCGTAAGGAGTTGCGGATGAATGTCTCCCCATTATGGCATTAAAATCATTACACATTATTGTAGTCGGGCTGTCAACTTGATCAACTTGTTCAGCCAGCCCATAGTGTGAGCTTAAAGATTGACCCCGAACAGCACGCACTTGAACAAAATGTGCATACATCTCAATAATGGCGTCTGAATAATTACTTTGAGCTTCAACCATCATTTGAACATCATCATTGTTCGAAAGTTCGAATGCTGTATAAGTTAATGGCAACAATAATGTTGGAAATCTGTACTGCAACGACGACATTCTTCTGTTACTTCCAACATGAATCTTCCTCGAAATCTTCGTTATTAGCTCCTCAAGAGTTATGTTTCTCTTGAATGATATTTTAATACGCTCATTTGATACGAAAATAACGCCAGTTTCATCTTCTCGAATTTCACCATCATAATAAACAATAGCTGAAAGTCACGCCATTCTTTAAGTTTAAAAGTGCGGCAATATTATATCTACAAAAAAATAACTTAAACAAACCTGATTAAATATATTATATATGAACGAAAATATAACACAATAAATTTTTTACACATCAACGTAAATAATTTAAATAATATAATTTTATATTATTACCTGCACCGCAAAACTATTTCGACGTATGCTCCCGCTTTTCAATTTTACAAACATAAAAATTAATTGAAAATAATTAGTATAATATTTTTTCCAAATAATAATAATAACAATAAGTATAATTAAAAAATTATAACAAAATTACCTTATAACGAAAAATCGCACGAACTTCTAAATTAAATTTGAGAAGATTGCGAGAATTATTACTCGTTGACGGAATTATTGTATTAATTTATAAGAGAGGAGAGATGCGAGGAGATGTGAGCCGAAGGAGTGTATTTATAAGCATATAAGGCGCGGTACCTGCACCGCGCTATATGTGATAAAAGATATAGCGCAGATCAGGGTCCGCGTTAAATATAATTTTGGTACGGCGTATAGCGCGCCCCCTGATCCGCGCTATACCCCTACGTGGCGTATAGCACGGATCAGGGGAGCGCTATACCCACGTGGCGCCAGATCACCGTATATCGCGGGACAGGGGGCGCGCTATACCCACGTGACGTCAAATCAACATATAGCGCAGTGCAGGGGGCGCGCTTTTCTGCTAAGGGTGTTAGATCAAGAAATATAATCTGACCGGTGTTAGATCGATAATAATACCGATCACCGGTGATATACCGGGAAAATAGCCGCTGATATATGCTCAAATTCAGGATTCTTGTAAAAAAATATATATATACTTTTTTGTGATATGTTCTAAGATTTTTAGTACTCAAAACAAAATTATTACTCTAAAAACGTAATCTCAAAATACTTGGATTTTATTTGTGAAAAAAGTGACAGAACTCATCAATGATTTATAACGATATTTTTTAAGGGACAGTATGAAAATGAAAATGAAAACGAAACAAAACAAAACCTTAATCACCTAGTTTGATAAACAAATCTTTGAATATTAAAATCAGCCAGATGTATAATTTAGGTATTTATTTTAAAAATAAACCCTTCTTTTATAAAGCAACAGGTAGTTATGCACATTATCTGAACTAAAGAATCTAATGGGATTTGACCTTAGAATTTCATAAGGACAGAAGGGTGAATAAAACAAGAGCTCAATATTCGGAAATTATTTTTGGACCAGAATATATTTTCATAACCTGATAACCATGTGCTTGATGTTTTCAATTTCCCTTCTCCTATATATCAATTCAACAATCAGCGAACTGTAACTAAATAAAGAACAAAAGATCCAAGACCTTGAAAATTTGCGGGACCCTTCAATTTTTCAAATTGGATGACTGAATTTTACAATGTCCGTCAGCTACAAAAAGGCCCTCTCCCTCCCCTCCCCTCCCCCCTCCCTAGCATCATTCTTATTCATTCTCTCAGGCATTTCCACAAACACTTTTTTTTTTCTTTTCAAAAGCAACTTTCTTTCACACTAACATGGCTAGACAACAACAACGATATCGAGGTGTCCGACAAAGGCATTGGGGTTCTTGGGTTTCCGAAATTCGCCATCCTATCCTGTAAGTTTAACTTTATTTTTTCCCGAAAACCATGAACGTTTGGGCTCTTCAAGCATGTGTACTGACTCGAACGTTTCGTTTGTACAGAAAAACTAGAATTTGGCTGGGAACATTTGAAACGGCAGAAGATGCGGCTCGCGCTTACGATGAAGCTGCAAGGCTTATGTGTGGACCGAGGGCTAGAACAAACTTCCCTTATAATCCGAATGCACCTCAATCATCATCATCCAAGATACTATCAGCAACTTTGACAGCTAAACTACATAAATGCTACATGGCTTCACTTCAAATGAGCAAACAACAACCACTGAAGGAGCCAAAAAGTGAGCCACCAACACCACATGTCATCAGCAACAATGGCATTGCAGGTAGAGACAATGGAATGGGAGTTGGCCTGCTGAAGAAGAGACCACTGCCAGTTCAAGAGACTGAAACCAATTGGGTTGTCAAAAAAGCTCAAGTTGAAAGAACCCAACCTTTCAAATCTCTTGAAGAGGATCACATTGAACAAATGATTGAGGAGCTGCTTGATTATGGCTCCATTGAACTATGTCCATAGGATATCCAACATTCCTTTCTTCTCTCTCTCCACATTTCTCCCCTTCTCTCCTTTTCATCATCGTTGGAAACACAAGCCTTGAGGAGTTAAGGCTGGCTTGGTCATTAGTCTTTACACCATATTCCATGCCAGCGGCATTGATTCGCTAATGTAACCCATTCTTAAGCAACCTTGAACCTTCCCAATACCATTTTACCAAGTGTTTAGACCGTCCCTTTAGTTCCTAGCGTCTACTATGTTACGGTGTACAGTAAGCTCTGTTATGATATATGTTACTCTTATCATCTGCTCTGTCTCTTGCTTTTCGATCATGGATTCGGAGGATGAAATGTAGGAGTTTCCATCATTCAGCTTTGCAATGTTCCTGAGTATTCTATAATAAATTACCTCTCATTGCCATATTTTCACAATTCAAATGGACTTAGCCTATCTTCCTAGATAAGGCAAAGTCATGCTTGTACTTTTCAAAGCAACAGTAGAACCATCATCCCTTTTATTATTTGCAAGGTTTCCACACCAAACCGTCGAGCTACTCAAACATTATTCGTCACTATCACAGGGTTTTACGTGATGTGCGGATCATTTCCTCATTATTAAACAAGTTATGTGATTCACCTGTTTTAGTATAATGATAACATCTTTGTTCTTGGCAACATACTCCTGCAGAAATTATTAGTATCATTTATTCATCAAGAGTTTGAGCTCCAAACATACTTCTGCTGAAATTAATCAATGATAATCAACAGAACTAGACCTAGAAAACTTATGGGAAACACTCATGTTAGTGAAGTTTTTGATGATAAAACTGAATATAGGGCGCTTCCTGTAAGAATCTCTACTAATAGAAATTAACATGCCATCACAGAAAACCCACACATACCAAGACAAGGCAATTCTTTTCCATATTAACACTTCAATTTCTACATAAAGTAATCTGGCAAGCACTTCCCATCACTATATTCTAAGTTCATCAAACGGTATAGCTAAAAATAGCAGTATCTTTACTTCTAAATTAGGTAAGACAAACAACCCAAGAATGAGGAAAGAAAACTAGAGCACCTTTAGAATATATTAATTTAAAACAACTTGATTAGCCAAAAATTCTTGGGGATCTGGAAACAACTTGCCCTTTTTTGACAAATATGGAAATAAAGAAGATGCAACGATACAAGCCTAATTAACCTTTTATCCGGTTGTTTTACAATAGTCTTTCCTTTTTTATGAACTACGGCTGTCCATTACATGTTAGTTTAACAGTTCAAGTAAAAGCTAATTTTATCGAATCATATAGATAAAGATAATTATCTCAAACACTTAACTCGAAACCTTAATTGAACTGAAACAACCCTATTCAAGTTGATCCAAAACATTTGATGGTTATTATAGTTTTAACCGATAAGTCTTAAAATTATAAGCAGGATTTCACTGCTTTTTTTATATATATATAGAGAACATTTTTACTTGATCCAAAGGAAATAATAATTGTCATGTAAAAAGAGCTAAGAGCAAATATGATTTAACCTAATTTTCTATGATTAACTTGCATGGATGGCTTATTTTAAGTATAAAAATGAATGAATGCTTTTTTGTTCTTAGTGTCTAGTCTCCATCAATGAAACTTCATGATGGTTCACCTGTTTGGAAATTGATTTTGTTTCCCACAACCATTTCAAAAGAAAATAAATAAATAAAGTTGTTTTCATTTTCATTATATTGTTTCACTTTTGATTCAGCAAAAGTGATTAACATCATGGCATGTTAGTGAGTTTTACCATCATTAATAGTTTGAAACTTTGATCACCTTTGGCTTCTGATATTTTTAAACAGACCTACCAATTCTCTTATCTAAAAAAACATTCTGTAATTCCACCTTACCATGAAATGATTGAATATTCTTGCAATTGTTCATGGTCATGGCCTGGCAACTTGAATGAAGTCTGAATTCTGTCACCAGGCGATACAGAACTGTCTTGAATGCTCTTGTATGAATTGATTAAATATTCTTGTAATTGTTATCGGTGATTGATGTTGAAATTCAAGTACTGAGTTGGAAAATAACAGAGTATCTGGTTCTAAGAAGTGGAGTTGCGCTCCTTCCGGTGAACCTA
This sequence comes from Hibiscus syriacus, assembly GCF_006381635.1. Taxonomy (NCBI): domain Eukaryota; kingdom Viridiplantae; phylum Streptophyta; class Magnoliopsida; order Malvales; family Malvaceae; genus Hibiscus; species Hibiscus syriacus. Next base: position 1,898,973 of record NW_024061944.1, on the reverse strand, counting down.
GTAAAAAAAAAACTTTACTACTTGATTCCCTTAGATTGCACATCTTAGTGAAAAAAATAGAGGGAAGAACACAAGAGTCAAGGGTGAGATCTTCCTTAGAAGAAAAGTGGTCAAAAACCAATCATGATGTATAGAATCTCGTGAGGAAATGTTGGGGGGTAAAGACAATCATATGCCCTTAAAACCCTTTCCAGATATCACGTAATTCTTTTAAATTTGTGCTGAGATTGTCATCCTAATGGGGTATTATCTTTGTTTTTGATTCGTTGAATGAAGTGAGTCATGCAAAAATCCAAACTTTTTTCAAGAGTGCTACAAAAAGGTTATTGGCCTACACCCTGAAAAAGGCCAAGGTTAGTTTCAACAACTTCTGGATCATAAAAAAAAAAGTCCTTTAAAATTGCTTTACTAACAGAACCTCAGATTTTTATATGTAGAAGGAGGGCCTCTAGACATCATGGTGCAGTGCATGCCATGGCATGGAATGTCATCTTCTTCCTGTTGTATCTCCATTCTGTTCACATGTATGACCATGTGAATGCCAACATGTATATTGTTTGTGTCCTAAAACCTCCATTCCTTTATGATAGAAAGACGATACAAAGATGAAAGGGGACCTACCGGCTCTTTCTTCCTTCCCAATTGTCCTTTCGTAAATCATTGTCATACTTATTATGTAAGCATCTTTTAGGGAATGAATTATGCGCCAATTAATTGTAAATATCATTTTCTTTCATATTGCTAGTGCCATCACTGTCAGTATCATAAATGCAATTATATTGAAACTTTGCTAAAGCAATACCTGCCCTGTAATCCACTAGTATTCAAGTTTCATTCCATCCAATTATAGACATTTATGTGTATATTTATCCGTTTAAGCTTTGGAGATTTCATTAGATTCCATTGCAATCGTGATTGCTTTTTTTTTTCCGGGTAAAGTATGTATCTAGTCACCCAACTATTCAAATAGTTTCGTTTTGATCATCTAACTATTTTTATAAAATCATATCTAATGTTATATTTTAGTTACACGTTGTCAAAAAAAAATTGACAAAACTATTAACGTGACATTTTTTTTAATGATGATATGACATTATCTTATAGTGACACATCGACATTACAATTAATTTTTTAATGATTGGTGACTAAAATAAATTAAAAATATAATATTAGATAATTCAAAAATAAAATATTAAATAATTAAAATTAAACCACACGAACAATTAAGTGACTAAAATATGTAATTTACTTTCTTTTTAGTATTCAGCACTGTTCATTTCAATCGGTTATCATTGTGCAGTTGAAATGTTAAATACAGGAAGACCTTCCCCACCCAAGGGCTGATCTAATTAACAGTTCCCATAATGGGAAAATTTCTTTTTTAGTCCCTTCAAGTTTCAGGTTTTAAAGTTAATATAATAAAAAAATTCTCCTTGTATAGAAAAATTATAAAGCGATGATGGAATTGTATTTTGGTTTGTCAGATTCCACGACATGAAAACACTTTGCTGCAGCTCCATTGCTTTATCATAATGTCCACTGGATCAGTCCATAATAGTATATTAGCAAGGTTTCAAACCAGTTTACCTTGGAAAATGTGCATGGGCTGGAATCCATAATACGGCAAAAAAAAAAAAAACCAATTGTTTTCCGTAGTTAGTGCCTTAATTGGCCCTCTAAGAAAGATGTGTGGCCTGGAATTAGTCATGATGACAGATTAGGGCTGCCAGCTTTAAGTAAGGATTATACTCTTCGAAGTTCAAACCCATCTCCCTGGGCTCAGCCTTATCAGACTTCAACTCACATGGCAGGGAACTCCGTCTTTATGCAGTGACGCCCCCGATATTTCAACTAAAAAAACATTAGATAAAACACAGAGTAAAACCGCAAGAAAATGGAAACCCACATCTTATTTGATGAGTTCAACAACTCCATATACTTTTGGGTTAGCTACCCTAATTAATTAAGCTAGAATTAAGATGGTAAGACATCTGTTGGATAGTGTCGTAGCTGGAAGAGTTTGGAGAATATTTAGGTAAAGAGTTAGCTTGATGTCTGAACACATCATTAAATTTGCAGATTATCATAGATAGATCCGTCTTTCCTTTGATTAATCAGTAAATTAATTACCGAGTTAGCAGTTGTTGGTTAAAACCAAAAAAAGGAAAAAAGAATTTTTAATTGTGTTTGATGTTAATAATTAAATTGGAGTGTCTTTTTCCAACAAGCTGCCTGCGACTCTAACAAACAATGTAAAAGAAATGGATTCAAAAAACTAATCTTGAGTTCAACTTTGATCACTGCGTTGTTAAAACCGCGTGTTGGTTTTGAGTCTTGTGATGCAACGGGTCAACTTTCTTCTTTTCTTGGCAGTTTACTTTGACAAATCCCCTTATAAGTCTTCAATCTTCAAATGTCTCATGATCCACACGCTACAAACTTGTACAAGTCGAATCTGAGCACGGGTTTAGTCTGAGTTTTATTAATCCTTGGAATCAGCCTGACGCAGTCCAATGTAAAATATTTTTCCCTCCCACACACTTTTGACCTATTGACTTCAAAATTAACAATTATGTAACGTACACTTTGATTTTATTTCAATGATCGTATTTGTAACTTGAAACATTTTCCAGGAAACTTCACCAACTCCAGCCAATTAGGCCGTGGAAGATTGTATTTTGGTGAGGGTAAGCATAACAATAAAGAAAAAATGGTCCAACGAGATTGCGAGTACATGGATGTACCAGCTGTCCGAATTAAAAGCAAAGGATGGACACCGAGTAACCGAGGAGACAATGCCAGCTTCGTTGAGAGAGTTATCCATTCACGGCTTCAACTAAACAAATACGATGAACCGGCTGGGACATGGCTGCTTGTTAGCTTTCGATGACCCTACTTTACTCCACAATTGGATGATGTTGGACCAAAGAGCCGTCCCAGTCAAGCTATCGTCGTCTTAGCAGCGAAGTGATTAAATCAAACAGTTTGGGATGTTTTTCTTTTAAAGTCATTTGGTTTCCACTTCCGGCATCATGCTTGGTTAAACATCACATGTTATGTTCCCAACTTAAATGAGAATTGGTCCAATCGTGTGCATAATTAAACCTAGACTCCATCGTCAAACCTTTAATACTAATTCTGCCTCTTTCCAATTGTTTCTTTGGACCCTCGAAATAATGCCATTTGCTGGCAATATCTTATATATTTATAAATTATAAAAACAATAATTCTCGAAAATTTTAAGTTTGAAGTTGGCATGTATTATCATGGCTACCGGATTTTCAGAGGCTTTAATTTAAACAAAGCGAGTGGAGTCTGTTCTTTAGAGGAAACAAATTGAATGAAGTTAAACCATATTTGTTGAGAAAAATAAAGAGAAAGGTTGGAAGTAATTTGCCACAACAACTACATTCATACAAGTTCAACAACCTAATATAAATTTTTGGAATGTGTTATGCATTACCATTATTTTTTATAACCCAAAACATTCATAGTTTTAATTTCCTACCAAACAATTTTATTTTTAGTTATAAAATATGATTAGGTAAATGAGACATATATTAGAGTATGTAGTGTATTTACATAAATAAATGGTTGTGTTTAAAATAATAAAATCCGGTTTGACCTTGGTCAAATTTCAAGAAGCATTAATATGTAATTAGTCATTATTATTTGTTAATTACTTGCAATGCATCACCATAAAAGATTAATATATATTTTTCTATGCAAGGGATTAAATTGTTCAGAAAAATAAAAATCTTTAGTCTATCTAATTAAAAAAAATGGCCCTAACGAAAAATTTCAGGTAGGAAAGTCTAAAGTCTCAACTTTCAATCCCTTGAAAAAACCCATCCTTATAAGGCCCTGCTGATATACAGCCTCCATTGGAAATCCCTTGAAACTTCATTTCACACAAATCTCAAGCCAACAAAGGATGCCTCTTCAATCCCACCACCACTCCCCTTCGTTCCATTCTTGTTTCCGACCCTGGTCCACCGCCGATGGAAGCTTCATAGCACCTCCTCCACCGCCACCGCCGCCACAGATCTCAGGTAAAACGGATCTTGCTACGAGTCTCTACAACACAAGTCTCGGCCTTTTTTCCCTCACCTGGTCACGGACTTTCCTTGGCCACTCTCTCCACCTCCACCTCCACCCTTCCTCTCACTACTCTCCCTCTTCTCCGCTCCCTCTCCCTGCCTCCCTTTCGTTCACCACCCTCAATTTTCATCTGCCTATTAAGCCCTTTATTTTTTGGAAGAAACATGGATATAAGAAACTGAGCAGCTCCACGGTCCCTAATGTTCAAGTCTTCTGGGACCTTTCCAGGGCCAAGTTCGGATCCGGGCCGGAACCCGACTCTGGATTCTATATTGCTATTGTTGTTGATGGAGAAATGGCGCTTCTTGTTGGCGATTCTGCCAAAGAGGCTTATGCCAGAACTAGAGCTCAAAAGCCTAGGGAAAGCCAAGCTCTTGTTTTGAGAAGAGAACACGTGCTCGGCAACAAAGTGTACAACACAAAAGCTAGATTTGGAGGCAAAAATAGGGAAATTTCTATTGAATTTAAAGCGGACGAGGATGGGAAGCTGTGTTTTAGCGTTGATAACAAAAGGGTTTTGCAAGTGAAGCGACTTAAGTGGAAATTTAGAGGCAATGAACGTATTGAAGTAGATGGCGTTTCAATACAAGTCTCGTGGGACGTGTATAACTGGTTGTTTGATAATGATTTGAACAACGGGAATGCAGTTTTCATGTTTAAGTTTGAGAACGAAGGCTCTGAAATTCTTGGTGGAGATTATCAGCAAGATGGAGCCAAAGAAGTAGTCGGTGCTTTCAACGAGAAGAATGGGGGCGTTTTGTGGCAGCAAAGTTCATGTAGTTTTGGCGTCAATGGAATCGAGTGGAAAAAGATGAGGAAAAGCTTGTTGAGGACTGCTAGAAGCTCATCATCTTCTTCGCTTTCTATGTCTTCGGCTTCCTCAGGAGGCAGCTCTTCCGTAATGGAGTGGGCAAGCGTGGAGGAGAGTGAGTTAAGTGCTCCTACTGGTTTCTCTTTGCTTGTTCATGCCTGGAAAAAATAAAGATTTTCCATTGTCCTTGATAATCCTCTAATCCTTGGTTGATAATGTCGCTATTCGATTTCTCACTAACCCCATTTGTTATTGAACATAGTACTTAGGAGAACGAAATTATAAAGAGAGAGAGAGAGAGAGAGAGAGAGAGATTTATACATATAGATAGATTCAATCCTTTCCCGTATTCTCGAAGAGATTACGGTTGTATAATTGAAATCATTATAGTTGTTTCTTTGTAAGTTTGCGGTAGTAAATTTGATACTCCCGCCCTGGTTGAGATCAAATATATCATATAGATTACAGATTGAGTGAGAAGCAATTGTTTATTTTTCTATTTCATGAACACCATTTTGTTCTTGGTTTTCATTGCTGCATGCCAAGTCTTTTTTGCTGGTTGGAATGGTGCTTGTGATTGGAAATTTCCAAGTTTCCAACATTGGCGACGGTGCAAGTGAGATGTGGATCTCGTTTGGCTTCCTTGGGGATGCGTGTAAAAGATTATCACTAGGGTTTGGATCCTATGACCTGAGGAAATTCTATGAAAGGGAAGAGTACTATGAGGGGGGAAAACGGCGCAACCGGCTATCAGAAATTTTAAAAGAAATTTAAGAAAATAGGTTTAAAGTTACAGAGTCTGAAAATATTGAATTAAATTTAATATATTAGGTTGCAAGTAATTAAAATAATTTAAAATGATTTCATCAGGTAACTTATTTTACCGGTAAGTATTGATACTTTGTACAAAAATATCGATAGTTTCGAAATATATAACATTTCATATTACAATCTATTCTTTAGATAACAACCAACTTATTTTGTTGTTGTGTGAATGAATAAGTTTACATCATCTTAAAATTCGGTAACATTTGAAGAGGCAACCTAAAATGTTAAATATACTAATAACATTGACGGTTTTTAACTTTTTTGTGATCGTTGTAAGTAGGAGTCTTCAAAATTACCCGATCCGTTGATCTGCTGACCCGATTTAAAATTATTGGATAATTATATTAAAAATACCTGATTTTACAGGTCCTATACTCAACCCACTATTTTTTTGGGTTTTCGGGTCAGGCTCAGGTCATGATATATGTTTTAATTAGGTACATACTGACGCGATACTCGATTTTTTTTATTTGATTTAAATTAATTTTTATATTATTTTATTAAAAAAATCTTTAACCTCGTCCAACTGTCCTCAATTCTCAATCTCGAATTGTAAATTTTCAATCCCTAGTCCCCTCATGCACGATCTCTCTCGCCAGACGATCACTCACTGCTCGGTGCTCACATATCTACCGGTCAGGTGCTCACTCATTGCTCGGTGCTCTCATCGTTTCTCACCATCACTCGTTAACAAGTAGCCTAAGACCTAGAGCCAACCAATGTTATTACGCCAGCCCCAAATACTTTCTCAATTTCAACCCTCGTTATTTTAAATCTTCAATCTTCAATTGTTCGTGTCTTCAATTATTTAGATTCAACCCTGCCCCCTTTCTGTCCTTGGCTTGCTAGTCGACTTTTGTTGGATTTTAGAGGTAAAGCAGTTTATTAAAGAACCTTGAAATACATAAATAATTATCAATGTTTTCTAATATCATTAGTTGTTAATAGTATCTGATAATAAACATTGTTCTTAGCATTTCAATTAGATCATAATAATATTTGTTTGTCTGCTGCAACTTAATTGTTTGTTTAAGTGAATCAAGGGAAGAAATTTTTTTTCTTCCAGTTGCAAGCCTTTCAATAATTAAGTCTATAAAATCTCTGGAAAAATTAATTTAGACGAAAACTACACTAGATGGATTCTTGAGAAAGGAATCGGGTACCATATTACCCGAATTAGCCGGTACCCAACTTACGGGTACCCGAATATTATGGGCCGGGTTATGGGTCGAATTTTAGTTATCCGAACATCCGGGTAACTGGTACTTAGGGACCAAAAAAAGTGGGTACCCGGATTTGAACACCCCTAATTAGAATGGTAACATTTTAAATTTAAACCAATATTATTATATAAACGGATAATTTTTTTTTGTTTCTAGATAGAACGTTTTGTGTTGTAAACCGATTATATCAATACTATTTTTTGAAGTATCGATATTTTCTATTTTAAAAAAAAGGAAGACGAGAAGGCTTTAAAAGTATCGAACTTTTCCACATATTTCGATACAAAGGGAAAATTATCAAGTATTTATAGATAACATAACCGGTTAAGGGAAGGTAAAGGGTAGAATTAGAGAATAGAAGAAAAAGTTTTCATTTGTAGAATTCGTTTTCCATCTAAGCAATATACATCAATACTAAAGAATATAACTGAAATTGCAATTTGTAGAATAGAGAGATATGTTCGTGAAAACCTAGTTTACAATTATTTCAATTAAGGAATTTGAATTTAGGGATTATGGTTTAATTTATAGGAGAAATATGTAAAATAATAGATCAATTATTGTTATAGTTTGAATGAATGAAAAATAAATGGGGTTAGTAAAGCAAGTGCAATGTAACATTATAGGTTGAATAGAAAATATTGGGTTGTAGAGAACATTATTGGTTGTACATAATAGATTACTATAATAATCAGTTATGGCTAAAATCAGTTATGGCTAAAATCAGTTATGAAAAGCAATTACATTTACATTTACAGAATTGTTAATCACAACATATATTGTTGAAATCTATATTGTAATGAATTAAAAGGAAGAAGAAGAAGCTGGCATCACGTTGACAAAAAACGTATGAGGAAAAAACAAATGATATGTCAATTTGTTTTTCAAGAAGAAGATGATTTCGAAGATCAAGAGACTACTGAGAGAGAAAGATTGGGTTGTAGAGAACGTTATTGGTTGTACATAAAAGATTACTATAATAATCAGTTATGAAAATCAATTACATTTACATTTACAGAATTGTTAATCGCAACATATATTGTTGAAATCTATATCTAATGAATTAAAAGGAAGAAGAAGAAGTTGGCATCACGTGGACAAAAAACGTATGAGGAAGAAACAAATGACATGTCAATTGTGTTTTGAGAAGAAGATGATTTCGAGGATCAAGAGACAACTGAGAGAGAAAGAAGGCCGAAGCAATCAATGTCTCCATATATGCACTTTTAGGAAGTAACCATGTATTTGTCTAATACTTGGTTGAATGGTGGTTATTGAAATTAAGTATTTTAGATTTTTAGATTGGTGACAAATTTGAAATGTTTATAGTGTGAGTGAATGTCGACGGTTGAAGGGAGCATCGTATAAAAAGGTTGGTTATGTTTGTATGTAAATTGAATTGACAAGGTTATAGAGAATGAGTATTATAAAGATTATTGATAAAGAAAAGTTGATTGCAGATGAAAAGAAGCATATTTGAAATGGAAGTTGATGACCGAAGAGGAGAAAGAACCTTCTGTTAAACTATCGCAGAAATATAAAGAAGTATGTAATGCATGTAGGAGTGCACATAAAAAGAAGGTAGGAGTAATACTTTCACAATTAAATAAAGATGTAACTTTTTTTATAAAGCTTGTGTAGAATATAACATAACATGTTTTTAAATAAATGTAGAAACTCTTGACAAAATATAGCTTGATAAGAATGCATGAATTGATGGAAGAGCTAAAAGGAAAGGAATAACTAAATGTTATCAAAGAAATATGATTCGATACTTTGATTGAAATAACGACATGAGCAATTCGTCGGGAGTTGTGTCTGGAGTTGATAGAGAATTTTGATATTAAAAACCATAGAATTAGGTTCAGTGGATATTCATTTTCTCTGGGGGGTTCAGGAAGTTGTAGGGTGTTGGGGCTAAAAAATGAAAGGACTTGTGTCGAAGAAGTAGTTGAGAGGGAGGATTGAAAAAAAAAGCTTAGCAGGATATATAGTACAAAGATTAAGGTTACATTAGTTGTTGTGTGACAAAGGGATGAAAGGTGAACTAAATTAGGCAAAATTCGTTGCAAACAAATTGATAGATGTAATAGTTAGCTTCTAGAAGCCCATAAACTACACATACCTAAAAGGTTGCATTGCAATATTAGAGGTAAATGAGTATTATAAATGTATTTTGTTATAAAACTTATTTAAATAAATTGAATTGTAGCAATAGAATGAGTAAGTTCATTTTGAATACAAGTTGTATTGTTTGATTTCTAGTCAAATTCTACAAGTGTATTGACTGGAAAAAAAAGGGATATCGCGCATTCTTTTATGGGCCAAGGATGATGTGGTTTGAATAATGGAAAATTTGAAATCGAAAAGACCGAAAATGAAATAAAAGGTAATAAAAGTCAGCTTTTGTTATTAAGCATTGAACAACTTTGTTTACTATTGTAATCTAATTTTAAAGGTTCCTTCCTTGGAGGAAGAGAACATTGGAGAGAAATATTCTAGTAAGGGGACTTTACGAACGAAATGGTGATGGAGAAACTTGAATTATTTATGTTTGAGTTGTTGCAAATTAAATGAATTGTTTCTGAGGTTGGTAAAAGATATATTAGAATTAATGAAGCGATTGATACCCTCCAGTTTGATGGTAAGGAGTTTGAGGAAAAAACAAATGAAAAATTGGATGGAGTGGTGAAGAAAGTTGATAAAATAAGGGGCGAAATAAAGGAGATTAAGTGTTGTGTTGGTGAACTTGAAAAAAAATGTGTTCATGAGGTTAATGAACTGAAAAGGGTTTAGTGGTGAATGAAGTTAGTAAATTGAGGGTAGAAATGAATGAGATTAAGAGTTTTTTTGGATCTATTGAAAATAAATTTGATGATATAGAAAATGTAATAAACAATTGTTCGAAATAATAAAGCTAAAAGAAAAGGAAGATGAACTAATGAAACATCATGAGATGGGGGATGTGTCCGCTTCTGAATTTAGGACACCTAATGTATGCATTGATGTTGAAATTTGTTTTGATTGTTATGCACAGCTGAAAAAGTAAAAGGTAAAATGAATAATAGTACGTTCAGTTGATATTTTTCTTGTAGTGTTGTGACTAATATAAATTATATTTTGTAGGTTGCAAGATGTACGAGAAAGGTTAGTGGCAAGCAATTGTGGACTAATATTTGTTTGGAACATAAACAGAAATAACATTTGTGTGCTTCATTATTTGTATTGTTGATGAATATTTGCATTCTTATTTTTTTTATTTCTAATGTCGCTGGTTAAAATACCAATAGGGATTGGGAAAACGAAATATGTGTATTGTGATTATATTTTGAATAGTGAACGGTCAAAGAGGTAAGTATTATATATTACAGTTAGTTTTTAAATAATTTATGATTTGTCTAAAATAAATAAACATATTTTTTTATTCAGCGACGTTATTGTCCAATTTGACAAACAACACATAACAGTAGAGGACACAGATACATTAAAACTTGAAGCATGTGTTGTCACAAGGGTTAGTTGAGAACAGTAGAATACAAATTGTGTATTTTGTGTAAATTGATAATGATATGCAAATTAATAATCATTTTTAATTAACTTTGTTAGGTTATTGATATCGTCGACTGGACTATGGTGTCGGAATCTTAGAGGAGGACACATTCATCAAAGATTGCATTCTTTCCTTGCAACATATTGGTAAGTTGATTTAGTAAATGTATATATAACATGTAGTGTTAAGGATGGTAAATTAGTAACGATTTTTAAGGGGAATATAGCTCATGCTTGTAGGTAAGAAAGTAGATTATAAGCATATTGCGAAAGTTTATGGTCCTTTGTTGATTGATTATGCAAAAGTTACCGAATGTGATACGGTAAGAATAATTAGATTTTATTTGTTGAATTTTATTTACTCTAAAGAAATATTCAATTTTATTAAATAACATATGACATGTAATTGGACAGATCATATGTCCAATGAATGACAGTGCAAGCCATTCATATTTGGTGGTGTTGGATTTAATTTTGGAGCAAGCGAGGGTATATGATACTCTTACTTCGACAAAGACAAAAAGAGTCCAAGACGCAAGAAAAATGATGATTAAATTGTTGAAAAATGTTATTTATTATGCATATTCTATTTAAGATAAAGATGGTTATCTAAGTTTAATTTTTTTAATATAGCTGAAAGCATTAAAAATGTTTTACTCTTCCAGTTTTTAAGGAGGCATTTGGGGTGCCTAAGATACTAAAAAAAGGATTGAAATTGGTGGAGGAGACACTGAACATCGAAATGAATGAGTATTCATTTTGACAATTTTAATCTTTGTTTATCTAATACTTGTCATAGTGGATATCGATTCGTATTTGAAAACATATTATATTTCACAAAAATGATTGTGGTGTTCATGTCATAAGAAGGATGCAAGCGGAATTGACGGGGACTAGAGAGAACATAGTAAGGTGTTACATAATTTATATATTTATAAAATTTAAGTACGATTTCAAATTGAATGGTGTGGTAATAGATTAACAATTTGAATATAGGTTGCTGGCAAATGAGATAATGTGAGAATATTAATCAATCTGGTTTACCATTATAAAAATGTAAAAAGGGATGAAATCAGTTATGCTAGCTTGGTGAATAAGCGTGAGAAAGAGAAAGTGAGTGGTGTGGGAATATATTAGTGATATGAATTGAGAACTAATTTATGTTTAATATCTACCTATTTTAGGTTAGTTTAAAAAATGTATAACTAAATTTTTTGCACATGTAAATCTGACATGTCAGGTGTTATATCATTACTGTATATTTATATCGGTACTTGAAGTACTTCAACATTCTCACATAATTGTCAACATTTTCGTTACTTCAAGAATTTTGCATGTACTTATCCTCAAAGAAATCAAGCTTGGTCGGTGGTGAACTTGTTAGCAAACTGAGTTGCAATCATGGACAAGTAACTTTGTTATGTCCCTCATGTTTACAGAACCCACATCTTCTAATTTTAGTTTGCGAACTTTTCTTTGGTACTTCTTTTCATTTTGCTTGTTTACGTGAAGGGTCGCAAACGCCATAAACATCTTTTTTATGTTGAGATGATTGTTTCATAGTAAACATGTCTTTAAATTTTTCCGTTAGTTTTTTCAGCTGATCTTTTGTTGTTTTGAAAGACTCATCGATCTTTGATGCAATGTAGCATAACCTAGTTGAAATTGTACGTAGAGAAGCAAATCGTGCCATTTGTATAACCTCATGTGGTACATTGAAATAAAAAAATTGGTGCGAAAGTCTTCGCATCCTTTGTCACCTACTAAGAATTAAAGACTTGGGCAGAGATGTGTAATCCTTGTTCTTCAGTACATGCAGTTGATGTCGACATGGAATTCTGACTGTTTCAAATTTCATACAGGAGCATGTTAGGCTTTCTGAAATGAGGTCAAAACGAATTTCAAATAATCTTGTTCTTGTCTTTGTACTTTGACAATAAAAAAGTTTCAAATTTATCTGATCTTTTAATGTTTTCACGAATTCGATATAATGTCTCCCATTGAAGTTCTTGGAAAACCATAAATGATGCTCATGTATATACTTTGACAGCATGGCTTTCTAGGTTAGTCAGTTTAGTGATTTGGAAAAGTTTTGTCTATGAACATAAGAAATCCACTTACAACTCATTGATCGTCATTTGGCTAATTTCTTTATCAGTAACATGAACAACGTCTAAATATGTCTTCTTATTTACCATTGCAATTACGAGTGAAGCATTCATAGACTTGCACCTTTGCGTAGACCGAATTTTGGTAAAGAAATAACCGATTAGATACGCTTGTGCCCATAACTACCCACTATTTACCTTCTCAATCACCCATGTATGTTTTTCCACATTGAATTCAGAAATAAGTGATTGTCATTGTTTGTCAAATTCTTTAGTTGTCCACCAAGTAGACATATATTTAGAAAATGCAGTTGTAAATTTCTTGTCACGGATATTAACTTATGGATTATAAGAAATATGCTTTAAACATAATATGTGCATACCGAAAGGGATAACATATTTGATTGTCCTCTCCATATCACTATCTCCATCAGTAATAGCTAAAACATGTGTTTTATTCACCATGGCTTGCAAAAAATGATGTAGAACCCATTCAAAAGTCCAAGTGGTTTCATCCGCGATGATAGCAGTAGCAAATACTATTATGGTATGATGGTAATTTACACTAACAATAAGCATTATTGGTCGACCATATAAATTATCTTTCTAAGTTTTGTCGAAAGCAATTACATCATCAAAGCAGGTGTAGTCTGATCTTGATGTTGAATCATCCCAGATAAGATGGTGCAATGCTCCTAATCCATTGAATAAGTAGGTCATAAAAAACTCAGGATCATATTGTTTCTTGAAATCGAATTAGGAGATTAGTGCATTGGCATCCCCATCAATAATTTCTTTCGTTTTACCCCTTTCAAGTGCATTATAGAGGTCTTTCTGTGTAAAACCTGCATTATGATAACCCCTACTTGATGCATGAAATTATTCATGACCTATGATGTCCCAACACCAACGTTTTTTAAGGTTGTTGCTTCCTCCAAATCAGCGTCAGTGACAACTCCATTTGAACATAAAAATAGTGTCATAACATGTGTGCACAATTCATGATTATGTTCCTTAGTAGCTTTACTGAGAACCTATTGATCTTCACTTTATGTTGCATACATTACTATTCTAGCATTGCAATTGATTCTTGTCACAGCCCGATGAGCATGTTGCCGATAAACAATATTTACTTTTTATTTTTGGAACCCTTATTTTTAACAAAAAAATTGTTGTGACTTCACATTGCCTTCCTTATTCAGTCGTGTTGTTCCTCGTCGTGCACTAAAACCATGCTTCTTTGTGTATGCCCTATAAAAATCTCAAGCTTGATTAATAGAAGAAAATAGAACCCCAAGCAAATATTCGAAAGCTTCTCTACAAATTGGTTTACCACATTCTGCGTTAAGTGAAACTTTGTCTGATCCAACATGTTTCATTTTATAATTAAAAATAGTCCCAATAAAGAGTAATAGATTTTTGTTTTCTCCAGTTTAACATGCAAGAATTATAGCTTCTTTTTTCATAAACCAGACAACCAGTTGTTGAATTAGGTAGGGAATTATGACATGGTTGTTGAAGTTTTACTATAACATTTATTTATTAGTATAATGCTTGGTGTGTGTGTTTATTTAATACGAAGACAGTGATGTTATACATTAAGTATCAAGACAATTACAAAAAATATCGATACAAATATACATGGTATCGAAACGAAGATAAAAAATTTGATATTTTGTAATGCAGTTGTAACCCCCCAGACCGATGCGGGTAACCAGATCCGATCCGGGGTGTCACATTTGGGCCACCAGAGCGACACACTATAAAAATAGCGGAAAATTTAAAACTTTTTTATCAGTACATGTAAACTAATAAAATCAGTTGTCGCTATTTAAAAATAAAACAGATTTCCAGACTCGTATATAAATCAAAATACAATTACATGCCCCCTAATCACATGTACCATACTCTGCAACAACACCGGAAGAACTCTCTTACTGAAGTCGATAGATGCACTGGTACAATTCTTTTAACCTGAAAAGGTGAGTAATAGAGTGAGCTTCGAAAAGCTCAGTAATACAGAACTACCAGATGATGCTGAAGAACATGCAGATACAGATAAACATACATATCCTTATTATTTCTGAACATTTACAGATTTTTATGCTGAGCAGAGATCCTACTGATATTTCAGATGGTAACGGACAATGAGCTTTCAGTTCAGACAAATATTTCGGATGACTGAGTTCAGGAGATCAGAATAGGTTATCTAGTGTGTTCCCATAAAACCAGTAAAAAGATACAGATCTTTTAAAACATATATATATATATATATATATATATACCCCCATCCCATCACATCAGAATGTGTAGGTTCCCCAGAACCATACACCCAACCCAACACATCATATAAGGCCCTGAGCACAAAGCCGAGAAACCTGCGGAAATACTTCCTTCAACAATACCCCCCAATTAAAACATTTTTTCGTCATTAAACGGAGATATCAGAAATCAAAACAGAATTCAGAACATATATCATAACAGAATCCATATCAGAAATCATAACATAATTCAGGTCATATATCATAACAGAATTCTAGTCGGAAATCAGATAAAATATTTATATGATTAGGGAACACACCAGAGTTTACAGATATTATTCAGAGATATTGGATAATCTTATCGGGTAGAGAGACACAAATCTTCAGTTTACCGATAGAATATCGGAAGTTAGAAAAACTATTTGAAAAGTTCATTAACTGACAAAATCATCAGTTATTCAAGATATGATTTATCAGGATTATCTTATTCTAACACTTTTCTGAATCTCTACGAAATTTGAAAGTATTCAGAATCTTTACAATCTATGACGATTAATCCGATTATCGAACAACTCCATATGAATAGCTCCCAGAACCAATACTTACTAACTTGTCAATTCATTAACCTTCCAGGGTATTTACTCTTTAATACCAAATATTCTTATCCACGGATCATCTTCTGAGTCATCACTGAATAAATCTTAAGGAGACAAACAAATATTCTAATGGTCTTTATTTCATTTCCATGTTCCAACTATACCAGGAATTGCTGACGTACTTGATTTATGGTTCATAATCCATAGGGATGATACATCATATAAGTTCAACCGAGTTTCCAAACTTATTCCAATCTCTTACTTAATACTCAGTTTTTGAGGTTACTTAGTTCATTTAGTATTCAAATCTATTTCAGATACTTCGGGGTTTTTCTAGGGTAATCAAGACGTTTATGAAATTCATATACATATTGTACTTCCGTTCAATTCAATTTGGTCTTCGAGCTTTATTTGTCTAATGAATATATATATTTCTTAGTACCGAAAACGATATAGA
The DNA here is from genome assembly GCF_006381635.1 of Hibiscus syriacus. Classification (NCBI taxonomy): domain Eukaryota; kingdom Viridiplantae; phylum Streptophyta; class Magnoliopsida; order Malvales; family Malvaceae; genus Hibiscus; species Hibiscus syriacus. The sequence continues at coordinate 1,883,039 of NW_024061944.1, read as the reverse complement.
TTTGGGTTGGGCTGAGTACTTCCAAAATTATCATCGAACCAAACTTGAGAAGGCGAACAAACATTCAAGTAACATCTATGTCGTTCAGGTACTAACATATCATTAAGATTGATGAACTCACTTAAGCTCTGTTCCATAACTTCTAAAGGTAGTCCAACACCTATGCTTATTTGGATTCCTTAATTAATCCAAGATATTTACTTAATATAGGCCATAAGGGTATTTTGTTCATTTTGATGCTCAGTTTTATTCCATTCATTTCAGAGCTCGAGGATATCCAATTATTCCTGAGCTTGGTGATATTCTTGGGTCATTTCCATGACAGGGTTATTTTGGTCATTTTACAGATTTACGGTATTTCAATCTTTTCCCTCCATCCGATCTTATTATTTAATTCCAATTTATCATCTATTCCAGTCCTTTCGAACAATTCTGATAAAAGAGCATCCTCCGATAAATTGTTCTTTAGGTATTTACTTATAACTCGGATATTTTCGGGTCAAGTGCCTTCTCAGATTTTACAAACGAAAAATCTTGAATTTTTCTTTACAAAGACAGGATCTTAATAATTAAATTCGTACTTAATCGAGTTAAGTACAAATTATCAAAGTACTTTCTCCTTCAGGGTCAACTCTGACTATTTTACCTCTCAAGGGCATTTTCATAATTTCTTAACCAGATAATTTCGATATTAGCTCTTAACGAAAATAATATAATATAGAGATCATATGATTAATTGCTTCATCGAATATTCTTTGATCTTGAAATGATTCCTTAAAAGACTTCTAGTATCTAGCATAAACCTTTTTGGGGTTAAAAATCGATTATCCATAATTTCCAAGTAAAACTAACATTTCTTATGCACATCAATAGTTTTAGCAGATCAGTAATTCTTTTCAGATTTATTAATCCACTTCCAGGGACAATTCTTGTCATTTTACAACATAAGGGTAATTTCATAATTTTACCTAATCGAAATATTCTCATAATTTATTATCTAAGTACCTTTAATGATATAAATTATAATCTACATATCTATGGCTGATTCTTTTATCACTTAATTCCAGAACTTGTAATTTAATTTCAACTGTTCTTCAATTTCTTATATTAGTCATCTGAGCCATATTTAGTTACCTACTTTCTACCGTATTCGTATCTAGTGTAGATCTTCATTAATTATACATATGAGACCAAACATTTTCATTCATGCATTTACCAATACCAACATGTTCTATAAAGCATAAAGAGGTAGTAAAGTATTACCTCGATTTCCGTGTAATACTTATCGACCAATAAATTCCATTTGAACCCCCTCGATCTTGAATTCAACTTCCAATAATTCCTCAGATACATATCAACATAAATTATATAAAAACGGAGCTTAATTACGATAAACGGATCGAATCTGGTGATAAATCAGTGAAAAATAGCTTACCGGTTTCGAATTTAGTGAAACGGACTTTGGATTCGGATTTAGGACATCGAAAGCATAAAATATGACTTTTCAGAAATTTGGAATTTTCAGTCAAAATCAAAGTCAACGGGTTTGACTGCCAATGTCGAGGCCTTCGGGTCCGAATTTCGAAAAACAGACTGCGGAATCGGATTTGGAACGTCGAAAAATGCCAAGATAGGTATACTCGGTCAAAGTCAAAGGTCGTTTAATGCCCGGTCAAAGCCTGTCAAAGTTTTGGTCAATAGTGGTCAACGTCGGTCAACGGTCAACGGGTCGGGTCAACGGTTCATGTCGGGTCAACGGTTCATGTCGGGTCGGGTTGTGACCGGTCAAACCGGTCAAAACAGTTCCAAAACCGGTCACTTTTTTCTTCCCCACGCGCAGTGGCGGCACGTGGGGGCGCGTGAACAGTGCTAAATTCCCGGAAAAATTTCTAAAAATTATTTTGAGTGATTTCGAGATACTTACAAAGCTCGGTTCACAATTTTGAACGGTTGAGAGCTCGATTTCAATAAATCGGAAACTTTGACTACTTCACCTCCACACGCGCCGCCGTCGACGTAGACCAAGGATGACACCGGCAGACTCAGAACGATGCAAGGAATACGATGGTGCGGGAGGTGTCGTAGACGGATGTTCGGATCATCATGAATCGACGAAAAACCAATTGAAATCGAGTTATTACCGATGATACTTCCGACTGAAATTAACGAAGAACGACGACAATTCACGACAAAAGCTTTGAGGGTTTTGTTCCTCGCTCGAGAACGAAAACGATGGTGGTTTCGGATCGTCGATCGGAGGTCGGACGACGAGTAGATCAGAGTTGAAAGAGGGGTTGACGGGAGAGGGAAAACTGGAAAAATTTCCAGAAACATACGGGAAATTGAGGGTTTATATCATCTCATAATTAAAAATGGTTAAACCAAGAGTTTAGCCACTGAACTTCCTGCACTTCATAAAACGGTCTGCCAACTTTACAATTTTGCAATTTAACCCACTGTTTCTTTCAAAATATCAAATTAAATCTACCACTTTATAATTTCTTAATTTTAACCCCTAAATTAAGGTGTTACAGCAGTCCATACTTTTTATATAAGAGTATCGATAATTTCATATCGGAATTTCGATACAAATAAATGTGGTTCCTTGTTGAAGAATTAGTCCTCATAACGTATAAAAACTGACGATATTGGTATTGATTTTTACTATTTCGAACCTTTATTGACAAATTAAATTATTTGAAAATATCTATACTATTATTAGAAAGCCTGATACATTTTAAAATAATGGTATTAATAAATTTGGAAAATAATTATCGATATTCATATCAACAATCGTCGAATTTTTATACTTCAAAGAATAAATTCAAATTTTAGTTAATTATTGTATATCGATACTATTAAGGGTAAGTCCGATACCATTAAATTCGAGTGGTTGTGGACAATTATTTCCTCAAAACGTAACGTGGAAAGGTCAACCTTTTAAGTCATATGTTTCCAACCTTTTTTATTCTGAGAATGATAGACAAAACATGTTTATATGTATAACAACATAGGTAACGCCACTCACATAATTGCCAACCGTTGAAGTTATAGGCAGTAAATCATTTATATTATTAAATTTAATATACATATGGTTTTTACTATAGGCTTCTACAAAGTCAAAAAGTATCGATATTAAATCCCTACATATCGATGCTTTCAAAACAATTTAAATCTTTTTTACATTAGAGTCAAATGCAAATTTTCCTCTTCCCGCCCTTATCTTCCCGCCCGATATACTCTTTCCCAAATGACTATTCACCTACCAAAAATTACACCGTTCAAGTGATCATAACATCTTTGGCGCAACCTATTTTATTAATAAAAATATTAACATTAAAGAACACAACCTATTTTTTATTAAACTATGACATTAGTGGGTGCAATCGTATTTAATTATACATATTCATAACATTTTCAGCTTTTAACACGATAACTCTAAGGTTCAATTAGCTTAAACTTTAATAACATTTTAGACGCAACTCATTTTATTTTTTAAAATATTAAGAATCCATATTGCAACTTACTTCTTTACTGAAATAATACATTATTGGGTGCAACCATATTTATTATATATGTTCATGACATTTTCATTTTTAACTTATTTACATATCATAGAAAATTAAAAGGCTCTATCACTTTTAACTCTGATAACATTTTAGGCACAACCTATTTTATTATTAAACATATTAATATTCTAGATTACAACATACTTCCTTACTGAAGCAAGACATTATTGAATGAAACCATATTTATTATATATGTTCATAACACTTTCAGTTTTTTTACCTATTGTATTATCGTAGGAACTTAAAAGGCTCTATCAGCTTTTAACTCTAATAACATTTTCGACGCAACTTATTATGTGAACTGTATTCACAACATTTACCATTTATAACTTAATTTCTTATCTTGTATAACATTATACTAAAACTTGTTACTTACTTCATCTGATAAGTATTTCGATCTCAAGTTATAACATTGTCGGTCGTGTTTTTAACTTGTAACATTTTTTACCGTTCACGCCATTTACTAGCCTTATTTTTGGTGTCTCTTAGCAGAACCTCCATATAACCAGACCCGACTATTAGGGGAGCACCCTGAGTGATTGCTTAGGGCCCCCCTTTTTCATCTTTATAATTAGGTCCTTATTTTTTAAATCTTATTTTTTACCTTTATAATTGAAGTCCTAGTATTATTCAATCTCACTTTTTATCTTTATAATTGAAGTCTCTAATTTTTTTCAATCCCTTTTTTTACCTTTATAATTAAAACCCCTAATTTTTTAATTCAATTTTTTAACTTTATTATTGAGGCTCTTAAGTTTTTTCAATCTCACTTTCTACGTTTTCTACCTTTATAATTGAGACCCCTAATTTTTCAATTTCACTTTTAACTTTATAATTGATACCCTTAAGTTTTTTTCAATCTCTCTTTCTACCTTTTCTACTTTTACAATTGAGACCCCTAAGTTTTTTCAATCTCAATTTCTACTTTTATAATTGAGGCTCTTAACACTTTTTTAACTTTATAGCTGAGACCCTTAATTTTTTTCAATCTCAATTTCTACCTTTCTAATTGAAGCCCCTAAATTTTTGCAATCTCAATTATACCTTTATAATTGTGGCTCCTGTTTCGATTTCTACCTTTATAATTAAGGCATCTAATTTTTTTTTAATTTTATAAAATTCTCAATTTCTCATCCTTTCTCCATCTCTCTCGTTAATTCATTTGATTTTGAATTAAAGATAATCATATTTGTCTCTTTTTTCTACAAATCTTATTTTTCAATTTACCAAATATTTTTTAACTTTAATCTTTTTCAATCTCAATCAAACAATAACATAATAGGTTATTATTTATTTTTTAATTTATTATTTAGAATCAAGCTCCATGTCATAATTCATACAAAGATTCGATTTTTTTATTCTCTTAGTCGTATTTAAGGTTTTTTAATTAAACAACAAAACTAATATTCGAAAAAGTTTAATCATTTTTCTATGATATTCAATTAATTGTAACTAATATTAGAAAAAGTTTATTCATTTTTCTATGTTATTCAATTAATTGTTTAAAGTAGTGGAATATACTTTTCTTATATCATGGTCTATTTTTTATTTTCACTCAGAGCTCTAAAAATGTTCGAAACAACTCGGCCTATAACCTGCAAGCCAATCAAGCAACCCTCAATTGTGCTCACTTGACCCTGTATTGGATCTCTGAAACTGAAAGTTACTTCGTCGGTTCGTAATCTTAAACCTTTGAGCAACAGAACAATGTCGTACTACATCGAACGGCACACGAAAGAGGTTGGAAGTGGCCAAATTGTGTAGGGAATGACTGTCTGACAAAATGATTGTTTCCTTTTTTTTCTATGAGCTGTCTCTGATTGTGGAGATGACAGTATTCAATTTTTCTTATCGAGACTCGGAATTAGGCATAAGTTGAGCTCCCATTTGTATATGGTTCTCCTTCTTTCTTTCTTTCTTTCTTTCTTTCAAGGCTTTCTGTGTATCATTCTCTCAACTTTTAATTTTAGTCGGGTCTTACGTTTCTGTTTATATACAGAGATTTTTTCGCAGAATTTTTTTGCAAGGATTACTGCCCATTACAGACGCGCATATGATATTAATGATATTAATAACTGCATATGAATACTGTTCAACTATGTATTTTTATATTTATTTATACATGCATTGCATAAACCCGAAGCCCTCAATTAGATTTTATTGTTGTTATTATTATTATTATTATTATTATTTCTAATTATATTATTTTTGTTGCAGGCATAACCCCGAAACCCAACACACAAGCCCAATTACAAATCACTCAGCAACCCACTAAAAATCCAACCCAATCCGATTCAAACCCAACAACCGAAAGCGACCCGACCCGACCCGGTTCAAGTCACCACCATACCTTGTTGCCAGACCATGCCCTATTGCTACAGTCACCATACCCTGCTGCAGCTCCATCCCGTGCCCATACCTCCATGACAGCATTAGTAAGGCCACAATCTCCCCCAAAGATCACGGAACCACCAAATCATCAAGAAAATTTTTTATTTATGTTTAACATTCTTGTAAGTGAAAGGAGAGGCCCGATGAAAAAAACAGGGGAGAGAACCCGAAAAATAGAAAAAACAATGTAATAATCGATTTTGATCAGCAATCAAATTTTTTTTTCCAGTAACAAGGTATTCTAGATTTTTGTTTTTTTTCGTGTTTGATGCTTGTTAAATTATTAAAATGCAACTAAAAAAAGAGTTTAGTTTATCATTTCATTATTCGTTTTATGTAAATTTAATGCTTTCTAAAATAAATATAAAGGGAGGGATTTCGAAATACCTTGTGATTGGTTTGTTTAGTCGAAAAAATAGGGTCGCCAAAGAGGACATAGGGGTTGGGCTAGGTTGATTTCGGTCGCAACGCCACCGTATTTGGTGGCCTGCCTCGTGATTCAGACCTCTCGGCCAAGGAGGGGATGAGGGAATTTTACCTTGTTTCGTCGAGGAAGGATCGGTGATTGAGAGATTTCAGCATCGTGTTTAGTTTTTGGACGAGAGCCGCCGTGGTTGTATTGAACGAATAGAAGAGATGCGAGAATGTTTAGCAGTTTCGGGCAGAATGAAGAAAAGAAGGGAGAAGTAATATCATTTTGAGATTTTGAAAAAATCAAGCTATGGTCCTTGAACCTTTAGCGTATTTTGTGTTTCAATCACCACATTCGTGGGTTAATTACTCACGGGTCCTCTAACTTTAGGAACCCATTCGTATTTTGGTCACTACTTTATGGGTAAATTATTGTGTGGTCCTTCTCTTTAGCAGATGTAATATTTTGGTCAACTATTTGTGGGAAAATCTCCCTTAGGTCCTTTATATCTTGCTGTGTTTTTATATTTAGTTCACTAGATTCATCTTTATTTGCTATTTTAGATTTAAGCCTATATGTTTTGTTTTGTTTTATTTTGGTCACTTGCTATATATTATTTATTTAATTTTTCAAATTGTTCTATTTGTTGTTATTATTTTTATTTTAGTCACTGTTTTAATAGTTTTGCTTATTATTTTCATGTTATGATTTATTTTGCTAATTAATTCTTTTTATTTTAAGTTGAATAATGCAATGCATGTTTTTTAAATAACAATTTATTTCATTTTACGCAAATGTTGATTTTAAATTTATATTCAATTCACGTTTTATTGAAGAGGGAATATTCTTTATGGATAAGAAATAGTCGAAATAGCTTTCCTGACGGAGGATTGCTAATCTCGAGATTTCTTTTCAAGTTAAAGAATTTTCTCTAATTAATTAATTCAAAGCAAATTAATTAAACTCAATAAATAAATCATATTTTAACTTTATATTTGATTCATAATTACCACCATTTTCGACAACGTGTAAGCAACACAGTACCAATTTTGGGCATTGTGGGGGTACTAATCCTTCCCCACACGTAACCGAATCTCGGACCTATCAAATCGAATTTCTGGTAAATACAGACCATTTTTGTCTTAAAAATGATTTTTCTTTAAAATTATTTTAAAAGACATTTTTAGATATTCGACATACCTAACATAAAGGTCAATGGCGACTCATTTTTCCATTTTTATTCAAATAAATTCAAAACCGACCAATTTTTCAAATTAAAGTCATAATCATTTTTTTAAATATTTAATTATTTTTTTAAAAAAAGATGGTTATGATAGCTTGGCGACTCTGCTGGGGAATTTTTTTTAGAGAGTCGGGCTGTAAGTCGCTTACACATTATCGTTGTAGTGGAAATTATGAATTTGAGTCTTTAGTTAACTTATGATCCGTTTATTGAAGTTTTTAATTGCTTTATTTTTAACTGTCATACTAACATTTGAATTTTTGCTTTTAAATCGGTCCAAGTTTTTGTCGAGTTTTTTTCCTTTCCGTTTTGAGTCAAAGGTAGGTACGCTCCTCCTCACATAGATCATGTGCATTTGCATGACATAAGCTCTAGACTCGAGCTTCGATCTAAATTAGTCGAGATGAATACTTTACTCTCGTAAGAATTTATTCTTCGTATGAGTTTTAGCAAATAACCCATGGGATACATACCTTATACCTTCGTAGGGATTTATTCCTCGTATGGGTATAAGGCGGTGAATCCCCTCGAATTGAACTCGTTCCATTCAAAACCTATAATGAGTGAGGATCGAGGGTCTAACAGCCCAAGGGGGCACCGACATCAAGGACAATTCGGGTACCCTTTTTCTGTTAGAGCCGAAACCATACATATAGTAAACCGTAGAACGGTCACCCTAGGTATAGTTATACCGAACCTCTATCCATCAGTAGGTACCCAAACTAAGTGTACACAAAGGAGAAGCGTTTCTAAACCCTTATCTTTTGCTTTAAGTTCGTAGAATTTGTTTTCTTTTCGAATAAAATCATACGAACTAGATATCATGCGGTTAGGACCAATTTCTTGAAAATAGATCATTGTGTGTAGAAAGCATGTCCGGGTAAGATTGTTATCTATTGAAAGCATGTTCGGGTAGATATCATTACGGGGTATGTGTTATATTCATCTCTGAATAACATTTTTATCCGTATCAATTATTTTACATGTACTAACTCATTTTTCTCTTTTGTTTGTGTAAACTAACTTATTTATTTTGTTTGTATCATTTTTCATCCTTCTTTGCATTGCATTGCATTGTCATGACATAATGCGAAAATATTGATCCGCAAGGGGATATTTGTTGAAAACTGAATATGAAGCTATGACTATAATTATTTTATTATTATATTTCTGCAACTATATTACTAGTTTATATAGGGATCTTATTTACTTCAAGCTCACTTAAACTCACAAATGTAACCTCTAACAACATTCATAACAACTTTACATATACTTTTAATAACACTAACAATCCTAACAACTCACACACATATCAGCAAACCATACTCCATGCACACATTATCATTCTAGATACTCTAATATTCTCCATACTCTTTTCCTTCTCCTTGAGCAAATGAGAAAACCTGCACTTTGGGTCAAAATTGCTCAAACGAAGATTTGGACAATGATTTAGTAAACCATTCGTTTAATTTGAATCGAAAGTGTCGATGCTTCCTTCCGTTTGATTTGAATCGAAAGTGTTGATGCTTCCTTCTGTTCGATTTGAATTGGAAGTGCCGATTGCAACATCCCAAAACTAGAGCAAGTGACTAAAATAGAAGTTTTGAAAATTTGAAGTCTAATTTCTAAAGATCTGAAAGTTCAGAGACTTAATTAGGAATATTTTGAGGACTATTTGGTAAATATATAAGGAAATAAGGGTAAATTGGTCTTTGCAAAGAAAGATTTTTATTATCTCTTTATAAAAGAGATAACCACGTGTAAATGGGAATTTTTTTTTGGAGAGATGGGGTTCGATTTCTTCTTCTTCCCGTGTCTTTATGTATAAGGTGAGTTGGATTTAATTTGCTTGTTTCTTCAATCTGATGGTTTCTTTTGATTCTTGAGTGATAAGACAGAGTAAGGGAAGAGTTATGGTGACCTAAAACTCCAAAATGAACAAGTTATAAGAGATTTAGAAAAAGGAGTTCTTAAGTGAATTATTGAAATAGAAGGAGTTAACAGAATTTGAAGTTAAATTTGACTTGTCAAAAGGTTAATTAAGAAGTTAGAGGTGATAGAATTGAATTAAGAACACATGGAAAATTTGATGAAATTCTTTCATTCAAGTATTGTGGTGAATTATGAGGGATAATTAAGTGTTATAGTATTATAAGAAGGTTTACATATGTATAGATGAGTTTTAAGGCACAAGGAGGGGTTAATAAGTAGAATTTGAGGTCAAAGTAAGAATTTTCGGGCTCAAATGGAATTTATGGGTTGTGTGCATCGATGTATATTCAATGTACATCGATGCACTCTCAAATAAAGAACATCGAATGCAATTAGTGAATCGATGCATAAGGAGTGCATCGATGCACCCCCTTAAAAGGAAAACATCGAAGGTGATTTGTGTATCGATGCATGAGTAGTGCATGGATGCACATGTTAAGGGATGCATCGATACACTGTAGAATGTATCGATGCACTTCAATAGGAAATAGAATAAATCGTTCTTTTGGTTTAAGAAATGATAGATTAGAATACATCAATTGGATACTGATATGGATCCGTGTATGATTATATAGATACCGAACTCGAACAAGTTCTGAAACGATCATCAAATTAAGATTCGATCGAAAGAAAGGAAATCATAAAAAGTGGATTGGAACTTAGTGAGGCCAAGGTGAGTGCATCTTATTGCATAGGATTATATGGAAATTGACTTGCGATAAGTCTATTCCGATAGTATAGTACATGGAGTATGTGATTAATATGAAATGTATGTACGCTTGATAGTATGAGTGTATATGTGCTATGTGAATATAAGGTTATGGAATAAAGTATGTAATAATAAAATGTTATTTGAGTTACTTAACAATAAGTCATAAGATTACAGGCATAGGTAACATAAGTTATAAGATAAGAAAATATATGTTTACATGTGTTTGCGGATATATATATATATATGAATAAGATATGGTACATGTTTATGTAAAACCATGCAAAATGATATGAGAAGTGAACTACATGATTATATGATCATATGAGAATGAGATAAAGAGCCTTGTGATATATGACATGAGATATATGAAAGAGAAAGTATATGTGACAAGTGAAAGTGAATGATATGATTATATGAAGATGGGAAACGATATAAAGATATTGTCCATGTTATGTGTTATGAGATCTAGAGGTATAGTTGGCATGCCAAGAGTCGAGGGTATATGCGATCCTTCGGGACACAGTGGTCCTTCGACACATAGTGGTCCTTCTGGACATTTCATAGTGGTCCTTCAGGACAAATTTCATAGCCCCTAGTGGGACCCTATACGAGCTTTTGTAACAGCATAGTGCACAATCTCAATAGACTCACATATCTATAGTTCTCAAAAGTGTACATGGGCTAAACAAGGATATAACAATAAATATATTACATGTGATGTATATACTTTTGTGAGATGAATTGTATCATATGATTTGAATGATAATATGTGTATTGCGTGGTTAAATGAGTCATGTTGGTTAAAATGTTAAGTACAAAAGGATATGATTACAAGATATAAATAATAATCATATTGATAGTAAATTAAGGTTAATGGTGGAAAGAATGAATGATGTGTACATTTGATTACATGAAATGCTATATTGTTTTGTGTGATAGCATGATATGATATGTTCATGAATGATTAAGTAGTTAGAGTTACTTTTATGTGTTTAATGTCTCACTAAGTCATAGACTTAGCGTGTGAGTATTTCACACGTAAGTTCCGGATAGCAAGAAGATAAGTTTAGAGTCAGATTCTCCTTTCCACAATTCAGATCAGAAATATGTTTAAATTATATGTATTTAGTCATATGAAATGTAGTTGGTATGTAAGATAAAAGATTTGAACTGGATACGCTCTGACCAATTTGTAAAACCATACGTTTTATGCAATAGAAATTATTTGGATTTTATCAGAAATGTCTAACTGAATTTCATTAGATTTTGTCAAAGTGAACGTTTTGAACGGGTAATGTGACACCTCAGACTCGTATTCAGGTCGGGTACGGGTTGGGGGTGATACATTTAATGGTATCAGAGCTATGGTTTAGCCGATTCTAGGCTTAAAATAAAGTCAAAAGTGTTTTAAAAAGTATACATGCCAACACAAAGTAGAAAAAAAATTTCTGATCTGATAGTGTAAGGAGTGTATTGTCTTGTTAATAAAGTTAAATTGTTATGTTATACTAGATGTTTGATCATGAGAATTTCCAAAGTGAAACAGAAGGCTATACACCTGAAGGTAATAGCAATTCACCTGCCCTGGCCAGGCAGGGAGAAGAGCAAACACCTCAGGGAATGCCTGTATAAGATTAGAGAATGATTCATGATGTTGAATGAATGTATCGAAATAGTTAAAAGAGTTATGAGCACCCGAGCTCAAGGGTAAGTTTGAGGAAAGTTTTGTTGTTATAGACCTTTAGATAAATGATATGAAGATAATGCTAGAAGGTGTTCATTTTTTCCCAAAGTGGAGAAATTAAAATGAGAAGTTCGTTATTACGTGGATAAGATAGAATATGGTGAACAAGTGTCACTGTAAGGATGCTAGAAGATCAATAATGTGGTGAGAATTCGTAGAAGAATTCAAGAATAAGTGCATCAGTAACAAGCGTATAAGATAGGTAACGCCAGAGCTTATGAGTTTGAAACAAAGAAATAGTATGGTGTATAAGCAAGAGTGTGGATATGATAAGGGTTTGTAATATAGAATGAGAGAGTTAGTGTGGGCTAATAAGATTTTGTGATGAAAATATATTGGATATAATTGTATATTTTGATCATAGTAAGGTGATATCGTGAAAGAAGTGAGGATTCATATAGTTGAGTAAAGTTGGGGATTGATAATAAGAGTTTATGAATGAGCACATTGGTGAACAGTTTATAAGACAAAGAAAGTTACAACGTTTAACTCTCAAACATAGGAATAGTACAGTGTACAAGTAAAAGTATAAGTTTGAATAGTTGACTACGATACCGTGAAGGGAAAATTTTGACGGAAAAGAAGATATATGATTGGTTGATTAGGGTCTGTGCCCTGGATTGAACAGTTGTTATTGACTAGACGTCAGAATAAAAGAGATAGAGTTATAATATTGGAAGAAAAGATAAAGTTGAGTTAATCAATTATGATGTGGATCTGAATATAGTTGTGTATTCGGATCAGATAACTATAATGTAGATAAGGAGATAAGTAATTGTATGGAGATTTAAGAAAGGAAAATACAAATATAAGAGATAGTAAAGAATGAGGGTTGTATAAGTGAATTTGGTTATCGAAGTTAAGAAAATGTGATAAAGATCGGTAATCAGATATGAGTATAAGTAATAGGAAAAGAATAGGTGAACATGAAAGGAAATATATGATTTATGTATAAGGAGATTTCAATGTTGAATGAATAAAGGAATAATAGAATAAAGAAATGAAAAGGACTGAGTTTTAAGATCAAAGATGATAAAAGTTATATGGAAGTGTAGATGATAATTTCGATATAGAAGTAACAAAAAAGTGTGCAAGGTGATGTGAAGAGATTGTTTGATTCTTTAAAGTGTATGTTTAATCATATTTAAAGAAGATTTAAGGTTGTATTCTTGGTCAAATGATGATGGGAAAAAAAGAGTTTGGTTATTGTTATAAGGTAATTAGAGATGGATGTTACTATCTACGTAATGAGTGACATTATATGGAATTTTAGAAAGGTCAAAGGAAAATGAAGAATCGAATGAGAGAAAAAGACAGAAATTGAATAAAGTTACTGGTTACTATTTTTATGATAAGTGACAGTAAATGAATGTATAAAGGAAAAAGGAAGTTGAAGAACTAAAGGAATGAAAGGTTAAGTAAAGGAGGCAACATGAGAACATTAGAAGGTATGTTCTTATTGGTATGTGTAATGAAAATTCGAGGACGAATTTTCTTAAAAGGAGGGGAGATTTGTGACATCCCAAAACTAGAGCAAGTGACTAAAATGGAAGTTTTGAAAATTTAAAGTCTAATTTTGAAAGATCTGAAAGTTTAGAGACTTAATTAGGAATCTTTTGAGGACTATTTGGTAAATATGTAAGGAACTAAGGGTAAATTGGTCTTTGCGAAGAAAGATTTTTATTATCTCTTTATAAAAGAGATAACCACGTGTAAATGGGAAAGAAAATTTTGGAGAGATGGGGTTTAGTTTCTTCTTCTTCCCGTGTCTTCATGTATAAGGTGAGTTGGATTTAATTTGCTTGTTTCTTCAATCTTATGGTTTCTTTTGATTCTTGAGTGATAAGAAAGAGTAAGGGAAGAGTTATGGTGACCTAAAACTCCAAAATGAACAAATTATAAGATATTTAGAAAAAGGAGTTCTTAAGTGAATTATTGAAATAAAATGAGTTAACAAAATTTGAAGTTAAATTTGACTTGTCAAATGGTTAATTAAAAAGTTAGAGGTGATAGAATTGAATTAAGAACACATGAAAAATTTGATGACATTCTTTGATTCAAGTATTGTGGTGAATTATGAGGGATAGTTAAGTGTTATAGTATTATAAGAAGGTTTACATATGTATAGATGAGTTTTAAGGCATAAAGAGGGGTTAATAAGTAGAATTTGAGGTCAAAGTAAGAATTTTCGGGCTCAAATGGAATTTATGGGTTGTGTGCATCGATGCATTTTTAATGTGCATCGATGCACTCTCAAATAAATGAACATCAAATGCAATTAGTGCATCGATGCATAAGGAGTGCATCGATGCACCCCCTTAAAAGGAAAACATTGAAGGTGATTTGTGTATTGATGCATGAGTAGTGCATCGATGCATATATTAAGGGATGCATCGATACACAGTAGAATGTATCGATGCACTTCAATAGGAAATGGAATAAATCTTTCTTTTGGTTTAAGAAATGATATATTAGAATACATCATTTGGATACTGATATGGATCCATGTATGATTATGTAGCTACCGAACACAAACAAGTTCCGGAACGATCTTCAAATTAAGATTCGATCGAAAGAAAGGAAATCATAAAAGTGGATTGGAACTTAGTGAGGCCAAGATGAGTGCATCTTATTGCATAGGATTATATAGAAATTGACTTGCGATAAGTCTATTCCGATAATATAGTACATGGAGTATGTGATTAATATGAAATGTATGTATGCTTGATAGTATGAGTGTATATGTGCTATGTGAATATAGGGTTATGGAATAAAGTATGTAATAATAAAATGTTATTTAGTTACTTAACAATAACTCATAAGATTACAAGCATAGGTAACATAAGTTATAAGATAAGAAAATATGTGTTTATATGTGTTTGCGGATATATATATATATATATATATATATATATATATATATATATATATATATATGAATATATGATATATGTTTATATAAAACCATGCAAAATGATATGAGAAGTGAACTACATGATTTTATGATCATATGAGAATGAGATAAAGAGCCCTGTAATATATGACATGAGATATATGAAAGAGAAAGTATATGTGACAAGTGAAAGTGAATCATATGATTATATGAAGATGGGAAACGATATAAAGATATTGCCCATGTTATGTGTATGAGATCTAGAGATATAGTCGGCATGCCAAGAGTCGAGGGTCTACGCGGTCCTTCGGGAAATAGTGGTCCTTTTGGACATTTCATAGTGGTCATTCGGGATAAATTTTATAGCCCCTAGTGGGACCCATACGAGCTGTGGTGATAGTATAGTGCACAACCTCAATAGACTCACATATCTATAGTTCTCAAAAGTGTACATGGGCTAAACAAGGATATAACAATAAATATATTACATGTGATGTATATGCTTTTGTGAGATGAATTGTATCATATGATTTGAATGATGATATGTGTATTGCGTGGTTAAATGAGTCATGTTGGTTAAAATGTTAAGTACGAAAGGATATGATTACAAGATATAAATAATAATCATATTGATAGTAAAGTAAGGTTAATGATGGAAAGAATGAATGATGTGTACATTTGATTACATGAAATGCTATATTGTTTTGTGTGATAGCATGATATGATATGTTCATGCATGATTAAGTAGTTAGAGTTACTTTTATGTGTTTAATGTCTCACTAAGTCATAGACTTAGCGTGTGAATGTTTTACACGTAGGTTCCGGATAGCAAGAAGAGAAGTTTAGAGGAGCAAGACAGGTCAGATTCTCCTTTCCACAATTCAGATCAGAAATATGTTTAAATTATATGTATTTTGTCATATGAAATGTAGTTGGCATGTAAGATAAAAGATTTGTACTAGATACGCTCTGACCAATTTGTAAAACCATACGTTTTATACAATTTAAATTATTTGGATTTGTCTAACTGAATTTCATTAGATTTTGTCAAAGTAAACGTTTTGAACGGGCAGTGTGACACCTCGGACTCGTATTTAGGTCGGGTACGGGTTGTGGGTGTACATCGATGCTTCATTCTGTTCGACTTGAACCGGAAGTGCCGATACTTCATTCCGTTCGATTTGAATCGGAAGTGCGAATGCTTCATTCCGTTCGATTTGAATTGAAAATGTCAATGCTTCCCTCCGTTCGACTCGAATTGATGCAAACTTTTGATATGAATGAACATTCAACAAAAAATTCTAAAAAAACTATTCTATAACAACAATGTGAAATAAACCAGACACCAGCAACATCATTGAAACATTTGGTCCGCATCACCGCAGAGTAAGTTAAACACAGCTCCCTTGTAGCCGAAATGCCTTGCTCTACCAATTCTATGCAAGTAAACCTCACAATAGTTGCTGGCCAAATTAACCTGTTGCTGATCAAAACGTCGGGCAAGAAGATCCGCTGAAATGAGGACTTGAGTCAAACCATCTTTAAACTCTTTGATTATCTTGTCTCGGTCAGCTTGATTGAGAGCACCTTGAATTGTGGTACCATCATAACCAAGCTCAACAAGTGATCTATGCAATGTACTAGCATTGTTCCTTGTGCGTACAAATATTTTTGTCTACCCTAGGTGTTCTCCAAATTCAAAAATCCTCTCTTCGATCATTGGAAAGTTCATCTGGAACATTCACCTTGTATTGCTTCACCGACTCTAATGATAGTTCTTGCTTCTTGACAAAATGTTGATTATGATCTCTCTTGACAATCTTTGATACAAAATTCTTTACAGTCTCACTAAATGTGGAAAAGAACAAGAGAACATGGCAGTGAGAACTCATCTGATAGAGAATAAGAGAACCTGATGTGTACGATGTATTGCCTGATGTAACGACTTTGATGGTGGAGTCATCGGGTTCATCGAGGAACTTGTTGATCTTTTTATTCTCGTCTATTGTTAGGTTTTCAACTCCCAACTCTGCCAAACTTTTTTTCTCCAATGTTGAGGAAGCTCTCGGTTCTTCTGGGGCACCATCTTCCAAATCGGCCCATCGAACAGGCACCTCGATGATCTTTATGGTTGCTTGAGTCGTTGGTGCCTCAACAGAGGTTACGGTCGAAGTGACGGAATTAGCGACGCTTTCAGCCATGAAGTTGTAGAAATTAATGGAACAAACGAGAAGTTGTAAAATCCATGGCAACTGAATCAGCAGTTTGCTGACTAGACCCATTGTACACCATGAGTGAAGAACCAGAGAGAAAAAAAGTTTAGAAGCATGAAACCAGAATTCCCATGACTTTGGAGAAAGATACCATGTTGAAAACTGAATATGAAGCAATAACTATAACTGTTTTATTATTATATTTCTGCAACTACATCACTAGCTTATATAGGGATCTTATTTACTTCAAGCTCACTTAACCTCACAACTGTAACCTCTAACAACATTCATAACAAACTTTCCATACACTCTTAAATAACTCACACACACATCATCAAACCACACTCCATGCACACATTAGCATTCTAGATACTCTAATAATATTCAAGAGAAAATTTTCACAAGGAGAGATAAAAAATTTCAATCAAGCAGTCGTATACACAGACATGCATCGTGGGCTTAAAAAAGTTTAGAGTACAAGAATGAGACTTGCTCGAAGATCGTGCAGTATTCGAGACTAAAATGATGATCCACTGATTCGATGAGTAATCCAACAATGGAGTCTTATATACAATTATGTCATCATTAGTCATCAAGGAGCGACGCAATGACTTCAGCATCGCCGAGGCATTAACGGAGTTAGTTTACAGAGCATTAAGGGGCATCATTTCCAAACACGAATATACGAGACGAAGTAATGAGCTCGAAGATCGTGCAACATTCGAGACTGAAATGATGATCTATTGAGCCAAAGAGTAATCCAGTAGTGGAGTCTTATCTATAATCATGTCATCGCTAGTCATCAAGGAGTGACGCACTAACTCCGGCACCGCCGGGGCATTAACGGAGTCAGGTTATAGAGCGCTTAAGGGGCATTAGTTCCAAAGACGAAGATCCGAGAAGAAGTAGTTATCCACTTCAGACTCAACTATCTAAGCGAAGGCATGTCTATAAAGTGGATTGTCTTGTAATATGAAAGCTTTTATTTATGGTGAAAATTATTCTAAGATATTCATCGTTGGGATCAACATTTTTGCATTTACATTTGCATCTTTGCATTTTGTATTTGCATTTCATTTTTAAGCATTTCCACATAAACATGAAATTAATTCACTGAGGATTTGATGAAGTTGTCCTAACCACATTGAGAATAGAAGCCAGAAGCTAAAATCAACACGATGGAAGCTTGTTCAGTTGGTTGTAGGACTGAGCCTTCCAGGATGATCTGAGAAAGAGTCCCTGTACATTTTGTTGAGAAAATAAATTCACACTATCGTCTTCTTAGACGTCAAACCAACTTTTTCTACCAATAAGACCTACAAACATTTAGTACAATATGTTCGCTTGAATATGATCCTTCCTACAATAAGATAATGTGGGGCATATCGAATCAATTTTCTGAGGATGAACTTGAGCTATAGAGACATGCTGGAAGAAGCAGAAAAAAAGGAGAATTAATTCAAAATAATTCTATCATGCATTAATTACATTTTTTTATGTGAATAAAAATTAATTCTGAAAATCTATTCCCCTAGGGATACCTCTTCTTCAAAGACTTCTGTGTATGAGATGATGAACAACTTTATTTCTTTATCCCTACACAACAGGAAAAAATATATCCCTTGTGTCCCTTTTGAGCCTTAATTTTATTTCTTCTGATTTAACCCTAACCAATGATCACCATCCACACTGGGGGGTAAGGTGGAGGAAATCTGCTAGCATGAGTGAAGACATCGATTCAGATGAGATACCGATAGGTGAACCAAATACAGAGTGCAAAGATCAAATCAAAGTAGGTAGAAGAGTAAAAAAAAAAGCAAAAACAAAAGAAAAAGAAAACAAAGAAAAAAGAGAGAAAGAAACAAAGAGAAAATCAAAGAAAAAGAAAAAAAGAAAAAACAAAGAGAAAAAATAAGATAAAAAAGCAAAGAAAATAACAAAAAATAAGCGAAGAAAAAAGAGGACAATAAGAACACGAAAAGACTCCCTCGAGTCAAATGACGCATCGAGCTACAAACTATGAGATTGATCAAGCACAATAATTCCATAATCACTTCACTCGAAGATCATAGAACATCAAGAGAAAGACACATACGAGCATATTCAATTTAAGGAATACAATATTGAAGGCATCATAATGAATTGATCCCTGGTTCAATTACCCGCAAACACTTATTTGGGCCTATTATCCTTTTCTTTCATAACTGTGAACCATGGTCTATATTATGTGCCTAAAAATTCCCTTCTAATCATACATGGATTTCTAAATAGAAGCGACTATCTTCAGATTTCATTCCGCCCATCAGAATTACTCTTTTATTTACAAAAATGTTTTCTAAAATCTTTAATACATGATAGAGGAAAAATAACAAAGGGGGTTCAAGACATAAATCTTGAATAACGTCTTGAAACCGAATGATGATTCTAGTTGAAAACTTGAAAAGGTGGCTCAAATATGAAAACTGTACAACTATTTTAAAGGAGGCCATCACACAAATCCCTTGATAAAGCATCGCACAACATGAATGAGACCATGAGAGCTGGGAGTCAGAGAACACTTCCAATAAATGAGTTCAAAAGCTACTTCATCAGACCAATGAACAACAAATAAACGAGAATACCAAACCTTGGACCAAAGATCACAACCTGAGATATTTTTATCTTTTTCTTATTTAACCATTTCTCAAAGATAGCATTGATCTTGACACTTATCAGATAGCTATAATTTATTGAAGGATTAACAGTGTAATTAATTATTTGGTATCCAATGAACTCTTATTTTATGATCTATCAATTGTGAAACCTCGAAAGAGGTAATATTTTCAAATCTTTGATTAAGCATTTTCCAAAACTCTTTTAATTAATATTTTCATACTTTTGAAAATACAAGAAGAAGAAGAACGTTTGCAAACAAGACAATCTCTCTAGAGTGGATATTGGTTGACATATGGCTCTCAGACACAAAGCTCATGCTTAAAATCAATGTTGAAACAATCAACATTAAATATTGGGGCATATTTGAAGCAATCACATCGAATATTGGGGCACCTTTGGGGATTCAACATCCTAAAGTAAACGATTAGATCTTTTGAAGGCCTTTCCTCCACCAGATGGAACAAGTAGATTATTAGTATCCTTTGAGTTGTTTCTTTTGAAACAAAGAAAAATCTTTGAGTTTATTTCCTTTGAAACAAAGTTTTGTCTCTATTGAGACAATTTCTTTTGAAAACAATCTTTGAGTCTGTTTCCTTTGAAACAAAATGTTATCTCACTTGAGATAATTTTCCGTAAAACACCAAATTATGAATTTATTTCACTGGAAACAAACCATCATTTTTAGATGTTTCTTTTGAAACAAAAGATCTTTGAGTCTGTTTCTTTTGAAATAAAAATTTGTCTTTCGTGAGATAGTTTTTCGCGAAAAAATCTTTGAGTAGTTTCTTTTGAAACACAAAATCTTGAAACAAAGTTTTGGCTCTCTTGAGACAATTTCTTTTGAGAACAATCTTTGAGTTTGTTTCCTTTGAAACAAAGTTTTGTCTCTCTTGAGACAATTTCTTTTGAGAAAAATATTTGAGTATGTTTCTTTGGAAATAAATTTACCATTTGTGAGTCTATTTCCCTTGAAACAAAACAAAAATCTTTGAATCTGTTTCTTTGGAAACAAAATCCAATCTTTGAGTCGATTTCCCTTAAAACCATTATCCCTAAAGATGGTCTACCATCTTCATCGCGTAGGAACCGTGTCATCCACCGACCATACCTCTTCATCATGTAGGAGCAATGTTACCCCTAGATAACCAGTCGTCCTCATCGCGTAAGAACCGTGCTATCGCCATTCTTAAATATGGTCAGAACCCTTCATCACGTATGAGTCGTCTCATCCCCCGACCAGACCTCCTCATCACGTAGGAGTCATGTCACCCCTGATAACCAGTCGTCCTCATCACGTAGGAACTGAGTTATCACCCTTCCTAAAGATGGCCAAAACTCTTCATCACATATGAGCCGTGACATCCTCCGACCAGATCTCCTCATCACGTAGGAGTCGTGTCACCCCTAGATAATCACCCGTCCTCATCATATAGGAACCGAGTTATCACTATTCCTAAAGATGGCCAAAAACTCTTCATCACATATGAGCAGTGTCATCCCCTGACCAGATATCCTTATCACGTAGGAGCTGAGTCACCCTCAGACGACCAAACTTCTTCATTGCGGATGAGCTGTGTTGTCCCCCAAGACAAATCATATCAAATTTAAAAATCAAAGTAAAAAATAGATAACCGGACAAAAACTGGTTGTCTTTTTCATCTTTTTCCTATTCTTGTTAACACAAGAATATGCAAAGAGGGGCAACTGTAGACACCCGTTTTTGTCCGGGTCTAAAAAAATATTATCGTTATTATTATTATTATTATTATTATTATTATTATTATTTCTAACTATATTATTTTTGTTGCAGACCTAAACCCGAAGCCCATTACATGAAGCCCAACACACAAGTCCAATTACAAATAACTCAACAACCCACCAAAAATCGACCCAACCCGGTTCAAGCCCAACAACCAGAACCGACCCGACCCGACCCAGTTCAAGTCACCACCATATCCTGTTTCCAGACTATGCCCTGCTGCTACAGTCGCCATACCCTACTGTAGCTCCATCCCTTGCCCATTCCTCCATGACAGTAATAGTAAGGCCACAATCTCCCCCAAGATCACAGCACCACCAAATCATCAAGCAAAATT
Source organism: Hibiscus syriacus (assembly GCF_006381635.1). Lineage (NCBI taxonomy): Eukaryota > Viridiplantae > Streptophyta > Magnoliopsida > Malvales > Malvaceae > Hibiscus > Hibiscus syriacus. The sequence continues at coordinate 1,861,119 of NW_024061944.1, read as the reverse complement.
TTTTATTTATGTTTAACATTCTTGTAAGGGAAAGGAAATGCCCAATAAAAAAACAGGGGAGGGAACCCGTAAAATAGAAAAAACAATATAAGAACTGATTTTGATCTGCAATCAAATTTTTTTTTCCAATAACAAGGTATTCTAGATTTTTGTTTTTTTTTTTGTGTTTGATGCTTGTTAAATTATTAAAATGCAACTAAAAAATAGAGTTTAGTTTATCATTTCATTATTCATTTTATGTAAATTTAATGCTTTCTAAAATATATATAAAGGGAGGGATTTCGAAATACCTTGTGATCGGTTTGTTTAGTCGGAAAAATAGGGTCGCCAAAGAGGACATAGGGGCTGGGCTAGGTTGATTTAGATCGCAACGCCACCGTATGTAGTGACCTCCCTCGTGATTTGGACCTTTCGACCAAGGGGGGGACGAGGGAATTTTACCTTGTTTCATCGAGAAAGGGTTGGTGAGTGAGAAATTTCAGCATCGTGTTTGGTTTTCAGATGATAGGAGAACAACCACCCATATCCGGTGCCCAAACGTCGCAGGCTACGGTTCATCAGAGAGCCGCTATGGTTGTATTGAGCGAAGAGAAGAGATGAGGGAATGTTTAGCAGTTTCGGGCAGAATGAAGAGAAGAAGGGAGAAGTAATCTCATTTTGAGATTTTTGGGAAAATCACGCTATGGTCCTTGAACCTTTAGAGAATTTTGTGTTTCAATCACCACATTCGTGGGTTAATTACTCATGGGTCCTCTAATTTTAGGAACCCATTCGTATTCTGGTCAGTACTTTATGAGTAAATTGTTGTGTGGTCCTTTTCTTTAACAGATGTAATATTTTGGTCAACTGTTTGTGGGAAAATCTCCCTTAGGTCCTTTATATCTTGCCGTGTTTTTATATTTAGTTCACTAGATTCATCTTTATTTGCTATTTTTGATTTAAGCCTATATGTTTTGTTTTGTTTTATTCTGGTTACTTTCTATATATTATTTATTTGTTTTGAATTGTTCTATTTGTTGTTATTATTTTTATTTTAGTCATTGTTTTAATAGTTTTGCTATTTATTTTCATGTTATGATTTATTTCACACTTGTCATATAATTTGTAATGTTTATATTTTAGTCAATAATAAAATCACCTTCGTTTTTGTCCTTTAAGTCCATTTATTTTCATGTTATTTTGCTTAGCCCTTGTGTCCCTGAATATTAAAAATAATGTTTTAGTTGATTATATATGTTTAGCCCCTTTTACTTTTATTTTACTTGAATAGGGTATGTCATACTTAGTTTAATTTTAATCATTAATTAATTGTAATCCTTTGTATTAATTAGATGCAGATTATTTTCACTTTGCCATATATATGTTTATATTTGTCTAGTGTTATTTGTATGTAAATCATATCTTGTATGAAAATAAATTTATTTACTAAGTACTCTTAATGCTTGTACACGCATGTATGTCATCGTATTTAATCTTAGCCTATTTATTTATTTATTGGTTATTTCAAATTTATCCACTAGTCAATATTTTACTCGAATATGTTCAAGAACAACGATTTGTAGAATGAGCGTGGAAAGCATCGCTTGATGGAAGTGGTGTAATCCGATACGACATTTGAACAAATGTGAACTGAAAATAAAATTAATTTTATTTTGCTAATTAATTCTTTTTATTTTAAGTTGAACAATGCAATGCATGTTTCTAAATAGTAATTTATTTCATTTTACGCAAATATTGATTTTCAATTTATATTCGATTCACGTTTTATCGAAGAGGGAATATTCTTTACGGAAAAGAAATGTCAAAATAGCTTTCCCGACGGATGATTGTTAATCTCGAGATTTCTTTTCAAGTTAAAGATTTTTTCTAATTAATTAATTCAAATCAAATTAATTAAACTCAATAAATAGATCATATTTGAACTTTATATTTGATTCATGATTGCCACTATTTTCGACAACGTGTAAGCGACACAATACCAATTTTGGGCGCTGTGGGGGTGCTAATCCTTCCCCACGCGTAATCGACTCTCGGACCTATCAAATCAAATTTTTGGTAAATGCATACAATTTTTTCTTTAAAATTATTTTAAAAGACATTTTTAGGTATTCGACCTATCTAACCTAAAGGTCGATGACGACTCATTTTTCTATTTTTATTCAAATCAATTCAAAACCGACCAATTTTTCAAATTAAAGTCATAATCGTTTTTTTCAAAAAAAATGGTTGACATATACAAATGATGCTTCGGTTATTAAATATTGTTTTATTGAGTCATTTGACTATTAAAAATTATAAAATGGTGCCTCAAATATAAGAAGTTGTTTTGTTGAGTCTCAAGACTATAAGTTACAAAATGGTCATTCGATTATTTATTATGTTTCAAACTCATAATTTTCTGTTAAAAATTAACAATTGTCGAAGCTAGATGTTAATATGTTGATTGAGATAGAGGTGTTTAATGAGTTGAGCAGCTCGTAAGCTGTTCGAACTCAACTCGGTCAAAACTCATTAAATGCTTGACTCCGATTGATTCGACTCGAACTCGAGCTCGACTCAAGACCTTAACGAGAAAAGTCTAGCAAAGTCCAACTCGATTAGATAAGTTTGTGAGCAGCTTGTTAATGTTTTATATAATTTTTTAGTAGTTTGGTGATTGCAAGCAACAATAAATTGAGTGAATAGGTGTTGATTTTCTTATTTTTACTATTGATTATGTATCGTTGAACTTCTTTTTTTTTCAAGAATTTTTTAATACGTTAGTTTGACATATTTTTGGATTATTACTTCAGTTTTAATATGTTAGTTTAATGTATTTGTGGATTGTTATCTTGGAGTTTTGATTTTAAAATTGCTTCGTATACTCTTTTGCTAAACTTTTTGGTTGATTTTGTTAATTTATGTTTATATTAAGCTTTACAAAGTATTAGTAGATTTTATCTATAGTTAAAAAAAGGCAAAGTTTTTAGTGAGCTTAACTAGCAACGAGTTTAGTAATGAACAATGAGATGAGCAATAAGTTTTTTTAACGAGCATGAGTCGAGTAAAATTTTAACGAGTTTAACGATTAGAGTTGAGCAAAATTTTAACGAGTTTAACAAGAAGAGTCGAGCAACATTTTTTAACAAACAAGAGTCGAGCATTGTCTAACTCGCGATCGACTTGCTCAATAAGCACTCCCTAGACTGAGATATGATTGTGGTTTGAGATTATGATATCACATTTTATCATATTTCAATCAGCAGCTTAACGTATAACTCAAATTGTTGTTAAATTTTTAATGGAATATAACAAGTTTGGAACATAATGAATAGTCTGGTGATCATTTTGTAACTTTTAATAGTCAATGGACTCAACAAAGCAATTCCCTATAGCCGGAGAGCTATTTTGTAAGTTTTAATAATTAAATGACTCAATAAAAAAATATCATATAATCGAAAACTATTTTTATACTTTATCCAAAAATTAAATTATTTTTTAGGTAAAAACTCAGGCGTTATTAAATAAAAAAACTCCTTTTTAATATTTCATTAAAAAATAACCTTCATTCAACATTTTTTTTAGAAAAATAACTCCTAATCAGTTTTTAAAAAAATATCACCCAAATCTTGCATCCCACAAAAATTGATTAAGACCTCACATTTTATAAAAAAAAAATGAGTTTCATATATTTATTATGTCATTTATCTAAAAATTAAATAGATTTATCTAAAATGTCGAAGGATTTCGCACACAATAAAACGCGAGATCCTTAAAACAGGTTTTGTAAGACGTTAGAAAATCATACGTGTGTAAATTTAATGTATTTTTTCAATTAATACTGTTTGATCATTATTTTTTTGGATAAATGAAATTTTGAGGATTTTTTAATAAAAACGCCAAAAATTCATGTATTAATTTGGGACCGTTGAACAATAATTTTTTTTTCGGGGAGTGTCGGAATGAGTTAAGGTCGGAAAATCATGAGTGCGTGCTTGTTTCGGGGGATTAAAAAGAAAAGGCTGCAAAGCAGTTTGCCTACTTATGCTAAGATTGTGAAGGGGTCACGCTGTAGATGGACTTTAGGTATTTCACGAATAGCTTCCTAAATTATAGCGTATTTCACGAATAGCTTCCTAAATTATTATTTTTTGAATAATTTCAGTGTCTAACGTTAACACTTTAGGTATTTAGGCTATCAACAACATTAATTTCCTCCGTTAAGTGACACATATCACTTAATAAAAAAAATTAACATCGTTGACAATCCGAACATCTAAAACGATAACATTTATAATATTACGAACTAGAATGATTCAAAAAATAATTTAGATACCTATTAGTGAAAAAGATTATTGTTTGGACAATTATTTTATATTTAAGCCAAATAAAAATGTTCCTAAAATCATGAGGTGGCGTTTGGTTCGCTGAAATGTTTATGAGGAAATTGGAATCTGTAAAGGAATTGGAATATGTCAAGAATTTGAATCCAATTTCATATTCTGTTTGGTTGGCAGTAAATGGAATTGGAATCCAATTGCATATTTTGTTTGGTTCGCAGACATATCAGATGAATTTAATTTCAGTAATATAAAATGACTGAATTGCCCTTCTTATTTTTTTTTACTTTATTTTAGTTTGTTTTACAACTTACATATAGTAATATATTATAAAAAAATAAAAATATTAAATTTTCATTTTATTGATTGATTATTCATTTCAATAAATTATAAAAATCATGCTAATAAATATCATAAGTTAAAATCATCGCAATCAAAATATGTTAATAAGTTACCAAAAGATAGAGCAATATTTCGATACATTCCAATCGGAGTATGTTAATTAGTTATCAAAAAATATACCAAAAACTATTTTTATTCAATATATGAATTAGAAACTCGACCGACACGACACAAAATAATAAAAAAATTATTTTTATTCAATAAAAACATTGACTTAATTGAAAAAAATTATATATAGAGTGATATTATTGTAATTATTCCTAAATATATAAGGTAAAATTATATATTTTTTGGGTCGGTCTGATTTTTTCACCCTAAACACGACCCGACCCGACCCGAATATCACACTTAAAAAACCCCGACACGACTCGACCCGAATATCGCACTTAAAAAACCCGACCCGAACAAAATAAAGTTTCACCTGACCCGACCTGAATATATGAATTAGAAATCCGACCCGACCCGAAATAGTAAAAAATTATTTTTATTCAATAAAAATAGTGACTTAATTGAAAAAAATATATATAGAGAGGGTATTATTGTAATTATTCCTAAATATATAAGGTAAAATTATATATATTTTTGGGTTAGATAGTTTTCACCCTAAACCAGAATTCGACCCGACCCAAAGATCACACTTAAAAAAACCGACCCGACCCGACCAAAATAAAGTTTCACCCGACCCGAATATATGAATTAGAAACTCGACCCAACTTGAAATAATAAAAAAAATTTTATTCAATATATGAATAAGTTACCAAAAGATTAATGAGGGTAGTATGATCAAATTTCAATTCTCTCCAACAAGATAATTGAATTTCATCCATTCTTGGATGGAATTCACTTTCCCTCGTTTGATGGAAAGTTGAAGCCATGAGGAATTCCAATTCTCTTAAAAAACTTAAACAAAACATGAAAAAATAATAAAAATAGATTTCAATTCCCGTCAATTCCAAGATTTATCCAACCAAACGCCGCATCTTTTTTAAGTTAAAACCCTGGTCATAAAACCCCGAATTCAAACATAGATCGAGAAAACTCAAATCACCAACACAGTCCAACAGTAGAAATAAAGATGGCTAGCTTCATTCGAACAGCTCAAAGAACATTCATCTCTGCAGCTTCGAAAACCCTAACTAACGACAGCCCATCACCAGCTTCACTACTCCAATTCAAAACCTATGCAACCTGCAAAACCCACGAATCGCCTTTCACAGCCAACATCATCAGAATCCTAAGCAACGAGATCGAGTACCAGCACGACTACGCCCCCCCATCAGGTAACTAATTGTTCCTATCAAAACTTTTGCACCCAGATTTTAATTTGATTTCTTTCTTCTCAATTTATTTAGCCTGCTACGACTTTCAATTCATTCACGGTCCAAGACCGACCGGGAGAGAAGTGGATGACAATGAGGGCAAGATATGGAGACAATGAAGATATCAAAATAGAAACAACTATGTTTGACGGTTGTGCTTTTGTTCCTAAGCCCGGAGAAGATAGCACCGGGGAAAATATGGTTCTTCACATTAGCTTGTTTGTTGATATCTCCAAAGGTCAAGGTTATCCTGAAATGGAAATTTTGCGCTCGGCATGGCTCGATCGTTTAGAAATCCATAAAGTTCATTTGCTAAATCGTGATAAGATTGTTATTAATCCGTACATGGGACCTGATTTCAGGTATAGCTTGCTAGTTCGTTTAGTACTTTTTTCTTCTTAATGTTGATTGGTAAACTAAATTGTGTTCTTTTTTCTTTAGGAAAATGAATGGGAAACTTCAGGAGACACTTCTTGATTATTTGAAAGCAAGGGGGGTAAATAACGAACTTTGTCGCTTTTTGCACGAGTATGTGATGAATAAGGATAAGATTGAACTCATACAATGGTTGAGAAATGTCAAATCCAGAATGCAGAAATAGAATGAGGTTTGTTTATGAAACTTTGATATCTCCTTCGTAGATGTTCCTATGCAAGGTTGGAAAGATTTTTATTTAGGTTCCTCTATGTTTTGTGACCAACCGTTGTGAAAAATTAAATACCAATTTATCCACCATATTGTGTGGCATTGGCTTATAAGTTTTAAATCTTTTCTATCTAAGCTGCAGAATTGTGAAGTTAATTGTAAACTCGTTGCACAGAACCTTATGAGGATTATATATATGTGAATAGACTAAATTTTAGAGTCTCGACACCTTTTCGGCGCTTGAGCAATCTTTGCAAAGTAATTATGATGCATTTCCTCATAGCATTCCTTAAGTAATATATGATATCTGCAAGAGTCACTTCTAATGTATGCAATATGCATATCAATCAAAGCATTATATTCGAAAGTAATTCGAAATTACTGAATACAGCAAACCTTCACCCTGGAGAGGCTTTTACTTGATATCTGCGAGAGTTATTTGATGGATGCAGGCATGTGAATGAGTTACCATAGCGTATTTTAGTACCATTAACTAAGGTGCTGCAATTTCCATAACTTTCACTTGGTGTTGCAAGGTTTTAATCGTACAACCTAGTATAGTGTTATTCCACATTAGGTGCCTTGGTGTAAGAAGTAATTAATTGCTCATTCTTTAGTTTTCTTAGTAGTAAACTCTTCCATTTAGATTCTAAAGAAATTACACTGATGATCAGGCCACATTGGCTCTGTGTATTCTTTTGATTCATACACAAAAGGAGAGACTGAGGTGAGTTAAATGTGTGTTTACTACAGGGAAAGGATTGATTAGTTACAGAGGCTTTGTGAATTGCGATATGGTTGACTTCACTTCGGTTAATGCATTTCTTTCAAAAAGAAACGCAGAGGGTTATTTTCTTCATTCTCATTTTTCAGAGTAAGCTGAGATCTAAGGAGAACCTGCAGGTGTGATGATCAAACTCCAACTGTCGGATTTGGATGAACCATTTGGGACTTAGTTATTCTTTCATATCAAATGGGATTCGGATGAACCATTTGGGACTTGGTTATTGTTTTCATATCAAATGGTATTCGGATGAACCATTTGGGACTAAATATTTTTTACATATCAGGTGTCTTCTGGTGCTACTTTGGGTTGAACTTGAAAATGACCCTTTGGAGCCTCTGCTATTTAATTTTGTGAAAGTTGACCCCATGTTCTACAACAAGCCACAGTTCTGAGGTTTGTCTGATTTGCTCTCGATTATCATTAAGCCTAGTTTCTACCCGACCACGAGACCAATAAAGATCATTTGTGATTTGTGGATAAATTCAAATTTCTCCGTGTTATAAAAACTGAGCCGTCAGGTTAGCTTGGTTCGACCAACACAAGATCAATCTATCCGATAAAGGAAAGAATGAAAAACATATGTTAAATGTGATTGATTTATGGCATTTTATCATCATAAAATCAAACCTTTCTTAGATTGAGGGATTAGCTAGTAAAAGTGACACAGTACACGCACCTTCACGGGCCCCAAAATCACACCTGCTCTATTAAAAACAACTAATTACAAGTCTAAATTTGATCAGATGTTCCAAATTCAATGTAATTGTAGCAGATTTCATGTAATCGTATATAAAGGGAAACTAATGGATTGTCGGAATCATTCCTCTAAGAATTCCAAAAGTTATTTTTCTGGTTCAATTTAAAACAGGTCTGGGGAAATCCTGGAAGTCGTTTTAATTGGGAGAATTCTCTCCAAAACACACATGTTACAAACTTGCCAGTTTCCAGGTATTTGAGAAACAGTTCGAAGAAACGAGGATTATGAGAAGGATAAAGAGTTCCAAGTAAAAGCCAAACTACAAAACTTCTCTATCACCCAAATATACATTGACAATTGATACCAAAGAAGTCAAGGGTAAACAAAACTCTCGACCATAAACAAATATGTATATTTATACATGTTCTTAAAAACATTACTCAATTTAGAGCTTGAGGGATAGGTCAACCGTTTGTATCTCTTCCTGCTTTGTCTCGAGACTACCTCCACCTGACCACCAACAATTGCTAATCACTTCATCACCTGGAGAACCCATCATCGTCCTCATTACGTTGAACCTACCGAGATTAGCTCGACTCGTTGATCCTGTTGTGATTGCAAGGGAATTCTCCGTCGACAACTTCCCTATTGCTGGTTGTTGGTCTATAGGAGGCCTAGTCCAACTCTGGTGTCCGTACACATTTCCAGACCCTGCTGATGGAGAAATATGAGAAGGTTTATGAATCATTGAATGCACCTGAATTCCCAAAGATCTATTATATGTGCCGCCTAGGGGAAGAGAAGCCAAGCTAGGATAGTGGTTGTGGTGAAAATAAGGATGCCCAAAAGCCGCGGCTGAGGCTGCTATATGAGCACCCATCCTTTGCCCTCTTTTCACTGAAGTCCTCTCTCTTTTATGAGCGTTTTGGTGCCCCCCAAGAGCTTGTGAACTGTAGAATTTCCTTTGGCAATAGGTGCAGGAGAAAACTCGTTGCTCACCATTCGTTGGCTGGGATGTTTCTGCTACTGTACTGTCAGTTGAACCTACTGCGTTCAATGAATCGATTAGATTGAGTTCTTTATTGAGCCCACGATCACCACAATCACTTGTAGTTAGCTTTAGATCTAACTGGAGACAGGGTTTCGCCTCTTGTTCTCGATCTTTGATCACTTCATTTGAACCTGGAGAGGCCTCTATGCATGGGGTAGTACTCTCAGAAAGACTATGTCCTTTCCCAAGAGATTCCATAGGAGTCTTTGGCACACACTCAGCTATGTAGGGTAGACGATGAAATATGTTTTGTTGATAGCATAAAATATAAAAAAATCTTCCTTTTTGTTGGAGGAAACCAAATGCTTTTTGTGTGCAAATAATGCTATATAAACCTACAGTGTTTTTTTCTTTTTTGAAAGAAAGAAAGAAACAATGGTAGGTTTCTTTGCTTTTGTCACTCACATGAAAAGCTAGCTTCAATTGGAACTCCACAATATCAGTTGTTTATATCCTCAGAAACAATTGAGTTCCCTTCTTTCATATCAGCACTACATTATTCCCTTTTTGACTACTTTCTATTGGTAATCAGTGATAATGATTGCTACACCCGAGGGATACACTTTTTTCAGGTTCATGCTCGGCTCCCTTTATCAAACTGGTAGAGGTATTTGCGACCGTATCATATCTATTATAATTACCACAAATATGATATTCCTGCTAATATATATATAAGTTCAGTTCAAAAGTGGCCCTTCATGGTAGGGATGAACAAAACTCGACTTGACTCAAAAAATCGATTTTTTCGACTCGACTCGATTCGAAAAAACTCGACTCGAAATGACTTTGAGTTGTAATTTCATAAACTCGATTCGACTCGACTCGAAAAACTTTCAAGTTCAAATCGAGTTGTAAAGTACAACTTGGATAACTTAAAATTTTGTAATTAGTGGATGAATTTTTAAGTTTGAGTCGAGTACCTCAATTTTGTATGATATATGTATATCACATATGAAAAAAATATACATGTATTGTATTTTTTTATCAAAAATCAAACAGGAATGCATTGTTATACCTATATATATATTGTACATGATCATAAAAATCATTTAAATTGTAATCAAATAATATCATAATATTATAAATATTGATAATTAATTTGAACACAAACTCGAAAATTCGATTCGATTCAAAAAAATTTCAAGTCAACTCCAAGTTGTAAAATAGGACTATTCAACTCGAATAACTCGAAATTTTTTGACACGACTTGACTTAATCGAACGCTCGCCCCTACTTCATGAGATAATATGACCTTAATGTATTGAAGACAGATGGACGTGTGATTTTAGGTTAAAAGATGAATTTATAAATTTTCAGATATGAAACAAGATTATTAATGAAAAAATATAAATTATATGAAAATTTAAAATTTGAATGACTGCCCCACCAATACACCTCGGACCATCCATGCATAGTAGTCGAAGTCTATCAAGCAGAGGCACCATGTCCCCAGCCAGTTACTTTGAACGTGCACCTCTACGCATTTCTTGGATGTTTTGCCCAACTCTTTCCATGCTCTGATGCCATGATTATCGAATAAAAGTCACGAACATTAAGGTGGTGTTTGGTTGGATGGAATCCCTTAGAATTGGGAGAATTGGAATCTAATTCTACCACTTTCCTATGTTTGGTTCAAGTTTTCCAAGGGAATTGGAATCCCTCATGGCTTCAATTTTCCATCAAATGAGGGAAAGTGAATTCCATTCAAGAATTGATAGAACTCAATTCCCTTGTTGGAGGGAATTGAAATTTGACCATACTACCCTCATCAATATTTTGGTAACTTATTCACATATATTGAATATAAAAATATTTTTTATTATTTTGGGTCAGGTCGGGTGAAACTTTATTTTGGTCGGGTCGGTCGGTTTTTTTAAGTGTGATATTCGGGTTGGGTCGAGTTCGGGTTTAGGGTAAAAAATACCCGACCCGAAAATATATATCATTTTACCTTATATATTTAGGAATAATTACAATAATACCCCTCTCTATATTTTTTTCAATTAAGTCACTGCTTTTATTGAATAAAAATATTTTTTTATTATTTCGGGTCGGGTCGTATTTCTAATTCATATATTCAGGTCGGGTCGGGTGAAACTTTATTTTGTTCGGGTCGGGTTTTTTAAGTGTGATATTCAGGTCGAGTCGGGTCGGGTTTTTTTAAGTGTGATATTCGGGTTCGGGTTTAGGGTGAAAAAAACAGGACCGACCCGAAAAAAATATATAATTTTACCTTATATATTTAGGAATAATTACAATAATACCCCTCTATATATAATTTTTTTTCAATTAAGTCAATGTTTTTATTGATAATGTTTTTATTATTTTGTATCGTGTCGGGTCGAGTTTCTAATTCATATATTGAATAAAAATAGTTTTTGGTATATTTTTTTGTAACTAATTAACATACTCCGATTGGAATGTATCGAAATATTACTCTATCTTTTGGTAACTTATTAACATATTTTAATTGCGATAATTTTAACTTATGATGTTTATTAGCATGATTTTTATAATTTATTGAAATGAATAATTAATCAATAAAATGAAAATTTAATATATTTTTTAATTTTTTTATAATATATTACTACATGTAAGTTGTAAAACAAACTAAAATAAAACAAAAAACAAGAAGAGCAATTATGTTATTTTACATTACTAAAATCAAATTCATCTGACATGTCTGGGAACCAAACAGAATATGGAATTGGATTCCAAATCCATTTCCTGCCAACCAAACAAAATATGGAATTGGATTCCAATTCTTGACAGATTCCAATTCCTTCACAGATTCCAATTCCCTCATAAACATTCGAGCGAACCAAACGCCATTTGATTGAACGCTAATTGAGGCATTGGTGGGAAGAGTGATTGGGATCCCCATTAATAATGGGCTCGGTTTAAGGACATAACTTAGATTATCTAAGGTTTTGAATCGTAAAAGAAAAAAAGGTATGTTTTAAGTTGTCTAATTACGGTTTAATGTGTGATTGTAAAAGTTAAGCTGTCGTATTTGGACAAAATGGCCGACAAAGAAGGGGGGGCTGCTGTGGGTAGCCCTCATGCCATAGGAAATATGATAGTGCCATCTTATTTTGTTTATATAATTATTGGTTCAGCATGAACAAACCCCCAAAGGATTAATTATGTCTTGTGATAAGCATAACTTTAATAAGCTTTTATATATACAATTATTATTACAAGCAAGTGTTATTTTAAGCAACTAAATGTCATCCAACCTTAACCCCACAAACAACCCACATGATTTTATAGGCAACTAATTGCCTAATAAATAAATTCGACCGTATCTCTTTTTTGAGATTTCTTTGTTTGGCTTTCCAAATATGCAATTTAAAAAACATCACTTCCACATCGAATATATAATGTGTCGGAATCGCCTTTCGGTTGGGTTTAGAATTGGGCTTCGACTTGAATAAATTGGGTTAGGAGTCGCTACCGATCATTTATTTTATTAAAAATGGGTTGATCGGATACCTTTATTTCTTACCTGATATGCGTCTTACCAGTGATGTGTCGGATTCGGGAGTCGATTACAGTCAAGGAAGGGTTAGCACCCTTGAACTGCCCTTTCGGTACTATATAATTTCCAGTTGTCTCTATTAAGAAAGTTATAAATTTAAATCAAAAGGTAAAATAACAATTCAAATTACTTACCTTTAACCGTTTTGAAAATGTACCCTTAAAGAATCAAGAAAAACGTTAAAAAAACAAAGGTGACGAGGATAAATTGGAAAGGAAGAGAAAATAAATAACAAACAACATATAAAAATAAAACAGAAACAAAAAGCAAACAACATGATTAACATGGAGATAATGAAATGAGAAAACAAGGACAAAATAAAACAAGATAAATAAAGAAACAAAGGTAAATAAATAACATACAAAAAATAAATTAAATAAAAATAAATAAAAGTAAAAGTAAAATAAACAAAACGAGGGAAAAAGGATAATATATATATATATATATATATATAATATTAGCTTGTAGACTAAAGAAAAAATATAAAGATAATAAGAAAAATAAAATACATATACATATACATATATATAGGATATAACATATAAATGAATAAATACATACTAATAACACATGTATGTAAAAAATAATAATAATAATACTATAAAAATATATATAAATATTATAATGTATAAATAGAAAATTAAAAAACAGGGACTAGATTGAAAGAAAACCACGATTGAAGGTCGAATTCAAAAGGAAATTGAGTTTAAAAAATTGGATTTTGGGGGTAAAATGGAAGTTTTCAAAACAGAAGTGGCCAAAAGGGTAGTTTACCCTATTTCCTTGAAAACACGCGGGTCCTTCCCAGGTCTGGGTCGACGCGCGGGTCACCATACGATCCATGGGCCAAGTATAAAGCTCAAATTTTTTCAAAAATGCTCATTTCTCATCTCTTCACACGAGAGCCCCCTTCTTTGATTTCTCTCATCTGTTCATCCAAGGATGAACAAGGGCTGAGTTTTCCAGAAACCGGCCACCGTACCGCCTCGTCGACTGCCATTCATCGACAGCGAAATTTTTTTTTAAAACCGAACGCTTTTCACCCATCTTTTTAAAAATCAAAACTTTATTTTAAAAAACGTACGCCTCGGGGCTAGATCTGGGTTCGAAATCTCGAAACCCTTCCCCTTTGATCATCGGCGTAACCTACTCTTGGACTATTTGAGGTCACACGAAGGCAAAGCAAGAGAGGAAAGAAACGACATGCAAGATAAAAACAAAAAAATATTCATCTTTTATTTCTCTTCGAATCTAGTTACAAAGTAAAACTTTGAAACTATTGTATCTCTCTCGATCTCTCGTAGTATATTGCGTGTATTTGTGTGTAATATGCTATCGTAATCGTGTGTGTTCTTGTGTGTCAAATACATGGGTATTTATAAGTACCAAAGAAACCTATTCCTAGAGTTTGATTCCGAGTAAAACTCGGTTATTTGATGCTCCACGATTCTGACTTCTTGTTTGGTTGGTTGTGAATGAGTCATTTTGACTCACGTTTGTTGAAGACCGAAAGAACTGGCGGGGAACCCGGCTTTTGCAGCAGCAGCGTGTAGCGATGGGTCTTCAAAGGGAGAGAACAGAGCTGGGGAGGGATCTGCTAGGGTTCTGGAAACCCTAGCCTGAACCGATTCACTGGGCCATCTGGGCTGCTGGAGTTGTATAGTGATTTTGGGCCATGTGTTTGGGCCTGCAAATTTAAATAAATGTAAATGTTAAAACAATAATAATTTATATATATATGTAATAAATATATGTCATGTTAGAAAAAGTGTGTCTACAGCTGCCCCTCTTTGCCCATAGTCGTGCAACGGGGACAGGGAAAAGATTAAAAGACACACTTTCCGTTTAATCCAAATTTAACACCATCCATATAGGGGTCAACCCCCATCAAATATCCTCTGTTGCAGAGTTGAAATCTGACACTAAAACTGGTTTCTCAATTTGGATTGAAGCACGAAATGACTCTCGTTGCGAGGTTGAGTTGAACTGGAAACGTCTGAGCGCGATATCCTTCGTTGTGAAGTTGAAATCGAACTCAAAAACCCTTGGCAAGTAGCCTCTGAACCGTCTTCTAGCTCAAGATACTTCGTCGTGAAGCTAAAGCTTGACCCGAAGGCTTTAGTGCTACTGTACTGCATATGACTCATTCATCGTGAAGTTGGGTCAATCTGTTAGTGAAGTTGGAATTGTATATTGCCCATTCGTCGTGAGGTTGAGCCTGGGAATTGGATATCCTTCATCGTGAAGTTGAAATCCAATGTAAGTTGCATTGTTTCGAGGCCAATATCCTCCGTCGTGAAGTTAAAATTGACTCTGAAACTGGAAAGTTTATTGACACACACTCCTTCTTTGAGTTGGATATCTTTCGTCGTGAATTTGAAATCTAATCTAGAGATAGATGCTGCTTGTGTGTACGATTTCCTTCGTTTTGAAGTTGAAACTGCGGGTGGCCCCTTCGTCGTGAAGTTGAGTCTGGTAATTGGATATCCTTCATTGTGAAGTTGAAATCCAAGTAAGTTGTATTGCTCCGAGTCCAATATCCTCCGCCGTGAAGTTGAAATTGGTTCTGGAACTGGGAAATTGTTTGTTGATAGTCAGCCGCCCCTTCGCTGTGAAGTTGAGCTTATGCTGTCTTGAGTCTAATATCCTTCGCTGTGAAGTTGAAATTGACTCTGAAAGTGGGAAGCCCCTTAGTCGTGAAGTTAAGCCTCAAATGGCATGATATCCTCCATCGTGGAGTTGAAATTGCGGATGGCCCCTTCGTCGTGAAGTTCAACCTTGACTTGAATATCCTTTGTCGTGAAGTTGAAATCCAAGTATTGTATATTACGGGTGGACACGATTCCCTTCACCGTGAAGTTGAAACCGTGGATGACCCCTTTATTTTGAAGTTTGGCTTTGAGCTAGATATCCTTCGTCGTGAAGTTGAAATCTACTCTCAAACAAATTGTGTCGCTTCGAGTTCAATATCCTTCGCTGCGAAGTTGAAATTGACTCTAGCTAAAACCTAAAAAAGTTACGCATATATGTGATGTTATGAATGTAATGCTCTTAGGTGTGCCTAAAATGCATATGCAACATATGTTATCTTGGGGCTCTGGAGAGAAATCTCGATCTCTGGTTGCCTGTCTGGAATCTTGATTCTGGAATCTTGAAGCTCTGATCCCTAGTCTTGAATTCTGCAAATGTTGAAATCTGATGTGCATATTTTGTTTTTTTATCCTTGATCTGGGAAATACTTCTCGACCATCTCAAGTATATGCATGAGCCTTGATCAGCTTCCGGGTACCTGTACTTTTCAATGAATCTTTGTGCAGTAATATCCGATTATCTTTTGCATAAGTAAACAAATCATTAAGTTTAAACTCAATCCAAGATGCTAAAAAAGAATCAATTTAGAGAAAAGATTTTATTTATTCATGAGGGGAAAAAGAACAAATAATTCATGACAAACATTTTGGAAACTGAATACATGATGAGTGTGTATGAATGTCCTAGATCTTCATAATGTGAGCACTTCTGAGCTGAAAATCCGTTAGGTGACTTTGAATGCAGCCTTTGCCAAGGGATCTTTAAAAATGTGACAACGTTCTAGAGAGTGCAACCTTTCTCCGACTCATTGAGTCTGTAGAAGATTCAGATGCCAGAATGTTTCCACTGTCTGAATTTCTTGATCGATGTCCAAAGCTCCCTTTCGGGTTTTCAACTTGGACCCATCATTGGTTGCAAGATGCCCTTTGCAGGTTTTCATCTTGAACCCACCTTATTTTTCTTTTCTCTTTTTCTTTTGTTCTTTTTTCTCTTTTTCTTTTTTCAATTTAGGGTGCCCTTTCGGGTTTTCACCCTAAACGTTTTTTCCTTTTTCTTTTTGTTTTTTATTTTGTTTTTTTACTTAGGACGCCCTCTCGGGTTTTCATCCTAAGCGAAGTATTTTTTTGACTGCATCTGAGTTGATGGGATGTGACAGTTCATGTCCGTCTATTTCAGCCAGGACAAGGGCTCCTCCAGAGAAGGCCTTTTTCACGACATAAGGTCCTTCCCAATTTGGTGTCCATTTTCCTCGGAAATCTTTCTGGATTGGCCAAATTCTTTTTAGCACCAGATCTCCTTCACGGAATATTCTCGGGCATACCTTTTTGTCATGTGCTCGGATCATCTGTTTCTGATAGATTTGACCATGACGAATGGCCTTCAATCTCTTTTCATCTATCAGATTAAGCTGATCATATCTGGACTATACCAATTCTGCATCATCCAATTTAACTTATGTCAAGACCCGAAGTGACGGAATTTCTACTTCAATGGGTAGCACTGCTTCCATTCCATAAGCTAGGGAAAATGAAATTGCCCCAGTCGAGGTTCGATAAGCGAACAAAGCAAAAGGTAACTTCTCATGCCAGTCTTTGTAAATTTCAGTCGTTTTCTCCACTATCTTCTTAATGTTTTTGTTTGCTGCTTCTACTGCTCCTTTCATCTTTGGTCTATAAGCAGTAGAATTATGATGCTTTATGTTGAATTGTTCACATGCAGCATTAATCATTTTGTTGTTCAAGTTTGTAGTGTTATCGGTGATGATCTTTTCAGGTAGACCATACCAACATATGATCTATTTTTTCAAAAACTTACAAATAGTGGACTGAGTAACACTGGCATACGATGTAACTTCTACCCATTTTGTGAAGTAATCGATGGCTACAAGGATGAAACGGTGACCATTTGAACCCTTCGGATGGATTTTCCCGATAACATCCATGCCCCACACAGAGAAAGGCCACGGTGACGTCATTACATGAAGTGGATGAGGTGGAACATTGATTTTATCTCCGTAAATCTGACATTTATGACATCTTCTAGCATAGTTGATGCAATCACTTTCAAGTGTGGACCAAAAGTATCTGCATCTCATTATTTGTCTTGACATCATATGTCCATTTGCATGTGCTCCACAAACTCCATCATGTACTTCTTCCACTATCATTTTTGCCTCTTCAGCATCGATGCACCTTAACAGGACTTGATTATGGCTTTTCATGTATAAAACCTCTCCGTCAAGGACGTATCCAGCTGCCATCCTTTTAAGGGTTCTCTTATCGATTTCAGTGACTTCTTCTGGATAACTCTGATGCTTGATATACTGTAGAATGTCATAGTACCAAGGCTTAATGTCTTTCACTTCTTCAATTTGGTAACAATGAGCTGGGTACTCATACGACTGCATGTTAATTAGCATCATTTTAGACTCCCCGCCAGCCTTGAATGCGGTTGCCAAGGTAGCCAAAGCGTCAGCTATTTAATTTTATTCTCTTGGCACGTAGTGGAAAGTGACTTCATCGAATTCTTTGAGCAGATCCAGTACTAGTTTCCGGTACTCTAACAGCTTTACATCCTTGGTTTCCCATTCTCCTCGGAGCTGATAGATTACTAAGGCTGAGTCTCCGTACACCAGTAAAGTCTTTATATTTTTCCCCAGTGCAGCCCGAATTCCCAAGACACAAGCTTCGTATTCTACCATGTTATTAGTGCAATCGTAGTTTAGTCTGCTGGTAAATGGGTAGTGACTCCCTTTTGGAGAGATTAGGATTGCCCCGATGCCATGTCCTAGTGTATTTGATGCACCATCGAAATGCATTCTCCAGGAACTGTCTGTTGAAGTACTTGCTTCTTCTAAGGATATAGCCATCAATTCTTCGTCTGGGAAGTTAAAGTCCAAAGACTCGTAATTCTCATCGGTTCTACTTGCCAAGAACTCCGATATGGCACTTCCTTTGATTGCTTTCTGGCTCATATACTCGATGTCAAATTCAGACAAGAGCATCTGCCATCGGGCTAACCTTCCAGATAGAGCAGGTACACCCATCATGTACATCAAAGGATCTAACTTGGAAATTAGCCAAGTGGTATGATACAACATGTATTGTCGGAGTCTTTTTGTAGCCCAGACTAGAGCACAACAAACCTTCTCGATAGGAGGATATATGACCTCGTAATCGGTGAACTTCTTGCTTAAATAGTAGATGGATCTTTCTTTCTTCCCGGATTCATCATGTTGACCTAGGACACACCCCATGGAGTTCTCAAATATGGAAAGATACAAGAACAAAGGTTTTCCCAAGATAGGGGACATCAGGACATGAGAGTGAGACAAATACTCATTTACTTTCTCGAACGCAATCTGGCAGTTTTCATCCCATGCTCCTGGATTGTTCTTTCGGAGAAGACGGAAGATTGAGTCACATTTGTAGGTTAACTGAGATATGAACTGTGCTATGTAGTTCAATCTGCCCAGAAAACCTCTGACCTATTTTTGCATTCGAGGTGGAGGTAGACTTTTGAATAGCCTTAACTTTATCGGGATCGACCTCGATGCCTTTTCTACTGACCACGAAGCCTAATAGTTTTCCAGACGTTACCCCGAAGGTACACTTGCTAGGGTTCAATCTCAGTTGGAACTTTCTCAATCTCTGGAAAGACTTCCTTAAATTCTCGACATGTTCATTCTCAGTTTGTGCCTTGACAATCATGTCATCGACATAAACTTCGATCTCTCTGTGCATCATGTCGTGGAATAGAGTCATCATAGCTCTTTGATATGTTGCCCTAGCATTCTTCAAACCAAAGGGTATCACTTTATAACAAAATATTCCCCACATCGTAACGAACGTGGTCTTCTCCATGTCTTCAGGATGCATCTTGATCTGGTTATATCCCGAGAATCCATCCATGAATGAAAAGAAAGCATTTCTGACTGTATTGTCTACCAACGTGTCAATGTGAGGCAAAGGAAAGTTGTCTTTAGGGCTCGCCTTGTTAAGATCTCGGTAATTGATGCACATGCGAACCTTTCTGTCTTTCTTCGAAACTGGCACTATGTTGGCCACCCACTCTGGATACTTGGCCACTTGAAGGAAACCGTCATCGAATTGCTTCTTGACTTCTTCTTTAATTTTAAGGAGCATCTCAGGTCGCATCCTTCTCAGTTTCTGTTGCACGGGTTTGCACTCTGGCTTAATTGGTAGTTTATGAACTACCATATCTATGTCTAGTCCCGACATGTCTTGATATGACCAGGCGAACACATCTCTATACTCCTAAAGTAAGACTATCAAGTTTTGTCTTGCTTCAGCCGATAGAGTTATGCCAATTTTAACCTCCTTTCTGTCATCTTCAGTGCCCAGATTCAAGATTTCGATCGCCTCCTCATGTGGTAGTATTTTATTCTCTTCTCTTTCTACCATTCTCAACAATTCAGTAGGCAAGTTACACTCCTCTTCAGTGTCGTATTCATCAAATTCCCTGAGACAAAATGGCCGATTTAAAATCCATTTTCGGACCAGGATCATTAGTGCCTACATTATCGTTATCTAGGGTCATGAAGGAACAAAGAAGATATGTGTGTGTGAGAGGAAATATCCCACACAAAATAGTCAAAGAATTAAATTTAAAAGAAAATGGAACTAAAGTGCTGAAATGAAGAAAATAGATAATGAATTCAAAAAGAAATGAAAGAAAATTTGTTTGCCATGGACATAGGAAAAAATGCATCTTTTATTGAACTTAAACAAAATATTTATTCACCCTTACAAAAGATCACCTATTACCCCGAGTATAGGCAAATAGGGATAGTTCGAATATTACTCTTAAAGACTCTTGTAAACCATAGGTAGTTCTTCCACCGACCAACTGCTAGGCATGAACCCAGGTGGCAGAGGGCATATCCCGGATCTATCTCCGTTGTCAACATCTTCTGTGGTCACGGCATTGATGTTCAGATCTTTCAGAGCCGCTTTTAACTCGGATATGGTGGTTTCAAACACATAACCACCTGACTTGACTGTTTTGTAAAGAGGCGGGAACGTCATAGGCTTCCATTGGAGTTCACTTCCAGTCAACCTGGCTATTCTTCTTTCCCGATTCTTCTGGACTTCCTTCCTCTTTTCATGGTAACTGGGCTAAAAACCAAGCCCTAACTGATCAAATTTAGAGACAATAAGGACTGGATTAATCCTCCCTTATAGTTGCTTCCTAAATCCTCTTTCGATTTTAGCATCTCGGCCTAAGGTTTGCTTGATCTCCATATTTGTGTATTTGGAGAGTCGGGGTTTAGGAATCTTCTTTCCTTCTGTCATGAATATGGCATTCATAAATTCCAAGGAGCGTAATGAGCACTCCACCGCTTCCTCATCTACTTCGATGTATGGGGCCTCCGTGGTCACACTTGTGACGATATCTTCCTCAGCATTGATAATTACTAAGGCCCAGTCAATAAAAAATTTAATTTTTGGTGCAGCGTGGAGGGTACTGCACCTGCTTGATGAATCCATGACCTTCCAAAAGACAGCTATAGGACGACATGATATCCATCGCAAGGAACTCAACATCATAGGTGGCTGGTCCAATGGTCAACGGTACCTCGATCTTACCGACTACCTCTCTTTTAGTCCCGTAAAATACTCGGACCACGTTCTGACAAGCTCTCATATGAGAGGTATCTACTGGCAGCCTCTTCAATATCACCAAAGGTATCACGTTCAGGGTTGAGCTTTTGTCAATCAATACACTCGGTAAAGCGTGCCCCTTGCAATACGTAGTGATATGCAGTGCCTTTGTTCGGCCTTTTCCTCCGGATGTAATCTCATCATCTGAAAACAAGATGAGATTATCAGCTTGAATATTATTCACCAGTCAATCCATCTTGCTGACCGGTATGTCTTGTGGCACGAACTTTTGATTAAGGACTTTTAACAGTGTGCCTCCGAGTTTAAAAATAGTGCTAGCATTGAAGTACGCATAGGTAAGCTGTGGAGCTATTATACAATGTTGTACTCATTGTGCTTTAAGATCTTGAGGAACTCTTTAGCTTCTTCCTCCTTTATAGGTTCATTGACAACTAGCACATCTTTTTTGAATGGCTCAAGTGGTCTTTGCCCCACTTTTCTATTACATCCTTTGGAAGTACTCACCTGACATTCGTACTTCCATGGCACTTACCGATTATCCTTGTATTGAAAAGCCCGAGGTGTTGTGATAACCACATTGACTGGTGTGGTTACTGTCATATTTACCTTAGGGGTAATTATCAAAAGACTACCCTTACCGAATCTTTTGTCTGATGATTCTCCGGTGGCACAAACATCTACTTATGAAGAATCTTAAATTTCTTCGTAAAATTCCAGCTCTTTTCGGTCCATCATGAGCTGGATTGTCGATCTGAATTTTGGGCACTCTTGCACATTATGCCCCTCTTCGTTATGGTAACAACAATGGTTACCATCTTCAATCCTTGTTGTACGTGAATGGGGTGTAAGAAGTCATGCCTTTACCATTTGGCTCAATACCCAAGCCAAATGAGCTTTAACATCTGAAACACAAGTTTTGATTCTCTTTCCATTCTCGGTGGTGATTGCGTTGATTTCTGTCTCCTGAGGATTGGGCAAGGGATTCTGGGCGACGTTCGGTGTTCTAGAGTTGAAATGGATCCAGTTCTTGTTCCGCATTCGTTGTACAAGCCTCTTAAATGCGAGATAGTCAATTGAATGCCCCTGCACACCTCCATGATATTCACAGTGGGTGTTCTCGTCAAACCATTTCGGATAGGGGGCCTTATCGGATCCAAAGGATAGGGTGACACCGCGTGAGTGTCGAAGAGTTGTTGATATAACTCTTTATATGCCACGGGAATGGGATCGAACTGCTCTCTTTCCCTTTCTTTCCTTGGTTCTCTCTGAGTTTGGTTAGAAGTACCGGATGGTACAGCTGCAATTGTTTTTGAACTTGAGACAGTAACACCTTTGTTAGCGTTGTAGGTGTTGACATTGTTGATCTTGCGGTCCTTTCTCTTCATGGGAGGCTTCTTACTGGAGTCTCCTCCTTCAATTTTTCCTTGTTTTATGTCCAGTTCGACCATTTCACCGGCCATGACCAGATTTGAGAAACTTCTCGATGTGATTGCCACCAGGTGCCCGAAGTAAGGTGTCTTCAGGGTCTGTACAAACAACTTTCTAATTTCTTTTTATTCCAAGGGTGGATGAACTTGCATAGATAAATCACTCTATCTCTGTGCGTACTGTCGGAAACTTTCGTTATGCTTTTTATCTAGGCTTTGTAGCATAACCCGGTCTGGTCTCATATCATTTATATATTTGTACTGTTATAAGAAAGACTTGGATAAGTCTTTCTATGTCTTGATATGAGTTCGGTTGAGCTGGTTGTACCATCGGATAGCTGAATCGGACAGGCTTTCCTGAAAGCAGTGGATAATGAGTTGGTCATTTCCTCCGTATCCTGTCATTTTCTGACAGAACATAGTGATATGGGCTGAAGGCCAGCTGTTCCCGTCGAAATTCTCAAACTCAGGAATTTTAAACTTAGGTGGAAGCACCAAATCTGGAACCAGGCTGAGCTCCATTGCGTCCACTCCATAGTAATCATGGTCCCCTTTGACCATTTTCATTTGATCTTCTAACATCTTTGTAACACCCCCAACCCGTATCCGACCCGGATACGATTCCGAAGTGTCACATTGACTTTTCAAACCTTGACCCTTAAGAAAAATCCCAGGAAATTTAAAACTTTATTTAAATCAAAATAAAGACTTTATCAGAGTGCTTGTACTTAATGACTTATTACATGCCAACACTTTATACATAACCAAATACATACTTTGTCAAATATTTCTGATCTGATCTTTTGGTAAGGAAAACTGGCCTGTTTTGCTCCGCATCACTCCTTACTCTTCTCGAAACCTACGTGTGAAACAATCACACGCTAAGTCGAAGACTTAGTGAGGCATAACAACTTATAATGCACTTTAAAACATATATTGATACATGCATGTTCTGTTCTATCATGTTATAGCAATTCCATGCATTTTTCATATCGTATAAAATCATATCAGATTAACTGCAGTAAATACATACATACACATAATTCATTATTAACAGTTTATCATATAATCACATACTTTTTCAATCAAACACTATACACACACAACATCATATCATTTCTATAGCATTTATCATACCACTAACTTATATTTGTTCATATCTCTGGATTAGCCCATGTACATATGTGAGAACTATCGATATGTGAGTCTATAGAGGTTGTGCACTATGCTGTCACCACAGCTCGTATAAATGCACCGAAGTGCCCCGTAGAATTACACCGTAGTGCCATATAATGATGTCCATAAGGACCACGTAGAATTCTTTAAGAATCATATACATATGCTAGGGATCAAGTATGTGTCTTTCCAGACTTCACACATATTCCAAAGAATATACATATGTCCCGAAGAACCGCGTAGAATTGCACCGTAGTGCCATATAATAATGTCCATAAGGACCACATAGAATTCTTTAAGAATCATATACATATGCTAGGGATCAAGTATGTGTCTTTCTAGACTTCACACATGTTCCAAAGAATATACATATGTCCCGAAGAACCGCGTAGAATTGCACCGTAGTGCCATATAATAATGTCCATAAGGACCACATAGAATTCTTTAAGAATCATATACATATGCTAGGGATCAAGTATGTGTCTTTCTAGACTTCACACATGTTCCAAAGAATATACATATGTCTCGAAGAACCGCGTAGACCCTCGACTCTTGGTATGCCAACTATACCCCTAGCTCTCATGACACATAACATGGGCATTATCATTTATTTCATTTCAAATATTCACATAACTTGTAATTCACTTTCACATATCACTTATCACATAGCTTCTTTTCATATTATCACATAGTCACGTAGTTCACTTACACATAGATCATTTCCATATAATTCACATGTCACATATCTCATGTTCTTGTATTCATATAACATATAATCACATAGATTACTTTCACATCACATAATTCATAGTTATGATTTCCTATAGTTACCTAATTATAAAGCTAATTCACCTATACATGTTTTCATATAATTTCTATCATTTCTCACCCAACCACATTTATTCATGTACACATACTCATCATATCTTGTTCACATATGATCATATACTTCATATAACAGATAGGAACACTTTCACGTAGCTTATAATCATAGGTTTTGTCTCATAACATATACTTGTTTTCACATATATATTTCATATCAATTCTTATACCATCACATAATTCCTTTAACATACATAACATATCATGTAACATTATAATAGAAATATCTATAAGTCATATCACTTAGAGCACATACACTTATAGTCACATTGCTTATATCTTAATCTTATGCCTTCTCTTAGACATATATATATATATTTACATGTTCAGGTAATCCACCATTTCATCACATAATTGTGTATTCATATAACTCATTTCATTTCATTTCATATCTATCTATATATATATATCCTCAAGATTATCCTAATATAAATCATATAGCACTCTTATGTTTCGTATTCATATTCATCTAGGGCAGACTTATAAACATATCTCACTTCTATTATTTCTCTATATATGATCTAATCTGTTTACTTAATTCAATTTTTTCATATAACTCCTATAATCTTCTCATATAACTTCATAATTTTCTATCATACAACCCATGTGTTATAGTTTTATTTAAACATATGAATCTTTCCCATCTAACTTATCTTATATGTTCATCTTATCATTTATGTTCAAATCTCCTAGTTAGTGTACTATTCTCACTTCATCCTATAGTTCAATATTATCCAGCTTATTTCACTTATCATATAGTAATAATTATATTTTACTATGATCACATAGTTTATATCTCATATAATTCATAACCTTTCTTATGTAATTACTTATACTTTATCATCTAACACATAAAAGAACAGATCAATCCATATAATCAAGCATACATACATGCATATTCCACTCATGCCTTTAATCATGAATTCATGTGTAACACTTTAGGAAATAGACTCATCGCAAGTCTTATTCCCATCGCACCTCGTATACTATTGAATATGCACTCACCTGGCCTCACTAGTCAATTCCAATCTCTTATCTTTCCCTTGATCGATCTTACTTGCCAAACGTTCAGGAATTTCTTTATGCGTAGAATCTACATAAATGTACATTTCGAGGTAATCATTAGATACCTACACCTTTTAATTAGATACTAGCAACTTAAATGAACTTATTAAACCAATATTCTCATTTTTCCTTTAGGGGGAATCGGTTCCCTACTGAGGGGGTATCGATTCCCTCATGACATTCTGGAAATTTTGTCGTTTGAAGGGGTATCGGTTCCCCTTGAATGGGTACCGATTCCCCTTGCCCAGAAATCATATTTTCAACCCGAAAATTACTTCATTTCCACTTAAACACTTCATATATCATCCCCTTTTCATTCTTAACTATAGTACACATACTTAAACCAATCTATATTCATTTATTTCATCTTAAACCTCAAAATCCTATCTTCCATATGAGATTCAAAAATCATACCAAATTTTCAATGTGTTCTAATTCCAATTCTAACACTTCATACTTCTTAATTTAACCCTTGACAAGTCAAATTCAACTTCACAATCTATTATCTCCTTCCATATCAAAAATTCACTTAAAAACTCATTTTTATTAATTTCTCATAACTTGTTAATCTTTGAGGTTTAAGCCACCTAAAGCTTTCCTTAATCTTTGTTAATATCCCAAGAATCAAAACAAGCTTTAAAATGAAAGAATTAACCAACTAAAGACCTACTTACCTTATACCAAGCTTCACGGTTGAGAGGAGGAAGAAGAAGACTGAAGAATGCTCTGGACTTTTCTTCCTACGTGCTTATTACCCTTTATAAAGGGAAATAAAAATCTTCCCTGAAAAATTATCATAGTACCCTTAATATTTCCAAACTTAATCATTAAATCCAACATCAACTTTCTTCAATTAAATCCATGAACTTTTAACTTATTTCGAAATCGAGCACCTAGTTTACAAAATTTGCAATTTAGTCACTGACCCTGATTTGGGATGTTACAAATCTCCCCTCCTTTAAAGAAAATTCATCCTCGAATTTCCACTACACACATTGATAAAAACATGTCTGTTAATGTTCTCATGTTGTTTCCTTTACTTAATCTTTCTTTCTCTTAGTTCTTCAACTACCTTTTTCCTTTATACATCCTTATCATGTTACTTATCATATAACCAATAGCATCAGTTCTTATCACTCAAAATCCTTAATCAATCAAATTCTTTATCAATCTTTAATTACCTTATAACCATACCAAACTTGTATTTCGTCATCATTTGACCAAAACACAACTTTAAATCTTCTTCAATGTGATTAAACATATACTTTAAGGAGTCAAACAATATTTTCACATCACCTTGCACACTTGTCTTATTTCTATATCAAAATTGTCCTCTGTACTTCCATATTTATCGTATCTGATCCTTTAAATCAATCCCTTTCATTTCTTTATTCCTTATTCCTTATACATAAATCATATATTTCCTTTCATGTTCACATACTCTTGTCTTATTACTTATACTCATCTTTATGTACCAATCTTCATTGCATCATCATTACTTTAATAACCCATTTCTTATACATAACTTCATTCTTTATCATTCTTATACTTGTATTTTTCTTTCTGAAGGTTCCATGCAAATACTTATCTCAGTTTCTACATCATAGCTATCTGCCCAGAATATACAACCATATTCAAATTCACATCATAATCAATTAACTCAACTTTATCTTTTCCTTCAATCTTATAACTCTATCACTTTTACTCTGACAGCTAGTCAATAATATATGTTCAATCTAGGGTACAAACCCTAATCAACCAAACACATACATCCTTTCAAATCGAAATTATCTTAAAAATTCACTTACTCACTTATCAATTTCACCTCTATTCTCATATATCCTGAAATTTCTTTTGCTCAAACTCAACATTCTGACTTCATGTGTCTTATAATCTGATCATCGATATACATATTCTCAAACTCTTCTTATCAATCCTCAGCTTTATTTAAATATACAAATTCTTACTTCCTTTTCCTTTACTATACCACATTACTATGATCCAATTATGCAACTGTATCCAGATCCATTGCAGATCTGGTTATCATATCCTGACAATATCTTATAATCTTATAATTCCAGTGCATTTTTATCACATACTCTAGTTAGCCAATGCTAACTCTTTCCATCTTAACTGCAAACCCTTATCATAAACATACTCTTGTTTATGCGCAATATTATCACTTCATTTCAAACTCATAAGCTCTGACTTATACATCTTATACGCTTGTCACTGATGCACTTATCCTTAAGTTCTTCTATACGTAATCATCACGTCATTAGATCATTTTAACATTCTTATGGTGACACCCGTTCACCATCTTCTATCTTATTCACATAATAGAAAAACTACTCTACATCGTTTTTCCGATTCCAAACGATGAAAATTTTCTATCATTATTCAGATATGATTTCAGCTTTCTAAAATCAACTTTTGATCTTACTAGGCATTTCCTGAGGTGTCCGCTCTTCATCCTGCCTGGCCAGGGCAAGTGAATAACTATCACAATCAGGAATATCACCTTTCACTTACTTCGAAATTATCACGATCGGATTTCTACTGTATTAAACTATTCTTATTTTATTAGCAAGACAACGTATTCCTTACACTATCAGATCAGAAATTTTTCAATCTATGTTGGCATGTACACCTTTTATGACACTTTGGACTTCGGTTTATGCCGAGAATCGGCTAAACCTTAGCTCTGATACCATTAAATGTAACACCCCCAACCCGTATCCGACCCGGATACGAGTCCGAAGTGTCACATTGACTTTTCAAACCTTGACCCTTAAGAAAAATCCCGGGAAATTTAAAACTTTATTTAAATCAAAATAAAGACTTTATCAGAGTGCTCGTACTTAATGACTTATTACATGCCAACACTTTATACATAACCAAATACATACTTTGTCAAATATTTTTGATCTGATCTTTTGGTAAGGAAAACTGACCTGTTTTGCTCCGCATCACTCCTTACTCTTCTCGAAACCTACGTGTGAAACAATCACACGCTAAGTCGAAGACTTAGTGAGGCATAACAACTTATAATGCACTTTAAAACATATATTGATACATGCATGTTCTTTTCTATCATGTTATAGCAATTCCATGCATTTTTCATATCGTATAAAATCATATCAGATTAATTGCAGTAAATACATACATACACATAATTCATTATTAATAGTTTATCATATAATCACATACTTTTTCAATCAAACACTATACACACACAACATCATATCATTTCTATAGTATTTATCATACCACTAACTTATATTTGTTCATATCTCTGGATTAGCCCATGTACATATGTGAGAACTATCGATATGTGAGTCTATAGAGGTTGTGCACTATGCTGTCACCACAGCTCGTATAAATGCACCGAAGTGCCCCGTAGAATTACACCGTAGTGCCATATAATGATGTCCATAAGGACCACGTAGAATTCTTTAAGAATCATATACATATGCTAGGGATCAAGTATGTGTCTTTCCAGACTTCACACATGTTCCAAAGAATATACATATGTCCCGAAGAACCGCGTAGAATTGCACCGTAGTGCCATATAATAATGTCCATAAGGACCACATAGAATTCTTTAAGAATCATATGCATATGCTAGGGATCAAGTATGTGTCTTTCTAGACTTCACACATGTTCCAAAGAATATACATATGTCCCGAAGAACCGCGTAGAATTGCACCGTAGTGCCATATAATAATGTCCATAAGGACCACATAGAATTCTTTAAGAATCATATACATATGCTAGGGATCAAGTATGTGTCTTTCTAGACTTCACACATGTTCCAAAGAATATACATATGTCTCGAAGAACCGCGTAGACCCTCGACTCTTGGCATGCCAACTATACCCCTAGCTCTCATGACACATAACATGGGCATTATCATTTATTTCATTTCAAATAT
Organism: Hibiscus syriacus; assembly: GCF_006381635.1. Classification (NCBI taxonomy): domain Eukaryota; kingdom Viridiplantae; phylum Streptophyta; class Magnoliopsida; order Malvales; family Malvaceae; genus Hibiscus; species Hibiscus syriacus. The sequence goes on along the minus strand of NW_024061944.1, from coordinate 1,831,418 downwards.
TCACATAACTTGTAATTCACTTTCACATATCACTTATCACATAGCTTCTTTTCATATTATCACATAGTCACGTAGTTCACTTACACATAGATCATTTCCATATAATTCACATGTCACATATCTCATGTTCTTGTATTCATATAACATATAATCACATAGATTACTTTCACATCACATAATTCATAGTTATGATTTCCTATAGTTACCTAATTATAAAGCTAATTCACCTATACATGTTTTCATATAATTTCTATCATTTCTCACCCAACCACATTTATTCATGTACACATACTCATCATATCTTGTTCACATATGATCATATACTTCATATAACAGATAGGAACTCTTTCACGTAGCTTATAATCATAGGTTTTGTCTCATAACATATACTTGTTTTCACATATATATTTCATATCAATTCTTATACCATCACATAATTCCTTTAACATACATAACATATCATGTAACATTATAATAGAAATATCTATAAGTCATATCACTTAGAGCACATACACTTATAGTCACATTGCTTATATCTTAATCTTATGCCTTCTCTTAGACATATATATATATTTACATGTTCAGGTAATCCACCATTTCATCACATAATTGTGTATTCATATAACTCATTTCATTTCATTTCATATCTATCTATATATATATCCTCAAGATTATCCTAATATAAATCATATAGCACTCTTATGTTTCGTATTCATATTCATCTAGGGCAGACTTATAAACATATCTCACTTCTATTATTTCTCTATATATGATCTAATCTGTTTACTTAATTCAATTTTTTCATATAACTCCTATAATCTTCTCATATAACTTCATAATTTTCTATCATACAACCCATGTGTTATAGTTTTATTTAAACATATGAATCTTTCCCATCTAACTTATCTTATATGTTCATCTTATCATTTATGTTCAAATCTCCTAGTTAGTGTACTATTCTCACTTCATCCTATAGATCAATATTATCCAGCTTATTTCACTTATCATATAGTAATAATTATATTTTACTATGATCACATAGTTTATATCTCATATAATTCATAACCTTTCTTATGTAATTACTTATACTTTATCATCTAACACATAAAAGAACAGATCAATCCATATAATCAAGCATACATACATGCATATTCCACTCATGCCTTTAATCATGAATTCATGTGTAACACTTTAGGAAATAGACTCATCGCAAGTCTTATTCCCATCGCACCTCGTATACTATTGAATATGCACTCACCTGGCCTCACTAGTCAATTCCAATCTCTTATCTTTCCCTTGATCGATCTTACTTGCCAAACGTTCCAGAATTTCTTTATGCGTAGAATCTACATAAATGTACATTTCGAGGTAATCATTAGATACCTACACCTTTTAATTAGATACTAGCAACTTAAATGAACTTATTAAACCAATATTCCCATTTTTCCTTTAGGGGGAATCGGTTCCCTACTGAGGGGGTATCGATTCCCTCATGACATTCTGGAAATTTTGTCGTTTGAAGGGGTATCGGTTCCCCTTGAATGGGTACCGATTCCCCTTGCCCAGAAATCATATTTTCAACCCGAAAATTACTTCATTTCCACTTAAACACTTCATATATCATCCCCTTTTCATTCTTAACTATAGTACACATACTTAAACCAATCTATATTCATTTATTTCATCTTAAACCTCAAAATCCTATCTTCCATATGAGATTCAAAAATCATACCAAATTTTCAATGTGTTCTAATTCCAATTCTAACACTTCATACTTCTTAATTTAACCCTTGACAAGTCAAATTCAACTTCACAATCTATTATCTCCTTCCATATCAAAAATTCACTTAAAAACTCATTTTTATTAATTTCTTATAACTTGTTAATCTTTGAGGTTTAAGCCACCTAAAGCTTTCCTTAATCTTTCTTAATATCCCAAGAATCAAAACAAGCTTTAAAACGAAAGAATTAACCAACTAAAGACCCACTTACCTTATACCAAGCTTCACGGTTGAGAGGAGGAAGAAGAAGACTGAAGAATGCTCTGGACTTTTCTTCCTACGTGCTTATTACCCTTTATAAAGGGAAATAAAAATCTTCCCTGAAAAATTATCATAGTACCCTTAATATTTCCAAACTTAATCATTAAATCCAACATCAACTTTCTTCAATTAAATCCATGAACTTTTAACTTATTTCGAAATCGAGCACCTAGTTTACAAAATTTGCAATTTAGTCACTGACCCTGATTTGGGATGTTACAATCTTGATCTTCTCTTCTATCTTCTTTCCTTATCCTCCTCGTCAAAATCTGGGATAGGGCAGTCGTCCGGATGACTGTCAGGATTTACTGCAGAAGTATGTAAATTTGCAACCGATATAGCTTTCCCTTTGGCGGCATATGAGTCACTTTACAGTCCGGGTAAGATCCCAGATGAGACAACCACTTATGAGGTCGGTGGTATGGATATCCCCTTAGATGCACCTACTCCGGATGCACTTGCCTGTTGTTGTAAGCCAGACAACTTAGCCACGATTTGGTCGACAAAGGATTCCTGACTTTTCTTGATGGACTCCATGGTACTTTGACTATTCTGAGCCATTTTGTCCTCCAATTCTTTCTGCAGTCTTGCCATGTTCTCTTCGATATTATCCATTCTGGCCTCCATTTGTCTCTTTTTTGCTCGAGTATTATGCGGGTAATGCGTATCTAATGCTTGCGGTGGTAAGCTTGGTGTCTGAGACATGTTCTGCTAGTTAATACGAATGTAAAAACATGAAAAATATAAAAATAAACATGAAATATATAAAATGCAAAGTATACAATGTATGATGTATGCAATTTGGAGACATTGATCCAGAAAAGTGTCAATTATTATAAATAATCTTTATTCAGACAAAAATGTTTTATCTTTTAAGAGACATAAAAACAAATTAAATGTACATTCGAACTAAATCCTCTAGACCCCGAACAACTTCTAGTAGGTTGACAAGTCTTCTGCCTTCATCTGTCACTGGTTGAATGCCTTCTCAAACCACTCTAGCTTTCCTTGCCAGGTCGTGAAGATAAAGAGTTGCTTTCTGTACTTGATCTAGGAAATCTCGGATGGTTGCATCTTTGGCCCTCACCCTTCGCTGTGCTTGCTCCCAACGGAAACACCACTGTAATCCTCCGTCGAATGGCACTATCTGAAGTTCGTTTGCTTGCCTCTTGAACCCATCTATAATAGCTTCTAAGTCAGCTATTGTCTTTCCATCTTTCTCATGTTATTTCTCTAAGTCAGCCACCCGGATTCTCAAGCATTGGTTCTGATGTTGACTGTCTGCCAAGCGCCTTTGGCCAGTCTACAGCTGTTCCTTCCAAGCTCTTTCATCAGGCCCCTCGAACTTCCTTTTCAGACTGTGAGCTTCGTCTTTCCAGTATTCAGAGGTTACTTTCAACTTGGAGCTATCCTTTACTTTATCCTGATACCCTTTTCTCAAATCTTCGAGCTCAAAACGAACTCTTTTCTGTTCTCTATCCAGTGTGTTTGCTCTATCTTTCTGAGAGTCAGCATCGAGCTTCCATTGATAACGTTCAGCTTCAAGTTCCTTAAACCTTTGCTTCAGCTCATTATTCACAGCTTCAAACTCTGCCTTGGCTATCTCAAGTCCAGAAGGGACAGGCCTGAGATATTCCTCCATAGTCCGGGTGTCTTCACAGTCTAGCACCGGGACGTTATCATTCTTTCTCAATCTTCGCCACTCCACATAATCCGGAGTAAGCATGTCTCTGGCAGCTACAATATCCATCCGAAACACTTTCTTCCATGAATTGGATGTTTTCTTGATCATCTTCTTATAAGTGTCACCATGATACTTCGGAAATTGTTCAAATAGTTCTACCATTGCTGCGTCGATGCATCCCAAAGCCTTCGGAAAGATAACCAAACCGTACAGACCTAGTGCAAAAAGGTTTATAGTTTTCCATTCATCAGGGTGGTTCTTTATTAGTTGCCTTATGTGAATCCACTCGAATCATTCCCCGTTACCTTTGTGTTGAAGTTGATTAGTCACCCATTTTTCATCAACCCCTGCAATCTTAGCCTGTACGTTCTTGAAATGATGACTCTTGATATGTTTGATATATGCCCTCTATAGTCTGATGCTTTCGCAGTGCAATAGGGTAGTGTATTCTTCAATGGTGGGCACCATGTCCTCCCGATTAAAAGTGAAGCAACTATATCTCGGGTTCCAGAATTGAACCAGGGCTCTGATTAAAGGCTCATCAGTCTTAACTTGGAGTAAAAGCGCAATGTCACCGTACCGTTGGCTGAACTTCTATTTCCAATCATTCTTCCAACTGTTCAAGATGTCTCAAAGCTCTTGTACATTGTTCTGGTTTAGGCTGATAGAGGCGTAACTAACCAGCTCTAACACATAGCTCCCTTGAAGACTGTTTCCCTTTTCCTTCTGAGTCTTCTCAGACCATAGTCGTACCTCAGGGTTTTTAATCTCTTGCATTACAACACCTTTGTCCATTTGTTCAGATTATTTTATGTATAACAAACACCTTTTTAGGGATCAATGGCCTCTTGTTATGATGCAAATGCTAAGAAAACAAACACAAAGGCAAAAAGTTAGTAAAGTAAAAATAAATAAATAAATAAATAATGACGAAAGAAAACACCACCCAAAAATATGGTTAGGGTAAAAATATCCTAGGTTTTGGAATGTGGTTTTGGGGTAAGCTCTAATTCTCCATGGTCTTTCGGTTTAGGTTCTAAAAAATGGTACCCGAATTCTCCTTGCCGGTGCCCCCTTGGGCTTGCCAGACCCTTAGTCCTAAACCCATCACAGGCTTGTGTGGACTAAGTTAAACTCGAGAGGACACATTCCCTTATGCCCGCACGGTGAATAAATTTACACGAAGACATAAGTTATATGAATCCCGAAGGCTACTTGCTAGGCTCGTACGCTGAATAAATTCACACGAAGGCGTCGCTTTCACCCCCACTTAAAACAAGGTGCAGAGCTCGGGTTTAGAGCCTTAAGTGAAAAAGCTTTGAAGGCTGAAATCATTAGAAAACAATTAGTACAACTATTTACTCGAAAAATATAATCAAAAGTAAGTAAAAAGGTTCGAAATGTTACCTTAAAATTTAAACTTACCCTTTTCGCTAAAAAGACAACTGGAAATTACCTTAGCCTGACTCACTTACCTGTGTCCCCAGTGGAGTCGCCAAGCTGTCGAAACCGCCTTTCGGTTGGGCCCAGATTGGGCTTCGACTTGATTGAATTGGGTTAGAAGTCACCACCGATAATTTATTTTATTAAAAATGGGTTGATCGGATACCTTTATTTCTTACATGATCTGCGTCTTACCAGTGATGTGTCGGATTCGGGAGTCGATTACAGTCAAGGAAGGATGAGCACCCTTGAACTGCCCTTTCGGTACTATGTAATTTCCAGTTGTCTCTATTAAGAAAGTTATAAATTTAAATCAAAAGGTAAAATAACGATCCAAATTACTTACCTTTAACCGTTTTGAAAACGTACCCTTAAAGAATCAAGAAAAACGTTAGAAAAACAAAGGTGACGAAGATAAATTGGAAAAGGAAGAGAAAATAAATAACGAACAACATATAAAACAGAAACAAAAAGCAAACAACATGATTAACATGGAGATAATGAAATGAAAAAACAAGGACAAAATAAAACAAGATAAATAAAGAAACAAAGGTAAATAAATAACATACGAAAAAATAAATCAAATAAAAAAATAAAAATAAAAGTAAAATAAACAAGACGAGGGAAAAAGGATAATATATATATATAAATATAATATTAGCTTGTAGACTAAAGAAAAAATATAAAGATATTAAGAAAAATAAAATACATATACATATATATAGGATATAACATATAAATAAAACAAATAAATAAATAAATACTAATAACACATGTATGTAAAAATAAAATAATAAATAATAATAATAATAATACTATAATACTATAATACTATAATATATATATATATATATATTATAATGTATAAAAAGAAAATTAAAATAAAAAAAACCAGAAAAGGGACTAGATTGAAAGAAAACCATGATTGAAGGTCGAATTCAAAAGGAAATTGGGTTTAAAAATTCGGATTTGGGGGGTAAAATGGAAGTTTTCAAAATAGGAGTGGCCAAAAGGGTAGTTTACCCTATTTCCTTGAAAACACGCGGATCCTTCCCGGGTCTGGGTCGACGCGCGGGTCACCATACGATCCATGGGCCAAGTATAAAGCTCAAAATTTTTCAAAAATGCTCATTTCTCATCTCTTCACATGAGAGCCCCCTTCTTTGATTTCTCTCATCTGTTCATCCAAGGATGAACAAGGGCTGGGTTTTCCAGAAACCGGCGGCGCCGTTCATCGGCGGCGAAATTTGTATTTTTTTATTTTTTTTAAAACCAAACGCTTTTCACCCATCTTTTCAAAAATTAAAACTTTATTTTAAAAAACGTAAGCCTCATGGCTAGATCTGGGTTCGAAATCTCAAAACCCTTCCCCTTTTATCATCGGCGTAACCCACTCTTGGACTATTTGAGGTCACACGAAGGCAAAGCAAGAGAGGAAAGAAATGACATGCAAGGTAAAAACAAAAAAATATTCACCTTTTATTTCTCTTCGAATCTGATTACAAAGTAAAACTTTGAAACTATTGTATCTCTCTCGATCTCACGTAGTGTATTGCGTGTATTAGTGTGTAATATGCTCTCCTAATCGTGTGTGTTATTGTGTGTCAAATACATGGGTATTTATAAGTACCAAAGAAACCTATTCCTAGAGTTTGATTCCGAGTAAAACTCGTTATTTGATGCTCCATGATTCTGACTTGTTGTTTGGTTGGTTGTGAATGAGTCACTTTGACTCACGTTTGTTGAAGGCCGAAAGAACCGGCGGGGCACCCGACTGTTGCAGCAGCAGCGTGCGCTGATGGGTCTTTAAAGGGAGAGAACGATGCTGGGGAGGGATCTGTTAGGGTTCTGGAAACCCTAGCCTGAAACGGTTCACTGGGCTATCTGGGCTGCTGGAGTTGTGTAGTAGTTTTGGGCCATGTGTTTGGGCCTGCAAATGTAAATAAATGTAAATGTTAAAACAATAATAATTTATATATATATGTAATAAATATATGTTATGTTAGAAAAAGTGTGTCTACATAATGTCCTAATTTTAAATAGGACTATGATTTTTTTCCTTCTTCGTAAATTAACCAAAATTCATCATAAAATTAAACTTAATGTAATCTCTTCCACCCTGTACTCTTTTCTCACACGTATGTGTGCGAAGAGATATTAAAATAAGAATATGAAACTATGTTTAGTCATAAATTTAACTCAATTTTATTTCTAAAAACGTTTATTTATGGCTATAGTTATGAACAAAACAAATTAAATGTTGAGTATCACTTATGAAGGTTTTATGGAAGTTTGAAAGATTGTCTGACTATTTTGAAGAAAAAAATAATGTTGAATATGAAGTTCTCAAATGATATAGACAAAGAAAAAAGTTTATACAATATGGTTTTAATTTTGTTCTTTATCATTAAAACAAAAGTAGTTAAGTTATAGTACGTGCTAATTATTAGGGGTGGAGCTAGAAAAAAGATTGAGGTGGTAAATTTAAAAAATATATGAAGAATTTTTTTTAGGTGGAAAAATTGAATTTTAAAATTTTCCATTTTAAATATTTTTTAGAACATAAGGTCAATTTATTTTTTTAAAGGGTGTCATTTTTATTATATATATGTATATGGATAAAAATAAAAAATTTGAAATTTTTAGGGTGCCAATTGATACCCTTAATATATACGGGCTCCACTAGAGGTGATTATAAGATAATACTTTTTTAGATTTTTTTAATTAACATTTTCTATTATCATTTAGAGCCGCTCAATATGTTCTTCAAATAAAAAGTGTAACACGAGACTTTTTGAAATGTCACTCATCCTAATATTATTATCGCCTATACACATTTAAATATGAAGTTTTGATAGGATTCAATGCATCGATATGATCGCACCCTACTCTTGTTAAATTTAATATGACTTGAAAGGGTTATACATACATTAAGCATACAAGAACATGTATCATAAAATTTAACAAAATAATTCTCCGAATTCTACTTTATTTCCTTCCTTGATCGAGATCGTCCTTTTGGGCAAGGTGTTTACGAATAACATCATCAGTATTGAAGGTCTGAAATACTATTGCACTATTAACGAAGTTGGTTTAAGTGGTAAGCAGTTTGATATCGTTTAAATAATGCCTCAAGGTTTGAGTTATTTTATGTGCAGAAACCCCTCATTGGGAGACACACCTACCAAAACTAGGTGTGAAAGCCGGATCTATCTAGACAGTCAGGGCGAGGCCTTGGAATCATAGGCAAAGCTTCATTTGTACGACAACAAAACTATTGCAAGTGTTCTGGTCTTACAGGAAACTAAACTATTCCTTGAATTTGCTCTTTTTTTCTGGGTAAAAGAGTATAAATAGAAAAAACAGGATGCAAACGTTAAACTTAGTTGGTTATTGGTGTTTTTCAAGAGGACGATTGGATCCATTTAAAAAGAAAAAAACATGAATAATACAGTTTAGGTTGTGGCATTACTTTATCCATCGAAGTGTTGTGATTGATTGAAATTTCAAACACCCACGTTGTTGCGGTGCCTTTCTCTCTGTCTTGTTTTCAGGCACAAAACATTATTCGGCTCGTTACACTTTTTCCAAATTTGGCTGCTTCTACTTAGCCACTTCCTCCAATGAATTTAGTTCAACCACTTCGAAGACCGAATGTAATGTACAAACACAACCCTCCAAACTCCAACAGCAATGTAACATAGAATGTCGACATCTCCAAACTCCCATCATGCACCCTTTAGATTCGTGCGCATTCAAAGGTCAAAATTAAGATTTTCGTTTGCTTTTCCAACACAAATCATGCCTACCCTGAAATCTACACCTCTTTTTTCATGATTTGCATCACGGTTGTCGAACTTTTCCTAAACCTTTTTAGCATTACCTCATCGGACCAACAAAAGTTACTCGAACTCATTGATGGGTTAAGGGTTTCAACCTTGTGGTCTCGTGGAATGGGTACGCTGATGTTTGGTCCATTATAAGTGGAGCATTCGGTAGTTTACTTGACTAACTATGTCTTCGAGGCTATTGGTTGTTGGTAAAGTTGACTACAAAAATCATACTGTTAGCACTAACTGGAAAAAATAAATAAAATAAATATAAATATTTGATTAACCGAAACCGTGTCATAGTAAAAGTCAATACCTTAGAAACGAATTCGCTTCGATGTGTGTAATCTCTCCAATAGGTGGATCGTCCCCCGAGGTTAACACACTCGCTCCAAATTCCATACACCCGAAACCGGAGTGGACTGCTCCTCTAATCGCCGGAAAGACTCAGAAGCTTAGAAAGCTTTGAGAGAGTTTAGAGATATTTGAGTGAATTGTGGGATGAGTTGAGAAGCCAAATGAGCTCTCTATTTATAGGCTAGATATAAGGGCATTTTCGTCCAACATAAATCAGAAATAAATGTAATTTTATTTCTCGAAATTAACTCTATGTAACTGCTATCTTTAAACAATGAAACTACTAAGTTAAACAGATAAATCTAGCTCTCAAAGCGTCCAGATACATTGTATAACTTACAAACATTTGTAACACCTGCAATTACTTCTGTAACTCTCATCACTGGCATAATTAACATCTCAATTCTTATCTTGAATAGAGACATAAAATTGACCAGGTTTATTTTTCATTCAGAGAAAAATTCCTTACGAATTTTCTCTAAAAAGATAGCAATCGTGTGAACGTGACACATATTGCCACGAGCCATGAGCCTTAACCACGACCACGTCCACGAGCCGAGCCAAGCTAAGATGGACGGATGATGGCGGCGGCGATGCGCGAGAAGCCCCCTTGTTCTCTATCACTCAACAAGGGAGTGGAGAATGAAAACCTTAAATACACATTCCCAATGAGTTTCCTACTCTATGTGGGATTGAGCATTACTGACATTCACCCACTAATGCAAAAGAATTCCTCTAAAACTCAAAATAATCTTTTCAGAAGAGCAATAGCGATATTAGTTGCTTAAGCATTAATGAACGTATCTTGAACTAGTACATGGTGATAATGAGCAATCCTTCTCTTAGACAAGTGAAACTAGTCTTGAACTTTCTAAGATAGGGGTAAACTCATAACACATAGCTAACCCATTCATCCACCTGAGTCCTCGACGTGTAAGATATATATATATATATATATATATACAAAAGTATATATTTGGACATCTTACCTCAGGATTCTAGTAAGTGTGCTAAAAAAACAACCCAACGTTTTTCATAGAATGTGGCTAACCCTTTTCACTTACGTAGGTTGTTTCATCAGTTTTAACTCGACATAAACCACCATTAAAAGGACTATAAAATAATTAAGAGCTGATACAACAGCTCAACCTCACATTGAGATGGTGACTTTGTTCAAGTTCATTATAAATGAACTACCCAAACTTTGGGATAATAAGTCATTAAGAATAAATATTCAATCTCTTTAGTCGGTGAATTCAATATGTCCTTCTCACTAGGACCATCCAAACTTTGGATTTGAATTCATTAAAAGTTTTTCATAAAACTCAACCTTTTTCTAGCGGTAAGTTCATCTTTTCATTCTCAATTAGGACTACCCACTCAACTCTGGGTTATGAACTTATTAAGAATAAATATTCAGTCAAAATCAATAAATTCATTAAGTCTTTCTTACTAACACATAGGCTATGAATTTATTAAGAGCAATTAAGCTCAACATGGGCATGTACATTATTCATCAATGGGATAGATTGATAAATGTACACTATGAGTCTTTCCATGGTTTCGTTTGACCACATTGAACTTAGATAACTAAGTTGGGTATCCACCACGAATTCCTCAACCAATGGCCTTTAGATCTATCCCCTTCAACGAATCTAGGACCAGTTTCTGGCTTAACCCTTTGGTAAGCGAATTTGCTAGGTTTTTGTCCGACTTCACATACTCTAAGGAGAGTACTCAATTCCTTATCAAGTGTCTAACAGATTCATGCCTTATGCGAATGTGTCATTCCTTACTATTGTGAGCTTGGTTCTTCACCACACATATCACAGCTTACGAACCACTCAACAAGGAAATATGAGGAATCGATCTTCCTCACAACGGAATTTCAATTAATAATTTTCTAAGCCATTCAACTTCTTGCCCAGCTAAGTCAAGAGCTATAAACTGTGACTCTATAGTGGAACGAGCAATACAAGTTTGCTTTGAAGATTTCCACGAAATCGCTACTCCAATTAAAGTAAAGGCGTACTCACTCTTCGAGCTTACCTCATCATTATCAGAAACCCAATTGGCATCACATTATCCTTATAACACCACAGGATAGACAACAAACTCAAGTCTCCAGTCCATTGTATATGTAATGTACTTAAGTAAGCGACGAAGAGCGACTCAATGTTCACCACTTGGGTTGTGGGTATATCTACTAAGTCTGCTCACAGTGTAGACAATATCAGGCCGAGTATAGTTCATTAAGAACATTAGGCTCCTGACCACTTTAGCGTATTCAGTTTGGGAAATGCTACTTTCTTTATTCTTAAAGAGATGTATGATAGGTTCATAAGTGTTGAAAACATTTTTGTGTTTTGATATAACAAATTAAGTTTAAATGAATTTTAAGATTTTACAAATGATTTTCTAAGTATATTCGATTTAATTAATCGAATATCAAATTATTACTCCAAGTCTTTCAAGTTCAAATTCAAACCTTACTAAATGTGTAAAATTGTGTTTTATACTTAAACTATTTTTGAAATAATTTTTATAAAGTATTTTGAACCAAAATCAAGCCTAAAATCAATTTATCAAAGTGATGCACCGATGTACCAATCCATGCATCGATGCACCATGAATTAAATTGAACATCGAATACATTTCATGCATCGATGCACATACCATGCACCGATGCACTGAGGATTTTATGAAAACATCGAATGCATTTGATGCATCGATGCACCAGCCATGCATCGATGCACTCTGGCTATTTTGAAACATTGAATGCACTTGAAGGGTTCAACGGTCAAAATATTTGAATTTTACACTGATGCACCGATGCACCATGGGTATGCATCGATGCACTGACGCTCCCAACTGAATTTATTAATTGTTTTCACAATTAAACGGCTCTATTGACTCCAATAAGCATCCCCAACATTTAGAATCATTTGAAGGCATATTTAAACAAGCTTAGAAGCCATTGATCAACAACAAGAAATAATAAGCTACTAGAATCAAGAGAGAATCAAAGAGAAAGCATCAAACCTCAAGTTTGAGCATTTCAAGCCTATTTTTCATTCAATATTTATTTTGCTTTCAAGAACACTACTTGTACTCAATTGTATTCATTCTTGAGTGTTCTTTTCTTTTCTATAGAATTGTGCAAACAATCTACCTTGTGATGATTTCCTTGTAAGTTTGCAAATTTGTAATATTCTCTTTGGGAGAGAGTGTTCTCAAGAATTTGGGGTATAATTCTTGAGGGATTTGTAAGGTTACTCTTTGTCCTCAAAAGAAAGACAAATTAGTGAATTTGTGGAAAATCCTTAGTGTGGATAGGTAAGGTAGTGGACGTATACTTTGGTTGAGAAAGTCGAACCACTCTAATTCGCTGCGCAATTACTTTCAATTTTCTGCAAAAGCTTCCACAAAAATTTCAATTGCCAATTCACCCCCCCTCTTGGCCGATTCCGTCGATCGATTAACTCAACAATTGGTATCAGAGCCTCACTCATTTGAAGGTTTAATCGCCTATTGAGTCGATTCGGGAAGAGTTACATCGATTATCAAGTCATCAATGGCCTCTACTTCAAATGTCGACTCCGGTCTCGATTCGATGCCCGTCAACAAGCCTCATTTCTTCAATGGAGATAACTATGCCTATTGGAAGAATAGGATGATGTATTTCATTCAATCCAGTGACATGGGAGCATGGAATGTTGTAGAAGACGGATATATCAAGTCTCTCACTCATCCAAGATTGTTGAGTGAATGAGAGACAATAATGTTCCAGCTCAACTCCAAAGCCATCCATATCATATTTTCTGCTCTTGGACCAGATGAATATGGAAAAGTTTCATCTTGTACAACCGCCAAAGAAATATGGGATAAACTACAAGTCACTCATGAAGGCACCGACGAGGTAAAAGAATCTAAATTAGTCTTCTAACACTTAGCTATGAAAATTTCATGATGAAACCAAATGAAGATATCAAAGCTATGACAGGTAGATTCTTAACGATTGTCAATGGTCTCAAATCATATGGAGAGATCATTCCAAATGAAAAGCTTGTGAGGAAGTTAGTTTACTCACTTCCAAAATCATGGCAATCCAAGAAGACTGCAATCATCGAGGCTAAGAACCTAAAGTCCTTAACTCTTGAAAAGTTAATCGGTTCCCTCCTCACTCATGAAATGATGCTTGAAGATGAGGTGGACCTTGATAAGATTGACGAGACACCAAAGGAGAAGGAGAAGAAGAAAAACATTGGAGTTGCTCTCAAATCCACAAAAGATGATAGTGATTCGGATGAAGATGACGATGACGAGAAAATGACATTGTTTGCCAAATGGTTCAGAAAAATGATGAGACCTTACCGAGGAAGAAAATTCAAACGAAATGAAGGCCTAAAAAATGAACCAAAAGAGAAGGACCCTATCATTTGCTATGAATGCAAAAAGTCGGGGCATATCAAAGAATAAGCACAAGGCTCATGTGGCTACATGGAGCGATAAAGAGAGTTCCGATGAAGATGAACAAGAAGTAGCAAACTTGTGCTTGATGGCATTCGGGGAAGATTCTAAGGTAACCTCTAACTCATCTGAATTTGATGATTTATCTTATAATGAGCTATTATAAGAATATAATGGGTTGGCTTCATATTATGAGAAATTGTTTTTAAAATATAAAAATGATGTTTCAAAATTGAAAAATGAAAATAAACTCATATCCAAAACCAGCAACGATCTTGAAAGTAAAATCAAAGATTTGCAAATCAAACTAGAAGAGTTTGAAAAGAAAATTTTGGATTTACAAAATTTACTTTCAAAGGTCAATGATGATCATTAAAAGAAAATTGATGATCTTAAAACCTCTTTTGATAAAGTTGGAACAAAACGTTTTGAAAATGGAGAAAATTCAAAATCCAACTTTATTAGAAAAAGTTTTAAAAACTACAATCATAGAGCTCATTACTACTAAAGATAAGGATATCCTACACAAATGGATACCTAAGGGGACTAGGATTTTGGAAACTAATGAATATGGACCCAAAAGAATTTGGGTACCAAAAATTAGAAATTAATCTATGTTTGTAGGAAAAGGAGCATTGCTACAAGGCACGGGAAACAAATTCAAACTCATGGTACCTTGATAGTGGATGCTCGAGACACATGACCGGAGAAAAAAGTCGGTTCATAGAACTTAACGCCAAAAATGGAGGAGAAGTGACTTTTGGTGATAATTCAAAAGGACACATTGAAGGTATAGGTACAATAGGTAATACCTCTTCCATACAAATTAAAAATGTTTTATATGTGAATGGATTAAAGCATAATCTTTTGAGCATTAGTCAATTTTGTGATAAGGGATTCAATGTCATGTTTGAAACTATTATGCTTGTTGGTCATAGAATAGGAAACATTTATATGGTGCATTTAGACTCTATAGATATGACTAATTTATGCCTAGTTGCTAAGGATGAGCATGATAGTTGGTTACGGCATAGGAGACTAGGTCATGCTAGTATGAGTGTTTTGTAACGGTTAATTCAAGGAGATTTAGTTTGAGGACTGCCTAAACTAAAATTTGATAATGATAAAATCTGTGATGCTTGTGCTAAAGGAAAACAAAAGTGAGTTTCTTTTAAATCCGTTAATGATGTATTAACTAGTAGAGTATTGCAATTGATCCATTTAGATCTTTTTGGGCCAACTAGGACTACTAGCTTGGGTGGAAAACAATATGCATTTGTCTTAGTAGATGACTATTCTAGATATACTTGGGTTCTATTCTTAATTACTAAAGATGAAACATTAGAAAAATTCATCACGTTTTCAAAAGTAATCCAAAACGAAAAAGGTTACTCTATAACTAGTGTTAGGAGTGATCATGGAACTGAATTTAAAAATCTTGGATTTACTGATTTTTGTAATTCTAATGGTATTAATCATAATTTTTCAGCACCTAGAACCCCTCAACAAAATGGAGTTGTTGAGAGGAAAAATCAAACTTTAGAAGAAATGGCTAGAACCATGCTCTATGAAAACAATTTGCCAAAATATTTTTGGGCGGAAGCCACAAATACCACTTGTTATATTGTAAATCGAGTAATGATTAGGCAAATCTTAAAGAAAACTCCATATGAAATTTTCAAAAATAAAAAGCCTAATATTAGCAATTTTCATCCTTTTGGATGTAAATGTTTTGTTTTAAACAACAGTAAACACAATCTTGGCAAATTTGATGCTAAAAGTGATGAAGGAATTTTTCTGATTCCTTAAATTCTAAAGCTTATCGAGTATTTAATAAAAGAACTTTAGTTGTAGAAGAGTCTATACATGTTGTTTTCGATGATAATCCCCTTCCGAGGAAGGATTCTTGTTTGAATGATGATGTAAGCATTATAAATATAAATGACGTTGGACATGACGTTGGAGAACATCATCAAAGGAAGAAATGAAAGATGAGGAACCTCAAGATCCTCTCGAGAATCCAACCATTGAAGAAAGGGAAGTATCTTACCCAAGAGAGTACAACTATGTCAAGGATAGTGAGATTATAGGTGATCCATCAAAAGGGGTAACAACTCGATCTTCTCTTAGAAATATTTGTAATTATGTTGCATTTATCTCATGCATAGAGCCTAAGAATATTAAAGAAGCATTAAATGATGAACATTGGATAATGGCTATGCAAGAAGAGTTAAATCAATTTGAGAGAAGTAAAGTATGGACATTAGTTGAAAGGCCTAGTAATAAATCTATTGTAGGTACTAGATGGGTATTTAGGAATAAGCTTGATGAGAGAGGTAATATAGTGAGAAACGAGGCTAGACTTGTTGCTCAAGGGTATACTCAAGAAGAGGGCATAGACTATGATGAAACATACGCTCCCGTAGCTAGGATGAAAGCAATTAGAATGTTTTTAGCATTTGCATGTTTTCATGAATTTAAATTATATCAAATGGATGTTAAAAGTACATTTTTAAATGGTTTTATTAAAGAAGAAGTGTATGTGGAACAACCTCCAGGTTTTGAAGATTCAAAATTTCCGGATCATGTTCTTAAATTGACAAAAGCACTTTATGGTTTAAAACAAGCTCCTAGAGCTTGGTATGAAAGATTGTCAAACTTTTTAATTGAAAAAGGTTTTTCAAAAGGGAAGGTTTTCACTACATTGTTTTTAAAGCATAAAGGTAAAGATTTATTAGTAGTTCAAATTTATGTTGATGATATAATATTTGGTTCTACTAATGATGTTCTTTGCCAAGAATTTTCTAAGCTAATGCAAAGCGAATTCGAGATGAGCATGATGGGGGAGCTCTCATTTTTCTTGGGACTCCAAATCAAGCAAAGAAAAGATGGCATCTTCTTCAATCAAGCTAAATACGTCAAAAATATGCTCAAAAACTTTGGACTGAAAAATGGGAAACCTCATGACACTCCAATGAGCTCTTTTACAAAGCTTGACTTGGATGAAGGAGGTAAATGTGTGGATGTTAAATTATATAGGTCAATGATTGGTTATTTGCTCTATCTAACTGCAAGTAGACTGGACATTATGTTTATTGTTTGCTTATGTGCTAGATTTCAATCATGCCCTAAGGAATCACATTTACTAGCTGTTAAGAGAATCTTTAGATACCTTAAGGACACTCTTAGTTTAGGATTTGGTATCCTAGAGACTATAGCTTTAGCTTGCATGCCTTCTCTGATGCGGATTATGGAGGATGCAAATTAGATAGGAAAAGCACCTTCAGTACTTGCCAATTCCTTGGAAATGTGCTGATTTCTTGGTTTTCAAAGAAACAAAATTATGTCGCATTATCTACCACTGAAGCGGAATATATTTCAGCTGCTAGTTGTTGTGCACAAGTTTTATGGATGAAACAACAACTTTTTGATTATGGAATTGAAGTATGTATCATTCCTATCAAGTGTTACAATACTAGTGCTATTTGTCTCACTAAAAATCCCATCCAACACTATAGAACTAAGCATATTGAAATTAGACATCACTTCATTAGAGATCATGTCACTAAGGAAGATGTAATTCTAGAATTTGTTGATACTTTGCACCAATTAGCGGATATCTTTACAAAACCTTTAGACAAAGAAAGATTTTGGACACTTAGGAGAGAATTAGGTTTAACTGACCTATCTTCACTTAGTGTTTAAAATAATTTTAGCATTTTTAAGTATAAATGAAAAATGCTTATAATAATAATTTTTTATTGCATTCTTTGCTATTAGTTAGGGGGAGTTTATGTTGCTTGATGAAAATTAATTTTATGTTCAAAAGTAGTTTAAAGGATTAATTTTTGATATTTCTGGATTGTTTGTTTTGGATTGATAAATGTTTGAATTTGTTAGGAGTTGGATGTTTTATGGATTTTGAACTTATTATATATATATTTGGTTTGATTTTATCTTTATTATTTTGAGCTTAATGATTATTATTTTTTGCATCATATTAGTTCATTTTGACCAATTATGCCATTTCACATTTAATTATGAATATTGTTTATGAAACTAATGGCTAATCTCTCTTTTGATTGTGATCATAGCAGCTTAAGCTATATATATATTTAATCAATTGGCTATGTTTTTCAAACCCTTGTTTAAATCGAATTTTTTAAAAAAAAATATTTAACAAAAAGGGGGAGAAATATTAAGTGTTAAAAGGGAGAAGTGTTATAGTAAGGGGGAGTAATTTTTCAAAATTGATTTCAAATTTTTAGAAAATCTTAAAATAACACAAATGTTTTGTTATATCAAAAAGGGGGAGATTGTTGAAAAACATTTTTGTGTTTCGATATAACAAATTAAGTTTAAATGAATTTTAAGATTTTACAAATGATTTCTAAGTATATTCGATTTAATTAATCGAATATCAAATTATTACTCCACGTCTTTCAATTTCAAATTCATACCTTACTAAATGTGTAAAATTATGTTTTATACTTAAACTATTTTTGAAACAATTTTCATAAAGTTTTTTGAACCAAAATCAAGCCTAAAATCAATTTATCAAAGTGATGCATTGATGCATCAATCCATGCATCGATGCACCATGAATTAAATTGAACATCGAATGCATTTCATGCATCGATGCACATACCATGCACCGATGCACTGAGGATTTTATGAAAACATCGAATGCATTTGATGCATCGATGCACCATCCATGCATCGATGCACTCTGGCTATTTTGAAACATCGAATGCACTTGATGCATCGATGCACTCTTAGTGCACTGATGCACTAAGGGTTCAACGGTCAAAATATTTGAATTTTACACTGATGCACAGTTGCACCATGGGTATGCATCGATGCACGGACACTCCCAACTGAATTTATTAATTGTTTTCACAATTAAACGGCTCTATTGACTCCACTAAGAATCTCCAACGTTCAGAATCATTTGAAAGTGTATTTAAACAAGCTTAGAAGCCATTGATCAACAACAAGAAACAACAAGCAACTAGAATCAAGAGAGAATCAAAGAGAAAGCATCAAACCTCAAGTTTGAGCATTTCAAGCCTATTTTTCATTCAATATTTATTTTGCTTTCAAGAACACTACTTGTACTCAATTGTATTCATTCTTGAGTGTTCTTTTCTTTTCTATAGAATTGTGCAAACAATCTACCTTGTGATGATTTCCTTGTAAGTTTGCAAATTTGTAATATTCTCTTTGGGAGAGAGTGTTTCTCAAGAATTTGGGGTATAATTCTTGAGGGATTTGTAAGGTTACTCTTTGTCCTCAAAAGAAAGACAAATTAGTGAATTTGTGGAAAATCCTTAGTGTGGATAGGTAAGGTAGTGGACGTATACTTTGGTTGAGAAAGTCGAACCACTCTAATTCGCTGCGCAATTACTTTTAATTTTCTGCAAAAGCTTCCACAAAAATTTCAATTGCCAATTCACCCCCCCTCTTGGCCGATTCCGTCGATCGATTAACTCAATAATAAGGGGTTAAAATAGGGACAAAGTCAAAATTGTCGAATTTCTTTAACACTTTTGTTGAAAACGTTTTGATATTTCGATATAACAAATTAAGTTAAAGAGAAAATCGCCTCAGTGACCAAAAATGCCTTATAATATACGATTTTAACCAACTTTTTTTTGGATTTGCCAAAATGACCAACAAAATTGCAACGCGATCCCCAGAATCGCAAATCAGTTTCCAAAATCGCAACGCGATTCTTGAAAATCGCAATGCGATAGTACAAATTCGCATTGCGATTTTACAGAATCGCAACGCGAATATGAAAATCGCAACGCGAACACATAAATCGCAACGCGTATCCGTAAATCGCAACGTGTATCCGTAAATCGCAACGCGTATCCGTAAATCGCAATGTGTATCCGTATATCGCAACGCGTATCCGTAAATCACAACGACAATACGTAAAATCGCAACGCGTATCCGTAAATCGCAACGCGATTTTTAAAGCGCCATTATAATCGCTACGCGTATTTTATTTTCAAATTACAAAAACGAATATTAAGACAAAATCCCGTAATCGCAACTCATAACCTAAAACCTAAAATCACAACTCAGTCCCATCTCCATCTCTCACTCTCTACGGCGAATCCGTCCCCATCTCCGAAGATTTCCGTCCCCATCTCGGCGAAATCCCTCACAACCATTCACGGTCAGAAATCCCTCACAATATTCAGAAATGGAAAATCAACCTCCGAGGGTAGTTTTTTTAATTATTTTTATTTTGAAATTTTTTCATTATTGTAGGTTTTTCATATTGAAACTAATGATAAGTTTACTGGTCATTTCAATAATAGATTAACCATTTCACTTAGATTTCATTTCGCGTTACGATTCTCTTGTTACGATTTTCATTTCGCGTTGCTATTCTCTCGTTGCGATTTTCAAGTTAGTATTTGTCTTTGTCTTTGTTCTGTCTTTTGGTTGAAGTAATGCAATCCATTCAAGTTTCAATTTGCAGAAGAGTCGCAACGAGATAAATGAAAATCGCAACGAGAGAATGACTGTCGCAACGAGAGAAATGAAAATCGCAACGAGAGAATCGCAACGCGAAATGAAAATCGCAACGAGAGAATCGCAACGCGAAACCAAATCGCATTGCGATTTTCATTTCGCGTTGCGATTCTCTCGTTGCGATTTTCATTTCGCGTTGCGATTCTCTCGTTGCGATTTTCATTTCTCTCGTTGCGACAGTCATTCTCTCGTTGCGATTTCATTTCAACCAAAAGACAAAACAGTGTTGCAAATTTTAGTTTCAAGAATAAACTACTACTTTTTATGTTTATTGTTTTTGGTATATCTTCACAGTGTAGTTTTTGGTATATCTAACTTGGTATGTTTATTGTTTTTGTAGAAATTTTTTTCGGCTGCATTGACATTAAGGAATAAAGTTAGCCTAGCCACTACAATTGCTTCGAAGCTTTCACCTGCACAAAGACAATTGTTTGAGGAAACCTGCTTCGGGCCATGGCTGAGAGTACAGCATCCGGGTGGAGATGCTAATTTGACCCATTTGTGGCTTCAGACCATGACATCAAATCTACCCGACAGTATACAACGTGGTGAGGAAGAGATATGGTTTCATTTTCCACCAGCGTATACTTGTTTTGGGCGGAAGGAGTTCTGCTTAATCACTGGTCTACGATTCGGACATGATGATGTAGGCCGGTACACTCGTCATATCGCCCGCCCATCATGGTTATCCCGGGTTTTTCCGGATGAGTCAATGGAGAAGCCGAACCTACACGTCGACGACCTGAAGAAATTGTTTAATAAGAAAGCTGGTTTCACTCGGATGGATGACGTCGATGTTGTCCGAGTATGCCTTCTACTACTTGTGTATGCCGGCTTTTTAGGCAGAGAGGCCAGACAACCTATTCCTCGGGAGCTAATAATATTGGTAGAGGACCTGAATGCATGGAATCTGTTTCCGTGGGGTTCGTATATATGGAAAGCTACCTGGACTAAGTTGTCTACTGCCTTTGATGACCGCAAAAGTTTGCGTGGCGATGGGTCGAAATACACTTTGTCAGGCTTTGTTTGGGCCTTTAAGGTAAGAATTTCTATATAATGTTTCTAAAATATAATTAATTATTTAACAATTACTAATTTTGTTATTATATTGTTTGTAGATTTGGATATTCGAGGCTTTCCCCAGCATGCGTACATATGCAATAAAACGTCAAATGATATTCCCAGGGATATTTCCTGGAAGAGGAAAAAACTCTGTTGGATTGGGAAGACTTAATACCATATGCGAATAAATAATGTAAGTTAATACAAATACTTTCATATAATATATAAACAAGTTATAATAGTAGACGTTTAACTTTGTTTGAGTTTTTATATTGTTAGGAGGCCAACATTCATTACAAAGACTGACACCCATGGAGGAAGAGCTTGCCACTGATTGGTGGCAAGCTAGTCAGAGTTTTTTGATGGCACGGATGATGAGCAGCATCCATTCCTCCAATTCATCACCTCACCCAGAGCCATCACCCGATCGACCCGACTATACACCTCTAGAACGAGAGCCATCACCTATCCCGTCACATCATCGAGCCTCTTCTCCACCATTACCTCATGATAGGCGACCGGTAAAGAGGCCACGACATTTATCTCCTTGTTCTCCACCTCCACTGGATGAGTTACGTGATAGGTCAATGCCTTGCGTGAGGAGATCAGTACTCTACGCGATAACGATGGTGCATGGCGTGTGGAGGTGTCAACTTTACGTGGTGAGGTTGCCGCTCTACGTGAGATGATAGTATCGTTGCAGAATGAGGTTCATACTCTACGCAACGAGGTAAGTTTAAGATTTTCCATATTTAACTTAATGATAAATTTACTCGTAATTTCACTTAGATTAGCCATTTCACTTAGATTGCTTAGTAAATTTATTCGGTTGCTGCCAATTCTGCTAAACTGTGTATTCTTTAACACTGTGAAATAGTATTTGTCTTTGTTTTGTCTTTTGGTTGAAAGTAAATTTGTTCGGTTGCTGCCAATTCTGCTAAACTGTGTATTCTTTAACACTGTGAAATAGTATTTGTCTTTGTTTTGTCTTTTGGTTGAAAGTAAATTTGTTCGGTTGCTGCCAATTCTGCTAAACTGTGTATTTAACACTGTGAAATAGTATTTGACTTTGTTTTGTCTTTTGGTTGAAGTAATGCAATCCATTCAAGTTTCAATTTGCAGAAGAAGAAATAGTTTACTTTCGTAACACGAAACTTAAAATCGCAACGAGAGAATCGCAACGCGAAATGAAAATCGCAACAAAAGAATCGCAACGCGAAACCAAAATCGCAACGACAAAATCGCAACGCGAAACCAAAATCTCATTGCGATTTTCATTTCGCGTTGCGATTCTCTCGTTGCGATTTTCATTTCGCATTGCGATTTTCATTTCCGCATTGCGATTCTCTCGTTGCGATTTTCATTTCACATTGCGATTTTCATTTCCGCATTGCGATTTTTCATGTTGGGATTTTCATTTCGCATTGCGATCTCTCTTTGCGATTGTAATTTCCGTGTTGCGATAGTCAAATGCTGCCTAATAAGTGATAACAACTGAATAACAAGAGTTGGTTAAGTCAAAATGGTTGGCCTGAGTCATTAATTCAACTGAAAATGTTAAAAGTTCACACATAAAATCATAATACAACGTTTGCATTTAAAAATCACCTAAGTAACAGTCCCAAAAGGTGAAGCCAATTGATTGGGATTTTAAAGATGATTGCCTTTTGCTTGACACCATATGAGCTTTGGATTTTGATGAGGATCCATATTTTGGTAGAGAGATGATTTTGATGGCACTGGTGATCCACATGTCAACCTTGTATGACCACTTTCCTTGCACCGACTACATGTCGATCTCTTCTCTTCACCCTTAGACGGTATACGATCGTGACTTTTTTGGTCGGCCAGGTAGCCTTCTGTCCATGGCTGGTGGCAAAACTGTTTGTAAGTCATCTGGTATGTCCCACTCAGAAGGATGTGAATAGGGTAGACAATCTCGGCATAAGTCTGTCGATAAACTTCTATAGTGTAGCAATCCATAGCGTATGCGCTTGAATCATCTTGGTTTAAATGAAGAGCAACTTTTATAACATGGCCACACGGATAACCAGATGTTTGCCATTTCATACAACTACACGTCTTTGCATTTAGATCGACTACCCATTTAAGTTATTATCCAGTACTTGAAATAAAGTGTTTGAACATGGTTCACTCTCCATGACGTTGACTTCACAACACGTTTCGTTATCTTTTTTTCAGTCCATGGTGTAACACGATGTTCCAATGTTCCTGTAAATTTAAATAAACAATACTTAGTAAAATATAAATATGATAAGTACGAATTCAAAGAAATAATACCTGCATGGTTTCTTTTCTTGTAGTACCACTGTTGAATAGAGCTCGAAAAAACTCCATTAACATAGTAATGGGTAATTTCCGGGAATGACGACTTAGAGCGTTGATTGATTCTGCACTATTAGACGTCATGAAACCATATCTTGCTCCAAGTTGATGTACTCTTGACCATCTTTCAAACCCGACATCTTCTAGTGTTTGAGCACACTGAGGCAAAACACGTCTTAAACAATTTATGCTTATTGAAATCCACTTCCCGATAAGCTTTTACAGCCTTCCAGTATGTCCATTTGTGCTTTTTTATACCAGCAGACCTTGATTTTAGATTTCTATACAAATGAACACAAAGTCCATGAAAAGCATCTGGGAAACACCTTCTAACAGCGTTGTCAATTGAGTTTGCCCTATCGGATATGATTGTCAGATTGCTAATAGGACCTATGCAATCCCTAAGATGCCCCATAAACCATGTCCATGAATCAGAGGTTTCAGATTTGCCAACCCCGTAAGCTATGGCAATATCCCATTGTTAGCATCCATGGCTACTGCTAATAAGTTTACTCCAAGGTATCGACCTTTCAATGTGCTCCGTCAACTATAATAACTGGGCGCATGCAAGTAATAAACGAACGAATCTACAAAATAATACACAAGAAATATAATCATTTAAATGTGAAATGCATGTAACTAACAAAATGAGTCAACAAAATTATATTGATTTACTAACCGTAGCACCAATGGCGATAAACAGCAACTCAAAGCGTCCATCTCTATCTGTTTTGATATGAGTTACCGACCCAGGATTTTTCAGCTTTAAATTGTGACATAAGCCGGCAGTTGGCAAACGATGCTTCTGGCGACCCCCTCAACAATTCCAAGCATAACATTTGGCTCTCCAAGCTTGAGAATATGATATACTATCTTGAACCGAGCATTCATGTCAGTCATAATTCATGTCCCCGATATACCCTGCCATTCAAAAACATTAACTCAGCCAGAAAACCACCCAACACCTTTTTGTTTGCCTGTCTATGGTGAGGAAAAACTTGGGTTCTTGAACATGTATGTTTATCAATAAAAGTCCTAACTTGAACATTTCGCAATCTTTTATTCTCTTTGCAATCATACGCCACGTACCGTTTTTGTCAATCATACACCTTGTTTCGAAACGATCTTTGCTTGATTTGTTAACTTTTAGTTGATAGCCATCTTCCACACATTTCGTATACAAAGCTATCTTCAAGTCTTCCTTTGTATCAAACAATCATCTTTCTTGATACGAATAACTTTTGTGTAACAATCAACTGCTTTCTTTACCAACTCTTCTTCCGGTATCTGAAGTAATTCTGGCATATTCCATTTATACGCCCGTGGCATTTTTTCTTTCTTCGGGGACTTTTTCTTCTTTTTTTCTTCTTCAGGATTTATAATTACAGAATGGATGTTCAACATGTTCATTCACAGTCGTAACTTCCTCCTCATTATCATCAACAATACATTCTTCGGCAACGGCTGTTTCATCATCAAAATTCGGGTATTGACCAATATCAAAATGTGGGTTTTGAGAAAAACTTAGTTGATTACTACCCGCTACTGACCCAACAATACTACTTCTAGGTTCAACAACATACAATGTAACATCATCTTGTGAAACACTAATGTAAGCAATGAATCGTTCAACATCTTCATTGTCGGTTAACAAATAAACTTTACCATTTCTCTGATAAGATAGCCTAAATCCACTTAGGGGCTCTAAATTCAATTTATTTGAAACACGTAGCATTAGAGTTTCATAAGTTAACTTTTGTAAAGACAATTTTAGTTGAAGATTCATGGGTAAAGGCATATATTGTAAAACACCATGAACATTATCCCATGACCCTCCAAAACACAAATCTATCCAAACATGATCAACATTAGATGATTTCATGGTTGTAAATTAATTTACTAACAGACGAGCTGCGAAACTAAAACCTGTTGCCGGATTGGGAAGGATGTCGTTGGATATAGGAACGGATGTCGCCGAGAGAGTGATAGATGGAGATGGAATGAGTTGCGATTTAGGGATTTAGTTTATGATTTGCTGCTGTTGCGTAGTTATATACCCAAAATTTCAGTGTTGTGATTTACAGATTCTCGTTGCGATTTACGGATTATCGTTGCGATTTACAGATTTACGGATTATCGTTGCGATTTACGGATACGCGTTGCGATATACGGATACGCATTGCGATTTACGGATACGCGTTGCGATTTACGGATACACGTTGCGATTTACGGATACGCGTTGCGATTTATGTGTTCGCGTTGCGATTTTCATATTCGCGTTGCGATTCTGTAAAATCGCAATGCGAATTTGTACTATCGCATTGCGATTTTCAAGAATCGCGTTACGATTTTGGAAACTGATTTGCGATTCTGGGGATCGCGTTGCGATTTTTATTTCGCGTTGCGATTTTGTTGGTCATTTTGGCAAATCCAAAAAAAGTTGGTTAAAATCGTATATTATAAGGCATTTTTGGTCACTGAGGCGATTTTCTCTCAAGTTAAATGAATTTTAAGATTTTTCAAAAGATTTTCTAAGTATATTCGATATAATTATTCGAATATCAAAATATTACTCCAAATCTTCCAAATGTCATTTTTAATCCTTACTCAAGTGTAAAATTAAGTTTTAATCTTAAAATAATTTCAAAACAATTTTACAAAGTATTTCGAACCATTTCAAAGCCAAAAATTCCATATTGTCCAGAGGGAACCGATTCCCCTGAATGGTTTGGATCCGAGAAAAACAAAATGCTCGGAGGGAACCGATTCCCCCCCAAGGGTGTACCGATTCCCCCCTGATTAACAGTCGAAATATTTGAATTTTACACTTAGGGAACCGATTCCCTATGAGGGGGTATCGATTCCCCCACGCTCTAAGTTGTTTTATTAATTGATTTCACACTAAAACGGCTCCATTGACTCCACTAATCATCCTCAACGTTCAGAATCAATTGAAGGAGTATTTAAACAAGCTTAGAAGCCATTGATCACAACAAGAAACAACAATTATCAAGAAAGAAGAGAGAATCAAAGAGAAAGCATCAAACTCATTGTTTGAGCACTTCAAGCCTATTTTTCATTCAATATTCATTGTGCTTTCAAGAACACCATTTTTGCTCTATTGTATTTATCCTTAAGTGTACTTTCTTTGTTCTAGAATTGTGCAAACAATCTACCTTGTGAGGTTTTCCTTGTAAGTTTGCAAATTTGTGTATTTCTCTTTGAAAAGAGTGTGTTCAAGAATTTGGGGTATAATTCTTGAGGGAGTTGTAAAGTTACTCTTTGTCCTCAAAAGAAAGAACAAATTAGTGAATTTGTTGGAAAATCCTTAGTGTGGATAGCTAAGGTAGTAGACGTAGACTTTGGTTGAGAAAGTCGAACCACTCTAAATCGTTGTGCAAGTATTTTCAATTTTCTGCAAAAGCTTCCACCAAAATTTTAATTGCCAATTCACCCCCCTTTTGGCCATTTCCATCGATCGATTAACTCAACAACTGGCATCAGAGCTTGACTCATTTGAAGGTTTAACCGCCTCTTGAGTAGATCCGAGAAGAGTTAAATCAATAAAGATGGCGTCCACTTCCGCTTCATTCTCCATGGAAGAATCCAGACCAATTGACGTTCCTCCACACTTCAATGGAACAAATTATCATCGTTGGAAGAAGCTTATGATGATATTTATACAAGCATTTGATATGGAAGCTTGGATGATGATCGAGAAATGATATTCTTCTCCTGCAAAGAAGGCAAAGAAGTGGAGTGATCAAAAATGGAAGAAAACACAAAAGCTATGCACATGTTGTGTTATGCAATTTATCGTAATGTATATAAAGGAGTTTCTTCTTGTTCAAATGCCAAGGAGATGTGGGATAAGCTTGAGGAGATCTATAGAGACAAGGAAGAAGAAGAACCAATAAAGATGATGTCTCTATTAGATCTCACAGAGCCAAAGGTATCTTCTAACTCAAATAGATTAAATTCAAAATCTTTTAATGAGTTACAAGATGCTTATGATGAATTATTTTCGGAGTTTGAGACCATGAACTCCAAATATAAAAATCTGATTTCAAAATTTATTGCTAAAAATGATCTTCTTTTGAAAGCTAACAGACTTGGAAAATTAAAATGAAATGTTGAGAAAGGAGTTAGAGCTTTAAAAAATAAAATATAAAAACTTTGAAAAAGAAATTTTCAAATTAACAAACTTCTTCTAGAAACGAAAATGGATTTTGAAAATCAAAATGAAATCTTGAAGAAGGATTTAGAGCTTTCAAAAATGAAATTTGAAAGTATTGAAAATGAAAATTTCGATTTGAAAGTTAAGCTTGAATGTTTAACAAAAGAAAAAGAGATCATTTTAAATAATTCATCTAGTTCAATAATGACAATATGTTCACATTGTCATTATCATGGTCATAAGGAACATACTTGTCCTTTAAAGAAAGGAAAACGATTTAAAATTAGACAAGTATGGGTTCCAAAAGGAACAAGAGGTATTGAAACTAATGTTCAAGGATCCAAAGCAATTTGGATACCAAAATCTACTTAAATGTCTCTTGTAGGTGTGTAGGAGCAATGGTGATGAAGATGATGATATTCAAGATGCTCTAGCCACACATGAAAAATGAATGGGTAACCTCTAAACTTAATTTTTTATTTTATTTGGTTGCTCATTTAGTTTATGCATGCATGAGATTTTAAATGTTGAATAATTCTAAATGATTATGTTTTATCTCATGTATGTTGAAAAATATTGTATGATGAACATAGTGATTTTTGGTAATGTTTTATAAACTCTAGTTCATCATATTAATTTTTTTGGTCAAAATTGGTTTTTAAAATGTAATTGATATCTCTTTAACAATTGATATCGATTTTTCAAGAACTTTGGTTTTGCAAAATTTTGACCTTAAATTTTTCTTAATGTTTATGCATAGATTTTTTTTTTAAATATTGTAAAGTTTTAATGCATAACATTTTCAAAAACTTTATGCATGTGCTTTTAATCTCGATAATCAACATTGCATAATGTTTTGTATGTGAATGTATTAAAGCATAATCCGATTAGATAAATTTGACAAAAGATACAATGTCTTATTTTTAAATTAAGTGTTTGCAAAATTGATTGACATTGCATCTATTTTGATTATGCTTGTTGGTCATAGAATAGGAAACATATGCATGGTGCATTTAGATTCTATCAATATGACTAATTTATTCCTAGTTGCTAAGGATGAGCATGATAGTTTGTTATGACATAGGAGACTAGGACATGCTAGTATGAGTGTTTTGCAATGGTTAATTCAAAGAGACTTAGTAAAAGGGTTGCCTAAGCTAAAATTTGATAATGATAAAATATGTGATGCTTGTGCTAAAAGAAAACATAGAAAAGCCTCCTTTAAGTCCATTAATGATGTATCAACTAGTAGAGTATTACAATTGATCTATATAGATCTTTTTGGGCCATCTAGGACTACTAGTTTGGGTGGAAAACAATATGCATTTGTATTGGTAGATGATTATTCTAGATATACTTGGGTTTTATTTTTAAGTACTAAAGATGAAGTATTAGAAAAATTCATCACGTTTTCAAAAGTAATCCAAAATGAAAAAGGTTACTCTATAACTAGTGTTAGAAGTGATCATGAAACTGAATTTGAAAATCTTGGATTTACTGAATTTTGTAATTCTAATGGTATTAGCCATAATTTTTCAGCACCTAGAACCCCTCAACAAAATGGAGTTGTTGAGAGGAAAAATCAAACTTTAGAAGAAATGGCTAGAACCATGCTTTGTGAAAACAATTTGCCAAAATATTTTTGGGCGGAAGCCACAAATACCGCTTGGTATATTATTAATCGAGTAATGATTAGGCCTATTTTGAAGAAAACTCCATATGAACTTTTTAAAAATAAAAAGCCTAACATTAGCTATTTTCATCCTTTTGGATGTAAATGTTTTGTTTTAAACAACGATAAAGACAATCTTGGCAAATTTGATGCTAAAAGTGATGAAGAAATTTTTCTGGGCTATTCCTTAAATTCTAAAGTTTATCAAGTATTTAATAAAAGAACTTTAGTTGTAGAAGAATCTATACATGTTGTTTTCGATGATAATCCCCTTCTAAGGAAGGATTCTTATGTGAATAATGATGTAGGCATTATAAATATAAATGACGTTGGACATGACGTTGGAGAACCATCATCAAAAGAAGAAACGAAAGATGAGGAAACTCATGATCCTCTCAAGAATCCAACTATTGAAGAAAGGGAAGTATCTTACCCAAGAGAATACAACTATGTCAAGGATGGTGAAATTATAGGTGATCCATCCAAAGGGGTAACAACTCGATCTTCTCTTAGAAATATTTGTAATTATGTTGCATTTATCTCATTCATTGAGCCTAAGAATATTAAAGAAGCATTAAAAGATGAACATTGGATTATGGTTATGCAAGAAAAGTTAAATCAATTTAAGAGAAGTAAAGTATGGACATTAGTTGAAAGGCCTAGTAATAAATCTATTGTAGGTACTAGATGGGTATTTAGGAATAAGCTTGATGAAAGTGGTAATATAGTAAGAAACAAGGCTAGACTTGTTGCTCAAGGCTATACTCAAGAAGACGGCATAGACTATGATGAAACATATGCTCCCGTAGCTAGGATGGAAGCAATTAGAATGTTATTAGCATTTGCATGCTTCAAAGAATTTAAATTATATCAAATGGATATAAAAAGTGCATTTTTAAATGGTTTTATAAAAGAAGAAGTGTATGTGGAACAACATTCTGGTTTTGAAGATTCAAAATTTCCAAATCATGTTTTTAAATTGACAAAAGCTCTTTATGGTTTAAAACAAACTCCTAGAGCTTGGTATGAAATATTGTCAAATTTTTTAATTGAAAAAGGTTTTTCAAAAGGGAAGGTTGACACTACATTATTTTTAAAGCATAGAGGTAAAGATTTATGAGAAAATAACCTCAGTGACCGAAAATGCCTTATAATGTACGATTTTGACCAACTTTTTTTCGATTTGCCAAAATGACCAACAAAATTGCAATACGATCTCTAAATCGCAACGCGATCTCCAGTATCGCAAATCAATTTCCAGATTCGCAATGCGATTTTGACTATCGCAATGCGAATATGTAAATCGCAACGCGATTCTGACTATCGTAACGCGATAATACAAAATCGCAATGCAACGCGATTCTGACTATTGCAATGCGATAATACAAAATCGCAATGCGATTTTCCAAATTCGTTGCAATAGTCCAAGTTCACGTTGCGATAGTCCAAGTTTGCGTTGCGATTTTGGAAAATCGCAACGACTGGTGGTATTGCATTTATTTCTTAAGAAAATTCTCTAAAAAGATAGTATCCGCGCGGACGTGTCGAAGACACGTATTACCACGACCTATGTAAATCGCAATGCGATTCTAACTATCGTAACGTGATAATACAAAATTGCAACGCGATTCTGACTATCGCAATGCGATAATACAAAATTGCAATACAACGTGATTCTGACTATTGCAATAATATAAAATCGCACGACTGGTGGTATTGCATTTGTTTCTTAAGAAATTTATCTAAAAAGATAGTATCCGCGCGGACGTGTCGAAGACACGTATTACCACGACCCGAGATGAGACGAGACGAGACGGGACGGCGGCGGCGGCGGCGGCGATGTGCAAGAGCCCCCTTGTTCTCTTCCACTCAACAAGGAAGTGGGAAATCCAAGCCTTAAATACCGATTCCCGATAGTGTTTCCAATACTATGTGGGATTGAGCATTGCAAACACTTGGGAATCTTTTACACTATAGCAACACATTCTTTATTGTTTCAAACTAAGGTCTTACAAATGGCTTGGGAATCTTTTACACTATCGCAATACATTCTTTATTGTTTTAAACTCCACGTGAATTTGGAATAGTTAAAATGTAAACTTATTTTGGATTTTTCACTATTGCAACACTTTTTCACTATTGCAACAACACGTTTTTCAAACTCTCGCAACATATTTTAACTATCGCAACACATTTTTCAAAATCACATTGCGAATCTGGATATTCGCATTGCGAGTTTGGAAACTAAGTTGAAAAATTAGAGTTCGCATTGCGAATTTAAGATCGCGTTGCGATTTTGTTGGTCATTTTGGCAAATCCAAAAAAAGTTGGTTAAAATCGTATATTATAAGACATTTTCGGTCACTGAGGTTATTTTCTCAAGATTTATTAGTAGTTCAAATTTATGTTGATGATATAATATTTGGTTCTACTAATGATGTTCTTTGCCAATAATTTTCTAAGCTAATGCAAAGTGAATTCGAGATGAGCATGATGGGGCAGCTCTCATTTTTCTTGGGACTCCAAATCAAGCAAAGAAAAGATGGCATATTCATCAATCAAGCTAAGTACGCCAAATATATGCTCAAGAAGTTTGGACTGGAAAATGGGAAACCTCATTACACTCCAATGAGCTCATCTACAAAGGTTGACAAAGATGAAGGAGGTAAATGTGTGGATGTTAAATTATATAGGTCAATGATTGGCTCTTTGCTTTATCTAACCGCAAGTAGACCGGACATTATGTTTAGTGTTTGCTTATGTGCTAGATTTCAATCATATCCTAAGAAATCACATTTACTAGCTGTTAAGAGAATCTTTAGATACCTTAAGGACACTCCTAGTTTAGGACTTTGGTATCCTAGAGACTCTAGTTTTAACTTGCATGCCTTCTCTGATGCGGATTATGGAGGATGCAAATTAGATAGGAAAAGCACCTCCGGTACCTGTCAATTACTTAGAAATATGTTGATTTCTTGGTTTTCAAAGAAACAAAATTGTGTTTCATTATCTACCACTGAAGCATAATGCATTTCAGCCGATAGTTGTTGTGCACAAGTTTTATGGATGAAACAACAATTTTTTTATTATGGAATTGAAGTATATATCATTCCTATCAAGTGCGAAAATACTAGTTCTATTTGTCTCACTAAAAATCCCATCCAACACTCTAAAACTAAGCACATTGAAATAAGACATCACTTAATTAGAGACCATGTCGCTAAGGAAGATGTAGTTCTAGAATTTGTTGATATTTTGCACCAATTAGTGGATATCTTTACAAAACCTTTAGACAAGGAAAAATTTTGGACACTTAGGAGAGAATTAGGTTTAACTGACCTATCTTCACTTACTGTTTAAAATAATTTTAGCACTTTTAAGAATAAATGAAAAATGCTTATAATAAATTTTGATTGCATCATTTGCTATTAGTTAGGGGGAGTTTATGATTCTTTGTGAAAAATTTATTATATGTTCAAATATATTTTGATAATAAATTTGATTGAATGGACATAGTTAATTTTTCGTAATATGAGTTTCCAATACCACTAGAGAAAATTAATTTAGCATTTTGAGCGTTTGAAATCAAATTTTAGCAGTTTTAGTGCAGAGGGAATCGATACCCCCCTTGAAGAGGAACCGATTCCCCCTTTGAATGGGACTCGATTCCCTCCTTTAGGGAATCGATACCCCCACGAGTTCTGGTTATTAAACGCTCAGAAAAACCTTTTCTCTCAAAACCCTCTCTTCTATCTTAAACATCATTCATCCTCTCTTTCTCTCTAAAATCTCCATTTTTGCCAAATTCATCAAATACAAGTCGGAATTAGATCTTTCTTCAACTTCTAATCCTTGTAAACAACATCACATTCTCATAAAATCCAAATTTTCAAGGTAATATTTCAAAATCCTCTATTTCATTGATTTTTGAACTTAGGACTAGTTTTGATTAGTTCTAAGATGAACATTACATCAGGCATTGGTTATATGATGATTTTACAACCAATTTCGTCAAAAATACTCAATTTTTCAAAATTATCTTTTAATTTCGAAATAAAAAAATCGAGAATTGTTTTTTAATTGATGGTTTTTATTCAATTATGGTGTTTTCATAAAAACTATACGTATTATGATTTTCAAACATTAATTTCCAAATAGTTTTTCAAAACATTGCCCTTTAGGATTCGGTTTAGAGAACCTTGAAATATTGAGGACTCATTTGAGTTTTGGGATTGATTATATTGCATACATATGTTTTAAAATTGCAGATTATTCTTTCCATTCTGATTTCCTGAAATCTTGTCTCACAAGCGTTCTAGACCTTCCTCTAGTCGTTCTAGCCAACCTTCAAACTCACCTCCAAATCCTCCACCTATCCAACAAATTCCTAATCCTAATCCCGATGATCCAAACATGACCATTCGTAATTTTTTCTTTAATGAACCCGGTCGTAGACAAAATCTCTACTTTAGGTTTTGTCAATACTTTGAGACTTACAAAATCCGGGAAGAACGAATCACATCCCTTCAACCCATGGTAGACATAAATTTTCGACATCTTCCTACCCTTCAATAATGGAAATTTGATAAAATCTTTGAGCTTTAACCAATAGTTTACCACCAACTCGTTCGTATCTTCTACTCTAATGCCGTTTGCATTCAAAACTGGGAGAAAACCTTAACCATAGGAATTTAATCCTATCTTCTAGGACAATTCTTTCATCTTGACCCGGAATACATTGCCACCGCATTAGGATTAGATAATGATGGGTTAGACAATGAAAAACTAACGGTATGATCTCAGTATAAATGAAGGGATAGTGCTAGTGTTTTAGATCTTCATGACCATTTTCTTCATCTAATGATCTCTTGGTGGTTTTGACCATCTGGAGGACGTTACTCTACTCTTCAAGCCTTAGATTTATTTTGGCTACATTGTGTCCAAAATAATCTTAAAATCAACCTTCCACAGATTATCTTTGTTGAACTTGTCAAAACCGTAAATCTTGTTCCCAATAAGAAATTATGGTCATCTTTAGTTTACGGTTGTATTCTAAGTAATCTGTTCAAAAAGGTTGGGCTTAGAGTTGGTCTTGATGCTTTCTTTCCCCTCAAAAACCAAATCAACCTATTCTCTCTAACTAAATCGGGATAGAAGATCAATGAAGAAACTGGACTTTGGGTTCGTACCGGTGAGCAACCTCCGGAAGCAGACGACTCCGACAATGAGCCGGAGCAGCACGAGGAACAAGCTCAGCAAGAAGATCAAGTGCCTCCATACTTCCGATCATTTATGGAGAACATTGATATAAGGTTTGCATCCATCGATTCAAATCTTACTGCTACCACAGAAACGATGAATCATCATTTTGACTCTTTGGACGAAAGGGTCAATGCACTTTCACGTGATGTGACCAACATTTGGACACATTTATCTCCTCCTGATGCGCCGATAGACGATTAGGCCCTGTTTCTTGCTTAGCTTTATTGGATAAAAACTTCAAACATATCGTTTTCAACATTTTGAATGCTTTTGGATTGTTTGACTGTAATTATTGGATGTTTGAATTTGTTTGATGGTTTATGGATGTTTGAACTTATATTTCTATATATTTGGTTTGGTTAAATTTATTCATTATTGCATCATTTACAACATGTTAGATATATGACCAATTTTTCCATGTCACATTGCTTATGAATATTGAATATGAAACTAATGGCTAACATTTCTCTTTATTGTGATCTTAGCAGCTTAAAGCTTTAAAAATCTAAATCAATTGGCTAATGTTTTTCAAAACCTTGTTTTATAATCCTTATCGAGTCTTTTTGATTTAACAAAAAGGGGGAGAAAGTGTTAAAGTGTTTTAAAGGGGAGAAGTGTTAGAGTAAGGGTGAGTAATTTCAAACTAATTTCAAACTTGATTTCAAAATCTTAAAATTAATAAAATGTTTTGTTATATCAAAAAAGGGGGAGATTGTTGAAAACATTTTGATATTTCGATATAACAAATTAAGTTAAATGAATTTTAAGATTTTCCAAAAGATTTTCTAAGTATATTCGATATAATTATTCAAATATCAAAATATTACTCCAAATCTTCCAAATGTCATTTTTAATCCTTACTCAAGTGTAAAATTAAGTTTTAATCTTAAAATAATTTCAAAACAATTTTACAAAGTATTTCGAACCATTTCAAAGCCAAAAATTCTAGATTGTCCAGAGGGAACCGATTCCTCCCTGAATGGTTTGGCTCCGAGAAAAATAGAATGTTCGGAGGGAACCGATTCCCTCCCAAGGGGGTACCGATTCCCTATGAGGGGGTATCGATTCCCCCACGCTCCAAGCTATTTTATTAATTGATTTCACACTAAAACGGCTCCATTGACTCCACTAATCATCCCCAACGTTCAAAATCAATTGAAGGAGTATTTAAACAAGCTTAGAAGCCATTGATCAACAACAAGAAACAACAATTATCAAGAAACAAGAGAGAATCAAAGAGAAAACATTAAACTCATTGTTTGAGCACCTCAAGCCTATTTTTCATTCAATATTCATTGTACTTTCAAGAACACCATTTTTGCTCTATTGTATTTATCCTTGAGTGTTCTTTCTTTGTTCTAGAATTGTGCAAACAATCTACCTTGTGAGGTTTTCCTTGTAAGTTTGCATATTTGTGTATTTCTCTTTGAAAAAGAGTGTGCTCAAGAATTTGGGGTATAATTCTTGAGGGAGTTGTAAGGTTACTCTTTTTCCTCAAAAGAAAGAACAAATTAGTGAATTTGTTGGAAAATCCTTAGTGTGGATAGCTAAGGTAGTGGACGTAGACTTTGGTTGAGAAAGTCGAACCACTCTAAATCGTTATGCAAGTATTTTCAATTTTCTGCAAAAGCTTCCACCAAAATTTTAATTACCAATTCACCCCCCTCTTAGCCATTTCCATCGATCTATTAACTCAACAACTTTTTCAATATAGTGTGTTTGACTCAAAGAAAATCCCTTTTTAGTTTTGGTAACTTTGACTCCAAAAATTATATCGACTTTTCCTAAATTTGTCATCTCAAACTTAGTGGACAATAAATCTTTTGTTTTGTTAATCAACTCAATGTTGTTACTGAAAATCAACATGTCATCAACATATAAACTTATGATGATGCAATCAACACCAAATATCCTCGAATACACGTATGCATCCGAACCATTCACAACAAAACCAAAACTAAGAATAGTTTTGTGAAATTTCTCATACCATTATTTAAGAGTTTGCTTGAGGCCATAAAGTGACTTTATAAGTTTGCATACTTTTCTTTCCATGCCAGGCACCTTGAAACTAAGAAGTTGTTCCATATAGATACCTTATCTAAGTCTTCTTTCAGAAATGAAGTATTTACATCCATTTGATGTACTTGCAAGTTGTGAATGAAGGTTAAAGCAAATAAAGCTTGAATAGTTGAGATTTTCGTTACGGGAGAGTATGTATCAAAAAATTCTATACCAAATTTTTAAATGAGCCCTTTGACAACTAGCATTGCCTTATACCTCTGAAAAAAAACCATTTAGCCTTATTTTCTTCCGGAAGACCCATTTGTTGCTGATAGTTCTAAATCTCCTAGGCAAGTCAACCAATTCCCAAGTATGATTAGACATTATCAATTCTAGTTCATCATTAATAGCGTTTTTCCAGAAACTAGGGTTGATAGATCATATAACTTCTTCATAAGTCTTAGGATCCTCATCTAACAGAAATATTTGAGCTATAGAATCAGAAAGAGAGTCTAAATCATTTATCTCAGAAATAAAGGAAGTTATAAAATCTGTCCAAAAGAGGTTTCAGTTCTTTGTCTTTTACTTCTTCTAAGTTTGAATTCAATTTCTTGAGTAGACCTGGCAGGTACACTAGAATAAGTGGATGAAATATTTTCTATTTGTGTTTCTTCATTCAGTTTGGGTTTCTTTAAGGGAAAAGAATCTTCGAAGAAAATGACATCTCTCGACTCACAAATAGAATATTCTTGTAGAAGCATGAATCTGTATACGACGTTGTTTGTAACATACCCTATGAACACTGCATCAATGGTTTTAGGTCTGATGGTGGACATCTTAAAATCCAGAAATCTCACTTTAACCAAACACCCCACATTTTCAACTATTGTATATTTGTAGTGTATTCTTTCCACAACTCGTATGGAGTAGAATCTAACTTCTTATGAGGTACTCGGTTCAAGATATGATTTATCGATATAATGGCATCCCCACATGTTATCCACAAGGAGTCCATCATCTCTTTTAAGTTCTATTTTTCGTTTCAACTATATCGTTTTGTTGAGGAAAATAAGGGGCCGAAGTTTCGTGAATTATGTCATTATTTTCACACACCCCTTTCATGAAATTTGATCAATATTCACCACCTCTATCAGATCTAAGATGTTTGATTCTTCTATCAAACTGACTTTCAACTTCTGTCTTATAAATAAGAAAGAAGTCTTCAACCTCGTCTTTAGTTCTAAGGAGATAAACCTTTGTGTATCTCGAGTAATCATCTACAAAGGTTATATAGTAGTGCTTTCCTCTTTTAATCTCAGTGTTTTAAAGTCTGCTAGATCAGTATGAATGAGTTCTAACAATTCAGTCTTTTAGAAACAGTCTTAAAGTGAGGTTTAGCATGCTTGGCTTCTATACAAACTTTACATTTGTTAAAGCTAGTTATGTCTCATTTAGGCATAACATTCATTTTCATTAATTTCTTTAAAGCATAAACGTTAACGTGTCCTAATCTAGCATGCCACATATCAAAAAATTCAATAATATAAGTGGAAGTGGTAGCTTTATTCTCATTAAGTGTGGTAGCTTTATTCTCATTAAGTTGAGTTTCTATGACAAATAAACCCCTGTTTAAAAAACCTTTCCCTACATAATCACTGTTTCAGGAAAGTACAAGTTTATCTACCTCAAAAACTAACTTAATGTCTACCTTGTTCAGAAGTCATCCACTTATTAAATTTATATGCAAGGTAGGTACATACAGAATATTATTTAAGGCTAAAATTTTATCGAAAGTCAGCTTGAGTGAAACATTGCCTTTACCCAGCACTTCAGAACTACTGGAGTTCCCCATGTACACTCATTCACCTCCATTCCCATCCTCGAACTCGGTGAAAAATCCTTACTTGCGCAGAAGTGTTTGGAAGCATTGGTATCAATCACCCACTCAGAGCTTTTCTCCACCAAGTTGACTTCGAAAACCACCACAATAATGATGTCATCATCATTCTTCGCAATATGTATATTTGGCTTGTTGTCATTCTAGCTATCTGAGCGGTGTTGCCATTGATAGGTTTTGTGACCGACTAGACTCTATATTTAGCTTTTCTCCTTTCCTGGTTTCTTAAAATTGGCGCCCTTATGAGGTTTCATCTTTTTGTTCGGATTCCCTCATTTCACAGTCTTTTTGAACTTACACCCTAAGATAGTACCAGATTCAACCAAGTTGTGTTTAAAAGACATATTACTAAATAAACTTGCAACCTTATCCTTTATACGATTGGCCTCCTCGATTTTCATGTGGCCCACCAGTTCTTCAAGTGAAATATATATCTTCTTATATTTGAGAAAGTTGTGGTAGTCAGACCAGGACTTGAGCAACTTTTCGATGAGGACATGGGCTTGGAGTACTTCACACAATTGTATTCCTTCAGCAACGATGTCATTCGTCAGATTCTCATATTCATGAACTTGATCCATTATGGGCTTCTCGTCCGTCGTTTAGAATTTGAGTCATTCTCCGACAACGTATTTTTTTTTATGCTTGCATCGTCAGTACTTTACTTCTTCTCAAGAGTGTCCCAGATCGCCTTGACACTTCTTTCTCTAAGGAACATGTCAAACAATTTGTTAGACATGTGGTTAAAAAGATGTCCTTGCATCGTCTTATTATCCTTGTCGTATTTCTTAGTAGTAACGACAGTCGCAGCAGCAGCGGCTAAGGCGACATCATATTGGACTACATCGGTATTGTCTCCAATAACTGAGCTGGTCGATGGAATAGTAGGTTGTGGCTTGAGCAAAACGTAATCCAGGTCAAGTTGCTCGAAGAATATCAATATACGTTGGGACCACCTCCGATAATTCTTTCCATCGAGTGGTCGAGCTTGGAAAGATCGGGAATCAGCTTGCTCAAAGGTGATGTCATATTTGCAGTATATGAATTCGGTTCTAAATTGTTAGTAAAGTTGACTGCAAAATCACACCATTAACACTGACTGAAAAAATAAATAAAAATAAATATTTGATTAACCAAAATGTGTCGTGGTAAAAACCACTACCTTAGAAACGAATGCATCCTGTTGTGTACAATCGTTCCAATAGTTGGATCGTCCCCTAGGTTAACACGGTCGCTCCAAATTCTGTACACTTAGAACCGAAGTAGACTGCTGGTGGTTCTGCTCCTCTGATCGTCGGAAAAACTCAGAAGCTTAGAAAGCTTTGAGAGAGTTGAGAGATATTTGAGTGAATTGTGAGATGAGTTGAGAAGCCAAATGAGCTATCTATTTATAGGCTAGATATAGGGCCATTTTCGTCCAACACAACTTATAAATAAATCTGATTTTATTTCCCGAAATTAACTCTGTGTAACTGCTATCTTTAAACAAATAAAGTTGTTTAATTAAACATATGAATCTGGCTCTCAAATCGTCCGATACATTGTATAACTCACAGGCTCAATTATTATCTTCAATAGAGACGTAAAATTGGTCAGGTTCATTCTAATGTTTACATATTACTTTTAGAAATCAATATAGCTAATTAAATAGTTGTTACTCTCTGCAAATAGGGCCATTTTCGTCCAACACAAATCATAAATAAATATGATTTTATTTCCCGAAATTAACTATGTGTAACTGCTATCTTTAAACAACTGAAACTGCTGAATTAAACAGATGAATCTGGCTCTCAAATCATCCAGATGCATTGTATAACTCATGCCCAATTCTTATCTTGAACAGAGACGTAAGATTGGTCAAGTTCATTCTAACGTATACAGATTACTTTCAAAAAATTGTCTGTTTAAATTTCATAAATCAATATAGCTAATTAAGTAGTTCTTACTCTCTGCAAATATAAAATTCGTACAAACTTAGTAAGTGAAAATTTCCTTACGAATTTTTTCTAAAAAGATAGCAACCACGTAGATGTGTCGAAGACACATATTACCACGAGCCTGAGCCTAGACCACGTCCACGAGCCCGATCCGAGCTGAGACAATAAGAATGCTGGTAGTGGTGGTGACAGTGGTGCGCAAGAAGCCCCCTTATTCTCTATCACTCAACAAGGGAGTGGAGAATAAAAACCTTAAATACTCAATCCCAATGTATTTCTCATTCTATGTGGGATTGAGCATTACTAAGATTGGTTAAGGTTGTTGTATCAACCCAAAAAGTCATTTGGTCCAAATAAATCAAAATAAAACCAATAGTTCAAGAAAATCAAGTTTCAAGAATGTTGAGTTGGTGCACCCACATATAAGAAATGATGAGAAGTTGATAGAATGCTAGTAAAAAGGGTAAAGAACACATGAACATTGTTATATAATGATTACATTAGTTTTAACATATTGAAGAAACTGCCTTAACAG
This sequence comes from Hibiscus syriacus, assembly GCF_006381635.1. Classification (NCBI taxonomy): domain Eukaryota; kingdom Viridiplantae; phylum Streptophyta; class Magnoliopsida; order Malvales; family Malvaceae; genus Hibiscus; species Hibiscus syriacus. The sequence goes on along the minus strand of NW_024061944.1, from coordinate 1,790,154 downwards.
TTCTAACTGCTATCAACCACTCTAACAACAAAAATAGTTTAACTATATACATTATTAACATTCTCTCTACGCTTTTCTTTTTCTCTGAAAAAAACTATGCACTTTAAATCTAAACTCCTCAAAGGAAGTTTTTGACAAGGGCTTGGTAAAGTCGTGAACCACCTAATGACTTGCTGGTACATAATTCACAACCAACTGCTTAGTTGCCACCTTCCGGACAAAGTGAGCATCATGATCAATATGTTTGGTCTTTGCATGATAAACAGGTTACTACTCATAGCCATTGCACCACTGTTATCACACCAAACTATAGGAGAACCTTATTGGTCAATCTTCATATCTGATAGAAGAGCACAAATCCATGACACCTCCGCTGTTGTATCTGCTACACACCTATATTCAGCTTCATTGGTGGACTGAAAAACAATTTTTTGTTTCTTCGAGGTCCTCGAAACAAATTTGTCTCCAGCAAACACACAGCTACGTAAAATAGACCTCATATCATCTAGACTACCTCCCCAATCTGTACCCGCAAACACTGTCACCATCACCTTCGCATCTCCAGGCACCATGACCAAACCATACTTCAAATTACCTACAAAATAATATTCTCCTGACACCAAGCATATGAAAATGAAGAGGTGCATGCATATATTGTGCCACCTTATTCACACTAAAGGTGATGTCTGGTCGCGTGTGGCAAGCATATAGCAACGAACCCACTTTACTTTGATACTTACGAGCATCATCCAATAGTTCTCTAGCATCCTAAGTTAGTTAAGACAATATCATAGGAGTCGAGGCTGGATTGACACGATCCATCTTAGCTCGCATCAACAGTTCAAGATGAACTTTTGTTGGCTAAGAACAAGAGTCTCACCCACTTTTTTCACCTCGGAACCTAGAAAATATCTTAGCTCACCTAGATCCTTCAAAGAAAACTTAACATCTAAAAGCCTAACCACACGTTCGATTTTCTCGTTCGAAGTCCAAGTCAGGATAATGTCATCCACATAGATCAACATAAACATGTGTTCTCCTTCAATGTGTCAAACAAACAAGACGAGTCTGTCCTAGACTCCTTGAACCTTAGTTGAACCATGTACTATTTTAATCTCTCGTGCCAGTTCCTTGGTGCCTGACACAGGCCATACAATGCCTTGTTCAACATGCATACCAACTGACTACCATCTTCAGTCCCTTAATTTTAGAAGGAAGCACTCAACTGACATATTCACATGCTAGTAGTTTGAGAGGCAGTGTTTCTGCAATGGGATTCCAAAATGGGACTACTTTATCTGACTTTACTTTCATATCTCCTACTTGTTATAGTATAGAATAAAGAAAGGAGAGGCAATACTCTCTGAATTTTATTGAATCATAACCCTCTAATATCTCAAGAGAGACCAGGAAGCTTTATCCAAGTTGAGAGAGGCTAGTCATGAGGTCAAGGCTGTCTAACAGAAATCCTAACAACCTAACAACTCATGCCAGCAAGATGAACGGCTTAACAGCCTAACCATTCATAACAAACTCACACATTCATAACATCATAACACTGTTCCCAATCAATTACGGGTTCAAAAGCAGATATACACGGCCACACATCCACAATCCTCTGTAATTCAGGACAAATAGTCAGAAACATGGGCCAATGCTTGGGACCAAAATAACCCAATTTTCAATAGAAACATGAATCTTTATTCCGTTTAACTTTTAAAATTTTGTTGATCCAATATCCATCAATTATAATAAAGGTGAAAACGTTTCTATGGAGCCATCAGTTATTGAAGAGGATGGGTATCTTATGGTCCTACCTAGGGTACAGGGAGGCTACATACTTGATAATTTGGAGCCATCAGATATGGAGAATGATGGATACCTTATAGTCCAACCTAGGCCACTGGGGAGTTACGTTTCTGATAATATTGGCTCATTGGAAGATCTAGCAAGTGCAATGATAAAACGAGTAAGAATCATATCTATTTTCTTTAGCTGATGTTTGGATTATATGTTCACAGTTCTAGCCATCAAATTTGCCAGTACTATAGGTACTCAAGGAATAGGATATGGATGCATTTATCATTTTAGGCGAATATTTCTTAAACAGAGAATTGATTATTTCCTTAAAAAATTCATAAGCAATCTTCCTATAATATGCGAATCGTTTTTTAGAAAGAAACCAGATGAGCCTGAAGAAGTTATTAGCTTTATCTGTTTAAGTAAACCTCTTGTTAGTTGCTATTGGATATTGGTCACCGATAACGACACCTGCATCAAAGCTGCATATTCGATTTGGACCATTTATGCATAGAACTATGATGGTGAGCAATATCTTTGTTTCGATGCAGGGCCAAGATAAAGCCGAAGTGACAGACAGTGATTTATTGTGCGATGCTTATTCTCTCGGGACTTGCATCTAAGATGAGAACGTAGCCACTTGCAGCAACCGAAGGATCTGCAATGCAACTATGCAAGAACTACTCTTCTTGATAGTTTTGCCTCATGTAACTGATAACTAATCGAATCTGTTGTCTTGTTTCTACCTTTATCAACCTCCACTCTGTTCTTTTCTTGTCTGTTCCTTGCAATTTTTGCTGTTATTTATCGCCTAATAATATCTTAAGAGCTCAGTTTTTCTGGCTCTGGTTCACAAGTTCAACTTCCCCTGCATTGCTTATGTCTCCAAATTGAAAACGGGAAATGTGCTTTGCTTCTTGAGCAACATTATTTCCTACGTAAACAATTGTATTTGAAATATCCAGGTCTCGAAATAGTGAAACTAAGTGAAATTATCACCCTTTAGGATCTCCCCCTTTTAAACAAAGAAAGAAGAAAAATTGTGTTGCTATAAAAGCTGGATGTAATCATTGCGTGGTGGCTAAAACTATATCTAATCTACATTTTCTGGTAATTCGTTAAGGAAACTATCCTATGTCTAAAACTTTAAAGGAAAGAGAAGAATGATGCCTTACTATGATGGGTTTAACTGTCTTATATACGACAAGTTGAGAACGGTGCTATATGAAGAATGACTTCTGGTAAATAGTGAATAGGCAATAACTATTCTCAACCAATTTTATACCGCATGAAATTACAGCTTACCATTTATATCTAGGCTTAATTATAAAATAAGCGTCCAAACAATACCGTTTTTTCCAAATAGGTGTTTAAACTTTTTTATGAATCATCCAGGTGCCTAACGTTACAAAACTTACCACTTTAAGTGCATGGGTCGTAATTGTCGTGAAATTCTACCGTAAAAGGACACATGTCACATTGTGATAATTTTAAATAATTTATCTACAATTTAAAAATTAAAATTATATTAAAAACACAAAATTCGAAATACTTTGAAAAAGTCTCAAAACTTTGAAAACTCTCATTTTAATCCCTAAATCCACGTTGGCCGCTAGCCTTTGTCGTCAACAAAGCTCCACCAAACTTAACCTCCACTCGACAATCGATAACCCTATTAAATCGTGACCAATCAACGGTCAATCGTCGTTTGTACCTTTGAACCCTACGCAAAAAAATCGCAACCTCACGTGATCTTGACGGTCAATCGACGACAAGTATGGCGGTGTATGACTAGGAAGATGGCAGGGACTACGTCGGCGACGGTGATCATGGTCGACGATCGGCTGGTTAGGGTTAGAGATTTTTTTGGATTTTTTAATTTAAGAGAAATTAAAGTTTTTTTATAAATATAATAATATTTTTATAAAAATAAAAATAAAAATTTCAAAATTACTAGAATGTGACAATGTCACTTAATGGAGAAATTTAACGGCAATTACAATCTGGACACCTACAGTGGCAACGTTTGTCACCGTTAGGCATCCGGATGATTCAAAAAAAATTAGGCATCCGGATGATTCAAAAAAATTTAGACACTATTCAAGAAAAGTGGTATAGTTTGGACATTTATTTTATAATTAAGCCTTATATCTACTGCTAGTAAGTGGTCAATCGCTTGGGAATGGATCCCTATTGACCATACCTTTGGGATTTCTGAAACCTTTGGTCTGTTCTTTTGGCTCTACACTTGCCACTTCATATGTTTTCAACTCAGCCTAGGAGCAAACAACAAGCAGCATTTAAATTGAATGTTCATCCAACAGCTAAACATCCAATTTAGCAATGTAGATTGAAAGGGGGATGGTACAACATCATTGTATGCATTATGCAGTATTGACCATATACGAAATAAATGCAAAAATAGGAGCTCATCACTAATTAATCAATCTCAGTGCATGAATGCTCATTCCCATGTCTCCAGAGAAATAGCAATCTCCACTTGTGAAAGATGCACTGCCTCTCTAAGGGGAGACGTTTCCCCGACATTCATAGCTATAAAGAGATGACAATCAAGTGTATTATGCCCACACTAAAATAATAGGATCAAGACCTCAAGAAGTTTAGTATTAACAAAAACAAATTGTTTTGAAAAGAGGAAACAGACGAAGAGGATATAATCTAATCCGAATGCAATACGAATTGTTAAAATTATTATTGAAACACTAACTGCATGATTTATACATGACTTCAACTAGGAAACCAGTTAAGGTTTAAGTTACAATGCAAGCAAAGGAGACAAGCTCACAATCAGATAAACAATCATTTTTGCCAAAGTATACAAAGAAAATTAAGTTTCACACTGAAAGCAGTCTACATCCATCATTACTTTCTTCCAATTATTTTTCTTCTAATTACTAGTATTCTGTCCATTTTCAACCCCTAGACCGTACAATACGTCTGCATATTTCTCCGTGGAGCCATTGAAGAAGTTATCTCTCAACTTCCTAAATGTGCACGATGTTAGCAAACTATCCGAGCCAGCTTGATGACACACACCGACTCTTTCCACTTCCAACAACTCTGCAAGCTTGTTCAAACCACCATGTAGGCTATTGCAGAACTTCAACATATGCTTGATATCGTACAACATGGGAAAATACATATTGATGAAGTCAAAGAACCCGGCTTGATTATCAGGCAAACTCCTGCAAGTCAAAAGCTTAAGCAAGTACCCAAAGTCATATCCACTATGAAAAGTTACGCAATTCACAACATCATTCAGCACAATCCCGGACGACATCAAAAGCTCACCAAACCGCTTCACATCAATACCCTTCTCATTGTTCTTCTTAAAATCAATCCCGCACTGGAGCAACAACTCGATCGAATCACTAGCAAAGATGTCTTAGCTTATATCGAACTCGCAGAAATTGAATTGCCAAACGCAAGAGCTATCAGTTCCACAGGTGGGAAGATTCCCATTCTCATCCGAAAAAGTGAGACCCAACTGGATCAACTTCAACATATCCACGTTATCTTTCAAAGATTGGCAGTTGTAATCATTGATGTTCTTGAAAGATCCAACAGGACGGAGAACTACACCCGGGAACTCAGTATCCATGGCCACATAATTGTATGTATCAACAATTTCACGGATCAATGCAAACTCTTCTTCTAGATTATCATTCCAAACTTCTCGAATATGAACCGAATCACTTTTGGGTAAAACCGACATTTCCATTAGACCAAAACAAAGTTACGCGCATCCAGATTTCAAACCTTGATAAGTGAATCTTGTCCGAGTTCAGTTCCAAAAACAGTCGCGGTTTGATGGTGAAGGCCAATCTGAAAACAAAGAAAAGGGGAAAATCAGATTTTGAAACTTCGAAGTATGAGAGTTCGTAAAGGAACCATATGAAAAGAAAAAAAAAAGTGAAGAAGGAGACGATATCTAACCTTGTGACTACGAAATCGGGCCTTGTATTTAGCACATCTAGAGCTTGTAAAAAGTGATCCGAGTTCCGTCCTAGTCGAGGAATTTGGGTCAACGAGTTAAAAGGGAAATGGGGACGACGTTACAGTCCTATATTTTCTGGGTTCATCTTAAGGAAAGGAAAGGAAAGACAAGTGATTATTAGCATGGGAAATTGATTGAGCCAACGAGGGACAATGTCAAAACGATGGCGTTCCAACCTGCATGTCCTTTTGATACGAAATCGTTCTTGGTTGGCTTTTACAGTACTAAAAAACCTGCTAAAATGGGAAATGTGTTTGTCGTGGTGATATTCACATCGGAGTTGGGACTGTTCTAGAAAGAAAGGCATAAATCCTATTGACCCAAACAAAACAAAAGCCATACATCCTTCCACGTTGTCCAAATGCGATTTTGTTCTTGAACAAATTCTCCATGTACTGTGCTATAAATTAAAAGACTAATCAAATAATATAAAAATTAAAAGATATTATTATAAAGGGTTTAAATGATTAAATTATAAAATAAATAAATAATTTACACATAATATAAGTACTATTAATAAAATTCAACTTAACATGTTTTATAGATATTGTTTGACTTAAAATTAAATATTACTAGATTAAAATATAAAAATCACATCCGCATTTTATACAGAACACTTGATCTAATATATATAATTTAATTTAATATATTTCACAAATAGATTTTAGATCGAAATTTAATTTTATTAAAATTTATAAATTAAATATTATGAAATCGGAATATAAGGGCTAAACCTACATACAATATGGCATTAGTGTGTTGCCTACTACTATAACTTAGGGGTTGTTTGATAAAATAAAACGATTAAACGTTGAATGATTCAATGGTCTGAATGATTCAAAGGCTCTGTATGAATTGGCTCTGAATGTGACATGCTGTTTGATAATGGTTTTAAATGTACAATATGAATTATGAATATTTTCATTTTTACCTTCATAATGATTTATTATATTATAAGATATGATTGTTTAATAAGACAACATGTGAAAAAATAGGTATTATGGTCAGATACCGGGTGCTTAATGATTCATAATGTACTTTAATACTGAATCATTCATCAGTGTTTTGTTGTTTCATTCAGCAGTGTTTTGTTGTTTCATTCAGATGTGAGAATCAAACAAGTTAAATGCTGAACGGTTCAGCATTCAACGTTGAATGGTTACATTCAACGTTGAATGGTTACATTCAACAGTAAACAAACAACCCCTTAACTTGTATTTTAAAAGTTATAATATAAAAATAAAAAATATATATGACAGCTTAAATATTGGTTTTGTTTAAAGTAATGTCTTTAAGCATTGTTTAACAATATGTTTTGGGGTGATAAATTAATTAAATTGGTGGAATATTTCATACGAATATAAAAATCAATTAAGTGCCTAAGGATTAATACTTCCGTCAAATTACTGTTGCTGTAGTGAAAAACATGTATTTTAGACATTGACGAGTCAAAATTGTATGGGTAGTTCTAATGTACGGCCGTTTAATATAAGGTTAAGGAAATACGTTATCGGAAATATTAATATTTTTTAACATTTTTAGTATAGCGTTATCTAAAATGTTATTTTTTTTACCGAAAATATTAATTTCGCTACCTAAAATGAATATTTCCGATATTAACATTTCTGATAGAAAAAATAACATTTTATGTAGCGTCTAATATTAATATTTCTAGTAAAAAATAACGTTTTATGTAATATTATATCAAAAATATTAAAAATATATTAACATTTTTTTTAATTTTATGTTAGACTTTCTTTAGATATCCCTTAAACCAGCCCGACAACGTAATTGGACTGAGTGGACCTTACAGTTTTTCGATATGAAGTGAATGAGTGTATAAGTTAGGTGATTGTTTAATAGTGGAACTAACAATGGTTTCCAATTATTCGCCTCAAATTCATTACGTGTTCGCACCGTGCCATTTCACTTGCGTCCTTTCCTTTTAGGGTAAATTATAGAATGATAAATTTTAAGTTGACTATTATTTTCTTAAAAATATTTAGTAATTAAATTATCTCATTATTTAATTTATTTCAACTAAATTAATATATGTTAACATTCTATCAATTTATTTTAAATTTTAATTTAGTTTATTAAGTTAATCATAAAATCAAATCATGACACATGACTTTAATGATACGTGTAAATATAAAATTAGATAATCGTAGTTTCTGTATTTATCAATTTAGATTTCTAGTTATTATTTATTGATATTATATCTAATTTTAATTACTTATTTAAATAATAATCAATTTAGATCAAGAAGGGATACAATTATCCCTAATACCAAGTTAGCATAGTCACGTAATGGTTGAGCATTAAGCTTTACCCCACCAAACATGATCCTTAAGCTGTATCGCGAATTTCTTTGCTCTTCCTTTTTATGACTGGTTGTGCACAAATTTAGTATCAAATATTTTGTTTGATTGTTTTGATGTTCCTTAAAAATTTCTGTCTTATGCATTCATATGGCAAATATGGAAGAGGCATAACAACTTTGTATTTATTGATATTTTTCGACAAAAGGACGTGGTATTGTATTATAGTTTAATTAAATTCGATACATCATTAGTTGCCAAACTTCTAATGCTAATCATCATTTGGGCTACGCTGAAGATATAATGCGGCAAAGGCCACCACAAGGATGGTGTTGCTCCAATACTGATTGTATTGTTGCATCATCTAATAACATCGACACTCTTGGGGGAATCATATGGGACTATAGTGGTAGTTGGTTACTTGGATTTTGAAAAAGTGCAGGAGTCTCTAATGTCCTACAAGTAAAGTTGTGGGGGCTACTCGAAATGTTAAGTTGCACGATTAGTGGAAGATTAAGAGATTGATAATAGACTAATAGCTTTTATATAAAAAAAACATTGGATGAGGAAAATATAATAGAGTCATCGTGAAAACGATATGATAATTGACGAAATTACCAAACCGATATACTTTCAACACTTTCATATAATCAATAACCATGTAAGTTGTTACTCTAGAAGAGATTCAAGACTTGGTTGTAAGAAATATTTCTTGCCATCTTTATTATAGAATTGTTACTGGTCCAAATTTCATAAAATTTAAAAATATTTTTTTTAATATGATAGTACGGCATATTATCAATTAATCACATGAGATAATATTATATCATCGTTACATCTTAAGTGATTTGGTTTATTCAACAATAAATGTCAATCATTAGTCAATAACTTTTATTTAAAAAATATTTTTAAAAAGAATAAGACATTATAAGTTAAACAATTAAAAAATTAAAATAATTATTCGATTAAATATTGAAAACAAGATTCAATATTATGCATATATTTTGAGTTAATTATATACAAGGCTTAAAATATGTGAATATTTCGGGGTCTAACCTCTTCCTTTTTGGCATTCGACCATAAAGAGACGAACAGTTGGTATCCCATAGAGTTAGTTGATCTGAATGTTAGAGTTGGTATGCATAATATTCCACTTATTTGATGGGATGGTTAAGAGATTATCTAAAAAGTAGGATTTCGCGTGGTACATTAAATATTTCGAACAAATCTTGAAATTTGAAACTTCCCATTATCCAATAAAAACTTAAAATTCCTAATAATAAACCAAAATCGTCTATCCGATTAGTTACAAATGCTTTTTGACAAGCGTTTGCCGCTGTGGGTCGTGTGAACCAAAACCCTATTAATACATAAGAAGACATTCCAACTAATTTTCAAAAAATATAAATTTGTATCAAATTCGATCTAGTAACTAATCCCAACATTGAAGTATTGAACAAACTCATATAAGCAAAATATCTCAAATATGCTTGATCATGTGACATATAATTGTCACTATAAATAAGAACAAAATTCCAACTGTAGTGATTAATATTGACATAATAGAGGTAAGTGAATCAATAAAGTAGCCAAACTCGAAAGAAAAATAATTATTGATGGTCCAAGACCATACATATTGATAGATAGAACTTCCATTTATTTGTTGAATAGACAGATCGACCGAAAAAATCTTAACTAAACTTAACAATAAAATATTGGGAGGAGGAATCGGCCCACGTCGGCTTACTGATGGGATGCCCTAATGTGTTACAAAATTTCGCCTTAGATAATGATCCGATAAGAGAAATAATTGGAATTCTTGTATCCAACGTCTTCATTGCATTATCTTTTATAAATGAATTTTATAGCATTTGACTCCGTACCACTAAAGGATTTAATCGTACACTTGAAAGATAGCCGAGAAAGTTGAGAGAAAATTCTCGTATAAACAGAACTTTTGTTTATACATCCCATTTTTAAGAATCTGAAAAAATCATGGTATGCACGAGATCTTATGTATGTGTATCGACAGAAAAAAAGATTGATCAAATTCTATTGAGTCTGACTCATAATGATCATTTATCAAGAATGACTCTGGTTATCATATGATTGAACAACCAAGACCAATTTACTTACAATACTTAGTTCACATTCATAAATAATATCTAATGAATTATGAGTTCAATACATCCTGTTTAGCATAAAGGCGGATATTCCTTGCTTATCATCAGACAATCACTTATTCACAAACTTCGTGTGGGGCTAATAGTTTTCATTTCCAGTCTCATGGAAAAATCTTTCCACTCCGCTTAGCCCTATCTCCCTCTAAGGGTATTTTAGTGATATGTTCTATAAGAACCGAACAATCCTATTTGGTCAAATACCTAGCGACAAACTCCTATGTTCCTTTCATTACAATATTTCTGAACAAGTTCCTGGATAACAAGCTTAAAGGTTTTCTTATTGATGATATCAATATTGATGCTAGTGACGATATTGATGCTAGTGACGCTATTGATGATAATGACAATATCGATCTTGACCTTGATACGGAGCTGAAGTTTCTAATTATGATGAATACGTTAACTATGGATATGATGTCAGAAATAGACCGATTTTATATCACCCTTCAATTTGAACTAGCAAAAGCAATGTCTCTTTGCATAATATAGATTCCAAACATTCATGATCTGTATGTGAATGAGGTGAATTACTTATCCCTCGGTCTATTAGTGAACTATCCCTCCAAGGATTGTGAAATATGTTCTACTAGAAATATTCTTGTTATTGCTTCGACTAATATTCCCCAAAAAGTAGATCCCACTCTAATAGCCATGAATAAATTAAATACGTGTATTAAGATACGGAGGCTTCTTATTCCACAACAAAGAAAACACTTTTTCACTCTTTCATATACTAGGGGATTTCAATTGGAAAGAAAATCATACATCCGATTGTTCAATCATTTGATAACCAGTCATACTTTTTATGAATGTCAATTAAGTATAGTAAGTAAATGATTACTATGAGTCAGACTCAATAGAATTTGATCGATCTTTTTTCTGTCGATACACATACATAAGATCTTGTGCATACCATGATTATTCTGTATAAACATGTTTTACTAAATTTTTCAGTAATTCCTTTTTCAACGAAGCGAGTTTATTCATTAGTCAAGTCGCAGTAAATGAGGGAACTACTATGAAAAGACTAAAACCTCGAGCTCAAGGATGGAGTTATCTCATAAAAATACCCACTTATCTTATAATTATCGCATTGAAAGATATTGAATTTCAACCACTTGACATATATGTGCTACACCCAAAACCAAAAAACACCGGATGGCTAGGATGGATAATAAAGTGATAAATAAGAACACAAATATGACATATACTAATATATAGTAGTGGAGGATTATGGGATAAAAAATAAATCCACTTGGTTTTAGATTTGGTATAACCCAAAGTCATCATTCTCTTTGGTTTGCACAACCTAAAAATTATTCTAAGGTTCTAAAAGAAGATAAAAAAAATAAGAGATTGTATCAAGAATTATGTACAAAATAATATGAGACTATCTTCTGGTGTCGAGGGAATTGCACGTATAGAGATTCAAAAAAGAATCGATCTAATTCAGGTCATAATCTATATGGGATTTCCTAAAGTATTAACTGAAGATGTGCCACGTAAACTCAAAGAACTACATACGGATGTTAAAAAGAACTTAATTGTATGAACCGAAAACTCAACATTACTATTAAGATTTTGGAAATCCTTATGGACACCCTAATATTCTTACTGAATTTATAGCCGAACAATTAAAGAATCGAGTTTTGTTTCGAAAAGCAATTAAATAAACTATTGGAAAACCGAGCAAGTGGATACAAAAGAAATTCAAATGCAAAATGCATGGCGTATCAACGGAAAAGAAATTGCGCTTGTCGAATGGATGCGGGAAGGTAGGGTTGTCACTAAGAATTTCATCTTTGGACCAAAAACAAGCAAGGGGTGGAATACCACATAGAGAAAGTGTACCTACTAAAAAAGCAATTTATGTAATAGGTCATGTTTTCTTAAACCGTCCATCAAAACCATATTCTGTCTTTTCTCTGGCGAATACCCAACAACAGCTTCCATGGAATGAATAATTGATCTGGATCTTAAAAACAATAATGCTTTCGAATAAGCATGAGTAATCAAATGAAATAAAACGGCTCGCTAAGACCCCATACCTAAAGCTAACATCATATATCTCAAGCGAATATGAAGCGCATGGATACAAGTTATGCCTTGGAATGAAAGACAATTTCGAACCGGCTTTGTCTGCAAACAAGGAAGCTATAAGTAATACAACTATGAATCTCATGAAGAGTTTGATCTTGGCTCAAGATAAACGCAGGCAGCATGCTTAACACATGCAAGTCGGACGGGGAGTGGTGTTTCCAGTGGCAAACGGGTGAGTAACGTGCAAGAACCTACCATTGGGATGGGACAACAACTGGAAACGGCTGATAATACCCTGTAGGCTGGGGAGCAAAAGGAGGAATCCACCCGATGAGGGGATCGTATTTGATTAGCTAGTTAGTGAGGCAATAGCTTACCAAGACGATGATCAGTAGCTGGTCCGAGAGGATGATCAACCACATTGGAACTGAGACACAACCCAGACTCCTACGGGGGCCAGCAGTGGGGAATTTTTCGCAATGGGCGAAAGCCTGACAGAGCAATGTCGTGTGGAGGTAGAGGTCCACTGGTCGTGAACTTATTTTCAGTCATTTATGTACATTTAATTACGATATTGGGTCGTGTTTCAGTCTCAGTGTAGCTGGTCATCCTCTCAGACCACCTACTGATCATCGCTGTGGTAAGCTATTGTCTCACCAACTAGCTAATTAGACGCGAACCCCTCCTCGGGCGAATTCCTCCTTTTGCTCCTCAGCCTACGGGGTATTAGCAGCATTTTCCAACTATTGTTCCCCTAGCTTCATTGAAAAAGGAATTACTGGAAAATTTAGTAAAATTGATATAATTGTTATAGATGGTCCAATACTAAATAAGCGGGTATTTACTCTAGAAAAAAGAATAATCTCTTTGAAAAGTAGTTTTGTTCCATCTGTTAGAGCTTGAAGAATTCCCAAATGACTGGCGTATCCAGGCCCAATACATTGTTGTATTCCTGTAGATATTTCTCTAACCATACAATGACTAGTACACCTATTGTGATTCCCATTACAAGATTCAAAATAAGGACTGACATCCATATGATCCCATGTACCTCTTTTAAAGATTCTAATATGTAAAAAGAATTGATATCTTATACTTTTGTCATATAAATTATCATTTTAGCGATCCACTTCTCCCATAATGATATTTATGCTACCTAGTATCGTCATAATATCAATCAATTTCATTCTTTTAACTAACTAAGGAAGAATTTGCAAATTGATAAAACCGACGGGCGAATTCTCCATTTCCAATGGAAACCTTTTTGATCCCCTATCAGAAAAAATTCTAATTCTCCCTTTGGGGCTTCCATTCTCACATAAAGTTCTTGTCTCGGTAATTCAAATGTGGGAGAATGTTTTTTTACTAATGAATCAATATTCAAAATCATTCCATTATGGATCCCTTTCTCAATCAAAGCATCGAATTTCTAAATTCTCATAGGGACCCCCAGAATTCCTTCAAGGGCCCATTGAATTATTTTTATAGATTTTGTCATTTCACTAATTCAGACTAAATAACGAGCTAATAAATCTCCTTCTTTTTCCCACTGGATTTCCTAATCAAACTCGTCGTAACACTCATAATGATCAAGCTCGTAGCATTGGACTAGATAAACCCCAATTTACAGCTTCTTCTCCACCAATAACGTCTATCCCTTCAACTCGTACTAAAAAAATAGGATTTCGCGTGAACCAAACCCATAGATAATGTGATGTTACCCTATATTAATCTATTATTGGCTAGTAAGGCCTTTATTGTCCTATCATTTGCATATTGAACGTACAGAATTCTATATGTATCTCTAAAATATTAATCTAAAAATGTATTGTTTATTCTATATAATGGGTTAATTTTATTGGTATGAAATGAAATATCTATTTATTTTCCTCATATTTGTCATATCATTTGTATATTTGTCCTATCATTTGAATACTATAAAAGATAGGAAGTACCCCCTGAAAATATTTTACTAGGTTCAATTCTATCTTTTTCTTATTATTCTTTAGCTATTCTTCTCGCCTCATTATGTGAGTTAGAAGAACCTTTTATCATGTTATATCATCAGTGTAATGATCCATCAACCTGCTAGTTCTTTTTATGAGGCACAAATGAGAGAATTTATCCTAGAAGCGGAAGAACTACTGAAACTTCGCAAAAGCCTCACAAGGATTTATGTACAAAGAACGGGTAAGTTAATTATATACAAGGCTTAAAATATGTGAATCTTTCGGGGTCTAACCTCTTCCTTTTTGGCATTCGACCATAAAGAGACGAACAGTCGGTATCCCATAGAGTTAGCCGATTCAAACCACAAAGAGAGAATTTACTGAACATTGGACATGGATCCTTCAATTTGGGCCTGGGCAAAATATCTTTTATTCTACATTGCAAATGTAGACCTTGCAGGCATTGGGCCATGAATAATTCGACTGTGTGTAGACACGAGTGCACTTTTTACTTAAAAAATGAGGTAAACTACACTCCAGGCAATTTAATTATGAGTTTAATGATAATCAGTCATTTCACTTTAAAAGTTTCTAAATAAATTATTTAATTAAAATATAATTACAGAAAGACCACTGACGGTTAATTTTTTTAAAAGAAACAATTAGTCTTATTAAAAAGGTAAAAATATCCGAAATTAAAATAAGTGTTTGCAACTACTATCGTAAAGAAAATACACAATTTAGACATTTTCCTATAACATTGAAACTAGTCACTTTAGATCATATAAAGATCATACATGAAAAATACTTAAAACTCAATCAAAAGACTCGAACGAAAAATAGATATGAACAAATATGATGGACCATAGCAGAGAAGATCAACAAGATTATAGTTAAATGTCATCTTGACCAGACGTGACGTTGTCAAATCTAATATTGAGAAAATAAAATAAAATAAAACTAGTCAAACAATCAGAAAAAATGAAAAACGTGCCACAAAAATATAATTATTCTTATTAAAAATTTTAAAAAAATACCAAAACAAAAAAATAATCAATAATCGACAATCAACATCAAAATCGATATAGTGATAAATTACATATAAAAGAAAATTGATCTTACGTATAGAAAACAACACAAATCCTAATAATCAATTAAATATTAGATATAAATAGCGACACGTCTTAATATATTAATAGTTTTAATCCTTAAAATTTATATATATTAATTTACTTTTAATTCGAAACATTTTAGCAAATTTAACATTTCATTCTTAAAATTTCATTATTTAATCTCTATTTTTCTTTCAAACTATTTATTCATCTCTTAAAAATATGACAGTACTTTCATAATATTATACTTATACTATTTGTTGTTTTAAATTTTAAGGATAAATTACAAGTTTATCACATAAATTATCAGTTTTGATCTATTTTAATACCTAAACTTTAATTTTTTTAAAATCATACAAAAAAATATTTATTATTTCATTTTACTACCACCGCTCAAAATTTAACATTGGTTTCTTTAAAAAATAATAAAAGTTTAGATACTTAAACGAATTAAAACTGATAGTTTAGGAATTAAACGCGATAAATTTTTAATGGTGTGGTATTAAAATAAAATAAAAACTAAATATTAAGTATATTTTGAAAAAAAATAAAAATTTAAATAAAAAAAACGAATTAAAACTAATAATTTAAATACTAAATATATAATTACCGTGATTTTAATGATAAAATAATATGTTAGTGACAGTATCAATATGATTAGTTTAATTAATTTTGAGAAGTAGTGATAAAAGCGACAAGACAAGAAGCGTATCAGTGATTTGGTGGGGGTGGAGGGGGATGCTGATGCCACGTGGACTAGGGCGTGATCCGAAGTCAAGAGAGTAAACGCTGCTACTTTCCCAAAGTCCAACCTCTTCCGTATTGCTTTAAAGTGATCCACTGTGAGCTTCTTTCGATTAGATGGAATGGACGGTACCTGATGAGAGAACAGCACCTAGGCCATTGCATCCATATACATTCTATCAGTGCTGCTTTGCACGCTGCCCCCAACCTTTTTTTATTAATATTTTACGATTTTTATTAATCGAACAGGTAAAAGTAATGGTTAACGATTAAAGTTACGGTTACAAATTTTAATAAACAGTTAACCAATGATTAGCCGTTAATAAATTAATTATATTTTTAATTTATTATATTTTTACATAAGTAACTTGATATAAGTTTCTATATAAATAAATTAATTTATTATATTTAATAAAATTTATATAAAAATAATTTAATATATTTTATTATTATTTATTTCTTTAAAAATATAGAAACATACTTACATTAATATAATTATATGTTTATTATTAGATACTAAGATATTGAGAGATGCACATATGTTAATTGTTACACTTTTTTATTTTATTTATTACATCGGTGTAAGTATGTGTTAAGTGCTACAGTTTTTTTATTAACTTACACTTGTATAATATGTGTTAAGTATTACACTAGTTTATTTTATTCACTTATACAGGTGTAAGTATATGTTAAGTGTTATATTTTTTGTATTATGAATTATGAAAAAATTTACAAAAAAAATTGTAATATGTTAACGTGTAACCGAACCGTTAAAAATAATTAATCGTTAGTGGTTAACTATTTCTTAATAGTAAGGTTACGGTTACAAAAATCTCATAACTGTTATAACGGTTAATCGATCGTTTAAGGTAAACGATACGGTTAACCATCCATAAACAGGCCTACTTTTTATTATAATAATAATTTACTAAATATAAGAAACACATCAAAATGCTTGAAAATAGCAAACGTTTGAAGATCCGGAAGTAATGGTAAAAAAGTACAATTATTTAGCATTAATTATATAATTATACCTAATTCTCATCCATTTTTAAGAATACGTTATTGTGTACTTTAACTACATTCAATTCAGTAATATTTATTAATTATAATAATTATCTAAGCATATTGTGTGTATATAAATATAATTATATAAAAACTTCTAAGTATAATTAATAAATGCATATCCAAATACACCCTAAAAATTAAAACACATTCTTTCCTTTCTTATGTTATGTAAATAATTTTTAATATGATAAATTACACCGTTCCTTATTAAACTTTATTCTCTCTCTTATTTTCCTTACTCAACTTTCAATTTGATCAATTTGCTCACTGAATTTTACAGATTGAATCATTTTGCTCACTTTGTCGTTAACTATTTAACGATGTTATGACGTGGCACATGCATCAAAATGACGTCGTTTTGAAAAAATCAAATATACTCCAAAAAGACATCCTTTCGGTGAGTAAACTAAGAGATAGAGTAAAGTTCAGTGACTCATGGTGTAATTTACCTTCTTGCTCTTCTTCATTTTCTCTCCACCGGGCACCACGTCATTTTCATTCCGAAAACCGTCGACCACCGTAGATGGTGGTCGTTTGGTCCTAAATTTCATGGGTCAGTTCGTCTCGACCCCCTGAGTCCAAATCTGGTGATTGTTTCACCGAAAATTGTCCCAAAATCCGTTAATTTGGACTGAAACGTTTCAGTTTTCTCACTTTCAATCCCAAATTCATGGGCTTCAAAGCAAGTTCCGACAAAATGGATGTCAGATTCGGACTCAAGGTGTCAAAACGAAGCGACCCATCCAATTTTAGGACTGAACAATCACCATCTACGGTGGTCGATGGTGGTCGGTGGTGGCATGACCACCTTCTGTTTTTATTTTATTATTTTAATTATTTTATATTAAAAAATAATTAAAAAATGTCACATCATTAACTGTTAGAGAGAAAACGGTCGAGTGAGCAAAGTGATTCAATTGTAAAGTTCAATCAGCAAATTGATCAAATTGAAAATTGGGTGAGGAAAATATAAGAGAATATAGTTCAGTGAAGAACGGTGTAATTTACTCTTTATAATATAATACGATTTTAATAATTGAAGAAAAAATAGAATTCAAATTGAATAAGAAAATATTAATATAATAAAAAATTATAATATTTGATTTAATATTTAAAACATAAAATACAAGCGCACGGTAACTTCTATTTTGCTTTTTGAAAAAAAAAATCACCTTTAAAATAAAATATTATCGATCAGTAACCGAGTCCGAAAATTTACCCGATCTAACACCTAAGAGAAGGAGAGGCATTTGAGGGAACGCGCATTACCAATAAAAATAGTAAGGCGCACCCGATGAAACGCGCATCGCACGTGACTCGCCTTCCCCTTAATTTTCTGACGGGCGCTACTCGTAGGGCGCCTTCTGCCGTTTCTGCCCTCCGCCCGAAGCTTCTCGCCTGAACCTTCCCGTTCAGTTTCTCCCTCCAAACCCCCAACCTACTCCCTTTATAAACCTCTTCCCCAACTTAAAAAATCACACCAAAATTCAATTTATTATATATATATATATATAAGCAATGTATAATTGTTTATATAATTATTTAGTTTTTAGTATATTTTTTTATTTTTTTATTATTTATTTTGCATTTATTATAAACTAATTTAATTAATATTTTTAATTACATGTAAAAAAAATAGAAGACGCGTTGTTGCGATTGGATGCTGAACATATTTTGAGTCATTTTGAGAATACGATAAGAATATGGAACTATATTCTTTTTAAATATACGAATATTATGGAATCAATTATATATGATTTAAAATGTTAGAATTTATTTAAAGAACACAAAAATAGTAATTCAAATTTTAATGCTCAGAATTTATTTGTTAGAAAATGATCATATATTAGAAGTTTTTATTTGCAATAAGAAGATGACAACACCTAGGCGTATCTGTCCATATTTGTCTATGGTTAGATTCGGTTACTTAGCAAAAGTTGAAGGAGGCTGTAAACTTGAACCCGCCCTGATTTCTGCACTCATTGAGAGATGGAGGCTAGAGACACGCACGTTCCATCTAATATGTGAGAAGTGCACAATTACACTAGATGATATTTCAATGCAACTCAGACTACCGATAAATGGAACTGTCATACGTGGTGTGGCAGATGATGATTGAGGGGTCTATGCATAGAGTATCTTAGGAAGACGCTGCCCAGTTTCAACGGTGGTCGAATAAGATTACCGTGGCTGAAAATTGAATTTAAAGAGTTACCCGAAAATTGTTCAGAGGACGATGCAAAAGAATTTTGTTGGGCATATATTCTACAACACATTGGAGGGATATTGATGCCCGACAAATCTCGGAATCAGGTGCATTGTATGTGGTTGTTGCATCTGATTGATTTTGAAGAAGTTGATGCATTGAGTCGGAGGTTTGCAATTTTGACATTTTTATTTAGAAAAATGTGTCTGTCGACAAAATATAGTAAGAATGTTATTAGCGGGTGTCTCATGCTTCTTCAATCGTGGGCATGGTACCGCATGCCTTTTTTATGCCCGATCGTGAATGACCCATATGTCTTTCCATTACTTTCAAGGTATCAAGACAAATTTATTTTTAAAAAACATTTCTTTATTATTATAGAATGACACATATATATTTTTATATTAATTAAGTGGTCAAATAAAAGGAAAAATCATTGTGATATCCCACAAGAATTAGAAGATATACGATTATTGATTGATTAGAAAGCTAGTGGAGATATACGTTTTTTATTTTCATTATTGATTTAATTGTATTGATATAATTTGAATCTCATTTTAATTTTGATAAGAAATCTATATTTTTTTGTTTTAGTTCAAATGATTGTCATATTTGGACGATGGATTGAGGGTTTGTATCCCGCCTAACTTGAGTGGGCTATTGGATGTATGGATGATGGTTGTGCTCCTTATTTGTTATGCTGTTATTGAGTGGCATCTGATTGATCGCATGTTTCATCAATTTGGTTTTACACAATACATTCCTAAAGCACTAAGAAAAATAGAGACTGGTTGGTGAAATGGTTAATAGGCATAACGTTGATAGGCGGGTAAAAAAGAGGTGAATTGGTTGGTGAAACACAGAGACTGGTTCATGATGTGGAAGATCCGACATCATCGTTTGCCCCATCGATAATATATATCATAAACTCGTTGCATGGTTTCACCTGGATATATAGAATGGTTCAACGTAAACGGGAAGTCATTCTTACTTTTAAAGGAAACACGAGGGGGTCAATTCATCGTCGGCGACCAAGACCTCCGACATCGCAACATCATCATCCCCTCACTATTGGACAAAGAACAAGCGATTCTGGATCATCTGCATCTATTCCACTGGGACCTTCACACCAACCACCAGTGACACCAGTATTCATCCCTAGCCCTCCATCTTACATGGGGATAATGCCTTAGTTTCAGACGCCATCGATGTCGGTTCATATGCCATATCCACCAGTTGAGATTCTAAATTCATCGGTTCATTTTCCATAACCGTATGGCTATGCACGAGGTGAAAGCTAATTTTAATCTATCCAGGCAAAAGCTTGAGTTGTTTAGCTAGGATGACTACTATTTATGCAAATGTTTTTTTATTGCAAGAATTTAAGCATGTATTTCAACAACAAAAATTCACTTTAGGAGTTGAAGCGTAAAATAGAAAGAAAGGTTAAACTCGGGAGGAAAAGAATAATTTTTTTGCTATATTGTAAGTTGCTTGTTTCGTTTAAGAGGTTTGTTCTAAGCTATGATATCAACCTTTGTGGAATGATTAAGACATACTACTTTCTTTCTGTATCTCATATGGATTTGTTTGTAGAGTTTGATGATGTTGATGATGATGCTTCGAGTTCGACTATCGAACACATAAAACTGAATGAGTTCGGGAACACAAAGAGAGATGATGAAGACTAGAAAACATGGTTCAAACGCAATTGGGCATCGTAACGACATTAAAAAAAGTTTGTTTTAAGACGCACATGTATGCTTATATTTATTGTTTAAGGTCTATTACTATGCTTTTATTTATTGTTTTAAGGTGTATGATAGATGTGTCGTATTTCTAACTCGTTGGTTTGGTATTATTAATGTCATGATTAATAGTTTGTTTTTTAATGTAATGCTCATGGTTTGTTGTTTCTATAGTCCAAATATATAACAAATGTTGTATTGAATTTAATTAGTCCTACTAAGAACAAAATCAATTACAATATTGCTTTCATGATTCCATAAACAATAAAACAACCTCTAAATGTGTCATTACATGCGCAATATGCTTGTGGAATCTTTTTTATGTAAGAAACCGATAATATTTTGGCAATAGTTGATATAGTCATGCTTCTGCAATGAAGAAGCTCTTTTTTCTTATCTTCTTGCAGCCTCTCTTTTATGTGAAGCAATTGAATGTCTAAAGTGTAAGTTGCTTCGATGACACCCAACATAAGACTTTCGTACGAGTAGCCATTAACAACGATCCAAAGGTTTCAAGGCATACTGATGAAGTCGAACATTTACAAATATGATTCTATAATAGGAGCCAAGAAAAAGTCCCAACAAGTTAAACGAAGGTGGAGAAAGTCCTCAATAGAATTAGAAGCATCACAACGTAAAAACTCATATAATATATCATTTGGGAGATAAGATAATGAACATTTAGCTGCCATGGAAAACGATGGAAAAGTCTATGAAAATGATATATAATATACTAATAAAGAAACATGGAAGGTAATGTACTGAGGACCACTTGCTTCATCTTTCATGTATATATATATTGTATGACGCTGGATAAGATACAATCTGAAGAAAAAGAAAGATGTGTTTCAATTGAAGCGTTCCAGTCATGCCAACAGATAAAACTTTAGTTTACTAAGATTCTAAGACAAAATCTAATGATAAGGAAAGGCATGCTACAATGGATGCATTTTTTCATTATTATTCAGAGAATCTATGAATTATAATTGTGATTCATCCCATTAAAAATGAAAGGCGCGTTCCATGGGAAGTATTTTTTCATTATAATTCAGAGAATCTCTAGATTATAATAGTGATCAATCCCATCCGAAATGAAAGGCACGTTTCAGGAGAAGCATTTTCCATTATTATTCAGAGAAACTATGCCATGTTAGAGTGTTTCATCCTATCTGAAATAAAATGATCGTTTCAAGGAAATCGTTTTCCATTATTATTCAGAGAATCTTTGCCATGTCAGAGTGTTCCATCACATCTAAAATGAAAGGCACGTTCCGGGGAATTCGTTTTCCATTATTATTCAGAGAATCTCTATCATGTCAGAGTATTCCATCCCATACGAAATGAAATACGAATTTCGGGGAAAGCATTTTCCATTATTATTCAGAGAATCTCTGCCACTTCACATAATTGACATGAATTATTCCCCAACCCTAAACATCTTAAACTCTTAAATTATAAAATTAGTAACTCTAAACTCTCAAACTTCAAAACGCTCAAACTACGAAAATGACTCATATTTCATCTTTTATTTACTACGATGGAGAAATCGGTGAAGATCAATATAGGGTTATTTTTTGATCATATCATTATATTCTTCTATCTTTTAGAATAAACATTACTCTTCATGATTTAATCACAAAAATCTTAAGGTTGGTGTTGGAAACAGTACATATTTCTAACTTAAATTTTTCCGTTAACATATATATCGTTCAATCTCTCAAACGACGATGATGTTACTATGATGGTTGATGCTTCGAGTCAAAATTCAAACTTTATTACATAAATGTATGCCACTTTTGTTGACGTGCATATAGTTTAGGGTATGTCATTCTCCTCCCACTATAGATTGCCTGAACTTGTTGATCAAGTTAATAGTCCAAATCAAACAATATGTAATAATTTCACGTCATTAATAGCTAACCCACATCCTCTAAGTATTTTATCAAGTTCCACGGGAAGACATTCAGGTCCCACTTTTTCCAGCCTCAACATGAAGATGTCTTCCACTTCTAGGGGGAGACATTCATCTGTCAGCACATTCGACCTCGATATGGCCATGCCTTCCACATAACCCATATGTTGACATCCCTTCAAGTTCTAGAGGAATGCATTCATCTGCAAACTTCTTCGAACAAAACATCGGAGTCACAGAAAAACCATTGTCTCATCTAGAAGAACCTCTTCGTGAGCCATGAGCAGATGCTGCTAAAACTGGATTATTCATTGAACTGAGTCACCGCAATTCAACATGGACTCTGATTATGATGCAGATGAAGTTCCTACAAATAATATACAATACGAACTTCTAGCACACATGTATGAAGCTGACTATGATGTAATGTACATGCCAGAATTTCCTGATATGTCTTATTTTGGAGATTATAAGAGGTATTCATCAGTTAATGATGGTGATTTATATCGTGAAATGGAGTTCACATCTAAAGAAAAAGCAATGATGGCAATTAAGAATTACAATACTCATAACTTAGTTCAGTCCAGAGTCGACTAATCTACCACTGAAAAGTATGTATGTTATTGTATCCAAAGCGATAACGACTGTAGCTAGATAGTTCGCGTTTCAAATAAAAAGAAGGCCGACATATGAGAACTAACAAAATACAATAACCCTTATACATGTTGTGCACAGGGAATCAACTAGGACCTTCGAAACTTGGACTCCCACGTCATTTGCCAAGCCATCATACCCTTGGTCAAAGGAAACTCCCACGTACCTATTGCAGTGCTGATTTATGCAATATAATCTCAATATGGGTACAATGTCTCCTATAAAAAAACGAGGAAGGCAAAACAGAATGCCATTATGAAACTACACGAAAAATGAGATTTATCTTACAACGAACAACCCAATTGGTTTAACTTAGTTCAACGACTTAATCCTGGGACAGTAGTTGAGTTCGAAACTAACTATGCCTACCACAATGATTGAGTTTTTCGAGATCGTTGCCAATTTCACCTTATTTTTTGGACTTACCTACAATGCATTAATGCAATCAAATACTTTAAACTCGTTGTCTAATTGATGGTACATTCTTGTATGGGAAATACAAAAAAGTTTTATTATTGGCAGTTGTCCAAAAAGGTAATTGCAACATTCTTCTCGTTGCTTTTGCCCTTGTTGAAGAAGAAGATACAAAGTCTTGGGCTTTTTTTCCTTAGAAATCTACGACTACATGTCATCACCCGGGACATTATTTGTATCACTTCAGATCGAGGAGTTGGGATCAAAGCATTAATGGACTATTTAGGTCCAATGTGGAAACCCTCAAACGTCAAACATCATCTCTGTATCCGACATATTGATACAAACTATCATGTCAAATATAAGAAGAACAATGAACGACAATTAATTATATGCATGGGTATGTTACATTTTCCCAATTTCATTTCTCACTCATTTTCATTTTTTTATAGTAACTACTTCAATTTGCTTAGGTTACGAACTCTCACCTCAAACGTTTGAGGATATGCTTCAAGAATTACGAGAAATAAATGAACATGGATACAATTACATCAATGAAATCAACAAATAAAAGTGGACAAACACATACGATGGTGGATATCGATATAGACATATGACAATTAACTTGGCTGAGGCAATCAATTCAACCTTAAAGAGGGCATGTCATTTACTAGTGATTGTTTTGGCTAAAACGGCGTATTTCCGTTTGGGTAAACTTTTTGCCAAACTTGGGGGACAAACTCTTACTTTGATACAAAATGGTTATGTTTATCACCCAAGATTAGTAGTAGATCTACAGTAAAAGGTTGCATCATCAAACAACATGTCCGTAATAAGCTTTTCTTGCACCCAAGAATTATTTCGGGTCACAGAAATTCCATGACCCCTGCAAGGGATTAAATCTAAATCTTTTAGAGTTAATCTACGGGAAAAATGTTGTGATTGTGGGTTTTTTTTCCAAGCTTTGAAGTATTCATGCTCTCATGTCATAACAGCTTGCTCATTTTCTCGTCAAGACTATAAGCGTTATTTGGATCCCATATACCAACTTTCTGAAGTATTCAAGGTATATAAATATGATTTTCCCCCATAGGTAATGATAAAGACCCAAATGAGGTTCAGACTTAGCTTCTAATTATACCGAATCAGGACTTATTAAGGGAGCCAGGTCGTCCAAAATCCAATCGAATTCATTGTGATATGGATATTCGAGAGACGTCAAGAGAAAACTTAAGATGTGGCCATTGTATAAACCCTGACCACAATAGGAAAAATTATCCATCTCTTTTATCATCATGTAACCATTGACCACCACTCATGTAATCATATCATCTAATATTTCAACTTATGTTATTCTATTTCCTTTTAGTTTCGATTAATGTGATTTTAGTTTTTTTATCTCTTATATCTATGTATTTTTTCCAATTAAATATTTAACGTTTTTTCTTACAATCTAACATACAACTAAAAGCACAAACATCTTAACATACAACCAATTTTAAACTTCTTTAAAAACCCTAAAACATATAAATATAATTTAAACCACTAAGAAAATGACCTAAACCACTAATCAAAACCCTAAAACCTTCTTAAACTAAAATCCTTAAACTTAAAATTACCGATCAAAGGAGACGCTTGCCGCAGGACGCATCATTCATGGGAGGCGAGTTTCTTAGGACGCGCCTTAGGTGGGAGGCACGTTTCATGCGACGCGCCTTCTCCCCCACCACAAGTGTATTTCGTGCACAACACCTCTTTCTCTCTCCTGAAAATGGTGTTAGATCGGGAAATAGTTAAAAATAAATGTCTGATTGGGTGAATTTTTTTAAGGAAGATGATTTTTTTGGTCAAAACTCCCTTCTCTTGTAAGGCTTCAACCCCTTATCTTCCTTTTTATCGTTTTCTTAAAAATAGTTTTTCTAAATTATTTTTAAATTAAACTAACTGAGCTGTGTGTGTTTTCCTCCTTTTTCACAGGTTAATGAAAACATTGAACGAATGTGCTTGGTTTGAATATTGTGCTACTTATTTTCAACAAAAATAATGTGTTCATATTTTTGCTTATATTATTTTCAAGCATTTTTAGATTCATTTCGACAAAAGAATAATATTTTTTTATTTTAAAAATATGATTTTATAAGTTCATTTTAGTACCTAAGATTATTCAATTTCATTAATAAGTACCGAAATTAAAACTTATAAAGTAAAATAGGCACTAACCCCTCATCCACTCCATTAATGCTATCCAAACAGTCCTTTATTTTTACGGTGTTTTTATGATATATTTTTCTTGTGATATTGACATATGTAGGTGTAGTTATAAATAAGCAAACCGCAATAAATAAATAAATAATACCTCGCTTGTCTCTTCACTACTTCCTCTATATCTGAGCTCTGAGAAAAGAAACTGCAAAAATTATTAATAAATAGTAAAACTAAATAAATTAGAGAGGGGAGTGAATATGAAGAATTAGCTCTTCTTCTTCCTCTCAATCTTCAATTGCACTTCTCTCAAAGCTGCCTTTTTTTTTTCTTTTGCAAATGTAAAGTTGGATTTTTGCAACAAAAACAATGGCCAAGTGTCACAGAAACGACATCGGATCAATAGCCATCGATCGCCCTTCCACTACCAGCACTACCGGCAACAACATCAGATTATGGACAACCTTCTCCGGCGCCGCATTCCGAAGGAAAATCTTCGACGCAGTAAGCTGTGGTGAGAGCTCTCGGCACCGCCGCGAGCTCATGCAAGAAATACCCAGCGACACCGTCTCTCAGCAGCATCCTCTACAGACCACCGCAATGAAGCCGGCATTGAAAGAGTTTCTTCAATTGCATTCTCTCAAAGCTGCCTTTTTTTTTTCTTTTGCAAATGTAAAGTTGGATTTTTGCAACAAAAACAATGGCCAAGTGTCACAGAAACGACATCGGATCAATAGCCATCGATCGCCCTTCCACTACCAGCACTACCGGCAACAACATCAGATTATGGACAACCTTCTCCGGCGCCGCATTCCGAAGGAAAATCTTCGACGCAGTAAGCTGTGGTGAGAGCTCTCGGCACCGCCGCGAGCTCATGCAAGAAATACCCAGCGACACCGTCTCTCAGCAGCATCCTCTACAGACCACCGCAATGAAGCCGGCATTGAAAGAGTTGAATGAGCCGAGAAAGCCAGAGAAAACGGTGAAGAAACCCATCAGCAATGGAAGGTCGGAGAAACTGGCGGATCTCTTGAACTTGGTCGAAACTGAAACTGATGCTGGGATTAAGAGGAAAGTGGAAGCTTTGGAGGAGTTGAAGCGCGTGGTTAAGGAGTTGCAAGGGGAAGACGAAGAAAGTAAGAGAAAAGCTGCGAGTAGAGTCAGGTCTCTTACTAAAGAAAACTCGGAAGCTAGAGTCACTTTAGCCATGCTCGGAGCCATTCCGCCTTTGGTTGCAATGCTTGATTTTCAAGATTCTGATTCACAGATCTCTGCTCTCTATGCTCTGCTTAATCTGGGAATCGGGAATGACGTGTAAGTTTCCTAAATTTACTGCTTTTCTTTTTAAAAAAAACTGTTATTTTTTTCTTCTAATCTTACTAATCTTAATCTTTTTTCCTTGTGTTTCTTGGCAATGTTGGGTAATATCTGAAGTGATAGAAGGGTATTTGGTCGGACAAGTCGTTTTCCATGTTTTTGCTTTCGTATCATATTATTTTTTCGGATTTGGGGAATAATGCATTTAATTTGTCTTTAATCTTATTCATTTCCTTTTCCTTTAATCCTTCTAACTGACGTTTTCTGGGCACAGCTTTGTTTGTTCGATTTTGTTACTTAAAATAAAATTGTTTATATTGCAGGAACAAAGCGGCCATTGTCAAAGCAGGGGCTGTGCACAAGATGCTGAAGCTTATTGAATCCCCAGATGAGCCAAGCGAGGGGATTTCTGATGCCGTTGTAGCAAATTTTCTTGGCTTGACCGCCTTGGATTCGAATAAACCTATCATTGGATCTTCAGGGGCTATACCTTTCTTGGTGAAATCCCTCAAGATATTGGACACAGAAAGCAGGTCTCAAGCCAGACATGATGCTCTTCGAGCTCTTTATAATCTATCCATCTCTCCCTCCAACATTTCCTTCATGGCGGAGGCTGATTTGATACCTTTACTGCTGAATGCCTTGGGGGATATGGATGTTAGTGAGAGAATTCTTTCGATTTTGAGCAATTTAGTGTCCACTCCCGAAGGTAGAAAGGGGATTAGTATTGCACGGGAAGCATTCCCCATTTTGGTCGACGTGTTGAATTGGACCGACTCGCCGAGTTGCCAAGAGAAAGCATCGTATATTCTCATGGTAATGGCACATAAAGCATACCGGGATCGACAGGCCATGATCGAAGCGGGCATCGTTTCGTCATTGCTCGAGCTAACACTTTTGGGTAGTACATTGGCACAGAAGAGAGCTTCTAGGATTTTGGAGGTCTTGAGAGTGGACAAAGGGAAGCGTGTATCGGAGAACTTTGGTGGGAACATGAATGCAGCTGTATCGGCTCCAATTTGCAGCTCTTCATCTTCCTCGACGAATCCGAACAGAAAGGAGTGCTTGGTGGACGAAGAAGGCATGATGAGCGAGGAGAAGAAAGCTGTTAAACAATTGGTCCAACAGAGTTTGCAGAACAACATGAGGAGAATTGTGAATAGAGCCAATTTGCCGCAAGATTTTGTTCCATCGGAACATTTCAAGACACTCACAGCAAGCTCAACTTCTAAGAGCTTACCCTTTTGACCAAAAATGGATTACCATTTACAACCCATTGCCGTGAATGGGGAAATGAAGAAGATTTCAGTCTTGTTTTGCAGTCCCTTGTGCTTCTTTTTTCTTCTATTTGGGTAGCTTTTGTCAATGTATGATATCACCAGTGTCAATATTCCATCATCATCATATCATAAGCTTTGTAGAAACCATTTCTTTGAGTTCAAAAGTAACTTGAATGTGTGAATTCTGATTGAATGTGCTCCGAATGACGAATCTGCAGCAAGTGATTCCCGGTTGTCAGTGGGAATGGCATGCAAAACAGAGAAATCAGAAGGTTGATTTTGTCAAATTAGATTAATGTTTTTAGCCCATCTCGGTCCCTACCGCCCTATAATCAAGGTCATGTTGTCACTGTCAAACCTCCTCAAAGGTACAGTTTTTGTCTAAAGACATGGCCCTACGCCTTTAATCCCCATTTACTTATTTATTTTTCTCAATTTTCATCACACGCTCATGTGAAGCGAAGAGGTGTCGGTCATTTTCTCCTGTGCAGTCCAGACACCATTCTTTGCAATTTCCAACCACTGTTACTTTTGTATTTATTCTTATCTTTGCCTTTGCCATAAATGAATCCTTTTGTGCGTGTGGACTTTGCAAATGAAATTTCAATCTTGATTTGCAATTACGATTTAATTGGTACCCACAATCAACGCAAACCCAGCTAAGCAAAAAACCAGTAAAATAAATCTCTGATAATCGACTTTAATGAACCCCACCTATACTGGCTGGATTATCATTATTACAGCCTTTTAAATGTTGTTCTTCATCATAGTAGTGATTACAACAATGTTGATTATTATTATATCTTTTTCGGACTTATTTCACATATAATATTTTTTATAATTACAATCTTCGAAATAATAAAATACCGTAAACAATTATAAATATTAAGCATGCATTAAATTATGTAACTGGGCTCTTACCAGAGGACTCGATGGAAGAAAACTTGGTGTATATGCTTTAGACAGTCATGTATGGGCTGGAGAAGAAACAAATACTTGAAAAAAAAACATAAAAAATGTGCAATATGATACCCGTGATGTCGGTGGTGGTCAGAGATTTATTTCTGTTTCGGTTACGAGAAAATCCAACAGAGTTTGTGGTGGTGGTGATGGGGGGGGGGGTCATGGCAGATCTTGAAAGTTGAATGAGGATTGTGGGAAGGTACATTGCCATCAATATGAATGAATTTAGGGGTACAAAATTTGCTTTAGATGCGACACCCATTCTCTCTCTCTCTTTTTGTTTTAGAGTTGCTATTTCTAGTTCATATTGGGCCATCTCACATTAATTTTGTAACCAAAATTTGAGCCTATATTAATGAGAAATGAGATTTGTAAACATTAACACGATTAATATTGAAATGAAAGTTGATGTTTACTTATGAGATTGGGAGGAGAAATAAAAGGATTGGTAGGCAATGATTAGTTGGAATTCATGGTATACATTTTGTTGCCAATAAATATCCCATGACGTTCATAACAGAGACGGTGGGATGGGCCAATCTTTCATTAAAACAAAGCTATAAAGTCATTTACCAAATGGGGTCAGCCACGAAGAAAGTAAAAGGGGCAAACTGTCTTTTTGAGACGCATTGTTTTCCCACTCACATTTTTGTATGGATAAGGTATATAAATAGTCCCCGAACTTTTAGGACACCTACATTTTGGTTATCCAACTTTTGAAACTTGCAATACAATCATCAAACTTTTAGTTTGTTTTCAATAAGGACCCTGCTGTTAGCTCCTGTTTGTTTTTGCTGATGTGACACTTAATTGTCGTTAACTCTCTGACGTGACAACTTATTTTCTTGTAGCTTCTTATTCTTCGTGTCAGCTTCTTTTCTTCCTCTTCTTATTCTTCGTGTCAGCTT
This sequence comes from Hibiscus syriacus, assembly GCF_006381635.1. Classification (NCBI taxonomy): domain Eukaryota; kingdom Viridiplantae; phylum Streptophyta; class Magnoliopsida; order Malvales; family Malvaceae; genus Hibiscus; species Hibiscus syriacus. The sequence goes on along the minus strand of NW_024061944.1, from coordinate 1,759,315 downwards.
CTTTTCTTATTCTTCTTGCAGCTTATTCTTATTCTTCTTCTTCAAATCTCATATCCAAAGTCTTGCCATTTCATGGATTCTTTCTCTCTCTCTATTTTCCCAAGAAAATTCAACTTCTCTCTCTACTTTCTCAAGAAAAAAATTAATTAACTTTGCAAGAAAATCCAACCTTCCTTCCGACAATTTCCTTCCGGGCAATAAATCATTTAATGCTACTCTACACAAGCAAATGAAAGGCTCATAAAATTTAATGTTAGAATTCATATAATGTAGCAACTGGTATCACCCACAGAAACTTATACATAAAACCAACTTCTTAACAAACCTCACTTGCTTTGGACATGAAGATTGAAAGAACCAAAACCTCATCAAATGTAATAATACAACCAATCTTCGAACCAAGTATTCCCTCAAATCTCTGCCATAACAATCTAACAATTAACTTCCTTACTCCAAAAATAATTATAATAAAGACTAACAAAATAAACTATAAAATCGGAATGAAAACTTCAAAGATATTCTGTAAATCACCTTCAGTTGAATAATAAGGATATTTGGTGCTTAACGTATAGACAATTGTTTCCTTGCTGCCACCAATTTCTTACAACTAAAAAATCATAAATTTTTCATTCAAAATAAATTAAAAGAAAGTGTTTCTTTCATAGTTAATCAATTTTTCCCATGAAAGTAGAGAGAGAAGCTAAATTTTCTTATGAAAGTAGAGAGAGAGAAAGAATCCATGAAATTGCTAAGTGGCTTGAGGTGGGAACACTTCCTTATAAGCGTAAACATGGTAATGATTTTCATTATATTTACAGGATTGTTGTATTATGGTTTTTTATTTATTTTCTCTTTTGGATTGAAAAGTTTTGATTTTTACTATAAATATGTGTTTTTGATTTGTAAATGATTAGTTAGAGTTTTGAAGAAGAAGAATAAGAATAAGAAAATGCAAGAAAAAGAAGAAAAGAAACTGCAAAAAGAAGAAGAAGAAGAAGAAGCTACAAGAAGATGGAGAAAAGAAGCTGCCATGTCAGAGAGTTAACGACAGTTAAGTGCCACGTCAGTGTTGCGACCGTCTTTCGGGTGGGCCCTGAAATTTGGTTTCGACTTACATAAAATATTAGAGCCGCCACAAATCATTTATTTTTCGTAAAGAAATCGGTTGACCGGATACCATCTTACATGATTTGCGTTTTACCATAAATATGTCGAATTCGGAAGTCGGTTACAGTCAAGGAAAGATTAACACCCTTGTACTGCCCTTTCGGTACCTTTAATTTGTCGGTTGTCTTAATTGAGAAAATTAAAATTAAAATTTAAAAATTCGATCATAACTATTTACCTTTTGATCGATTAAAATTATCCTAAAAATATCATAAATAAAGAAAAAAATTAAAACAAACAAAGACAAAGAGTTAGTAAAATAAAATATAAAAAGTAAATAAAAGGAATGAAAAAAATCAAATTAAAACAAGATTAAATTAAAAAAATTAAAATTCATAGATCAAGTTAATTATAGGAATGAATTGCAAGAGAAAAGTCAGAAACTTAAGGGATTAAATAGCAAAAGGAAAAAATTAAAGTAATAAAATAGCACAAATAGAAAATTAAAGGATTAAAATAGTATTAATAGAGACTAGAAGAACCTAATAAATATGAACAAATAAGATCCTAAACAATCAATTTAAAATAAATACAGGGGCTTAAATTATAATAAAATCTAATTATATGGATTAAAATGCAATAAAACAAAAGACAACAACTAAATAAAATAAACAGTGACTAAATTTGAAAATTATTAAAATCAATATGCATATTTGAAACACATAACAAAGTATATGACCAGAGTGCAAAAGACATGAAAATAAGGGAACTTAAAGGTGATTTTACCCTGATAGGACCAAAGCACAAAACACGCTGAAAACGAGGACCTTATGCATGATTTAACCATTAATATATGTGAACAAAACATCGACCACTCGACTCTAGACCCAACGACGGCGACACTCCTACTCTGACGAACACCGCAACAAGGTAACTTAACTCCCTATTTCTATTTTAATTATTTTTTTAAACTCATGGAATTTACGTTAACTACGAACAAAATTACAAACTAAAATTCTTATTATTAGTTGCATTCGAATTGAACAAATAAATTAAGGAAACTGAAATATCTTAGGATTGCTGAAAAAAATTCTGTATTTTTTGCTATTTCCCTTTGAAAAATGAGTGTAATCCCCCATTTACATCGATTTCCGTTGGGTTTTATACCCATTACAACATTATAAAAAACAACGATAATAGATCATGATATGGCCACGACATGGGGTGCTGGCACGGCATGATGGAGCAGCATGGGTGGAGAGTCAACAACAGCATGGGGCGTGTTGGTGGCCGACAAGTATGGGTGGTGGAGTGGGCAGTGTTATGTAAACAAAAATTGGTGTTTACAGCTGCCCCTTTTTGTACATTCTTGTGTTAATAATTTTTGGGGACAACACTACTCATATATGATGAAGAGTTCGGGTCGTCTAAGGGTGATAACATGGTTCCTGTGACATTAAGTCGATCCATTGGGCACGATATCATTTTTCATGAAGTTGAAATTATGGGTGACTTTTTCGTTGTGAAGTTGAGTTGAACTGTAAAATTTTGAGCACGATATCCTTTGTCGTGAAGTTGAAATTGCAGACCTCTTGAGTGCGATAACCCTCATTGTGACGTTAAACCAAGCTCAAAGCATTGGGAAGTAGCTCATGGATTATCTTCTAGCCCAATATACTTTGTTGTGAGGCTAAAATTTGACCTGTATGAAACATGTTTTTCATTCCTATGTCACAGATGACTCATTCGTCGTGAAGTTGGGTCAACCTTTTGGGTACGATATCCTTCGTTGTGAAGTTAAAATCGTAGAGTGGCTCATTCGCTGTGAAGTTGAGCTTTGAATTGGATATCCTTCGTCGTGAAGTTGAAATCCAACATTTCGAGTCCAGTATCCTTCGCTCTGAAGTGGAAATCGACTCTGAATGAAACTGGGAAACCTTTTTTTGCTGTGAAGTTAAGCTTTAAATTGGATATCCTTCATCGTGAAGTTGAAATCCAATATAAGGATGGATGTTGCTTATGGACAAGATATCATTCGTCGTGAAGTTGAAAACGTGGATGACCCCTTCTTCGTGAAGTTGAGCCTCGAATTGGATATCCTTCGTCGTGAAGTTGAAATCTAATTTAAAGATGTTGCTAATGGACACAATATCATTCTTCGTGAAGTTGAAATCATAGATGACCCCTTCGTCGTGAAGTTGAGTCTCGAATTGGATATCCTTCGTCGTGAAGTTAAAATCGTGTATGGCCCTTTCGTCGTAAAGTTGAGCCTCGAATTGGATATCATTCATCGTGAAGTTAAAATCCAATGATTTTGCTGATGGACACGATATCCTTTGTCGTGAAGTTAAAATCGTGGAAGACCCATTCGTCATGAAGTTGAGCCTCAAATTGGATATCCTTCATCGTGAAGTTGAAATCCAATATAAAGATGAATGGTTTTGAGTTGGATATCCTTCGTTGTGAAGTTTAAATCCAATCTCGAGCAAATTGTGTCATTTCGAGTCCAATATCCTTCGCTGTGAAGTTGAAAATTGACTCTAACTAGAACCTGCAAAGTGATGCATATATGTGATACTATGGATGCAATGTTCTTAAGTGTGCCTAAAACGCATATGTGAAATATGTTGTTTCGGGCTCTGGAGAGAGATCTCGATCTCCGGTTGCATGTCTGGAATTTCGATTATGGAATCTTAAAGTTTTGATTCCCGATCTTGAACTCTTCAAAGGTTTAAATCTGATGTGAAGATTTTATCTTTTTGATCCTTGATTTGGGAAATATTTCTCGTCTATCTCAAGTACGTGCATGAGCCTTGATCGACATTCCGAATAACTGTACTTTCCAACGAATCTTTGTACAATAATATATGATCATATTTTGTAGAAGTAAATAAATCATTAGATTTAAGTTCAATCCAAGATACTCAAAAGGAATTGATTTAGAGAAAAAAATATCTTTATTCATAAGGGAAAAAGAACAAACAATACATGATAAACATTCTGGAATGATGAGGTGTGAATAAATGTCTTAGATCTCGATAATTTGAGCACTTCTAAGCTGAAAATCCGTTAGTTAACCTTAAACACATCCTTTGTCAAGGAATTTTTTAAAATACGACAAAGTTTCTAGAGAGTGCAACCTTTCTCTGACTCGTTGAGTTTGTACAAAAATCAGATGATGTGATGTTTCCATTTTCTGGATTTCTTGAATCAATATCCAAATTGCCCTTTCGAGTTTTCAACTTAGACCCATCGTTTATTGCAAGACGCCCTTTGCGGGTTTTCATCTTGAACCCACCTTATTTTTCTTTTTCTTTTCTCTTTTGTTCTTTTTTCTATTTTTTTAATTTAGGGCACCCTTTCGGGTTTTCACCCTAAATGTTTTTCTCTTTTTTGTTCTTTTCTTTTTTCTTTTTCTTCTTTGACTTAGAAATCCCTCTCGGGTTTTCGTTTTAAGCAAAGTATTTCTTGACTGCATCCGAATTGACGAGATGTGGCAGTTCTAATCCGTCCATTGCATCAAGGATAAGAGCTCCTCTGGAAAAGGCCTTTTTTCACGACATAAGGTCATTCCCAATTTGGCATCCATTTTCCTCGAAAATCTTTCTGGACTGACCAAATTCTCTTTAGCACCAGATCTCCTTCACGGAATATTCTCGGGCGCACCTTCTTGTCATGTGCTTGAATTATTCGTTTATGATAGATTTTCCTGTGATGAATAGCTTTCAATCTCTTTTCATCTATCAGGTTTAGCTGATCATATCGGGATTGCACCCACTCTGCATTATCCAGCTTGACTTATGTCAAGACCCGAAGTGACGAAATTTCTACTTCAATGGGTAGCGTTGCTTCCATTCCATAAGATAGTGAAAATGGAGTTGCCCCAGTCGAGGTTCGTACCGAGGTTCGATAAGTGAACAAAGCGAAAGATAATTTCTCGTGCCAATCCTTGTAAGTCTCAGTTGTTTTCTCCACTATCTTTTTGATGTTTTTGTTTGCTGCTTCTACTGCTCCATTTATCTTTGGTCTGTAAATAGTAGAATTGTGATGCTTTATGTTGAATTGTTCATATGAAGCATTCATCATTTTTCTATTCAAGTTTGTAACATTGTTGGTAATGATTATTTCAGGTAAACCATACCAACATATGATCGATTTCTTCAAAAACTTGCAAATAGTGGACTGAGTGACACTAGCATATGACGTAACCTGTACCCATTTTTTGAAATAATTGATTGCTACAAGGATGAAATGGTGACCATTTGAAGCCTTCGGATGGATTTGCCCGATAACATCCATGCCCCACATAGAGAAAGGCATGGCGATGTCATCACATGAAGTGGATGAGGAGGAACATTAATTTTATCCCCATAAATCTGACACTTATGACATCTTCTAGCGTAGTTGATGCAGTCACTTTCCAATGTGGACCAAAAAATACCCGCGTCTCATTATTTGTCTTGACATCATGTGTCCATTTGCATGTGTTCCACAAACTCCATCATGTACTTCTTCCACTATCATTTTTTCCTCTTCTGCATCGACACACCATAACATGACTTGATCATGGCTTTTCTTGTACAAGACCTCCCCGTCAAGGACGTATCCAGCTACCATCCTTTTAATGGTTCTTTTATCAGTTTCAGTGGCTTCATCTGGATAACTTTGATGCTTGATATATTACAGAATATCGTAGTACCAAGGTTTAGTGTCTTTCACTTCTTTAATTTGGTAGTAATGAGCTGGGTACTCATACTACTACATGTCAATTGGCATCATTTCAGACTCCCCGCCAGCCTTGAATGCGGCTACCAAGGTTTCTAAAGTGTCAGCCATTTGATTTTCTTCTCTAGGCACATAGTGGAATGTGACTTCATCAAATTCTTCGAGCAGATCCAGTATTAGCTTTCGGTATTCCATCAGCTTTGTATTCTTGGTTTCCCATTCTCCATGACACTGATAGATTACTAATGACGAATCTCTGTATATCCGCAAGGTCTTTACATTTTGCCCCGATGACATCTCCTAATGCATTTGATGCACCATCGAAATGCATTCCCCAGGAAATGTCTGTTGAAGTACTTGCTTCTTCTAAGGATATAGCCATCAAGTATTCGTCTGGGAAATCAAAGTCCAATGGCTCGTAATTCTTATCGATTCTACTTGCCATGAACTCCGATATGGCACTTCCTTTGATTCCTTTCTGGCTCACGTACTCGATGTCAAATTCAGACAAGAGCATATGCCATTGGGCTAACCTTCCAGATAAAAGCAGGAACACCCATCATATACTTTAGTGGGTCTAACTTGGAGATTAGCCAAGTGGTGTGATATAACATGTATTGTCTAAGTCTTTTTGTGGCCCAGACTAGAGCACAACAAACCTTTTCGATAGGAGCATATCTGACCTCGCAATCGGTGAACTTCTTGGTCAAATAATATATGGCTCTTTCCTTTTTTCATATTCATCATGTTAACCCAGGACACACCCCATTGAGTTCTCGAATATGGATAGATACAAGAACAGAGGTTTGCCTAGGATAGGGGACATCAGGATAGGAGTGCGAGACAAATACTCATTTACTTTTTCGAATGCAGTCTGGCAGTTTTCATCTCATGCTCCTGGGTTGTTCTTTTGGAGAAAACGGAAGATTGGGTCACATTTGTCGGTTAATTGAGATATGAACCATGCTATGTAGTTCAATCTGCCCAGAAAACCTCTGACCTCTTTTTGTGTTTATGGTGAAGGTAGACTCTAGATAGCCTTAACTTTATCGAGATCGACCTCGATGTCTTTTTTATTAACCACTAAGCCTAATAGCTTTCTGGATGTTACCCTAAAGGTACACTTGTTAGGGTTCAATCGCAGCTAAAACTTCCTCAATCTCTAGAAGAGCTTTCTCAAGTTCTCGACATGTTCATTCTCGGTTTGTGCCTTGACGATCATGTCGTTGACATAAACCTTGATTTTTTTATGTATCACGTCATGGAACAGGTCACCATAGCTCTCTTATATGTTGCCCCAGCATTCTTCAATCCGAAGGGCATCACCTTGTAGCAAAACGTTCCCCACATTGTGACGAACGTGGTCTTCTCCATGTCTTCAGGAAGCATCTTGATCTGATTATATCCCGAGAATCCATCCATGAATGAAAAGAAAGTATTCCCGATTGTATTGTCCACCAATGTGTCAATGTAAGGTAGAGGGAAGTTATCTTTAGGGCTTGCCTTGTTAAGGTCCCGATAATCGACACACATGTGTATTTTCTCGTCTTTCTTCGAAACATGCACTATGTTGGCTACCCACCCCGGATACTTGGCTACTTAAAGAAAACGGGCATCAAATTGCTTATTGACCTCTTCTTTGATCTTAAGAAGCATTTCTGGTCGTATTCTCCTTAGCTTTTGTTGCACGGGTTTGATTTCTAGCTTAATTGGTATTTTGTGGACTACCATATCTGTGTCTAACACTGTATGTCTTGGTACGACCAGGAGAACACATCTCTGTAATCTTGAAGCAAGGTTATCAAGTTTTATCTTACTTTAGTCGAAAGAGTTGTGTCGATTTTAACCTCTTTTCTGTCATATTCAGTGCCCAAATTTAAGATTTTGATCGTCTTCTCATGTGGTAGTATTTGTTTTTCTTCTGTTTCTAACATTCTCAGCAATTCGGTAGGTAAGTTGTACTCCTATTCATTATCGCATTCATCGAATTCTCTGAGGCAAACGACTGATTCAAAATCCACCTCCGGATCAGAATCATCAGTGCCTACATTATCGTTATCTGGGACCTGAAAGAAGAGAGAAACATGTATGCGTGAGAGGAAAATATCTCACACGGAATAGTTAAGAATTATATTCGAAAGAAAATGGAAACGAAGTACTAAAATAAAGAAAATTAAAAATAAATGAACAAGAAAAATTGTTTGCTATGAAAAAAGAAAAACTGCATCTTTTATTGAAATTAAACCACAAAGTTTATTCACCCTTACAAAAGATCACCTATTGCCCCGAGTATAGGTAAATAGGGATAGTTCGAATATTACTCTAAAAGACTCTTGTAAACCACAGGTAGTTCTTCTACCTACCAGCTGTTAGGCACGAACCTAGGTGGTAAAGGGCAAATCTTGGATCTATCTGTCTTTTGTGGTCATAATATTGATGCTTAGATCTTCCACAACCGCTTCTAAATCTGATGAGGTGGTCTCGAACACATAATCACCTAACTTGAACGTATGGTAAAGAGGTAGGAATACCATCGGTTCCCATTGAAAGTCGTTTCCAGTTAATTTGGCTATCCTTTTTTCCCGGTTCTTTTGGATTTCCTTCCTCTTTTCTTGATAATTGGGCAAAAAACCAAGCCCAAACTGATCTAATTTTGAAATGGGAAGGACTGGACTAATCCTTCATTGGAATTGCTTCCCAAACCCCCTTTTGGTCTTGGCACCTCAACCTAGGGTTTGATTGATCTCTATCTTTGTGTATTTAGAGAGTCAGGATTTAAGAATCTTCTTTCATTCTGCCACGAATATAGCATTCACAAATTTCAAGGAGTAGAATGAACATTCTATCGCTTCCTCATCTACTTTGATGTATGGGGCCTCTGTGGTCACGCTTGCCACGACATCTTCCTCAGCATTGATAATTACTAAGGCCTCGTCAATAAAAAAATTTAACTTTTTGATGCACTATGGATGGTACTGCACCTGCTTGATGAATCCATGGCCTTCCCAAAAGACACTTATAGGAAGGCATGATATCCATCACTAGGAACTTGACATCATAGGTGGTTGGTCTGATGGTTAATGGCACCTTGATCTTACCAATAACCTCTCTTCTAGTCCATCAAATGCTCGGACTACATTCTAGCAAGTTCTCATATGAGAGGTATCTATTAGCAGCCTCTTTAATATAACCAAAGTCATCACGTTCAGGGTCGAACCGTTATCGATCAACACACTTAGTAGGGCATGCCCCTTGCAATACGTAGTGATGTTGCCTTTGTTCAGCATCTTCCTCCGGATGAAATCTCATTATCTGAGAATGAGATAAGATTATCAGCTCGAATATTATTTACCAGTCGATTCATCTTGCTGACTGGTATGTTTTGCGGCACAAACGTCTTATTTAGGACTCTCAGTAGTTCTTCTCAGTGTGCCTCCGAGTTTAATAATAATGCCAACATTGAAGTGCATGTCGGCAAGCTGTGGAGTTGTTCTACAACACTGTACTCGCTATGCTTTAGGATTTTGAGGAATTCTTTAGCTTCTTCCTCCTTTATAGGTTCGTTTATAGCCAACACATCTTCTTTGAAAGGCTCAAGTGGTCTCTTCCCCACTTTGCTATCACATCCTTTGGAAGTACTCACCTGGCATTCGTACTTCTATGGCACTTGTCGATTGTCCTAGTATTAAAAAGGTCGAGGTCCTGTGATCACCACCTTAGCTGGTGTTGTTGTCATCTTTTCCTTAGGGGTAATTATCAAATGACTACCCCTACCGAATTGTTTTTCTGATGATTCTCCGGTAGCGTAAACGTCCTCTTCCGGGGAATCCTGAACTTCTTCGTAAAATTCCAGCTCTTTCCGGTCCATCATGAGTTGGACTAACGAAATGAATTCTGGGCACTCTTGCACTTCATGCCCTTCTTCGTTGTGGTAACAATAATGGTTACCACCTTCATTTCTTGCTGCACATGACTGGGGTGCAAGAAACCCTGCCTTTACTATTTGGCTCCATACCCAAGCTAAAGGAGCTTTAACTTTTGAAACACTAGTTTTGATTCTCCTACCGTTCTCGGTGGTGACTGCATGTATTCTAGTCTCTGGATGATTAGGCAAGATATTCTGGGCGATATTCGGTGTTCCAGGGTTGAAATGTATCCAATTATTGTTCTACATCCGTTGTACAAGCCTCTTAAAAGTGAGATAATTTTCGATCGAATACCCCTGCACACCGCCATGATATTCGCAATGAGCGTTCTCGTCAAACCATCTCGTCAAAGAGCTGTTGGTATAACTCTTTATATGTTATGGGAATGGGATCGAACTGCTCCCTCTCCCTTTCCTTCCTTAGTTCTCTCTGAGCTTGGTTAGAAGTACCGGATGGTACAGCTGCAGTCGTTTTTGAACTTGAGATCGTAACAACTTTATTGGAGTTGTAGGTGTTGACATTGTTGATATCTCGGTCTTTATTCTTCATGAGAGGCTTTCTACTGGAGTCTCCTCCCTCAATTTTTCCTTTTTTAATGGCCAATTCGATCATTTCACCGGCCATGACTAGATCTGAGAAACTTCCCGATGTGATTGCCACCAGGTGCCCGAAGTAAGGTGCCTTTATGGTCTGTACAAATAGCTTTCTAATTTTCTTTTCATCTAAGGGTGGATGAACTTGCACAGACAAATCCCTCCATCTCTATGCATACTGTCGGAAATTCTCGTTATGCTTCTTCTCCAGGCTCTGCAGCATAACTCGGTCTAGTCTCATATTATTAATATGCTTGTACTGTTCTAAGAAAGACTTGGCTAAATCTTTCCACGTCTTGATATGAATTCGGCTGAGCTGGTTGTACCATTGGATAACTGAACCGAAAAAGATCTCCTGGATGCAGTGGATCAGGAGTTGGTCATTTCCCCCATATTCTGTCATTTTCCAATAGAATATAGTGATGTGGGCTGAGGGGGAACTGTTCCCATCGAACTGTGGGACTTTGAATTTTGGTGGAAGTACTTAATCAGGAACTAGACTCAGCTCCATGGCATCCACTCCATAATAATCATGGGCCCCTTTGACCATCTTCATCTGGTCTTCCAACATTCTGATCTTCTCTTCCATATTCTTTGCCTTATCCTCCTTGTCAAAATATGGGATAGGGCAGTCGTCCGGATGATTGTCGGGGTTGGTTACAGAAGTTTGTATATTTACAACTGATACAACTTTCCCTTTGTTAGCAGATGAGTCCCCCTGTAGTCGTAGTAAGATCCCGGATGAGACAACCACTTATGGGGTTGGCGATATAGCTACCATTTTAGATGAACCTACCCCAGGTGCAAACTTGACAACCTGGCTACAATTTGATCGACCAAGGACTCCTGGCTTTTCATTATGGAATCGAAGGTACTTTGATTGTTCTGGGTTATTTTGTCCTCCAATTCTTTCTATAATTTTGCCATGTTCTCCTCGATTTTCTCGATTCTAGCCTCCATTTGTCTCTTTTATGTTTGAGTGTTGTGCAAATGATGTGTATTTTGAGCTTGTGGAGGTAAGCTTGGTGTTTGCTCTTTCTGAGACATGTTCTGTTAGCTAATACGAATGTAAAAACATGGAAAATATATATAAAAAAATAAACATGAAATATAAAATGCAAAGTATGCAATACATGATGTATGTAATCTAGAGGCATTGATCCAGAAAAGTGTTCGTTATTATAAATAATCCTTATTTAGACAAAAATGTTTTATCTTTTAAGAGATATAAAAAAAATCAAAGGTATATCCGAACTAAATCCTCTAGACCCCAAACATCTTCTAGTAGGTTGACAAGTATTCTTTCTTCATCTGTCACTGGTTGAATGCCTTGTCGAACCACTCCAGCTTCCCTTGCCAGGCCGTGTAGATAACGGGATGCCTTCTGTAATTGATCCAGGAAATCTCAGATGACTGTGTCTCTGGCCTTCACCCTTTGTTGAGCTTGCTCCCAACAGAAACACCACTGTAAACCTCCGTCAAAGGGCACTATCTGAAGCTTGCTTGCTTGCTTCTTGAATCCATCACAATAGCTTCTAACTCAACTATTGTTTTGCCATCTTGCTCATGTTGTTTCTAAAGAGATTTCTCCATATCAACTACCTGGATTCTCAAGCGCTTGTTCTGATGTTGACTGTTTGCTAAGCGCCTCTAAGTAGTTTTCAGCTGTTCCTTCAGAGCTCTCTCATCAGACTCCTCCAACTTTCTTTTCAGGCTATGAGCTTCATCTTTCCAATACTCAGAAGCTCTTTCCAAATTGGAGTTATCTTGGACTTTATCTTTATACCCCTTTCTCAAGTCTTCGAACTCGAAACAGACTCTCTTATGTTCTTTCTCCAGTTTGTCTGCCCAATCTTTCTAAGTGTCGGCATCTAACTTCCACTGGTATCGTTCAGCCTCGAGTTCTCTTATCCTCTGCTTCAGATCATTCCTTACAGCTTCAAACTCTTCCTTTGATATATCAAGTTCGGAAGGGACATGCCTGAGATGTTCCTCCATGGTCCGGGTGTCCTCATAGTCTGGCACTGGGATGTTGTCATTTTTCCTCAATCTTCGCCACTCCAAATAATCTGGAGTAAACATGTCCTTGGCAGCTACGAAATCCATCCAGAATACTTTTCTCCATGATTCGACTACTTCCTTGATCATTTTCTTATAGTTGTCACTGTGGTACACAAACTTTGATCCATATAATCCGTATATGGTTGGGACAAACTGTCGCACCCCATAATGTTGAAGTGCCAAAGGCGGAGAATACCCAACTCCTCCACATAATCCAAGTAGGGTCATAGTGTTTGAATCCCCACACCAGAAAAGAATGTCACCGTGGAACAACCAGGGGGCTCTCCAGGTAATATATCGGTCCTGAAGATGTGTGAAGACTTTCATTTACTTTTCCTTTGAAGCACCTTCATGCCATTTTAGTGTAATGAATTACCCTAAAGGTGAATAAGTAGTGCTGAATCGGTGATAGGCAACCCCACTAGTTTTCCTGAAATGGCTGTGAATCCAGACTTGGAGAATCTGAGCACACCCTGTGAACCTTCCTCCACCAGTTCTTCTGCAATGGTTGAGAGAGCGAAAGATCTCGGCTAAGATGGCCGGTATTGGATTTACTCGCCTTGGGAGTTGATCGAATAGCTCCACCACAGCTGCATCAATGTATCCCAAAGTCTTTGGGAATATAATCAGACTATACAGACCCAGTACGAACAGATTTATTATCTTCCATTCATCGGGATGGTTCTTCATTAGTTGCCTGATATGAAGCCAGACGATTCTTTTTCCACTGCCTTTTTGTCGAGCCCGATCAGTTACCCAATTTTTATTAACCTCAACAACCTTGGCCAGTGCGTTCTTGAAAGGCTGACTTGTAACATCCTCAATACCGGGTTAGTGACTAAATTATAAAATTTCAAAATTTAGGGATAAAAGTAGAAAAGTTGAATAGTTCAATGATTTATGTGGAGATATTTCCTGAAGTTATTAGTAATTATTAAAGGAGATTAAGGGCAAAATGGTCTTTGTTATCTAAAGATAATTATCTTATCTCTTTATTAAGAGATAAGCTTGTGGGGAGAGTTATCTGGAAAACTCTTCTCCCTTCTTCTTCCTCCTGTATCTTCAAGCTCAAAGATAAGTTTGTGATTTCTTGATTATTTGTTGATTTAAAGGTTGGGTTATGATCACTAGATGATAATTAAGCTTAAGGAAAGTTTAATTTGTTCTTAAACAACAAGATGAAAGATATATGAGAGAATAAAGATTTTGAGTTCTTGAATGAAATCTTGGATTAGAGTTCATTACTCATATTGGAAGACAAATTTGACTTGTCATCCACTTAATTAAGGGATATGAAGTGATGGAATTGAATTTAGAACAAGTAGAAATTTAGTATGATCTTGGATTTCATATGGAAGATAAATTTTGAGTTTAAAGAAGTGATTATGGAGTAGAAGTGAGTTTAAGTATGTATATGAAAGTTAGGAATATTAAAGGATGTGAAAGATAAAGAAATAAGCTGAAAGAGAGTGAATTCGTGCTTAAAATGTAAATTCTGGGTTGTGTGCATCGATGCATCTTCAATGTGCATCGATGCACTCTCAAATAAATGAACATCGAATGCAATCAGTGCATTGATGCATAAGGAGTGCATCGATGCACCTGCTTAAAATACAAAACATCGAATGTGATTTATGCACCGATGCATAGGCAGTGCATCGATTCACCCGTCAAGGGATGCATCGATACATGGTGTAGTGCATCGATGCATGCCTTCATTAAAAGGTAAAAATAGCTTTCTTATTAGCCTAAGGAATGATAGTTTAGAATATATCAATTAGTATATTGATATGTATCAATGTATTAATATGTAGATTTAGAACGTGATCTCGTTCCAGAACAATTGAAGGATTAGAATCGAGTCAAAGCAAGGCTCAGGTGAGTACATATTAGAAGTATGGTACAATGGAATAAGACTTGTGATAAGTCTAATTCCTATGTTTATTTTCATAGCACAATAGTTATGAACATGCATACATGATAATTATTATGATACATGCATAAAGTATATATGTTCATATGATTTGATAAATGATATATGTGAAAAGACCCAAATGCACATGTGATATGATAAGTGATATGAGCTATGTGATCACAAGAGAAATGACATGAACACATAAACACGTGAAACATAAGAATAATGCCCATGGTATACGGTATGAGAGCTATAGGTATAGTTGGCATGCCAAGAGTCGAGGGTTCTACGTGGTCTTTCGGGATATTTATGTATTCTTTGGAACATTTACAGGGTCTTGTGAGACACATATGTGATCCATTGAAATATGTATATGGTTCTTAAGGAGTAGTCCTTCGGGACAAATACAGTACATAGGTCCTTCGGGACAAAATTTCATAGCCCCTAGTGGGACCTATACGAGCTGTGGTGACAGCATAGTGCACAACCTCAATGTACTCGAATACCTTGAGTTCTCAAAAATATACATGAGCCTATAAAAGGTTATCAAAGGTAATTACATGGTTATAGTTATATGTTATCATATTATTATTATTGTTTACATTGAATTGTATACGACATGATTGAATGGATAGATTGCATGTTCATATTCATACTGAATGCATTATTGTTATATTTATATGTCTCACTAAGTATATGACTTAGCGTGTAAGTGATTTACACGTAGGTACCAAGAATCAGGAAGAGTGGAATTAGGGTTGCAAGAACAGCAGCACTGCTAGAAGATCAGATCAGAAGTAACGGATAAAGTATGTCTTTTGTCGTGTATATGGTTGGCATATAAGAAAAGTGTCTGTTACAAATGTTCTTATCAGTTTTGTCTTGTTTTGGTTAACTTGTTTAAAGTAACAATGTTAATTTAAATGAAAGTTTTAAATTTCCTTGATTTTTCGTCAATAGTCAAAGTTTGAAAAGTCAATGTGACACCTCGGACTCGTATCCAGGTCGGGTACTGGTTGAGGGTGTTACATGACTTTTAATGTGTTTAATGTAGGCTCGCTCAAGTCTGATGCTTTCATAGTGCAGCAGTGTAGTATATTCTTCGATGGTGGGCACCATGTCCTCCTGGTTAAAAGTGAAGCAACTGTATCCCGAGTTCCAGAATTGAACCAAGGCTCTGATTAACGGCTCATCAGTCTTGACATAAAGCAAGAGTGTAATATCGTCGTACCGTTGGCTGAACTTTTATTTTTGGACACTCTTCCAACTGTCTCAGATTTCCCGAAGCTCTTGCACATCATTCTGTTTTAGGCTGATAGAGGTGTAATTACCCAAATCTGACACATAGCTCCTTTGAAGACTGTCTCCATTTTCCTTCTGAGTCTTCTCGGACCATAGTCGTACCTCGGTGTTTTTTTATCTCTTGTATTAAAACATATTTGTCAATTAATTCAGATTATTTTGTGTGTAACAAACATATTTTTAGGGATCAATAGCCTCTTTTTATGATGCAAATGCTAAGAAACAAACAAAGGTAAAAAGTTAGTAAAATAAAAATATAAATGATGAAAGAAAGAAAGAAAGAAAAGTAAAAAGATAAACAAACAACATGGTTAGGGTAAAAAATATCTTAGGTTTTGAAATGGGGTTTCGGGGTAGGCTTTAATTATCCATAGTCTCCCGGTTTATGTTCTAAAAAAAGGTACCCGAGTTCACCTTGCTGGCGCCCCCTTGGGCTTACCATACCCTTAGTCTTAAGCCTATTACAAGCTTGTGTGGACTAAGTAAAACTCGAGAAGACACATTCCCTTATGTCTGTGCGGTGAATAAATTCACACGAAGACATAAAGTATATGAATTCTGAATGCTACTTGCTAGGCCTGTGCGGAGAATAAATTCTCACGAAGACATCGCTTTTACCCCCACTTAAAAGGGTCAGAGCTCGGGTATAGAGCCTTAGATGAAAAAAGTAAAAGATCTGAAATCATTGAAAAAAGTGTTAGTACAACTATTTATTTGAAAAATAATCAAAGGTAAATAATTGGAATCGAATAAATAAATTTAAATTTAAATTTACTATTTTCACATAAAAAGACAACCGAAAATTAATTCTGGCCTAACTCATTTACCTGTCCCCAGCAGAGTCGCCAAGCTGTCGCGACCGTCTTTTGAATGGGCCCCGAAATTTGGTTTCGACTTACTTAAAATATTAGAGCCGCCACCAATTATTTATTTTTCATAAAAGATTTGGTTGACCGGATACCATCTTACCTAATCTGTGTTTTACCAGAAACATGTCGGATTCGGGAGTCGGTTACAGTCAATGAATGATTAGCACCATTGAACTGCCCTTTCAGTACCATTTAATTTGTCGGTTGTCTTAATTGCGAAAATTAAAATTAAAATTTAAAAATTCGATCATAACTATTTACCTTTTGATCGATTAAAATTATCCTAAAAATATAATAAATAAAGAAAAAAAAATAAAACAAACAAAGACAAAGAGTTAGTAAATTAAAATATAAAAAGTAAATAAAAGGAATGAAAAAAAAAATCAAATTAAAACAAGATTAAATTGAAAAAAATTAAAATTCATGGATCAAATTAATTATAGGAATGAGCTACAAGAGAAAAGTCATAAACTTAAGGGATTAATTAGCAAAAGGAAAAAATTAAAGTACTAAAATAGCACAAATAGAAAATTAAAGCATTAAAATAATATTAATAGAAACTAGAAGGACCTAATAAATATGAACAAATAAGATCCTAAACAATCAATTTAAAATAAATACAGGGGCTTAAATTATAATAAAATCTAATTTTATGGATTAAAATGCAATAAAACAAAAGACAATAACTAAATAAAACAAACAGTGACTAAATTCGAAAATTATTAAAATCAATATGCATATTCGAAACACATAACAAAGTATATGACCAGAGTGCAAAAGACATGAAAATAAGGGAGCTTAAAGGTTATTTTACCCTGATAGGACCAAAGCACAAAACACGCTGAAAACGAGGACGTTATGCATGATTTAACCATTAAGATATGTGAACAAAACATAAAGCTCATAAAAACTAGTGGTCTAACAAGTGAATTAACCAAAAAGAATTAAGCTTAATATCTTTCCTCTCTCCCTTCTCATTCCACAGAACACGTGAACCAGATCCCAATTTCTTCATTTCTTTTCCTTCACCAGCGCGACAGAGCAGCCATGGCGACCAAATCTCCAGTGAACTCGAGAGCCACACTAACCACTCGACTCTAGACCCGACGACTACGACACCCCTACTCCGACAAACACCGCAGTAAGGTAACTTAACTCCCTATTTCTATTTTAATTTTTTTTTAAACCCATGGAATTTACGTTAACTACGAACAAAATTACAAACTAAAATTCTTATTATTAGTTGCATTCAAATTGAACAAATAAATTAAAGAAACTGAAATATAAACTGAAATACCTTAAAATTGCTGGAAAAAATTCTATATTTTATTGCTATTTCCCTTTGAAAAAATGAGAGTAATCCCCCCTTTTACATCGATTTCCGTTGGGTTTTATACCCATCACAGCATTATAAAAAACAACGTTAATGGAGCATGATATGGGCACGACATGGGCTGCTGGCACGGCATGATGGAACAACATGAGTGGAGAGTCAATAGCAGCATGGGGCATGTTGGTGGCCGACAGGTATGGGTGGTGGCGTGGGCAGTGTTATGTAGAGAAAAATTGGTGTTTACAGCCAACAAAAACTAACACGAGATAACAACAGTGATCTTATTGAAAACAAACTAAAAGTTCGATGATTGTATTGCAAGTTTCAAAAGTTGAGTAACTAAAATGCAAGCGCCCTAAACATCTGGGGACTATTTATATACTTTACCCTTTTTGTTTCTTTCCCCTTTTTGTTTATTTCCCCCTTTTATTTTACTTTTGAATTAATTCAAGTAATTGTTTTATCTTCTGCTCGAAGAACCATCTGGACCTAATAAGTGTGTTTTTTGAATGGGCTTCATTCAGTAAATCTTTTAGATTAAATACTCAAATAATAATGGTATATTTTTTTCTAAATATTTAATAATAGTTTTAATATTCCGAAACGGTTAAAAAAGAGTTGGATATGTTAAAAAATCAAAAGCATATGGCCAGCTAATATGGGGCGGCTAATTTTAGTCTAAAATGGTTGTAAATTTTGTTGATTTTTTATAAGGGATAATTACAGTTTGTCCCTGTAGTTTAGGGTAATTACAAGATTAGACCTTAAGCTTTAACTATAAATACCCAATCTCATTTAGCTTCAAAACCATCTCAAATCATTCTAGCTTTCTCCTAATACTAGAGAATTTAGAGAGTTTCTTGAGAGTTGTTTTTCTCCATTTTATCAAGAGAGAATTATCATTGTTTTCTCTTTGTTAGATTGAGAGAAGTTGTAATTCCTATTTTCTTATAATGAATTTCTTCTATCGTTACTCGTGGTTTTTACCCTATTTTATTTAGGGGTTTTCACGTAAAATTTGTGTCCTCTTTATCTCTATTTTTTATTTTCTCAAATTATCAGTTGTAATTTTACTCTATCCGATAGCCGTCTTCTACAACAATTGGTATTAGAGCCAGATTAGAGTGTGTAATATCTACTTATTTTATTTGTGGTTGTCACCAAAAGGTTGATCCTCCAACATAAGAAAGTAAGAAGATATTACATATTCTTTGAAGGTTCCAGAGAACTATTCACGATAGTGAAATAGTGGAAGTTATCCATATTAGAAGCTATGACAACAAAATTTGATATTAAAAAGTTCAATGAGAGAAATTTCTCATTGTGGAAATTAAAGATGAAGGCTATCCTGAGGAAAGATGGTTGTCTAGCAACTATCAGTGAAAGGTCGATATATTTACAGATGACAACAAATGGATCGAAATGGATGGGAATGCTATGGAAAACTTTCATCTAGCATTAGCAGATGAAGTATTGTCAAGCATCGAGGAGAATAAGACAACTAAAGAGATATGGGATCATCTCACTAAATTGTACGAGGCCACATCGTTGCACAATAATATTTTCCTTAAGAGGAAATTGTACACTCTCCGTATGCCAAAATCTACTTCAGTGACGGAGCACTTAAACACACTGAACACGTTGTTTTCTCAGCTTACATCCATAAGATGTACAATAGGAGAACAAGAACGTGTTGAACTTCTACTTCAAAGTCTACCTGATTCGTATGATCAACTCATCATCAACTTGACAAACAGTAATGTCATCATTCTAATCTTCGATAACGTTGCAGCTGCTGTTCTACAAGAAGAAAATTGGCGTAAGAACAAGGAAGAAATATAAAGTAAATCTGTAACAAGCAGAAGCGTTGATAACGATGAGAGGGAGATCAACAGAATGTGGCCAAAGCAGCAGTCACAAACATGGTAGATCAAAGTTGAGAAGCAAAAAGAATTTAAAGTGCTACAACTGTGGAAAGAATGGTCACTTGAAGAAGGATTGTTGGAGTCTAAATAAAAATTCCAATCCACAATGCAATACCGCAAACACTTCAGATGATGGAGATGTTCTATGTTGTGAAGCGTCAACCACCGTGGAAGGTAGAAAAAGATTTACAAATATATGGCTCATTGATTCGGGAGCAACATATCACATGATCTCAAGAAGAAAATGGTTCTATCATTATGAACCTGTCTTATAAGGATCTATGTATAGTTGTAATGATCATGCCTTAGAGATCGTTGGCATGGGAACCATCAAATTGAAGATGTATGATGGAACAATTAAATTTTGTTCGAGATGTGCGGCATGTGAAAGGCCTGAAGAAAATTTTATTATCCTACTGATTGTTGGATAATAATGCAAGCAAGATTGAAACACGAAAAAGAATCATAAAGGTGTTCCGTAGAGCGCTTGCTAGAAGTAGAAGCCTCTGTTGCCTCATATAGTTCGGATTCTGCAATGCTATGGCATCAGAAACTTGGACACATGTCAGAACAACGAACGAAAGTCCTTGTGGAGCAAAAGCTACTTCTAGGCTTAACAAATGTATCACTTACTTTGTGTGAGCATTGCATAACAAGTAAACAACATCGGTTGAAATTCAACGCGTCAAATTCTAGAGGCAAGAGAGTTCTAGAATTGGTTCATTCTGACGTATGGTAAGCACCATTTACATCCTTAGGCGGAGCAAAATATTTTTTCTCATTTATTGATGACTACTCCAAGAGATGTTGGGTGTACCCTATTAAGAAGAAGTTGACATGTTTCAACTTTCAAAAACTTTAAAGCGCGGGTGGAACTTGATTCTGGAAATAATATCCAATGTTTCGAAACAGATAATGGAGGAGAATACACAAGTGAAGAATTTGATAACTTTTGCAGGAAAGAATGCATCAAAAGACAGTTCACAATGGCAAACACTCCTGAACAAAATGGAGTGGCAGAGCGGATGAACAGAACCTTGTTAGAAAGAACAAGAGCAATGTTGAGGGTTGCATGCCTAGAAAAATCATTTTGGGTAGAAGCAGTCAATACCGCATGTTATTTGGTGAATCGATCTCCCTCAACTGCAATAGAGTTGAAGACGCCAATGGAGATATGGATTGGCAAACCATCTGATTATTCAAACATCAATGAATTTGGAAGTATTGTGTACGCGATGTACAACTCCCAAGAAATTTCAAAGCTGGATCCAAAATCTAGGAAATGCAAATTCTTGGGGTATGCTGATGGTGTAAAGGGGCATCCCTTGTGGGATCCCACTGCCCACAAAGTGATCATCAGCAGTGGCATTATCTTTGTAGAAGATAAACTACAAAGAAAAGAAGACGATGATAGCGCTGAAAAGTCAGAGACTACACAAATATATGTGGAAAAGGAGTTTGAACAAGTAGATTCTTCTGAAGCAGAACCAGCACATGATGAACAAGAACCAGATAGTTCTGAAGCTCTAACAACTCGTCAATCAGATCGTGTGAGAAGACGTCCCAATTGGCACTCAGATTATATTATAGAAGGAAATATTGCATACAACCTTTTAACAGAGGACGATGAGCCATCAACATACCAGGAGGCAATAAACAACTTAGATGCTTCATTGTGGATGATACGATGCAAGAAGAAATTAACGCCCTTCATAAAAATAATACATGGGACCTTGTGTCACTACCACAAGGAATGAAACCAATTGGAAGAAAATGGGTCTTCAAAATCAAGCGAAATGGTAATGATCAAGTGTAGAGGTATCGTGCAAGACTGGTGGTCAAAGGATATGCTCAAAAAGAATGTATTGATTTCAATGAAATCTTTTCTCCTGTTAACAACAGTTCAAGTATTTTTGTTAATGTGTGCTACATTGAACTTACATCTAGAGCAGCTAGATGTTAAAATAGCTTTTCTTTATGGAAATCTTGAATAAGAGATTTACATGCTCCAGCCTGAAGGTTTTGAAGAAAAAGAAAAGAAGAACTTGGTTTGCAGGTTGAACAAATCTCTGTACGGTCTAAAGCATGTGCCGAGGTGTTGGTATAAGAGATTTGATTCCTTCATTATGTGCCTTGGATACAACAAACTTAATGCAGGCTCTTGTGCTTATTTCAAGAGGTTTGGTGATAAAGATTTTGTTATATTGTCGTTTTATATGGATGCCATGTTGGTTGCAGGACCCAACAAAGATCATATTGAAGAATCGAAGGCACAACTGGCTAGAAATGAACTTGGGATCAACAAACAAGATTATAGGGATGCAAATTCACCGAGACAGAAGTAATATGAAGATTTGGCTTTCACAAAAGAATTACTTGAAGAAGATCTTGAAACGATTCAACATGCAAGATTGTAAGCCAATTTCTAACCATCTTCCTATTAACTTCAAATTATCCTCCAGTATGAGTCCTAGTAATGAAGAAGAGAGGATGGAGATGTCTCGAGTGTCGTATGCATCGGCAGTGGGAAGTTTAATGTTTGTTATGATATGCACAAGACCAGACATTGCACATACAGTGGGAGTGGTTAGTCGGTACATGGCGAATCCAGGCAAAGAGCATTGGAATACAGTAAAGTGGATCCTAAGATACATCAAAGGGACTTCAAATGTTGCATTATGTTACAGAGGATCAAACTTACTTATCAATGGGTATATCGATTCTGACTATGCATGGGATTTGGATAAAAGCAAATCTACTACATGATATGTGTTCAAAGTTGCTGGTGGAGCTATAAGTTGTGTTTCAAAATTGCAGTCAGTTGTGGCTACATCCACAACAGAGGCAGAATATGTAGAAGCTACACAAGCCAGTAAAGAAGCAATTTGGTTAAAGATGTTATTGGAGGAGCTTGGGCACAATCAAGAGTATGTCTCTGTGTTTTGTAACAGTCAAAACGCCTTGCATTTAGCAAGGAATCAAACATTTCATTCAAGGACAAAGCACATACGAGTTCAGTACCATTTCATTCGTGAAAATGTAGAAGAATGGACGGTAGATATGCAGAAGGTTCATACCAAAGACAACATAGCAGGTTTCATGACGAAGGCGACCAATGTTGATAAATTTACTTAGTGTCGATCCTCTTGTGGCCTATCATAAATGTAAGCAACATGATGGTACAAGTTAGAGATAATGGTGTGAAGATATGATTGTTTCAATCAAATCTTCAAGTGAGATATTGTTAAAAAATCAAAAGCATATGGGAGGCTAATATGGGGAAGCTAATTTTAGTCTAAAATGGCTGCAAATTTTGTTGTTTTTTGTAAGGGATAATTATAATTTAGTCCATGCACTTTAAGTTATTTATAAGATTAATCCTTAAGCTTCAACTATAAATACCCTATCCCATTTAGCTTCAAAACCATCCCAAATCATTCTAGCTATCTCCCAATACTAGAGAATTTAGAGAGTTTCTTGAGAGTTGTTTTTCTCTTTTTTATCAAGAGAGAATTATCATTGTTTTCTCCTTGTTAGATTGAGAGAGGTTGTAATTCTTATTTTCTCATAGTGAATTTCTTCTATCGTTGCCTGTGGTTTTTACCCTATTTTATATAGGGGTTTTCCACGTAAAATTTGTGTCATCTTTATCTCTATTTTTTTTATTTTCTAAAATTATCAATTGTAATTTTGCTCTATCCGATAGCCGTCTTCCGCAACAGGATATTTTCGTACCTACTCAAATAATAATAGTTTAACCTTGCCAACAAATTAAATAAGGAACTAACCTTTTATAATCAACTAAAGTAACATAACATTTTTACAAATAATCATTTGAAGTAATTAGATTTTTATTTGAGTATATTTAAGTGTGGTTTAGAAATGTTCAGTTAAAAATTTCGTTTGAAACGCATAATTATTCTCAAACAACTCATTTTCAAAATAAAAAATTCACGTTTGAAAATTAATTACGATTCAACCAAAAAGATTAAAAAACGAGAAATATTCTCAAATGAAGTCTAAAAGACTAGGTCCTGACAATTTTAAACGGTCATCTTTAATTATTACTTTTAAGAGAATAACACTCACTTGAGTATATGGCTAAATTTTAAAAATAGACCCTCTTTTAATTATTTTCAAAAACTTTAAAAATATTCTTTATTTAAATATTTAACTAATAATTCAATTTGTAGAAAAATATAAATCACAATATATCATCTTTTATAGTATATAAAATAAGGAGGTAGAGATCAAGGATACCTTATTATAGTTTTCATATTTTTAAATGGACCACTCTCAACTTTCTTATCTAAGTCTTTAAGAGATATCTTTTCCATAAAAACATAGTGCGTGAAAATCATCTCACCGCATAATAAAAAAGATTCCATCAGAACTATATCTCATGTTTTGTGCAAATAAATGAAGACGCTTACGAATAACTAGTTTATTGTCCGATAAAAATATGGGGAAAAAACACATGTAATCCTTTCATCTATTGTTCTCTCTATGCTAATAATTAGGACGGGTATTGAATTTTATGTTAGAGCGGTCAATTTGAATTTATAAAATTTTAGATATTTGTTATAGTATTTAAGTAACTCGTCATGTTGAAATGACGAGTTTGTCTAAATAATATTTTTTTTATTTAAATTTGTCATATCGAAGTGGAGAGTTCTAATATTCTATAATTTTTAATTAATTTTTATCACATAAGAGTAAAAAAAATTTAAAAATAATTTTTTATTCCATGCATTGTAAAAAATACAGTAGATCTCAAATTAAAAATTTGACAACCCTATTTTACATATTTTACATTGTTTTCATTGGGGGGGGGGGAACCACAATCGGTGGTCTATAAGTTAGAAAGAATGAACTATAATATTATGATACCGATCAAATCTACATCGAACAATAAGTATATAAATTAGTAAACCATGACTTGTTAAAAGATATGATAGTTATATTTGTTTTTAAACCTATTTACTAATTTAATAATATATTTACGAATATCCATAATACCTTCGATCGAGAAGCGACAAGATCTGTTTATATCCGCTTTCGTAATCTTGTTGAAAAATCAATATATAAATTCACACACTATCAATATATTAAATATAAATTCAAAAACTTTATAATTTCAACATTATAATTCTGAAACTTTTTTAATATTGTACAAGAAAACTAATTTTCACCATCAATAAAAGCTATTTACAACTTCAGTTTCAAAGAATATAAACTTCTAACGGAGTGAAGAGCAAATAAAGAATTTGTGACGTAAGAGCTCAATATGATTTGTATGTCAATTTTATAGAGGAGAAAACATTAGCGGGAGTTTGGTTCAAGGTATCTCACATTATCGGGAGAGTGTAATGTCATTCCCCCGTTTAGTTGGCAAACATTCCCAACACCCGGTAATAAGTTATTCCCAATAGTGGTATTTTAGGGGTATATTACCGAGAATGTGATTACCTCTTTCCTTAGTTATTGTTACATTCCCGACGTTTTGGATTAAAATGCCTTTATTTTTTCAAAAATATTCTTCTTCTGTCATTGAATAAAAAAAATCTACGAAGGTTAATTTACAAATTTGTCCTTAAACTATTTTAGATTTACAAAAGAAGTCCATAATTAGAATTTTATATGAAGTTCAGGGGTTAAAATAAAAATTTACCCTTTCATTAAACCTATTTATCTTTCAATTTTGTAAAAATAATTATATAAATTTTATGAATTTAAATTTTTTAAAGAAAATATATAAATTAAGTATAGTAAAATTATATTAGAATTCAACTTGTTAAAAAACAAATATATAATAAGGACAATTTGGTAAAATATACATTCCAATAACTTTTATTTATTTAACCAAACACTGTAATTTTACATTCCTACTAAACAAACCAAACACAAAATGCAACATTCCAGTAATTTTATTTCCGCCGGTAATCTTATATTCCGTGAACCAAACGCACCCTTAGAGTTTGATTAGTTTAAAAAGTGTAATTGAAGGGAAATTCTTTGAATTTAATAAATATATCCAGAGTGTCATGTTTAAGAAGAAACATATATATATTATTGTAAATTTAATTTTTATAAATTAATATTCCAATAAATTTAAACTTTTAAAAAATCACTACTGTGATCTTATTTCTTAAAATTGGTTAAAGATTATATACTCCATTTACCATTACCAAGTTAAATTAAAATTAATGTTTAATTTTAATCTTCATTATTTTATTTAGATTAAGATAATTTAATAAATAGAAAAACTTGACTTTTAAAATTACAAAAATTCAATTACTTCTGAAACACAATCTAGCAAGAGAAGAATGTTTCGTCCATCCAAGTCAAAAATAAAGACGAACGTAGGGACTTCTAAGTGCTTGTTTTACTTGGAGAGGTCATCACCGCACCGCCACCAATAGGTCCAATATGAAGACAAATGGGATTTGCATAACCTATAAATTCCTTATGTGAGAAGTTTAAAGAAACAGTTTTTGAATCGATTGTGTTTGGCTTGCTTCTTCTTTCGGAAGATGATGGGTTCGGATCTAAAAGTAGTAAAAGGGATGTCATTCAGAACAGGTCAACTCACGGAATGGGTCAAGTGGAAGAGACTTGGCTCCGGGGGATTTAGAGATGTGTATTTAGCAACCCTAACAAAGCCATACCTCCGATCAGTTGCCGTCAAATTTTGTGAATCACCCAGCCCTTCCCTTCAGAAGGAATATAGGGTTCTTCGCCACTTTCTTCATTCCCCTAATATCGTTCAATGCTACGGTGAAAGCATAACCGTTGAAGACGGTGTTACAAATCATAACCTACTTCTCGAATACGCCGCTGATGGCAATCTCTTGAAATTTGATCAAGATGTACGCTGGGAGAATTCCAGAATCTGGTGTGAGGTGCAATACTAAGATGATTGTTCAAGGGCTCTGCGTTATTCATGAAAGGGGTTACGTTCATTGTGATATCAAACCGCATAATATTTTGGTTTATCGATCTAATCAACCGGGTTCTCTTATTACTTTGAAGATCGCTGATTTTGGGTTGGCCAAACAACCTGGAGAAAGAGAAGAGTATGCAATAGTATCGCCTTATCTTCAAGGCACTTTAATGTATATGTCACCGGAAACTTTTTATGAGGGAAAAATCGGTGCTGCAATGGATATATGGTCGCTGGGATGTACCATTGTCGAGATGAAGACCGGAAAACCTCCATCAATGGAAACAATGGAAATAACCGATATTATCCCCCAACGTATGTCCAAGTCCGGAAAAGATTTTTTGACGAGATGCTTCGCTATGGATCCCAATCAACAACGGACTGCTAAGAGCCTTTAACTCATGAATTTCTTTGTCCCAAGTACGCTCGAAAGAAAATTTTTCTTCCACACGCTATGATGCATCAAAATCGCAATGCGTTGAATCCCTACCTCAGGTTGTAGACCGATACTGATTCTTTCTCTGTCAAAGGATCATATGCTAATGATAGCAATCAAAATTAGTTTGAAACGTTCATAATTCTAGGCCCGATGTTGTGTTTGATTCCAAAAATGATTGATCTCGACCTGAATTTGTTTTATTATGATACAAGACAAACCTCAGGAAATATCATTCTATAACGAAGACAACACATATCCCTTGCGAATTAGCCAGCTTGAAATTTCACCCATCACTTCCACCTCAATCGAGCATCTTGTTGAGGTGAATAGTTGCTTTTTACAATATGTTTTAATCTTTACATATTGTAACTGCGGAAACATTGACAACTTAATAATTCCAATTATTTTTTTCTTCTCTCAAATATATACATAGAAGTTAGGATCCACTTAAATGTTAAAATAGACATGTTACATTGCAATCTTAAAGAAAATCCGAATTCCGAACATGAACATTAAAAGTTAAAATAGACATGAATCATACCAAAAAAGTATAAATGTAATTTATGAACCATAAATGTAAATGTCAACAATAGGTGTGTCCAACATGTAAACTTCTAAATTATTTTTTACTACGCTGAAAGCTTTTCAAGAACCACAAATCTCATCTCTACCTCACATACTTATTATTATCACCTTTTCTTATTCATACAATAAATATATATAAACGGAGGACAAAGAAGTTGCTTTATAGTGGGAAAAAAGAATTCATTTGAAGGGCTCTATCTGATTAGTACAGTCTCAAGCTACATTAACATGCAAAATAGAGTAACCGGCAGAGAAAGTTGTTCTGCAAAATATACTACTGATTCACCAAACGGGCTATTAGCTACTAAAGAAACAGGCACCACTCACCAACAAATCCAAAATCCATGCACCCGCTAAACATAGTGGTTATCTCTTAAACAGGTATATATTATGTGCTTTCAGTAATGGGGAGGTACACACCCTCTGCAGCCAACCATACATTATCCGCTCGCTTTTCTCTAACGCCACAAACCTACACAAGTATGTGGAAATGGTTAACATACCAACTAGTAACAAGGGAAGAAAAAACTTCAGAAGTCGTATAATTGCCAGCTCCTTCACCATTAACAATTTAGTAACGGAAATTCATGTTTAGAAAGCAATAAAAGTAGGCTTTCACACTCAATGATTGGCTAACTAGCAAGTATTGAATATTTAGTATTGTTAAACATGATGGAAGACCAATATATTCCTTAGCATGGAATTTAAAATAAAAAAATGTCCAAATAATAATAGAAAAATGAATTATGATATATTTCCATTCTCACCTCTTGCTGACCACCAGCTATTCTGGAGTATTTCTTGTTGTGACTATGCAGGTAACCACCAGTATCGACATGTTGAAGCCGAATCCTTTGATCTTGCTTCCAAGTCTTTCCACTTCCCTCAATTATAAGCCTGAGAGGATCCTCCAATAATGAAAACACCAGCAGAACAGATAACCAAGAAAGATACACATAACTTCAACAAAAGAAAAATTTAGGCCTCACCTCCAATAATCGCCGGTATCTGATTCTGATTCTCCTCCGAAGCAGCTGACCTATACCCCATATTGAGAGGGTAATCATCAGTAAGTCTCAGTGAAAAATTTTGGGAATTCAAGTTATCATTGGCAGCTGAAACATGTGAAAAATACTAGCCTCGAGATTTCCCGATATTGGGGATGCATGCAAGTGGCTATGCAGCCATTTCCTAGTCCTCATATGTTGCAATCTAATAATTGTCCCGTTGGGGATGGTGTCTCCTTGTTTGGCAGATGTATCAGGTGTAGACCGAACAATCTGCAAAGCATAGTCTCAAATGAATTTGGATGATGAAAAATGCTCTTATGACACTATTAAATGAGAATTGAGTTGTAAAAAGTACTAAAAACCAAACTCTTCCAAACTTGTTCAACTTTCAGCATCAAATCAATCACCATAAAAGAAAATATATTTAGGAAAAGAAAATGCCACTAACCAATTTGTATATAGGAAAGGAAGAATTTCATGTTCTTGAACCATATAAATAATTATTCTGGAAGTGAAGGACACCATAATATCATCACATTCACAGGGTTTACTAACAAATAATTGATACAATAAAAATGTTTACCATAAACTTGGAAAAGTTCATTGATCCATTAGATTTAACCATTGAAAAATACTTTGATTGCGTAATGTAGTTAAAGCAACAACAAATAAACGCTCCCAAAACCATATTCCATTCAGAAACTAGTTAAGAAGATCGAGCAGGTAAGACAAAGAGAGAGTACCCAGTAGCTGTTGGAGTCGTCTACATTAGGAAAACCGGTGACAGATTGCTGTCCACTACCAGAACCGTACGGCACATCGTGTGAATGAAGCCTAATTTTTGTTTTCTCGTGCATCAGCTTTAAAACCGTCCCATAAGTAACCTGTTCCGTTTATTAAATCTAATTAAAATATCAAACAAGGAATTATGGGGGAATAGAAATAAGTGAAAAAGGATGTTTAAAACCTCGACGTTCTGGGATGCGGAGGAGGAGGAGGAGAAGGCGGTGGCGGAGGAAGGAGAACCTTGATCGAAATCAAAAGTGAGGAAGAGGAAGAGAGCAAGACCAAAGAACCCGATCGCCATCAAGAACAGCAGTCCAATGAACCAATTCTGTTGCCAAAATGGATAACCAACCTTTGTACTCTTTCTGAAATGCCCTCTCTGGCCTGAACTTGACGATGATGACGGAGACAGAGACGATTTTCTATGACGGACGTCTTGCGGCCGCGACGTCGCCACGGTGGATGATATTCTTTTAGATCTAACGGGAAATTAACCGATTAGTGTAGCGAAATCGCTTTTTAACGAATCTGGCTAGCAACGGGTGATCGAGGAGGGAAAGAGAATTAGAGAAGTATGAAGCGGGAACATCTCATTGACGGTTGACACGTTGGAGTGACATGATTCCATCCGATAGAAATATGACATTTGGAGAAATGATGATGTGGAGGATTTTAATTGGGTGAAATTTCTTTTGTTAAATAAACGCTTGACTTGAAATGAGAATTTTGTCTTTTGGGTGGAGCCGGATCTTCGAGGAAACTGCTAAGAAACCGATGTGTATTGCTCCGGTTTAAGTGAACCATTCCTTCGGAAGGGCCGTTTTTGTGTTTGGGCTTTGCTTTTCAACAGTGTGGAGTTCCAAATGGATCTCTGGCCTAATTATTACAAACATATAACCTTAACTGCACGCAAAGTTACAAGAATATACAACGTCAGAAATCAGAATCTACTATGGTACATTCTGTTGAAACTTAAAATGACAATTTATTCAACTTTCCTGACCAAATTGTGTTGAAGCGTTGACAGAACCAAATGGTGCCACCTAAACTGGCTGATTTCAACTTTAGACAGATCAAGTTTACACCAGAAACAGAGTCATCTCTGTTTAGCCTTTTGTTTTCCTACGGCAAAGATCAGAAGAAAGCTTGATTTAGAGCAAGAATAATGGCAGGAACTGCTGTGTTTTCTGAGCTAGTTGATGAAGATGGTTTGTTCAAGTATCATCATGCGGGGAGTGGAAGAAATCATCTTCAGGAAAGTCTGTGGCAATCATCAACCCAACCACTAGACAGCCTCAATTCAAAGTCCAAGGTATTAATACTTTCTTGTTAAGTTCACTGATGATCACTCCTTTCTCTTGTTTTTTCAAAGCTATGGATGATCATTACATATCTTAAAGACTTCAATTAGTGTTTTTTTTTTCTGCATGGTCTTTGATTCGTTAATGTATTTTTTTTCCTGATTGTTTGGAACAGCGTGTACTCAGCAAGAGGTAGACAAGTTGATGGATGAAGCTAAAACTGCTCAAGTCATGGGCTAAAACCCCACTTTGGAAAAGCGCAGAGTTGCTTCATAAAGCAGCTGCTCTCTTGAAAGAGCACAAGTTTGCCATTGCAGATTGCCTTGTCAAAGAGATTGCAAAACCGGCAAAAGATGCTGTGACTTAAGTGAGTTTAAACACAATTTCCATCTTTTTCCTCTGCTGAAAATTTTGTGGGTATTTAATTTAAATTTTATATAGGCTGTAAGGTCTGGGGATCTGGTTTCATACTGTGCTGAAGAAGGGGTCAGGATACTTGGTAAAAGGAAATTTCTGGTATCTGATAGTTTTCCAGGGAATGAAAGGACCAAATACTGTCTCACTTCAAAGGTAATTTGCCCATGGTTTTCAAATTAGCCGTGTTGCTTTGAGCAATGGTTTTTCACTATTTTCGATGATAATAATATATGGTTATGGGATATCCAAAGAGTCATTGACCAACTCGATAAAATATATATTTCTAAAAGAAATTTTAATATAGTGCCGAGTGTTTTCTGTGGACAAGTGTAGCATGATACTTGCATGCGTGTGTATATGTCAGCAGATGCAGTAGCCAGTAGGTAAATTGAGTGTTGCTGTCCTTTTTGCATATTATAATTCTGTTATGTTTTGTTCTTATCTGGATGCTCATTTTCACCTAAGATGTTCTTATGTGTTTGCCTATATTCATAAGCCTTAAGATGAATACTGAAGTGAACGATGAACGACAGGCGGCACTGCTGCTGTTTATGTTAAATGGTATGAACAATGGTTCAACAAAAATATGTTTAGACTGAACTAACATATTATTGATCATTGTTTATAAAATTAGTCTATGCTGGTTAGTGATGAAATTAGTCTTGAATACGGATTCCTCCAATGATGATCGTTAAATATAATTTAATGCTGTAAATTCCATATTTGTTCTAAAATACATCAGACATAAAATGAACTGGTATGTGTTCTTATCAATTCTCATGCTCCCTTGTAGCTCATATTCAAGAAGCCCTGATTATTACTTGATTTTGATTTTTGAGGACCCTGACTTCGAATTCTATTTTCCTTTCTTATTTTGACATGTAGATACCTCTACGGGTCATTTTAGCTATTCCACCCTTCAACTATCCCGTCAATCTCGCTGTTTCAAAGATTGCTCCTGCACTTATTGCTGGAAATTCTCTATTGTACTCAAGCCTCCAACCCAGGTTTACATCTAACCATTTCTGATTCTTATATATCTTGTTTGCATTGCAAAAAGATTACTCAAGGATGCATTTCATATACTATAAACCGTGACTCTTATTTATAATGGACATATCCAGACAAGTTTCTCTAAATTTGCAGGGTGCTGTAGCTGTGTTACTGGAAAGGGTTCGGAGATCGGTGACTTCCTTACAATGTACCCCATAGTCAACTGTATCAGGTAATATCTTAATTACCTTGATATGATGTCCTCCATATAAGTTTGCTGACACGGTATTCTGCATCTGCGCACGATAGAAATCGGAGTAGTGATCTTGTGGTTTGTCTACTAACATGCACACTTACTCAGCTTCACTGGTGGGGACACTGGAATTGCAATTTCAAAGAAAGCAGGCATGATCCCTCTTCAGATGGAATTGGGTGGAAAGGATGCTTGTCTCATTCTCGAAGATGCTGATTTGGATTTGACAGCTTCTAACATCGTGAAAGGAGGCTTTTCTTACAGGTAATAGAAATCGTTCATGTCTTTTCATTTCGATTTTATGTCACGGTTGATCTATTTCTGGTCAAATAACTGCAATTAGCAGAATGTGTTGTTATTTAAAAACTGTGTCATGTTTCAGTGGTCAAAGGTGCACAGCCGTGAAGGTTGTGCTGGTCATGGAATCCGTGGCTAATGCTCTCATCGATAAATTTAAAGCTAAAGTAGCAAAACTGACTGTCGGGCCACCAGAAGACGATTGTGACATCACTCCGGTTGTCACAGAATCTTCTGCTAATTTCATTGAAGGATTGGTAATGGATGCCAAACAGAAAGGGGCTACATTTTGTCAAGAGTACAGGAGAGAGGGCAACCTTATATGGCCATTGTTATTAGACAGCATTCATCCCGATATGCGAATAGCTTGGGAGGAGCCATTTGGTCCCGTTTTGCCTGTTATAAGAATTACCTCAGTTGAAGAAGGAATTCATCATTGTAACGCTAACAATTTCGGCCTGCAGGTACAACAATTTAATCGCTCTCTAACAGTATACTAAACGCATAGACTTCCACTTCAAGTTCTTCAAGATTATATGTAATTGCAGGGCTTTGTATTTACAGGAGATATAAACAAAGCAATCTTGATCAGTGATGCCATGGAGACTGGTACAGTTCAGATTAACTCAGCTCCGTCTCAGGGACCCGACCATTTCCCGTTCCAGGTGATTTTATTTTACCACATTCCCGATGCAAACTCTCAAAGTAGTTGCCATTTCTGATGGTTAAGTTCCACCATCGAGTTGCCGCAGGGTCTGAAGGATAGTGGCATTGGATCCCAAGGAATCCCCAACAGTATCAATATGATGACGAAGATC
This sequence comes from Hibiscus syriacus, assembly GCF_006381635.1. Taxonomy (NCBI): domain Eukaryota; kingdom Viridiplantae; phylum Streptophyta; class Magnoliopsida; order Malvales; family Malvaceae; genus Hibiscus; species Hibiscus syriacus. Next base: position 1,725,717 of record NW_024061944.1, on the reverse strand, counting down.
AAGACCACCGTGATTAACTTGCCAACACCTTCTTACACAATGGGCTGATGATTCTTATGAGCTTACATGTGACCGTGGATTAAAACAGCTCTTGGAAAAAATGTTTTACTATTAGTATATCAGGTTTTTAAATACTTGAAGTGTTACATTTTACAAGCTATATCATTAGAGTTAAACATCAATAAATTTTAGACAACAATAAAATTATCTCTCAATGTTGGACTGTTTTTTCTATTGTACCGTAAATTAATTTTATATTTGGCAGAAATATTAGTTTTCTTCATGTTTTAATATTTAAATCAGAAATAAAGTAAATTAACTTGATAATAATAATTTATCCATGATTTAATTTGAACAAGTATAATGAACATATATTACTTATGTTAAAAACATACTATTTATTTATGAGAAATTCGGTATTAACTATAGCAATGTATTTGTCACCATCCAAGATAACGAGTATTATGATCCCACTACAAATCATTACTGTACTTTTGTTAGTAATGTTTTTTCTGATGATAAAGTTATTGATGCAAGTTGATACTACTAACAGATCATCACCGATTTTCTCGAACCTGTGAAAGAGTATCGATCTCCGAATCTGACCTTCCAAACTTTTACAAGTTGGAATCTTTTCACCGTGGTTCCTATGTACATTACGCTTTGTGTGTGAGAAGACCCTTACCCGATTAGGTTGAAGGCTGGGGATCCATTGTGGTTACACTAACAATTTCTCCAATGGACATGGGTGTACATTCGATAAGTTTATAATGAGGATTGTTTTGAAGAGTTTATCTTGATGAATTTTCTTAATTTTGTCTGTAGAGTTTATATATTAACTCTTAACGTGTACCAGTGTTAAAGACTTAATATGAACCAAGTGTCCTCCGTGGTAAATTAATTATTGTTATTTTTTGAGGATTCAAATTCAAACACTATAGATGTCAGGGTGTGACTTGTGAGCGTTCAATATCAAAATATTAAAAGTTTATCTTTAATCATATACTATCTTGTACTCATCCCATATTGATAAAAAAATATGTTAAAACCTATTATCATAATTATTATTTATAGACCAACGTAAAAAAATGTTATCATCAATCACTAAATTTTACACATACATATTTCTTAGATTTGTTGATAATCTTATCAAGAAGTAATGATTGATTGAAGGGTACATTACATTAGTCGAAAAAGGCATAATTGGTAGAGAAATAACTTTAGATTAACTAATTTAAAAATTTATAATTTAATTATTTTTTTAAATTAATTACATTTAAAATTATTTAACAACATCTTATAAAAAATCATTAAAATGTGAATTATTCACTGTTGGAATATCATTTAAAAACCTTGAGACTATTTTAAACTTATTTGGATTCAAACGTTGTTGCTTGCCTGTTTGATACTTAGGGGTTCCTCTAGTCACAAGGAAACTCACTGAAAAAGATTGTGAGGTTCTAATTGATAAAATCAATTCCATACTCCATCAATGGTCAAGAAAGAATTTGAGCTATGCAGGAAGACTTGAATTGGTGAAGATTGTCCTTTTCAGTGTTGCAAATTACTGGTGCATGCAATTAATTTTGCCACAATCAATTATAAACAGAATTGAGCAGCTCAGCTCTAGATATTTCTGGAAAGGTTCTGATACAACCGCCACTGGAGCCAGAGTTAGCTGGGAGAAGATTTGTCAGCCGAAATTAAAGGTAAAATGGTCATTTGGCAAGGAAATATTTTTTTCCCTTTTTAAGGGAGTGAAACACATGGGAATTAATAGGAAGGAAAAGTTAGCTTCCAGAATTTTCTTCTTCTCCTTTCTTCTTCATACGTGAAGGCTTAAAGCAAAGGTGAGATTTCTATTTAGTTGATTATTAGTTGAAATTTAAGTGGCATTTTGTTTTTTAGATTATACTTGAGCTTAAGAAAAGCTTAAGTTACCTTAAAAAGTCAAAGATAAGAGAGTTATGTGGGATTAAAGAAAATAGGGGAATAAGTGAAATATTTATAGGAAGGTATTAATTAGATTTCAAGACTGAATTTGATTTGTCATTAGTGGAATTAAGGAATATGAAGTGTTAGAATTGGATTTGGAACATGTTGGAAATTGAGTATGATTCTTGAAATCCATGTAGAGAATAGGATTTTGAGGTTTAAGATGGGATAAATGAGTATAAATGGGTTTAAGCATATGTATGTGAGTTAAGAACTTGAAAGGGGAGGAAACATGAAGTGTTGAAGATGAAAAGAGTGAATTTTCGTGCTTAAAAAGTGATTTCTAGGCAAGGGGTATAGGTACCCATTCATCAGGTACCGATACCTCAAAAGTAAAATTTAGAAAGATATTCAAAGGGTACCAATACATGAAGAACAGTATCGATACCCAGGGTACCGATACCTTAAGGAAGGTATTGATACCTTCTTTGAACGAGAATTACAGAATGCAATATGGGTATCGATACCTAGGGGGAGGTACTGATACCTTTGCAAGAAAAAATTTGGATTAACTCTTTCTTTTAGCTTAAGAAATTAAGGATTGAATTATAGTATTTGGAATGTTGATATATATACATGATTGTGTAGATATCGATCGAAAGCAACATCCGGGCAAGTCGACAAGAAATAGGAATCGAGATAAGATAAGAAAGCGGTATTGACTAGTAAGGCCAGGTGAGTGCATACTAGTTATATGATGTGTAAGAGAAATAAAACTTGCGACGAGTCTATTTCCTAAATTAGAATGCATAAATTAATGAATATAAGCATGTGTTTGATATGAGTATATGTATTCTATATGTTATGGTATGTGTTATATGATATGTATGAATATATGTTAGTTTAATAAATCATGTGAATAGATATAAATAATTCATGTGATTATATAAGAATATGATATAAGTTACGTGATCATGAACTATGTAGAGAACAAAGACTTAAGTAAATAACAAGAGGAAGTAGTATAAACTTTGTGGTATAGATGTAACACCCCTGACCCGTACCCGACTCAGATACAAATCCGAGGTGTCACATTGACTTTTCAAAACATTTACTTGTACAAAATAATTATTTACATACAATACAATCATATGATTTTACTAAATCGATTAGAGCATATTGGATTCAAATATTTATTTACATGTCAACCACCATCAGTATTACAAAATACATACTATTAAATTCTTTTCTGATATGATATTTGGAAAGGAGAAACTGATCTGTCTTGCTTAACTTTACTCATTCTTCTTCTCGGAACCTACGTGTGAAACAATCACACGCTAAGTCTTTGACTTAGTGAGGCTATAAAACATGTAATAGAAACCATAGAACATTTCACATAATAGAATGCATACATGCACATAGATTATCATTATCAACATCAACATCTTTATCATGATCTTTATCATTATCATTAACCCATTTATCATATGATCTTGTATTTATCATTTCTGTATATCATATAACACATATATCATTTCACAAAGAAACACACATAACATCATATAATTCTTGTAACACATTTCATATCACCAAAAGCATATACATCACATATATTGTATTTGTTATTATCTCTTTATTAGCCCGTGGTACACTTGTGAGAACTAAAGATATGTGAGTGCATTGAGGTTGTGCACATATGCTGTCACCACAACTCGTATGGGGTCACAATAGGGGCATGTGAAATTTGTCCCGAAGGACCTATGTATATGTCCTGAAGGACCTCTATATATGTCCCGAATGACCTATATAACCCTCGACTCTTGGCATGCCAACTATACCCCTAGCTCTTATATCACATAACATGGGCATTATCATTTATAACAGTTCACATCACTTGTATCATATAAACATATAATCTCATAATTCGTTCTCATATAGCTTGTATATCATTATTGTCATATAACCCATATCACATAGGTTCATATCATATAATATATATCACATAGATAATATCATATAGCTTATATCATTTCTCATGTGCTCATATATACATCATAGAGCACATAGAATAACATATAAACTTATACATGTATTCATATAGTCCATATATCAATGCCATATAACTTATCTCACAGTTTTACCTAATCACTTATATCACATTAATTATATATTATTTCCATTTATTTACTTATATTGGATTCACGTATCTTATATTACATATTCCTATAATCACTTATGTTAATACCACATAGCTTGTATTATAATTTCATATATTCATGTAATTCAGTACATATCGCATATACATGTAATCATGTAGATCATGCCATATATAATAACATATGACACAAACTCATTTTCATATACTCATGCACACATAAGAATTCCATCAATCACAAATCAAATAATATTTTAGGAGTCACTTCTTACCATAGTAACTCTGTCACTGACTCATCGCAAGCCAATGTTTGTTCTATAACATAAGTACAAATTAAATGTGCACTCACCTTGACACTATATATCCAAATCCACTTCTATGATTTATCTCTTTGGATTGATCCTAACTTTATAGTCGTTTCATAACTTGCTTGTGCTCGATATCTACACAACCATACATATAATATCCATATCAGCATTCCAAATATTATGATTCAATCATTCATTTCTTAGACTAAAAGAAAGATTTAATTCTATTTTCCTCTTGAAGTAGTATTGGTACCCCCATAGGGTATCAATACTTCCTTAGCATTCGATATTTTTTTTCAAAAAATGGTATTGATACTCTCTCCTTAAGGTATCAATACCCCAACTATGTGAATGTGCACTTAAATTACCAATCTTTTCAAACTTCCAAAATGGTCATATTTCACATTTAAATGCTCATTTTAAATCCAAAACAGTAATTTCCAGCATAGTACATCAACTATTAAACAATTATACAATCATTCATAACTTTTCCAAAATTATTGAATTGGTCCCCTAACTTTTAAAAAATTACAAAATGGTCCCCAAACTTTTTAAGGCTAGTAGAATACTTCCTACATCATTTCCAAACCTTATATAATTTTTCCATAATTTTTCTCACACAAATTCATCATGGCCAAATTTTCAAAGAATAATTTCTATAAAGATTGAATGTGTTTTAACCATAAATTAAGCTTGAAAATGAATCTACAACCTCTAAATCATCAAGATTTATCATCAATTTCATGAATCCTATCATGAACATAAACCCTTAGATTTAGGATCTTTGAATTCCAGCAAAGATTAGAAAGAAATATTGGTACCAAATGGTAACGTTTTTCGCGTATATCACTTTCCTATTTCACGACATAACTCGAATTCCAAAGGAATTGGCTCAAAAAAATTGAAAACAAAATGTTTTCTTACCTTTGGGAGAGCTCACGTCTTTGCTGCTGGAAGATGAATAAATTCATATGATATTTCTTCATCTTTCTTAATTAAATATTGAATAAAAAATTCATTAAATGTCAAATTATCACTTTACCCTTGAAATCAAAATATTTATACTAATTTACCCTTAATGGACTTGATATTTACATTAATACCAAGCCACAACAACCTTATCATCTTTCAAAGTCAAAGATGAACAAAATATTTTCCCACTTTACCATTTTGCCCTTGAAATTTCCAAAACTTACAATTCTGTCACTTTAATCCAACAGTCCAAATTAAACATGGAATTAAACTCTTAAATATTATTTTCCCACATTTAAAAATATGAAAATAATATATTTATTTCCTTATTTTCGAGACCAATTGTAAATTTTAAAAATTACAATTTTAGTCCCTAAACTTTTCAAAGTTTATACTTTAGTCACCAAACTTTACAAAATCTTATAATTTGGTCACTAACTAAATCCATTTATGGAATAAAATTCTTTTTGGGAAAATTACCATTTAGATCTTTAAACTTTTCCCAATTTTTTACTTTGATCCTCAGACTTTCAAAATTTGTATTTTGGTCACTAGCCCGTTTTTTGGGATGTTACAATAGATACCAATAATTATATGGACATGTAATATAGGTTAGGTAATGAGGATCTATGTGTCTATATGACTAGGAGAAGAGATAAGAACAATAGGTAAAATATGGAATAAGAATTTATGTATTTATGTGAATATGTAATAAGTGCACACGAACCCTAGGGAATGTTCTAAGTGGAAGGGAACTATATGTCATATAGTATATTATATGATAATGATTTAGGTGAAATATGATAACCAAATATAAGTTATATGAATTAGATCTATGTGAGCTAATATGATGGACTTATGTGATTAAATGAAGACTGAGATAAGTTGAGTAGAATTGGTATATATATATATGATAATAAAATGAGAATCAGATGTAAACTAGGAAATACTGGCATAAGTTATTATACTAACATTTAATATTAGTTGTATAATAATTATATAGGAAATCATATGTGAATATAGGTTTAGGTAATAAAATATGTGAAGTTGAATTAAGTAAATATATAGAACTAGTATAAGCTTTATATGTTATAGATGATTACGAAAATCGGTAAGATAAGTTATATTGTATTAATATAAGAGTATATGCTTCAATTATATGAATTGAAAGGTGATCATAAGATAATAAAGAATAAAGTATATGATATGAGTTGTGAAGCTATGTGATATGTGTTATAAGACAATGATTTGAGTGAGCACATGAAAATGTTACATGAAGCATGTGATATATGCTATGAGATATGACCTATGTGACTACATGCGAAATGTTATACTTTATCTGATGATTTGCGTAACTATGTGAATATGTGATAAGAATAAATGATAATGCCCATGTTATGTAATATTTGAGCTAGAGGTATAGTTGGCATGCCAAGAGTCGAGGGTTTTACGTGGTCCTTCGGGACATATATGTAATTTTATGGAACATATATTTGGTACTTCGGTACACTTATTTGGTCCATTGTATTATGTATATGGTTCTTAATGAGTGATCCTTCGGGACATATGTGATATGTGGTCCTTCGGGACATAGTGGTTATTCGAGACAAATTCTAAGTGCCCCTAGTGGGATTTATACGAGCTGTGGTGACAGCATATGCACACAACCTCAATGTACTCGCATATTTTTAGTTCTCCAAAATATATATGGGCTAATAAAATAAATAACATAAATAAACCTCTTGTAATATTATATGCTCAATTTGTGAAAGGTATGGTTTGAAGTGCTACAAAGGTTAACTCTCAGATTATATGTTCGAAATGAATCATATGATAGTTAAGAAAGTTAAGTGTAAGAATAGATATTTAAAAGATATGAATGAATATAATATTGCTATTAATGGCATGATTTGTGTATGTGCACATTCGTTTATATGTAATGTTATATTGTTTTGGGTGATAGCATTGTATGATATGTTTATGCATGGTTAAGTAATTAGAGTTTCCTTTATAAGTTAACACCTCACTAAGTCATCGACTTAACGTGTGAGTGTTTCACACGTAGGGTTTGACAAGCTTTTGGATCGAAGAGGAGCAAGACATGTCAGTTTCTCCTTACAGAATGTCAGATCAGAAGATAAAAGAATAATATATATTTTGTTATACAGATTCTTGTTGGCATGTAGTTAAAAGATTGGAATTTTATTCGCTCTGATAAGTTTTGTAAACTCTTTAATTTAAATTGTATAACTTATGCATTTTGATTTAATAAAAGTTAGAAATATCATTCTTTGGAAAAAAAGTAATTGTTTTGAAAAGTCAATATGACACCTCAGACTTGTATTCGGGTCAGTTACGGGTTGGGTTGTTACATAAAGGACATCAAAACATGGAATAAAGTGTGTATGTTGCATCTAATTAAAAATATCCTTGCGGGGGAGGGCTCTCTGTGGGTTGCTTGGATAAAAAACTACATAATCAAGAATCAGGAGTTATGGCTCATTGAAAAACAACAAGTTCAAGTTGGTGCATCAGGAGACTTTTAAAACTCCGAACAGTTGCTCGACCAGTTTTATCTACAGGAGCAAAGAAAACAAAAGAAATTTGGGAAGAGGTTCGGACTAAAGGTGGCAAAGTTCCGTGGCATAATGTGATCTAGTTTCCACAACATGTCCCTAAATTTAGCATGATTTCTTGGATTGTTATTTTGGATAGACTTCCAACTAGGGAGAGACTTCAACGTATAGGAATTGTAACTAATGGGCAATGTGTTATCTACAATGAAGCTTTGGAAATCGGAGACCATTTATTTGTCGAGTGCAAGATGGCTGCTACCATATGGAGCACTATCATGCATCTCACCGGCTTGAGCAGATCTTCTTTTTCATGGGTTAACTTACTTGATTGGGCATGCGGTGCTTGGAAAGATAATTCCCTACTTACAACTATCTTGAAGCTTGCTTGGTGTGCTTTCAATTATTTCATATGGGAGGAAAGGAATCGAAGACTGTTCAGAGGAATTTCAAGATAAGAGGATGTAATTCTAAATTCCATTAAGGAGATTGTAAGAGCTCAACTAAGTGATAAGAATATTAATAGATTGGATAACACTAATTTCACTCTTTGTAATCACTAGGGTATAGTTTAATTTTTTGTTGTAAATAAGTTCCCCTTTTGTTCATTGATTGGATTGTTTCAGTTGCAGATTACTGCATTCTTGGGTAATAAAATCTTAATTATCCAAAAAAAATCATTAAAAAAAGTATAAAATTTTTAATACATAATATTTTAAAAAAGATATTGTCTTATATTTATCTTAAATTAATAAAAAAAAAATTAGTCATTCAGAGAATGAATTTGACAAGTAGCAAAGTGAATGGCTGTCCGTATATTAAAATATTTCCATAAGTAATCAAAGAAATTCTGAATACTTTCCCCCCTTTTTTGCATAATTGTAAATTACATTTTTTTGGCAGGAATGTAATTTTAGGGATAACAGAAAGGGCAAAGCAAATAAGGCAACAATATAATCAGCGGTTTAAAAAGCTCCACGTCGTCCCCACTTCCACAAAATCAAAAGGTGGATCTAAAGTACGTAATTTAACTCCAATTCATGAGCACGGCGGAATCCGAGTATAGCCATGCTGGAGTTTTCTTTTGGCCAATGCTGGATTCTCCTTTAAAGCGCACAAAAATACCGTTCAAAAGAGAAAAAATAAAATAAAAGAAAAAAAGGCTAAAAAGTATATAATTAAATTATACGTTACTCCCCTCAGCAATTTTCTCAATTAACCAAAACCAACAACAACAAAAAAACCCTCACCCCATCAACTTTCTCTTTAACGCTCCGGAAAAAAAACCGAAAACCCTAACTTCCTCTCGAGTAAATCCTCTTCTCTCCATCTCTCGTTGAATCGACCTTTCCTTTTAAGTTTGATGGATTTTTACATGAATTTCTAGGTTTTCAATGGTGTGAAATCGGGGCCTTAGACTCAGATTTAAAGGATCTGTTTCTGTATATTTAGGGTCATATATATTCTTTATAGAGAGGGAAAAAAGATATGGCGGTATCTGAGAAAGAGCTGGAGCTACAGTTAATGGAGGCTGGAAACAGGCTCGCTGAACCCGCTTCATCAGTTGATGAGCTCATCCCTCTCCTTGACGTAATCCCTATCCATTTTTTCTCTATTTTTTCCTTTTCCCCCCCTTTATTCCGTTTTGCTCTTCGTTATTTTTTTCGTCTTCTTTGCTTTATCTATTTTTAGTTGGTATGCTTTTTCTAATTATTTTTGTCATTCTTTATACGCTCCTAAGTTAGTTGGATTCCCCCAATCGTGATATACTTTTATCTTTGTTCTTAGGGTCTCCTTCTGTTGCACGGTTTTGACGTGCTTAGTCGCTCAATTCTGCTACCGCTCTTACTCCTACAAGATTAAATCAGTTTAAAAGTGTTTTCTTCTAATGTATATTGTTTAACACTCTTAACTATTGTAACTTTCTCTCCATATATGTTATAGGTATTTTTGTTTATTTCTTTACTTACAGATATGTTCAAGTTAACATCTTTACTGGACTTTAAATTCTTGAATCTTTTTATGCAAATGATACGCAGTAGATAATATATGGATGAAATGGTTTTAAGTTATGAATTTCTTTCGAATTCAAAACTTTGCGCTAGCAGTATTTAAGTGATTCTGCATGCGAAAGCATGAGATTTTTCCCCTAAATCAAATACCATGTCAAGCTTTAAGTTTATGAAGTCTGAGGCTATGGATATAAAAAATATATCCTTGATTCTTTTTTTTCTTTCAAATAATCAAGCACCACCTATGTTTCACAATTATTTTTTGACAGACCATTTAAATTTTTTATGACTGACACATGTGATGATGTTGAAACTATTGAGAGTTAATACATAATGTGTACTCATGATGTCTAGTAAAACCTTATATAGTTCCATTGTAGAACAATCCTATGAATTTAGCAATATACGTAATTGCAGTGTGATTTCAAGATGAGTGCTTGCTGAAGTCTTAAATTTATGGTTAAATTTTAAGTACTTCTCGGTTCTGGTCCCCTTATTTCCTAGTGAATATTCGTTGTGTTGCTTTTGATCACTGCCAACTTGCCCTTACAGTTGGACTTGGCCATGTTTGTTTTCTTTTTGTAGAGCGTTATTGCTCTATGGTTGACAACAGTTGTTTATTCCTTTCTATCCTGTGTGAATATAGCAAGTTGAAAGTTGTCTTTCAAGGGTGGAACAATCACCAAGCCAATCAATGCAAAATGCACTGTCTCCGTCACTTAAAGCATTGATCGCAGAGCACCTTTTCAGGCATCCTGATGATGATGTCAAAGTTGCAGTGGCCGCTTGCATCAGCGAGATAACAAGGATAACCGCACCTGATGCCCCTTATGATGATGACCAAATGAGGGTACTTTGAATTCATTGTTTTGGGATGTTTATGCTGACCACATCATTTTAAAATTGTTTTCCGCATTTGAAATATTGATTCCCATTAATGTGTATGCAGGAGGTTTTTCAACTGATTGTGTCATCCTTTGAGAATTTATCTGACAAATGCAGCCTCTCATACATTAAGAGGACCTCAATTCTTGAAACTGTTGCCAAAGTCAGATCATGTGTGGTGATGTTGGATCTTGAATGTGATGATCTTATTGTTGAGATGTTCCAACATTTCCTTAAGGCAATAAGGTAAAAATGAACTTACTGATTGGAGAGTCCATTCTCTAGTTGAGATTTTTTTCATCTGTCACTCTTCAGCTATTGCCTGCTAGCTAATGTGTGATTTATAAGTTTACAATTGATTTTTCTTCAAGATTATTGCTTTTTAAAATTTTCTTCTCGGTTCTTTGTCTTTGTCTCATGGATGAATCTGTGCCTTTGCTGAAGTTCTTCATATGTTAAGCGATGATCATAGCTGTTATGAATTTTCAGATATGGGTTTAATACGATAAACTGCTATATAGGTTTTGAATAATGAAGATTTTGCCCCCTCTTGAGTGTCCACAGTTAAACCTCCCTTTAACTAGGTACCCCCACTTGGTCGGTTTAATGTTCAATTCCTCCAAAAAAAAATGTTTAATATATATTTGTTCTCAACATGATTTTTGTCCCTTCATCCTAATATATTCACCGAAATGCAAGGAGAATAAAAAGCGGCTTAGTACCTCATATATTCTAAGTTACTAGTTTCCTTATGATTCTTTTTATTTGTGTTTTTAGGGATTATCACCCGCAGTCCATCTTTACATCAATGGTGACTATTATGAGCCTTGTACTGGAAGAAAGTGAAGACATCCCTATGGAACTGCTCTCCCCAATCTTAGCTAGTGTAAAGATAGATAATGAGGTCTTTTGTCCTATGAGTGGCTTACTTCATTTCACTTTTGCAATCTTGCTTAATTCGCCTAGGGTTTCTATTTCTCTCAGGAAATTCTTCCTGTTGCTCGGAGGCTGGCTGAGAAAGTGCTCAAGAACTGTGCATCAAAGCTTCGACCTTACCTTACCCAAGCTGTAGAGAACTTGGGAATTTCTTATGATGATTATAGTAGTGTAATTGCTTCTGTATGTCAAGTGACAGCTCATGCTGTGAACTCGAATGATGCCGCCTCTGGAAAACATGTGGTAGTTATCTCATTTGTAACTTATTGTCATTACATCATTACTTGATTCCTTTTTGTTTGAGGGCAATCATTTACTCATTTTGTGCAGTTTTTCTATGGATTCCTGCTCAGAATTATTTGCAGATAGATTATATGCCCTGGTTACTCATTTAAGTGCCAATGCTTTCTATTTATTTTGTGTGTTCACCTTTTGTTCCTGGTCATTTTGTTTTTTGTCTTAATTTTTATTTTCCTTCAAAATATCCTTCAAATCAAGACAAATTTTTGCCTTATGCTGACAATGCTATTGATTTTTTTTTTTACTTTTTGTGAACATGGAGCTTATTTAGTCTCCTTAATGTTCCTTTTTCGGGTTTGATTTTCTGTAGGATGACGAGAGCATACTGGTGGAGACACCTTTGGAGAAGGCAGCCCAGGTATGTTTTATTTCATGTATTTATTGTCAATTGTCATTCTCCTTTTTTCATGTGGAGTGAAGTCCTTTGTTTTTCTTTAACATTTTCATTGAACTTTTACGAGAGTTTAGTGCCTGAAATTGTTGTTTATAAATCATCATATTCCCAACAGATTCCTGAACAGGCAGTTTCAACTGAACCAGTGGATCCTGCAAACGAAAAATCTCCCAAGGAAGTTGTTTGTAATGGCATTTTGCGAACTGCTGAAGATGACTCGTTGGCTGATTTGAACTCTGTAAAGAAGGAAGAGGGTGACCATATTGCTGATAAGTCCAAGAATGAAACACCACCTGTTGCTGAACCAAATATATCAAAAGCTGAGGAAGTAGTCAATTCAGATCCTACATTAGAGCAAAATACCCATGAAAAGGGGAGGAAATCTGATTCAAAATTAACTGAACCTTCTGACAGCTCCCATGTTGATGAGAAGGCAGTTGATACCTCAAAAGATCAAAAAAATGACAGCAAGGATGATGTTGGTTCACCTCGTCTGTCTGTTGGTGGGGCTGTATCCTCTGAAAATAGAAGAGAGACAGATGTTCAGCATTCCTCTCAAAAAGCAACTGAGGAAGAATTGAATGATGTAGCATCCCCAACTCCAAGTGGGACTGATAGTCATTCCACAAGGGCAGCAAGGCCAAAAAGGAAAGAGAGCGTGAGCAAGGAAACCACATCCTCTGTTGATGATGTTTCTAAAGCGACAAGTGATTCGGAAACAAAAACAAATAGACGATCAGGGAAAGAGATTGCTACTGTAGTTTCCAGCGAGGATAATCCTCCAATTGATGTAGATGAAACTAAGAAAGAAAGTGACACTGCAAGTGATTCAGAGGCAAAATCGTTGAAGAAATCATCAAAGAAGGTAGACTCGATGAATCCACTTCGAGACAATTGTCTGATAAGAAAAGGAGAGGTCGAGGAAAAGTATCTGAGAAGGATAGAACGAAAACCTCAACCAAGAATGACGACGAGGTAATTCCTTTTTGGCTTTTAACTTGTAATTTTGCTATTGTGATGATGGTGTTCTTTTTAAAGCTTTATGATTTATTTGTTTAGCTGTTCTAGATCCTTCAACCAAGGAATCATTCTTGCTTATTATTGATTTAGGAAGTGATTGGATCACCAAAGTCAGTGAAGCCAAACAAACATGATTCTCGCATGGAGGAGACCCCTAAGACAAAATCCAAGAGAAAGAATACCCCAAGTAAAGAAAAAGTAATTTCTTTTTGCATCTTTAAAGATCAAATTTTAGTTGTGGTATATTGTAGTTTCCATAGGTCGTATTTTAATGAAGGCGCATCTATGGTGCATTGATTCTTCATTTTTCTTGATGCATCTACATTTGTCCGTCTGACCCTTATCTAGACATAGATATGTGCATATGTTCTTTTGAGGACACTTAAAATGCATGGAGAACGTGAAAAGAATTAAACATACCTGCTTTTGACACTCACACCTGAGTCTTAGTAACATAGGCCAGCATTATAGGTGACCTTTGATGATCCTTGTAGGTTTGAACCCTTCCATTCTTGCATCCTTAACGATCATTATGCTATTTATAGGCCATTTATTTATTTTTCTTGCTTCTGAATATTCCTGTGTTCGTCTGGATTTAACCTTTAGCTTTTCTCAAGTCTGTGACTGCTTTTATTTTTTTCACTTTTTCCAATTTGTCTACTCTCTCTGTATTAATATTGCTTCCGTCATGTTTTTATTTGTTTCTTAAAGATTTTTCTTCTTTCAGAATGAAGTCTATTTTGCAACAATCTGCATTTAACCATCTCTGAGGTCCTTTATCTTTCAAGAGTTATTTAACATTATTTTGATTTTTCTGCAAGGTTTCAGTTTTGTGTTTCCTTGTAACAATCATCCTGCAATACTGTCGTTACTCCTTCCTAGAAAGTCCATCAAACCAATTCTCTGTTGCCCAACTATTGCATCCATTAAACCCCGCCAAAAAATTGGATTATATGGGCCCAAATAGTTCTATAGTAACCCTTTATTAAACTCTGTTCTTGAATGCTGCAATCTGAACATAGCTGAAGCAATGATATTACATTTCATTCTTCTGGAGACAATTGATTTCCTTTTTATGTTGATTCATTTTCAGGCTTCTGATTCTATGGAGTATGGTGAGAATCTCGTTGGCTTGAAGGTGAAGGTCTGGTGGCCCAAAGACCGTGAGTAAGTATATATATTTTACAATTGTCACAGAAATGATACTTTGAAATAGAAACCATGTATTTTATTTGTTTCTATTTTGTCTTTGAAGTGTATGCTTGTGTGAGCATGTATCTAATGTGAATGTGCTTATATATGTGGATCCCACCCTGTCTGTCTGTTGGTCTGTCCGTCCATCTGTTTTTCTGCATTATAGTTTGTCTCAACTTTTAAGGTCATTTCGTTAGAGTTTCTTTCTAGCCTTAAACCTTAATATCATGTTATAATCCTTTTTTACCTTGTTCTCACACTCGAGTCTACAAATTGCTCCAAGGTGAAAATGACATATAAGGTGTTCAGTGTTCCTTGCCAAACATGGCATGTGTGCAAATATAAGATCTGATTGTGTAAAAAGGAGGTTGGAATCTGAAGCTAATAGGACCGATGATGAAACCAAAAAACATAGCATTGAAACTGTTGGTGGTTTTCCAATCCTACACAACAAACTCTTGAAATGCAACACCTAAAAAGATCGAAAGAACAAGGACAATACAAAAACCATTATCTGATGCCTGACTATCTCACCTTTTTAATCTCATCTCCTTTTAAAATTTTTATAGTAGACACTGATAAAAAAAATAAATAACTTTTACTATTAAGAATAAATTACTTAATTATTTGGAATGATGTTGTCTTGGGTGACATATGTTTCATTATTTGTGACTACTTGTCTGGAACTTTTTCCTGAATGGTTAATTTACTTTTTAATTCTTTCATCAAGTCACATTTGTATTCTTTGGATGTATTATTACTTTTCCTATGCCGACTTTTGCCATGGAACTTAATTATGTAAAACACGTATATTGGAGATTCTCTTTATATGAGACCTGAATTATTTCTCAGTTTTCTTACTCTCATTGATGATATTGTTTTGCAGGTTCTATGAAGGTTTTATCCATTCATTTGATCCCTCTAAAAAGAAGCACAAGGTGACGCATCAAATAAAAGTTTCCTTTAATGTTTTTCCTTAGTATGTTACCATGGTGTTTTTGCTAATTACTCATTCTAGAATGTTCAAATTTGTTTTCTTCATTTTTCGTTTGTTTTTGTAGGTGCACTATAATGATGGTGATCAAGAAATTTTAAATCTTAAGAGAGAGAAGTGGGCGGTGATTGAAGATGAATCTGGGTCTGATGAGGTGAGCACTTTAATTTATAGGTAATTAATTTTTGTTTGTTCATGTTCTAGGTTTGCTAATATACTTCACTGAAACAGGAAGCCGCAGCTATTCATTCAAGTCCTGATGTTTCATCTGACATGTATGTGATTCCTTTTATGTTTCTAGAATGTTAAATTTGATTGCACCACCATCTTGGTTCTTGAAAGTTGTGTATTTTGGCCCTGTGCGATGAAACTTCGCTTGGTTTCTGTAGTTTAAGTTGATACTTCATTATTTTTTTTTTGATAAGAATGACAGGCCTCCTTAAAAACCTCCTCCTTGATTAAAGGAGGAAAAGAGTGCCTCAGAAACTTTATTACTCCTCCGAAATTACATAAGATTTAACATAAACACCATACTGAAAAAACACAACAGACTAAGCTACTCAACAGACAACCAAAAACCTAAACTCAAACGATACAACGCACTGGAAACGACTAAACATCAACCAATTCCCATCTTTGCTAACCTATCAGCCTCCCCATTACACACCCTTGGAATCAGTCTAATTGAGTGCACCCTGTCCGAGATAAAAGATGAAATCTCTTTAACTAATGGGAGGATAAAAACAGGGGCCAAAGCTGGGGTATGGACCCATTCCACAGCCGACTTACAGTCACTTTCCACAATCAACCTTCCAACCTTAACCCAACAAGAAGACATATAGATTTCAATGCCTCTCTTAATAGCCTTTAACTCAGCAACCGGCGGGGGACCCTGAAGTTGATACTTCATTATGTAGCAATGTTAATTTTATCTGAATGGAGTTCGCTTGAGATTTAGGTATTAGACTTTGGTATGGCTTTGCAATTGCCTGTTGGTTTCTTGGGAATTTGGTTCATTACTGTCTCACTGTTGGTCAGGGCTTATTTTCATTTCCCCTTCGTTCATTTTCCATGTACAGGCCTCAAAAGAAGAAAGCAAAAACAGCTGATCTCTCTAGCAAGAAAGCTAAGATGGATGCTACACCAAAAAGGTGACTAGATTCTTTCAAATGAACCATTGATATGGTTCTTTATTTGATTTCTGAAAATCCCATTATTGTGGATGGTCAGGGGTGGAGGAACTTGGACTGGGAAATCCAAGGGTGCGGGCACAAATTCTGGTCGCAAAACAAAGGATGATGCTAAAATGGATGTCAAATCCAAAGATGGCTCCAAGAGTGTCGGTAAATCAGACAAGGACAGTGTTGCTAAATCCAAGGATCATACCCCTAAAACTGGTGATAAATCAGTTGACATCGCTTCAAAAGTAGGTAAGAAGTCCAAGAATGAGGACAGTGGTGATACACTGAAGTCCATGAAATCCAAGAATGAAGGAAGTGCCACACCAAAAGCTTCCACAAGGTTACAAGACACTTCAAAGACAGCCAAGTCCAAGCAGGAAACCCCAAAAGGTTCCTCCCTTTCTAAGGGCAAACCTCTTAAAAGTGGTGGCAAATCCAGTGCTCATGGCACTGGCAAGTCAAATTCCGATTCATCAAAGGTGAAAGAAAGTGAAAGCACGAAAGAGAACTCAACGGATTCAGAAAAGGTTGTGGGAAGTGTGAAGCGGAAAGCATCAAGTTTGCCGAAGTCACAGGGAAGTGATTCCAGGTCTGGAAAAAAGCAGCGAAGATGAGCTTAAAATAGCATTAACTGCATCGTCACTGCCAAGGGTTGGTTCTTGTCCAATGTGGAACTTGATGGAACCTCAAGAGCACTATTGCAGGCAGTCTTTAGACGTACGGGTGCTGGGCCATGCAATTGGTCTTTCACATAGTTAGGTTTCTGGGTAGCAAATATTGATAAGGTAGCGTTTGTAGGGTTTGTGTTTCTCTTATTGTTAGTGCACGCCTTAGGATTACATTGGGTTTACCTTTTTTGTCTTGTACCAAAGAGTTGCTTCTATAGATTAACGTAATAGATTCGAGAAACTTGTGGAAGCAGTGGTCGTGTATCATCTATTCAACCCCAAGCTTCACGCACTCTTTTTTTCCTTTAATGATTGCCTCTTTATTTGGTTGGTAGCACAATTACATGTTCTTTTTAATGTTATTTCCATATACACTCTAGAATTATTTCCGACATCGGGGGCGAAAGATTGGGTCCACGACTATTAAGCTGTTGGTGTAGTTGATGCATCTAACTCTGTAAGTTTTAACAATTTAACCTTTTTTTCAAATGTGTGTCGACGATAAAAGCAAGGAGGGAACACAAGGATACAAAAAAAGTAAAGGCTGGTTTAGTTAGTACAAACGCTTTGAAATTGAAGCAGCGAACCAGGATGATAGCAATGTATTAACAACTAAAGCCGAGATGGGTCAAAACGTAGATATCCTATAACACCATATTAGGGCCTTTGAAAGACTAGAGCCGCACTTGCATGACACGCTAGTGCTATACAGTTCACTTAATCAAACCTTTATTTCTT
Source organism: Hibiscus syriacus (assembly GCF_006381635.1). Classification (NCBI taxonomy): domain Eukaryota; kingdom Viridiplantae; phylum Streptophyta; class Magnoliopsida; order Malvales; family Malvaceae; genus Hibiscus; species Hibiscus syriacus. The sequence continues at coordinate 1,707,449 of NW_024061944.1, read as the reverse complement.
CAGATTTCTCCTATGTTTCTTGAGGTGACTATATGATGATAGATACGTATTACGTCGTACTAATTTTATCTTAATTATTAAATTCGAATCATATTTCTAAATTTTTAATATAATTTCTTAGAAGTTTATATTTCTTAACTTTAACCTTTTATATTAGTCTCTAGTTATCTTAATTACGAAACTATTGAAAGCAAGAGATGATATAGTGTGCTTTTTCTTGTTATTTTTTTTATATAAATTATAATAATTAAATCATTTATAAAATGTATTTTATTAAAAATAGTTGTATCCTAAACATATTTAAATTTATGATTTTTTAAATGAAAAAAATTCTACAGCGCACTAGCACACCGTAGCATACCAGTAAAGCGATGTACCAAAACGTATCACTAGTTAAAATTTTCTTATTAAATAAATATTAAAAGGATAAATTACAGACGTTTATACCTAAATTATCATTTTTGTTTAATTTTAGTATTTAAACTTTATTTTTTTTAAATAATTGATGGTAATGCTTATATGACATGGACCTATGGGATAAAAAATATAGAAATCATTCTTGCTCCTAGTATGAATTAATATGGAGTATGTTACATAAGAAACAAATCACTCAACCATTGAGCTAAATTAGTTATTTTGGTAAATTTCACCATATTTTTTATTTAACTTATACAATGATATCACCACAAAATCTATATTTTCGATGATTAGAAGATTTAAATATGAGACACTTTAAATTAATTACTGAAAGATTAGTCACTCAATTATAGTGTGATTTTTTTATTATACTGAACTTAGTACTTACTTATATCATTATTAAATTAAAAGTTAAATTTTTACTTTGTTAGAAATAAAAAATAATAATTAAATAATTTATATATTTTTATAAAAATTATATTAAACAATTATTGAAAAAATAATATTTATGATATTATAAAAATATTTATTTATTTTTTAAATCCAATTAATTATGTATTTAAAATAATATTATTTTAAAATTATCTATTTAATTTTAAATAATTTAAATTTAGGGTAAATTGTACGTTTAGTATCCAACTATCACTTTGATTCCGTGCAATATTATTTAAGATTAAATATAAGTTAAAAATAATATTTCAAATAAATAAGTAAATAATATAATTTTAAAAAATAAATAAATATTTTAAAATATTTTCATAATATCATAAATAATTTTTTTAGAATAACTTAATATAAATTTTATCAATACATAAAAGTAATCATTTAATTATTCTTTATTTTTAAATAAAGTGTAAAATTATTCTGTAATTTAATAATGATACAATTAAGTATTAAGTTTGATATGATAAAAATAGATTCACAATATAGTTGAATGATTAAACTTTCGATTATTAATTTGAAGTGTCACATATTCAAATTTTATAATAATTTGAAAATATTGATTTTGTGGTGATATTGTTATATAAGTTAACTATAAAATATGGTAAAATTAATATAAATGACTAGTTTAATTCAATGGTTATGTGACTTGTATTTCATGTAAGAGGTCTAAGTTCAATTCATGCTAAGAGTAATAATACTTCCTTTTCTTTTCTTTTATATTCATAGTTGGTGACACTTGTCATCATTTAATTAATTCAATAAAATTAATTAAAAATATGATTGAGAAATAGAAAAATAATGTAGAAATTAAAAATTAAAAAAATGATGTATCATGTCACATTAGCATTGTCGTTAATAGTTTAAAAAATAAAATTTAAGTATTAAAATGAAAAAGTGATAATGTAAGTATTAAATTTATAATTTATTCTTTTAATATTTATTTAATATGAACATTTTAATTAATAATATATACTGATACTATCACTCTAATAATACGTTGGTGTAGGCAACGTGCACCTTTCAAATGTTACAGCCGTGCGAGACGATTTGTTTCTTCCATTGTTTGAGTATTAATATGTGATAACTGAGAAGTTCTGTCGTACGACAGTCTTAATATAAGTTTATGGAAAGAAGTTATCAAAAATGTTATTTTTTTTAATATTTTAGATAAAAAATTACTTAAAATATTATTATTTTTAAATAAAATATTAATATTTTTTAATATTTTTGATAAACTGTATAATATTAACATATCCGATAGAAAAAAATAATGTGAGATTTGTAGTGATTTCTGGCAACTTTTTCCACTTGAATTCTGGCATTGTAACTACAGCACCGCATGATTACATTCAATGAACATGGACTTAAACACATGCATCATAAAATATATTTATATTATTACTTAATATATTGATAATGATATTTTTTTAATTTTCCAGAACATTAAAAATTATTTACATATATTCTCAGATTTTAAAATACAATTTAACAAATTATTTACATATATTTTCGAAGTATATATATATATATATATATATGCTTATCCAAAATGGCAGCCTTCCAAAATACAAAAGCAACTTCTCCCAGTCCCAGCCCTAGCCCTAGCCCTAGCCCTAGCCTGACTTACTGTCAGCAAATATTCTTTGCAACCCACTAGATGTAGTGGACGTGCAACAAAAGTTACCCTAAAACTTTGCTGCTTCCCATCACTTCGCTTGTCTTATAAATAAGACACATAGGGTTAAATTGCTATTACTGAGATCTCTTGTACTAATTACTTTGATGATAGCTCCAACTTTTTTTGAGTATGGCTGCAATCCCCATATGCACCAATCTGCTTGGCCACATCCAACCACTTGGGTGTCCTGCAAACCGAAGCGAGTGTTGTTTGATTTTGAAATGTTACTGCTATTTTTACGTGGATGGTGCAAGCAAATTGGGACCTTTTTATTCAGTTCTTGGTTTTTGGTCCTTGTTTTGGTCAATTGTTACTGCTATTTGAAATGTCATACCGTATCTTTAAAGGAATATGACACTTAAAAATACTTTTCAACTTTGAAGAAGCGACGGTGACCACTAAAGCTAGTGCTGATGCAAATGTAAATCTTAAATTTCCTATCCCTTTGCGTACTGTACTTGTTTCGCCTTTAGCTTAGGCCTCCATATGTTAAAACTTTCGAAGAATATAAAGTGAATATTGTTTCAATGGAGTGGCCAAAAAAAAAACTTTACATGAAGTGTTTAGGATTTGATCCCCAGATAAATATCCTTATGCCATTTCTTTTATGGATTTGAATGAACCCTAATGTTTTTGTTTTGGGTGCATGTCGGAGAGCCTGGACAGATAATTAAAATGATTTAGGGGGTAGTAGTATTAATCCTAGGAAAATGCAACTTGTAGGAGGATCATGATTTAAAGGTACTTATATTAAATGATTACTGACATGATGCGTGCTTATTTAAAGCGAAGGCACAAGAGAAGAACATTCCAGCCACTCAACTCGTGATACTTAAGTTTTACCCATTTAGTCTGAAACTTGTATTTCGACATGCCAAGACTGCATATTAATTTAGATACATTTTAAGTTTAGGGTTGCTAATCCGATTATAGGTACGAACATCCAAACCGCAACTTGTCACATGGGGAAATCCAATTCCCCACGAGAAGAACATTCCAGCCACTCACTCGTGATACTTAAGTTTTACCATTTAGTCTGAAAACTTGTATTTCGACATGCCAAGACTGCATATTAATTTAGATACATTTTAAGTTTAGGGTTGCTAATCCGATTATAGGTACGAACATCCAAACCGCAACTTGTCACATGGGGAAATCCAATTCCCCACTTTCCGTTGTCACACAACAATATATGCCATTTTATTTCTTCCGTCCACACTAAAACTTTTTAGAAATGGAATAACACACTTTGGAGGCATAGAAAAAGAGAGATGGGACCATGTTAAAACGATTAATTAATGGATATTTTGTAATAAAATATTGAAGATTAATGAAGGCTATTTTGGGTGAATATTCTGAAACTGGAGACAAGTGGGAGAGGACATAAAAGTCAATTAAAATGGAGTCATGGTGGAGTTGGGAAGAATGGGTGGTCCATCGTCCATCCCTAGAGTTGGAAGCTTTCAAGTGTATTTAAATCATCATAACTTATTATATTTGTGTGGGACTTTTGGAGGGGCTTTAAGGGCGTGGTCTCTGCTTCCCATAAAATAAAATTTCTTCTACCTTTTCTACCCTCACCTCTAAATTATTTCAAGTATCAATTAAAACGATTTTCGTGATTAATTCTACAGGTTATGTAAACTTAAAAATACAATCGCTCCAACAACTGTTATAATATGGAGAGACACAGTTTGATTAGTCCTTGGTGGCAATTGTGCAATTCTAACCTCACAATAGGTGATGAACATGAAAGCACCATACAGAAACACAATGAGATACGTAGAGCCATGCACTATATGAGGTAGGTACATGTTCATTTTAAATTTTAATTTTTTTTAATTAACTATTTAATATTTATTAAAGGTATTTATTTTAAAATTTTATTTGTGTATGTTCCATTAAAAAAAACTTATTAACTTATATATCAATCTTAAAAAATCTTACGAAACTGATGACTCTAATGCATAACATAACTCTCTTGTCGCTTTCTCCGCTGTCTAAAAGTTTCTTCTGCCTCTACTCTCCATCAACAAATAATAATAATAATTTAGATTATTTGATGGTTGATTCTTAAATTATTATCAAATTGTTAATTGAAATTAGTATTAAATTCAAATATAAGACAATTACTGCCCTTTTTCATGCGGGGAAAACAGCTTTATCTGTTTCGTATATTTGGATGTGTCCCATCCTCAAAATTATAGTGTTTTTTTTAGTGAATATGTTGTTAAACCTAATGTATTAAAAAAATGTTTTGAAGATATATCATACATAATAGTTTTAGAAGGTAACTTATACAGTTACTCACTCAATTTAGGGATTTATATCGATTTTAGTAACAAATTTTAAAACAATTTGATGTAAATATTAAATATGATTAAAGTAATGAATCATTAAATATAAGATAATGCCATTACATTATAGTTTGGAGATTAACATGGAAGTTAAAAAATATTTTTTTATTTCACTAATTATATTCTTTATCAAATTTACGATTTTCAATTTAATCATAAATTATCATCTAACGTCTACTACTTAGACAAAAACCTTGCATTATCAGTATAATAATTACATTTTCTAAAAGTCTCTTTAAAACTTTTAATTCTAAAATAAAAATTCACCAACTTTGGGATTTGAAAGATTTCTCATATTTGAGAGACTTAGAGTGTTTGTTGAAAAATATGAACGGTGATAAGTATCATTTTGAGAAGATGTATGACATATCTTGAAACTAGTATCATTGGAAAATTGTTGGGGGAGCTCAAAGTATTAGAACATCAAACATTTAGATATATTTTTATCGAGTTTGACTAAATTTCATAAAAATAATTCAAGAATAAAACCTAAATTACGAGTGTGTTTTGTATCGATGTTATCATGAACGATAATCAATGATAGATAACGATTGACTTATAGTAGTACTTGAATGAATGGACAATTTTTCTATAAAAAAAATATGAGAAAAAAAGATCACCTTATCATATCATTGACGAACGACGAAGTGCTCTAATTAAACCCATAACCAAACTTTAATACCATAGTTAATAAAATAAATAAATTTTAGTGACTAATTGTATAATTTACCCTAATTTAAAAGAAATGTTTAAGTCAACTTTCAGATAAATCATATTTATTATTCACTACTACAAAAATATTGTCCAACTTGTAAATGATATGTGTTTTGTTAGCGCTATATATATATAGAACAAACAAAATTTATAAATTTGGATCAATCATAATAATATACACTAAAATGGACATCTTTTAGAGTGTTCACATTTTATAATTACAATTATAATTAATATTATAATTTAAATAATAATCAAAATTAACCATTATAATATTTTTTTGTTGCATTTTGGTTCCAAAGCTTTGCCTTGACTAATCCAGATCGACTCACATTGCACACCTGATTTTGGTGTGGGCGAGTCTTCCAACAAGTATTTTCTACATACACGACGACTTGAACTCGAGACCTTACTTAAACGATATCAAGTTGCTTACTACTTGAATAAAGCTGTATAGGTTAAAATCAACCATTATAATATTAAACAAATTACAAAAATATTTGAATCTAAATTACGATTAATTAGCTAAATAAGATTTTTTTTGATAGCCCACTATTCTAATAGTTAAACGGCATTCACACTTTCTTTATTCATGGTTCGATTCCAGGATTATTCAGCTAATTATGACCTAAACAATTATAACGATTATTGTTAGATATACACTAAACAATTATAACGATGAAACATAATAATTTTAATTTTCTTGTTAAAAATGACACAAATCACATCTCGTCGATATCTTTACTTTCCGCTATCTGATAATACTCCATATTCTAAATGAGGACTTGTTATCCATCCTATGTAACGATGAAGTTATAAAGGGAGAATATGCAAGGGTTTCTTCTTCTCAATCTTCTTATCGTTTCTCTTCTTCCTTCCTTTCCTAAAAGGTCGGGGATGGGGGATTTCTTTGAAATTTTCTTTCAGTGGTATTTACTGGGTTTGTTTTTGTTTTTGTTTTGGTATGAACAAAAAACCCTAAAATGTTTTGAAGCCTTCGTGCCCACACATTACTGAAGACGTCAAGGATCTTGGATTTAAGGTCTTGGTCTTACTTTTGGGACACTTTTCCTTAAACGGGTTTAGTTTGTTTAGTTTTCAGATCTGACTCATTCCCTTTAATATATATATTTTTTGGTCTTTGGGTTCATGTGTTATGAAACAGTTTTGTTTGCTTTGTTTTGGTAAATTTCTGTGTTGTTTGCTTTGTCTCCCATGGGAAATGATCTACCTTTTCTGTCATTCTTCATTTGTGGGACGTAGAAATTGACAGAAGAGAGTGAGCACACAGAGGGAATTGCATAAGGCTATACTTTTGCTTTTGCGTGCTCACGACTCTTTCTGTCAGCTTCCGGTGCCGGAATTTGATCTTAATTTCCTTTTGGTCACTTCTCGGCCTGTTTTTGTTCCATCCTCTCAACACACTTCTCTCTATATCTATCATTGTTGATTTATCTCATATGATATTCCCTTCATCTCTGGGATTAGTTGATTTCGAAGCCACCGGAGATATTCTACTCTGAGATTATGGTCTATGTCTGAATGGCTGTTTTTTTTTTTTACTTTTTTCTTTTAATAAGCTCGATATGTTTAGTTTATGGATTTAAATAAAAATTAATAGGTTCAAAGCGTGACGTTTGATGCTATTGACTGTTGAGGTACGCCTGATTACTGTGCGGGTTTAACGGTAAAACTATGAATAGCATGGGACCATTCACGTTAATCAATTTCATATTAGTAGCTAGCTTAGGCCTGTATGGTCCTCCATCAAAAAACCATCTTCTCTTTGTTTTTCCTTGCTTTTTTATTACTGCGCATGCGATCATATTCATACGCAGGATTGGAGTTAGCTTTCACCTGGATCTTGCAGAACCTGGCTGGTTGCTTCTACTCTCAGTCCCAAACGAAGGTTTCTATTTGTAACCCTACTCTTGTAAAACTAATGCGTTGCTTGTTTTACTGTCTCTGACTAATGGGTGTTGTTCTTGTTTTTGCTTTAATTTAGTGAAAATTTAGTCATTTGCAGACTCGGTTCTACTGATTTTATGTTGTACCATGGGTGATTTGTAGCTGTGAGGGTTGAAGAGAAGAAGAAACCCTGGGGGAATAGGTTTTGGGTGTGGTGACTGGTGACGAGTCTTCTTCATCCACAATTTTCTGCATCTATATCTTCTCTCTTGCTTTTTTCTCATGTTCCTTTTGCAGGATTTGAGTTTTGTAACTTTAGATGGAGATGTGCAGAAGAAAAACTTATAGAACAGGTCTAATTTTCTTATCATCTTTAAAAGCCAAATCTTCTTTCGTTTGAAGTACTCGCATATGTCTGTTTTAGGAATAGTTTTTGGGGACATACAGTACTTGCAGCATGGTAACGTTTTTATTATTTCTTGTATCTTCGAAAATCATTTAGTTCTCTATTGGACTGCATCGAGGTAAATAGTACCATGAAATCAACAATCTTCAAACTTTAAGATTATGGCTTCTGTTGTGAAACGATATTTCTGACTTTGCAAGTACCTTCAGATAAAGATGAGAGTTAATAATATGGGAGGTGGATACCTATAATGGTTTGCTTAAAGAAAAAACTTTTGGTTCATGTATAAGATTATCTATAAGTCGTCAGCATGTTATATTAACACGTGGAGGCAAAATATGATTAGTCTTCATTTAGAAATAAATAACAAAAGAGGGAAGAATAAAAGAGGGAAAAAACCATTGCTATTTTCAACTAATCTGCCTTTTGAAGCAGCTGAATCCTTGAATAATATGTCTGCACTACAAAGCAATGGTTGAGAGTTCTTTCATCTTATTTTGATTTACTTCATCAGTTTTGGCGCCATCATCATTTTGGCTGCATTCTTCTCCACTATGTAGCTTCAGCAGACGACTGGAATAAATGGGGTTGTCGGATCAAAGGTATAGTCTGGTTTTATGGGGTTAACATTGATACACCAAACATTGAAATCCTCAAATGATATGGTTTCAAGAAGAAAACATTGAATAGAAGGTATTTGTATGCAATCATAGTTGTTTAACTGGGTGTATAGTGGGCAATAGAACATGTATTTTCTATGATAGTAATAATGATCATAATAATAATAATAAACGTGGGTATCATAATTGACTCGTTTCCCTATCCCTATTATATAAGTGAACAAGCTAAATTGGCTGGCTGCTTTTATTTGAGTTGGTTTTTGCCTTTACTGCTTTTCTGCTTTGTGCAACGAGAGTTATTTTTTCTTATTAGAAAAATCACAGATGACTTAATAGACTTTGTATCGATGACCGAATTGTGGGATCGTCAATGTCGGCCTGTCTGCATATACTGTCTTTTTAATTCATGAAAATGAAGCAACATTTGTTTGTCATCGACCTTTCCTGGGAATCTATATTGGGGCTATATGGCAGAGTGAATGCTTTTCTTTTTGATGCAGTGAAACAATTTCAACTGGTGCACATTACTTTATTTTATCTAGCGATTATAGTTGCTGTGCTTTTTGTTTTGTTAATGGAAAGCATTAATACAAGGCTATAAGTTGCTTCCCTTTTAGTGTTTTGGTTCACATTAGGTTTCTTGTTTCTATTAGGCTCAAAACACTGCACTTTTGATGGATTCTCTCCTGCAGCTTCCTTTGAAATCGCAAGCGCATGTGGGGAGCCGTTTTTCTAGTTTCAGATTATCTTATTACTTGATAGGTAACATAATTTGTCCTTAATTATGACTATTTTTTTAATCTTTTAATCGTATAATATGCTGATCCCTATTTGCAAACCCCCCGAGGTGAAATCAAACGCTACCCTTGAGTGAGGACAGCAGTAGTTTCTCAAAGAAATTGATCCATATGCAAGCTTTAGGCAAATCATAACCTTTGCACTGTGTTCATAAGCTATGGAAAATATACTTTTGAAAAATCAAGCTGTGGGTTAGAGATTAGACTTTTTACTATTAGGTTGTGGGGGTTCTGAATTTTAAATATATCTATCAGGAGAGGTGCAAACTTTTTTTTTCTCACTTTTCTTCTTCGTTTTCTGTCATGTTGTGTACAATTTGGGATGTTTTCCATATTGTAGGTAGTTGAGACCATCTTTGGCTTTGATTATTAACATAGGGCACCTTTTTTCCTAAAAGCTTTGAATTCTATTTTCAGGGACAACTGGCAAGACCTGCTTGGGGAAATCTTTGTTTAGATGAAACAAAATAGTAGACTGAATATGAACCTGTAGTAGGGTGCTAGTGGGTCATATTTAGACTGTAACTTTGTGAATGAGGAGAGAAGATTTACTGCGAAGCTCTCTACTCGAAGTGAAAGCTTGCCTGTCTTAAGTGGATACCTAGTAGCACCGTGGCAAGTGGTGAAGAAAAGGGGTTTTGTGCATGAATGCCATGGGAAAGAGGATACATGCAAAGAATGTGGGGGACTGGGGGGGTGGGGGAAGCATAGCCATATGATTTGTACGACCAGTGGCAGTGGGACTGTCTTCTTACTTGACATGTTATGTCTATGCTGCTTTCTGCAATTCGGTCTTAACTTCCTCTTGGCTTCTAATATTAGGCACCACCTCTTAGTTTCCATATGATTTTAATAAATGTACCAGCTGAATTTTTAGTTTTGCAACCCTTCGGGTTTTTCTTTTTGTTTTGGGTTTGATCTCATCTCTTTCCTTCGTAACGCACGCATTTATGTCAACCAAGATTGGGATCTTTTAGAGCCATCTGATCATTTGTAAATAAAGATGTTAAATGGCATGGTATCCCGATCCATGACTAATTTAATCACTGCTGAATTTTCGTACGTTTTAACACCGTGTGATACGATTATACATTCATCTTAATTTTTTTAAACGCGAAAAAGTATATAAAACATTAAAAAAGAAAGAAAAACCGACACCTTTCATAGCTCCAATCAATCATGCTCTATATTATAGGCTAAATTACCGTTTGCTTTTAATTTTACTTTTCTGACACCGTTTGACCAATATTTCCAGAAGTAGCACCCTTTCTGCTGAGTTGGCAAAGGCGCGTCCCCGGGGGCGCGCTTTACCCGTGTTTTTCGCTGAGTTGGATGCCACGTGTGGAAGGCGCGTCCCCGAGGACGCGCCTTTGCCAACTCAGCAGACACGTATTTTGTTTTATAATAAATAGTTTATTTTTATTATTATTATAAATTAATAATATATTATGTAAAATGTTTCGATTATAATGTAAGAATTATCAAGTTTCGAGTGTTTTTGATTTTGATTATCGATCTATTAATTTTATCAGTTAATTATTTAAATATTATCAATCTAGTCATCTCATATCAATATTTAACGAAAATATTGATGCATAAGTTAATAAATTAGTATAATTACATATTTAATCTTCAAGACTTACATATTTTATAAAATTAGTCTTATTGAAAATTTAATTTAATAAATTTAATCCTCCAATCAGAACATGAAATGTGTCATCGTATACATAATTTTTTAATAACTTTTAATTTGTTTTAATTTAATATTTTTCTCTACTTAGAAGGTGGAATTATTATTATATTTTAAAAAAATTATAACTAATAATATTAATTATATTAAATAATATATTAAATATATTTATGTATTTAAAAGTAAAAAAAATTATTTAGGTGTACATACATTGACAAATTATATAAATGCAATAACATTAAATTATTAGAAATAAAAACATTCATTTAAATACAATATTAATTACATAAGAGTTAACGGTTATATGATGATAATAGAGCTGGACATTTTTTTCTATTGTGCCCGATGTTTCTACAATGCCCACATCGTTTTTGTTCTGTTGACTTCTCCCGAATATCCATATCACAATGTATTCTAGTAGATTTTGGACGACCTGAGTCCCTCAATAGCAATGGATCTGGTACAATTGTAAGCCAAGTTTGAATCTCATTTGGGTCTCTTTCGTTTCCTATGGGCGGAAACTCAAATTCATATACCTTGAATACTTGTGAAAGTTGGTATACGGGATCAACATAATTTTTGTAGTCCGAATGCGAATGTTAGCAAGCAGCAATGACATGAGAGCATGGATATTTGAGTGCTTGAAAGAAACCACAATCGCACCACCTCTCTTGCAGATTAACTCTGAAAGAGTTAGCTTCAATCCCTTGCAGCGGACGTGGTATTTCGGTTACACGAAACAATTCACGGGTGCGAGAAAAATTTGTAACTAACATCCCATTTGATGCAGCCACTTTTTTCTGTAAATCGGCTACTAGTCTTGGGTGGTAAATATGTCCGTTTTGCATCCAAGTAAGAGCTTGTCCACCGAGTTTTGCAAAGAGTTGACCCAAACGAAAATAAGTCGTTTTGACCAACACCGTGACTGGTAAATGACGCGCCCCCTTTAAGGTTGAATTTATTGCTTCAGCCAAGTTTGTTGTCATATGACCATAGCGATATGAGAGCTTTGCTTCACAATGGGCATGATTGCTTGACAAATAATGTTGGAGTCCAAGTTGGGATGATCTTGGTTTATACCTGTTGCACAACATGTATGAGGACCGTTGTATCTGGTTAGTTCCCATAAGTTGTTCTTCCTCTTCCTCTTTGATACACGGACCATCCATTGACATCCGTTGTGACGTTGGACGCAGTAGCAGACATATTTCTCCGTGTTAGATCGATCAACTCGGGACTGAACTGAGTTACGAATATTGTAACTCTTTATTGCCATCATTGCTTTCTCCTTCGATGCGAACTCCATTCCAATATGTAAATTACCGTCATTGACTGATGATTGAAGTCCATAGTTGCCAACATCAGGAAGATCTGGAAATTCAGGCTCATACATTGCATCATAATCAGCCTCATACATATGTGCAGGAAGTTCGACTGGTGTTGTATTTATCGGAACGTCATCCTCGTCATCATCAGAATGTACGTTAAACTGTGGTGAGTCAGGTTCAACGAATAATCCCGTTTCAGCACCATCTACACCTGGCTCCCGAAGAGGTTCTTCTGGTGGAGATGAGGGTTCCTCCGATAATCCAATATTGAGGTCAAATAAGTTCCCGCTTGCGTGTCCTCCCCTTGAACTTGAGGCCATTGTATCATGTGGGATGTAAATAGACTGTCGTCTCGTTGGCATTTCCATATGTAAGTCGAAAATATTGGCAGATGAATGTCTGCCCCTTGAAGTAGAAGAGATGTTGCCATATGGATTATTGGTGAAGCCACTTGGGTTGAGATCATAAGCAGTTGCAGATGAATGCCTTCCTATTGAACTTGATGGCATGGTATATGGCGTTGGATCCGCCATTAATGATGTGAAATCATTACAGATCAGTTGTGTCGGGCTATCAACTTGATCAGTTTGATATGCAATGCCAAAGTGAGAGGAATATGAGAGACTACGAGTTGCACGAACCTCAATAAAAGTGGCATACATTTCAATAAGAGATTGTGAACTCCCCATATGAGCATCAACCATCATAGAAACATCATCATCGTTTGAAAGCTGAAATGATGTATACGTGAGCGGAAAAAGTTCAGTAGGAAATCTGTACTGAAGTGAAGATAGTCTTCTCTGGCCTGCTACACGAATCTTTAACGAAATTTGTGATTAACTCCTCAATTGTGATGTTTCTCTTCAAGGTTAAGGGGATAATGATCTGACTCAAAAACAACCCCCTCTTCAGCTTCCTTAATTTCTCCATCATACAAAACAACAGCAGCAAAGACGACTCATTTTCAGAGAATTTGAGAATTTAGAGTTTGGGAATTTGAGAATTTGAAAGATTGTGAACTGAAGTTTGTTTTGAAAGTTTATAATACGTTGCATATAATAGTGTCTATAATCGGTTCACTATTCACATGAAGGCGCGTTCCCAGGGGCGCGCTTCCATTATTTCGTCAGAGAATATTTCATTGCCCTATATGTCATTCATGTCCCTCGGGGACACTAGATATATCATTACCTATTATTTCTCAGGGGACATGAAGGCGCGTTCCCGGGGGCGCGTCTTCCATTATTTCGTCAGAGAATATGTTATCATTGCCCTATTATGTCACTCATGTCCCTCGGACAGATATATCAGTACCTATTTTTCACTATTCACATGAAGGCGCGTTCCCGGGGGCGCGCCTTCCATTATTTCGTCAGAGAATATGTTATCATTGCCCTATTATGTCACTCATGTCCCTCGGGGACACTAGATATATCAGTACCTATTATTTCACTATTCACATGAAGGCGCGTTCCCAGGGGCGCGCCTTCCATTATTTCGTCAGAGAATATGTTATCATTGCCCTATTATGTCACTCATGTCCCTCGGGGACACTAGATATATCACCTATTATTTCACTATTTACATGAAGGCGCGTTCCCGGGGGCGCGCCTTCCATTATTTCGTCAGAGAATATGTTATCATTGCTTTATTATGTCACTCATGTCCCTCGGGGACACTAGATATATCAGTTTGAATAACTTAAATTTAACTTCTTTTGAAAGTTCAACAAGTTAAGAATAACTTAAATTAAAACGTTATGTGAAGTTTGAATAAATTAGATAAAATGTTATGGATAAATTGAATAAATGTGAAGTGATAAGTTGATTGTGACATTGAAACTGTATGGAATGAGCATTGAAATGTGACATTGAATAAATTGCCAATTCACCCCTCTTGGCTGATTCCGTCGATCGATGAACTCAACATAAGTTGATTTTAATGTATACGTTTTAATATATGTTAATGATAAATCATATGTATGGATAATTTAATTTCAATTTAAGTATTGTGAACTATAATTGGAATATAACTTTTAATTTCGAATACAATTGGAATATTAAGTTGAAATTTAATGTTAAATTTCGAATACTATAATTTATATTTTAAATTTAAATTTGAATAATATTATTTTTATTTTTATTTTAAATTTCGAATAATATAATTTGTATTTTAAAAACATTTATCAAACATTTAATGTTAAATGTGAATAAAAAATAACATTAAAAAATATGTATGTAACAACCATGAAACATTTAAATAATAACCAAATTACATAAAATTCTGAAATTTAATTATTTAAATAACATTAAATATAACTGGATCACCGATGCGTGTATGTAACAACCATGAAACATTTAAATAACATAACCAAATTACATAAAATTCTGAAATTTAATTATTTAAATAACATTAAAATAATGATCACCGATGTCGTCTTGAAGGGGCTGAAGGGCCTATATAAAATAACGACCCTGGAGGAGTGCTAGTAACAATCCCACCGCTCCCCGGGAATGTGGAATTGTGAAAACATTGGCATCGATGTATGTGATCCAGATGAAGATTGAGGTGTCTGCGGAGAAGCACCACCAGCCAAATAAGATGCATATGAACCATATGCTGGATCATTACACATAGTCGTATATGCACCTCCATATGGTATAAAACCCTGCGGGCTAGGCATGTAACCTGGCGGGCTAGGAATGTAACCTACGGGCTCGGAATGTAACCTGCGGAGATGGCATATAAACTGGTGGGCTTGGCATATGAAGTGGAGGGCTGGGCATGTACCCCTGCGGCTCGACGAATAAGGATGGGTGGGACTGATGCAGAAACGGTAGCGCCTTCTCTCCGTCCACGTATCGGGGGACGATGATATTGAGACGGTTGAACGTCTTCTCGCGCCTAGGAATATTAACCCTCGTGCTTCCGCCGAAAGTAGAAACGGCTTCCCATTTTCATTAAACCTGTCCATTAGTTATCTGTAACCATATGACCGTTTCAGCGTAATATTGTCGAGGGGCCAAACAGTGTATATCGGTTCTCCCAAAGCGCAATCCAACTCTGTGTCTCACCACCCAGTTAACATCTTTCTTTCCCGTCTATCTATGTTATGCACGTCGTCTAAATTTCTAGGAGCTCCAGGAATATATTGAGTACAACCATACTGACGGAGCACGCGATCAACTGGATGCCACTCAATAATAGCATAACATATAAGAGGTATAACCGATATCCATACCTCTAATGACCCACTAAGGTGGGGTGGGATGCAAGGTTTCACTTCATCGCTCGCATAAGGTATCCACTGAAACTGAAATATAATATACAATTCAAATAAAAAAATATTCTAATATATCTAACATTTTAAATTAAAATATTAATAATTAAACAATTTAAAAACATACCTCAGACCCAGCTTTCGTATCAATAAGTAAACGAATTTCCTCTAACCCAGTAGGTATACTTTTATGGTCTTTCTTTTCATCGACCACCTATGAATATAATATAAACTAAATATCACCCTATTAATTGAAAATATTTAAATCAAATTTAGTTCGAAAATTACCTCAACAATAAGAGGAATACGTATGGTTCATTCACGATCGGGCATAAGAAAGGCATGCGGAACCACGCCCATGATATAGAAGCAGAAGACATCCACCGATAGCAGTTTTCTTATAATTCGTCGCCCGACACATTTCTCTAAAGAGAAATGTCAAAACTGCAGCACCCCAACTATATCTTCCAGCTTCATCAAAATCGATCAGATGCCGCAACCACATACAAGCACCTGGTTGCGAGATTTGTCGGGCATCAATATTCCTCCAATTATTCGTAGAATATATGCCCGAGCACATGCCTTGCTTGATCCTCTGAAGCATTTTCATTAAAACCTCAAAATTAGCTTTCAACCAAGATAAAGCTATTTACCTCCATTAAACTCTGGCGGAGCAGCTCCAAGATAATCAATGCACATTGATTGCCAATCACCATCCGCCATACCACACATCATATTTCTGTCGACGGGAAGCCCCAGATGCATAGAGACATCCTCCAATGTAATTGTTACCTCTCCACATGGAAGGTGAAAAGTGTGTGTCTCGGGCCTCCACCTCTCAATCAGTGCAGAAATTAGGACAGGTTCGAGTTTGCAACCGCCTATAATTGTTGCATATACCCGAACCCAGCAGAAGCCAAATATGGCAAAATACATTCCGGTGTCGGTATACGTGAATTTTTAATAAAAGTTTCTAAAATACGATCAGCATCCTAATAATATATTATAAAAAATAAAAATTAATATAAATTCATAATAACTTTAAATAAAAATAAATTTAAATATTACATTAATTATAAAAAATATTACCATATCGCTAAAATGTCTGGAGATATGATCAATATCCAATCGCAACAGCATTTCGTTTTCCATTATAACTGTAGACAAAACAATATAATTAACAAAAAAAATTAATAATTTTAAATAAATAATAATTATAAATATTATTTTAATAAAAAATAATATTTACATAAATATTAATATAAAAATAATAACTATTTAAAAAATACTAACATAAAAATAAATTTCTTACCACTAATAACAAATTTAAAACTCAAATAATTGAAGAATTTGAGTTATATAAGAGAGGAGAAGATGATTTTGGTGTGAAGAATGAAGGAAGGTTGAGAGGGTCTATATATGGGAGGAGGAGGGATAGTTAGAAAAAACGGATGGGGGCATTTATGACATTTAATGGAAGGTGCGTCCCCGGGGATGCGCTTTCCACACGTGTCTGCTGATATGACAAAGGCGCGTCCCCGGGGACGCGCCTTTCACACGTGGCATCCAACTCAGCGAAAACATGGGTAAAGCGCGTCCCCGGGGACGTGCCTTTGCCAACTCAGCAGAAAAGGTGCTAGTTTTGGAAATATTGGTCAAACGGTATTAGAAAGATAAAATTAAAAACAAACGGTGTCAGTTATGTAATTTAGCCCTATATTATATGCTTTTATGGGAAGCATCGCCAAACTAGTTGAGATTTGACAGCATGCGTCCTTTCCAACTATTTTTGATGCCACCCCCGCAATCCAAATTGTGAGATAATTGCATATACAATAACGAAACAGGACGCCTGTCTAATTAATGATTCCATGTCATTACAATAACAATAACAATAACAATAACCAAGATGACATTTATTAGCATGCAAAAAAAAAACCTTAATAGCAGACCATATTGTTACTGTGCAAGTACAGAGAAGGTAGACTGTCCTAACTGCGCCACAAGCCCACAACATCAAATTTGATTGAGAGATCATGGGAGTGTTTGATTTTTTTACATGTTCTTTGACAGCGCCCCAGCAGCAAATAGCAGATTCCTTCTAGAAAACTGACCCAAACATAAAGTTCACCGTATTTATCATATACACACGCGATTATACAGACAATATTAAGAAGGCGCACACACACCAAATGGAAATAGAAGCATCAGATTCCAATGAAAAATTTTACCTGCAAACTATACACCGGAGTGGACTTGGTTGCAAGGGTTTTCAACAATCTCAGCCTGTTTGTATTCCCACTCCTGTTGATTCAAACCAATTTTATCACATAATTAATAATTATAAGAATATATGACACGAGACTATAAATATATCACAACCAAATTTGTTCTCCACTGCTGAAAACCTACTTTTCTTCATTCCTGGGGACCTTTGCGCTTGTTGTTACATCCCACAATTTTACAGTGCAATCAGCAGATCCAGATGCCAGAAGTGAACCTTCGCAACTGAATGTTCAAGAACAGGGAAGAAAATGTTAAGAAATTCAAATGTGCAATCGTCTGAAACCTGCTTTACGTAAGAATTTTCAAGACATGATTTGGATTATCTAGACTAGAAGGTAGGTTTTTCACCTGAAAGCTAGTGTCCACACACACGAGGTGTGACCCATCAAAGGTGTAATGCACCTTCCGCTTGAAATGTCCCACATCATGATCATGCCATCTTCATCACCAGATGCCACATATCGACCATCAGGCGAAATCGCTAATGACAATATCATACTTCTATGACCAATGAAAATTCGAACGCATTCTCCATTTTGTACATCCCACAACCTGACTGTTTTGTCACTAGAGCCAGTGGCAATATAGTTGCAGTTTGCATGCCATTGCACACACTGAAACAGAGGTTGAACAATTTTTGATCAGTTGAAATATAATACAACCTCAAACAAGAGCATGTACCTTGCTTTAAAAAATAACAACCAGAAAACTCTGCAAGATATAAGCTTTTATCTGACAGGGAAAATGGTGCAACTTTTTTATGGGGTCAGATCTAACAGAAAAGATTGGCCACACATTTGATTATAAAATTTAGAACAGCATGTCAGAGAAAGAAAGATAAAGATAGAAGCCTACTTACATCAACATCAGACAAGTGCCCTGCCATTATTCTCAAAGGTTGTATTCTGTCCATCGACCATATCCTTGCCGTTCGATCATGAGAAGCACTGGCAAAATAGTGACCCGCAGGACTAAACTGCAGGGAGGCAAGGACATCAAACATATTAGAGGTAAAAACAAAAAGGAAAAAATGTCTTGTTCTAAAGAATGAAAGGGAGTGGAGAACTTCAGAAGTGGTATTTATTGTCAAACACCCATGGAAGATCAGATGTACCTGAACATCCCAGACAGGATAATTATGACCCTTGTAGCAAACAAGATTTGCATTTAGTTTTGTGCTCCATAAGCGAACTGTAAGTCCATGTTTTTAAGGTTGCAAGAAGTTTCAATATAGGAACAAGAGCAAACTATTGAAGGGAGGTGAAGAAACCGAGATGTGAGGGAAGACAAGCTCTATGAGAATGCAATATTGTATGACATACTTGTG
This sequence comes from Hibiscus syriacus, assembly GCF_006381635.1. Taxonomy (NCBI): domain Eukaryota; kingdom Viridiplantae; phylum Streptophyta; class Magnoliopsida; order Malvales; family Malvaceae; genus Hibiscus; species Hibiscus syriacus. Next base: position 1,688,197 of record NW_024061944.1, on the reverse strand, counting down.
GTATCTGCTGAAGAAGAAAGAATAAAATCACCAAGAGGACTAAAGGTGGCAGAATGAACTGGTCCTGAATGACCTTGAAACAATGTATATGACCTTTTCCCACCATTTGGCCCCACAACATGTTCACTTGAAATAGAATCATTTTCAGCCTGCAAAATAGCTGACACCATACTTTCTGTCAAACAGAAATATAAACAGGTATATTAGAATTGTAGAGTAATATTGAAAGAGATATCCGGATTTTTGGGATAAAAATTCAACAAAGACTCTGCAGTTGCCGCGCGCAGGGGGGGGGAGTTAATTAACTTTCTGACTTACAACTGCCACCTTGTTGGCCCAGTTTTGCCATATCCCAAACCTGTGGGCAGAAATCAAATCAGCAACCAATATGTTTCCTTAAAAGGAAAAGGACACCAATAAAGAAGAAATCATATATCAGGCAAGCTATGATTTAAGATGCAACCTTCAGTGATGAGTCTGAGAAACCTCCAGCAACCAAAGATCCATCCTGGGATATTGATGAACAATTCAAACTGACACAAGTATAATGCACGTTAAGCATCTGAAAGCATTTAAAAACGAAGAAGACTATTATTTATGGACATTACCCATTATGTGCGTTTAGGAAAGTATAAAAGCTGACAGATGGCAATAAAACACTGCTCAATTGTACACGATTTCTTAAATCCTCAAGAATAGACTGCTCTACTTCTGTTGACCTGAGGCAAGCATTAAAAAAATAATTTAAAGAAACAACATACGCACAGCATAGCAAAACAAGACTCGAATTAAGAATAATATAGAGATGTCTATTCAAAACTTATTTCCAACCATATATAGAACCCATTAAGAACTTATTATAACAAGCATGCTAATAGAAGCGATGTACATTCAAGCTCTTTTCTCCATCTCTCTCTCCATTTTTCTCATTTCACAGAGTAAAGAAAAGGAAATTGATAATTCTATGGCGGTTTAATTCAGTGAAAGTTTAGCACACTCTGTTAAGAATCAATCTTACATCTTATAAGAAAGATCAAGAGGGAATTACTGAATGTACATTAAGGGCAAAGGGAGCTTTGATTTGACTCGTGGTGCAGCAGGAGTTGTGCTAGCCTCAGGACGAGCACTTTTTGCTGTTGCATTAAGAGATTTCTCCTTTTTCAACTTTTTCGTTGAAGCACCTTGCTTTCCACTTTCAACTGATCTTTTCTGAACAAGAAACAGATAAAACAAATTAAAGAACAAAAACCTGATTCTGCCATTAATCAAACAATTTCATAATCCTACTACAGTATACTTGAACATCATCTAAAAACTAACAAAAGTAAAATATATTCATTCAAGTGCTGAAGGAATATAATGAATTGTTACAGGACCTTTTATAGAAAAAAGTACCTTAGTCTCATCTACATCCCCCTCTTTGTTCTCTTCTTCTGTCTTTTCAGAATCAGAAAGCAAACCTCCTGCTTTCTCCAAGCGTTCTTCTAGGGAGTCTTCAAGCAACTATGAAATGTATAAGAAGCTCAAAGTTAAAAAAAGACAATTATAAATATGAGAATAAGTATGCAAATGTGTATTTAAGTGGAGTACAAATAGGATTCAGTATAGAGCTGAAGGCAGCAGGAATCCTTTTACTTTCACTAATGGAAGGAGAATTATATCTGCAAAATCCATAGATAATTATAAGACCAATTCAGCAACTCACTCCCCAATGTATTTCTTTCTGGTTTATCTGATTAGCTGCGTCCTGGCAGCTTCCAATAAGTGTTACAACCTCTGCATCATCAGAAGTGGAACTGGGCTGTCCAGAAGAAACTGGAAGGAAACAAAGAAAACCATAATCAGACAGCACCTCTTTTGCAAATGTAGCAGGCAGAATATGATTAATGAAAATGGCATCACCTTGGAAGTTGATGTGTTCATTGATGACCCCAAGCATTGCAGTGGATTGTGTTTTATGCAAATATTGCAACAGAAGATCATAGGAATACTGCCGAAGTGATTGACAACAAATTCAGCAGTTAAAGAGGAAATGAATAGATACTTTTCTTATCTTATTAGCAGTTACCAAAGAAAGAATTTACAGCTTTTACCTGACATATCTTGATGTTAACTTTACTCTGCCTAAGAGAACGAGAAAATTCCATCTCCTGATTAAGGAAACAACAACTGATGGTGAGTACAAAAAATGGCAGACTCTAGTCAGTGGTATGTAAGTAAAAAAAAGGAAGAAAGAGGACTATGTTCCACCTCCAAATGAGACTGAGAAAGAACCCCTTCCAACTTTTGAAGGTCTCGTGAGTGCATCAATTCATGGTCTTCACGAAAGGTATTGAAGAAAGTTCTAGCTGCAATACAAATCAAAATTATATGAGACAAACTTATCAAAGGTTTGCCCAGTAGAGCCCTCTTCAGGAGGTCAATAACAGCACAGGATACAAGAAAAAAAATCAAAGTCTAGAATGTTTTAATAAATACCCTCTTGCAGATGTCCTTTTGCCACCATATCCATGAACGAATGTATAAAAACAGGATAAAGCACACGAAGCAATTCATGCTGCATGCATTCAAAGACAATGTTATGTCACTGATTCAAACACTCATACACTAGATATCAAATCGATTACCTTATATAAATCTAGCGAACTATAAGTCCATGACCTCAGTTTACTATACCCATCCTGATAACGTGCCACATCATCCTCCGACCTGTAAAAAAGCAGAGTGATAAGAAACAAGGAAAAGAAACCTACAATAAACAGTGAAATTCAACCAAAAAAGGAAAGCATTCTTCTTCTACACAAAAACTATCTCTCTATTTAGCATTTTTTACTGCACCATTGAAACAGGCATTCATGTTTAGCAAACATGAGACTTATCTTAATCCGACATGTAATTTAGGTCATTACGTTGGAAATTGCTTAGTTAGGAGTCAACGTTTGCATTTGTTTGGAATGTTATCGAACCCAACTTCTACCAATTACCACTGTTCCACATAATCTAAACGAAGTTTCAATTCTGAACTCTTCCCCTAGCCAGAACTAAAGTAAAACCGAATATGAACACCAAACACTGAATCCGCACTATAGAATGCTAGCTGCTAACAATAGCAGTTAACCAAAACGGAGGAGATTAGGAAATTGGTGGAATTTGAGAGTTAGGGTTTGCATTTGAACTTACTGGGAGAAGCGGTGAATGAACTTAGCGAGTTCAGGGTCGTCGTGGAAATTGATAGGAGCGGAGTCCTTGTTCTGAAGATCCTCTAACAATTGCTCCGCTTCTTTGAATCCTTTCTTCTTCAAATAAGCCGCTACGAAGTTATTCACTGCTTGCATATTTTCCATTGTTGCTTTTTCTCTTCCACAACCCAAAAACTTATCGAGTAAAACCAAACATACGCTTTCGTCTTCCCAATTTTTTCTTCTATGCTTCGCTTGTTCCCCTGAACTATGATTAAGTAGGGATTTTTATATCTGGGTTCGGATCTTTGTTAAGTCCATAACTATTTGGATCCTTTTTACTATTTCATGGGCTCACTACTAATAGTTTTATGAGCCCAAAGTAATAGATTGAATCACATATAGGGGGTCCAAAGTTCGGTTTTAATCGTATTTATTAGGGATGTGCAAATTCGGGTACCCGGATTTTCGGGTACCCGATTTCCGGTACCCGAAACTTCTGGGTCGACGATTTCTCGGCCCGTGTCCCGACCCGGATGTTACGGGTACCCGGTAATCGGGTACCCGATACCCGGTTTTTAATTTTTTATTTTCAAATTATTAATTTAAAAAAATATATACACAAATTTAAATGTTCGAAACTTCGAATTACATACTCTAATATCCGAACATAAAATTTAAAAGTTCAAAATACAAAATATAATAATTCATAATATAAATAATTCATTATATTTTATATAATTATATATAAAAATTAAAAAAAAAATAAAAACTAACCGGATACTCAGGTAACCGGGTACCCGGAAAAACTAGATTTTGTGACCCGGGCCCGACCCGGGAAATGTCGGGCCAGGTACCCGACCCGGCCGGGTAATTTTTTTTAGAGAATTACCCGGTTTTTTTAGATCCGGGTCGGCGGGTCGATGGGTCGGGTCAACCGGGTCGGGTAATTTTGCACACCCCTAGTATTTATTGATCAAAACAAAGTTTTTTTGGTTAATTTTATGTTCATACGATTAAGGAGTAATAATTTTTTCAAACTTTCAGTTATTGGTCAATTCGATTGAAAATCGGTTAATTAACTAAATTAATCAAAATTATTATATATTTAATATATTATTTATATATTACTTATTCTTAAGAGTGTTTAAACTTCGATTTTAATTAAACTAATTGACTGAATTAATCAAAAATATTAAATAGTTAATATATTATATATATTATTTTATATTTCAGTTAATTCGATTAACATATTAAAATAACTGAACTTTGTTCAGTTTAGTTAAAAAATTATGGGAAAAATTGATTTGATAAATGGTTAAAAGAAAAAAATTGATTAATGAATTTTGGGTAATTTGATTCAATTGATTAACTGAACCACCTAATTCAACATCTCTCATCACGAACTGGCATTCAAAATAGTTATTATCAGTTGTTTCATTGATACTAATAGTGAATTTAATCACCAATAATTCTTATTTATATAAACATATCGAATTTTAATGATATTATATGGGGTGCTTATCGACCAGTTAATCGCGAGTTGAGCAATGCTTAATTCATGTTCGTTAAAAAATTTGTTGCTCAATTCGACTCGTTGCTCGTTATGGTCGTTAAAATTTTTTTTGACTCATGCTCGTTAAAAAAAACTTGTAGCTTAACTCCTGCCCGTTAAGCTCGTTGCTCGTTAAGCTCACCAAAATTTGTATCTTACTTTTTCAGATGTAGGTAAAATCTAATAATATTATATAGAGTTAAATATAAACATAAATTACTAAATTTAACCCAAAAAATTATCAAAAGAGTGTATGCAAAAAAATTGAAAGTCTAAACTCTAAAATAACGATCCACAAATACATTAAAATAAATTAATAATTAATGTTTGATTTTTGAATGTAGTAAAATAATAACTATTAATTAATAATGTAGTATTTTTTTAGTTTTTATTAAAAAATTAATAGATGAATCATTTATTATCTATTAGTAAGTTAATACTTTTTTAATGAAATAATTTTTTAAGAGAACTACTAAAAATTTATAAAAAAAAGTTGGCGAGTTACTCACGGATTTATTGAGTCGAGCTGGAATTTGGTCGACTCAATTTATTAAGGTTAGTTAATACTTTTTAATGAAATAATTTTTTAAGAGAACTACTAAAAATTTATAAAAAAAAGTTGGCGAGTTACTCACGGATTTATTGAGTCGAGCTGGAATTTGGTCGACTCAATTTATTAAGGTTTCGAGTTGGGCTCGATTTCAAATCGAGTCAAGTTCTTATCGAGTTTTGACCTAATCGAGTTCGAACTACTCATAAGCTGCTGATTAAGCACCCTGGGATATAATATAATATTAAGTAAATTCGATGAAAATTACTCATTTGGAAAACATCGGTTGATGCTCTTACTAATGAGGTTTGGAGATGTTCATCAACTATGATTGTAGTGCGAAATTGTCATGATTTAATTTTAAAGAGTAAAAGTCCAAAAATAATTTCCTTTTTATAATTATTTTTTTGTAATTTTTTAAGGCATAATTTTTATGTTTTTCTTAAAAATTTATTATTATTTTAGAGTATTTTAAAATTTCGATTAGACTTGAATGAAATACTAAATATTTTTATGAATTATTAAAGTGACTTTGAATTGCTGGGAAGTTTTCTTTCTTTAGAGGTTTCACCGTTTTGTTCCCATGCAAGAAGAGTCTCCGCCGGTCACCAAGGTGACCCAGGCAGTGGAAGGGGAAGGTAAAGCAGAAAGAAAAAATAAAAGAATTCGTTCAACTGAAGGTGAGGGCATTTTCGAAGAGGAGGTGTCAAGAAGATCATGGAGAGATACTGTGATAAGTCTTACATTTCTTCCTGAAAATTTTCAAATCTCGACTGAAGTTGAAGATGAAGATTCAGATGAAGAAGAAGCTCCTAAAGGGGATAATATCCCGACAATCAAGATCCCCCAAGAATTAAAAGAAAAATTGAGGAAACTATGGAGAAAGGCGCTCATTATCAAGATTTTGGGCAAAACAGTGGCCTACAAAACCCTAATCAGTAGGGTAACAAATATGTGGAAATTAGAAGGTGAGTTTGAATGTATTGACCTTGGGTATGGGTTTTATGCAATTAAATTTCAAAATATGTTGGATAGAGCAAAGGTTCTTATGAAAAGACCTTGGAAGATTATGGATCATTATATCACGGTGCAGAGATGACGTCCCAATTTTGTGGCAGCGAACGCAAGTATTCCTTCTACGGTAGTTTCGATTCACATCCCAGGTCTCCCTATTGAGTACTTTGAGGAGAGTGTCCTGTGTAATCTAGGAAAGCTGGTTGGAAAACCCCTTAAGATTGATTACCATACAGCTTGGTCAACAAGAGGAAGATTTGCAAGAATATGTGTGAAAATTGATCTAAATTCTCCCCTATTGTCTAAAGTATGTATAAGAAATAGGGTATATAATATTGAATATGAGGGCTAGAACTCTATCTACTTCAATTGTGGTGTTGTGGGTCACAGAGTCACCGATTGCCTTGTTAACCAAAAGCAAACTCCAATTATCATGGAGGTCAACAGAGAACCACAAGTTCAAGAATATCAAGAAATACATGAAATAGAGGAACATGATAAAATTCAACAAGAAGAGAAAGAATTAGCTAAGGACAGATATAGACCCTAGATGCTAGTTCAAAGGAGAATACGTGGAATTAGAAGTAACCTGAAGAATCAAAGTAGTAGAAACCAAGAACCACGACAGAATAACAAATTTGATGGGTTGAATAATATTGATGAATAAGAGATTAGCAAGGGAAAGGAGGAACAAAGCCGAAATCAAGAGGTAAATGAAATCACTAATAAGACTAGAATGTTAACGAAGGACATGCGATTTACCCGAAGTGAAGAATGTAGCAGCAGAGTTAAAGACAGTAACCCGACAGAGAGCTCAGGTGATGGGATCTCTAGGAAAAGAAATGATAAAATTCAGTCTCCTAAATTCTTTGCTAAGAGAGACGAACATGGTAGAACTAAAGGAAGTAAGAATAGATGGAGAAATAGTCAAAGTGTTGTTATGGAATCAGAAATAGAGGTGAGAAAATTATGGAAAATCAGGAGAAACCCTCAATGGATGTTGAAAATGCTACCAGTCAACCAGATAATCAGGATGCTTGGGAAATGGAAGTTGAACCAGTTGGACCAGAACAAGTAGTTATTACAAATGAGACGATGGCCATAGAGGCATATACTAATAACAATCTCCCTCAATGAGGTTTATTTTTTGGAATTGTCGTGGAGTAGGTAATAAAGATTCAATCAGGAACTGTAGAGAGTTAATAAAGGATGAAAACCCAACCATTATTTGTCTCCTTGAAACAAAAGTTAAGACAGGTACTGGTACTTTGCTTCAGAAAAAATTGAAGTTTGATAATCACTTTGAGGTCCTCATACAGGGTCTCTAGGGAGGTTTGATTCTTTTTTGGAATTCTAACTTGCAAGAGCTTACCATTCAGCATTATACAGACCAGGTTATCCACTGTGATATTCAAGAAAATGGTAATAGGTGGTTGTTTTCCACTGTCTATGTCCAACCTCATTCTACTAAAAAAGAAGAAGTATGGGAGAATATCTACGCCTACTGTACAAGTGTTGATCAGCCTTGGATGATTGTGGGCGATTTTAATGACTTTTCTACATTGGATGAACGCATAGGCAGTAACTCTGATTGCATGGACCGAATCATCAAGTTTCGCGAACGCTGGAATAGGTGTAATCTGATGGATGCTGGTTATGTTGGTAGTAAGTTTACATGGACTAGACACCTCCATAGAAGAGTTACTCTTCAGGAAAGACTCGATAGGTTGCTTCATAATATTGAGATGGCCGATTGCTTTCCAAACCTTAGAGTGGTTACCTTAACAAGAGTTTATTCTGATCATAACCTGATTCTAGTAAACACGAATTTGGAAATTCCTGTCGACAAAGAAAAACATCTAAATTTATTCTGATCATAACCTGATTCTAGTAAACACGAATTTGGAAATTCCTGTCGACAAAGAAAAACATCCGTTTAGATTTGAAGAAGCTTGCCTTACTCATGAAGAGTTTAACATGATTTTTAGTTTAGCATGGGATAAAAAAAAGACTCTCTTGTTGATGCGGTGAAAGAAACAAAGAATGCGATCATAGAATGGAAGGAGAATACTTTTGGGAACATCTTCAAACGCAAGAAAATTTGATGAAACGAATGCAAGACATTCAGAAATCTACTAATTACTTCCATTCTACATACATTCAGGGATTGAAAAAGACCATGGATGCTGATTATCAACAAGTGTTGGAGCTGGAGGAAATCTTTTGGCTTCAGAAGTCTAGACTAAACTGGATTTTGAAAGGCGAAAATAACACGAAGTTCTTTTATCTAACCACTATGGCAAGGAGCAAATTTAATAAAATAGTTGGTCTGTACATTGGGATTGATTAGATTACAGGAAAACAAGCTCTTTGTCAACATGTCTGTAATTATTATAAGGGGTTGTTCGCTAGGAAGGAGTACGTACAGTTGTCAAGGGATTACGATAGTTTCATGCCCAGATTAAATGAAGAAGAAAAAATCGAGCTAATGAATCAAGTCACAATGGAGGAAGTCAAAGAAGCTTTGTTCTCCATGAAGGGTCTGAAAGCTCCGGGTCCGGACAACATTCAACCCATTTTTTATAAACAGAATTGGGACACTGTTAAGAACACCCTACATGATTTTGTGAATAAGACCTTGGAGTTGGAAAATATGGAGACAAAAATCTTAAGAAACTTCTTGGTGCTTATACCGAAAATTGCTGCAGCTGACAATATTACTCAATTTCAGCCTATTAGCTTACTCAACACGTCTTACAAAATCTTCTCCAAAATTATTGTTCATTGTTTGTGTCCTATTCTGCAAAGGATGATTGGACCCTACCAGAACAACTTCCTTAAAGGTAGAAGTACATCGAACAATATTTTGATCGTTTAGGAGGCAGTTCATTCCATGATGAACCTCAAAGGACAAAAGGGTACAATTATTACTAAAATAGATCTCCAGAAAGCCTATGACAATGTTAGCTGGGAATTTCTTAAGAAAACCCTTAAAGATTTTAACTTTCTTGAAAGGTTGATAGAGACTATAATGTTTTTCATTACATCAAGTACAATCGAGCCGTTATGGAATGGGGAAACCACAGAGAGCTTGAATCCTAAGCAAGGTCTACGTCAAGGAGACCCGCTCTCGTCTTACTTGTTTATTTTTTGTTATGGAAAGACTTTCCCACATTATCATTGAGAAAGAAGAAAGGGGAACATGGAAACCGTTTAAGAGCTCGAGGGGTGGAACTAAATTAAGCCACTTATTTTTTGCGGATGACCTTCTACTGTTTGTAGAAGCAGATTCAGATCAAATGCAGAACATGAGAAATTGCTTAAATGAATTTAGCCGAGCAGCTGGAGTTGAGGTAAATCTCCTAAAATCAAAAATATTTATCTCCTCAAATATTAATTCTAATACAGCTCAATACTTAAGTGATTTGTGTGGTATTCCACTTACGGATAACTTGAGAACCTACTTGGGAGTTTCTATAATCCATAAAAGGGTAAATTCAGGAACTTATGATCTTCTTATTGAGAAAGTCATGAGAAGATTAGCGGGGTGGAAAGGACGAGTCTTATCCATGGCAGAAAGAAGAACACTCATCCAAACCGTCTCCAATGTTGTTCCAATACAGACGATGCAAACATCCTTGCTTCCAGTTTTAGTCTGTAAAAAGCTGGACATACTTAATTGTAACTTTTTGTAGGGAGTAGACATAGAGTATGCCCATAATCACCTGGTCAGCTGGGATAAAGTTTATCGATCCAAAAAGATGGGAGGTTTAGGTATTCATAAAGCAAGATTAATGAACATCACTCTTATGGAGAAGAACAGTTGAAAACTCCTTACCAGACAAGAAAATCTTTGGTGTAAAGTGTTTGCAGGAAAGTATCTAAAGCAGAAGGAGTTCTTGGAGTCAGAGTCAAGAGGAAACAACTATTCCACCTTGAGAGGCATGTTAGGTACTCGCAATTTGATTAAACAAAGACACAAATAGTAGATTAAATCAGGTGCTCAAGCAAAATTCTGGCAAGACTGGTGGGTAGGAAAAGAACCATTGAAGAACTTATATCCTTCAATAGATAACCCGAGCAGAAATGAAGAGGTTGTCAGATACATTGATGAAAATATATCTTGGAATATTCGAGAAATTCAACACATAATCTCTGAAAAAACAATGATGGAAATCCAAAGAGTTTCGATTCCAGCCTTAACTGATCTTCAGGAACAAGATAAAAATACTTGGGGCTTCTCTAAGGATGGCAGTTTACGGTTACTTCGGCATACCAAACCATCTCTAATATGGAGATATGTGGTCAATATGGGGAAAATCTAAAGTGGATATGGAGAAATAAAACCAGCGAGAGAATCATGATTTTTTATTTGGTTGTCCTACCTTGACAAACTCAACACAAATGAAGTTAAATGCAGGAAAAACATGACACAAGACGCAAACTACAAAGATTGCCGAAACGAAATAGAATCAATAGATCACATATTCCGGACGTGTCAAGTAGCAAAAATCATTTGGGAATAATTAAAAGCTAGGGAGCAAGATAGTCAATTTACTTCGATGGAGTTCAAGAATTGGCTGAAGGGAAACTGTCTCTCAAAAAAGGTCAGGTTCGATGGCTTAGAATGGGATCCATTGTTTATGGTTACCATATGGGGATTGTGGAAGAGCATAAATGAAAGGATTTTTAAAGAAACGATAATTGATCCCTTTAAAGTGATAAACTATGCTAAACAGTTTGCCAAGGATATAGAGAATGCCCTGTTAAACTCGTATAGAAGGATGGTAAATGATCCATGTTGGGTTAAATGGAAAAAACCTCCTGAGGGAGGATGGATTTTAAATACTGATGGTGTGTATAAAATGAATTCAGGTCTAGCTGCTGCAGGTAGATTGATACAAGATAGCAATGGTGACCGAAAAGTTGGATTCATGTTGAGATTTGGGAGGGTTAATAGTTCGATCGCTGAAATTTGAGGGGCTCGACAGGGTCTCATTTTAGCTAAAAGTCTTGGGTTAAGGAATTTGATCCTAGAGATGGATGCAAAATGGATTGTGGATCTCTTTAATGGAGATAGGATGAAAGACCTCTTAGAAATCGATTTGGTTAATGACTATTTAGACATCCTAAAGGAAGGATGAGTGGTTGAAGTTCGGCACATCTGGCGAGAAGGAAATAAATGTGTTGATAAGTTGGCGAATCTTGCACTTCTTCAAGAAGAAGATATCTCCATTCTGCAGTCGTCTTCAACTGAAATTCTTGCGATGTTAGGAACTGACAGGAACGAAGCGAGCGTGTTGAGACACTAGTTTACTGCTTTTATCAAGTGTACCAAAAAAAGTGACTTTGAATTGCTTAAATTAAATAAATACAAAGTTTTAGACTTAAAAAATGACGATGATACAAATGAAAGTAACATGTGGGTGTTGTTGTATTAAACATATTGTTTAGCTAATCCTTTCTGTTTGTCTGGTTAGTTGAACTTTTTTTAAGGTTAGATGCTTTACCAGATTCTCCTAACATAAACAACGAGAAAGATACATAAAACCAATATGTTTTTGCCCGGATCAAACCCAACACTTCGAACATTTTCTCATTACAAATTTAGTGTATCCCACCACCATAAAACATTAATAATAAAAAAAGGTCGTAATGGGGGTTGTAAATCATCATGTTCAACTCAGACAAAACTATGAAACCCCCCAACAAAAAAAAGGGACTTCCGCTACAACTTTGTTGTTGTGAATTCAACTCCATCTGGTAGTGGATTTTCACGTAAGATTGTAGGGCATCAGCCAATACACATCATGTTGCTGATTACATCGAGGGGATTGAGTTAATGGAATAAAAATTTTATTGCTCCACTTGGTAACGAAGTTTATTATATTCAGGTTCCAATGTGAACCAATTATTCTTTACAATTAGCGGAGCTTACAAGTGAAAGAATTTAATAGAGGAATTGTCTTTGAGAGAGGAAAATTTCACGTATACTGATTTAAAATCATAATAATAATAATACCAACTGGCAATTGGGTATTTGGATTTTTACCTCTTCACTTCAACTAACAAGTTTTCTTTGTGTTATTAAAAACAATTTGACTCAGTTTTTTTTTCATATTATATTGTAGGCAATGTCAACAAGTTGGTTGTTAAGTTTAATATAGAAGTTATGTTAATATAAAAGATATTGCCAATTTTTATGAATATATAAAATAGGTTTAGAATGTTTAAATTGAAAATACAGTGCAAATATTTCAGTGAGTCTAAATAGAACCCAGATTTGGTCATTTATTTTCCTAACAACCTTTGATAAACAAAATGGATGAGGAAGCTATTATATTCCTACACGCAACTTGGTGTAATTGTATCGACGGCGATTAATCTTTTGCCACACATCCGGGGGTTGTAGCAGCTTCTCTCTCTCGTTTCTTTTCCCATCCCAGCCGCCTAATCAACCAAGTTGTTCACATTGATGTTTGGCGTTGCCGACATCTCCGATGCTCGTAAATAAACTTCCATGCTTGGTTTTCGTGTTTTGAATTTAGGGTTACCTGGAAGTCCAGGTTTGGTTTTCAAGTTTAGACTGTGGATTGACTAGAGTGATATTTACCAAAGAAAACTCGGTTGCCAACTGCCACCCAGTATGAACCTTTGAATTACTTTTGTGTAAAATGAGTCATGCCTTCTCTTGGAAAAGGCTTACTCATCAAAATGGAGGGTTTTCAAGTATGAAAGCAGATCAAAATTCAAATTTGTGAATATATAATCATTGTGTCGTGAAAATGTTGTCATTTGGTCATCATCAAAATAATATACAATAAATTGTGTATTGGAATCAATCTTTGGATAATTCTTTCATATTTAAATTTGTTTATTTTTTTTTATTTTTAAGGGTATGATTAAAAATATAATCTTAAGATTGAACAAGACATTAAGTTATTTAAATAAGATTAGAGTTCGATTTTTGACATTGTGAATGAAGTAAATTAAACTCAGACTTATAATTGATTAAAAAAATATAAATGTGCAGTAATTATTTAAAAAAAAATCAATAATCAAGCATTATAATGCATAATTAAACTAACAGTTGAAATATAAATCAAACATTGCGATAAATAATCAAACTAGCATTAAAGGCTTTGGGTCTGGAACCAACAACCAGTTGATCTAGTGGGATGAGACACTATGTTTTTTAAGCAAAGTTAGGGGTTCAAATCTTGACGTTTGTGAATGGAGCAAACTAGGTTGGGAGGGTCGCCCTCGCCTCTTCAGTACCCGAACTGGATTAGTCGGTCAATAGATCGTATACCAGTGATTAATTTAAAAAAAAAGGCTTTGGGTCTGGAAGTTGTAACTTGTTTAAAATAATAATGCTGAGCAATGATCTAAGATTTATGGGGACAAACTTGACCAAAAGAGTAGAAATTTTGAACACCAACTAGAGTTAATAAGGCCCTCAAGCTTCTTTGCAATAAAATCTCTCCCTACACGTCTAGATCAATCCCGATCTAAACAGTTGCATGTGTGCAAGAAGAAACTTAGATTTTATCAATCATGTTATTATTTTTATTTGAGTTTCAATATTAAATTATGTTAGGATTTATTAAGCGACTTTAGATGTAAAAATGAGTATTGTTCTTTTTAAATGTTCCTTATCTAAGCAATTGCTTGTATGCATTTTTATTGTCAATTAATTAAAAAAATTGAAAAAATATTATATTATAATCATTCTAAATTAAAAAAATTCATGTTATATTGTCTTTTTTTTTCAAACTCATATTATTATTATTATTTTATTAATACTTTCTAGATTATAAAAAGAAATAGTTTGAGTGAAGGAAAAACAAAGGGATTAGCGCAACTTTTTCAAAACGTGTGGGCAATTCTTCAGCTTTTTCTCCATCCATGCATCTTTTTGCCATTTCATGAGTCAATGGGACGAAGACCAAAGAAATTGAAAGCTAAATTAAACTATACCTTTTCTTTCTTACCACGTTTCTTAGTTGATATTTATATTTATTGTTTTCTGAATTAATCAAATAATTTTTTTAATTTTTAAATGCACTACGACTATCTAAACACAATGATTACAACTATGTGAATTAATTAATTATACCATTCGAATCGGATAAAATAGAGTGGGTCTCACCAACCAAGGCTATCTTATCTTGTTTACACGTGATGGTTAACAGTAAGCCACATTGTTATTAAAGAGAAACCAATATAATTTTTCTATTGTTCTAACTCCTATATGAAAAAATATATATCAAATATGTATCTTTATTTTGATTTCATCACATCTTAATTACTAGTACTATAAAAATATTTTTATCTATTTATATAATATCTACATAAAAAATTATAAAACATATTAAAGATTGAATATAAATCTTTTAACAATTCTCATATTAATTATTTATTAAACTTTATTTTTATATATCTACATCATAAGTCTGATAAGATGGAGTGTATATAAAAGTGAAATCAAAATATTATCGACAAAGAACAATCGACAAAACGTGTCAATATCAAATGTATTATTTTTACGGTGGTTTAGAAGGGGGGGAAAATGAAAGAGGTCGGAAGGGGAGGGGCTGGGGGTTGAGCGGGAAAGTGTCAACATGAGGAAGCTTCTCAAGTAGTTCTAGTCATTGCGAGTTCAAAATCAATGTCCTCGGCTTCACCTTTTGACTCTTGACCTTGACATCGCCTTTGGAATTTCAATATTTCATTACTCGCCACCATACACAAAACCAAATTCTATTGTTTTTTTTTAAATTATTAATATTGTTTGTTTGTTTGTATGAATGTAGACATGTTGCCAACGTGAGTGGGCTATTTCCAAGTGGGATATCGCCTCATTTCCACTCACTTTCCTGGATAATCCAAATCCCTCCATATATAATTCCCCATATTCCTGGCTTCTGGGTACTAATCTCTTATTCCCTTCACAAATCCTTCATACTCACTCTTCTTGATCTTCTTCTTCTTCTTCAGCTCACCCGCTCTTTGCTTCTAGTTTTCTCTTGTGGTATAGTGTAATCAGTGATGGAATCAGCTTGGGTGGATACGACCCTGGATCTCAACTGTTAGGAAATAAACCAAGTACAAGTAATTTTCCTATAACCAGATTAGTGAGAATGCGAAATAAAAGCGGAAAAATAATACCCGAAATTTGATAACGGAGTTCAGCCAATTTATGCTTACGTCTCCGGACTGCTGCAGATCTTTTACTAAGAGAAAATTTACAGGTGTTTACACAACACACTTGAGAGAGAACTAGAAGATTTTGGGATGATTTTGAAGCTAAATGAGCCAGGGTATTTATAGTTGAAACTTAGGGACTAATCTTTGTAAATACCCTAAAGTTCAATGACTAAAAAATGTAATTAATCCTATTACATTTTAATTAAACAATTTAGCAGCCCCCCACTTGTTTAATTAAGCCGCCGGCTGCTTTGCATTTTGACCAACAATCTCCCACTTGAAGACTAATTTCAATCTGTCTTCACACCTCGATCGATGCAGCAGTATTTCTGGTCTTTTATTCTAGCATGCCAACTGAAGTTGAACACAACTTCAGTTTGTCCGTGGTCACCGTCTTTGTTAACATGTCTGCCGGATTTTGAGCTCCACTAATCTTTTCAAGTTTCAAAATCCCATCTTCCAGAAAAGACCGGATAAAATGATATCTCAATTGTATGTGCTTCGTCCTGGAATGAAAAGACGGATTCTTCGCTAGATGGATAGCACTTTGACTGTCGCAATACAAGACATTGTTTTCTTGTTTCTTACCTAACTCGTCCAAGAAACTTTGGAGCCAAACCATCTCCTTGCTGGCTTCCGTAACAGCGACATATTCTGCTTCAGTTGTGGAGAGAGCAACTATCTTCTGTAGTTGAGAAACCCAACTCACTGCAGTACCTCCTAGAGTGTAGACATACCCTGTATGCTCCTTCTGATGTCAATATTTCCGGCTAAGTCAGCATCTACATAGCCTGTCAGTATCGTATCTCCACTTTTGAAACAAAGTGCTTTGTTTGTGGTACCCCGCAGATATCTGAGGATCCATTTGACTGCTTCCCAGTGTACCGGGGATATTCATGTACCTGCTAACAGCTCCCACTGCATGAGCAATATCTGGTCTGGTACAAACCATGGCATACATCAGACTTCCAATTGCTGAGGCATACGGCACCTTCACCATGTGTGCACGTTCTTCCTCCGTCTTTGGTGATTGGTCTTTGGAGAGTCTGAATGAACACCTAAAGGTGTACTTACTGGTTTAGCATCTTGCATGTTGAACCTGGAGAGTACTTTGTTGATGTACTCAGCCTGTGATAACATCAAAGTCCCCGACTTTGTGTCTCTTTTGATCCTCATCCCAAGAATCTGCTTTGCAGCGCCGAGATCCTTCATAGCAAACTGCTTCGACAATTTTTGCTTCAAGTTTATAATCTCTTGCATATCTGAGCCTGCAACGAGCATGTCATCAACGTACAATAATAAAATAATGAAGCTGTTGTCGAACCTCTTGATGTAGCAACAATGATCTGCTTGGCATCTGGTAAAACCACTGCTACTCATGAAACTATCGAACTTCTTGTACCACTGTCTTGGAGCTTGTTTTAAACCATACAAGCTCTTCTTTAACCTGCATACCAGGTTTTTCTTGTCTGCTTTTATGAAGCCTTGTTGCCTCATATAGATTTCTTCCTCCAAATCACCATGAAGGAAAGCTGTCTTTACATCTAACTGCTCAAGATGTAAATTCTCTGCAGCTACAATTTTCAACACCAGTCTGATTGTAGACAGTTTTACGACTGGAGAGAAAATTTCATTGTAGTCAATACCTTCTTTTTGCTGAAAGCCTTTGACAACCAATCTTGCTTTGTAGCGTTTTCTCCCATCGTGCTCTTCTTTGATCCTGTAAATCCACTTGTTATGGAGCGCTTTCTTGCCTGGTGGTAATTCAGCTAATTCCCATGTCTGATTTGACATAAGCGAGTCCATCTCATCTTTCATGGAAGACTCCCACTTGACTGAATCCTCCACTTGCATTGCTTCATCATAGCACTCTGGTTCACCATTGTCAGTTAGCAACAAGTAGTGCAAAGAAGGAGAATACCGTTGGGTTGGTTTAGGAATTCTGGAGGAGCGTCTCAGTTCTGGTGTGCTTGGTCTTCTTGAACTGCTTCAGGATTGATCTGAACATCATTTCCAGAAATCTCCTCAAACTCAGCAAATTCCTTTGTTTCAGCTTTGGTATTTGAACTGCTTGATTCTACAGTTGACCTGTCTTTGTACATCACATTCTCATTGAAAATGACGTCTCTGCTTCTGATGATCTTTCGATTTTCGTAGTCCCAAACCGATAACCGAACTCATCACCGCCATAACCAACAAGGCACATTTGTTGGACTTAGCATCAAGTTTACTTCTTTCAGAGTCTATGTGTATGTAAGAAATACAACCAAACACTCTTAAGTGTGAAAGGTTTATTTCTTTCTTGCTCCAAGCTTCCTCTGGTATTCCGCCATCCAAGGAACTGAGGGCCCACGGTTGATCAGGTAAGCTGCAGTGTTGATAGCTTCAGCCCATAGAAATTTGGGCAATCCGGCATGTATTCTCATACTTCTAGCACGTTCATTCAGAGTTCTGTTCATGCGCTCAGCTACGCCATTCTGCTGCGGTGTTATGGGAACTGTTGTCTCCATCTTGATCCCATTGTTTGCGCAGAAATCTCTGAATCTATTGTCTCTGTATTCTCCTCCATTGTCAGACCTCAACCGCTTGACTTTCAAACCAGTCTCATTTTCCACCATGGCCTTCCATTTTCTGAAGGTATCAAAGACTTCTGATTTCTTCTTCAGAAAATAAACCCACACCTTCCTTGTTGAATCATCGATGAAGGTGACATAATATAGTGAGCCTGCAAGAGATGGAACTGGGGATGGTCCCCATACATCAGTATGAATCAATTCTAACCTTTCTGCCTTGGGTGCCTTGCCAATCTTTGCAAAACTGACTTTCTTTTGTTTTCCAAAGATGCAATCCTCGCATAGTCCGACATCCACATTCTTTAGATCCGGCAGCTTCCCTTTTGACAGAAGTATCTTCATTCCTTTCTCGCTCATATGGCCAAGCCTTTGGTGCCATAGGTTTGATTTTCCATCAGCATCTGCTACTGCAATGATATTCTCTAAATTTGAGGTTACATAGAGAGTACCAGTCTTCTTACCACGAGCAATGACGAGTGCTCCTTTGGTAATCTTCCATTCACAACCTGAAAAGGTTGTACTATATCCTTCTCCATCAGCTGTCCAACAGAAATCAGATTTCTTTTGAGGCCAGGAATATGTCTCACTCCTGTCAGCTTCCAGGTGGTCTGGTTTGGCAGCTTTAGTCGGATATCTCCTTTTCCGACGATCTTCAAGGTTTCATCATCAGCAAGATGAACCTTCCCAAAATCACCACTGACATAGTTCTCCATGATTTCTTGGCATGACGTGGAGTGGAAAGATGCCCCTGAATCCAAGATCCATGATTCAATCGGACTGTTGACGCTTAGAATCATGGCATCACCTGTCTCCTCTGTCACGTTGGCAGATTCCTGTGCACCGGTATCTTTCTTCAGTGCTCGGCAATCTCTTTTAAAGTGACCTTTCTTGCCACAATTATAACAGGTAAATTTCTTTCCCGTTCTGGATTTTTCCCGTCTGGATTTGGATCTGCCACGATTTGAATTTCTTTCTGAAGTTCTCCCTCTGGACTCCGTGTGCAAGGCTGAGGAGGTTGATGCTTCACCCGATTCTCTCCGTCGAATTTCTTCGCTCAGTACCAGATCCCGAACATCGTCGAATTTCAATTTACTATTTCCCGACGAGCTGCTAACTGCTGTAACAGTAGCATTCCAACTGTCTGGTAGAGATGATAAGAGAATTAAAGCTCGAACTTCATCATCGAATTCAATTTCCACAGAACTCAACTGGGTTGTGATTGTGTTGAGTTCATTCAGGTGTTGAGCCACTGATGCCCCTTCCGTCATCCGCAAATTGAATAATCGCCTCATCAAGTGAACTTTGTTTGAGGCCGATGGCTTCTCATACATACTGGAGAGAGCTGCCATAAGACCTGCCGTGGTCTTTTCCTTTGCTATGTTGAAAGCAACATTTCGGGACAACGTCAGTCGGATAACTCCGAGGGCTTGTCTGTCGAGAAGAGCCCAGTCTTCATTCTTCATGCCCTCTGGTTGCTTTCCTGAAAGAGGTTGATATAGATTTTTCTGATACAGAAAATCTTCAATCTGCATCTTCCAAAAGCCAAAGTCCGCACCATCGAACTTTTCAATTTTCACCTTCCCTTCGTCTGCAGCCATCGCTCCCACTCGAATCTGGCTTCGTTTGGATCGTTTCTGACAATTTCTGCGAACCGCCGTGTATTAGAACACCTCCGTCGACAAACTAGTATCGCCGACCGAATTTTACTATTCACGAAATTCACTATTCACGTGAATAGTAATGAATAGTAATCTCGCAGAAAATTGACAAAATCCACAACCAAAAGCTCTGATTACCAGTTGTTAGGAAATAAACCAAGTACAAGTAATTTTCCTATAACCAGATTAGTGAGAATGCGAAATAAAAGCGGAAAAATAATACCCGAAATTTGATAACGGAGTTCAGCCAATTTATGCTTACGTCTCCGGACTGCTGCAGATCTTTTACTAAGAGAAAATTTACAGGTGTTTACACAACACACTTGAGAGAGAACTAGAAGATTTTGGGATGATTTTGAAGCTAAATGAGCCAGGGTATTTATAGTTGAAACTTAGGGACTAATCTTTGTAAATACCCTAAAGTTCAATGACTAAAAAATGTAATTAATCCTATTACATTTTAATTAAACAATTTAGCAGCCCCCCACTTGTTTAATTAAGCCGCCGGCTGCTTTGCATTTTGACCAACATCAACATCAACTCTTTTCATCGTACCACCAAAGCTCTGGTGAGTTCGGTTTTTCATCAGTTGAGGAAATAAATTGGTTTTTGTTGTTTTAAATCATTGGGCTTATAAAAGGTTTTTTTTTTTTTAAACAGAAGAGAGAATCTGATGGGAAAATGGTCGACTCTGATGTCAGAGTACCAGTTAAACAAGAGGTCAGTTTCTGGATAAGTTGGTTAAAATCGGATCGGACGTCTTGACTAGATTATTTCGGTACTGATTGTTTATTTTGGTTGTAACAGGCTGGAGTTTTGGTGGAGGAATTGAACCGGGTTAGCGCCGAGAACAAGAAGCTAACCGAGATGCTAACAGTTCTATGCGAACACTACACCTCTTTGGAAAACAAATACAAGGAATTGGTGAGCAAGAACTCGGAAAGTGAAGCTGCTGCAATATCTTCAAAGAAGAGGAAAGCAGCCGAGTTTGAGGATTACAGTAGCACCATGATTGGATTCACCGCAAACGCCGAGAGCAGCTGTAGTGATGAAAACTCATGCAAAAAGCCTAAGGAGTGCAGTAAGACCAAAATTTCAAGATCTTGCATACGCACAGATCCTTCTGATAACAGCCTGGTAAGTCCCTAGACTTTTAATTCATCTTGCCAGACAAAGTTAATTAGCCTCCGGGTATCTGAAAATTGTTGTTATGGATCTGTGTTACAGATTGTGAGAGATGGATATCAATGGAGAAAATATGGTCAGAAGGTCACAAGAGATAACCCCTCACCCAGGGCATACTTCAAGTGCTCCTTCGCCCCGAGTTGCCCGGTGAAGAAGACGGTGCAAAGAAGTGCTGAAGATCCATCGATCTTGGTTGCTACTTATCAAGGAGAGCACAACCATTCTCCGGCTGCATTATCGTCATTAAACCCCATTAATGGTGGAGCCGCCAACAACACTCGTTCAGCTGCTGTTTCTTCTTCTTCTTCTGCCCCCGCCAAATCTTCGGCTCCCGTTGTAACTCTGGACTTGATGAAACCAGATGGATGGGATAATGATACCAAGAAACCTACACAACAAGTCGATCAACCGGCAATTCAGCAGATTTTATTTCAACAAATGGCGGCTTCTTTGACTAAAGACCCAAAGTTCACAGCAGCACTAGCTGCAGCCATGTCTGGAAAAGTAGTAGAGCAGAAGTGGTGAAATTCAACCAACTTGGGGAGATATCCATAGTTGTCTAGTTTTTTTCTTTTTGTTGAAATTGGTTGAGAGAGTTAGAATTGAACTGATGTAAATAGAATATTGAATCTAATATTAAAAAAAGGAAAAAAACACAAGGTAATTCTTTGCCGAAGTGATTTGCAGTCCGTTCTTGCTTTTGTTGTCTGATAAGTGGAAACGCCAATACAGAAGGGCAATCCGTTTGCATGCTCAATGAGGAGAACGTACGCTTTTCAACATAATTTTAAATAATATCGAATATAAAAAGATACACTGTCGAACGTTTTAAATGAATCATGAGCTTTTCCTTTATTGTACTGACAATTTGTCTTCTCATTGCCTCTGATTTTCTATAACGATTCCTTTTAAATTCAAACTTTGCAGCCGATGACTCCATATATTGTTCCCGAGCTTAGTCAACTAAATGTCCTTGTCCAGAGCATAATTGAATCAGAAAAATACTCAATGTGATCATAATACATTTAACAAATATATTTTTGTGTACCGAGTCTAGGTTAATTGGACCATTATCGTCCATTAAAACAAAAAAGAACAGGATTGATTGGAAGTTTAATTTTAATTAGGATGGATGTTATATTTATTTTTGTCAATGCAACGAATTGGATGCTGTGGAATAAACCAATTTGAAGTGCTCGACTTGTTGCAGCTACCAGCGAAGGCAATTCAGACATTCTTTTCCTAATATAGCATTATCCATAGCGTCATTGAAATGTGAATTATTCCCATTATAAGAGACGTACGCGTTTTGAACTTTTTCATTCATCCTCTTCTAGAGGATGTCACCCTTTTTTTTCCCTCTAGATAGTGACTTAAATTCATTTCGTCTAGTTTAAAACATTATGTGTATGTATTCGATGGACCCAAGAGAAGCAGTAGAATTGAGGATGAGAAAACATTGGAACGGCTAATCATCTTGAGATCATAATGACATTTACATGCCTGTAGCTAAAAGTTTATGCAAATTAATTAGATGTATGCATATATTTTGCCTCAAAAATTTCTAGGCATCCTAAAAGGGGCGCGAGAGGACCTAATTAAGCCCCGCTTCAAAACCAGAAAGCAAGTCAACGAATGGGCTGACAGGTAACGGCATAACCATGTCCAAACCTTGAATAGCTTTACCATTTGGCCTGGCCCCGCCACCTTCTAAACTAATTACAACTTCTTTTTCTCGCCCTCTAATTATAAACAATACTCTCCTCCACCACATGATAACAGTGATACACCGCTGTAATCGGTTGTTCGGGCTGCATTTCCGGAGTACTTACTTTCATCTTCTCATTTTCTGCCTCCTCTGCTTTCTTCTTTTCCAATTCGAGCTGCTTGTGGTTTTCGACGTGCGCTCGGACAAACATCCGCACAAAGTTGAGCAGAATCGACACAACTATAGGACAAAAACAAAGAAAAAATAATTAAAATAGCAACACAGAGAGCAGAAAACAGCTCGGCAGCTGAGATTCACAAAGGTGCATTCAACAAATTTGTCAACACTAACAACCTTGCTCAAATGTGCACCGTGCCGGATCTTCTCCGAAATAAAGAGACAAGGCATCCGCATTTCTACCCTGAAGACATCCAATTTAGTGTCAATGTTTTTGTTAGATTGTAAGCACACTGAGGAGGTCAGAACAAAAACTCAAAATAATACATACCACGGTAGAATAAAGCAAAGCCAAAGACTTGACTTCACTTTCAGCAAAACCAAAAAACTCCTTTAAGCTCTACATGTAAAAACAAATAAAAAAAGCATTAGCTGATAGCCAAGTATTATGGAGTAAGAAAAATAAGTAGAATAAATACGGTTTATAAGTAGATAATGTATAGGAATTACCAAGCAAAAAGTTTCAGACACTGGACCATCATTTTCTGAGGCAGCCAGTTCTTGTACAACTTTCTCCAACCCTTTACTGATGGCTTGCATTTCCTCGGCCAAATATTTCAGTTGTATCTGCATGTCAATCAACAATTCTACTTAGCATCATATGCCAAAGGCTAAGCGAATCCACTTTGACATCAAAAGGACATAATAGTTTACCTTTGTTGAAGCTTCCAAACTTACAAGGTCTTTTGGAAACTCTAGTAATTCTGGCAACTTATCCTCCAGGACCTGAATATTTGATGCCATTGGCAAGTATAATTAATATTTTCATATAGAATATGTTATTGTTCAATTAAGCAGCTTCTCAACCCAAATACTTTTGCTTTTGAGAATAGAAATGAATACAATAGAATCTCTAGTAAATTATAAACATGCACTCAAAATAAATGATAATGAACTTCAGCGAGCATAAAGAAATAGAAAACATCTTTTAATCAAAAGAGAAGCACGCTCCTTCGAAGCATGTAGCTTTTGTAGAACTAGAAACCACTTGTAAAGAAGCTTGCTCGGCAGGAAAAGATACTGCAGACTAACTTGCTATTGTGTTTTATAATTGTATAATTAAACCCCCATCATTCCAAATGTAAAAACAAAGGAACAGGTCATGCACTTTTCTGCAAGAATTGTTCACAATCTTCATGACTCTCGCATTTTAAAGTTAGTCGTCAACCAAATTAAACGATGAAGTAAATGTCTGCAGACATTCTTTACCAAGTGTGCTGCGGTCTTAAAAACAAACAGAGACGCATTCCCCTTGAACCATAGGAGTATAAGTGCAAGTATACTCAAGTTTTTCAGGCAATCTCAATAGTAAAGATCAGTATCAGGGAAAGTAAGAAAGGTAAATCATCTTTTACCTTGCAAAGATAATGCATGAGAGTCATCTTGTTATCCCGAGATCGAGTCTCACTGAGTTTAAGGAGACTATCCAATCGAAAACCAACAGCAGAACCTGTGGGAGAGAAAGAAACCATAAAGTACTAAAATTGTTGGAGTAAATTGATGTTTCTTCAAAAGATTGAACAGAACTGCCATCAGGGAGAAGAATTTACAGTACTGACAGTAGCACTTGGAGAGTAAAGTTGCCAAATTAGAGCAACATGAAACTCATATAGGTTCCATGTTAGACATTCAGAAATCAATCAACTGTAAAGAAATAGTGACATAGATACTTGTTACATGTTTCTAGTTTCTATTCTAAGGCAAATCAGCAGTGAGTTGATTGACCATGTTACTTATCGGAAAATCTATCTCACCAGACTGGAACAAAAATATATGATTTCAATAAGATTGTCCTAAAAACTACCTCATCAACAAAATCACTCACCCCTTGCAGTTCCACGGTTCAATGCATTTCCCAGACAAAGAATAGTTTGCATGATCCTTTTCAATTTGACTGAATTCCTCACCTGATGTATGCATTTGTCAAATGGTACAAGAGAAAATTTGTTCAGTACAAAAAACAATTCAATGGAATACGAAGAAAAAGAAAGAGAAATTAATTACCTCTTCAGCTGCAGAGTTTACAATATTCAAACAATTTCTAAGGTCATAAATCTGGAAAGGCACAAAAAGTACCAATTAAGTGACAACAAGAAAAAGCATTGCCTACCAATCTGATTAGAGTTTCTTCTCATACCTGGGAAAAGAATTGTATCTTGAATAAGAAAACTCTAAGCTTTGACTCTACCCGTGGCACTTTTATCAGTTCTAGGAAAAACTGTAACCAAATATGAGGCAGATAATCAGATATAATACTTGTTAAAGAACGTGTATAAACGCAAAAAAAGAAAAGAAAAAAAGAATGCGACACTAACTTGTTCACATTTTCCCAACTTGTCCTTATCTCTATTATAACCCTGAAAATAAAAATATGACCATCACTTACAACATGATTATTTGCATAATATACCAAACAATGTCATCAACTGAGACATGATTATGAACATTAAAAATCTTAAAATCATGAAACTATTACTTTAAGATCACAGACAAGGAAAAGATAAAAACATATTTTCAGCACCTTAAGTAATTCCTCCTCTTCTTTTGTAGGACAAAACTTAATAAGGTTCTCAAGCTGATCACAATCTAATGCTGTATCATCTAAGGTAAGGATCGAACTCTGCAAGATAGTGTCAGCAATGCACAAAAATGTAAAAGATCAATTTGGCATTTATTAGCAGTGAAAAAGCATGATATCGGTCTCTTGTAAATCGAACTATAACTCAGAATCTAAGCTACAGTTATCAAGAGAAATACTATATGGTTTATCTTACCGTCAATTCAGGCAAAGGAATTTTGACTTTAGTAAGCATGATTTCACAGTTATATGCTCGCCTAAGTTCAATCTGCAAATTAATGAATTTCTTGTGAGATAGCAAACACAGATAAGATGTTCCATGTATGGAAATGTAGACAGGTTAAAAGACACCAAAAGATCCAGCAGGTTAAAAGACACCAAAAGATCCAGCAGGTTAAAAGACACCAAAAGATCCAGTTTTGTATATATATATATATAAACTGGATTTACAGCCGTGGTTGAGGCAATCAACATAACTAATGAGGGGCTTCAACCTATTCCCAAAAGAAAAAACATGCTAATTACCAGCTGGACTTTCTCAGGTTTACGATTTGAGGCACCTCGATTTGATACTATCATTTGAATTCGCTGCAACAGTAGAGAAAAGACTCTCAAGTTCAGACATGTCAATTTCTGGAGCCCTGGCACAGATAAAAAACATATTACATCTCTACAGAGTAATATGTACTACAATGTTTAGTGAAAAATACGTACTTGGAAGCTTCCTCTGGTTTTTGAGCCTCAGCCCATAAACTTCCTTGCACCGCCCTCGTCAACTTCAACCAATGGTATGGCTTCAAGTTGGATTTTTTCTCTTGAGCCAGTTTTTTAGTACCTATACGTGATATACTGAATCCCTTGAAATTCAAGGGAGCAGCAGGTGGTCCAGGAATTGAAGGTATACTGCCACTTGCTTTAGATAATCCTTTGGCACAAGGGGCTGGAGGAGGTGGTACGGATGGAGCATGTGCAGAGCAATTTGATGAAAGACCCTTCACAGCAACAGTAGGAGGAGGAGGTGGTGGTGGCTGTGGCACAGAGGATTTAGTAGGGAGTGGCGGAGGAAGAAGGGGAGCTGAAAATGAATTCTTTACTGTAGAAGATGGAGTAATTACCGAGAATGAGGGGTGTTGTGGTGGAGGTGGGGGAGACTGGGATAAGTTGTTGCCTTTGGGAGCTAGAGAAGCACGAGAAGAGGCAGGAAGAGATTGAAGTGAGTTCTTAACCAAGGGAGATGGAGATGCCCTAGAAAAAGAATGTAGAGGAGGGGGAGGGTGTGGGTGTGGGGGAGACTTGAATGTACTCTTCACTGCAGGAGGAGATGCCTCCATAAAAGGTGGTTGATAAGCAGAAGATGTGATTGTATCAGAGTCCTCCACAGCATGACTGCGATCCTCGCTTTCAGATGCATCATGATCATGCAATAGAGCTGTAATGCCAAGAGCTGAAGCTGCACTGCAGTATCTTGATATTGGTGCAGGTGAACCTTGCAAGGAATTGCTACATGACACGGGAGAAGAGATTGAAGACTGAGGAGATCGCTGGGATATAATCTTAGGTTGTGCAGGCCGTTGCAAAGCAGCCTGAAGTTCTTGGGGTTCAGTTTTCTTTCTAATTGAATTTACATCCACGACTCTGATATTGGTGCAGGTGAACCTTGCAAGGAATTGCTACATGACACGGGAGAAGAGATTGAAGACTGAGGAGATCGCTGGGATATAATCTTAGGTTGTGCAGGCCGTTGCAAAGCAGCCTGAAGTTCTTGGGGTTCAGTTTTCTTTCTAATTGAATTTACATCCACGACTGGACTAAGAGACGATGTAGATTGCCCAAGTTGTTCAAGAACTTCATGTTTTTGAATTTCGACATTCCTTGTTTTTGAATTGGCTTCTGGAGATGATTTAATGTACTTCTTAGAATGTTCTGCTTCATGGGGAGCAACATGAAGTTCTTGTGATTCAGTTTTCCCCTTTATTGAGCTTGAATCTGAAGGAGATCCAGCAGAGGGTGTATGTTGTGCAGCCTTTTGAGGAGCAGCCTGTATTTCTTGTGGTTCAAACTTCTTTATTGATGGGTCATCTGATGGTTGACAGGAGAAATTAGATTGTTTCTCCAAAGCATTGGATGTTGGACTTGTGATGATGTGCTCTGATGTCGGTAAATTTGATTTCTCCTTCACTTTATCATCTTGCAAGACACCGGCTCTTTCCACACCCTGGGGACAACCTGTCTCCAAATTTTCTTGTAGTATATTTGCTGCATTTGTATAGTCAGCTTTGCTGAAAACATCTTGACCTTTGGCAAAATCATCGATGGGAAGGTCACCTTTATCCTCAAGACCTGGTAAATCAATTGATACAGCAGAAGTTGCAACATCCACATCGGAGAAAATAACCTTCACCCATACGTAAAATGATTATATACAAGAACAGAATAAACAAAAACATGACAGGAAACAAAGGACAGAAGTAGATATATAATCACATACCTCTGCTCTGAAGTCCTTCGAAAATTGATCCTTACCATTCCATAAGGTGTCAATTTCTTCACGGTTAAGCATCAGAATATTTGATCTTATATAGGCTGTATTGAACATGATCCTGAACATCATTAATTCCCGCTCCTGAACACCGTCCAAACTAATACATTCAAGCACAACATCACCCACAACGTGGCAATAGGTATTGATTTTAACAACTTCAGAGTCCACCTGCAAGAATAAATGAAGAATATAAGATTAAATTCATCTTTGAAGTTGAAAACAAAAGAATTCTCAATGTGAATCATGACGAGGAAGAAGAAGCTTTTGTTCAAAAATAAAAAGTAAATAGTTATTACAGATATAAATGAGGATCGGACTCACTTGCTTGTAATACCGAATAAGTTTACTATTCTTCGGTGTAGAGAACAGAACTTTGGGGGCCTTGTCAGCACCCATAATAGGATCCCGTCCATATACCCTAAATATCGGACGGCAGCCCCCCTCACCATCCATATTAGGGATGAATCTTAGAATAATACAGTCCAGCGTAAGTGCCTTATCTGATGGAGGCCATTCTGAGCCCATATTTCTCCCAGAGACATACTGGAGATACCTTAGTTGAGAGGGTAATGGATTCAGGGGAGACGTCAAATGCAAAAGCTCACGAGGCGCTAGCTTATAGATCATTTCTAATGTTTTCTTCTCCCCGCATAACTGCTTCTGGTATAGTAAGAGAGCAGCAAGCATAAATGCCAAAACCGGCAACCCACCTCGTTCACTATGTATTAAGATCATGTTTTGTTGACCAAGTGATAGCCAGTTTTCACATATTTTCAAGAAATGATGGATCATCTCAGTGGTGAGTAACGGGCAACCTTCATATTGACGAGGATAGTCCATTACAGTCATATCATACTCAGACAATGTGCTAGCAATTTGGCTTTGGTGCTCTCCTTGTTGGAAGTTGAACGCCATGAATGAAGCATCAGGAAAATGATCACGTAGTTTATGCACTATGCCTTCAATGTAGAATTTATATTCCTTTTCTTCCCAAATTTCCGTGGAAAAGCAGCAGTCGAAAGCTGCATATGCAAACGATAGCGCAATGGATGTTAATAAGTGATAATACAACAATACTTTCCAATGATTGAAACGACAACCACATATTCACATATACCGAAACTAGGACCATAATTAACATAAAAAAAATGGTGTTATAAGGAAGCAACATCTATTGTTTAGAGAGGGCAAAAAGGAATAAATTATGACATGATACATCATACTGAAATTAGGACCATAATTAAGTGCAAGAGAAAAAAACAAGTAATAAGCTAATGTCGAACCTAAGCCATTAGCTTATTTTTGCACACATGCTAATGGCTAAAAAGGAAGAATCCTTGCAACCATGGCACCCAGCAGAGTTTACATCAAGACCCCAACTGCTAAGTACTTTCCCTTTTTGCCCTTTTTCACAAACGAATGGAAAGCATTGGCTAGCTGTTCTACGCCATTGCAAGTCTCCAATTAAAATAGTCAACAATGAAGAAAGAATCCCAAGTCGCATTACTAATATCAAGTACAAATTACATAAATATGCATTAAGAATACACAAAAATGGCAGTTTAATCCCATTATAGTTTAACATTCATAGCAGGTAACAGAAATAGAAACGAAAAGCGTACCATAAACCCTTTCAGAGATCTCCAAAAGCCCATCCGGCGGCTTTTTGTTAAACAGCTTCCTAAACAACGCCATTGTCGTCCCAAGATCTGTCAACAATCAAACCATTCCTGAAGAAAAGATACCCACATTCTTTAGCTAATATAGAGAGAGGAAGAGGAAGGTGAAGAAGAAGGAGAAGAAGGGTCCAAATGATTACACTAGCACTTGGCGGAGCAACGAGAAGATTGCTGGGTTTTGAAGCAACGAGTTGTTAGGGAAGTGTCCCAGAAACTTAGCTTTCAATCAAGATTCGAGGGTCGTTTTTAGATTTAGGAGAGAATATTGCGACAATGTTTGATGTCTGGACGTCTGGACAGACAAAGATTTGGTGTGGGATAAATTTATTGCTACGAATAAATAAAAACTAAAAGAGAATCCAAGCATTCTCTCTGTCCTTCCACTGTTTAATCCTTTTTGTTTGTTAATTGTTAATGAATAACGAAAGCCATCAACGAGTGGTCCCTGTTTCAATGTGCTTCCCCTCTCTGGTTTTTTTGTTTTGGTTTTGTATATTCTCCTTCAAAATATAATCATCTTCTACCATTTAGTTATACTCAACAGCACACCTGTTTCACCTTATCCTACGTTTTTTCTGTTTTTTTTTGGCAGTAATCGTATCAGTTAGTTTTAATTACGGGTAATGGTGATTGGAAGAGAACTTAATTTCTATATTACACTCATCATAGGATCTAAGGAAACTTCACCTTCAGTTGGTAGCTTTTAAGTTGATAATGATACCAAAAGTTCTATATTAATTTTTCTTTCAAGAAAACAACGTCGTTTTCTTAGGGGAAACGTACTTTTTTATTCATGCATTTAACGATTGTTTTCTTTACAGGGCCTAATCCGGCTCTCAAAATCAAATCAATATGAGTTAGGTTGTTAAATCGTTGATTGGAATACTAATAAAACACAAAGTTATTTGATTGGAAATTAACAAGAAAAAGGGAAAATGGCCCACTAAATCTAACCCTTAAACAATGGATGACTTTATCCGTAAACAGAAATACAAAAATGGAACAATGCTGGGCACATTAGTCTATTAGGCTAAATTTATCTCTCAGTACTTTATACAATGCATAAATTGTGAATGTAGTCTTATATTTTGATTTTGACTATTGATGAGTGATTTATTGTTTTCATTATTTTATCGTTAATTACTCCTTGTTGATTATTTGATGTTGATTATTTGATATTGCTTATTTGGGTTGTTTTTATTCGATTCTGTGCAGAACATAAATTTTTAGGAAATAGCGTTTAAAGAGTAAGTTCTGCAATGTTTTATTTCTAGTCAGTAATAGCTTTCAGAATGCAATCCAATCAACATTCTCTAAAAGGACGGACGGACAACAATTTCTTAGGATTTGAGTTTACATTTGAATTCATAAAAAAATTGGTAATTATCATTTTGTTATTTAAGATTTATTATTTGAATGTTTTTAGGATTATCCATAGTAATTTTATTTTATTTTCTTTAAGTTTATTTGAAAGCTATAAATACCCCTTAGGGTAAAGATTGAGATGAACTTGGATTTTAATTTGCTTTATTTGTTTTTATTTTATAAAGTTTTCTCTTTTCACTTTTTGGTTTTTACTTTAACTCTTTACTTAATTTTCTTTAAAAACAAGTTGAGTATGATTTCTATCATGCTTATCTATTTTTCTCATTTAGTCGATGTCTTAACGATGACTCAATTCATATTGTGAGAATTAAAAAACACTTCGTATCTTCAGATATCATTATTATTAATTTTCTATAAACTTGGATTGACAATCGGTCTTTCCTTTAAAAATCTTAACCCTTTCATTTTAAAAAGTCGACGTTGGTCTGGATGTTGTTTTGATTTAAATTTTGGAGGAAGAATCGACTGGTAGCAATTCGACTTTCTATGAACACACTTAGCGGCGGTTCGCTAAGGGAAATTGAGATCATATTTGATATTCATTGAGACAACATAATCCGAGTCGGGCTTTTCCAACGCTTAAAGTTGTCTTGGTGCTAACGAAGATAACTGTAGTTAGTCTAAATAAGTACTGAATTTCAAAATTGACTTGGGAATATCAGTTTACCAGAGAGAAAAGTAAGTTATAAGGGTTAGGCTTTGTAGACTATAACCGATATGAATCCCGAAGTAAAATATTTTTCGATGATAAAAAATGAATTGAGGCAAAGCGAAGTTTGAGGCTATTTCCCATCATTACTGTTTTTCAACTATTATTTTCACTCTTTGTTATCTCTTTATTTTATTTAATTTTACTTAGTTTTTATCACTAAATCCTTATTTTCTTTTTACTACAGTTTCCATGCGTTAGAATCAACACAACTCAACATTGGAAATTTTTAAGTTTCTGTGGATTAACCCTTTATTCTCTATTCTACATTTTAATTTGTTTCATTTGAGAAAAAATATTTATTTGATAGTCACAATGTTTTCCAAATTGACGTCGTTACCGTAGACTTCGTCAAATTACTGATATAGTTTTGTTTTGATTTATGACCAGGCAGAACCCGAAAGGGCTAGTAGATTGTGAACCATATATCAAAGTATTAGCTCGTAGAATTCACGAACTTCTGATGTCGATACACACTTCACATATGAAGAACCAGTTCTGATGGTTGATCAAACAATCCGAGAATCGGTTGTGGCACCTGTCATTCAACAATCGTTATGCATCACATTTCCTCATAGAGAAACTCCATTCCAACATAAAATGGGTTTTATCCACCTTCTTCCTACCTTTCACGGATTGTCAAGTGAAAATCTGCACAAAAATCTCACAGAATTTCACATGGTTTGTTCAAGCATGAAACCACAAGGAGTATCTAAGGTTCAGATTAATCTTTGTTCTTTATCTTTTTTCCTGGCCAATTTGGCTAAGGAATGTCTAATTTATTTACCACATAATTATGTTACAACATGGGCTGATATTACTCGACTTTTTCTTTATAGGTTCTTCACTATGGCGAAGGCGAGTGGCTAAAAGAAGAAGCATCCTAGGAGTCTTGCAAAAAGACAGACAATCGTTATATGACTATTTTGAATGATTTAAGAAACTTTATGCTAGTTATCCACAACACTGATTAACTGAACAAACTCATCTTTAGTACTTCTATTTAGGCTTTCTTCCTTTAGAGATCAAAATGGTCGACGCAGTTAGTGGAGGGGTTCTTGTGAACATGACTCCAAATGTGGTTAGAAATATAATTTCTATAGTGGTCGCCAACTCTTAACAGTATCACCCTTCTAGTGAACCCACTTGATGGGCTCACGAGATAAGAACATTTTCTTAAGAAATTAAAATCTATAAGTTGACTGATGTGGTTAATTATCATGTTACAAGTAAAATAGGTACAACTAGACTATGCATAATTTGCACAACACTGAACCATCCAATGAATTGTAATATGATATTACAAGAATATATTGTCGCATAGGTAAATGCAGTGGAAAATTTTCTAGGACCTCCCTAGAGACCTTACAATCCTCATGCCAACTCCTATAAAATAGGTGGAGAGATCATTCAAATTTTAGCTATAGACAGAATCCGAGACCGAATCAAGCATATTAATCAGGGCCATCTCCACCTCAATAGTATCAACCGTAAAAATCATATTTGGAGATGATTATGAAATGTTTGACGTTATCCAAAAAGAAATTTCAAATCAATATCAAATTTCAATTTTAAGAGCTTGAAAAAAAAATGAGTAAACTAGCACAAGCTGTGAGTCGATTGGAATTATAGGGGAAGTTAGTGTCTCAAACTGAGCTGAATCCACGAAAAAACGTTAGTGACATCACCCTTCTAAGTGACATTATTGTCGCACTAGAAGTCCTAGAGAAAGATGTAGCTAGGTCCTTAAAAAAGAAGGAAGATCAATCGTAAACTCTTTCCATGCCATCTCCCTATATCTTTCCACATTCATTTCCGTTGAGTTTGGTTAAACGCGATAAGCAAACAAAAGAGAAAGAAATTTTAGATTTTTTTTCGAGAAAATTGAGATAAATATATCACTCCTCGAGGTAGTCTAAAAGGTACTGATGTATGCTAGATTCTCTAAATATCTCTGTATAAACAAAAAAAAAGACTTATCAACAATGAGAAGATTAATGTAACATCCTCCATACCGGGTTAGTGATCAAATTGTGAAATTTTAAAAATTTAGTGACCAAAGTAGATAAATGGAATAGTTGAAAGATTTAATAGGAATGTTTTATGTAGGTTGGATAAGCAAAAAAGGGAAATTAAGAGGGCAAATGAGTCTTTTAACAAGAGAAATAATTAAATATTACTTAAGGTTATTTAATAAACCATGTGGATGTTAGAAGAGAAGGCAAAAGTTTCCAGATTTCTCTTCTTCTTCTTTCTTCTTCCCCGTGAGACCAAGCTAAAGGTGAGTTTTCTTGTTAATCAAATTCTTGATGAATTTAAGGTTGCTTATTGATCATTGGATGATAACTAAGCTTAAGGAAAGCTTAGATTATCTTAAAACAACAAGATGAGGAGTATATGAAGGATTAAAGAAAGGAAGTAGAAAAGTGAAATCTTGTAATAGAGTTCATAATAAGAATTAGAAGTGGGATTTGACTTGTCATCAAGCTAATTAAGGAACATGAAGTGTTAGAATTAAAATTTGAACATGTTAGAATTTGAGTGAGATTCTTAGATTCCATATAGAAGATTGGATTTCTAAGTTTTAGAAGTATGGAATGACTAATAATTAGTTTAAATAAGAGTATGCAAGTTAGGGATATAAAAGGAGGTGAAATATAAAGTGTAGAGAAGATTATAAATAGAATTTTGTGCTTAAAATGACATTTCTGGGCTATGTGCATCGATGCACATTCAATGTGCACCGATGCATCAAGGATAAATCCCAGAAATTGTTCAAGGTGTATCGATGCACTCTTTTTAAATACAAACATTGAATGCCATCGATGCATAAGGAGTGCATTGATGCATCCCCTTAAATATAAACATCAAATAGGATTTATGCATCGATGCATGGTGTGGTGCATCGATGCATAGCTTCATTAAAAGATGAAAATGGCTTTTCTTTTAGCCAAAGAAATGATAGTTAGAATACATTCATTAGTATACTGATTAGCATCAATGAATTACTCTATAGATACCGAGCCTAAACAAGTTCCAGAACAATTGCTTCGTAAGATCGATCGAGGAAAAAGCAAGGAAATATAGGTGAGTGCATATGCATAGCATGAATATGTATTTTATTCAGTTCTAGACTTGTGATAAGTCTAGATTCAATATTTTGATACATGATCGCATTTCATATTATGATACATGATATAAATTCATATTATATGCATTAAGTGACATGAATATACAGGAAATGTTATATAAGCTATGTGATAAGGTGATGGAACATGATATGTTTATGTGATAAAGATATGGAAATTATATGTCTATACAATATAAATTATGGAAATGGTGGAAGCCCATGTTATGTAGATGAGAACTATATGTATAGTTTGCATGCCAAGAGTAGAGGGTCTACGCGGTCATTCGGGATATATATATGTATTCTTTGGAACATGTGTGAGGTCTTTTAAGACAAATACTTGATCCTTGGCATATGTATATGATTATTAAGGAATTATCTACTTGATCCTTAGGGACAATCTTATATGGCACTACGGTGCAATTCTACACGGAACTTCAGTGCAATTCTACGTGGCACTTCGGTGCGTTTATACGAGCTGTGGTGACAGCATAGTACACAACCTCACAGTACTCACATACCTTAGGTTCTCAGTATGGTATCATGGGCCAATAATCTTATTAATATGAATTCATGAATGTCAATATATTATGCTGACAGGTAAAGAACATGGTGATATAAACTGCATGGTTAAGCATTTGATTTTCATCTCATTCCATTTAATTATGGCATTGCCATTACATTTCTTTGTTATCATTATTATTATATTACCTCACTAAGTCGATGACTTAGCGTGTGAGTGTTTCACACGTAGGATCTGAGATAGTAGACGATCAAGGTTAAGCAGCTGGACAACATTACTCATGCAACTACCAGATTAGAGGGAACTTGAGCAGTAGGTCTTTTTGCTATGTAAATGAATGTTGGCATGTAATCAAAGTGTCAAGTGGTGTATGCTCTGATTATTTTGATAAACTTGTATTAACATATATATATTAATGTATTTTAATAATATAAGTTCAAATGTTTTATCAGTTTTTTAGAGTATTGTTTTGTTTAGTTAATGTGACATCCTGGACTCGTATCCGAGTTGGGTATGGGTTAAGGGTGTTGCATTTAATGGTATCAGAGCTATGGTTTAGCCGATTCTAGGCATAAACCAGAGTCTATAGAGTCTTTAAATGGAATACATGCCAACAAATAGTGAGAACTTCTGATCTGGTATAGTATGAGTATGTTGTTTTGCTAATAGAACAATGTGTTTATTCTTATTAGATGTCCGGACATAATAGCTCCCGAAGTGACGGGAGAATATAGGCCTATTGAAAGCAGTAATTCACCTGCCCTGGCCAGGTAAGGTGAATAACATGCATCTCAAAGAGTTCCTGTTCAAGATCAGGATACGTTCTTTAGAACGTTAGACGCTATTCTAACGTGTCTTCAACCTCCTGCTCCACCAACTCAAAGAATGAATGTAGCAAAATAATTGAGAGGTTTAGGAGCTCCCGAATTTAAGGGAGAAGTCGAGGAAGGGCCGGTGGCGGCGGATCTTTGGCTAAATGACTTGAAAATCATGTTGAATGGTCTCTACTGCTCTGAAATGGAGAAGTTAGATGGAGCTATCTCTTTACTGAGGAGTCAGGTGAGAATATGGTGGACGAACGTCACCATGAGGATGCCAAATGACCAATTGACTTGGTCTTTATTCTTAGATGAATTTAAAAACAAGTACATTGGAGATCAATTTATTCGGCAGATGAAGCAGGAGTTTATGAACTTGAAATAGATGAACCGCTCTGTATATGAGTATGAATGTGAGTTCAACAAGCTGAGTAGGTTTGCATCTGAGTTTGTGCCTACTGAAAAAGAGGCTTGTGAATGGTTTGTCGAGGGCTTACGCCCTAGATTGAAAAAGATGCTGATAGTATTGAATTTGTCCTCGTTCCAAGAGGTAATCAATCGTGCCAAGGCTCTTGAAAGAGCTCAGAATGAAAGATTTGGGGATTTTAGAGTTTATACATCAAAGAGGAAGGGTGCTTCTTCTAGCTCAACACCACCAAAAAGAGGAAGAGACTCAGTATTTCATTCACAAGCTAGATCAGAATCAGTTGCATCATCTGCTAGGGGAGCAAGTCAGGCAAGACCTAGACAGACACAGTCAGTGGGATCTGGTGCTGGGAGATCTAATCAGGGTCAAGCAAGACCGTGTCAGTACTGTAGGAAAAACCATTTTGGGGCTTGTCGGATGGCTGCTGGGACTTGTTTCCGATACGAAGATATTGGACATTTTATCCGGGATTGTCCCTTGATGGTTGATGAGCCTGCACCATCTGAAAGAGTTGGTTCTGCCTCACAGAGAGGACGAGGAAGAGGCAGAGGAATGAATCAGTCTGAATCCTCTGCTCAACCTGAAGTTCGGTCAATCGCACGGGTATACAATCTAAAGACAGGTGAAAACCGTGATGACCCTGATATTATAACATGTACTTTTCAGCTGTATGATAAATTAGTATTGGTACTGATTGATCCGGGGTCTAATTATTCTTACATTACAAGTAAGTTAGTAAAGGAATTAAGGATTCCTTTAGAAGCTACGAGTAATGAGATTATAGTAACTAATCCTTTAGGCCATAGTGATCGGGTGAACAAAGTCTGTAAGGGGTGTCCCATAAAGATTCAGGGAATTGAATTCCCTGCTAATCTAATGGAATTACCCTTTGACGAGTTTAAAGTGATTCTGGGAATGGATTGGTTGTTCTGTTACGACGAAGATGTTAATTGCAGATCGAAAAAGGTAACCCTGAAGAGTCCAGGAGGAACAAAAATAAGTGTGATCAGTGAAAGATTTAATCCTTTAGCAAATGTAATATCAGTAATGTCTGCTAAGAAACTATTCCTACAAGGATGTCAGAGTTTTCTTGCAAATGTGATAGATACCAGAGCTAAAGAGAAAGGATTAAATGAGATTTTAATAGTTCGGGAATTCCCTGATATTTTCCATGTTGAGTTGCCAGGATTACCTCTAGATAGAGAGGTAGAATTTCAAATTGAAGTAATGCCAGGAACAACTCCGATTGCAATGGCACCTTATCGGATGGCTCCGAAAGAATTGCAAGAGTTAAAGAATCAATTGCAAGAGTTGTTAGAAAAGGGATTTATTCGACCAAGTGTGTCACCTTGGGGAGCTCCAGTGTTATTTGTTAAGAAGAAAGATGGATCAATGGGTCTCTGCATTGATTATCGACAGCTTAATAAGGTGACCATCAAGAATAAGTATCCTCTCCCGCGCATTGATGACTTGTTTGAAATTAAAAGGAGCTTCGATATTTTCAAAGATCGATCTACGTTCGGGGTATCACCAATTAAAGATTCAGGAGAAGGACATTCCAAATACAGCTTTCAGAATGAGATACTGTCACTATGAATTCATTGTAATGCCCTTCGGAGTAACGAATGCACCTGTTGCTTTCATGGATCTCATGAACAGGATTTTTCAGCCCTATTTGGACCAGTTTGTTGTTGTCTTTATTGATGACATACTGGTGTACTCAAAATCCATTGAAGAGCACAACGTACATCTGATGATCGTTTTGCAAATTCTCAGGGATAAGAAGCTTTATGCCAAATTGTCCAAATGTGAATTTTGGTTAAATAAAGTAATTTTCTTGGGGCATATGATCTCTGCAGATGGGATTCAGGTGGACCCTTAAAAGGTTAAAGCTATAATAGACTGGGAAGTTCCCAAAAATGTATCTAAAGTTCGGAGTTTCCTTGGACTTGCTAGTTATTATCGAAGATTTATTAAGAATTTTTCGATGATAGTATTGCCTTTAACGAAGATGATGAGAAAGAATGTACCGTTTGTTTGGACTTCTGAATGTCAAGAAAGTTTTGAAGCTTTAAAGAGAATTCTGACGGAAACTCCTGTATTGGTTCAACAGGAATCTGGCAAGAATTTTGTCGTATACAATGGCGCATCCCATAACGGGTTGGGGTGTGTATTAATGTAAGAAGGGAAGGTGGTAGCGTATGCATCGAGGCAGTTGAAACCATATGAAAAGAATTACCCCACCCATGATTTAGAAATGGCTGCAGTGGTATTCGCTCTTAAGATTTGGCGTCATTATCTGTATGGAAAACGATGTTACTTGTATACGGATCATGAGAGCTTGAAATATCTGATGACTCAAAAAGAACTTAATTTGAGACAAAGGAGATTTTAAGAGATTATGATATAATAATTGACTATCATCCCGGAAAGGCTAACGTGGTAGCAGATGCTTTGAGTAGGAAGACGTTTGCAGCTTTACGAGCTATGGATGCAAGGTTATCTTTGACTGGAGACGGTGGTCTATGTGCAGAGTTAAAACTTAAAACAGAATGGTTAGACCGAATAGGAGAATTGCAAAGTAAAGATGAAAAGTGTTTGAAAAGAATTGATCAAGTAAAGAGCAAAGAGATTAAAGACTTTGAGGTTAAGTCGGATAGAAATTTGTATTATAAAGGAAGAATTGTGATACCCGACAATGAGGATTTGAAGAAAGATTTATTGACAGAGGCTCATTGTAGTCCATTGACGATGCACCCGGGTGGAACTAAGATGTATATGGATTTAAAATATCGGTATTGGTGGCCATGGATGAAACGAAGCATCACCGAATTTGTGTCTAGGTGTTTGACATGTCAACAGGTCAAAGCTGAATATGAAGTTCCGTCTGGATTGTTGCAACCACTTTCCATTCCACAATGGAATTGGGAAAATATGACGATGGATTTTATTTTGGGGTTACCCTTGACTCCGAACAAAAGAGATTCAATCTAGGTAATTGTTGATCGATTGACTAAGTCAGCGTATTTACTTCCGGTTAGAACATATTTCTCTATGGAAAAGTACGCAGAGCTGTATATTAGCGGAATTATTAGATTGCATGGGGTGCCTGTTTCTATAGTCTCTGATCGAGACCCTCGATTCACTTCGAGATTCTGGAAATCTTTGCACGGAGCGTTGGGAACTCGTTTAAACTTTAGTACGGCTTTTCATCCTCAAACTGAAGGGCAATCAGAGAGAACTATTCAAATATTGGAAGATATGTTGAGAGCCTGCGTAATGGAATTCAAAGGATCATGGGAAAAGTATTTACCACTGGCAGAGTTCGCTTACAACAATAGTTATCAATCCAGTATAAAGATGGCCCCATACGAATCATTATATGAGAGGAAATATCGTACTCCATTAAATTGGTATGAACTCAGAGATCGAAGTGTTCTTGGTCCGGATTTAATTCAAGATGTAAAAAAAAAAGTTTGAGAAATTCAGCATAACCTCAAAGTAGCCTATGATCGGCAAAAGTCCTATTATGATCTTAAAAAAAAGAGATTGAATTTGAGGTTGGAGATAAAGTTTTCCTTAAAGTATCCCCCTGGAAGAAAGTATTACGATTTGGTCGAAAATGAAAGTTAAGTCCGAGATTCATTGGGCCATATGAAGTTGTTAAGAGGATAGGACCAGTGTCATATCAGTTATCTTTGCCACCAGAAATGGAGAAAATTCATAATGTTTTCCATGTGTCTATGTTGCGGAGGTATATGTCTGATCCCTCTCACATCATTGCACCAGAACAAGTAGAAGTCCAATCGAATCTGACATATGAAGAAGAGCCAATGAGAATATTGGATTATGAAGTAAAACAGTTGAGGAATAAAATTGTTCCATTGGTTAAAATTCTCTGGAGGAATCATAAAGTAGAATAAGCTACATGGGAACGTGAAGAAGATATGCGATTTCAATATCCTCATATGTTCGTGCAATGAAAATTCGAGGACAAATTTTCTTAAGGGAGGGAGATTTGTAACATCCTCCATACCGGGTTAGTGATCAAATTATGAAATTTAAAAAATTTAGTGATCAAAGTAGATAAATGGAATAGTTGAAAGATTTAATGGGAATGTTTATGTAGGATGGATAAGCAAAGAAGGGAAATTAAGAGGGCAAATGAGTCTTTTAGCAAGAGAAATAATTAAATATTACTTAAGGTTATTTAATAAACCACGTGGAAGTTAGAAGAGAAGGCAAAAGTTTCCATATTTATCTTCTTCTTCTTTATTTCTTCTTCCTCGTGAGACCAAGCTAAAGGTGAGTTTTCTTGTTAATCAAATTCTTGATGAATTTAAGGTTGCTTATTGATCATTGGATGATAACTAAGCTTAAGGAAAGCTTAGATTATCTTAAAACAATAAGATGATTAGTATATGAAGGATTAAAGAAAGGAAGTAGAAAAGTGAAATCTTGTAATAGAGTTCATAATAAGAATTAGAAGTGGGATTTGACTTGTCATCAAGCTAATTAAGGAACATGAAGTGTTAGAATTAAAATTTGAACATGTTAGAATTTGAGTGAGATTCTTAGATTCCATATAGAAGATTGGATTTCTAAGTTTTAGAAGTATGAAATGACTAATAATTAGTTTAAATAAGAGTATACAAGTTAGGGATATAAAAGGAGGTGAAATATAAAGCGTAGAGAAGATTATAAAGAGATTTTCGTGCTTAAAATGACATTTCTGGGCTATGTGCATCGATGCACATTCAATGTGCACATTCAATGTGCACCGATGCATCAAGGATAAATCCCAGAAATTGTTCAAGGTGTATCGATGCACATGAAGTGCATTGATGCACTCTTTTTTAAATACAAACATCGAATGCCATCGATGCATAAGGAGTGCATCATAAACATCGAATAGGATTTATGCATCGATGCATGGTGTGGTGCATCGATGCATACCTTCATTAAAAGATGAAAATGGCTTTTCTTTTAGCCCAAGAAATGATAGTTAGAATACATTCATTAGTATACTGATTAGCATCAATGAATTACTCTGTAGATACCGAGCCTAAACAAGTTCCAGAACAATTGCATCATAAGATCGATCGAGGAAAAAGCAAGGAAATATAGGTGAGTGCATATGCATAGCATGAATATGTATTTTATTCAGTTCTAGACTTGTGATAAGTCTAGATTCAATATTTTGATACATGATCGCATTTCATATTATGATACATAATATAAATTCATATTATATGCATTAAGTGACATGAATATGCAGGAAATGTTATATAAGCTATGTGATAAGGTGATGGAACATGATATATTTATGTGATAAAAATATGGAAATTATATGTCTATACAATATAAATTATGGAAATGGTGGAAGCTCATGTTATGTAGATGAGAACTATAGGTATAGTTGGCATGCTAAGAGTAGAGGGTCTACGCTGTCCTTCGGGACATATATGTATTCTTTGGAACATGTGTGAGGTGTTTTAAGACACATACTTGATACTTGGCATATGTATATGATTCTTAAGGAATTATCTACGTGATCCTAAGGGACAATCTTATATGGCACTACGGTGCAATTCTACGCGGCACTTCGGTGCAATTCTACGTGGCACTTCGGTGCGTTTATACGAGCTGTGGTGACAACATAGTGCACAACCTCACAGTACTCACTTACCTTAGGTTCTCAGTATGGTATCATGGGCCAATAATCTTATTAATATGAATTCATGAATGTCAATATATTATGTTGACAGGTAAAGAACATGGTGATATAAACTGCATGGTTAAGCATTTGATTTTCATCTCATTCCATTTAATTATGGCATTTTCATTACATTTCTTTGTTATTATTATTATTATATTACCTCGCTAAGTCGATGACTTAGCGTGTGAGTGTTTCACACGTAGGATCCGATATAGTAGACGATTAGGGTTAAGCAGCTGGACAACATTACTCCTGTAACTACCAGATCAGAGGGAACTTGAGCAGTAGGTCCTTTTGCTATGTAAATGAATGTTGGCATGTAATCAAAGTGTCAAGTGGTGTATGCTCTGATTATTTTGATAAACTTGTATTAACATATGTATATTATTGTATTTTAATAATATAAGTTCAAATGTTTTATCGGTTTTTTTAGAGTATTGTTTTGTTTAGTTAATGTGACATCCTGGACTCGTATCCGGGTCGGGTATGGGTTGAGGGTGTTATAGTTAACTTATGTGAAAACATCTCATCTTTTTTCAACGTAAATTTCCACCTAAGCATAAGGATCTAGATATGTTCGTGATACCTCGTACTATCATTAAGGTAAGAATTATGTGTACTATGTGTGACCTTGGTGCTTCTATAAATTTTATGTTGCTTTCTATTTACAACTTACTTATTGTCAAGCCTTTGAAGGAAACAAGAGTAACAATCCAAGTCACCAATAGATTTATTATTTATCTCGAATGACTCCTTGAGAACGTACTAATTAAGGTGAATGGTTTAATCTTTTTGGTGAATGTCTAGGTGATCGACATGGAAAATGACTAAATCAATACTTCCTCTGAATTTTTTCTTGGCCGTCCCTTTCTAAGCATGGCGCATACCAAAATTGATGCGAATAGTGGAATTCTTACTATGTTATTCGATGGTAAGGTTGTTAAATTTGAAGTTTACAAGGTGATGACTGATGAAGTGTCTAGATACCGTTGCTAATATTAGTTTCATCGATATTTATGAGCCTTTAGTAGATGAATTTGTGGAAACTAAATTATCCGATGATTTGTGTAGGAAATTGGAGGATAAAGACAACGAATCCAGAAAGTTGAAAAATATTCCGTTTGTTCATTTAGATTTGCACTTAACTCCTTCAAAAACTAAATTGTTACCTTCCATTTTGAAGGGACCAAAATTAGAGTTGAAACCGTTTTCAAAACGTTTGAAGAACTCATTTTTTACGAAGATGGTGAATTATCAGTCACTATTTCAGACAAGCTTCCCAATCTAAAAAAGATCCAAAGAAAAGCCTATGAGAATATCTACAAGGTTGAAAAGAAAAAATTCTAATTGTATAATTTATCATAAGGAATTTCTTAGTTGGAAAAAGCGAATGAGGTGTAAATGTCTCTCGTGGAACCTATAGTATGAATTAGATCGTCGAGCTTAACGATGTTAAACAAAATGCTTTATTGAGAGGCAACTTATTTTTTAATTTCGTTTCTTTAATTTACTTTGATTTTTGTTTTTTTTGTCGAGTATTTA
Organism: Hibiscus syriacus; assembly: GCF_006381635.1. Lineage (NCBI taxonomy): Eukaryota > Viridiplantae > Streptophyta > Magnoliopsida > Malvales > Malvaceae > Hibiscus > Hibiscus syriacus. Next base: position 1,644,275 of record NW_024061944.1, on the reverse strand, counting down.
TTTTATTTTTATTTTTATTTTTGAAATTTTCAAGTACCTCGATATTTTTATCAAAATTAAATGGGGTCGGATCAAATATTTTTTAGTTGAGTAATGTAAATCTTTTCGTCCTAGAGCAGAGTATGTAGAGAAAAACTGCAAAAATTAAGCCCCTTTACCATATGCATCATTTAATGAAACAATGTGCGTTACCAAACCTCATCCTCAACCCATGTATGTTTAAAAAGCCCGCAACCAACTCTATTGTGTTTGTCGTCCACCATTTTAGCCAATTTTTCACTCATTCTTTTAAATTTTAAATCTTTGATCCCTACATTTTCTTATCACAACAATTCTACTCCTATTCACACACTCCACTTTTTTTTCATTTTGGACCCCACGCCCATTAATTTAAACCAATACCCATTTTTTCTCCTTAAATCCATCATCATCATATTTTTTCCTTTTCAATTTTTTGGGCCCCACTCTATTTTCTTTCAACCAAACAAATCTCATATTAATTAAAATTCTTTTTCTATTTTAATCTTAACCCCCACAACCATTAATAAATAAAAACTAGAACCTTTTTCTTTGTACCTTTCAACCATTCGACATCATTTCTTCCCCTTCTTCTATTTCTTTTCTTTTGTTTTTCCAAACTAGTGTTGTTGCTCATCCTTGTTGTGCGTCGATCGATCCCATGTCGCCACTCCTCTCTTCTTCGCGCTTCACTTTCGCAAGTCAATAACATGGTTCACATAATAAACCAAGGAGCCAGTGATTCGGTTCCTCCAGTTAACCGCGAACATCGTTATCTGTCATATCCGATGCCCATTGTCGAATCAAAAAATTTTGAGGTAAATAACGAGCTTAGTTTTATTACTCCATTACTAATGGTATTTCCCTTTGGCTCTGAAAGAAACTTCGACATTGATCCGTACTCCATCAATTTCTTTACCAAACTACCCTCATCGTTATCATTTAATATTGGTCGTGGTTGGGGTTGACATTAAAATATAGGGAATATTCCTAATCATTCTCTTGTACTTTAATTTTATGTATCGGGATAATACGCTTTAAGTGAGGGGTAGGGTATTTGTTGAACTGACATTTAATTTTGATATAACATGATTTTTTTTAGGTAGGGTATTTGTAACACCCACAGGCTGATGTGGGTGACTCAATCCGATCCGAAGTGTCACATTAGGGCCACTGGAGCGACCCACAGTAAAAATCCCCAAAAATTTAAATTTTTGTTAAAACATGTAAAATCATAAAATAAATTATAATTAAAAAACAAGTTTAGAAAAACCATTCATATACTACAAACAGAAGTTAAAATCATACATATTTCAGAATCAAATAAAAAAATAGAATACAACCTACATGTCCCTAAACACATGCACCGTACTCCACAAAAACGTCGGAACTCCAATTGATGTCGATAGTTGCACTAGATCAGTTATTTTAACCTGAAATAATGAGTAACAGAGTGAGCTTTGGGAAGCTCATTAATACAAAACTACCAAGTGATGCTTAAGGGCATGCAGATAATAGACAAGCATAATTTTACTTATTGATTAGACATTACATATTTTTTTGATAAGCTGAGGTCTCATTGATATTTCAGGTAGTAAAAGACATGAAGCTTACAGTTCAGAGAGAACATTCAGAGAACCAGGTTTAGGAGATCAAAATAGGGTGTCTAGTATGTTCCCACAAAACTAGTGAAAATGTACATATCTTTTTAAAACAGTAACAATTTAAAGCATATTTTTAAAACCATGGCAAAACCCTCTAACCGAACACCAATATATAGTTCCCTAGAACTACATTCATAAGGACTTACCCTAGGCCCATAGATTTAAGTGTCAATCTGAGGGAACACCTTGGGTCCATAAGGTCTTACCTTAGTAGAAGCTTAAGTGCCCACTTGAGGGGAGTACCCTCAGGTCCATAAGGACTTTCCCAAAGCACATAACAGAGGTGCCACCCTAAGGGAGTTCCTTAGGGTCCATAAGGTCTTACCACTAGGCCTATTAGGCCTAAGAGCCTACCTAAGGGAGTTCTTTAGGGTCCATAAGGTCTTACCACTAGGCCCATTAGGCCTAGGAGCCCACCTAATGGTCACTTTAGATCCATAAAGAATTATCAGTTTGATCGGTCTGAACCTATATAAGGAATTACCAGTTTGATCGAGCTAAACCTATCGTAAGGAATTGTCAGTTCGATCGGTCTGAACCTATATAAGGAGTTACCAGTTTAATCGAACTGAACTTGAAGAGACTTCATACCAGATCCCAGAGTACCCTGAAGAAAAACATTTTTCAGACAATAACCAATGGTAGCAGGAAATTAGAGTTCAAACATATAATTCAGTAGAAACGGTATCCAGAGATCATTAATCAAACACAAAGACTTAAAACTTTAGTAACTCATAAATCTAGGTAAAATGCATTTCAGAACAGATAAAACAATCATATAACACATAGGGAACACATTATAGGATCTAGTTATTTTCTGAAGGTACTGGTATTTATCAGGTAAGGAGCCATGAAACTTCAGTAAACTAATTCAATTCATAAATAAGATCTCTATAAAAGGGTTTGATAGCTGACGAATTCATCAGTTATTAGAGATATGATTTATCAAGATCATAAAGTATTCGGGTATTTTTTTGGAGGCACTACGTAATCAAAAAGATATTCAAAATCATTTGCATCAGAGTTACTTGTGATTTCAGATATGACAAGAGTGATTCCATTATTAAGAAAATCAAGGGCATTTTGGACATTAGGTTCTTGGAGAATTCATGGTATTTAATATTCGTGTCGATTTATCAGGATATCGAGTTAACTCAAACTGAACAAATAATAACACTGTGATACATATCAACCGATTAAATCGTTGCACTCCAGGGGTATTCACACTTTAATATTAACAACTCTTGTCAAACTGATCATGTTCAGAATTATCGTTGAATGGATCTTAGGAAGACGAACATATATTACAATGGTATTTTTGTAATTTCTTAATAACGTATTCCCCACATTTAACCTTTAAAGAAATAAATCAGAATTTTAGATTCTGAGATCAATTTATTATTACATAATTCATGGGCTTAAAATTATTTCTGATCAGTCTACCAATTTCTTTTGCGTGCAGTCTGAGTCTTCTACAGTGTTCCCATTATTCCATATTCAGTTTAAGTCCAATGATAATTAAATACACCTCATGAAACAATTATTTTCATTCATGCATTTACCAATTATCAATGTGTTTCGGAACGCATACAAAAGGTAGTAGAGTATTATCTCGATTTTTGTGCTCCATCGATTGAACATTTAAACTCCATTCGATCACCATCAAACTTGAATTCAATGTCCAATAATTTCTCGTATACATAGGAAACGATTTTACGTCATAAACTGAGCTTAATCGATAAACCAAATTGAATCCGAAGATAAAACACTGAAAACGACTTACCGGGTGTGAATTGGCAAATCGGACTTCGGATTTGGATTCAGGACATCGAAAAAAAAAAAGATTTTTTTTGGGAATTTTAACTTTTTTGGTCAAATTCAAAGTCAACGGTCAACAGTCAAACCGATCAAAGTCAACGGTCAGACCGATCAAAGTAAACAATCAGACCGATCAAAGGGTCAGGTCAAAGTCAACGTGTTGGGTTGGGTAGGTTTGGACCAGTCCAGACTGGCTGGACCCGTTCTAAAAGAAAGCAGAGCTAGGGACAAGCCTCACGCGCACCCGAGGATGCGTGCAGTACTTGAAACACCGGTAAGGGGTGATTCGGTCGACCGATTCTTCCGGGAGCATCTACACATCATTTGCAACCAACATATCACAAAAAAAACCATCAACCATACCAAAATAATCAGAAATAAGATTGAACTTACCCAATGACGGTCTGCCGAGGAAATGATGATGATATGGCGACCTACAGGTCGAGTTTTGAGCGGAACAGGTCGGGGAACACGCTGGTGACGACGGTGAGGTGAGACGGACACCGGATTGGCCGAATTTGATAGAAAATAACGACGAGGTTTATCTTTCCCGATTATGCTTCAAACAGCGATTCACGACGATTCGCGGTGTTGTTCGGTACGGGAAGGATTGGGTTTTGATCGTTGGTCGATAATGATCCGAACGGAGGCGGTGGAGGTGAAGACGATGGTCGGACAGTGGACAATCGAGAAATAAAGGGTTGATGGGGTTAGGGTTTGGGGTTGTGAAAAATTAAGGATAATTTTGGGGGGAAATTTAGGATTTACCCGAGTTTTAATTTACCAGGATAAATTGGGAAGATTTAATGCTAAGTCCCTGAACTTCCCATAAGTTCTAAAATTGAGCTATAACTTTTAAAACTTTACAATTTGGTCCTCAACGTTTCCCTTGTTACGACTTTAATTCGATACTTTAAATTAATAAAATCTATCCCCTAATTTGGGGTGTGACAGTATTTATTGAACCAACATTTGATTTTTGATATAACATGATTTTTTAAATGTTTTAAGTTGTTAAAATTTGTATTTTACGATTTTACAAATAATTTGTCATAAACTATTTGAAAACGTTTTTAAGTGTGAAATATAATCACAAGTGTTATTGAGTGATTTTATATTTTACAAATATTGTTTTAAAGCTCAAAGCCAAAAACCCTTGTCAGTCTCGAGACCAACATTCTAGTCTCGATATCAATATTTCAATGGGCAATTTGGTCTCGACCATGGTGTTGGTATTGATAATGATGGGTGAGTATGAATACTCATTTAAACAGTATCGATACCAAGGATTCAACGGCTATATTTTTTTACCATTGGAATGCTCGATCTCAATACTCATTACTTATTATCGATACCAAATGTGCAAGTGAGCATTAAATGCTCAAAATTAATGAATCCAAGGCTCTATTCAATCCCCCAACGACTCCAAACGGCTAGATTGATGTTAGAAAACATTAAAGGGACCAAGATTCAAATGGAGAACAACAAGAAAGTCAATTGCAAAATTAAAAGAGTTTCAGAGCTAAATTGTCATATTTCTTTGTAATATATTTGTGAGCTTATTGTTTATTCTTTACTCAAGTGTAATTTGGGTGTGTGCATAATTACCTAAAAATACATTTACCTTTATGAGGTTTTCTTTTATTTGCTAAATTTGTATTCCCTCTTATTGAGAGAGTGTAAGTAAGGTTTTGGGGTATAAACCTTGTATGTTATTGTAAGATTACACCTTGTCCTCAAAGGTTAGCAAATCTATTAGATTTGAGAAATCCTTAGAGTGGATGTTAACTTAGTGAATGTAACTTTGGTTTAGAAATTCGAACCACTTTAAATTCTTTGTGCAAAAGTTTATTTTTCAGTTGCTTCCATTACAAAATTTTTTAAAGGCCAATTCACCCCCAATTGGCTATTCAGTTGATCAATAAAGCTGACAATATTTATTGAATTTTCACTTGCTTATCTTTATACTTTGACTCTAGTATGCCTCGGTTGAATTTGTAGAAATTTATGACGAAATCCTTCATTTTTGTTGAATGTTTTGGTATGCCATGCTTGCTTGAGAACACACTATTGTTTGAATTTGGATATACATGATAGCAGATAACATGAGTAGAGATTTAGTTAAACTTTTTTGTGATATTCCATGAATTTGTTAGTTGAAAAGTGCTTAACTCAATGCATGTACAAACTTAGGTAAGATTTGAGCCTTTGCGAGCATATTCTTTACATTCATGCTCTTATTCTTGTTTGATTTAGTATGTCTAACTTAACATAGATATTCTAAAACATGTACTTAAATACATATCAATATTACATATGAACATGATGCTTTAAGGTGATTAGGGCACTTAGGCTTCATCCACTTTTTATCCCTAAAAAATTGTCTGCTCATCAATTTCCCATAGTTAACCATGTTTAAGCCTATTCGCCTTCTTTGTTTTTACCATATTTTAAAACTCGAGCCTTTTTGTTTCTCTCTCTTTTCTACCCTTGTCATAACAAGAGAATGAGTTAGTCGATGTGTGATCATGGTCCACACGAAGAAAAAAAACAAGAAAAAAAAAGCAAAAAAAAAAGAAATAAAATAGAAAAAGAAATGGTTGTTTGATGTTTTGTTTCATATTTTTGAATCCCTTTTATTTATTTTGTCTATTTTTTGGAAATTTGATCTAATTATTTGTGAGTCTCTTGTCTTGATCTTTAGCCATATTTTTGTTTTTCTCCCCACCTTTACCTAAGCCTGTTACAACCTATTCAATTCCCTTTGATTATTACATATTGTTCTAATCAGTAGTGGAAATTTGATTTTCTTACAGGCTTATAATAATATCATGTTCGGTTCTGACTTTGAGAGTTTTTACACCCAAAACACATTGAGTGAATCTTTGTGATGTGTTGAGTTAGGTGGCATTGAGATTGATGGATGAATAGATGTTATGATTTTACTTGTTTTGATCCTAGTTGTGCTTTCCAATTGATTGATATCTTGATTTGGATGATTGTTGTGAACTTGATTTGCATGGTTTCTTAGGATATGAGACGAGACGAAGAAAAGTAAATGGAGTTTTAAACTTGTTTGATTGAAGCATACTTGAGGACAAGCATGAGATAAGTGAAGGGAAATTCAATGAGTGATTTATTTTGTTATTATTTTATCGTTAATTAATCTTTGTTGATTATTCCATATTGTTGATTTGAGTTATTTTATTTGATTTTGTGTAGAACTTAAATTTTCAAGAAACATTATTTAAAGAACAAGTTATGTAGTTTTTTTATTTTCTGGAATCAAGATTGGGCTCATGGGTATTACTTACGGCATGACGATCCCCGACATGGTAGATTTTGGCGGTCCAGTCAGTAGTACCTTCTAGATGACGATCCAGTCAGTAATCTCTAGAAGGACGGACTGACATGAATTTCTTAGGATTTAAGTTTACATTTGTATTCAAAACATATATTTGGGAATTATCATTTTGTTATTTAGGATTTTATTTATTGAATGTTTTTAGGATTATCCTTACTTATTTTATTTTATTTTATTTAGGTTATTTGATAGCTATAAATTCTCTGTTATGGTAAAACTTGAGATGAACTTGAATTTTAATTTGTTTTCTTTGTTTTTTTTATAAAGTTTTATTTTTTTCACTTTTCGTTTTTACCTTAAGTTTTTACTTAAATTTCCTTAAAAATAAGCTAAGTATGATTTCTATCATGCTTAGCTAATTTTCTCATTTAGCTGATGGCTTAGCGATGATCCAATTCATATTGTGAGAATTGAAAATCACTTAATATCTTCGGATATAATTCTTAATTATCTGCAAACTTGGATTGACAATCGGGTTTTCCTTTAAAAATCTTAACACTTTCATTTCACAACATTAATGCCCAGTAGAATAGGCATCGATCGCGAAACACTCGATCATTGTGGTATGTATGGTAAGTTTTGAAGTCGAAAATTGTCCTAGGATTCAATATGCGCACTACCCTAAACCAACTTGGTAGTTCGTTATAAGATGCATCACACTTGCCGTGAAGTTTTTTATTGGCATTATGCTTTGTCTTCCATGTTTTCTTGTATGAGATAGTGTACACATATTGTGACTGCATAGCTAAAATCAATACCGCAATAACTATATAGGAGTTTTCTTTGACCATGAACATGATGGCTTGGCAGATAATATTGGAGTCCAAATTGGGATGATCCTGGTTGATCTCTTCAACACAACATGTATGAGGACTGTTGTATACTGTTAGTTTCCATCTATTATTTTTCCTCTTCCTCTTTGATACATGAACCATCCAATTGCATCTATTATCACGTTGGACATAGTGACAATCATACTTATCGGTGATGGAACGGTCGACTCTGGACTGAATATAATTACGAATGTTGTAATTCTTAATTGCCATCATCGCTTCTTCTTTGGATGGAAACTTCATTTCTTTATATAACTCATCATCGTTGACTAATGAGTTAAATCCGTAGTCACCAACATTAGGCATATCTGCAAATTCTGGTATGTAAATTACACCATATTCAACTTCATACATGTGTGCTAGAGGTTCGGTGTGTACCGTATTTGTGGGAACTTCATCTATATCATCATCATCATCATCGGAGTCAATGTTGAACTGTAGTGATTCTGACTGAACGAATAATCCAATCTCAGCACCATTCGCACCTGGCTCACGAAGAGGTTCTATTGGTGGAGATAAGGGTTCATCCACGATGCTGACATTTAGGTCGAATAACCTGGTAGTTAAATATCTTCCCCTTGAACTTAAAGGCATCTCAACATTGAAGTCGAAGAAGCTCGCAGTTGAATACCTCCCCTTAGAACTTGAAGGCATCGTGTCAAATGGATACTGTACATATTGTTGCATCGAGTGTATCTCCATATTCAAGTTAAAGAAATTGGTAGATGAATGTCTTCCCCTTGATTTGAAAGCGATATTGCCATACAAATTGTTTGTGAAGCCACCTCGTACAGATAGTAACAAGTTGCTAATGAATGTCTCCCCATTGAACTTGATGGGATGACACCATGATGTGGATTTCACATTAACGAGTTAAAATCATTACACATTACTTAAGTTAAACTGTCAACTTGATCAACTTGTTGAGCCAACCCATAGTGGGAGCATAATGGCATACCACAAACCACATACACTTCAACAAATATCAGATACATATGTGTATCGGCGTCTGAATTTGATTTTGATAATCAACCATCATAGCAACATCATCATCGTTAGAGAGTTCAAACACTGTATAAGTTAACGGAAATATTGTGGTTAGAAATCTATACTAAAGTTAGGACAATCTTCTAGTATTTCCAATATAAATATTCCTTGAAATTTTAGTGATCAACTCCTCAAGAGTGATGTTTTTCTTGAAGGATATTCTAACAGAATGATTTGATACGAAAAGAACGTCAATTTCATCTTCCCGAATTTCTCTATCATAGTAAACAATATCTGAAATAAGCGTTATTTTGAGTGTTTGAAAGATTGAGAGTCTTATATCTGCAAAAACAATAGTTGAAATACGTCTAATTAAATAAATAATATATGAATTAAAATATAAACTAATCCACAAAATTTTAAAATTTTCACAATAATTTAAATGACACAATTTCATATTGTTACTGTATCGATAAAATGTCTCGAGATATTATCCCGCCATCCAATTTTACAACCGTAAAAAATAATACAAAATAATTAGTACAATAAAAATTGTTCAAATAAGTAAATATAAAATAAATATAATATAATATAATAAAAAATAGTTTTACCTTATAAAAACAATAACAAAATCTACTTAGTTTGATAGAAGGAATTGATAGAACTGAGAATAAACAAGTAATTTTGGTGTGATTATATTTGCATTCAGAGATGTTATTTATAGGGGGATAGATCGTTAAAAACTGAGTTTTCAGGTTTGGGTAATAGTGGAGTACCCAATAATTTAATGTGCATAGCAGATCATGATCCGCGCCTTCCATACGTGTCAGACGTTCAACCATACGCGCCTTTCCTTATATGGCGTTAGCTCAGACTAAACTCCGCGAAGATGCGACTGACGTCTGCACTTTATTATCACATGTCAGAAAGTGTGTTAAATCGATAATATTAGGAAATATAATATCTTATAAGTAATTATTGACTATAAGGTGATTTTTCGATAGAAACGACTAAGAATCATGAAAATGATTTTGGCGTTGTGGCACAAGGAAAGTCCCACGTGGATTCAGATTAAAGTGTGGGTTTCTCAGGTGTATCTTACAATTTTACATGCTACCCTTTGACCATTTTTTACGCATCCGTCTCCAATTACATCCACCGTGGCATGGGCTATCAATTGGGAATAGCATATCACATATGGTCAGGGATGGGTACTCATCTCCTTAAATATTATTTTTTTATTAAAAATTTAATTTTATCTCCTAAAATTTTATGAGTTCAAGTTCAATCCTTAAAATTTTATAAATTTATATTCACCCATAACATAAAATCTTACGTTCGTTCCTGCCTATGGTCGAATCTTGGTGAGAATTGGTAGAATTCCTACCCCTTAAACTTGGTGAAAACTACCTTAATTCCCTGAGGGTGCGTTTGGTTCACGGAATGTAAGATTACCAGTGGGAATAAAAGATTACCAGGGAATAGGATTACTGAGAATGTTGTATTTTGTGTTTGGTTAGTTTAGCAGGAATGTAAGATTACCGTGTTTGATTAAAGGAATAAAAGATTATTAGAATGTATATTTGACCAAATTGTCCTTATTATATATTTGTATAATATTACAAATTGTAAAATATTTATATATTTTCTTTAAAAAATTAAATTCATAATATTTATATAATTTTTTTACAAAATTAAAAATATAAAAAAGGTTTAATGAAAGGGTAAAATTTTTTTTAACCCCTTAACTTCATATAAAATTTTAATTATAGATTTTTTTTGTAAATCTAAAATAATTTAAGGATAAATTTATAATTTAATCTTCGTAGAATTTTTATTATTCAATGACAGAAGAAGGATATTTTTGAAAAAAATAATAATTTAAGGGCATTTTAGTCCAAAACGCCGGTAATGTTACAATACATAAGTGAAGGGAGGTAATGACATTCCCAGTAATATACACAAAAAAATCTACTATTGGTAATAAAACATTATCGGGAATGAGATTCCCGACCAACCAAACATGGGAATGTCCCACAATCCTTGAACCAAACACCTCCTGAGAGTTTTCTCAAATTTATTTTAACCCTTATAACTAATACTTAAAATGTGATAATTTACTATTGTTCCCGTAAACACTTTAAAGTTCTTTAATTTGATATCCTCTCACATAATTTGTAATTTTTATGTTAAATTTTGTTATATTTTCAAAGTAATATATTAAATTAGTGTAATGTATTATCTTATATAATATTATTTTTTATGATAATTATTAATTTGATAAATAATAAAATACATTTGATAACAAAAAATACATAGTATCTAATAAAAATTGAATATTTTTTCTAACATCATACTAATGCTTTGTTAAAACATCACTGCTGACCTCAATTACTATATATTTATATTGACTCAAGCATCACAAATAAATACTAATAATACACCCTTAATTTACGTTTGCTTTTAAGGAAACCTGTAATAGCTTCAACTCTAACCTAACGTCTAGCCCAAACCCTATTAAAAATAGACGCAAACAAACAACGTCATTAGCAATATCAGAATTTACTAAATACCTCGAAATCCACTGAATTGGGGATTATTATTAGGGGTGTAAACGAGCCGAGTCGAGTTCGATTATTGTTGAACTCGACTCGATTCAAAAACTCTGAAATGGAACTCGACTCGACTCGAAAATTTACGAGTTTAAAATTTTCAAGCTCAACTCGAACTCGAAATCCTGAACTGAAGCTCGTGAGCAGCTCGAAAAGGCTCGAAATGAAAAAAATATTCTTAAACTTAACTCGATCAAAGCCTCAAACTCAAACTCGAACATAAACTTTAAATATATGAAATCTTACTGTATTTTAAAAAAATCAATACATAAATATTAATATTATTATTAATTTATTTTTTTAAATAAAATCTTAATATATTATATTTTCGAGCTGCTCACGAGGTTTTCGAGTAGAATATCGAGTAATTCGTTTCAGCTCGTTAAGAACTCGAGTCGAGCTCGAGCTCAAGTCGAGTCCATTCGATCCGAGTATTTATCGAGCCTTGATCGAGTCGATATCGAATAGCTCGCGATCTGTCTCGTCTCATTTACAGCCCTAATTATTACAATAAATATATAAAAGTAATTAAATATAAAGTTTTTTTAATATAAGGTTTAAATATCTTTTATTAGAAAAATACAGCTTTTAAAATGCAAAAATCACATAAAATAAGTTTTAAATATAAAAAATTCCGTTCCCTCCAAGTGTGTCTACAATTGAAAACGCTTCACTGTTCACTCATTGTACTTTGCCCTGCTTCTTCTCTGTCACGCAGAAAAATATTGGGTCAAACTCCATGCCGATGAGAATAGTTTTGAAGTTCAAGCCCCTACTTCTATCTCCCTTCTCTAAATCCAAATCTCCACCTCCTTTGCGCATCGCCGACGTACTTTTACTCCAAGACCATGAAGAAGATCGCCTCCTCCACGCTGATGGTTGCACAGGATCATCCAACTGCTCCAAGCCCCGCCGTATCGCTGCTCGCTTGTTCTTTTGCTTTGCCCGCGGGAAGCTGAAGAATAAGATTCACGGTGACCAAAAGAAAGGAGACGATGATGTTGCGTCGCCTGGTCATGTAACCCTCGGTCCTGTTTTATCACCGGGTAAGATTAAGAACATCATTTTCCTGTTTATATATTATATACCGGCTTTTGAAACTTCACATCTTAATGTTGTTTATTAGTTTTCAAAGCAGAAATATGTGGGTGTGAATCTAAATTTAATGTGGGAATAGGGTGCTGTTTGCTCCATCTGATTGCTGAAAGTAAGAACGAACTCCAAAAGCTGACGGGATTGAGGATCCAAATGGAGAGTGTTCTTCAAACTGTCAAAGAGGGGGTGCTGAATAAAGATTTATTGGCTATGGAATCAAATGAAGGGGATGGGGTCAAGGAAAGTTTGGGCTTTAACAGTAATCTTATATCAAACAAAGCATTGCTTGACCAGTCTTTGAAACGTGAGGATGCGCCAAAAGGAGATTTAGAGGGAATGGACAGACTCGAAGCAGAGCTTGAAGTCGAGTTGGAACGTTTACAACTCCTTTTGGATTCTGGAAAATTCCCCACCAACCCACCCGAAGAGACCATCGAGGTACAAATAAAACTTGGAAATCCTTAATTTCCCATGTCTAATTTTGATTCAAATAAAGACAAAAAAAAACAGGTTCAGATGATGGTCATTTTAGCAGTTTATGTGGAACATTTATGCCTGAAATTGAAAACCCAAAGATGTTAAATTGTGTTGTTTGCAACTGTAGGAATGTAAAAGCTGCAGTCTAAGCCATGGGGAAGCAATGGATGATGTTGAGGAAGAAGACCGTCGTGATTCGCATTGTGGGGTTCCTCCGTATGAACTGCAGAGGAAGTTGCATGAATTGCTGGAAACAAGACAGGAACAACAGATAAAAGAGCTAGAAGATGCTTTGGAAAGGGCAAAGAAAGAGCTTCGTGAAAAGGAAAGAGAGATTTCTTGGTGGAAAGACACTGCACATCTCATGTTAGAGCATGCTAAACAACCTTCACTACTTAATTCCCAGTACGTTCGACATGTTCAACACCTGAGGTGAGAGAAATGATATGGGAGTACCTTCGAGATAATTATGCTTCCCCGTAATGTATAAGGTGTAATTGTTGGTTTTTAAAAATGAGTTGCTTTTTGTTGAAACTTCAAAAGCATTTGTTGTTTTGATATATCCAGTAATAAAACAGGAAATTAATTCACAGATTAAAGGATATATATATGTAATATTGCCATGGTTTTTTAGCTATTCTAAGAAAATGTACTCGCCTTGATACGAGAAAGTATGATCATACAGTGATTAAATATGCTCGCAAGGGAACGACAAAAAGAACTGATATTACATTAAATTTTCAGCAGCTGTTTTAGAATACTTCACACATGATAAGAACTCCCCCTACTTCTTTACACTTGCTGCAGTTGTTGAATCTTCTTTTTAAACATCGTGTTAGGTATGACTCATAAATATACCAGTAAAGAAGACAGAGGATGGAGCGTAGCGAACATCATCTGTCCTTACAAAGAAAATTTCGTAGTAGGGATTACGATTATGTAGGTTGGAGGTGCAGAGCACAACCCCGCAGTACGATACATGGTTATTTTTGTAAATATGTAACAGAGTTTATTTATAAAATGAGATGTAATCAAAACCTATGATCTATTATTGAATGAAAAATCTAGCGCCGCCTAGGACACCGAGGACGTAAGCATATTGTTGAATCTCGATAAATTCTTGTGTTTTTTTCGTTTTCTTTACTCGATTATTCAACACATCGGCATGCCATCCCCTAGGAAATAGAATGCCTCTGTGTTTTGCAGATGAAGCAGACGACTTGGTATCTCCTGGAACCATTGAAGCCGGGCTTTGTGAACTTCCAGATGTCTCAGAACTTCTGTTCTCCCCCTGCCCTTTTCCCACCACCCACAACTTGTCAAATATTCTTCTCGAACGAGATGGCAGAAGCTGCATCCCACTTTTACTGTTTCTGTTATTCTTCACCAATTTTACAGCCATCCTCTTTTATCTTGATCAGATCCATCTGTTTCTTGGAGTTGCAAATCTTCAGTTGCAGTTTTCTCCCATTCTTCTTCAGTGTTTGTCGTGGACTGGGAAGTGTCATGTGGATTGTTGTTAAGTGACTTAACTCCAGCTGCAGCTCTGGCTTGCTCAAAGTAGAGAACTTGAACTACCACCCGAAGTGGAAGTCTATCATTCTGCGCAGCATGCATCGATGCATCCATTGTGAACTTCTTTACATCCATCAGACCACAGTTTCTTCCTTTCGGCCTTTGTCAATCTCGGATGCTCCTGCAGAAAACAACACTTTGTTACAAGAAACAAAGCCGCATTTGAAGAATTTCGATGCCATATCATACACAACCAGTTGTACAAACAACCCAAAACTCCAAAAACCCAACAGACTGTCTCAAGCAGCAAGATATTTGATCTAGTAATTTGAATTTTATAAAAAAGGGATAATACATAATTTTAGAATTTGAGAAGATTAAAATAATCGACATCCATAATTAAAAGCCTACCTTGAGGTAGATGTCAATGGCTTTATAGAGTCCATCATGTCCTGGTCTAGCAAACTTGGGGATAGACTGCGATAAGTCCATGAAAGTAGCATGCGAAAGATTTGGGTCACGTACAATTTCTTCAAGATATGCATCCATCAGTTTACTAACCCTTAACATGGTTCCATGCCCCAGAACAAAATCAGTACACCCCAGATCACTATTTCCAAGATCTAAATCTCTACCACACTTTTCATGCATCATATACCGATTCACAATAGAATGCACCATCTCAACATCGTATAAGGTAGTTTGGGGAGGCTGTGCTGGGATTAATAAATCCTAGAGAGAAGATTCCTGCAACTTTAAACTTATCCTTTGCACTAAATCTTCCTTTGCTGAATCATCCACCCCAACCAAAATGGCAACTTTCAACAGCTTCAACAAGAAACTGCATGAACAACTCACACCCTTGTCCGAAGGTAATAAGCAAACAATTGTTTCCACCAGCAATTTGTTTCTCCGGGAATGTGCATCAGAAACCAACGAATCAACAGAATCTGGCAACCATCTGGCAGCGTATGTTTTAAGCGCCTCGCCTATGATCACACCATTCATTCTTCCCTTTGATTTCACAACAGTCATGACTCGTTTTTAGAGAATGATATCTAGCTCACATATATCTTCCACCCACCAATCCTTTGGTACAGATTCAATCTTTTCTCTAAATTCCATAGCACACTCTACTATCTTTTCAGGGGCTGACAACTTCTGGTTATATGTGTAGGACCATGTGACATTTGCAGGATCGACAGAGGTTTTCAATGCAATTGAATCAATGCATCTTCCAACAATCTTCAGGTTCTCAGACCATGGCAGAAGAGATTTCGTGGTTTGTAGAACAATGATGGAATCTTTCCAGCTACGTAATATACTAGAGTTAAGAAATACTTCAATTTTGAAAACTAGGTTACCTCGATCAACATACTCGGTCATCTCTAAGTATTCAACTGCACAACGAGCAGCCACCACATTGTAAGCATTTAAAGTAACAGTCATACCATAGCAGAATTTCGCACAAATTTCAAATGCTTTTGGTCCACCAGGAAAATCAACCATATCAACTTCATGAGTGTTCTCTTCACTAGCTTTCATCACCAGCTTTTGCAATCAATTGCTCTTAGATATTAGAGGGAACTGCAAAGGCGCATTAAACCACAATCAAAATTATCAATTATAGCACAACTGCTCTCCACTGGCAGAGCATTCTACAACTTAATTCATAAAAACAACAGTTCGGTTACACTGAGAGAATGATTCATTTGCAGCCCAACTACATTGGTAATTATGCTAAATTGCCGAATTTTGCAAACTTACACTGAAATGATGCCAAAAACAATGTTTTCAATCAGTTTTAATGGAAATGTAAATAATTAACATGAACAAAAAGAAGGATATAAATTCAGAATTCACAAACACATGCACCTAAAGAAAGCATAAAAACATAGCAGAGTTTGAGCATACCTTGTGAAGGTGAAATTTTACATCAGCAACATTTATGGTAACATCTGCTTCTAAATCAAATGTGACGTACCTGCATCAACAGATTGTTATGGTCCTCAAGAAATAGAGAAGACAATAGACGAAGAAGAGAAGAAAAGATGAGAGAGTAGACAAGAGAATATATGATTTAGGATAAGGAATGGGGATTTTAGAGAAGTAGAAGAAGAATTTTAAGAAGAGAATTTGTCATTCATTCATCAAAGGTAATCCCCATGGAATCGGGTACAGATTATATAATTACAAGTACCACAGCTGTATGTATTGGAAATCTAACAAAATAACTAACTTGTGATGACTCATGCAGGATCATATGCAGTTATTGCCACATCAGAATACAACCCATGGCCCACCATTAACTAAGCCCACCTCTTGCCTCAGATGACCCAATATCCTCCTCAATTCTGGTACCAACAGTAAATCCTTCATATGACAACCCATCCATCCCATTTCCATTTCCCTTCCCGTTCCAAATCCCTGATTTGCTCCCAATCCCTAATTGAATCGATTTCATCCCCAATTCCCTTTTTTTCAACCCTAATTCCTCTTCCATCATGACAATCAAAATTCCCCAATTCACTACGTGCAATCCCTAGCTCAATCCCTAATTCATTTTCTGAATCCCCAATGCCCTTCGCTACGTGCTTCTCTTCCTCTCTCCCAACCGTGACAATTCCTCCCCTTTAGACGATCCTTGTCCCCAAGGATCAAAGTATCGCATTTGTGATAGCAAGACCACAAAATCCTTTGAAGCTGATATGTCAATGAACCCAGTCTTTGGAGCAGCACTCCATTTACTGCAATATTTATCTAATGCTGCACTTGTAAATGCAAGTGCGTATTCTAACACACTTCCCGTATTTGACAGCCCTAGGGTTCGACACAATTGCAGCTGTAGCAGATTTGAAGAGGTTGACAACAGGGCTGTCTCCACCATTTTGTGAATACAATGTTTGCCCATCTGCACCAGGAAGCAAGCCCAACCAACCTGCTGTTTGCATGAAATGTGAGGTATCCAACTCTCTCAAAACAATATCAAGGAGCCCCATCCAATATAATACACTCCCAATCTCCTTTATTCCGCGAAGAACTTCTGCTTTGAGCTCTGGTTTTGTTCCCCAGCTGAGTTGCTCTTTAACGAGCCTCATACATCCTGTCACACCCCCATCAAAAAGAAGAAGTCCAATTGATTTCGGCAGTGCTTCTTGCAAGCCTGTGATCATAGGCTCAAGTGTAGCAATCTTGTTTGATATATGATCCAGCAGTGCTCAGATAAGCCACGGTAAAGACCTAGATCCTAGAAGTTTAACAACGGAAATCATGTGTGGAATCCCAAAAAATCCACCATGCAATCGCGCAAAACTTTGATGTGCAAAATTTAAATCTTGAGTACCACAATAGAAGTTTGGCTTGGCATGTGGAACTGATGGCTTTTGTACAGGAGCAAGAGGAACTTTTGAAGATCGGATAAAACGCTGAGTAGTATTGCAAAGGATAAAGTTTGGCAGAAAATCATTTTGCATCTCAGACCAACTCTGAGAAGCTAGTCGACTAGAAAATGACACAAGAGATATGTTCTCCTGCATCTCATTCAACATGAGACTGAATGAGTCTATTGAAAGATCTTTTGAAAGTAATTCATGGGAATGCTTCAGTATATCTACCAGCTTTTCTAATTCCACTATGGAACATAGATCTTGAGACTCAAAACGATCAAAGAGAAACTCAAGATTTTCTCTGAAGACTTTATTCATCCGTTCAACAATCAAACTTCTTAAATTAATTGTCCTCCCAAGTAACTTCACTCTAGTCATCTTTAGAAGGGAAATAAACCACATATGTTGGATAGAATACTTTTCTCCATTGTCCAAGGCAAAGAGGAATGAGGGATCAAGCAGTTCAGTAGAAGACCAGCTCTTGTAATATGTGAAAATAGCTTCACATAATTATGAAACAAATATATCAAAACAATGATCAACCTCAGCTTCAATTTCATCGTAGAGGAAGCGTTGCTTTAGCACAACCAGTGCATGTTGTGCTGAGTCGTTATAAATGTCAAATGGCATCAACACACTTTCAAGAAGACCAGCACTTTGAGACTCGAGCACGTGATCCACCAGCATCCAAGGAAGGAAACACTCTATTGGAAACTGAATGACACGAGAAGACTCCAAGTAAAATTCTCTAAACCATAAGAAACCAAGATCTGTCAAAGTTGCAATTGAAATGGCGTATGCTCCAAAGTTATCTGCCGGAAACTTTGCCAAGATACTGATTATATCCAAAACAACACCATTTTCTTCTGTTATAGGAAGATCAAAACCAAACAACGGACGTTTTCCACTTGGTTCGGATATTATCCATTCCAGCTTTTGTTCTTCAGACCACTCACGGTCGGAACCAATTTCCCTTTTAGTCATACTCAAACTCCCAACAAATGGACTTATACTTCTTCCCATCAACAAAAGCCGAAACAAATAAGGATCAAAGACCTCAACATGTGTATTGACATTCATAAACTCTAAGAAATAAATTTCTCTAAACATCGATTGAAATGCGTCTTCTACTCTTATAGACATTTTATCAAACACGTGAGAAACATCATGTTCCCTTTTTCCTTCAGGCGAATAAATTTTGAAGTGGATAAAAATGAGTTGAGAAGTACCCAATGAAGGTCGATCCATACCTTTTTCCCAAGTAATTTGTTGTTCATAAGTCATCTGAACTGGAGTTGATTTATGATAACTAGTAACACTCGAATCAGACTCTTTAAGCATCTTTTGTTGCACATCACGAGGGAACAAAATTTGATTAAAAACACCGCAAGTCTTGAATTGAGAGTCTCGTAAATCTTCTGTTTTGGCATGGGTTTTAACCAAATTCTGCTGCTTGCTCATGGGAGTTGTCTGCTCCATTTCTTTAGCGTTCTTGGTTATTAGATTCAAGATTCTTTGAAGGCATTCCTTGGTTTCTTTTGATCTGGCTCTAAACTGCTGAGTCTATTTTCCCAAATTGTTTTATGTTCTTCCCACCATTTCGGTGCAGTCTTGGATGGTTCTCCACTGCTCGTTTCTTGAATTTCTGGAGGTTTATTTTCCACCATGTTGTTTTCTGTTTACCCAGCTTGAGTTGGATCAAGAATAGGCTCTGATTACCAATTGTTATGGTCCTCAAGAAATAGAGAAGACAATAGACGAAGAAGAGAAGAAAAGATGAGAGAGTAGACGAGAGAATATATGATTTAGGATAAGGAATGGGGATTTTAGAGAAGTAGAAGAAGAATTTTAAGAAGAGAATTTGTCATTCATTCATCAAAGGTAATCCCCATGGAATCGGGTACAGATTATATAATTACAAGTACCACAGCTGTATGTATTGGAAATCTAACAAAATAACTAACTTGTGATGACTCATGCAGGATCATATGCAGCTATTGCCACATCAGAATACAACCCATGGGTGCGTCTTCTACTCTTATAGACATTTTATCAAACACGTGAGAAACATCATGTTCCCTTTTTCCTTCAGGCGAATAAATTTTGAAGTGGATAAAAATGAGTTGAGAAGTACCCAATGAAGGTCGATCCATACCTTTTTCCCAAGTAATTTGTTGTTCATAAGTCATCTGAACTGGAGTTGATTTATGATAACTAGTAACACTCGAATCAGACTCTTTAAGCATCTTTTGTTGCACATCACGAGGGAACAAAATTTGATTAAAAACACCGCAAGTCTTGAATTGAGAGTCTCGTAAATCTTCTGTTTTGGCATGGGTTTTAACCAAATTCTGCTGCTTGCTCATGGGAGTTGTCTGCTCCATTTCTTTAGCGTTCTTGGTTATTAGATTCAAGATTCTTTGAAGGCATTCCTTGGTTTCTTTTGATCTGGCTCTAAACTGCTGAGTCTATTTTCCCAAATTGTTTTATGTTCTTCCCACCATTTCGGTGCAGTCTTGGATGGTTCTCCACTGCTCGTTTCTTGAATTTCTGGAGGTTTATTTTCCACCATGTTGTTTTCTGTTTACCCAGCTTGAGTTGGATCAAGAATAGGCTCTGATTACCAATTGTTATGGTCCTCAAGAAATAGAGAAGACAATAGACGAAGAAGAGAAGAAAAGATGAGAGAGTAGACGAGAGAATATATGATTTAGGATAAGGAATGGGGATTTTAGAGAAGTAGAAGAAGAATTTTAAGAAGAGAATTTGTCATTCATTCATCAAAGGTAATCCCCATGGAATCGGGTACAGATTATATAATTACAAGTACCACAGCTGTATGTATTGGAAATCTAACAAAATAACTAACTTGTGATGACTCATGCAGGATCATATGCAGCTATTGCCACATCAGAATACAACCCATGGCCCACCATTAACTAAGCCCACCTCTTGCCTCAGATGACCCAATATCCTCCTCAATTCTGGTACCAACAGTAAATCCTTCATATGACAACCCATCCATCCCATTTCCATTTCCATTTCCCTTCCCGTTCCAAATCCCTGATTTGCTCACAATCCCTAATTAAATCGATTTCATCCCCAATTCCCTCTTTTTCAACCCTAATTCCTTTTCCATCATGACAATCAAAATTCCCCAATTCACTACGTTCAATCCCTAGTTCAATCCCTAATTCATTTTTTGAATCCCTAATGCCCTTCGCTACGTGCTTCTCCTCCTCTCTCCCAACCGTGACACAGATATTCTCTGTTTAAGCACACGAAGAAGAAACTTAAAGCTAGATATATGAACGAACAACAAAAAGTACACACGAAATTGCATTGTATTATTAAAGACTAATTCCAGTTCTTATGGTTGATTTATTTAACTATTTTACTATTGCACAAGCCATACGACATCTACTTTTACACAAGGGACTACAGCCATTTCAGTATCTCAGACTAAGTAAACAAAGTAATTCTAACATTTACATTCCATGATGCCATTAAACATCCATGAGCTAACGACTAATCAAAATGGAAGAAACCATCTCTGGAGCATGGATGGTTAAGAGAAAACATATTTTCAATAGAAAATACAAATAAAATATCTAAAATATATAAAAAATTGAAAATTTTTAGGGTATGACCGCCCCCACCCGCCTCTCCTGGGTCCGTCCCTGTTTATTGTGATCTCATTAAATCATCCGTTCAGTGAATGTATTCAGGGTACTTAGACTACATCACTCGTAACGACCATGCTTTTATCAACAAAGTGATAAACAGATTCGGCTATAAGAAGTTGTTAGGGGAAGAGACTTTTATAGGCATGTTATGGTGTAAAATTGAAGCTTGTTCCTTGCTGGGAGATCTGGGAAATGCCAGAAAGGTTAGTAAAATATGCCTATTGCTTACAACAAGAGATTCTTACAACACGATGATTAAAAGGACTGCAGCCCCAATATGCTTTCCCACTTGGACCACTAACTCGATGAAAAAAATATAAAGGACATGTTCAACAGCTGGACCACCTCCCTGATACTCATCTCCTTTTTCACTCTCCAGTTCCCTTCCCCTCACAAAAACCGAACAATAAAAGAATAATATTGTAGTGAAAACACCCATGTGGTTAATCTGTCACCGACCCAAAGCAGAATCAAGAGAAAAAAAATACATGTTGAAGTCCAATGGAATGATTAACCGCAAAAAGTATTTTTTCTAAAGCTATGTTTAAAAAGAAGTCATAGTTTACAATACCAGCACATAGAACTGAAGTAATACAAAATATAATAAGATATGCATATCCAGAAGAAGAAGAAGACAGAAACTAGAGCTTACGAAATTGCAGCACGAAAGCTGTGGAAAACATAAGAAAGCACAACGGAATACAAAATAAGAGGCAAAATCAAATCAATCCACGATAGCAGAATGCTAAGGTCCAGATTAAAAGCATCAATGATGAAAAATGTTTTGTATTGCGTTTTTATGTCGAAGAAAAGAATGTGGGAGTAGGGAAACATATCTTACCGGATGCATTTGCCATCAGCTTGAAAGGTGTCAGGTTTTGAGCCAAGCTTCATAAACTTCATCTTGTTCTTTTTTTTTCTCGTAAATAAACCTTACAGAAGATGAGAAAGAACGGGAGAACACTCTTCAAACAAATGCGAGGAGTTTCGCCCAAGTTGCTTGTGGTTGTGAGATGCCAATAAAAAAATGATACCATGTACCAATGAAAGTTTTTCGTTCTTTCTTTCTTTGCTTCTCTCTCAGCTGAGTAAAACCAAACCAGACCAGAAACCGAGGTTCAAAGAGAAATTTGTAACATTTTTAGCTTAATAACCTCTTCAAATACCCTAAACAGAAGAATTAAAACTCTAAATTTCAATAATTTCCTTCAAGTTTAACTGTAACACTTGCACTCTTGAACTTGAAACAAATACTCACCTTTAAAAATGTAAGAATTAATCCAAGCCACCCACGAGTTCTCACAGCAATCTCAGTTCTCATCATTGGGCCTAAATTAGAAGATCCATAACCGACACTTGAAGAGACTTGCCATCCATCAAAATAGCCGTTGAATTAAAATACAAAACACAAGAAAAGGGATTAAAAGACACGTGGCAGAAGAATATAAATAACCAAAACGTAGCGGGAGGTGCACACGCTTTGAATCCAAAGCTTCGATTCTCCCTCTCCCTCTCCCTCTCCCTCTCCCTCTCCCTCTCCCTTTGTCGGTTGCATTCTCCTTATTATTACACTCCCCGAGACCTTCCTTTCATTTTTCCAGATCTGATCGCCTCACCATAAACAACAAATGGAGTCTCGATCGACCTCCATCCGCAAATCGACCTCCATGATGATCTCGGCCATTCTCTTCCTGTCCATGATCCACACCTCTCATTGCTTCTACCTTCCTGGTGTCGCCCCCGAGGACTTCAAAAGGTTTCCTCTTGGTTTCTCTTTACATTTTCTTTCTCATTCGCTTTCTCGCTTGATCTTTTTCTCTCTCTCCTCATTTGATCTGTTTTTAATTTCGTATCTAGCATAATCATAGGATTCGTATAGAACCTCCATGAAAAAAAGGAAATTAATGAAAACTTTGTGTGTGAAGATGATGGCTGTATAAGTCTTATTTCAGATTCCGGTGAGTCCTTGAAATTTGAATAGACTTTGTTTACAAGTTAGTTTCATTTTACTTGATCATTTCTCTTAGTTTCATTTGACTTGATCATTTCTCTTCAACCTTCATTCGACCTTTTATTCAAAACCACTTGGAGGTAACTTATTATATTATGGTGTCTTTTTACATCTATTCGCGCTATCTACATTGTAGTTTATGCGGATCGAGTTGTCTAATGCAATTTAGAATGGTTATTGCTTAAGGAATTGTATCTCGAAAGATATTTAATTTGTACGTTGTCATAATGGAAGCATGCTTGAATTTAATGGTTATTAGTTATCCAAATCTTGTCATGTGGACCTAATTGACTATGACGTTGATTAAACCGCTTTGGATTCTACACTACACGCTATGGTATCTGGGAGTGCTTATTTTGAAATTATCGTGGTCTTGTTAAGTTATTGATTGTTGGTGTTTTCAGGGAGATCCTTTGAAGGTGAAAGTGAACAAATTGACCTCTATAAAGACACAACTTCCTTACTCATATTATTCACTCCCCTTTTGTCCACCACCAAAGATTGTTGACAGTGCAGAAAATCTTGGGGAAGTGCTTCGTGGTGACCGTATTGAAAATTCTCCTTATGAGGTCAGTTTTAGTGTTTCTGATGATGATGGTCAGATTGTTTACTTTATGGCCCTTAAACCGTTTTCTTTGACTGTAATTAATGCAGTTTAAAATGCGAGAGCCTCAGATGTGTTCTGTTCTTCGCCGGATTACCCTTGATGCCAAGGCTGCAAAGCATTTTAAGGAGAAGATTGATGATGAATATAGTCAATATGTATAATATTTGTTTCTCCAACATGAAATTCATCTTTGTTACTTGTAATAATTGTTCTCAAGCTTCTTTGATTCTTTTGACAGGATCCTGGATAACCTGCCCCTTGTTGTTCCAATTAGAAGGCAAGATTAGGGTTCTCCTACTGTTTATCAGCTTGGCTACCATGTTGGTCTCAAGGGCCAAGACACTGGGGTAAACATCAAATCTAATTCCTTTGTTTGCAGATTTTTTAGCTATCGTATATGCTTACTTTGTCTGATTATGTGCAGAGCAAGGAAGAAAGTTTTTATTCACAATCATTTGGCATTTACTGTCAAGTATCATAGGGATCCACTAACTGACTCAACCAGAATTGTAGGATTTGAAGTTAAACCATACAGGTTAGTTCATCTGAGTGCTTGCTTCTTGTTAAAATTGTTATTTCTAGGTGTCCGTGGCTGAGATTACAGTATGATTTTGTGGCATCTTCGTTTTGTTTAAAATAATGCAGTATTAAACATGAATATGAGGGGAAATGGAGTGAGAACACTCATTTAACAAATGCGACCCCCACACAAAACGCACAGTTGTCAATTCTAACACTCCGCAAGAAGTTGAAACGAACAAGGAGATCATATTCACCTATGATGTTGAATACCAGGTGCCTCTTCAACTATAAATGACTTTTAGGGTTGAGAATTGCAAAGTTAGTTTTCCCCAATGTGCTGAAGGTGGAGTTGGATATTTTTTCTTGAAATGTTTTGACATCCCTCATGTATGAGGTGCTAATATTCTTGTATCTTCTTGCGCCGCTTTTTCAGGAGAGTGATGTGAAGTGGGCATCTAGATGGGATGCATATCTTTTAATGAATGATGACCAAATTCACCGTTTTCTCAATTGTCAATTCTCTGGTGATTGTTCTCTTCCTTTCGGGAATGGTAGCAATGATTATGTTAAGGACACTTTACCGTGATATTTCTAGGTATAACGAACTTGAGGCTCAGGAAGAAGCCCAAGAAGAGACGGGATGGAAGCTAGTCCATGGTGACGTTTTCAGACCTCCATCTAATTCTGATCTGCTCTGTGTCTATGCGTGTTCAAATTTTGGGCATGGTACTAGTTACCATGATCTTTGCCGTTCTTGGATTCCTTTCCCCTTCTAACCGAGGTGGTCTTATGACAGCTATGCTCTTACTTTGGGTCTTCATGGGAATTTTTGCTGGCTATGCCTCTTCCCGTCTACACAAAATGTTTAAGGGATCAGAGTGGAAGAAACTAGCTCTAAGAACCGCATGCTTGTTCCCAGGCATCGTCTTTGCCATCTTCATTGTCTTAAATACTCTCATATGGGGCCAGAAGTCATCTGGGGCGGTACCATTCGGGACAATGTTTGCTCTGGTAGTCCTGTGGTTTGGAATTTCTGTTCCACTTGTTTTTGTGGGTGGTTACGTTGGGTTCAAGAAGCCAGCGATTTCCCTGTGAAGATAAATAAAATTCCAAGGCAAATCCCTGAGCAGGTTTGGTACATGAGCTCTATTTTCTCTATTCTGATTGGAGGAATACTTCCATTTGGAGCCACCTTCATCGAGCTGTTCTTCATTCTTACCTCAATATGGCTGAAACAGTTCTACTACATCTTTGGCTTCCTCTTCTTGGTCTTCATTATCCTCCTAGTCACATGTGCTGAAATAACCATTGTTCTTTGCTACTTCCAGTTATGCAGCGAAGATTACCTGTGGTGGTGGAGGTCGTATCCCACATCTGGCTCCCCGGCATTGTACCTCTTCCTCTATGCTATATTTTACTTCTTCACGAAACTTGAGATCACTAAGCTGGTTTCGAGGCTCCTTTACTTTGGGTACATGCTAATTGCGTCATATGCCTTTTTCGTGCTAACGGGCACCATTGGATTTTATGCATGCTTTTGGTTCACTAGGCTCATCTACTCATCTGTCAAGATGGATTAATTTGTAGAGCAGGATATGGTTTATGATATATAAGCTTGATTCAAAGATTGTATCATGCTTTCAGATGATATAATCTCTATTGTCGTCTTAGGTTATGATTCAAGTTTATGTATTCTCTTAATGCTCAATTTTGAGTTAAGTTTTTTAGTTGATTGGAGAATACCTTTTTCTAATGTATGTTGAGAGAAATTTGTCATGATTCTTTTATCAAACGTCTTATTCTCTTTTACTTGCATTAGAAATTTCTGTGAAGATTTCAGGAGAATTGACGGCACGCTTAACTTTAGTTTGAAAAAAAGAAGACAGCCACATGCAATTGATTAATAACGGTGGACTTCTTAGAGTATTGAATCACTTGAGAACCACATGTACCATCTTGATATGATTACACCAAATGCTATAAGGAATTTAGTTTTATTGTTTGCATAAAGAAGAAAACGCCATTACAAAAATGCTCTTAGAACTTGGGTATTATTGTAGATGCTACTTCCTGGGATGAGTATCACTGGGGTCGGCAACGCTTGCTGTCACCTTGGCAACATCAAGTGCACTAGCTTCACGTTTCTTCCTGGTGTACAACACGGAATATGCTATGACCCCGGTGATGAGAAGGCCGCCGACTGTCATAGTAGTCATGGAAACCGGAAGCCTGCGTGTTTGGTGCAGCACTCCTCCAGGGTTGTGGCCTGGTGGCCTCTTGGATGCTTCCACACCTGCTGCTCTTACCTCCTCTGGACTCATCTTGTGGGTATCTGCGTTTTTTCTCCACTCTTCAACCATTTCTCTATCAACTTCAGAAGTTGATATTCCGAGTAGCTTTAATGCTTCCTTTATATTTCTATAAAGGGCTTTATCAATGGAAAGATCCAATATGGCCAACTTCTCTTGGAGAACAACACGAATCGGTTGCACGTAATCGTGTCATACCAAGTGTTCACCCCTAGCAGATGGCGGTAGCACCGCTACTCACCGTTCATTGAAGGAAACCGCTACAGATCACAGCCCAACTTTGTTAGTAAGTGAACAC
This sequence comes from Hibiscus syriacus, assembly GCF_006381635.1. Classification (NCBI taxonomy): domain Eukaryota; kingdom Viridiplantae; phylum Streptophyta; class Magnoliopsida; order Malvales; family Malvaceae; genus Hibiscus; species Hibiscus syriacus. Next base: position 1,617,073 of record NW_024061944.1, on the reverse strand, counting down.
AAAATAGTGGGCTTAACTCATGAAGAGCGGCCTGGCCTGTCTTGGGGAAACAACCCCTTTTGAATAGCTGATGGCTCTTTTACTTTCTATTTAACCGTTACAATGGCCATGGGACAGTTGGTCAGACACCACAGAAGGCCTGGGGGCCAACATTAGCAGTTTAGCACCATCATCAAGGTAACGGCTAGTTTCTAATTCTCTCTCCTGTTCAGCCTCACCTATTATAAATACATCGAGACCCTGGACTCCCAACTCACTTTTCTCTTTGTTATTTATAAACAAATTCACGTCACTTCCTTCTTCTGCTCAGCCTTTTGTTCAAGATTTGATTACCCATGGCTGTTTTGTCAAGAAGGAAGATTTCTTCTTTGGTTTTCTTTCTTCTATTTTTAAGCTTTACAGAAGCTAAAGAAATCTTGGTTGGTGGGAAGCCAGACGCCTGGAAGATCCCATCCTCTGAATCAGATTCTCTCAACAAATGGGCTGAAAATTCCCGTTTCCGTATCGGCGACTCCCTCGGTAATGAAATAAACATGCTTCTGAGTTTAAATACAACGCTGCACTCCTCTTTGTGGCACTATCTTTTTGTTTTTTTTTTAACTTCCTAATTCGGTTTTGGTATTTATATGTTTCAGTGTGGAAATATAATGGTGGCAAAGACTCGGTACTGCAAGTGACTAAGGAAGCTTACACAGGCTGCAATATCTCAAATCTAATTGCAGAGTACAAGGATGGAAACACCAAGGTGAAGCTTGACAAGTCAGGGCCATTTTACTTCATCAGTGGAGCCAAGGGCCACTGCGAGCAAGGCCAGAAGTTGCACGTTATTGTGATTTCTCAAAAGCACAGATACACTGGAATCTCACCGGCACCTTCTCCTGCAGAAATTGAGGGTCCCGCCGTTGCTCCTACAAGCGGTGCTGAGGGGTTCAAGGCCAGTTTCTTGGTCACACTGGGGGTTTTGGCATTGGGTTATTTCTGAGAAATAGATAGGATTTTGCAAATCCATGGGGGATTTTTTATTCAGGTTTTATATAGCTGAGATTACTGCAGTTTTTATACAAATGGTTCCATCATTTGTTCCATTTTTCCCATTCCCAGCGTTTATTCTGAAAAGTACAGCTACTGAAGAATTTCTCCTGTACAATGCTTGAAAGAAAAGACTAGTACAAGTTATGTTCAAATTCTGTAAACCGCAGCCAACACAACCAGAACTTGTGAGACCAAAAAGAGTAACATTTACATTTTGGCTTCTTTCACTGGCTATTACCGGTAGCCGATACAACTGAACCAGAAACTGTGAGACAAAAAACAATTAACAGCATAAGTAGAGTTGGCTTCTGTCACTGACTTCCGGTAGCCGACACAATTGAAGCCGAAACTGCAACACATCTATCGTTTTTATAATGTCATCGTATAATAAAATTATTTGTTTATCAAAATTGTTTTTAAAATTATTTCAAAATCTTGATTATCGATCGCGAGTGGAGCAGTCGAAACTCGTAAAAATTTTGTTACTTATTAAAGGATTTTGTTACTTAACTCAATTGATTGTTAAACTCGTTAAAATTTTTCTTGATTCGTGCTCGTTAAAAAAAATTATTGCTCGACTCGTTGTTTATAAAAGTTGTTGCAAATTAAGCTCGATGCTCGCCTAGTTGTATGTTAAATTCACCGAAACTTTTACCTTGTTTTCTTAACTATAGGTAAAATCTATTAATACTATATTGAACTTAATATAAATATAAATTAATAAGTTTAACTAAAAGTTTATCGAAAGATTGTAAGAAACAATTTCAAAACGTAAACTCCAAAATAACAATCCACAATATATTAAAATAATAAATAAAATTTAATTTTTGGGTGTAGTAAAATATTAATTAATGATTTAACATTTTTTTGTAGTTTATTAGAAAATTAATAGATTAATAATTTTTTATTTTTTTATTATTGTAGTAAATTAATAATTTTTTGAATTAAAAATATTTTTATTATAACTAACAGAAAATTATATAAAAAATTAAAGAGTTGCTTACGAACTTAGTTAAATTTTACTTGACTCAACTTGTTAAAGTTTCGACTTGAGCTCGAATTCAAATCAACTTAAATCAAATTTTTATTAAATTTTAATCTAGTTGAATTTAAATTACTACGAACTATTGAATTCATTAATCACCTTTACACCTTACAATTAGGGAAGTACATTAGAGTTGAAGGTTTTATGCTTTTATTATGTGTGGTAGTAAGAGGCGTGTGATGGCTGACGACGACAGTAACAATAAAGAGAGTAGAAAAGATAAATTGAGAAAAATGATTTTAAATTATGTTGGAAAAGGTGAAAAATAAACTTTTAAAAGTTTAATGATCAAAATGTCGTAACCCAAAAACGTAAATGATTAAAATCAAACTTTTGAAAAACAGATAACCAAAACAGAACAAATCAAAAATTAAAGACATCATTCCTTGTAGTTTACCCAAAAATAAAAATGACAGTGAAAATGGAAGGGATAATCCCAAAGAGCGGAAGAAAAGTATGAAAGGCCTAAATTATGCGGTCATGGAATTGGCACGAGTAAAATCAAGGCCCAATCTCTCTACTTGAAATATTCAAACCTCACTTTGCCCAATCTCTCTCTCTCTATCTCTCAAAGCACAACAGATATTTTAGGTAAGCCAATGCCCTTTTTCTTTCCGTTCTCATGTTCCTTCAAAGACAATGCAAACTGACCAATCTCTGATTACTTGCTCTTGATCCTCGGTTTGTTGGCAACTTTTTAATGATTTTTTTAATACTTTGCTCCATGTCTGCTTGCTGTAATAGTCTCAATTATAGTTGTATTTTAGCTGATAGTAAAGTCTCCTCTTTTAGCTGATAGTAAAGTCTCATCTTTTAGCCATAAAAATGTGACCTTTGGAGGTAGTAGGTGTTAAACCATATTCGGTTAAGCTGTTAGACAGTTGTAGGTTAGTTATAACCGATCATGCAGCAGCTCATTTGTAACACCCCCAACTCGTACCCGACCCGAATACGAGTTTGAGGTGTCACATTGACCGATCAAAATGTTTACTTTGACAAAATCTAATGAAATCCAGTTAGACATTTCCAATCAAACCCAAATAATTTCTATTGTATAAAACGTATGGTTTTACAAATTGATCAGTGTATCCAATACAAATCTTTTATCTTACATGCCAACTACATTTCATATGACAAAATACATATAATTTAAACATATTTCTGATCTGAATTGTGGAAAGGAGAATCTGACCTGTCTTGCTCTTCTACACTTCTCTTCTTGCTTTCTAGAAGCTACGTGTGAAACACTCACACACTAAGTCTATGATTTAGTGAGACATTAAACACATAAAAGTAACTCTAACTACTTAATCATGCATGAACATATCATATCATGCTATCACACAAAATAATATAGCATTTCATGTAATCAATTGTACACATATACACATCATTCATCCTTTCCATCATTAACCTTACTTTACTATCAATATGATTATTATTTATATCTTGTAATTATATACTTTTGTACTTAACGTTTTAACCAACATGACTCATTTAACCACGCAATACACATATCATCATTAAAATCATATGATACAATTCATCTCACAAAAGCATATACATCACATGTAATATATTTATTGTTATATATTTGTTTAGCCCATGCACATTTCTGAGAGCTAAAGATACATGAGTACATAGAGGTTGTGCACTATGCTGTCACCACATCTCGTAAAATTCCCACTAGGGGGCGTATAATTTGTCCCGTAGGACCACTATGTCCCGAAGGACCACTGTGTCCCGAAGGACCACTGTGTCCCGAAGGACCACTGTGTCCCGAATGACCACTATGTCCCGAAAGACCGCGTAGACCCTCGACTCTTGGCATGCCAACTATATCTCTAGATCTCATAACACATAACATGGGCATTATCTTTATATCATTTCACATAGTCATATCTCATATGCTCGTAGCTTTTATCATATCGTTTCCCATCTTCATATAATCATATGATTCACTTTCACGTATCACATATACTTTCTCTTTCATATATCTCATACTATATATCACATGGCTCTTTATCTCATTCTCATATGATCACATAATCATGTAGTTCACTTCTCATATCACTTTGCATTGTTTTACATAAACATATATCATATCTTATTCATATATATATATATATATATATATATATATCCGCAAATACATGTAAGCACATATTTTCTCATCGTATAACTTATGTTACATATGCATGTAATCTTATGACTTATTGTTAAGTAACTCAAATAACATTATTCATATATATATATATATATATATCCGCAAATACATGTAAGCACATATTTTCTCATCGTATAACTTATGTTACATATGCATGTAATCTTATGACTTATTGTTAAGTAACTCAAATAACATTGTATTATTACATACTTTATTCCATAACCATATATTCATATAGATTACATAGCTCATATACACTCATACAATAAAAAATACATACATTTCATATTAATCACATACTTCATGTACTATACTATCGAAATAGACTTATCGCAAGTCAATTTCCATATAATCCTATGCAATAAGATGCACTCACCTTGTCCTCACTATGTTCCAATCCCCTTTCATGATTTCCTTTCTTTTGATCGAATCTTAACTTGATAATCGTTCTGGAAATTGTTCGTGCTCGACATCTATATAATCATACATTGATACATATCAGTATCCAATTGATATATTCTAATCTATCATTTCTTAGACCAAAAGAAAGGTATAATTCTATTTTCCCTTGAAGTGCATCGATACATTCTACAGTGTATCGATGCATTCTTTAACATGTGCATCAATGCACTACCCATGCATCGATACACAAATCACCTTCGATGTTTTCATTTTAAGGGGGTGCATCGATGTACTAATTGCATTCGATGTTCATTTATTTGAGAGTGCATCGATACACATTGAAGATGCATCGATGCACACAACCCAGAAATTCCATTTTGAGCCTGAAAATTCTTACTTTGTCCTCAAATTCTACTTATTAACCCCTCCTTATACCATAAAACTTATATATACATATGTAAACCTTCTTATAATATTATAACACTTCACTATCCCTCATAATTCACCATAATTCTTGAATCAAAGAATTTCATCAAATTTTCCACGTGTTCTTAATTCAATTCTATCACCTCTAACTTCTTAATTAACCCTTTGACAAGTTAAATTTAACCCCCAACTTCAATTACTAACTCTTTTCCAAGATTTTAATTTAAAACCTCTTATTTTCAATCTCTCATAACTTGATAATCTTTGAGTTTTAATCCATCTTAAGCTTTCCTTAATCTTTTCTATCACTCTAAGAATCAAAACCAACTTTAAAACAAAAGAATTAATCAACTTGGAACCAACTTACTTTTGCCATGGAGCTTACGAGAAGAGAAGAAGAAGAAGGTTGAACCAAAGTCTCCAAACTTTTCTATTTTCTTTTCTCTATTTCCACGTGACATCTCTTATATAAAGGAGAAATAAAAATTTCTTATGAAATTACTATTATACCCTTCAAATTTTCCACAATTACCATTTAATATAACACTGAAACTTTTCTATTCAAGTCATTGAACTTTTAACTTATTTCAAAATTAAACACAAAACTTTCAAAATTCACGTTTTAGTCACTAGCCCTGTTTTAGGATGTTACATCATTGACAACTTTAAATAGTTGCACATCTCTGTAAAACGAGCATTGATGAATCATACATTTTTATTCGTTCTTTCTAAGCCTCAACTATAGTTAACATGGTATCATTCATCATTATATCCTGAAAAAGCTTTAGCATTTATAAGTTTTAGCATTTCTTTTTTATTCATTCTTTCTAAGCCTCAACTATAGTTAACATGGTATCATTCGTCATTATATCCTGAAAAAGCTCCGTTGTGTGCTATTCTTTCTTCGCTCGTGCTTTATGGTTCTTGTTTGTCTTTAAAGAACAGTTATGGTTTAAGGCATTACAATGATGACCGAGAATGAGCAGCTGACAGAAGCCAGCTCGCATACATTCGCTAATAAAAGAATCAATGTATGCTTAACTGACTCGACCTACCTTCTTTGGAAGCAACAAGTGATTCTCACAATCAGAGGGCTCGGACTTGAAAGCTTTCTTGATGAATCCATGGTGGTTCCAGCAAAACTGATACTCAACGAGGTTGGAGAGCAGACTGTTAATCCAGCTTACCTTCGGTATGTCAAGCAAGACAGTTCTTTGGCCTATTGGCTTCTTTTCACTGTTAGCACCAACATTCTGCCTCGATTGGTTGGTGTTGAATCCACTGCTAAAGTCTGGAATGCCATTACCAGGCTGTGCTCCAAACTATCTACCATAAAAATAATGGCCCTGCATTGTCGCCTTAGATCGATGAAGAAAGGCTCTCAGTCTATGAGAGATTACACCATGGCCATTAAAGAAATATGAAATCTCTTGGACACGTATGGTAACCCTATTTCAGACATTGATCACATTGCCACTATTCTTAATGGACTGCCAGTCGAATATGAGCCAACGGTGACTGCGATTATTGCAAGCAGAGATCTATTTGCCCTCGATAATGTGGTATACATTCTTATTGATGCTGAGTCTCGCCTTGATGACTCATCAAGGTTTCCAATAGGTGTTAATTTCACGCGCTACAACACCAACCATGTTTCTGATACACAACAGTACAAGAATTGTGGGGCTTCGAAACCCAACACCACCACGAGTAACAAGTATAAAGGAAGACCTAAGCAACAATGTAAATTGTGTAGAAAGCTAGGCCATCTAGTTGATAGGTGCTGGCATAGATTTGATCAAGTTTTCAAAGGAGTAACTTCTCGACAAAGCTCCTCGCCTAATGACATGCAGGTAAATACGTGTTCATGTTTTTCGCATACATCTGACTGCCATTACAGTCCCTTTGTAAGTACCAGTGCGGGAGGTGAAGACGCATCTGCCATTGAACCAAGTGATAATGTGCAGGTCAATGCGTTAATGACTAATGGTCATTTGAATCATGCAAAATGGTTTCCTGATTTAGGAGCCATACACCATGTGACTGGCACCATCTCTATATTCTCGAGCAAGCAAGTATACACTAACAGTGGTAAGGTTCATCTAGGTGATGATTCCTCTATTCCAATCCTCCACATTGGTAAGAATGCTTTACAAACTATCTCTAAGGATCTTTTGCTTGATCAAATACTACACGTTCCAAATATTAACAAGAATCTCTTATTAGTTTCGAAATTTACTCAAGACAATTTAGTTTTCTTTGAATTTCACAAAAATGCTTGTTATGTTAAGGATGAAAGAACATGAGTCGTGCTGGTACAAGGGAAGCTTGATGGAGGATTGTATATTTTTTATTGTCAGACTATGCAAGGAGCAACAACACTCAACAACACTGTTGTTAGAAATACCAATGAGTATTGGTTGTGGCACAAGAGGCTAGGTCATCAAGCAACTGAGGTGGTAATGACAACCCTCAATAAGAGACTAAGTGTAGATAAAAGTGAGGTTTGTGCAACCTGTCAGATGGGAAAAAGCAAAACTCAGCCTTTTCCTATATCACAAACTGTGTACAAACAACCTTTCGAGTTAGTTGAAGTTGATGTATGGGGCCCTGCTCGTATTGTTTCTAGTGGTTTCAAATACTTTGTGAGTTTTATAGATTTGTACTCAAGAAACAGTTGGGTATATTTGCTAAAGAAAAAAAGTGAAGTTGCTGTGTCTTTTGAAATATTTTCAGCCTTGGTTTCTAATCAATTTAAAACTATAATTCTTGCCTTACAAACAGACAATGGATGAGAGTTTCAATTTCTGGAAGCTGTCTCACAAAAATTAGGTGTTAAGCTTAAGAAATCATTCCCACATACCTCACAACAAAATGGCGTCATGGAAAGAAAACATAGGCACATAGTTGAAATTGGCTTGACTCTCATAGCAGAAGCTTCAATGCCTCTAACCTTTTTGGTCTCATGCAGTTCTTAATGCAATATACCTCATCAACATGATGCTCTCCAAGAACCTTGGTAATGTATCTCCTTATCATAAGCTATATAATAAACCTCCTGATTACAAATTTTTTAAAATCTTTGGATGCCAATGCTTTCCTAATCTTAGGATGTTCAATACACACAAGTTGGATTTTTGATCCAAGGCTTGTGTCTTCTTAGGGTACTCTCCTATGCATCATGGTTATCAATATATGGATAATCATGGCATAATTTATGTTTCCAGGAGTGTGGTGTTCAATGAAAGGATCTTTCCTTTTGCTCACAAGGCAACAACTTGTAGTAGAAGCAGTAATGAAGCAGTTCGATCGATGATCATTCAAGTTATTTTCAGTCCACACGAGCAAGCCAGGACTGGCCCAGGGTCAAATGTTAATACTGGGGTTGGTACTGGTCAAACGATTAAAGCTAGTAGTGTAAGTCAACATGCAGTTGCAGGCGATGAACTGCATGTACATACTGGAGAACAGTCAATAAACAATGAATCAGGTTTTCATGCTCTTGAATCTGCTACCTATGATTCTTCTCAGCATGAACAAGCCGCCTCTAGTGAGCAAGCTCAGCATCAAGAAAATGTTCTAGATGTTAGAATGACCAACACTCACAACAACTCAAAGCAAGCATGGGATTTTTAAACCAAAAATCTACTCAGCTCAATGTAAGGGAGTGCCTGGTGATATTCGAGATGCTCTCCAAGATGATGACTGGAGGATGGCTGTTATGGCTGAATACAATGCACTTATTAGCAATAATACATGGGACATTGTGGAGTTACCAGCTGGTAGGAAAGCCATTGGCTGCAAATGGCTCTTCAAGGTGAATAAGAATGTTGATGACTCAGTAGAAAGAATGAAGGCTAGACTGGTTGCCAAGAGGTATTCCCAAATACCAGGCTATGATTTTATGGACACATTCAGTCCTGTGGTTTGATTTTTCACAATAAACATATTGCTTTCGCTGGCTGTTTCATGCCACTGGCAAATAAGGCAGGTGGATGTGAACAATGCCTTCTAAAAGGTGATCTAATCGAGGATGTATACATGCAACATGTTTCTGGTTTTGAGGAACAATCTACTGATGGAGTTGTTCTAGTGTGCAAACTAAAGAAGACATTGTATGGCCTGAGACAAGCTCTAAGAAACTGGTTTCTTAAGCTAAGAGAATTCTTGCTTAGCTTAAGGTTCAAGCCTTCGAGAGCAGATTCCTCACAGTTTATTCGCCAAGTAGATCATGAAGTAGTATACATGGTGGTGTATGTGGATGATATCCTCATCACAGGGAGCTCTCAGCTTGAAATCAATCAAATTATTCATGCACTACATGATAAATTTTCCTTGAAGGATCTTGGGCAACTTAAGTACTTTCTTGGTATCGAAGTACATCAGTCAGACAATGGCTTGTTCCTCAGCCAAAAGAAGTTTTTCACTGAGTTGCTACAAAAGAACCAAGTGCTGAATGTAAACTCAACATCTACTCCCATGGCAAACAATAATGAAACTTAGTAAAAATGATGGGGAAGTGTTAAGCAAACCTCAGCAGTATAGAAGTGTAGTTGGGGTATTGCAATACATCTTTCATACAAGGCCAGATATTTCATTTGCAGTCAATAAAGTATCACAGTTCCTGCAAGAGCCCACTGAGGCACATTGGCTTGCTGTAAAATGCATACTGAGGTATCTACAAGGAACACTGGAGATTGGCCTTTGGTTTTCAACTCAAGCACAAAATATGGTGACACTCAATGCCTTCTTGGAATCAGATTGGGGAGGAGATACTGATGACAGGAGGTCGATTTCTAGATATTGTGTCTACAATGGGAACCATCTGTTGGCATGGAGCTCAAAAAAGTAACATGCAGTATCTAGGTCCATTGCAGAAGCTGAATAAAAGAGTCTTGTTGATGCCACCTCTGAAGTCGTGTGGATTAAGGATGTGCTGAATGAGATGAACGTTACACTGCCCTAAGAGCCCAAGGTGTGGTGTGACAACACCAGTACAGTAGCTATGATAGCAAACCCATACTGCATGCAAAGAGCAAACATATCGAGCTAGAATTACATTTTGTGCGTGAAAAGGTGGCAGCTCGTGAAGTTCAAATCAATTATGTGCCAACTAGTAGCCAAGTAGTAGACATTCTAACAAAGCCTCTTTCATTGCTCAAATTTGATTTGTTTAGAAGTAAATTGTGTGATTTTGAGTTGAAGGAAGTTTGTAAGAAGCAGGGTGAATGTTAAACCATATTCGGTTAAGCTATTAGACGGTTGAAGGTTAGTTATAACCGATCATGCAGCAGCTTATTGACAGCTTTAAATAGTTGCACATCTCTGTAACACGAGTATTGATATAGTTTCCAAGTTTTAGTATTTCTTTCTTGTTAATTCTTTCTAAGCCTCAACTATAGTTAACAGTAGGAACATTAAAAAGTTCAAGGTTTTTCCTGATGGATATATGGTGGCTGGGAAAAAATGGAGAATAGAGCAATTTGGTTTCTACGTGGTGAGAAGTTCATCTGAAATGTTGTTGAGAAATAGGAAATACAAAATCAGCTTGTCTTCTGATGAAATTTTAAGGGTTCTCAAGTCGATTTCGGACCCAAAATTTGCTCTTGCTTACTTTGAGTCAGTTGCAGAGTTGCCTAATATTGTTCACATAACTAAAAATTGTAATCATATGCTTGAAGTCTTGAGAGTTCATGGAATGGTGGGAAAAATGAGTTTTGTGTTTGAATTTATGCAAAAGCAAATCATCAAGAGGGATTTGAATACATACTTGATTATTTTTAGGGGCCTTGATATAATAGGCGGGCTTATGCTGGCACCATTTGGACTTGAAAGAATGAGGGATTCTGGGTTTGTTCTGAATGTTTTTTCATATAATGGATTGATATATTTGTTGCTTCAATATGGGTTTTTAGGGAGGCTCTGCTAATTTATAGAAGAATGGTCTCTGAAGGTCTAAAGCCTAGTCTTAAAACTTACTCGACCCTCATGGTAGCATCTAGGAAGAGAAGGGATACTGGAACAATTATGTATTTGCTAAAAGAGATGGAGTCTTTGGGATTGAAGCCAAATGTTTACACTTTTACAATATGTATTAGAGTGATTGGTAGGGCTGGGAAAATTGATGACGCCTTTGGGATTTTGAAGAGAATGAATGATATGGGGTGTGGACCTGATGTTGTTACTTATATTGTTCTCATTGATGCTCTTTGTAATGCTGGGATACTTGATCAAGCCAAGGAAATATTCTTAAGGATGAAATCTAAAAGCCATAAACTTGACAAAATAACCTACATTACTTTGTTGGACAAGTTTAGTGACCATAGAGACTTGGACTTGGTGAAAGAATTTTGGAATGAAATGGAAGCTGATGGTTATGCTCCCGTCGTGGTTACTTTCACCATACTTATTGACGTTTTATGCAAAGTTGGAAATCTAGATGAAGCTTTTGATATGATAGAGGACATGAGAAAGCAAGAAGTCTCCCCCAATGTTCATACTTATAACACAATAATCTGTGGGCTATTGAGGTTAACTAGGGTTGATGAGGCATTGGAACTTTTCATGAATTGGAATCTCTAGGCATTAAACCTATTGCTTATACATACATACTTTTAATTAACTATTATGGGAAGTCTGGTGACCATGGGGAAGCTCTCAAAACCTTTGAGAAGATGAAAGCTAGAGGAATTGTTCCTAATGTTATTGCTTGCAACGCATCTTTGTATAGTCTTGCTCAAGTAGGGAGGCTTAATGAAGCAAAAGCTATTATCAACGAGCTTAAAAGTAGCGGGCTTGCTCCAGATTAGGTGACCTACAACATGATGATAAAGTGATACAGTAAATGGTCTAGTGGATGAAGCCATTAAGTTACTCTTTGAGATGTTGGAAAATCATTATGAACCTGATGTAATGATCATTAATTCCTTGATTGACATGCTTTTCAAGGCTGTCCGAGTGGATGAGGCATGGGAAATGTTCCACAAAATGAAGGAAATGTCACTTGCTCCTTCAGTTGTGACCTATAACATATTAATAGCTGGATTAGGGAAAGAAGATCAAGTCCAAAAGGCAATTGAATTGTTTCAGAGTATGGCCAGACATGGGTGTCACCCTAACACTATAACTTTTAACATCCTGCTGGATTACATTTACAAGAACGATGAGGCTGATTTGGCTTTGGAAATGTTGTATAAAATGATGCCAAAGAACTGTTTGCCTGATGTTCTGACTTATAACACTGTTATCTATGGCTTTATTAAAGCAAACAGAGTTAAGAATGTTATTTGGGTCTTTCATCAGATAAAGAAGTTATTTTACCCTGACTATGTGACTTTGTGCACCATTCTTCCCGGCATTATAAAGGATGAGCAGGTTATGGATGCCTTCAAGTTTACTCAGGACTTTATTTATCAAGATGGAATCTATACAAACAGGTCATTTTGGGAAGATTTAATGAGTGGGATTTTGATGGAAGCTGGAATGGATAAAGCTGTTCAATTCGCTGGGACATTGGCATGCAGTAAGATATGTAAAGATGAGTCTATTTTGGTGCCTCTAATTAGAAATTTGTGTAGGCATAAAAAAGATATCATTGCAAGAGAATTGTTTGCAAATTTCACAAAAAATATGAGGGTTATCGCAACACCAACAACTTATAATTTGTTAATTGATGGACTACTTGAAATCCATAACACTAAAATGGCCTGGGACCTTTTTGAAGAGATGAAGAGTATTGGTTGTTATCCGGATATTTCTACCTATAATTTGTTGCTTGATGCTTGTGGGAAGTTTGGTCATATTGATAAACTCTTTGATGTGTATGAAGAGATGACTTTTCGGGGATGCACGCCTAATACTATATCTCAGAATATAGTCCTTTCAGGTCTTGCAAAATCAAACAACATAGAAAAGGCTATGAATATGTATTATGATCTCATAAGTGGTGATTTCCGCCCAACTCCCTGTACATATGGACCTCTTATAGATAGACTACTAAAATTGGGAAGATTCGAGGATGCAAAGCAATTGTTTGAGGAGATGGAAGAATACGGATGCAAAGCTAATTGTGTTCTTTATAATATTCTTATAAATGGATATGGAAAAGCTGGTGATGTAGATACTGCTTGTGAGCTATTTAAAATGATGGATATGGAGGGGATTAGACCAGACTTGAAGTCCTACACCATTCTTGTAGACTGCGGAATTGGGGTATAACTCCCGATCTTTACACATATAATTCCTTAATACTCAATCTTGGGTGTAACACCCCCAACCCGTACCCGACCCGGATCCGAGTCTGAGGTGTCACATTGACTTTTCAAAACTTTGACTCTTGACAAAAATTCAATAAAACTTAAAACTTTCATTAAAGTAAAAGTGGTTTATTTCCATAAATTGACCACAAAAAGCAAAATCGATCAGAGCATATTTAACTCAATCAATTAGTACATGCCAACTATATTCAAAATAACCAAAACCATTTAAATCATCTATTTTCTGATCTGAAATTTTGTATGGAAGATGCTGACATGTCTTACTCTTCTTCGCTTCTCTTCTAGCTTCTATAACCTACATGGGAAATAATCACACGCTAAGTCTATGACTTAGTGAGGCATAAAAACTTATAATGCACTTTATAACATATATCAATACATGCATGTTATGTTCTATCATGCTATACCAAATTACATGATTTCCTCATATCATGTAAAATCATATCAGATTAATTAACAAAAAAACATACATACACATAAATCATCATTAGCAGTTTATCATGTAATCACATACTTTTATGCTTAACCTTTTCAATCAAACACTATACACACATAACATCATATCATTTCTATAACATTTATCATATCACTAACATATATTTGTTTATATCTCTTGATTAGCCCATGTACATATGTGAGAACTATAGATATGTGAGTCTATGGAGGTTGTGTACTAATGTTGTCACCACAGCTCATATAAATGCACCGAAGTGCCACGTATAATTGCACTTTAGTGCCGCGTAGAATTGCACCGTAGTGCCATATAATAATGTCCATAAGGACCACATATCATTCCTTAAGAATCATATACATATACTCGGGATCAAGTATGTGTCTCACAAGACTTCACACATGTTCCAAAGAATATATATATATCCCGAAGGACCGTGTAGACCCTCGACTCTTGGCATGCCAACTATACCCCTAGCTCTCATGACACACAACATGGGCATTGTCAGTTATATCATTTCATATTCACACATGCATATTAATTATCTTTTATCGCATGTCTGACCTCTTATAATCATGTAATCACATAGCTCATGTCATTTCTTGTAAAATCACATATATCATGTAATACATATAACTTATACACTTTCTCATATGTTCACATGGTTCACATCACATGAATCATATCTTTTCATATAGTTTATGTTTTATTCTCTTATATTCACATACATGTAATACATATCAGGCATGGTTACACAACTCCTTTCTATATAACTTGCATGTACCTATATTATTTTTCATATACTCACATAGTCATATAATATAATATTTCATATAACCTCATGAATCACTTTATATGGATACATACTCAAATACTCATAGTTACATATAACTTAAATTATTCATATTTACCTAATCCATGGTCATATAGCTTCTATCACCAAGTCACTTATCTAATCTCTTATTCTCATATGTTCATATTTATCATATAACACATAAGTTTTATTGCATATTTATATCTCATTCCTACATCACTAATTCATAATATAATTTACATCATATCATCTACCTTATTCTATATTTTTTGGTATGCACTTGCATTACATAACCTACATTATACTTATAAACCTGAATATATTACTTCTATTATTTCTTTTATATAAAATTTAATCTATTTACTTAATTCAATTCCGTACAACTCCTATAATCATTTCATATCACTCCATAGCTTCTATTATACAACTAATGTATCATAATTTTATTTAAGCATATGAATCTTTCTCCTCTATCTTATCTTATATGCTCATAGTATCATTGAAGTTCAAGTCTCCTAGTTAATATATTATTTATATAACCTTTTCTTACTTAGTTCATATCCTTTCTCATAAACTCACTTTTACCATATTGTCATATTATTACTTAAATTATCTCATAACATGTATTCACGTAGTAATATTTCATTTATATATATGTATATATCAAAGATCTTATCACATAACTTATCTTTTATATTCATATAATTTATTATCATATCATATGGTTTATATCATCATAACATATCACATATTCACATCAACCATATAATACATATATACAATAACATGTCAACACATATAAATCATACACATATATACTTCTATTTATGAATTCATGCATTTTACTATGGAAAATAGACTTGTCGCAAGTCTTATTTCCATTTAACATCATATAATACTAATATGCACTCACCTGGCCTCACTAGCCCATTCCAATCTCTTATCTTCCCTTTTTATCGATCTTACTTGTCAATGATTCCGAAACTCGTTTAGGCTCTGAATCTATATAATTATATGTTTTAAGGCAATTATTAGATACATACACCTTGTAATTTGATACTAGCAACTTAAACGAACTTATTAAACCAATATTTACAATTTTCCTTTAGGAGAATCGGTTCCCTCCTGTGGGGGTATCGGTTCCCCCATGACATTCTGGAAATTTTTATTCGTTTGAAGGGGTATCAGTTCCCCTTGAATGGGTACCGATTCCCCTAACCCAAAATTATATTTTCAGTACGAAAAATACTTCATTTCAACTTAAACATTTCATATTTCAACCTCTTTTATATACTAAACTCAAACACACATACTTAAGCCCATTTGTACTCATTTACCCCATCTTAATTCTCAAAAACCTTTCCTCTTATGGAATTCAATAATCATACTCAAATTTCAACATGTTCTAAATTCCTTTCTATCACTCCAAATCTCTTAATTTAACTATTGACAAGTCAAATTTAACTTCAAATTCTACTTATCAATTCTTTTCCAAAATTTCATATAAAAACTCCAAATCTTTAATCTCTCTTAACCCCTTCATTCTTTGATTTTACCGTAACCCAAGCTTTCCTTAAGTTTATCCATCAACTAAAGATCAAAACCAAACTTAAAATTCAAATAATAATCAACTAATAAAACTCTCACATTTGCCTTGCTCTCCCACGTATGGAGAAGAAGAAAGGAGAAGAGAACTCTGGATGTTTCTCACATTTCCCACGTTTATATTACTCAAAAAGGGAGGATAAAAATCTTTCCTATGAAAAGACCATTTTACCCCTTTAGTTAATCCATCTTTACTATTTAATCCAAAATCCTTTACTTAAGTCCCTGAACTTTTAACTTATTTTGGAATTGAGTACAAAGTTTCCAAATTTTACATTTTAGTCACTGACCCGGCTTTTGAGATGTTACATTGGGATTGTCGGTATGACGGAGCAAGCAGTGAAGTTTTATGAAGAACTATAACTTATGGTTCTTGAACCCAATGTGTTCACCTACAATGCTCTAATTCGAGGGTACAGTGTGTCTCGAAATTCAGACGATGCCTATGTAATCTACAAACAGATGATGGTTGGGGGCTGCAGTCCAAACAGGGGAACATTTGCTCAGCTTCCTAATCAATCTTGAAAGCTTAAATGTATGGATCCTTACATGCTACTCATTATACCTGGCTGGTGACCTCAGTGTACAGGGTGGAGCAGTTATTTCTTTTTTTTAATGTTTCTCATTCTGATTTAGAGATACTTTGAATTTGTCATTTGATGTCAAGCACACTGATTAAAGTGTTTAACTTCACTTCATATATTTCAGGTTTTGTTAGTCTTGCCGAAGCTTCAACAAGCCTTTTAGCAGTTAAGAGGGTGGACTCTGACTTTTAGTTGTGGCTTTCGATATTTCCTATCCAAGTGTCATCAAGACTGAATATTTCATGTACATCATATACATGATGTTATGATGTCATACAATGGTTTTAGCAAGTATAGATGCCATACAAAACCTTTCATCTTTGTTGCCTTTGGCTTGCATTGTGCCATTGTCTATTGCTCCACGTGAAAGGAAAATAAAATTTTAGATCATACCATTTTATTGGTGTAATATGTATATGGAAAAAATCTGTATTTTCTCCATGGTCAACCAATCGTCTTGTGCATTTTGATGCATCTGTCTTGCTAACTTCCTTTTTAAGGCGTAAAAACATGGGGAATTTTGTTTGTAGAAAAAGCAAAGTAAAACTGATTACTTGTTGTCTAGTTAATAGCCACAATGTAGAGAGAAGATTTGTACGGTGTCGTTTTGCATTTCAAGCACTTGAATATAGAAAACAACATTCTTCTGTTGCATGTCACTGCTGTGCTGTCGACATGTATAAGTTTCAATGTTAAAAGCAGGGGGCATAATTGTAATTGAAGTTGACTAGTTGTTGCCAACACAACAGAAACACCATTTGAGGACATGTCAAAGATTCTGTCTTTGGAACTAACTGCAGCCCTTTCAAATAAAGAGTTGTCATATATCTATCTCCTTCCATAATCCATACCCAAAAATCATCCAAAACTGTTGAAAACGTTTTGATATTTCGATATAACAAATTAAGTTAAATGAATTTTAAGATTTTCCAAATGATATTCTAAGTATATTCAATATAATTATTCGAATATCAAAACATTACTCCAAATCTTTCAAAGATCATTTTTAATCCTTACTCAAAGTGTAAAATTAAGATTTAATGTTAAAACAATTTCAAAATAATTTTACAAAGTATTTCGAACCATTTCAAAGCCAAAAATTCCAGATTGCTCAGAGGGAACCGATTCCCCCCAAGGGGGTACCGATTCCCCCCTTGTATAACGGTCGAAATATTTGAATTTTACACTTAGGGAACCGATTCCCCATAGGGGGTATCGATTCCCCCCACGCTCCAAACTGTTTTATTAATTGTTTTCACACTAAAACAGCTATATTATTTTCTCTAATTATCCCTAACGTTCAGAAGTGATTCAAGGTGTATTTAAGCAAGCTTAGAAGCCATTAATCAATAACAAGAAACATCAAGCAATTAGAATCAAGAGAAAATCAAAGAGAAAGCATCAAACCTCAAGTTTGAGCATTTCAAGCCTATTTTTCATTCAATATTCATTTTGCTTTCAAGAACACTTATTGTGCTCAATTGTATTTATTCTTGAGTGTTCTTTCTTTGTTATAGAATTGTGCAAACATATTTGCCTTGTGAGGTTTTTCTTGTAAGTTTGCAAATTTGTATTTCTCTTTGAGAAAAGAGTGTTCTCAAGAATTGGGGTATATTCTTGAGGGAGTTGTAAGGTTATCTCTTTGGCCTCAAAAGAAAGAACAAATTAGTGAATTTGTTGGAAAATCCTTAGTGTAAATAGCTAAGGTAGTGGACGTAGACTTTGGTTGATAAAGTCGAACCACTCTAAATCGATGTGCAATTTCTTTCAATTTTCTGCAAAAGCTTCCACCAAATTTTTTAATTGCCAATTCACCCCCTCTTGGCCATATTTGTCAATCGATTAACTCAACAATTGGTATCAGAGCCTAACTCATTTGAAGGTTTAATCACCTCTTGAGTCGATTCGGGAAGAGTTATATCGATAACCAAAGTCATCAATGGCCTCTGCTTCAAACTTCAACTCCGGTCTCGACTCGATGCCCGTCAACAAGCCTCCTTTCTTAAATGGAGCTAACTATGCCTATTGGAAGAATAGAATGATGTACTTCATTCAAGAAAGTGACATGGGAGCATGGAATGCTGTAGAAGAAGGATACATCAAACCTCTCACTCATCCAAGGTTGTGGAATGAAGGAGAGACAAGAATGTTCCAGCTCAACTCCAAAGCCATCCATATCATTTTTTGTGCTCTTGGACCAGATGAATACGGAAGAGTTTCATCATGTACAACCGCAAAAGAAATATGGGACAAACTTCAAGTCACTCATGAAGGTACCGATGAGGTAAAGAAATCTAAAATTAGTATTCTAACGCATAGCTATGAAAATTTCAGGATGAAACCAAATGAATATATCAAAGCTATGACGGATAGATTTTCAACGATTGTCAATGGTCTCAAATCATATGGAGAGATCATTTCAAATGAAAAGCTTATGAGGAAGTTAGTCTACTTCATCCCAAAATCGTGGCAATCAAAGAATACGACAATCATCGAGTCTAAGGACTTAACGTCCTTAACTCTTGAAGAGTTAATTAGGTCACTCCTCACTCATGAAATAATGCTCGAAGATGAGGTGGACCTCGACAAGATTGACGAGACACCAAAGGAGAATGAGAAGAAGAAAAACATTGGAGTTGCTCTCAAATCCACAAAAGATGAGAGTGATTCGAATAACGATGGCGATGACGAGGAAATGGCATTGTTTGCCAAACGGTTCAGAAAAATGATGAGACCTTATCGAGGAAGAAAATTCAAACGAAATGAAGGCCTCAAAAATGAACCGAAAGAGAAGGACCCAATCATTTGCTACGAATGCAAAAAGCCAGGGCATGTTAAATATGATTGCCCACAATTGAAGAAAAATGGTCAATCAAAGAATAAGCACAAGGCTCATGTGGCTACATGGAGCGATGAAGAACGTTCCGATGAAGAGGAACAAGAAGTAGCTAACTTGTGCTTGATGGCATTTGGGGAAGATTCTAAGGTAACCTCTAACTCATCCGATTTTGATGATTTATCCTATGATGAGTTATTAGAGGAATATAATGGGTTGGCTTCGGATTATGAGAAATTATTTTTAAAATATATAAATGATGTTTCAAAATTGAAAAATGAAAACAAACTCATATCCAAAACCAACAACGATCTTGAAAGTAAAATCAAAGATTTACAAATCAAACTAGAAGAGTTTGAAAAGAAAAAATTAGATTTGCAAAATTTACTTTCAAATATCAATGATGATCATCAAAAGAAAATTGATGATCTTAAACTTCTTTTGATAAAGTTGGAACAAAACATTTTGAAAAAGGTGGAAATTCAAAATGCAACTTTGTTAGAAAAAGTTTTAGAAACTACAATCATAGAGGTCCCCAAAGAACCTCTAATGGAAAAATTGTTAGAAGTATGTGGGTTCCTAAAGAACTCATTACTACTAAAGATAAAAATATCCTACACAAATAGATACCTAAGGGGACTAGGATTTTGGAAACTAATGAATATGGACCCAAAAGAATTTGGGTACCAAAAATCAAAAATTAATCTATGTTTGTAGGGAAAGGAGCATTGCTACAAGGCACGGGAAACAAATTCAAATTCATGGTACCTTGATAGTGGATGCTCAAGACACATGACCGGAGACAAAAGCCGGTTCATTGAGCTTAACGCCAAAAATGGAGGAGAAGTGACTTTTGGAGACAATTCAAAAGGTCACATTGAAGGTATTGGTACAATAGGTAATACCTCTTCCATACAAATTAAAAATGTTTTATATGTGAATGGATTAAAGCATAATCTATTGAGTATTAGTCAATTATGCGATAAAGGATTCAATGTCTTATTTGAAATTAATGGTTGTAAAGTCATTAACATTGCATCTAATCGGATTATGCTTGTTGGTCATAGAATAGGGAACATATACATGGTGCATTTAGATTCTTTTGATATGACTAATTTATGCCTAGTTGCTAAGGATGAACATGATAGTTGGTTATGGCATAGGAGACTAGGACATGCTAGTATGAGTGTTTTACAACGGTTAATTCAAGGAGACCTAGTAAGAGGGTTGCCTAAGCTTAAATTTGATAATGATAAAATCTGTGATGCTTGTGCTAAAGGAAAACAAAAGCGAGTTTCTTTTAAATCCATTAATGATGTATCAACTAGTAGAGTTTTACAATTGATTCATTTAGATCTTTTTGGTCCAACTAGAACTACTAGCTTGGGTGGAAAACAATATGCATTTGTCTTGGTAGATGACTATTCTAGATATACTTGGGTTCTACTTTTAAATACTAAAGATGAAGCATTAGAACAATTCATCACATTTTCAAAAGTAATCCAAAATGAAAAAGGTTACTCTATAACTAGTGTTAGGAGTGATCATGGAACTGAATTTGAAAATCTTGGATTTAATGAATTTTGTAACTCTAACGGTATTAGCCATAATTTTTCAGCACCTAGAACCCCTCAACAAAATGGAGTTGTTGAGAGGAAAATCGAACTTTAGAAGAAATGGCTAGAACCATGCTTTGTGAAAATAATTTGCCAAAATATTTTTGGGCGGAAGCCACAAATACCGCTTGTTATGTTGTAAATCGAGTAATGATTAGGCCAATTTTAAAGAAAACTCCATATGAAATTTTCAAAAATAAAAAGCCTAACATTAGTTATTTTCATCATTTTGGGTGTAAATGTTTTGTTTTAAACAACAATAAAGAAAACCTTGGTAATTTGATGCTAAAAGTGATGAAGGAATTTTTCTGGGTTATTCCTTAAATTCTAAAGCCTATCGTGTATTTAATAAAAGAACTTTAGTTGTAGAAGAGTCTATACATGTTTTTTTCAATGATAATCCCCTTCCGAGGAAGGATTCTTGTTTGAATGATGATGTAGGTGTTATAAATATAAATGATGTTAGACATGACGTTGGAGAACCATCATCAAAGGAAGAAACGAAAAATGAGGAAACTCATGATCCTCTTGAGAATCCAACCATTGAAGAAATGGAAGTATCTTATCCAAGAGAGTACAACTATGTCAATGATTGTGAAATTATAGGTGATCCATCAAAAGGGGTAACAACTCGATCTTCTCTTAGAAATATTTGTAATTATGTTGCATTTATCTCATGCATAGAGCCTAAGAATATTAAAGAAGCATTAAATGATGAACATTGGATTATGGCTATGCAAGAAGAGTTAAATCAATTTGAGAGAAGTAAAGTATGGACATTAGTTGAAAGGCCTAGTAATAAATCTACTGTAGGTACTAGATGGGTATTTAGGAATAAGCTTGATGAGAGTGGTAATATAGTGAGAAACAAGGCTAGACTTGTTGCTCAAGGGTATACTCAAGAAGAGGGCATAGACTATGATGAAACATACGCTCCCATAGCTAGGATGGAAGCAATTAGAATGTTATTAGCATTTGCATGTTTCAATGAATTTAAATTATATCAAATGGATGTTAAAAGTGCATTTTTAAATGGTTTTATAAAAGAAGAAGTGTATGTGGAACAACCTCCAGGTTTTGAAGATTCAAATTTTCCGGATCATGTTTTAAAATTGACAAAAGCACTTTATGGTTTAAAGCAAGCTCCTAGAGCTTAGTATGAAAGATTGTCAAATTTTTTAATTGAAAAAGGTTTTTCAAAAGGGAAGGTTGACACTACATTTTTTTTGAAGCATAAAGGTAAAGATTTATTAGTAGTTCAAATTTATGTTAATGATATAATATTTGGTTCTACTAATGATGTTCTTTGCCAATAATTTTCTAAGCTAATGCAAAGTGAGTTTGAGATGAGCATGATGGGGGAGCTCTCATTTTTCTTGGGACTCTAAATCAAGCAAAGAAAAGATGGCATCTTTATCAATCAAGCTAAGTACGTCAAAGATATGCTCAAGAAGTTTGGACTGGAAAATGGAAAACCTCATGACACTCCAATGAGCTCTTCAACAAAGCTTGACTTAGATGAAGGAGGTAAATGTGTATATGTTAAATTATATAGGTCAATAATTGGATCTCTACTTTATCTAACTGCAAGTAGACCGAACATTATGTTTAGGGTTTGCTTATGTGCTAGATTTCAATCATGCCCTAAGGAATCATATTTACTAGCTGATAAGAGAATCTTTAGATACCTTAAGGACACTCCTAGTTTAGGAATTTGGTATCCTAGAGACTCTAGCTTTAGCTTGCATGCTTTTTCTGATGCGGATTATGGAGGATGCAAATTAGATAGGAAAAGCACCTCCGGTACTAGCCAATTCCTTGGAAATATGCTAATTTCTTGGTTTTCAAAGAAACAAAATTGTGTTGCATTATCTACCACTGAAGCCGAATACATTTAAGCTGGTAGTTGCTGTGCACAAGTTTTATGGATGAAACAACAACATTTTGATTATGGAATTGAAGTAGGTACCATTCCTATCAAGTGTGACAATACTAGTGCTATTTGTCTCACTAAAAATCCCATCCAACACTCTAGAACTAAGCACATTGAAATAAGAAATCACTTCATTAGAGACCATGTCACTAAGGAAGATGTAGTTCTAGAATTTGTTGATACTTTGCACCAATTAGCGGATATCTTTACAAAACCTTTAGACAAGGAACGATTTTGGACACTTAGGAGAGAATTAGGTTTGACCAATCTATCTTCACTGAGTGTTTAAAATAATTTTAGCACTTTTAATAATAAATGAAAAATGCTTATAATTGTAATTTTTGATTGCATTCATTGCTATTAGTTAGGGGGAGTTTATGATTCTTGATAAAAAATTAATTTTATGTTCAAATATCGTTTAAAGATTAATTGAATTGTTTGAACATGATTAATTTTCAATATATGAGTTTCCAATACCACTAGAGGAAATTAATTTAGCATTTTAGGTGTTTAAAATCGGATTTTAGCATTTTGGTGCAGAGGGAATCGATCCCCCTTGAGGGAACTGATTCCCCCTTTAAAGGGGAACCGATTCCCCCCACAGGGGAATCGATACCCCCCTGGGGTTCTGGTTTTAACACGGGCAGAACCCAATATTTGCTCAAACCTCTCTTATTTTTCTCTCTTCCGCCGTTCCCTCTCAACTCTCTCCCTATCTCCATTCTTTCCTCAAATCATCGATTTTAATCGGAATTCACTTCAAATATCATCTCCTAAACTTGCAATCATCATTAAAATCGTGCAAACAACATCAAAATCCACTCAGTCTCATCCTTCAAGGTAAAATTTTCTAAACTCCCTATTTTATTGATTTTGAACATAAGACTTGTTTTAATTAGTTCTAGGATGAACTTTATATCGGGCATTGATTGTTTAGTGATTAGAAACTAGATATTACAACCAATTTCATCAAAAACACAAGAATTTTCCAATTTTTTTTAAAATTTTCGAAATTAAAAAAAAAGTTAATTTTCAAATTATTGTGTTTTGATTAAATTATGTTGTTGTTATGAAAACTATACATATATTGTTTCTCAAAACCATATTTTTCAAAAGTTTTTCAAAAACTTTGCCCATTAGGATTGATTTAGAGAACCTTGAAATATTGAGAACTCAATTGAGTTTTGGGATTGATTGAATTACATACATGTGTTTTCTAAATTGCAGGTTATCAATTCTATTTCGATTTCCTAAACCATGTCCAATCCTAAACGTGCTAGGTCTTCATCTAGTCGTTCACACCGTCAACCAAATCCACCTCCAAATCCTCCACCTATTCCAATTTCTAATCCTAATCCTATTGATCCTAATTTGACTATCCAAAATTCGTGTTTCAATCATCCTGGTCCTAGAAATCATCGTTTTTGGTATTATCAATATTTCGACTCTTACAAAATCTGGGAAGAACGTATTCCTTCTCGTCAAGCTATGTTAGCTATCAATTTTAAATATCTTCCTCTTTTACAAGAGTGGAAATTTGATAAACTCTTTGACCTTGAACCCATAGTTTACCATCAACTTGTTCGTATTTTCTATTCTAATGTCATTTGTGTTAAAAACCAAACTGAAACCGAAACCATAGGAATTCGTTCCTACCTTCTAGGAAAATTCTTATATATTGACTCGGCTTACATAGCCAATACATTCGGATTAGATAATGATGAGATTTCAAATGAAAAACAGGTTTTAGGATCTCATTATAAAAGAAGGGATAGTGCAAGTGTCCTAGACCTTCATGAACGTTTTCTTCATCTAATGATTTCTTAGTGGTTTCGACCATCCGGAGGTCGTTATTCTACTCTTAGAGCCTTAGATCTTTGGTGGTTACATTGTTTCGAAAACAATATTAAAATCAACCTACCTCAGATTATTTTTGCTGAAATTGTTGAAACCGTAAATCTTGTTCCTAACAAAAAACTCTGTTCATCTCTTGTTTACGGTTGTATTTTGAGTAATCTGTTTTCCAAAGCTGGGCTTAGAGTCGGTCTAGATGCCGTTTTTCCCCTTAAGAAACAAATTAACATTCTTTCCTTAACGAGAGCGGGATGGATTAAGGATAAGAAAACCAGTGAATGGGTTCGATCTTCTGCAAATACTCCGGAAGCTAGTTCTTCACAAGCTCCACTCGAAGCTGACGAAGATCTCGAGCTTGAGCAATTAATGCGAGACATCGATGAAGCTGAAGATGAACCTGAGCAGCCCGAAGAGCAAGCACAACAAACGCATCCAATGCCTCCATATTTCCAATCCTTTATGGAGACATTCGGTTTTCGACATGCTACTGTGGATTTGCGCTTTACTTCTATAGAGTCCCATTTATCCACAATGGGAGCTCAACAATTAGAAATTCTTCGGGAAATGCGTGCAAATAATAAAGAAACCAACGTACGTATTAATGACCTCACTAACGAAATGGCCGCTATGCGAGCTCGTTTTCCTCCTCCTTATCAGGATATGTGATTCAATGTTTTGCTTTGAACTCCAAACTTATTGTTTTAACATTTTGAATATTTTGGGATGTTTGAATTTGTGGATTGATTGACTTTGAATTTGTTTGGATTTATGAATGGTTAGAAATTATCTATTTGGTGTGATTAAATTTATTCATTATTGCATCATTTACTTCATGATTAGATATATGACCAATTTTGCCATTTCACATTAATTATGAATATTGATTATGAAACTAATGGCTAACGTTTCTCTTGCTTGTGATCTTAGCAGCTTATATTATATATAATCAATTGGCTAACTGATTTCAAAACCTTGTTTAAATTCTTTAAAATGTCTTTTTGATTTAACAAAAAGGGGGAGAAGTGTTAAAGTGTTTTTAAATGATAAATGGGAGAAGTGTTAAAGTAAGGGGGAGTAATTTCAAAACTTGATTTCAAAATCTTAAAATTACTAAAATGTTTTTGTTATATCAAAAAGGGGGAGATTGTTGAAAACATTTTGATATTTCGATATAACAAATTAAGTTAAATGAATTTTAAGATTTTCCAAATGATTTTCTAAGTATATTCGATAGAATTATTCGAATATCAAAACATTACTCCAAATCTTTCAAAGATCATTTTTAATCCTTACTCAAAGTGTAAGATTAAGTTTTAATCTTAAAACAATTTTACAAAGTATTTCGAACCATTCAAAGCCAAAAATTCTAGATTGCTCAGAGGGAACCGATTCCCCCCCCAAGGGGTACCAATTCCCCCCCCCTTGTATAACGGTTGAAATATTTGAATTTTACACTTAGGGAACCGATTCCCCATAGGGGGTACCGATTCCCCCCACGCTCCAAACTGTTTTATTAATTGTTTTCACACTAAAACGGCTATATTATTTTCTCTAATTATCCCCAACGTTCAGAAGTGATTCAAGGTGTATTTAAGCAAGCTTAGAAGCCATTGATCAATAACAAGAAAGATCAAGCAATTAGAATCAAGAGAAAATCAAAGAGAAAGCATCAAACCTCAAGTTTGAACATTTCAAGCCTATTTTTCATTCAATATTCATTTTGCTTTCAAGAACACTTATTGTGCTCAATTGTATTTATTCTTGAGTGTTCTTTCTTTGTTCTAGAATTGTGCAAACATATTTGCCTTGTGAGGTTTTTCTTATAAGTTTGCAAATTTGTATTTCTCTTTGAGAAAAGAGTGTTCTCAAGAATTGGGGTATATTCTTGAGGGAGTTGTAAGGTTATCTCTTTGGCCTCAAAAGAAATAACAAATTAGTGAATTTGTTGGAAAATCCTTAGTGTGGATAGCTAAGGTAGTGGACGTAGACTTTGGTTGATAAAGTCGAACCACTCTAAATCGCTGTGCAATTTCTTTCAATTTTCTGCAAAAGCTTCCACCAAATTTTTTAATTGCCAATTCACCCCCCTCTTGGCCATATTCGTCAATCGATTAACTCAACAAAAACTAAAATCCCAAATGGACCAAAGCCTAACCTACTGCAGGGGTGAGCAAAACTAGACTCTAAAAAATAGTTTTTTTATTCGACTTGATTCGAAAAAACTCGACTTGAATTGAGTTCGAATTGTAATTTTATAAATTCGACTCAACTCGAAAAAATTTCAAATTCAAATCAAGTAAAATCGAATAACTTAAAATTTTGAGTAATTATTATATTGATTTTCAAGTTTAAGTCGAAGTTTGAGTGAGTCCCTTGACTTTATATGGTATATGTAAATCACATTTTAAAAAATACAAAAAATGGATATATATATTGTATATGATTATAAAATATCATTTAAATTAGAATTAAATAATTTTATAATATTATAAATATTTCTAATTAAATTTAAATAGAAAGTCAAAATTTTGAATTATAAAATAAGACTTGTCAATTCGAATAACTCGAAATTTTTTGACTCGACTCGACCAAACACTCACTCTATTGATATGTGGGAATATAAATGTTTTTAGTTACCCTTTAAAAAAATACAAGTTATTTTTCCCGTATTTACGCTTCTATGTAGCTCGTGATCTCTCATCATTCTCAGACTCTTCTTCCCCATTTCTACATGGGCCTTTTTGGGCTCTCTTACCAGTTTCACAGGTATATTATTAGTATTTTTATTGATTTTAATCTATTTCCATTTCTTCCTTTTTCTCTGCTTTCCCTTTTTGCTTTCTCCGGGTCTTGCCTTCTGTCCGAGTTTTAGTTTGGGTTGTCAAAAAGATAATAAAAACAAGGGCTTTTCCCTCTCCTCTTAATTGTGTTTAAAAACTGTTTTAATAGATTGTAAATTATCTGGGCAAAATTTATCTTTTTTCTAGGATAGAAGGGCTTGTGAGTTTTTTTGTTGTTGCAGAATCTTTGATATAGCTTCTGATAAGTTTACAAGTTTTATTATTCGGTATCAAACTCAATTTTGAATTTGATAAGAAACCACAAAAGATGACAAGGGTTTCTCGAAATTCTCTTAGATATAACAGTAACTCTGTTGATGAAGAAGCCAGGGCTAGAAGAAAGCATCAAAACCTACTGCATGAGTTCTTGGAATTGCAAAAGGTTAGTCCTTTGCCTCAATTTCTCTATTTAGTTGTGCTTTGTTAATCAATCAGGCTGCATTTTTTTATAATCAAATAATAGATCTCTCGTTTTGATGCCATAGCCTGCACGAGAATGATATAGACTTTGTTTCTGCCCAAGATTTTTACTAGTTTCTTACTGGTGAAAAATGATAGAACTTTCCTAATTGTTGGAATGTTTATAGGTCTATATGAAATATATTGAAACTTAATTATCACAAAATATAGCTAGTGAGTGTTCATAAGTTTACATGTCCAGTTATAAGGATTCTTACTGTTTGTACTTTGAGTAAGCAATTGATTATTTCGTGTCGATCACCTTCTAGGAATTTGTTTCGATGAAGAACAAATTGGAGACGGTTAACCAGATGCAAGGAACCCTTTTGAATGAAGTTCGGTATGATATATATTTCCTGAATTTACATGGACTTTTGTATGTTTTAATCAATGATCAAGAAGAAGGTTCCATGAAATAAACTTATATTCCTTTTCTCCTGAACTGTAGATTCTTGAGACAGAGGTACAACTATTTATCAATGATCAAGTCTCAAGAAAATGAACTACAAGAAGATTCTGTTCAATCACAAAATCGCTACCTGCAAAGCAAAATGGCTAAGAAGCATGGTGTCAAAGAATCTATTGAGAGGAGACCGAGTTCTCTTCCTGATTCACATCCAAATGTGGTAATCAACATTAAATATATAGCTTCAGAACTTGCTGTCCATTATCTGTAGGCATATTGGAATCAATTGAGTATTTTCCGTATGGCAGGTTCATGAGGAAGAGGGTGGGAGAAGTCATGTAGGTGTTCAGGCGGCGGCGAGAAAAGGGAAGAAGCCAAAATTGCGATTGATCAATGGCAAAAGAGTTGGGAAGAGGAAATTCTCATGGCGAGATCAGGTGGCTTTGAAGGTCGTCTAAATGTAATAATAAGTATTGTTTTCACTCACAGGTTAGCAGGATGAACTGTCTCCCTGCTATAACTTTTGATTGGTATTGATACAGATTAGTACTATCATTGTCTTACCCTTATTTCTTCAAAACTGTAAATCAGGGAAAATTTGCTGAGTTTGGTATTAAATGAATACATTGGAATTTTCTTATATCAGAGTCAATTTTTTAAAGTCTTGCTCATGGTAACCTATGTGAAGTTTTATTTTTGTTAACCCTTGATCAACATGGCAATCTGGTACTTTAAACAAAACTTCAGCCATTAAACCAAAAACATTTGAAAGTAATCAACTATACATGTTGTAACTAAAATTGTCATGGTGGTATAGCTGTGACACACCACACCACCCCAATTACATGATTGTATATTTTTAAGAAAAGGAAACAAAGCTCGTTAACATATATATGTGTGTGTATTGTTTTCATGTCATTAAATCAATCCTGCTCTAAGCCATCTATAAATGCATATTCCAATATTTGAGAAATGTGTTCTCAAATCTTCTCAGAAAAGAGGATTAGGTACCTCCCCCACCACCAGTTGCAACTATTCTCGACTTCACTATGGAGTCGATTCAGTGTCAACTGATTTGCATTGCTGCTCTTCAGGTGAGTCAGACTTGATTGGTTTCTTGAACTGCACTAAGATCATGGTCATATTATCACAACCCTCGCCATTGGCTGTTGATGGTGCTAAGCATCTGTTGAGTACCCTCTCACAAATAACAGGAAGCTTGCTTTCCTGCATTGCAAGCAGTTGGTACTAAGCATACGTACATTAAAAAAGGTGCGGAATTGATCAAGCACATTTGCGTAAAGTAGGACGAAGTTAAAGAAGCTTATGCACATACAGAATGCAGTTGTTCATGAATAAAGTCTACTAGCATCTGACTTGACATGCAATCCCTGATTTAAAAAAAAATGAAAAGGCATTTAGAAATTAAATTCAGGATGGAGATCTTGTCAGAGTGAACTTCGAAGGGTATAACCAAACAATTTTTAAAGTGAGATATACTAAATTCTAATTATGTTATAATCTAAATGGAAACAACATTAGATAAATATACCAGATTCCATCACATGCCAGCACAAGAAACTCATCATCATCACAGAGCTCAACCTAACAGCAAATTTGTAAGATGCGTAAGTTAATACTCAATGCTCCAAAGATATTTAGGATATAAACACATATTAGAGCGAAAACGGAAAATTTATTAGTACAGTGGTCTGGTCTGGTCATACTGCTGACAGATAATATACTCACGGTGTTTATATCTGGATTTGCAGATACAATTTGCTTTTCAGCAGGCAAAACTGTATTCTGCTTGAATTCCGTTTTAGAAATGATATTGAAAATTTTATGATATAATGCTAGCACTTCGATACACCTCTCTTTTGGAAACCCAAGTACTAAATCAGCAAGTTCAAGTAGTACCCTTATTGTTTATAGTTATCAAGCAGGGCAGTAAATTACCTATAGCTCTTGAAAGATTCAAACTGCCATTGACACGTCCTGCATGGATAAAACCACCAGCCTTCAAAATCCTCTCTTTCTCCGCCTCTAGATCAGGTTTGTGATCTCTAGAGAGATTATATGCCTACGAAAAGAAGCCACATGAGAAATAAATCAAATAAATCACTTATTCAGAGAGAAAAGAATGTTCCCTACAATGACACTTACAATTAATGCCCATAATTCAAAGTTACAATAGCCAGTCCATCCACAAATAGTCGATAAAAATATTACACATTTTAGTAGCCACTCGAAATGAAACTAGCTAATTTCACCAAATTAACAGAATATTACCTGACCCTTTCTTGATATCACACAACGAGAATCACCGGCATTTGCTACAAGAAGTTGGTTGTTTCTTATAACTGCTACGCACGCTGTGCTCCCAGAAGTTGGTCCAGAAAAGTCAGAGTGAGGGCCCTGATTACAATTTTTAAAAGAGAAAATAATTTTAGTGACCGAAAATACTTTATAATATACGATTTTAATCATTTTTTTTTATTTACGAAAATAATCAACAAATTCGCAATGCGAACTCCAATTTCACAACACAGTTTTCAAATTCGTAACGCGATTTTCTAAATTCGCAACGCGATTTTCCAAATTCGCAACGCGATTTTCAAATTCTCAACTCGAATTTAAAATTCGCAACACATAATTAAAATTCACGTTGCGAATTTCACTATCACAACAGCACACCTTTCCTTTCGCAACACATGTTTGTCTCACTCCCTCCCCCCATTTCAAATTCGCAACACGTTTTTCATATCGCAACAACACCCCTTTCCTTTAGCAACACATGTTTGTCTCTCTCTCTCTCCCCCCTCACTTTCGCAACAGCCCTCCTCAGCTCTTTCATGGTATATCCCTCTCTCTATCTCCTTATTCTCTCTCTCCTTTCTCTCTATCTCCCTCCCTCCGCAGAATGAGAATAAGCGGCAAGCATTCCCTGGACTTGTGTGGTCCAGATGATGGCTTGGGTGCCTGCATGAACAAAGATTCAAAACAAAATTAACCCGCAGCAGCATCAAATTGGTGAAATGCCAAAAAAAATCGAGAAGAAAACACACAAGTGCACCACCAAGCTTGTCGAGCATCCAATGCCTTGGAGCATTGGGCCACTTCAAATGTTTCTTCAACCCTCTAGCCTGTTTAAACAAGAACAATAGGAAAAGTTCAGTCAAAAGAGAAGTGTTAGAGACTTTGAAACAGAATAACAAAAAAGTAGTAATAATAACTAGACCCAAATCAAACAAAACAGAGAGCCTAGAAATTCAAGCAAATAAATCATTAAATAACTTGAAATAAAACAGATATAACGGAACCTAACACCATTTAGAAACTACTATGGATCCCATCAGCAAATAGAAAGAAAGGAGAGAGAGAATAAGGAGATAGAGAGAGGGAGATACCATGGAAGAGCTGAGGAGGGCTGTTGCGAAAGTGAGGGGGGAGTGAGAGACAAACATGTGCTGGGAAAGGAAAGGTGTGTTTGTAACGTGAATTTGAATTATGTATTGAATTTGAGATCGAGTTGTGAATTTAAAAATTATGATGCGAAATTGGAAAATCATTTTGGAAACTGTGTTGCGAAATTGGAGTTTGCGTTACGAATTTGTTGGTTATTTTCGTAAATCTAAAAAAAATTAATTAAAATCATATATTATAAGGTATTTTCGATCACTGAAGTTATTTTCTCTATTTAAAACCATACATGAATGATGCATAAAATTGTTGCAAAATAAATAAATTTCTTAATTGAACAAACAAATTAATGCAGGGCGTATAACAATATTATGCAATCACAGGCAAACTGGATTGCACATTTATGATCCCTGCCTCACCCGAAAAGGTAAGTACAGGCTAATCGATGCTGCATATATACACCAAATCAGATAAGAGTTAAATGTAGCAATGAAGTTCTGTTCTTCGATCTTGGTTTCCATCATAATTTGTGGCAAGCATCAAATTTCAGTTCAGCATTAAGGACAATATGGTGAGTATATTCTCTATGTTTTCATATGTACCTCCTCAAAGGCCCAGTCATCACCTTGGGCAATACCATCACTACCCTTCGGGGACCATATCAATCCTTCAATCATGCCAGTAAACTTGTCTATTTTATCACCCAAAACAGCTAATTCTCTCCATCCTCTTTGTCCACGCATCATCTCATCCATTCTGCGCTAAAACGTAACTCGAATTGGAAACACATGAAACGAACAAAGGGAAAAGGGCATTCAACAACAAACAAGAAAGGGTGGAGGCTGGCAAGGAGAGAGCAAAATAGGTAATGGAAGCACCATCATTTGTGATAAGTTTCTCTTTTCATTATCTTCTCAAAGGCTTGAAAAAGCATTTTTAATCTTTGATGAAAGAATTCTACAACCAGATATAAGTTTTGAAGTACAATTCTTAACCAAAGAAATGACATTGTTAAGATTACATCAGAAAATCAACAACAGTGTTCTCTCAAAAGGCATATAGATAGTAATTCAACAAGCATGGAGCATGAATGCATGCATAAGATAGAAATTAGCAGTCCTAAAAAGGTGGAACGAAAAGGAAAA
This sequence comes from Hibiscus syriacus, assembly GCF_006381635.1. Taxonomy (NCBI): domain Eukaryota; kingdom Viridiplantae; phylum Streptophyta; class Magnoliopsida; order Malvales; family Malvaceae; genus Hibiscus; species Hibiscus syriacus. The sequence continues at coordinate 1,583,759 of NW_024061944.1, read as the reverse complement.
GTTACACTCATATTTCAAGTATAAAAGAATTAATAAATGTACAATATCACTAAGGTGAACTAAATATGGAACCCCAAAATCATTTTGGCATTAGAATATCGTTGTTGACTTCCACAACAGCAGAAAATAGTTAACAGACATAAGCTCAAGTAGTCAAATTAAACAACCTGAAAAATGCTTTTTGAAGTGACGTCCCTATGTCACCAGCTGCATATGCTTCTTGCTTGAGAACCTGCTGGTGAAGATACTTGGCACAGAACTTTGCAACAACCTTGCCTGCAAGTTAGCAATCTGGATAAGTTGAAGAAACCTTAATAGTGATAAAAACCAAAATTCACTAAACCACCATAAACATATTAGCAGAAGCATCAGAAAAGAAAAAAAAATGGCTTCAAGATCCTCCAGTAAAGACAAAAGTGTACGTATAAGAATGGGAAACAGAAAAGACACAAGTTCAGATGGTGTATAGAAACAAAAGCAAAACATGTATTAGGAACTGAAAACAATCATAAGAAGTACCTGAACCGAACCATCCAAGTCTTACCTCCATGACCATCATAAACATCAAAGAATGAAGTCGAATCATCGAGATCAGGATATGCAGCAGGATATGCAGCATGCTAACAAAACAAATAATAGAAAATAACTACATCATATCCATAATATGACAAGATTTGAACATTTGGAAGAAATGTGAGAAAATGTAAGCTACATACAGTATGCTCAATTAAGGACAAAGACCCTAATACATTTCCTGTGTCGTTGAGGTTGTCGTAACCGGTTTTCGTCCGGGCACGAAATTTTACTTGGCGGGAAAAGTAATATGAATAAATTAATGATTTTGATTTTAAAAAATATTTTGGGAGTCGCCATCGGCCTTTTGGGTCAGGTAGGTCGAATACCTAAAAAAATCATCTTTTAAAAGAGTTTTTAAGAAAACATCATTTAAAAGATAAACTAGTCTGCGTTTTAACCAAAAATTTGTTCTTTTTAATAATAAAAAGGGATTCGTGGTCGGTTACGTTTAGGGAATGATTAGCACCCCTACAACGTCCAAAATTGGTACTTTTTAATTATAAATTGTCTCTAATAATAGAATTTAAGAATTCAAATATATTTAATTTATAATTTTGTTATCTCAAATTTATTACTATAATTTTTAAGAAAATCTATTAATTTATATATATTTATAAATAAAATATTTATTTATTTAGAAATATCAGAAAATGACTTCTAGGTGCCTTAAGACAGCTCTTTTCTTAAAAATAAATAAATATTAAAATAACATCTTTCTAAAAATAATTAAAATAAATTAATATATATATAATTTATAAAAATATGATATTTATTTATTTAAGAATATCAGAAAATGACTTCTAGATGCTTTAAGACAGCCCATTTCTTAATATTAAAAAATAAATATTAAAATATGATTATTTTCTTAAAAGTAATTTATATAAAATTAAAATTTTAAATAGGATTTTTATTTAATATATATAAATATAAAATAAGTAAATAAATATTATATTATATATATTTATATGATACATAATAATATTCAATAATAATTAAATATAAACATATAAAAATAAATAAATAACGACTAAATAATAAAAATAAAATTATATTATTAAAATATAAACGATAATAAAACTTGTAAAATAAATGAAAGTATTAAAATTAAGGACTAAATTATAACATATTAAAATTAAAAGCTCTAATTTAAAATATTATAAAAACTAAGTATTAACAGTATGATTTATCTTATATTAATTATTCGGGATTGAATTAAAAATTAATAAAGTTACAGGGGCTAAATATATTATTTACCCTAAATTACATAATTACTGGAAATGACTAAAATATAATAAAATAAAATTCAGGAACAAAATTAAAATGTTCTAAAACTTAATTTAGTGACTAAAATATAAGTCTATAAAATCAGGAGGATAATGCGTATGGTTTTCCCATCCGGGAAATTACACAGAGGCCCTCACCAAAACTACGTCGCTTTGGTAAGGGTATAAATAGGCCAAAATAGGCCTAAATTATCATTTCTCTCCATTTGCTTCTCTCTCTTAGAGAGAGAAGCTCTAGCTTCTCTCTATAGCTCCTTCACCGGAGGAATACCGGTGACCGGCCGGTCACCGTCGCCGGCCACCGTCCACGGTGGCCGAAATTTTACAAAATTACCCAAAAAAAATCCTCTTTTATTTCTAAATCCGATTCCGGCTTCCTCTTGTTCTAAAAACCCCCAAACTCCGTAGATCTAAGTTTTTACCTTCGGTTTTTTGGTGGTTTTTCGGTGATTTGGATGCTCCGACGAAGGTAAGTTGCTCGGTATCTTCACTCTATTTTATTATTTTTTTGTTTGATTGCTCTACCCCTCCCCTTTGCTTCATTGATGGGGGCTTTTTATAGGCTTTTTCGTACACCCTTTGGACCGGTTAAAGGAGGATAACCCGGTGAATCACTGGCCAAAGGAGGTGATGGAAGCCACTGGAACTGGGACGTGGAGGGGCTGCTGTCCCAGCTTGCTAGAGGCTGTTTGTAGCTGCAACGTGGAGAGGCAGCTGTCGTTGGTTGCTGGATAAGGAAGGTAAAAATGGTGATTACAGCTGCCCCTCTTTGCTCGTTGCTGTGGAACAGGAATGGAGCAAAGACAAAAAACACCATTTTTAGCTTGAATTGTCCAAACTTTTGAGCTATAAGTTCTTCGTATTATGAACTCTTCTGCTGGGAATGACGATCCACCTCCTTCTGTGATGGATTTGACAAAAGGTTAAACAATGTTGATGTTGATATATTTCTCTCTATGACGAGTCGAACAAAAGGTTGAATAAGTTCTTCCCATTATGCACTTCTTCTTCTTCTTCAGATGAGTTCTTCTCATTATGAACTTCTTCTGGAAATGCTGATCCTTAAAAGAGGTATTGATTCAACTTCATATGTGATGAATTAAGATAAGGCCGAACAAGTTTTTCTCATTATGAACTTCTTCTTCCTCTCAAGATGAGTTCTTCTCATTATGAACTTATTCTTCTTCTTTAGATGAGTTCTTCTCATTATGAATTTCTTCTTCCTTCTTCAGATGAGTTTTTCTCATTATGAACTCTTCCACTGGGGATGACAATTCATTTCCTTCTGTGATGTAATCTAGCAAAAAGTTTGAACAAGTTCTTCTAATTATGAACTTCTTCTTCGTCAGATGAGTTTTTCTCATTATGAACTTCTTCTGGAAATGCTGATCCTTGAAGGAGGTGCCATTGATTCAACTTTATATGTGATAAATTAAGGCAAGGTTGAACAAATTATTCTCATTATGAATTTCTTCTCCTTCTTCTAATGAGTTCTTCTCATTATGAACATTTCTGGAAATGTTGATGTTGATCTATCTCCTTCTGTGATAAAGTTAAACAAAAGGTTGAACAAGCTCTTCTCATTATGAACTTCTTCTTCCTTCTTCAGATGAGTTCTTCTCATTATGAACTTTCTCTGGAAAAATTGATGATGATCTATCTCCTTCTGTGATAGAGTCATGCAAAAGGTTGAACAAGCTCTTCTTATTATGAACTTTTTCTGAAAATGTTGATCCATCGAGTGATAAATTCGAGTAAAAGGTTGAACAAGTTCTTCTCATTATGAACTTCTTTTTCCTTCTTCAGATGAGTTCTTCTCATTATGAACTCTACCTGGTAATATTGATCCATCGAATGATGAATTCGAGCAAAAAGTTGAATAAGTTCTTCTCATTATGAACTTATTCTTCCTTCTTCAGATGAGTTCTTCTCATTATGAACTCTACCTGGCAATGCTGATCCATCGAATGATGAATTCGAGCAAAAATTTGAACAAGTTCTTCTCATTATGAACTTATTCTTCCTTTTTCAGATGAGTTCTTCTCATTATGAATTCCTTCTGGAAATATTGATGCTGATCTATCTCTTTCTGCGATAGAGTCGAGCAAAAGGTTGAACAAGCTCTTCTCATTATGAACTTCTTCTTCTTCTTCAGATAAGTTCTTCTCATTATGAACTTTCTCTGGAAATGCTGGTCCATCAAGTGATGGATTTGAGCAAAAGGTTGAACAAGCTCTTCTCATTATGAACTCCTTCTTCCTTCTTCAGATGAGTTCTTCTCATTATGAACTCTACCTGGTAATGCTGATGACCCGAAGATTTTGAAAACATCAAAAAGCTCCCGAAGGCTTTTTGGAAATATCATGCACTGTAGGACTTACAGATGACCCTAAGGCTTTGAAAACATCAAAAAGCTCCCGAAGGCTTTTTGGAAACATCATGCACTGTAGGACTTACAGATGACCCTAAGGCTTTGAAAACATCAAAAAGCTCCCGAAGGCTTTTTGGAAACATCATGCACTGCAGGACTTACAGATATGGGAAATAGTTTACTAAGTAAGAAACTATGGAAATCGTTTTCTTACTATTCAACAATTTCATTTTCAGAAAAGATTGAATGAGAAACTATGAAAATCGTTTTCTCATTATTTTTCAAAATAACATGTTAATTGGGTAACATGCCCCAATCTCAAGATAATGCTGTTGGAAATAGTTTACTAAGTAAAAAACTAAGAAAATCGTTTTCTTACTTTTCAACAATTTCATTTTCGAAAAGATAAAATGAGAAACTATGGAAATCGTTTTCTCATTATTGTTCAAAATATCATGTTGATTGGGTAATATGACCCAATCTCAAGATAATGCTCATTCTTGTGGATTACGTCCATATATTCTTCAGATGTTTGCGTGATTCCTGTATCTGTGGTTTTGAATTCTACCTTCTTCTTGTAAGGTATTTTCATCATGAATCTTCTTGTTCTTAAGAAGATATGTAAAACTTCATGTTTGAATGCACTCAGATGTATCAATGTAATGCATTATCTATTATGAAAATGATGTTCTTATGATTGCATGAATGTTGATGCAATCTTCATTTGACTTCAAAGTGGTGAACTTGGTCTTCCTTCACTTCATTATTTATTTCCAAGGTTACCCCTGGAATGTAGCAACTTATGCTATCAAGCTTTCATTTCTGCAGAATCATCTGATCAATCTGTATCTTTGTGTCTTCTTTGCTTTATTAAAGTCTCAGAGGAAATGTTTCATTTATGGAACTCTTGTCATAGTCCAAACTATGATCTTGATGCACCATTCTATCTTTGATAAAACCAACTTTCTTTGCTTGGACTTGTGTAGAAATCCAATAAAGCTTTCATCTTTGAAAAGAAAATCTATCATCTTTAAAAAAGAGAATCTATCATCTTTGAAGAGTGTAGATGTAGATATGTCTGACTCAACGGGGATTAATTAGGAGAGTAGAGTCTGTTCTGATTTGACTCTTGAAACAGATCATAAGGAAGATTTATCCTAATTCCTTTCATGTCTCCACATATAATCAGATCTCGAATAAGGCAACTTGGACCATATCATGTTGAGATGCTTAACAACAACCCGTCATTCAACCTTAGTTGGCTCCACTAGTTTCTTGTTTTCAAAATTTCAGCTCTCCTTCTGTGGAAAGAAATCTTCATCATATCTCACTTCTAATCTTGGGGTTGAAGAAGACAAACTTCATCTTGGATCAATAAATGGAAACCATATGATTGCAACATTGGTTCAGCACCATAATCATTGGTTCGTAAAATATTTGACAATACATTCATCTTTTCATGTGGTTTCTGTCGAGATGTAAAACATTTGAAAACACCTTCTTCCTTTCTTGTGGCTTCTGCCCGAATTTCTGGTCAGGGAGGCTCTTTCGTAGCGCTCAGAACTTTCGTATAACGTCACAAGACCACTTGAGAACAAAACTCAATAGGAATACAAATGAGATGCTGGTGTGACCAAAAAGTTGATCAAATTCTCAAGATATGCTAGTGATGAATTGAATAAGAGATACCAATTGATCTTGATATTGTCTCAGGCAAGGGTAAGTGTGATATTGATCACGTTTTCTTCTGTAATGAACGTTGTATGAATTAGAAACACATCAGCTATAGGGGCCATGTCCAGAAAGAGGTTCATGGAATTCTTGCCGCTAGGGATGAAACACCCATGATAAAACCAAAATAGATGAAAACTCAGTTCACCCTGGCTAGCAATGATGATCCCAATAACAACGGGAATAACAATAATATAAGTGAGAGTCGAGTCTCCCTTTTCAATGTCATCAAGTAAGCAAAAACTGATGTGAAAAACAGCTTCATAATCTCAACATTATGGTTGAAACTAACTGCCAGGAATCTCAAAGAAATATTTCCAATCATCACCGACACACAGAATGCAAAATTCAAAGTCTAGATCTTGAGGAACTGAACCCTGGATCGAACGGTTTGTATGGGGACCAAATTTAAAGAACATGCTGTCATGTGACACATGGTTAAGAAGATTGGGTATTTGAAACCATACTTGCTGAGTAAATATTTGTTCAACAATAGGACCCTAATGCAACTTCCTGATGAACGAAGCAATTATGCATAGATAGCTCGACTATCACTGTTTTACCCTTTTCATTCTTCATATCTTTCTGTCTGATTGGAAATATTTGCTCAAAATCAATGATCTTTAACACATGATGATGTGGGCCTTCAGCATATCTCAGCATTGCTGATATGAACGTTCAAAAATTCATCAACAATCCTAATTCTGATTGAAATGGGCTTTCAGCATGCCCTGACATTTGCTTCTTGTTAATCTGAGCCTTCAAAATGCCCCACATGGATCTGTCTGAAGGAACCTTTAAAATGCCCCAACATTTGCTGATACAGATGTTAAAAGTGTGCTCAACATTACTTCTTGTTGAGATGAGCCTCCAAGAATACCCCAATATTCTATTTCTGGTTGAAATGGGCCCTCAAGATGTCCCTCTAGATCTGTCTGAATTGGGCTTTCGAGATGCCTCAATTTTCTATTTCTGGTTTCCTCTCGACGTCTGTTTGATTGAAATGTCATGATCCCCACGAGGTCCAATTTTGACAATGAACTGTTGTAGGTACTTGTAGCTTTATTCGTGCCCCAAATCTGTTTATCTTGAACACTCTCATTCTGGTGTCACTAAACAGTAGTATCGTCAAGTAACTGGAGAAATTCTCTTCATGTTGTCACAAACTTAAGAAGTACTCAATCATTCTGACAGAAACGTCTGAGATATGTGTCTTTTGAATGAGGTGACCATTTTCTGTATCTGGAGGGATCTAGTCAGACAGAGCAGTAAAAATAGCTTGGTAATCCGTTCCAGGCTGACACACTGGCTTATCATCTTTCAGTGAAGGCCATCTCTGAAATATACTTTTCCATAGGAGAGAAACCAATTTATGCAAACAGTAATCTGATGCACTGGCAAGACTACATATACAATGGTACATGCTCTTGAAAAATCCACACCCATGCAACATGTTGATTCTGATAACAACTCATCTGATTATGAAGCGATCTTTCAGGATGATTTCATAGATATTGATAGTTCTTTCTGATACCGAGGAAATCCTGAATTCTGATTCTGATGAGGAGAATAAACTGTTATTCTTGACGAAAATGGGGTACTCAGAGGTTGAGGCTTCAATAACTATGGAGAGATGTGGTCTAGATTCATCAATTGCAGAATTGACAGATTTATATGTGCTGATCAAATGGTTAAAGTTGCTGACGCATTTCTTCCAGTAGAAGGTAGGAATTCATTATACAATGATCCCAATTACAAGCAAATGCGAAACTTGGGCTATGATTTTTGAAAAGGAAGAAGCAGAGGAAGCTTGAAAAGAAGCTTCTTAATGAAGACGATCATGCAGTTCATCTTTCAATTCCAATGATTGGTTCTGGGGTTCCTACCGAACCAGATCAGATAACTCAAAGAACACTTCCAGAAGATGCTATTGGGTCTCCTTATTTCTACTATGAGCAAATTCATATTTTAAATCTAATGATTGATTTTGGGGTTCATACCAAATCAGACCAGATAACTCAAAGAACACTTCCAGAAGATGCTATTGGGTCTCCTTATTTCTACTACGAGAACGTGGCACTTGCTCCAGTTAATGTTTGGACTGGAATATCACAGTACTTATTCGATGTAGAGCCAGAATTTGTAGATTCGAAGCATTTTCATGTTGCTACACTGAAAAGGGGCTATATTCATAATCTTCCAATTGAGAACATATTTCCTCTTATTTTGTTTTCTCCACGCACTATACATGATATTTTTCCATTGACAAAGAAATGATGGCCTTCCTGGGATCCAAGAACAAAGTTGAACTATTTACAAATATGTACAGGAAGTGCCAAATTGACAGAAATGATCTGTAAGGCTCTTGAAGCTTATGACGATGAGCCACCTTCGAGTGTCCAGAAGTATGTTCTTGATGAGTGCTGAAAATGGAATCTGGTATGGGTTGGAAGGAATAAAATTGTTCCACTTGAACCTGATGAGGTGGAAATGCTTCTAGGTTTCCCTAAAAACCATATACGAGGAGCTGCTAGAGACATGTTCTCTAGTGATATCAATGTCCTATCTCTTTTCTCTGGAATCAGTGATGCAGAGGTTGCCTTCTATTGTCTTGGTATATCTTTGAAAACAGATGTGCAAGAACTGAATGATAATCAGTTGGAGTAATTGATGAGTAGATTTGTCGAATTCGACCTTGTTGTCGGTGGCATCCAGCGTAACAACCTTTCTGGAAGAAATAAACATCATCAGGATGAAATAGAAGATTTTTGTTGGTGCATTTTCTTGCAATGACTGCTACAGTGACTATCTCTACTACTGCTCCAAAATACACACTGCCATATCCCACTCTTCCCTAACCATGGAAAGGTTTAGTTGATGGTAAAACTGGTTATCTCAACTTTTGGAATCCTGTACAACATACAAGTGTAGAATCTGTTCCAATGTCTTATTCTATGCCATAAGTTCTCAATTTCAAATTCAGCAATCTTCTGAAGGAAATAATGGATATAATCTCGACAAAGAAAATGATTAGCATAGAAGAAGTAGCAATGATGTATCAAGACTTGAGCCAGCATCACGATATAACCAGAGTGTAGGTAGTGACTTGTTCATGGCTCTATGATGTAATCTTCTAGAGAACATGAATTGATGGTTGGGGAAAATAATATGTCTGGTGATGCTTATCGCCCTCAGCATGAGATAAACAATAATCTTTCTTGATGAGCTACTAATAATGTCATAGGAGAGTGTCACAAGTTCAATTCTTCAGACTTTCTGGCTTCTTGGACCACTTGCCTTCAAAAATGTGAAGTGCTTCATTATTCTAGCCTCGTTCATTCTTTTTCTACAACAGAGGTAGAATAAGCAACAATTGCTTCAAGGACCTTCTTCATTTGAGACTGTCCTGTTTGAAAATGTTTTTTTTTTCTCTTTTCTTTATTGAAGAATGAAAGAATTTTGCAAAGTAATGCCCTTCTCAGGTTCACAATATAATCAAATCATAAACAATGAATTTAATGAATATCAAATAAATCAACTACACTTTTAAATCATTCAAAAATCATAGTCCTATGGCAAGTGTCAAAATTATTGACTGATTTGAGGTGTAGGTTGATTTTGGTAAAGTAGGTTCTTTCAAGTTGGTTCAATATGTCGCTTCGGCTTCCACTAACTTGAAGAAATGGTTGTTATGCTCATCTTGTAGAGATACTTCTTGATTTCAGAATCTCAGGAACGTCTTTGAGATGTGCGGTGCTTCATTTAAGAGCTTAAAATCATCTCTTATGTCGTTGTTGCACCATTCAATATTCGAGCCGCCTTTCAGATTTTCAACTCGAATCCTCCTTTTGGTTCTAAGATGTTATTTAAAAATTTATATCTTGAACCCTCTTTTTATCATTTTTCATATCATGCATTAAAGATTTTAAAAACCAATTTTTGCAAATAAAAAATCAATCTTGAGAGGCGGAATGAATTCTAAAGATATTCTCTTTTACTTAGAAATCCATGTATGATTAAAATGGACTTTTCAGGTACGTAATGTAGGCCATGGCTTATGGTTATGAAAGAAAGGGATAAAAAGGCCCAAATAAGTGTTTAAAGGTAATCAAACTAATGATCAATTCATTCTGATGCCTTCACCTTGCATTGCTTAACTTGGATCTGCTTTGTTGGGGATTTTTCCATCATCTGGATCCCTCTAGACTTTAAAATTTTGGATTCATTTCCATTTTCTCATATCTCCAACATTTCTTGCTCTTCTTGTTTGTACTTGATCAACCTTGTAACTTGAGGCTCAATAAGTCACTCATCTTGATTCAATTTTCCTTTTTTTCCTTTTTCTTTTTTTTTCTTTTTTTTCCTTTTTTTCCCTTTTTCTTTTTTCATTCTTCTTTCTTTGCTGGATGAGTATAATACTTCAATTGCTTTGAGCACCTCCTTTTCATTTTGCATTTTGGAGATTTTCCATTATTCTTGATTGGATTGATCTTCAAGCACTCTGTATTTGACATACCTTGTAGTTTAAAACTTTCTTGACTTCATGGAAACTTGTCTTCGTAATAAAACTGTATTGACAATCTTTATTCTTGTGAGCCAATATCCTTTACCTTGCCCCCTAATGTGGAAGGTGATCCTTGGTTAGGGTTGAATCAGAAGAAAAATCATTCAGGCTCAAGTGGGGACAACAAAGGATATATATATATATATATATATATATATATATTTAAAAGGATAAATGAAACAATGTCGTTCGTCATCTCATACACAGAAACCTTTGTAAAAAGAGGTATCTCCAGGGGGATGAATATTCAAGATTAATCTTTATTTACATGAAAATGTAATTAATGCATGACATATTTATTCAAATCAATCCATCTTTTTCTTTTTCTTTTATTTGAGTATACCCCAATCACTCGAAATTATATTCGATAAGTTGATCCATAATGCCTCATCTCGTCTCTTTTTTTACAGGAAGATTCCCAGATAATTGAAAGTTTGGTTCTTTTGAGGTTTTTTGTGTGTATGGTTTTGTATTTGGAAGGTTAAATGTGTGACTTTTGAGGTTATATATATGGTGTAATTGTAGTATCATAAACCAGTAAACATCTGGAGTTGGTGTCTCAAAAACAGGTAGAGACATTTCTTCAGAATCTCAGCTAAATATAGTGTCGGGATTTGGTTTTTTTGTAAGGATCAAGTAATTGGCGTTGGATAGGATATGGAAGATATAATTTTACCACTTGCCAAATATCTATAACTCTTGAAAAATTAAAAGAATATTTAATCTACTTGATACTCAATAATCTCAAGGTTAAAACTTGATTCCTTGCTCATAACCATAAAAGCAACACACATTTATTTATTGCACAAAAGTGGAGAAAAGAAACAAAAAAAAAACAAGTTCAAACAAGATGCTGAAAATAGAAAGTACTACAGTGGTAGATAACACTTCCACTTGTTTATGCATCATTAATCCTCTAAAGTTGGGTATGTAATAGGATCAGGGTCATTGTCCTCATTTGCACCCCATTTCTTGATCATTTCTCTTATCTGGGCTTGTTTGGATGATTCCTCAGACGCACCAGATTCTACTTCTTTCTTAGCAACTTTTTGTTCAGATCTCATCTCATCGTTTATCAGTTGGAAGTTGGGCTCAAAACAATTCTCATTGGTGACACTAGCCTTATCCTGGTTTTGAACACATATTGCAGCTGTGATGGGTGTAGTATTTGTCAAGTTCTCTACACTGCCCAAAGTTCCCTCTGTTCTCAGAAAGTCTGATATAGGTGTTTGAGATGTTTTCATGGTCGCATCTTCCAGTTTATTTTTAAACCTATGGGCCAATCTCAGATTACATCCATGGGAACTTTTTTGCTTCTATTTCCTTTTTCATTTTCTTGCACTCCATATTCTTTGTAAGATTTAATCACATTAGTCTCCGTCGAGGCAATGATTTCTGAGTATCGAATTTTAACCCCTTCTTTTACCTTGCACTTTTGAATTGCTTGCTCTAAGGGATCTTGGAAATTTCCTTCAAGGTTACTAGGAACCTTAGCTGAACAATTTGGAGTTTCAATGTCGTATATCCACGGAACCTCCTTATAGGTCCACTTTTCATTTGGAAGCCACTGTGGCTGAACATAGCGTGGAGTAGTTAATCCAGCTGAGAGCATTTTTGAATGTAATTTTTCACCCAAAAAGTAGAAGGGAGGAAATTGAAAATCCTGAACATTCTTTTTCTCATTGATCAGCCTTTGACCCTTTTTTATGCTCCTCTTCTTTGGGTAAAGCTTATGTCTTACAACAGAACTTCTTTCTTTCATTGATTCTTCATTCACCATTAATTCATCAATGTCTCTTGGGACCAAATCTTGAGGCTGTCTTGAATTACCATACTCACTAATAGGTTCTTGATCATCAGACACTATCATGTCGAACTCTTCATTATCATTCAGAACCTCATTCATAGCCTTCGCAGCAGGATCTTCTGGTTTCTCTCCATGGATTATATCATTCATCATGTCCAGCAGTTTGTTCATTTGTTATTTTGAATCATCTTGGAATTTTTTTGCTTGTTCAATCATCTCTTGTTGAGTCTTGATAATTTGCTCTTGTAGTTTCTCAATTCTACCAACTCTTGCTAAAATCTCATTCATGGCTATTATCCTTCTTTAGGAAGACCAAGTTAGCTCCACTTTGATTTTAAAAATTCTGTCATGGAATTCTCCACGAATTATTCCACGTTGTCATGATTAAATGAATGAAAAATAGTTTAAAATAAAATGTAATTATGTAAAAATGAAAATGTAAATACAAACGTAAAAAATGCAAATGTAAATGCAAATGTAAATATGTGAATGTAACAATAAAAATGCAAATTGTGCAATACAAAAGCAAACATAAAAGTATAAATGCAAAAATGAAAAATGCAAAGATGCAAAATGCAAATGTATGTATGAAAAGGTGTTTTCTCAAGAGTGATCATCTTAGAACAGATTTCATTGAACACAAAAGTTTCGGTACATCAAACAAAACTTTTACATGTATGGGACATCTTTCAGTCCTAACTTCTCTAAAGTCGAGTTAATTTTCATTCATGCTCAATAGTTGAATTATCAGTCTGCTTCAATTCCTCGTAAAATCAGGTTGGTCTATCAGCTTATGGGTCATATTGCTTGTCTGGACTGCAGCTTCTTCCATGACATTCTCTTTCATCTTCTGTATCAATTCTTGGAGTTGCTTATTTTCCCTTGTAAGAGAACCTTTCTGTCCAAGAAGTTCTTGAACAAGGTCTTCATATAAGTTGCAGTTCTTTTTCAGCTTGGTGACCCCTATTATCCACTCTTCTGGGGTACTTCCTAGGCCAGCATTTTGAAAGGTTTGACTGATCTTCTGAAAATCTTCATGCATGGTTTTCATTTCTGTGCTCAATTTCTTGTTTTGGTCGTTCAAGTCCTTCAAATAACATGCTCGAGCTTCATAAAAACCTCCACTACTCTGAATGTCCCGACTGATACTCTTACTGTAGACTGCTTTTGGTATCAATCTGGTAGGATCTTTGTGTAATACTTTTGGTATTAATATAACCGATTCTCTATGTACAGAACTTCCCTCGATCCTCGTAGTTTCTTCAGGATGTCTTTCCTTGGCCGCATCATATTTTGTTTGATCATAAAAATTTTTGTCCATTTACGATTTCTTTCCAATATGATGAACAGTCTTTCCAGTAAACACCTTTTGGTTATGCCATGATCATGCAATGCAAACAAAAGAAATCAATATGAACAGATTAGAGCAATGTAACATGCATGAAAAAATAAGAAAAAATAGAATAGTTAGTACCAACTAATGGAAAAAATCTATCTATCAAGGTATAAATCTTAACCTCATGCTTTCTAGTTCCATGCTTTGTTTGGAAAATTTAACCTAACCGCATGATTTCTAGTTCGCATGCATTTATTCAGGAAAAAGAAAAGGAAATAAAATAAATTAAAAGCTAGAGCTTATTTCTCCTTTGTGTATACCTATTGACAATGGTTTCAGATCGGGAGAGTTTCTAGGGTTTATTATATGCAGGTTTTCAGTTCTAGGAGTAAAGGTACTCGAACTGTCCTTGTTGATGCCCCCTTGAGCTGTCAACCCTCAATCCTAGTCCATTATAGACTTAAGCGGATCGAGTTCAATTCGAGGGGACACATTTCTCTATGCTTGACACGGAGAATAAATTCTCACGAAGACATAGAGCATATGAACCCCGAAAGTTACTTGCTAGGTCTAACACGGAGAATAAATTCTCACGAAGACGTCGCTTTCACTCTCACTTAAAAGGGACAAGCTTGATTAGAAAGCTTATGTTATGCAATGCAAGTGTTGTGTGTGAGGATAAATGTTCAAACCTCTAACAAATAAATAATAAAAATTAATATTTGAAAATAAAGCATTAATTAAAATAACATATAAATATTATGAAAATAATAAGTATACATATAAAAATTTTGAAAAGAAAGAATTAAAAATTAAATATATGAATTTTTAATTTTTAATTTTCTAATTGATAGAGACAATTAATAATTGGTTTTAAAGTTTGACCAGTCCCCAGCGGAGTCGCCAAGCTGTCGTAACCGGTTTTCGTTCGGGCATGAAATTTTACTTGGCGGGAAAAGTAATATGAATAAATTAATGATTTTGATTTTAAAAAATATTTTGGGAGTCGCCATCGGCCTTTTGGGTCAGGTAGGTCGAATACCTAAAAAATCATCTTTTAAAAGAGTTTTTAAGAAAACATCATTTAAAAGATAAACTAGTTTGCGTTTTAACCAAAAATTTGTTCTTTTTAATAATAAAAAGGGATTCGTGGTCGGTTACGTTTAGGGAATGATTAGCACCCCTACAACGCCCAAAATTGGTACTTTTTAATTATAAATTGTCTCTAATAATAGAATTTAAGAATTCAAATATATTTAATTTATAATTTTGTTATCTCAAATTTATTACTATAATTTTTAAGAAAATCTATTAATTTATATATATTTATAAATAAAATATTTATTTATTTAAAAATATCAGAAAAGAACTTCTAGGTGCCTTAAGACAGCTCTTTTCTTAAAAATAAATAAATATTAAAATAACATCTTTCTAAAAATAATTAAAATAAATTAATATATATATAATTTATAAAAATATGATATTTATTTATTTAAGAATATCAGAAAAAGACTTTTAGGTGCTTTAAGACAGTCCATTTCTTAATATTAAAAAATAAATATTAAAATATGATTATTTTTCTTAAAAGTAATTTATATAAAATTAAAATTTTAAATAGGATTTTTATTTAATATATATATAAAATATAAAAATAAGTAAATAAATATTATTTATTATATATATTTATATGATACATAATAATAATCAATAATAATTAAATATATAAACATAGAAAAATAAATAAATAATGACTAAAATAAATAAAAATAAAATTATATTATTAAAATATAAACGATAATAAAACTTGTAAAATAAATGAAAGTATTAAAATTAAGGACTAAATTATAACATATTAAAATTAAAAGCTCTAATTTAAAATATTATAAAAACTAAGTATTAACAGTATGATTTATCTTATATTAATTATTCGGGATTGAATTAAAAATTAATAAAGTTACAGGGGCTAAATATATTGTTTACCCTAAATTACATAATTACTGGAAATGACTAAAATATAATAAAATAAAATTCAGGAACAAAATTAAAATGCTCTAAAACTTAATTTAGTGACTAAAATATAAGTCTATAAAATCAGGAGGATAATGCGTATGGTTTTCCCATTCGGGAAATTACACAGAGGCCCTCACCAAAACTACGTCGTTTTGGTAAGGTTATAAATAGGCCTAAATTATCATTTCTCTCCATTTGCTTCTCTCTCTTAGAGCTAGCTTCTCTCTAGAGCTCCCTCACCGGAGGAATACCGGTGACCGGCCGGTCACCGTCGCCGGCCACCGTTACCCAAAAAAAATCCTCTTTTATTTCTAAATCCGATTTCGGCTTCCTCTTGTTCTAAAAACCACCAAATTCCGTAGATCTAAGTTTTTACCTTCGGTTTTTTGGTGGTTTTCCGGTGATTTGGATGCTCCGACGAAGGTAAGTTGCTAGGTATCTTCACTCTATTTTATTATTTTTTTTGTTTGATTGCTCTGCCCCCTCCCCTTTGCTTCATTGATGGGGGCTTTTTATAAGCTTTTTCGTATAAGGAGGATAACCCGGTGAGTCACTGGCCAAAGGAGGTGATGGAAGCCACTGGAACTGGGACGTGGAGGGGCTGCTGTCCCAACTTGCTGGAGGCTGTTTGTAGCTGCAACGTAGAGAGGCAGCTATCGTTGGTTGCTGGATAGGGAAGGTAAAAATGGTGATTACAGAGGTGGGAAGGGGGAATGAGAATGACAAAATCCATTTGGAAAGGATTTTATAGAAGACTGGATCCATTTACCAAAACATTCGCCTAAAAACACATTTGTAGAATTTATCTGGTAGAATGCAATAAATATGGTCCAAATGCTTAGAACATGTGAAAAGTTAAAAGGTTTCATTTGTTACTCACAGCATCTTCCATAGTTGCACGCCATCCCTGCATGGATGATAGCCCATATCTAACCCTATCATTCTCGCCATCCTCTGAGAATTTCTCAGTTTTGGGGGTGCTGAGATATATACCCATCTATGTCTGTGAATGGGTGAATAGACATGGTCAACTTTTAAAATCCAATGCTACTTAAAACAATTTGTGGCTTATTTGATCTCCCAGACTATTGCATCTAAAACAGTTTGAAAACCAATAAGGCGATAGCTTTATTAGTTGCTGAAAGATGTTTGATAAGCTGATCTATTAATTCAGACATTACCAAATTGAATCATGTGGAACATCAAATAGTCTCTAATCAAAGAAATAGAGAAACTCCTAATCATGAGAAAGGAAAAGATAATGTTGAAAAAGAAAGACCCAGATCCTAAATTGAATACTAAAAAGAAATCACACCTGAACAAGTCGGAAATAAATTAAAGCTCACTACTTTGCCAAGTTCAAATTAAGGTAAAACATCTAAAATACTCTTACAGAAAAGAAACAAGTGAAACTCGTATCTAAAATTGATACATACAGAGAACATAAGATTCAAAAGAGAAACACATTTAAAAATACTTTTCACTAATTATATTTTCTGAATAAATCATTAATTTAGATACGAGTTTCACTTGTTCTTTTCTGTATGAGTATTTTTCAGAAAATATAATTAGTGACAAGTATTTTTCTAAAAAAATATAGATAATATATCACAAAATTAATCTCATTAGATGATCGTCGAAGAAGATTAGAGTATCAAAACATTGAATAACTAAATATGAACATTTTAGTATCGATCTTGATGTTAATTATAACCAATGACAGGTAACGATTGATAGACAAGGACAATCGAAGGTGTTAACGATTTTATGTAGGAATCAAATTAATATACAAACTAAAATTCAGTATCTGAATTAAAATATTTTAAAATTTAATAACAGAATTAATATGTGCATAAAATTATGAAAAACAAGACAATTGCACGATAATAATTTATTAGTCTAATACTCTAATTGAACTTAAAATTAAAATTCAATATTGAATTTGAAATAGTTTAATGTTTAATTGAAAATAATGCAAATCTATAGTTAATTGAACTTGAAACTTAAGTTCAATACTGAAATTGGAACAATTTAAAATTTAAGGATAAACATGATACATCATATAAAGTTTTGCGATATTCATAGTTTGAGGCTTTTGAGATGAACCCACAGTTTTGTTAAACCAGTTGATTAATAATTATATAACCATGAAACCAAACTTTGGAATTGTTTTTAAATATTTTATACTCAGATTTATGATTTATATATAATTTTGATTCATGGTTGTTTTTCTTATAATAACTTATTGAAATTTTAGTCAAAATTTGAACATTTTAAGATTATTCAAATTTGTTGCCAATATATTGAATGAAGTAAACATATTTTACAAAGCGGGCGAAAGTGGTGTTCCATGATTCCTTTTATCCTTGTCATAAGGTGGACTTAGTTTCTGTTTTTTTAATGTTTTACAGCCGTGCTTATTATGAACAATTAAGCAGAGGAATATGATAAGAATATAGTTTCGAAATCGACGTATTCTGTAGAATAAACAAATGTGACATTGTTGAACCTCCCGTATCTTTCAAGCTTTTTGTACGTTAAAGATAAGATTTAAAAGAATGATAGGATATTAGATCATTAAGTAATAGTTTGATATCAATTATGATCAAGGATGTTTGCTTAAGCAAAACCCATCCTTTATTCCATCAAAATTTTAAAACAACACCAATTATTATTATTATTATTATTATTATTATTATTATTATTATTATTATTATTATTATATTATTATTATTATTATTATTATTATTATTATTATCCGTTAATAAAGTTGACATTCTTTATGTGTGGTAATATAATAATAACTAATATATACAATACCCGTTTCAAAGAAATGGTTTTGTAACGCATTGAATCTAGAGTTAGATGTTTCGGACTAATTCGAGAGTCTATAAAGATTTATTTAGCATGTAAAAAGCCTAAACCCAATTATGAAGTGAATTGGGCTTGATTGAGCCCATTATGGTTTAAAGGGGTATTCTTGAAATGAGGTTAGAGAAGAAATGACCAAAAGAACAATTAACCCCTAAGCCATTTTAAAAGTTTATTTCTATTTAAAATGGATGATGTAAATGTACATGCCTATATTTTTCTTCACCATATCCATTTTCTTCTTCTTCACCATATCCATTTTCTTCTTCTTCTTCCATTTTCTCCCTTTATTTGGTGTAGTAAGAAGCTTAAAGGTGAAAGCTTGTTCTCCAGCCCTAATTCGAATTCCTTAAGGTAAGAAAAGAAAAATCCACATCTAGTGGTTCAATTCAAACCCACTTTCTCATGGTTTGGTTATGGTGACCAAGATGGGGAGTTTTAGAAAGGTTTTGGATTTTAGAACTCTTGGGGTGTTCCAAATCTGTCCCAAAGAGTTTAGAATCACGTTTTTACTTTCTATAAACCTTCAAGTAAGTTAGTAATACATTCATTTACTTTTGGTTAGTAAGAGAAGTGTGAGAAAGCTCAAAGGTGAAGAGCAAAGAGAAAGAGGCCATTGGGTGAGCTTGAAGTTGTTCCTATAACTCATAGGTGTAAGGTAACACACTTCTAACCTTTTCTTATTGCTTCTAGATTAGCATGTATAGTTTTGGAGCTTCTATGAGTCTACGAAGCATTTGGGTGCATTTGGAGGTTCAAAGCATGAAAACGGGAATTTGTTGTTGTTCATGCATAAAATGATGACCTTTTATGACCCTTAAGTACTAAATAATCTTTAAACACCGTTTGGGGATTTTGGGGACACCTTAGGAGTGTTTTGGAAAGTTTTAGACGAGTGAAACAAAGTTTTTTGGGCATAAGGTATCGGTACTGTAAGAAATAGTACTGCCCATGTGGTATCAATATTGCTCATGTGGTATCAATACTGCTCATGTGGTATCAATACTCAGGGACTTGATCAAATTCCAATAAGCCATTTTGGTATCAGTACTCAAGGGAGTATTGATACCTAGGGTAGAGTGTCGTTACTCCCATATGGGGGTATCGGTACCGAGACATTTTTTCAAAACATCAAAGGTAAAATTGGTATTGATACTCAAGGAAGTATCAATACCCTAAGAGATGAAGTACTGATACCTAAGGGGGAGTATCGATACCCTCGTGAATTTTTGAGCTATAAGGTTAGTTGAATTGGAAGGATGAAATAGGGGGTCTTGGTTGAGGAAATAAGCTTACAAGTGAAAACCTTAATAATTGTGTGATAACATAAGATCTTAAAGAGGTAAGATTCTATAAGACTTATGGCTTGTTTGACTCGGGTAACACTAAGGAAACTCGAGTTACTTGTGTACGACGTTGGTATAGTTGAGTAAGGGATTATCTTGATATATCCAAATCAATGCTTGGGCACTTTAAATGCTAGTTGGATGTAGTGCCGATGCTAAGTGATTTGTCCATATCCCAAGTACTCTACAGGAGTATATTAGTCGGGCGTTGGTATAGTTGAGTAAGGATAAGCAGACGATGATGTTGGGTGACCCAGATAGGGATGGCAATGGATCCTGGACCCGACCTGAATTTGTAGATCCAAATCCATTTTACAGGGTCTGGATCCTAATATTTTGGACTCTGACGGATCCAGATCGGATTTGGATCATCTGATTAAAGTACGAATGATGGTCCTGACCTAACACTAAGATAACGGGTCTAGACCCATTTACCTTTTTATAGAAAAGCCCATATATATATATATGACATAATAGTTTTTAAAAAAATATATAGATATTTTAAAGAGGAAGACGTATGAGTTCTTATATGTTTTAAACTCGGCTTTCGACAATAAAATATTTCATGATCTACATTTTTTAATGTTTATGTTATTCAAAAGACATTTGTGTAATTGTGTGGAGTTTTTTTGAGACTTTAGTTTATTGTTTTTTATTTTGTTACTAGTTGTATTGAAATTAATCTTTCCTCCATTGGAGATGTGATGTGAAATTAGTCAATGACAGTTTTATTACGTTAAAAATAGGTCGAATAGTCATTTTTTAACATACCCATTTTGGACCCGGATCCATGAGATTCGTTGGATCTGGGTCTCGATTTTCTAGACCCGTGGATCCAGGGCGAGTATGGATCCAAAATGTAAAAATGGATCTGGATCTGAGTCTAGTTGGATCCGGTCCAAATTCAGCTCGTTGCCATCCCTATAACCAAATCTCGCCTAAGTTTCTTTAGTAAGCAAATAAGGGTGTGAGCTCCTTAATGCTAAGTGACCCTGAGCTACACCATGATGCTTACTTTGGTTGTTGTGTTAGTGTATGCAAATGTTCATAACTATACTTGTAGCATGCTTATATGTTGGATGCATGTAGTATAGTATGGTTATTTGTATGGCACTGAGCTTGTGAGCTCAACGTATGGAATGTGTTTCCGTGCACAGGTTCTTAGGTGCCAGTGGAGGAGCTCGTCGCGAGACTTGAGATTTTCAGATTCGTTCTTCTTGCAAAGTACGTCACGAGTATTATAGTGGGCATGTACTGTCATAGACCATTGTTATGTATTTGAGTCATAAACTCTGATTTATACTTACATAATTTGGAGACTGTTGTTGGGAGCTCCTCATATTTTAAATACTATAATTTTGTAATACTATTATATTTTTAGATTTATATCATGTTCGAAGATCAATTTGGTCAAATATTTTTCAAAAAAAAAAGGTTAGCCACCTAGGTGGTTTAGTGTGATATTCTAATCATCCAAACTTCGGGTTAGATAAGATTAGTGTGTTACACGTTTAGTAGTTAAGAGTTCATATTTTTCTCGGATGAATATATGCTTTTATGTCAAAAGTAAATCTGTAAAATTTTAAAGTGCGACGAGCTTATAAAATTTTGAGGGATGAAAATAATTTTTTAATAGAAATTATAAAAATATATCTAAATTATATAGAAATTTAAAATTTTTGGAGGACCACCCGCCCGCGTAAGTATGATCTCTTCCATGTTAAAAAAATATACATTCCCCTCATGTTTTAGAATTAATATTTAATATAATGAAAAATATATATCATAAATAATTAAATGCATCAAAGTTTTAAATAAACCCTAAATCACAAAAATCAAAACATATAGCATTATAATTTTAAATAAACCCTAATTCACAAAAGTCAAAACATGTAGCATCATAGTTTTAAATAAACCCTAATTCACAAAAGTCAAAACATACACTTTAAATTGTTTGGTTTTAAAGGAGTTGTTGAGCACATTTCTTTTCATTTCATTTCGTATGAGAAAAAACATGGTTTTCAGAACCGGATCGGTTAGCGAACCGATCATGCTACCCGATTCATTGGTTTAACCGGTCGAATCGGTCTGATCGGTCGGAAGAACCGGACAACGTCATAATTATTTAAAAAATTAAATAAAAATACCAAAAATATTTAATAAAAAAAATTTTTTATATCACAAGTCATATTCAAAGCAAGTTATAACATATATAAGTTAAAAACCATAAAATCAAGTGAAACAAAATGATTTAAATTAACTACAACATAATATTTAAGGTAAAACATATTAAATGATAAATATAATTATATAACTATAATTAAAAAAAATAAATTTGGGGCTAAAAAAATCATAACAAAATGATATTGTTTGGTTTAATTTTTTTTAAAATAATAATCCCACAAGGCTAAGAAATATAGAAGAGAATCCCAAAAGTCTAAAGAGTAAAAATATGAGAACAAAACAATCTCACATGGCTAAGAAACATAGAAGAGCATCACAACTAACTTCTATAAATAATATAGGTAATTTGACATTCAAAATCATTGAGCATTTTGGTGAGCATTGAGTGAACTATTCTTTCACTTCAATCAAGCTCGAATTTTAGGCTTCAATCGAGTTGCTAATTTTTTTTTGAGTTCAAGCCTTTTTGAGTTCAAGTTTCAATATTATATTTCGAGTTTGAGTTGAACTTGATAATTTTTAGCTCGTGAGTTTGAGTCGAGTTGAGCTTACTTTTAAAGTTTTCAAGTTCGAGTCGAGCTCAACAATACTCGAGTTTGACTTGGCTCGTTTAACAAACGACATCGTTTGATTTAATTTTTTTTAAAAAAACAAAATTGGCGGTTTTTTTTTGTTTTTCCTGGTCTGATTCGAACGGTTTAGCGGTTCTGGCCGGTTCACTAGTAACGATTCAACCGGTGTAGATTGAACCGGACTAGACAACGATTCCCGGTTGATCCGGCCGGTCCGGTTTTCAAAACACGAAAAGAACTTGCCTTTTATGTTTTTTATTATACGTTACAATTGTGGCGCATGATATTACCAACTAAGACAATATAAATTTGAATAATTTAAAGGTCCCACCGGGAGTCGAACCCAGGTCGCTGGATTCAATGTCCAGAGTGCTAACCACTACACCATGGAGCCCCATGCTGATCCAACTGTTCTTTATTTTTTTAATATTTTTACAAATTTAATTCGTAATTTCCGATTAAGTTTGTACTGTTAATGGATCTGCAATTGTAATTTTGAGGCCCATTATCTGCCCATCTAGTCCAATATTGCATTTGCTTTGGAACATATAAATATATATATGCGTGTGAGAATAATTATATGTATATATGGATGATTATTTGATGTATTAATAGAAGTATTTTTTTCACAAGTAGTTTTAATTATTATAATATTTTTAACTGTTTACTTAAATAATAATTATACTTTAATTATTTAAAATAAAATATTTTTATTTAAATCTAATTACTTAATAATTTATTATAAATTCGTTCTCTTAATGTAACTTTTTCCGTTCATTCTTGTAATTATATATATATATATATATATATTATAAGTTGGATCTTATAACAATTTAACATTTTTTTGTTGTAATATAATAAGTATATAACCAATTTGAACTTTTAGAAGTTGTTTAGTAGTTGAAGGTTCAACTCTCCGCTTTATGTTTCGGGTTTAAAATGTAATAAAATAAAATAAAAATTACGATGAATGTTATACACGGAAACACAATATTAAAATAACATACCATAATATTAGGGTAAAATTATAAATGATCATCGAACTAGACAAAATAATTTATTTAATCATTCAATTTTTTAAAAGTTATAAAATAAGTCTTAAACTTTAAGTTTTGTTAAAAATATAAACATCGATAGTTATCTATTATTAAGAGATTATATGAAATTTTAAATTGATAAAAATATCTTCTTTGGTCTCTTAATTGTGACTATTTTTTTTATATTTTTTAATATTTTTAAGTAAACATTTTAAAAAATTAAAAAAATCTATTTTTTAAAAATATATTGAATTTCTGAATTTTTATTTTTGAACTTATAAATATATTTTAAAATTATATTTAAATTTAATAAACAAAAGTTAAATAAATGAAGTGCATTACCAACAATCAGTTGGTCTAGTAGGATGAGGCACTAGATCCCTTAAGCAAGGTTAAGGATTCGAATCCTGGTGATTGTGAATGGAACAAATTAGATTGGGAGGGTTGCCCCTTGCCTCTGCAGTACCTGATCCAGATTAGTTGTTCAATAGATCAGATGTCAATGGTTATACCAAAAAAAAATGAATCACATTGCTTAACAAAAAAATTGACTTTGCTTTCTTATAATGGAAATTGTTGGATCTTGAAAATTATAAATTTTATAAAATTTAATCCTAATTGAATAAACATTATTTAAAAAATAATTTAATGAATTAACACATTTATAAAGCTATAATTTTAAAAAGTATTTTATAACTAAAAATAAATTATACATTTTTATACATTTTTTAGAATTATTATTTAGATAGGTTAAAAAATCATAAAATATGAAACTTTATTCATAATTGAGTGATTAATGAGATTATTTTATTAATTTAATATGCAATTTTAGTCCTTTAATTACAGTTGAAATTATCGTATCTATCTTATAAAAAAATTAAAGTTTAATATCTAAAAATTATTTTAGTATAGTTTAGCCACTATTTAAAAATTTTAACCTACACAATTAGTGGATTAATCATGGAGCAGGTCTTGAGTTTTTTAACATTTACTTGATAAGAACAATTTAGTTAGTGATAACATGCTTCAATATGCGACATGCACTCTATATTATTTTGTAAAATAAACTATACAATGTAAATAATTGAATGTATCATTATTTTATTTATTTAAAGTGATTATAAGTTAATATCTATTTGAAAAACTCTTATAATTTTAATAATAAATGCTCAAACAGTCTCGAAGATATCAGAACTTTAGATAAACCATAAACTATAATAATTTTAATTTGTTTGGTTTTAGAAAAATAGTTGAGTGAACTTTTAGTTCAACTTTGATATATATTTTTTACTTTATCTTTTTCATATTAAAAATCAAAAAGGTCCCAAGGGAGTCGAACCCAGGGCGCTGGATTCAAACTACTACACCATGAAAACAATGCTGGTCCAAATGTTCTTTATGTTTTATTATTATTATTGCAATTTTAATTCGTAAATTGCCGATTAAGTTTGTACTGTTAATGGGTCTGCAATTGTAATTTTGGGGTCCATATTCGTTAGAATAATTATATGTATATATGGATGATTATTTGATGTGTTAGTAGTAGAAATATTATTTTAGTAATTTAGTATAATATGTTTTTATTTTTTATTTAAATAGTAATCATGACGAAAAATTTTAGTGATATTAAATAAGGGTAAATTACGTTAAATATCACTCACCTTTAAACTCGGGCTCATCTATATTACTGTTCTTTTAATTTTATCAATTTTAATATTGACATTTATGTACATGGGTAAATTACATGCTTGCTCATTAAATTTTACTCTCTTTCATATTTTACCTGCTGTATTTTCAATTTTTTTGTAATTTACTTACTAAGCTTTAGACATTAAATTTTTTTATCACTCTATCGTTAATTTTATAACGGCGTTATGACATGACGTTAAACCCTCTGTTCTTTACATTCATTTTGACCAGTCTATGGTCATTTTGGCGTTATGCAACAAGCTCTCCTCCAACAACAGTTTCTCTATCACCCAGACATCTTAGCACCTCCTCATATATAAACCATTCAAAGCTTAAATTGCACCATTGACATATTCATAAACGCAAAAAGCAAAACAAGCCCATTCTCCATAATCTTTCTTTTGCTGACTTTTTAATTTATCAATCAAATACATCAATAAATATCTCAAACCTAATATTATAGTCAACATTCCAATCACAGAACAATAAACCATATAAGAAGATTAAAAGAACCAGTGGGTTGATCAACCAGAACTCTCAAAATCCACGTGCAAATATATTTTCCAAATCTACATGACACAGATTAAGCAAAATAATCATAAAAAACATACCAAGCGATAAGGCGAAAACCAACCTTGTACCAGATTATGGTTCATCCATTGCTGTTGGCATTGGGTTGATGATGAATGCTACACAGCAACATTCAATGGTTGTGATTTTCTTGACTTTTTATGTTATTTTTTAAAAATTATAAATAGTTACTTCCATGCATGAAAAAGATGTTGGCTTTGTTAGATACAAAGCACATGTCGAGGCTGTTTTGACTTTTGACTATCCAGATGGGAACACTCAATCATTTTTATGTCGCAAGCAAATGAAGTGCTCTTGGGGCAGCAAAAACCTACACCACCTTGGACAAGTTCAAATCCAATTCCCCCACCTGCAACTGCACCTTTACTTTGTGTTTCAGTATTTGTTCTTTTAGCTTGTTTGAAGTGCCAAAGCGAGACGAAAGTATCAGTTGGCCATTTGGATTCCTACATAAATACACAAGCCTGCAAGGCGAATTCTTTACAGAGTCCAGGAATAATAAGTGGGTGAGTGAGTAGCAGTTATTCTTGGAGATGTAGAGTCGGTGAAATAGAAACTGAACCATCGACGTACGTGAAACTCGGCCAGGAGGAATGAAACAAGAACGTGAGGATTCTTCGAGAGCAAAGGGTGATTGTCATCGGTGAATGGATATTGGAACCGGTTCATCAAGGCAAAAAACAATAACCTTGAACCATGTGGTTCCCGATTTGGGATTGGTAACAAGGAAGATATCTGTTTCCCGAGCTTGAAAGTGGCGTTGGCAAGTGAGCACGTCTTGCAGCTTTTGAGGATCGATCCAAAAAACTTGATACTGATAGAGGTGATTAACCCAACCTTTCTCGACCGGAAGTGAAGATATAAGGTCCTTGCATGGCGAATCAGATTTGAGGTGATTGCTTTGTTGTTGGTTGTTCTAGCTCTCATTGGGGAGTTGGTTGTTCTAGCTCTCATTGGGGAGTTGACTATATATGTGGAGGACACAATAAGATTGAAGCAAAAACAGCTTTTATTTTAAATGTCTGGAAAAATATTAAAATAAGCCACATCATCACGGTGTAATTGAGAAAACGATCGAGTGATTAAAAAAATTCAATGTATAAAATTGAGTGAGTAAATTGAAAAAATTGAAAGTACGAAGAAAGAGAGAAAAATTTAATGAGTAAACGTGTAATTTATCTTTATGTACTTTAACAACAAATATGCCACTTCTTCATTAGTAGCTCGATGACATGCCACTTCTTCGTTAGTAGCTCGATGACATAACATCTATGTACTGTGAGGGTGATGACTTAAACACTAGGGATGATTGAACGTTTGTTGTCAAATTATTAAAAATATTAAAAATATATATTATTTTATAACCACCTTAACTTAATAAAAAAATGTAATTTTTAATTTCATCCTTTTATTTCATGAAGATTGAAATGTAGTTTTTGTCTTTTTGAAAAATCTATTTGCTAGATTTCTCATGTATACATTATTAAACAATTGATCTTTGTTAATTTGTTACCTTTTTTTGATAAATTGTTAATTTGTCACTTAAAAAATTGTTGCATTATTAATTTGTCACTTAAAAATTGTTGCATTATTAATTTGTATCGACTCTTTTTATATAGACTGTCAAACTATTAGTTTTAAAATAAATAATTTAACGAGAAGATTTAATAGTATTATTTTATCAGCTTATTTTTTCAATTCTTATAAAATATAAGAATTTAATTCTAACAAATTAAAATATAACTTTTAAAATTTTATAACTTAAATTAGAGTGATAAAGGTCATAAATAATCTAAACTTCTTGAAGGAGATTCCATTTATTAAATATATTTTGTGTTCATTTTGTCATAACTTATTATTCTTGGTATAGTTAACGAAGACAAATCAAGAACAAACACGTTTGACGTGTTCGATAATTAAATTCACTCAAGTTGACGATTTTAATAGACCAAGTTGCACCGGTTCTGTCTCAACCAATGGCATATATTGTATATACGAATGCTTAACGAGTTGAGCAGTTCGAATTCGACTCGGTTAAAACGTTCGGCTCAAGTTGGCTCGACTCAGACTCTAATTCGACTCGATAAATTCACGAACAACTCGTTAATTTTTTTAAAATATATTTTTATTATTTACTTCAAAATTATTTTATTCAAAAAAATAAATCTAAATAATAATTATTAATTTATTAATAAATAATAAAAAATAATAAGTTAACTAATCTATTATTTTTAATAAATAATAAAATATTATTAATTAATAATATTAGTTTAATACAAAAAAACCCAACCCTAATATCCTTATATAATATTAGTAAAAAAAAATTTAGTTAAAAAAATAAGGTGAATTTTTTAGTGAGTTTAACTAGGAACGAGTCGAGTTAAGCAACAAATTATTTTAACGAGCACGAGTCGAGCAATAAAATATTTTAACAAGTACGAGTTGAGCACTGCCCAACTCGGATCGACTCGCTCGATAAACACTATGATTGATGTGGGTTATTCCAGGACTATACCATTATTTCAACATTAATACAGTCTTGGTACAATGCATAATTAGTGTTTTGAAAATCGGACCGGATCGATCGGTTCAATCGGGAATCGTTGCCTAGTCCGATTCAATCTACACCGGTTGGATCGCTACTAGTGAACCGGCCGGAACCGTTTGATCCGAACCGGCTAAAAATCGAAAAAAATGCCATTTTTTAATTAAACAAAACGACGTCATTTGTTAAACGAGCCAAGTCGAACTCGAGTATTGCTGAGCTCGACTCGAACTTGAAAACTTTAAAAGTAAGCTCAACTCGACTCAAACTCACGAGCTAAAAATTATCAAGTTCAACTCGAACTCGAAATATAATATTGAAACTTGAACTCGAAAAGGCTTGAACTCAAAAAAATTTTAGAAGCCCTATTGAAGCCTAAAATTCGAGCTTGATTGAAGTGAAATAATAATTTACTCAATGCTCACCAAAAGGCTCCATGATTTTGAATGCCAAATTACCTCTATTATTTATAGAAGTTAGTTGGGATGCTCTTTTATGTTTCTTAGCCATGTAGGATTGTTTTGTTCTCATATTTTTACTCTTTAGACTTTTGGGATGCTCTTTTATGTTTCTTAGTCATGTGAGATTGTTTTTTTAAAAAAATTAAACCAAACAATATCATTTTGTTATGATTTTTTAACCCCAAATTTATTTTTTAATTATAGTTATATAATTATATTTATTATTTAATATGTTTTACCTTAAATATTATGCTGTAGTTAATTTGAATTATTTTGTTTCAATTGATTTTATAATTTTTAACTTATATATGTTATGACTTGCTTTGAATATGACTTATAATATAAAAAATTATTTTTATTAAATATTTTTGGTATTTTTATTTAATTTTTTAAATAATTATAACGTCGTCCAGTTCTTCTGACCGATCAGACCGATTCGATCGATTGAACCAATAAACCGATAATAGGACCGGTTCACTAGGTCTGATTTTAAAAACCATGTGCATAACTTACACAGCAAGTCCAACAACTGTGGACAAGTACACAAAAGAGTATTTATCGAAGAAATGTTTGAATCTAAGGGTTTTTTAAAGTTACTTTTTGATATTAATTGAATTGAATTAATATGTTTTATATTTAATATATATAAAAATATGAAATCAAATATATTTTAGCATTTAATATTATTTACTTTATGAGAAAAAAATTGAAGAATATTACCCGAAACAAAAAGGAAAAAGATGTAATAAAAGTCAAATTGCAATAGGATCGAGACTTCATTTCAACCTAATCTTTTGTCAATTACACTACTAGTTTAATTGACTGCAATATTATATTCAGATTAAGCTATAATATTATATTAAGGTGAATACATCTGGGGAAGGTCGTAGATGTATATGAAGATCTCGCGGTCAACGTTTCTTTGTTCTCTAAAATCAAACCCAGAGCGCCATTTCCAGATCCATGTTCTTCTAAACCTCAAACATGGGTTCCTCGGAGGAAGAGGGACTCACTGAAGGACCTCTCTCCACTACGTTTTCAAAACAGACCAACCTTCATTCAGCTGAAATCTGCAAGAAAAGCAATATTTTTTTCTCGGTCTTCCTCGGGCCAATTCAATGGATACAGACCCTTTCTTCTCAGCTGAATCCAACTTTCGTCATTGGGATAGTTACAGTTTACGGCGTCAATCATGGCTTCGCCGGGTCTTTCTTCAAAGTGGTAACGGATTACTATTGGAAAGATGTTCAAAAAGTCCAGCCCTCTGTGGTTCAATTATACATTGGTTTATACCATATTCCATGGGTTATGAAACCTGTCTGGGGTTTACTCACCGATGTTTTTCCGATAAGAGGATATAGACGAAGACCGTATTTTGTGGTCGCTGGTATTCTTGGGTGTGCATCGGCATTGATGGTTGCTCTTATTGGTAACTTGCCTGCTTCTTTGGCACTGATTTTCTTGACTGGGGCTGCAGCAGGTATGGCTATAGCAGATGTCACGATTGATGCTTGTATTGCAAGGAAAAGTATCGAAGTCCGATCGTTGGCTCCGGATATGCAGAGCCTTTGTGGATTTTGCTCCTCTGCCGGGGCTTTAATTGGTTACTCCACTAGTGGATATTTTGTTCACCATCTCGGACCTCAGGTTTTCTTCTTTTTTGTTTTTATTAAATTGGGACTGAATATAGGTGGCTGAAGATTGAGAAACTGGACATAAACATTAGATTTGGCCTTAGATATTGTTAGTTTTACTAGTGTTGAAAATCATAAATTCGACTTTTGATTATGTTTAGTGAAACCAATGTAGTTAAAACCCTGTAAACATGAATGGTTATTGCAGGGAGCATTAATTCTTTTGGCAATCCCCCCAGTTTTTATCACAGTGTTGGGATTTGTGATTTATGAAATGAAATCTTCCAGCCTTCATTCTGAGAAGCAGAAGGTTAGATTTCCTATTTTTCCAGATAATTCTCTCCTTGTTGGTAAAACATTTGAATGCTTATATATTTCACCATTTTTGATTATCTATACGGCTATCCCTGTCGATGCTTGTGCAGAAAATGGAAAAATTAGGGGTGGCCGTAAGGGGGATGTATCAGACAATCAAGTTCCCCCAGGTGTGGAAACCATCGCTCTACATGTACGTCTCTTTGGCTCTCAGTATCAGTACTCATGAAGGGCTGTTTTATTGGTACACTGATCCTAAAGCTGGTCCTGCATTTTCTCAGGTTTCTCATCACACCAGCTAAAAAAATACACTGCTCAACTATAATAAACCCTTTCACACTTCTTACGACTGATGGTATGTTATGATGAGTAGGAATTTGTTGGGATCATATATGCAATTGGTGCAATGGCTTCAATGGTTGGGGTCCTGATATATCACAAGACACTCAAAGACGTTCAATTCAGAAACCTACTCTTTTTCGCTCAGCTCTTATATGGCACATCCGGAATGCTCGATCTGCTCTTCATTCTTCGATGGAACTTAGTGCTTGGAATTCCAGATTACTTCTTCGTTATCACAGAAGAATGTTTGTCGCGAATTATAAGCAGAATAAGGTGGATTCCCATGATGGTGTTAAGCACAAGGCTTTGCCCTATAGGCATTGAAGGCACATTTTTTGCATTGTTAATGTGCATTGACACCCTTGGTTCCTTGACCGCCAAATGGGGTGGAGGAATGACTCTTCAAGTTTTTCATGTCACTAGGACAGATTTTACAAACCTATGGTTGGTTGTTCTCATCAGAAACATCCTGCGATTTGCAACTCTGGGTTTGATTTTTCTTGTCCCAAGGCTTGAACAATCAGATGCTTTGATTCCTCCAGATATTTTGACAAAGAATTCAACTGTCAAATCAGATGATGAGGGCTTGGAACTTGTCCCAAAGAATGAGAGATGAAGTCTAGCTCTTCCAACCAATCGGCAATGGAGACTGATCATTAGGGGCACTCATGGATGTCATTTTGTATAGTAAAACTGGAGGTTTTTTTATTTGAAGAATTAACTCATTTTTTGTTTGAATTTCATTTTTCCATTGTTCCCTGAAAATACTACTAATTACTAGGAATGGATAAGGTGAAGAATGAGCTTTTAAGAGTGGCATTTCTTGCCAGCAATCTCTTGGTCCAAAGACAAGATGCTGTGTTGTGGTTGCATGAAAGCTTGAGTTCAATCTCGAACATCTTTATTCCCGTCCTCAATTGTCCAAAAAGGAAAAAGGAGTAGCATATCTCATGTACCGCTCTATGGAAATCTGGTTCTCGTTGAACCAATATTGCAACAAAGTTAATATAAGATGATACTACCAGCTTTGAGGGGGAAAACTAATCCCATAAATCATTACGTTTTCATTCCATATGCTAAAAAATTCTGGGATCAGATTCTAAAAACTGTGCCAACAGGAAATGGAATATAAAAGAGCCTATACCAGTCGAGGAAGCGTAAAAGGAAATGTAAATATTCTCAAAATTTAAACATATCAAAGGCTGCTACTATGACCGAAGTTTTCTAAGAACCCACTTTTTTCGTAATGTAACGTCCAATGCCAAAAATGTTTTTGCTTTTCTCTCATCTTCCAATAGATCACAGGCATCCGACAAAAGTTCATCATCCATGTCGGGAAGGGCTTGAAGTGCATCAACTGCATTTTCTACTGTTGAATAGTTCTTATTTGCATTCGTATTTGCTAATCTTGTGACTGCACCGGTCATCTTGGACAACATCTTCTGCATCTCCTGCTCAGTTTTTTGTGCCTTGCTTGCTCGTTCTGTGTCTGGTGTTGTAGTTGGTCGCTTTCTTTGTTGATCAGATAAATTGATATCACCACCTTGAGTTTGTAAGTTTCCACATTCTCTATCAAAAATAGTATATGAGGCGCAACAATCGGTTTCCACACCTAGAATCTGATCAGAGGGTATTTCATCTAATACTTCTTCCCTGAAAATCTTGCACAAATCACTGTAACTGCCCAAGACTTTATCCCTGTAATAAACTGCATCTGGGTGTTCCTGCAAAAACTTGCATGTAAAAACATGCTATTGGCGACACTAAAAACGAGCATACAAATACCTTCATGTATATCTCCCCGGAACATGATGTCATGGAAGGATTGGAATATGAATAGGAGTGTTATTGCTTAAGTGATAAAACCAAAAGAGTAATGAACACACCTTCATGTATACTTCCCAATTGTCATTTTTTGCCACAACCATTCGCTTTTCTTCATCCCAAATAAACCCAGTATGATCAATAATATCACTAATATCATTGTACTGTTTCATCAAGCAGATGTACTGGTTTTCTAATACGTTCTTGTCCAATTGAAGCCCGAATTTTTCATTGAACGATTCAACCATATGCACCCATGCTTGATCATTGAACACCTGATTTATCTTATTCCCATCCAGAACCTGTTGTAACAGAAGGTCCATAAAAAAACGGTCCATTGGGGCTGTCCACTCAAATTCAATATGATGAATACCATTGGGTAAATGGTCATTTCTCTCATTACCTGCATGTTAAGAGATCATGAATATTTAAAACATGCATTAATGCTTCAGTAAAGAACAATTAGAACAATTCTTACAGCATTCCATCCTTGTCATCTTTTCAAACCATACTGGGCTACTATCTGTGTTAGAAAATAAGCTACCACCTAACTTAGTAAAAAGGAAAAACCTAACCAACAATTAAAAAACAACACGAGATAACAGATGTTACGTACCATTATAGCTCATTAAAACAGTTACATCGTCATCAGTGCCTACATTTTGAGTCAATCTGTTATATCTGCCATGAAAATTTTCTTGTCCAAATATTACATGCAATTTGGGATAGCTTGGCACAGTTTTAACTCTGTATGATCGAGAATCTGGATGTGACTGCATGTATTTTATGTAAGAAACAGAACAAATACTCTATCAGCATCAAGAAAAGAAAAGAAAAGAAATCACCTTGATATAGGCATTCCAAACACAGTCTTCTGCTGTTACCATATCCTTTGCTTCATCCCATGAGAATCCACTTTGCTCAAGCAGAATCTTTATGTTGTTGTACAGTCTCCTGAAATGTTTGTGTCGGTTCTTAAGAACATCCTTATCATAGTGAGAACCAAATTTGACATTGAACAATGTAACCATGTCAACCCAAGCCTGTGTTAAGAATGTCTGTCCAAGTTTATTTCCTCTATGGACCTGGTCTAACAACAAATCAATGAGATATCGATCCATTGGTGGAGTCCAAAATGTTCTTGTACGATCACTAGTCACATTTCCTTTCCTATCACCTGCAAATTAAGAAGATCAACCTTAGGAGATAACAGCGACCATAAGATTAGAGAGAGAAAGAGAGAAAGAGAACATAAAACAACCTTAAGATTTTATGTAAGAAATATACTGGAAATCACAAAGTCACATGTCTCTAATGCATTGTACCACTAATTTTATAACTTCAGTTTCTCAATCTGGTGGACCAGAAAAAAGAGAGAACAAAATTAATCCACCTTCAAGATGAAATGATACATGTGAACTTAAAACTTGATTGAAAATAATGCAACTAATATGTTGATGAGCTTCTCTTGTATCCAGTTGACAACATTATCACTCCCCTAGCAGACTCTAGCTGCCATTCTGTATAATATATAGAGAACATCAGAAGCATTGTGAATTTGTTTCTGTTAGAAATTTGGAACTCACCAGCCTTTGTACTGGAGATGTCACATTCCTGGGCCAATTTATCAGGACTTCCTTCATCAATTGCTTCACCGTATATTAGGCGCAAATCGTTGTAGTTCGGAAGGGTTTTCATTTTATATGTTCGAGCATGAGGATGTGCCTGTCGTTAAGCATAATCATTAATATATCATATGCATGAAGGTAGTGTGCTAATGAGATTAATGAAAACATCTGCAGAAACTCGTACCTTTATATAAGCATCCCAAACATCATTATCGGCTGTAACCATTAGCAGTGTTTCATCCCAGGTAAAGCTATTATGTTTTAGAATAGCTTTCACATCACTGTAGTACTTCCACAGTTTCTTGTATCTATGTCTCAAAACCCTCTTGCCATGTTGATGACCAAATTTTGCATTGAATAAAGCAAGCATGTCTGTCCATGCTTGTTTACTGAATGTATTATCAACCTTATTGCCTCTTCCTACTTGGTCAAGCATAAGCTCAATAAAATATTGATCCATGTCTGCATTCCATTCAGTTCTCGGACGATCATTATTGGTGGAGGGGAAACTACCCATTGCATCACCTAAAAGTTGGGGCACACGCAAGTGAAAGCGTATATGTATCATCAGAATATGAATCCATCCATATCTTACATTAGCATATAAACCCATTCATATAAAAAAATTTAATAAAAACGAAGAGTGCAGTAAAACTACAGATTCAGTTTTTCCTTTTTTCCACAACCAAGTCACTTGTATGCAAAGAGATCAATTTACCATCAAAGTATTCATAAGTGATTTTTGAAGGTAAAAATGGGAAACAAACTGTAGAGTCAACTGTTGAATGTTGGGACAACAATGACTTGGGATCATTTACCCCTGAACAAATGTTCTAGGAACTGTGACTGAAGTAAACTCACTTCAATTTTCTTAATTTATTTCCCCATTCTTCTCTCATATGATAGAAAAGAAGCATTAACCAAGGTATCCAGCACAAAAAGTGGCCTATAATATGAATCACATGCTTTTCAGTTGAAATCTTATCTACAATCATTATAGAGGTTTATCATATAAAACTGATACACACCCATATTTAACCCTTGGACTTCATCATCAAAGTCCAAATCATGACTAGACCGACTGTATCTTCCATCAGCAGCTGCATACCCATATATCAAGCACAAATCGTTGAAATTCAACACTGTTTTCGTCTTGTAGGATTGAGCATCCGGGTAAGCCTGCATGCATCTTGAAATATTTTAATATAACGAATTCATACAATTCTCAGGTACAAGTGAACAGCAATGGGGCTGCACCTTGATGTAGGCATTCCAGACATAATCATCAGCCACCACCATTTGTTGAGATTCATCCCAAGAAAACCCATTCTGACCAAGAAGATTCTTAACATCATTGAATTGCTTCCACAAGTTTGTATAACGACTTTTTAAGACATCTTTGTCGTACTGAGATCCGAATTTAGCATTGAAGATGGTAAGCATGTCAGTCCAGGCTTGTTTGCTGAATGTGTGGCCAACTCTATTCCCTGTATGCATCTGTTCCAGAATAAGATCAATGAAATACCGCTCCATTTTAGGTGTCCAGTATGTCCTCGTACGATCATTAGTTGCAGGGGCTTGGCTACCCATCTCTTTATATTCCTGCAGCACATTTTTCAAGCAAATAAAAAAGGCAAATTTATACATAAGTATTGCACTCAAAACAAAAAGTGAGAAAACATTCTGTTTCAGTGAATCAATGTCATAAACCAGAGACAGGCCCCAACGTTATCAACTCAAAAGTTCAGTACAAAAGCATAATTTGAAGGAAAAGAGCTGAAATCAAAAGCGTCTTAGAATTTCAATCCTTCAAAACACATAACAGAGAATATTTCCAAATACTCGAAAAGAATTCCCTTTGACAAAAAAGCAATGGAACCCATAAAAAATAAAAAAATTGTACCCTGAGGAAAAGGAGCAATGCGTGGTTTGGCGCCTAAAAGAAAACCAGAGACGGTGATAGCGGGAGGGTGAAAAGTTAACCCTAATCCGGAATAAGCTCAAATCTCCTTCCCCTTCTTCCCTGTTTGGTTACACATTCAACAAACGACAGTCGCTCAATTTTCCCTACTTTCATATACCACCAATTGGACCTCTTCGGCCTTTATTTCTTCCCTGTGTTACTGTTAATCGATACCCAAGGGCCCGTTAGCTCCATCAGTTTACTTATTTGTTATTAGGTATAATTTTCGGCTTTTTTGGCCCAATACCCCAAGCAGGTCAATTATTTAGGATATTGGCCCAACATGAAAATTATTTTTGGAAACTACGACATCTTCCACAGTTCACACCGAACTCGCCACCTCGAGATGATGAATTCCATTAAATATAATTTTTAATGGGTGAATCCCACGTGGACCATTAAATTATTGGTTTTATTGGGACTCATCATGTCGAAGTGACGAGTCCATTAAAGAAATATATATTTTTTGTGTAAAAAAATTAATTTAGAAAAGTTAAAAAATAATCATTTAAAGCCGTTTGTCAGCGACTAAAAAAATTCTAGCCGTTGAAATTTTGGTATAATAGGGGTTTAGGGTTTTGATTTCTCATCAAACCCTGAATCCAAAAACAATTAAGAAAAAATAGACTTTATGTGTAAAATCCCAAAAAATGGCTTCCCAACCAAAGATGTTGCACCTCAACAATGTCCATGTTTCATTGATCGAAGTCCTACCGGAATGAGAAGGGAGTATTCATTAGCGCATGATGACTTTGAAATATCCACATAAACGGATGTTAATATATCTTTAACAATTCGATCTTTATCCAGCCATATTTCTATGTGGCTTCAAGGTGTACTCGACATTGATCAAGGCTCTAATCGAACGTTGACGGCTCAAGACACACACTTTCTATTTCCCAAGTGGTGAAGCTACGATTACCTTAGAAGACGTCAGATATGAACTCAATGTTCCTATCAATGGAGACCCGGTGGTGAAGCAGAACGTGTACGACCCCTCGGCGTTGGTGTATCAAGTTCTGGGAAAGTGGCCGCCATCAAATGTCATGGAGAGCTATCGGGTAAGAATGACGTGGTTGGAGTCCAAATTCTAAGTAATGAGGGACTCTACCGAGAACGAGGTTATTTTTGCGTCTTGGGCATATCTTCTTCAACTTATGGGAGAGATATTATTATCGGATAAATCCAATAATTTGGCGCACACACAATATTTACAAATATTAGATGACTTCGGAAAATGTCACAGAACCAGTTGGGGCTCGTCGATTTTAGCATTTCTATACTGAGAGCTTTGCAATGCATCTATTATCGAGCATGGTCGAAAAGTGGACGTAGCAGGTTGTCTGATACTACTACAGTCCTGGGCATGGTACCGGTTCCCATTTTTTACGCCGATTACAACAACCCCTCGAGTTTCCTTTTGCCGGAAGGTAACTTTCTAACATTTATATTTTAAATTTGATAAACTTAATTAATTTTTTATTCTAGTTTTTTTTAATATTTTAGATGGCACCATAAAATAACCGATAATTTAATGGCTCATGTGGGACTCATCTATTAAAAAAATTATATTTAATGGAACTTGTCACCTTGAGCTGACGAGTTCAGTGTGAACTGTAGAGAATGTCGTAGTTCTCAAAATAATTTTCATATTGGCCCAATACCCTAAATAATTGACTCGTCTGGGATATTGAGCCAAAAAACCCTAATTTTCAATTTCATCATCCTATTTTTAAAAATTAATTTTTTTATCTATATACTTTAATTTATCAAAATTTTATTCTTTTATTTTAAAAAAATATAAATGAGTCGATTTATTATTATACATATAAATTTGAATGGCTGTTTTTTTAAATTATTATATATTAATTATTTTTGTGTTAATTTTTATTAATTTAGTGATCAGGGATAAATTATGATGTCGATATTTATTTAAAATAGTGTTAATTTTATTTTTAATATTTTTATATAAAATTTATATATATATTTTAAAAGGTTTTGGTGGTAAATTGACATTTCTATTGCATGAGGGGTTCTGCCCATGTAAAGTGCAAAACTTTTTTATTTTTAAGTCAATAATTTGATGTTAAATTTTTATTTTGGTGAAGTTCTCAGCTTTCATAAAAATACTAACTTTGGAACTTTAATTCAACTCAATTTGTTATTTCAAGTTAATTTGAATGGTTACTTGTTGTATAAACTATCTTCCTCTATCAACGCTGTGAATAAGGGATACCAATATGATGTTGTTGGGCTCCAGAGTTTCAGCCTCATCGGTGTTACTCAATATGAAAGAATTGGGGTCACCTTGGGCACCAAGAATAGTAGACATATTAGGCAAACTTTCAGTATGTTTGGAATCAATATGACCAGCCATATATGATCAAATTTTGTCCAAGTAACATTCAACACATGAAGCAGTAATCCACCTCATCAAGAAGATGAAATACCTCCAAAGTTATCGATCAACATTTAGCAAAGCAAAAAAAGAGCCCTCAATACTAGACTGGAAAATCTTGGAATTGAGTACAAAGAGGGGTATCCATTTGAGCCGGTTTATCATTTGAGACACAACTTCACCGATCACAATGAAGAAATGATATGGTATGTCGAATTTTAGATTCATTCGTTGCACCAACATCAAGTCTAACATTTCTGCTAAACCAAATAGCAATTGTGTCTAAAAGAGCATATCTCGTAAGGGTTGATTCTTCAACACATTTTGGTAAAGTATTGCCCCCAAGAGGGCACCGACCGTACCTACTGAGAAAATATAGCCAACATTCTCCTGTAAAAACCAGACCAATTAATGACTAAGCTTCTAACAATGCAAGATATATAACATCCTATTTTTTTCCAAATATAAAATCCTAGAAATTGGAGATTTTTTTTTGTCAAATCCCTAATTTGTATTTAGGATCAAATTATATTTGATAGAAATTTTGGTGATCATTTTGCAAAAGAAGCAAAAGTTAAAAGCTCTTTCGAAAACTCAAAGGATTGGAATGATTCATGTTTCTATTAACCCTTTTATTTTTAAAACACAACCCTAACCCCTTATATTTTTACTCATCTGCTTGCCCCTTTCTTTTTTTAAGCTTAAATATACAAAGGTGACCAATTTATGCCAACTTTTCTAGTTTAGTGCCTAACGTTAATTTCGTTTTAGTTTGGTGCCTAACTGTAAACCCCTAGACCCGGCCTATGCATTTCGACTAAGTCTAGTGGATCACATTATGATTCTTAAAGACATTTTCTGAAACCGTTATTCAATCAATGTAAATTCACATTATGAATATCATGAAATAAATTATACTATCAAAACCCAACTTGTAAATATAATACCAATAAGTAATACATTAATTTAAAACAGGTCTTCAAAATCAAAATCATGATAAACCGAACAGTAATAGCAAAAGTGTCATCATCATAAAATACAATACTTTAAAATAAGGTCCATGTCACCAAAATAAAGTCAACTTGCAAGATAAAACATTACAATCAGATATACTTCAAGAGATATGTTGATCCTCCAAGTGCTCGAACCGAGATATCTAACCAACAGTATCTGAAAGGGACAAAAATATTTTCGAAAGGTGAGCTAGGCTCAGTGTGTCCCAATATTACCTTAAAATCACAATAGGGTACATTAAACAAATCATAGTCCAGTCACATTAGGCCCATTCTGTTTATTAGCTTGATCAGAGCTATACTATTGTAATTCAATCCAAAAGTTCAATTGCACCGTGACACAAATTCCATAAATCATCACATTAAATTGGTGCATCAATAAAACAGTAACCAAAGAACTCAGTGTACCTCATATTAAAACCAATAAAACAGTTCAGAAATAAGTAGGGAACACACCTCGATAATAGGTTCAAATAGTAGATCTACTGATTGCTGGTTTCACCACGCTCTGCTACAGTTTTCGAACCTATTTTATAATAACACTATATTACTTATGGGTAACATAAATAAATCTCTAAAATCATAAAATTTACGGGTCTTACGGGTGAATACTGGCACACGTGGTTTAACTGATCTAGAAGAGCTGGGTCGAGCTGTCGAACGATCCGGAGAATCTCTTGTACTTTCAAAAAATAATAATTTATCAGCCCCAAATCTTACTTAATTGTTCAAAGCTAAAATTCTTAAGTATATAAGCATTTTCAGGGTTTGACTATCAATTTGGAGGATTTCGGGTTTGAATTTGGCCTAACGGATTGCGGAATCAGAATCAGGACGTCGAAAAACATAAATTATGACTTTTCAAAAATTTAAATTCTTGGTCAAAGTCAAAGTCAACCACTTTGACCGTCGATTTGTAGGTCTTCGGGTTCGAATTTGGCGAAACGGACAGCGGAAACGGATTCAGCACATCAAAAACTATCAGAATAGGTATACCCGGAAAAGATTAACGATCGTTTCAAAGCCATTTTAAGTTTTGGTCAAAAAAAGTCAACGGTCAACGGTCTGGTCGGGTCGGGTCAGACCGGTCAAACCGGTTTTCCAGCTGCTCACTCTCCCTACAGCGGCGCGTGTGGCGCGTGAGGCCTCCTCCGGGGGTCTAAAAATTACGGAAAAATTTCCAAAAATTTATTTTGAGCGATTTCGAGATACTTACAACGATCGGTTCAAATTTTTGAACGGCGGAGAGCTCGAATTTCAACTCGGCCGAATCTTTGACTGCTCCACCTCCTCACGCGCCGCCGTCGACGGCGAACAAGGTTGACACCGACAGACTCGCAACAACACAAGGAACACGATGGTGCAGACGGAGCAACGATCGGCGGTGAATTTAAGATTTTCCTGACCATAGAGCTAACAAAGACGTCGAGACTTTGACTGTAAATTCTTGACGTTTGGCAGCGTTTATCTTTAATTAAATTGAAGGATTTTTCCTCGCTCGATGATGAACACAACGGTGGTTTCAAAACGACGATCGGAATTCAGACGACGTCTGGATCGGGGTCGGGAACCGGCATAGGGGAAGAGAATTTGGGAGTGTGGTTTTCTGTTTTTGAAACAGAAATCACACGTATATAACATATAACCCCAAACTTACCTAACTTTTTTGGGTAAATTCAGGGTTTAGTCCCTGGATTTTCTTTAACTCTAAAACAAGCTCCAAGTTTTAAAATCTTTTAATTTAGTCCCCAAATTTTCGCCAATTTTCACAATTAACCTCCAATTTCAATTAAATACTATTTTGTAAATATCCGGGTTGTTACAATTCTCCCCCTCTACAAGAAATTTCGTCCTCGAAATTTACCTTATAAGAATAGTTGAGGAAACTGAGCCTCCATTGACTCCAATGTCTCCCAAGTAGCTTCTGAGGGGCCTCGGTTACTCCATTGAACTTTAACCATTGGAATACGCCTATTCCGAAGAACTCGCTCATCTCTTTCTAAGATCTGGATGGGCTCCTCCTCATATGACAAATCAGGTCTCAACTCTACCTCATCAACTTGAATGATGTGATATGGATCTAGACGATATCGCCTTAACATAGACACATGAAAAACATCATGAATACGACTAAGATGGGAAGGCAACTCAAGCTGATAAGCAACAGGTCCAACTTTCTTCAGAATACAATACGGCCCAATAAATCGTGGACTCAGTTTACCCTTACGTCCAAATCTCAATACTTTCTTCCATGGAGATACCTTGAGAAAAACCTGATCTTCAACGTCAAACTGTATATCCTTCCTCCTTTGATCTGCATAAGATTTCTACCTATCAAATACCTCTTTCAGACGGTCACGGATCAATCTGACCGTGTCTTCCGTCTCCCGCACTAACTCAGGTCCCAAAGTATTCCTATCACGTAACTCAGTCCAATAAATCGGAGTACGACATTTACGCCCATAGAGTGCTTCGTAAGGTGCCATACAAATGCTGGTCTGATAACTGTTATTGTAAGAAAATTCAGCCAAAGGCAAAAAGTTCTCCCAGCTACCATGAAAATCAATTACACAACCCCGTAACATATCATCCAGAATCTGAATTACTCTCTCAGATTGACCATCAGTTTATGGGTGGAAGGAGGTACTATAATCCAATCTCGTACCCAAAGCCGTATGTAGCGCCTTCCAAAATCTCGGATCTCGATCTGAAATGATAGATAACGGAACACCATGCAATCTGACAATCTCTGAAATATACAACCTCGCCAACTTGTCCAACGTATAATTTATCCGTACAAGAATGAAGTGAGCTGACTTTGTAAGTCTGTCAACAATCACCCAAATTGAGTTCTTTTTCGAAGGATTCATAGGTAAACTAGTAACAAAATCCATAGTAATACGCTCTCATTTCCATTCAGGAATCTTGATAGGTTGTAACAAACCTGATGGATGTTGATGTTCTGCCTTAGCTTGCTGACAAGTCAAACACCTCGCCATAAAATTCGAGATGTCATTCTTCATGCCGACCCAATGATATCTCTCTCTCAAATTCCGATACATCTTATCTCCACCTGGGTGCATAGCATATGGACTACTATGAGCCTCAGTAAGGATAGTCTGACTCAACTCAGCATCATTAGGCACACAATACCGACCTTTGAAGCATAAAACTTCATCCTGATCAAGGGCGTAATCTGACCTTGTCCCTTGCTCTACTTGCTCAAAGATGGAAAGCTCTGTTACCGCCTTTCGACTCA
Source organism: Hibiscus syriacus (assembly GCF_006381635.1). Taxonomy (NCBI): domain Eukaryota; kingdom Viridiplantae; phylum Streptophyta; class Magnoliopsida; order Malvales; family Malvaceae; genus Hibiscus; species Hibiscus syriacus. Next base: position 1,540,409 of record NW_024061944.1, on the reverse strand, counting down.
AAGCATCCGCTACAATGTTAGCTTTTCCAGGGTGATAATCAATCACGCAATCATAATCCTTTAAAAACTCTAACCAGCGTCGCTGTCTCAAATTAAGCTCCTTCTGGGTCAGAAGATACTTTAAGCTCTTATGATACGTGAAAATGTAACACTTCTCTCTATAAAGATAGTGTCTCCAAATCTTCAAGGCAAAAATTACTGCTGCCAACTCCAAATCGTGAGTAGGATAATTACACTCATGCGGTCGCAGCTGACGGGATGCGTAAGCCACCACCTTACCTTCCTGCATTAGAACACAACCGAGTCCTGAGTGTGACGCATCACTATACACTGTAAAATCCTTCCCGGACTCTGGTTGAATCAATACTGGTGCTTGAGTTAATACCGCCTTTAATTTCCCAAATCTCTCCTGTTGTGCCTCACCCCAGTCAAACGGCACATTCTTCCTTAACAACTTTGTCAAAGGAGAAGCAATGATCAAAAAGCCCTCAACAAAACGTCGATAATAACCAGCCAAGCCCAAGAAACTGCGAATCTCAGAGATATTCTTGGGTCGTTTCCAATTCACAATAGCTTCAATCTTGCTTGAATCAACCTGAATACCTCGCGCTGAAATAATATGCCCCAGAAACGACACTTCTTAAAGCCAAAACTCACACTTACTTAGTTTGGCATAAAGACGATGCTCTCTCAAAGTCCGTAGAATGATCTTCAAATGCTCGTCATGCTCTGCCTCAGTACGAGAATAGATCAGAATATCATCAATGAACACCACCACAAATTGATCCAAATATGGTCGGAACACCCGATTCATCAAATCCATGAAAGCTGCAGGAGCGTTCGTCAAACCTAAAGGCATCACTAAGAATTCATAATGACCATATCTAGTGCGAATGGCCGTCTTTGCAACATCAGATCCTTTAACTTTCAGTTGATAATACCCCGAACAAAGATCAATCTTAGAGAATATAGTAGCTTATCGCAATTGATCAAATAAGTCATCAATCCTGGGTAGTGGATATTTATTCTTGACCGTCATCTTGTTCAATTTCCGATAGTCAATAAATAATCTTAGCGACCCATCCTTCTTTTTCACGAACAAAACTTGAGCTCCCCAGGGTGAGGTACTATGTCGGATAAATCCTCGATCGAATAATTCTTGCAATTGGACCTTCAACTCCTTAAGTTCTTTTGGAGCCATGCGATAAGGTGCCATAGAAATAGGTGCAGATCCCGGATAAGTCTCAATCTCGAACTCTACCTCTCTATCAGGAGGTAACCCAAGCAACTCCTCCGGAAAAACATCAGGAAACTCGCTAACTGTACGAATCTCCTCGATCGTGGACAATGCACCTTTGGTGTTCAAAATACAAGCAATGAAAGTCTCATATCCCTTCCAGATCATACGATCAATTTCCATCGCTGAAACTATATTGGAGAGATAACCACGACGTTCACCAATTAACACAACAGTCCGACCATCAGAAGTTTTCAGAGTAGCTCTCTTGTACTCGCAATCCAGATTTACCTTGTGTTTAGTCAACCAATCTATCCCAAGAATTAGATCAAACTCCTCTAAAGGAATCTCCATAAGATCAGCGAGAAAAATTTCTCCCTTAACCTCCAGAGGACAACGCCAAAATACTTTATTCACTAATATCGCCTGTCCTACTGGACTCGTAACCGTAACATTATTTTCAGTGTTCTCGATCGGAATCTGAAGGTTTCGAGATATCGAGCTCGATACATAGGAGTGAGTGGAGCCATTGTTCAGTAATGCAAAGTATGGAATGGAATATATAGTAAATGTACCTGCAATAACCTCAGGCTCATCTCTGTCATCCCGACGTCTAGTGGCATAAACCAAAGCTGGTTGTCTAGCCTCAGAAACTGTTGGCCCTCTATTTTGCTGAGGTCGGGCTCTACTGTCTGTCCTGGATGCTGATCCTCGAGTATTTTCTTGACTACGATCTCTAATTGGGGTCTGTACTGTAGTCTGAGAACGCACAGGAGTCTGGGTAGCGGTCTGCTCAAATGAAGCTAGCTGAGGACAATCCCTCCGAAAATGACCACTAGATCCACACTGATAGCAAAGACCCATTTTCTTACGACACTCTCCTGTGTGTTGTTTACCACAAAACTCACAGAGAAACTTATGATAATACGACGAGGAACCGCCTCGACTGCCAACTACCAATGAGGATGCTGCAGGCCTGAAACGTGTATTGCTTCTCTGAGGGGCTGAAGTACGATTCCTCTTCCCGGACTGTGCTGATGACTCCATCGGGCCTAAAAATTTCTTAGATCGTTCCTGTTCAATACACTCTCTACCAGAAGCTAAAACCTCAACCTCTTCAGCATCTTTGGCTCTGCCCACCAACACATCAAATATCTCATCCTGATGGGTTACAACTTGCCTACGCAGCTCGTTTCTGAGTCCAAGGGCAAATTTACGACATCGATCTCTCTTAGTAGGTACCATACTGAATCCATACTTCAGAAACTTCAAGAACTCGATCTCATACTCAGAAACAGTCATGTCTCCCTGAACCAGGTCTTGAAACTGCTGACGTCTCTGAGCTAAGTAGCGCTCTCCCAGAAAACGAATCCTAAAACGATCCTTAAAGAAATTCTAGGTCAAACGATCGGTAGGAACACTACTGGTCACTGACTCCCACCAAGTGTAGGCATTGCCATCTAACATCGCCACAGCACCCTGATATCTCTTAGTTGAGTCTAAACCCAACTGATCCATGCGTCTCTCTGTATCCTGGAGCCAATCCTCAGCTTCAGTAGGAGCTCCACCAATCTGTTCCCTAAAAGTTCTAACTTCATTGGCAATCAAAGTCTGCGAAATAGGAACCTCTGATACAACACCAGTAGCTCTGACTGCTCCCTGTATCAACTGCAGAAATTGTCTACTAAAATTCTCATCCAAAGCAACTCCGGTAGACTCTGACTCAATATCGGTCGCTCCTATGATCGGTGTAGTCATGCCAATACCAGCGGCAGGAGGCAGATTCGTTGGGGTCGTAGGAGCAGGATCACCTATTAGAGGTGGGGGATCTACTCGTATCTCATCGATCGGGTCTGCAAATCTAGCCACTCGACCTCGTCCACGGCTAGTTCGACGACCACGTCTAGCGCTCATTTTTTTGTGGATCTCGAGTTTACTATAGGAGATAAAACTTAGGGTTAGACAAGCACTTGGAGTCTCGAACACTGTTAAAATCTTAATAACTTGTGACTTGGCCTTAGTAACTTGTTTTGTAAAATATTTCTAAAACCGTATTTTCAATGTGGACTCATACACAGTCCGCGGTTTAAAAACTAAAAGCTCTGATACCAATAAATGTAACCCCCTAGACCCGGCCTATGCATTTCAACTAAGTCTAGTAGATCACATTATGATTCTTAAAGATATTTTCTGAAACCGTTATTCAATCAATGTAAAATCACATTATAAATATCATGAAATAAATTATACTATCAAAACCTAACTTGTAAATATAATACCAATAAGTAATAAATTAATTTAAAACATGTCTTCAAAATCAAAATCATGATAAACCGAACAGTAATAGCAAAAGTGTCATCATCATAAAATACAATACTTTAAAATAAGGTCCATGTCACCAAAATAAAGTCAACTTGCAAGATAAAACATTACAATCAGATATACTTCAAGAGATATGTTGATCCTCCAAGTGCTCGAACCGAGATATCTAACCAACAGTATCTGAAAGGGAAAAAACATTTTCGAAAGGTGAGCTAGGCTCAGTGTGTCCCAATATTACCTTAAAATCACAATAGGTACATTAAACAAATCATAGTCCAGTAAATCTCGTAAATTCATAAAAGAGTTTAACTTTTGAAAATCATAGTTTAAACCCTTTTCTTGTACACCATCAGTAGTTCCCAAAACTATTTTCCATATAGCTTACTTTAAGCACACAGCAAAAAGAAAGCCAACCTAAGGATAAGCTTTAGAGCTTGTATCCTTAGGCCCGTAAGTCCAAGTCCATATAGCTTACCCTAAGCACACAGCAAGGGAAGCCAACCTAATGCATCTTGGGGCCCCAAGAGTCACATTAGGCCCATTCTGTTTATTAGCTTGATCAGAGCTATACTATTGTAATTCAATCCAAAAGTTCAATTGCACCGTGACACAAATTCCATAAATCATCATATTAAATTGGTGCATCAATAAAACAGTAACCAAAGAACTCAGTGTACCTCATATTAAAACCAATAAAATAGTTCAGTAATAAGTAGGGAACAAACCTCGATAATAGGTTCAAATAGTAGATCTACTGATTGCTGGTTTCACTACGCTCTGCTACAGTTTTCGAACCTATTTTATAATAACACTATATTACTTATGGGTAAAATAAATAAATCTCTAAAATCATAAAATTTACGGGTCTTACGGGAGAATACTGGCACACGTGGTTTAACTGATCTAGAAGAGCTGGGTCGAGCTGTCGAACGATCCGGAGAATCTCTTGTACCTTCAAACAATAATAATTTATCAGCCCCAAATCTTACTTAATTGTTCAAAGCTAAAATTCTTAAGTATATAAGCATTTTCAGGGTTTGACTATCAATTTGGAGGATTTCGGGTTTGAATTTGGCCAAACGGATTGCCGAATCGGAATTAGGATGTCGAAAAACATAAAGTATGACTTTTCGAAAATTTAAATTCTTGGTCAAAGTCAAAGTCAACCACTTTGACCATCGATTTGGAGGTCTTTGAGTTCGAATTTTACGAAACGGACAGCGGAAACGGATTCGGCACGTCGAAAACTATCAGAATAGGTATACCCGGAAAAGATTAACGGCCGTTTAATGGTTGGTCAAAGCCATTTTAAGTTTTGGTCAAAGAAAGTCAACGGTCAACGGTCGGGTCGGGTCGGTTCAGACCTGTTCAGACTGGTCAAAACCGGTCAAACCGGTTTTCCAGCTACTCACTCTCCCTGTGGCGGCGCGTGAGGCCTCCTCTGGGGGTCTAAAAATTACGGAAAAATTTCCAAAAATTATTTTGAGTGATTTCGAGATACTTACAACGATCGGTTCAAATTTTTGAACGGCGGAGAGCTCGAATTTCAACTCGGCCGAATATTTGACTGCTCCGCCTCCTCACGCGCCATAGTCGACGGCGAACAAGGTTGACATCGGCGGACTCGCAACGACACAAGGAACACGATGGTGCAGGAGGTGTCGTAAACAGAGCAACGATCGACGGTGAATTTAAGATTTTCCCAGCGATAGAGCTAACAAAGACGTCGAGACTTTGACTGTAAATTCCCGACGTTTGGCAGCGTTTCGCTTCAATTAAATTGAAGGATTTGTTCCTCGCTCGATGATGAACACAACGGTGGTTTCAAAACGACGATCGGAATTCAGACGGCGTCTGGATCGGGGTCGGGAACCGGCATAGGGGAAGAGAATTTGGGAGTGTGGTTTTCTGTTTTTGAAACAGAAACCACACGTATATAACATATAACCTCAAACTTACCTAACTTTTTTGGGTAAATTCAAGGCTTAGTTCCTGAATTTTCTTTAACTCTAAAACAAGCTCCAAGTTTTAAAATATTTCAATTTAGTCCCCAAATTTTCGCCAATTTTCACAATTATCCTTCAATTTCAATTAAATACTATTTTGTAAATATCCGGGTTGTTACACTAACGTTTTATTCCGTGACTCAAAATGGGTCCAACCGTAACGGGCCGTTATGTTTTGCCGTTAACCCATTAAAAATGCCACATGGTATATTTTTAATACTAAAAAATGGTTATGAAAATAAAAAATTAATTAAAATAAAAAACCTTTAACTTTTTACCCCTAATTTTTTACCCGTTAACCCTAAATCAATTTCCCTATTTTCCCTTTCACTCTCTTCCCCTTTTGGGTAATATGAGGAATGCAAAATCTATTACAAGTTCAAATCAATTCCCTTTTTTTAATCAAAATCATTAGAGTTAAGGAAGAAGAACCGTCGAATAAGTGAAAGTGTTGGTAAAGGTCAAGTTCGAATAAGTGAAAGTGTTGGAAAAACGAATAAGCATATTTTGTATACTTAAGCCTTTTGATTTTAATGGTAAGTATATTTTGTTGATTCTTTGTATTTTAATAGGAAGTAAAATTTTCTACTTTTGACAGTGTGACTTTCGAAGGATACATAAAGTTGAAGCACTTTCGGTGCTATTGATTTTGAATTTGACCAACAGGGGTGTTTTTTTGTATTCTTCTACAAATTCTTTTTTTGAAAGTAGTAAAATATTTGATTAAAGTATATATGAACAATATTTAAATAAGTAGCATGTCTTGTGCTTTATGTTAAAGAATATTAATGAATTTATGTTTGATCATAACATGCTTATTAATTGTTAATTTAACTTATGACATATATAATGCATATTGGTTCTGTGGTTTGTTAAAATTTTGTTGGACTGGTAATTGTGAGAAAAATATGTTAAAGAATATAATTTTGTTAACCATAATGATATATATAATGCATATTGGTTAAAATTCACTGTTAACTTTGTGTGTTTATTGGATTGGTAATTGTGAGAGAAATTTTGTTGGTGTATGAATTATTCATATTTAACATATAACATTTTTTAGGTTGTCCAAATTAAGAAGATGACTTTGGAGGGTAGTGAAAATGTTGGTAGTGAGCCTATTGAGCTTGTTGGCATTGATGGGTTGGTAAATGAAGGTAGTAATGACTTGAGTTATGATACTAAAGAGGAGAATGAAGAGTTAGGTGGATATTGTCCCTCATCTGATGATGATAATGAGATAAACTCCATCAGAAACAACTTTAAGTTAGTGAAAATGAAGATAAAAAAACACTGTCACTGCATCAGACTTAGAAGCTACTGTTAATATAGGTATTGGGGGAGGGAAATAAGGCAGGTCTAGGAAGTAACTATTCAACAAATTTAGGAGGTGAAAACAATGGGGAGGATACTGCATGAGGTGAAAACAGTGAGGATGATATTGCTTACTTGCATTTTTCAAATGATTGGAGTTATAAGATTGGTTCAGATGAGGATTTTGTATCTAAGAAGACTGGTAAGCTATTGTTTGATTCTTCAAATGATGAACCTAGATTTGAGTTAGGAATGATTTTTGAAAATCACAAACAATTAAATGATGCTTTGTCTACTTATGCAATAGCTCATATGTTTGATTTCAAGTATTTAGCAAATAAGAAAAAATTAGGGCTATGTGTAAGAGTAAATGATGTTCATTTATGATATATGCCTCTTGAGACAATGATTTGTTTAGAGTCAAAACTCTAGTAACTGAACACCAATGTTCTGTAGCATTTAAGAATAAAAAGCTAATTATAAGTTTATAGGAAAAAAATTTCTTGGGAAGCTTAGGATTGTTCCTAATTTGAAACTTATAGAGATGATGAAGCTTGGTAAAGAGGAATTATATGTAGAGTTGAGCAAATAATGTTGCATGAGGGCTAGGAGGTGGGCAATGCAACAAATTAAAGGTAGTGTTGAACATGAATTTAGTAGATTGTATGACTATATGAATACATTGAGGACTGTTGATCTAGAGGGTACTTTTGATTTAATGGTTGTTAGACCTACTCCTGTTGAGAATCCAAAATTTAAGAGGCTATATTTTTGTTTTAGTGATTTGAATGATTGTTTTAAGAAATATTGTAAGGATGTTATAGGAATATATGGATGTTATTTGAAAGATGAATTTCAAGGTGAACTTATGTCTGTTGTGGGAAGATACAAAAATAATAAGATATTTCCTATTGCTTGGGCTGTGGTGGAGGTGAAAAACAGGGATACTTGGGCATGGTTTTTGAAAAATCTTCAGGCTGGTTTAAATCAGGGAGATGGTGAGAATGTGACTTTGCTCAGTGACATGCATAAGGTAAAAACTATTTTCCATTTGGTGTCCAACCTTTAAGATTTATTTCCATATATGTGCCCAACCTTTAAGACTTATTTCCATATAGGTGCCCAACAGTTACAATGTTTTAACGTATAACTTCTATTTCTGCTTTTGTAGGGCTTTCTGGAAGAGGTCCCTTTGTGTTTACCAAATGTGGAGCACAAATTCTGTGCTAGGCATATTTATGCCAACTGGAAAAAACCCACAAAAGAGGCGATCTTCAGTTACATTTTGGGCTTATTGCAAGGCTATAACAGAACCTTTTTTTTTAAACACAATGTCAACAGGATTGGTAAGTTGAAAAAAGTTGCATATGATTATCTAATGGTTAGGCATCCTAGGTATTGGTCTAAAGCTTTTTTTAGTACTAGATCAAAGTGTTATGCTGTAGATAATGATTTTTCAGAGACTTTCAATTCTGCCATTGTAGGGGCTAGATTTAAGTCAATAATTTCTATGTTAGAGAATATTAGGTACTATGCGATGCACAGACTTGTTGATCACAAGAAGAAGTCACTTAAGTGGAATGGTGACTTATGTCCTAAGATTGCAAAAAAAATTGGAAGAACGTAAGAAATTGAGTTATGTTTGCCATGTAATCTGGAACGGGGCTGAAGGGTATGAAGTTTTACAAAATGAGGACACATTTATAGTTGATGTTAGTGGTTGGAAATGCACTTGTAGAGTGTGAGATCTCACAGGAATACTATGCCCTCATGCTGAATGTGTAATACTCTATAGGGAAGAACGACTGGAATCATATGTACTTAGTTTGTATAAAACTGAGATTTATCAAACATTGTACATTGTTGTTCTTCCTAGTATTCTAAGTGAAAAATATTGGAAAGACACAAATGCCCAAGATTGATCCAATTTTAAAAGAAAAATGCATGGAAGACCAAAGGATAAAAGAAGAAGAGAAGAAGGTGAACTAAAAAGCAAAAACACCACCAACAATAGTAAAAATAAGATGAGAAAGACAAGATTGAAAATGAATTGGAGAGTTTGCGGGTAGACTGGACACAATTTAAGAACTCGTACATCAAAAACCCAATTCAATGTAAGTTTAATTTGGTTTTTCATTCTTTTGCTTTAATTTAATAGTTAGATGACTATGTAATCTAATTATTGTTTTTTTTTAGAAAAACCAAGTCCCACCAACAGCAACTTCAACCCCTTTTTCCAAACCAATATCATCTACACCCTCTGATTATATACCAGAAACTTTAACACCCTCTGGTTTTACACCAGCAGCTTCAACACCACAAGCTCCACCAGTGTCAACAGTAACTACTCCACAAATGATGTTCATGCCTATTACAACTGTTCAACCACTTACAACCTCTACACTTAGAAAGAAGAATGTGACAACAAATAGAATAATCCTCCCCATAGAGATCATGTTACACCATATAGGCCAAAGGGCAGAACAATCATGCAAGGTATTGGCATGTACACAAATGAAGTAATATGACTACAAATTTTAAATGTAAGTAATTCTAATTATAAATAACTTTAATTAAAATTTGGTTAAAAATTATGTGCTTCTAATATTTGCTTTCATTTTAACAGCCAGGAAGACCAATTCAAGTGCTCCTTTCTCGACCTAACACAAAGGCCATCTATTGCAGCTAGGATGCAAAGTTCAAGTGGTACAACATCACCATCACCTTCAGTATCTTCGCAATCACCTTCAATGGAAACTTCCAACATTAATCCACAAGTAAGATTGCCAAAGCTTCCCATCAAAAGGCCTATCCCTAAACTAACCATTTCGAGACCTTAGAATGAAGTTTCTGTTTTTTTTATTGCATTGTCTTTTTTAACATGAAATTGATCATTTTACTTTGTTTAGTCATGTGAACTATTTGGGTAGTTGACAGTTCATTTTGTTTAGATATTGTTGTATTTTGATGAAGCTCAAATTGAACAACCGAATGATTAGCCAAGAGGGGGTGAATTGGATTTTTGAGTTTAGGGAGTAAGGAGTATAAAGATGAGACAATTCGTACAAGGATTTATAATGGTTCGACTTCTCAACCAAGTCTACATCCACTACATAAGCTCCTCACTTAGGATTTTCTAACAAATTCACTAATTTGTTCTTTCTTTTTCCAAGACAAAGAGATAACCTTTACAACTCCCTAACTTTGCAAAGGCTAAACTAGAACCAATCCCCTTTACAAAAGGAAAAAAATGTAAACAAGAAAACCTCTCAAAAGGAAGGTGTTTACAAAAATTAAGCTCACTAAAACACTAATATTTACAAGAGAAAGGAAAATAAGAAAGAAAATTTCTTCTCTTGTGTTTGATTGCTTGGATAAGTGTTCTAACCCTTCTTCAAGTGTCCTCAACTTGTTTTTTATATGTTGGAATGAGTTTTTGGTTGTTTCTAGCCGTTGGGGATTAATTTTCTGCAAAATAAAACTACTCAGGATAGGGAATATCGGTACACCTTTAATGAGTATCGATACTACCTTTGTAATATTTAAATAAACTAGCCGTTGAAGACCGTTGGGCATGACCATTATCGATACTGTGCTTCATGGTATCGATACCACTGTGTAAAGTAGTATCGATACCTATTTTGCATTCTGGAATTTGAGCAATTTGGAAAACAACTGGTAGTATCGATACTACCTAGAGAGTATCGATACTTCTCTTATCTTTGGTATCGGTACCACATGAACATTATCAGCAATGTTTTTTATAGTAACGATACTGTAAGAACAGTATCGGTACTACGTACCCAAAAAACGTTTTGTGTTCAAATTCAAGTTTAATGGAATTTGAATTATTTTTGAAAACTTTGAACAAATTCAATCAAGTCCAAAAATATTTTTGCCTTAATTTGTTATATCAAAATATTATAAAACATAGTTCAACAATCTCCCCCTTTTTGATATAACAAAACATTTAAAAAATTGTTTTGGCAAAACTCACCCTTAATAAACTATTTAATGAAAAATAGCAATATTTGGAAAATATTAAAGCTCCCTCTTTTTCATTCTTGAAATTGAATTTTTCAAACCTATACTTCTCTCCCTTTTTGTTATATAAAAAATAATTCAACTTTAAAGTTAAAAAATAACAATGGAGAGTAAGTGATAAATTTTAGCAAAAAAATCATTTGAAAAATCAAAGCTCCCCCTCAATAAATGCATTTCAAACAAAATTTGACTTTAAAAGCTTGATACTTAAAAGACATTGAATTTCAAGGATCAACAAACATGTTAGTAGCACAAGAAATTGAATATATCCAAGTCTAATATACTTTATGTAATACCAACTGTTGAAACTAAGTGCATATGCATAAAGTTATCCAAAAATGTTATGCAGTTGAAAATACTGATATAAATTGTTAGAGAGATATCATTTGCAATAAATCACACGCATAAACATTTAAATTAAGGTCAAAATTAAAATTTATATAAAAAAGCATTTAAACCAATTTTGACCAAAATTCATTAAGATGAACAAAAATTTATGAAAAATCATTAAAACTTTACAAATGTCCATCATAACATATTTTTAACATACATGAGATAGAAATATAAAATCATTTAAAATCAAAACTCATGCATGCTTAAAATAAATGAGCAACCAATTATACAAAAATTAATAACATTAAGCTTAGAGGTTACCCATTTCTTTTCAAGTGTTGCTAGAGCATTTGAATATATTCACTTTCATTACTATTGCTCCCACACGCCTACAAGAGACATTTATTTGAATTTTGGTATCCAAATTTCTTTGGATCCTTGAATGTTAGAGCAAAAGTCTCTTGTTCCCTTAGGAACCCATACTTGTCTAATTTTAAAAAGATTTTCTTTTCTTTATAGGACTAGTACGTACATTGTGACCATGAAAATAGCAATGTGAGCATTTTTTTCATTATGAAGCTAGATGAATTATTTAAGATGATTTTTTTCTTTTGTTAAGCATTCAAGCTTAACTTTTAAATCAAGATTTTCTTTTTCAAAATTTTCAATTTTTATTTTTGAAAGCTCTAAATCTTTTTTCAAAATTTCATTTTGATTTTCAAAATCCATTTTAGCTTTCAAAAGAAAATCATTTTCAACTTTAAATTTTAAAATCAATTTCTTGTATTTGGAGTTCATGGTACTCCAAAAATAATTCATCATATGCATCTTGTAACTCATTAAAAGAATATGAATTAGATTCACTAGAGTTAGAAGATACCTCGGGCTCTTCAAGAGCCATTAAGCACACTACCTTTGTTTGTTCTTGTTTCTTGTTTTCATGAAGTTCATCGACCTTATTCCAAAGCTCCTTGACATTTAAACAAGAATAAACTCTTTCATAGACATCGGGACCAAATGCACAAAACAACATGTGCATGACCTTAGCATTTTGTTTAGTTTTCTTTCATTCTTGGGCACTCCACTCCTTCGTCTTATTCTTTGGAGAAAAGTAGTCGTTCTCGATCATCTTCTACGCATCAAGATCATTGGATTAGATGAATAACTTCATTAATTTCTTCCAATGACAATAATTAGCTTCATTGGAGTATGGAGGCTTGTCGATCAGTTGGGAGTCTTCTAAGTGGAACGAGCCGGAGGTGGAAGCCATCTTCTCGATTGTGTTAAAAATGGATAAAGTTTCTTTAAGAATCGCCTCAAGGTTGTTAAACCTTCTAACGAGTCAAGCTCTGATATCAATTATTGAGATTTCGATGAAGCTCAAATTGAACAACCAAATGATTAGCCAAGAGGGGATGAATTGGGTTTTTGAGTTTAGGGAGTAAGGAGTATAAAGATGTGATAATTTGCACATGGATTTATAGTGTTTTGACTTCTCAACCAAGTCCACATCTATTACCTAAGCTCATCACTTAGGATTTTCTAAAAAAATCATTAATTTGTTCTTTCTTTTTCCAGGACAAAAATAACCTTTACAACTTCTTAGCTTTTCAAAGGCTAAGATAGAACCAATCCACTTTACAAAAGGAAAAAATATGTAAACAAGAAAACCTCTTAAAAGGAAGGTGTTTACAAAATTTAAGCTCACTAAAACACTAATATTTACAAGAAAAAGGAAAATAAGAATGAAAAGCTCTTCTCTTGTGTTTGATTGCTTGGATAAGTGTTCTAACCCTTCTTCAAGTGTCCTCAACTTGTTTTTATATGCAGAAATGAGTTTTTGGTCGTTTCTAGCTATTGGGGATGTTTTGGAGTAGTTGGAGATTAATGTTTTGCAAAATAAAACTGTCAAGAACAGAGAGTATCGGTACTCCTTTAATGAGTATTGATACTACCTTTGTAATATTTAAATAAACTAGTCGTTGGAGACCGTTGGACTTGACCAATATCAATAATGTGCTTCATGGTATCGATACAACTATGTAAAGTAGTATCGATACCCCTTGAGTATCGATACCTATTTTGCATTTTGGAATTTGAGCAATTTGAAAAACAACTGGTAGTATCGATACTATCTAGAGAGTATCGATACTTCTTTTACCTTTGGTATCAGTACCACATGAACAATATCGATACTATTCATATAGTATCGATACTATAAGAACAGTATCAGTAATACGTACCCAAAAAAATGTTTTGTTCTCAAATTATAGTTTAATGGACTTTGAATTATTTTTGAAAATTTTGAACAAATTCAATCAAGTCCAAAAATATTTTGCCTTAATTTGTTATATCAAGATATTATAAAACATAGTTCAATATATATATATATATATATCTAACTTTTTGGGCATTTCACTTTGATGAATGCTATATGAAACTATTTGGGTTGTTCACTTCACTTCAATATATGAAACATTTACTTTTGCTCATATTACTTTCCAATTATTTATATACCCATGTTCAACCAACAATTATGTATCAATGCAATATAAACATATGCTAACATTCAATTTCCATACCCAAAACAGAAGATTTTCATAACAACAATTTAAACTTTTATTATCTTCAAACATAACAATTGTCATACCAACATTACAACAATTACAATTTCCTTTAACTACACCAACATTACAAGAAACCCACAAACATAACAACTTTCCTCCTCTTTGCGCATAACAATTGTCATACCATCCTTAATTTAAAGACCAAATTTCACCATGAAGTACACCATTGAAGAAGTAAAGAATGTTATCTTATAGAATAAAACATTTGTCCTCCTCTTTGCACATCTTACTTTATATGATTTTACAATTTCCTTCAATTATTGGTTTTCATTTTTCAAATTCCTATTTTCGACCATCAACATTTCCAATTGAAATTTCAAATATTCATCAATACATCCATTGTTTGGTTCCTTGTCTACCCATTGAAAAAAAAAGTATAGCGCTTCTGCAGCATACAAAAAATTAAATTAGTAAGTAAATAAATAATTAGGCTAAGAAATCAACAAACCCTAAAAATATCTTACAAAATCAGAATTTACCTCTTTCACTTGACAACACCCATAAAATTTTTTCCTTTTACTCCATGTCTTATTAGAAATGCAAATGGGAACTTTCATTCGACAATTACATTCCACGACCCTAGAACCGTAACGAGGCCTTAAACTTTCATTTGACATCCTTCACTCTCTGTCTGCAAATTTTAAGAACTTATTTAGGGTTCTTGAATTAAATCTAAAAAAAGATGGAAAAAAAGGGAAAGAGAGAAAATTACAAACCCTAAATCCCATTTTTACAACAATTAAAAGCTAAAGTCCCCATTCTTTATTTTCATAACCACTTTGTAGTATTAAAAAATATGCCACATGACATATTTAATAGGTTAACGGTTAAATTTAACGGGTCGTTACGGCTGGACCCATTTTGAGTCACGAAACGAAACTTTAGACGTCAAACTAAAACGAAATAAACGTTAGACACTAAACTGTAAAAGCGGACATATGTTGGGCACCTTTGCATTTATTTATTCCACTTTCTTCTCCTTATCTCTATCGAAGCACTTCCTCTCTTTATCTTTAAGCACCGCTGCCGTTATTTGTCGAGCAAGGTCGCCCGTGTGGTTGTTCGATCGAGATCCTTCATCGTTATTTGCTTTGTCGTCGTTCATGCTCGATAAGGGGTGGAAAATCGTGACCTCGCCGCTGCTCGGGCTGCCCATAGCTGTTCACTGTCGTTCTCGGGGTTGGGGATGTTTGCAACGTGGCCAACCAGTCAGTTTCGAACTGAGCAGCACCTTAAATGCACGGGTTCTTCTGTTTAACATTTTTGCTGCTCTCTTTGCGCTACCGTGAGGACTGCTGTTCGCCGGGATGGATTGTTACCATGGTGTTGTGGCACCGTTGTCGGCGGTTCGAGGTCATGACAGAATTGACAACCTCCTTTGTTCAAATCGACAAACTTGAATCGAGTCGAAACCCCGCTGCCCGATTTCTAATTCGAACCGATAATTATTTTTAATCGACATTAAATTTTTTCAGTAATCTAAAAATTGTTGAATTGGGATATTAAATCGGATGTTATTAATTTTACAGGAGAAATCAAATCGAGAATCAAGTTACCGTCTCCTCTGTCATTACCTACAAACTTCGAACCAAACCATATAGCTCGTGTCGACCGTGCGTGTTAACTGATAAATTTTATTACATAAAATTCGTAGTTAATTTAGAATAATCTAGTAACTATTAAATTATTTTGTAGATTCTAATTTGGCTTGACCTTCTGCTCGAACTAACCTTGATAGAGGGTATTATCGACGTTAGCTTTTGTCAAGGTGTGTCTCTACCTAGTGCTATATATATATATATTCGTTTGAATGATTGATTGTTTGGAATTAGTGGTGAGCATGATTGTTTTGTGTACTGTTGCATTAAATATAATTCAGTTAAACATGTTGTTTGAAAGTTGGTTTCGAGCACGATGGTTATGTTATATTGTTGTATCAGTTGAAATTCAGAAAATTATGTTATGTGACATGTGATATTTATCAAATTCAGATTATGTCATGTGTTCGAACTCTATAATTAGGTAATTGCATTCTCATTCGAATCAAATCGAAATTCGGATATATGATATTCAAGTATATGTTATTCGAATATGTGTTATTTGGATCGAATCAGATATCAGATATGTGTGTCATTTGCATATCATATTGGGACGAATTTTGATAAAGAAAATTCAGTGCATTCACTCGACGGGGTGAATGTCACCTTTTCGGGGTGAATGTGTGGGTTGGAATTAGTGAAACCCACTCTTATGGGTGAAATTAGAGTACGAGTGGGTGCATGAACATTTGCATAACATTCAAATTTATGTTATCACTGTCTGACTCGAAATTGTGATTTATTATTGGTTGATTCAGATTTGATTGTTTTTTGTTGTTCGGATTATGATATGATTGCAATTGCTTGCAACTTATAGGCATACTAAGTTTAATAATTTACACCCCAATGTTTATTTCAAATACTCAGAATTACGTTAACCAATATTTGGAGAGTTTTAACGATTATTTTCAAATAAATTATTATTTAGTAGGAATTTTAATCTACTTTTCTGTTATCAAACATTTATTTATTTTTAGATTTATTTTTATTATTATTTGTAATGGGGACTTTTGACATTATAATTAATTTTTGGAACTGTTATACATAGGGATGGCCACTCAATCCAAACCCGACGGGTCCGACCAGATCAAGTTAATTTTTTTTTAAAAAAAATCAGATTCGGGTCGGGTTTTTTTAAGTGTGATATTCGGGTCGGGTCGGGTCGGGTCGGATTTATGGTGAAAAATACACTATCCGACCCGGAAAATATATATAATTTTACCTTATATATTTAGGAATAATTACAATAATACCCCTCTATATATACTTTTTTTTCAATTAAGTCACTATTTTTATTGAATAAAAATATTTTTTTTTATTATTTCGGGTCGGGTTTCTAAGTCATATATTCGGGCTGGGTCGGGTCGGGTCTCGGGTGGAAGTTCCCTTGTTCTCGGGTCGAGTGGACCAAAAAACCGACCCGACCCGACGCATTGTCATCCCTAGTTATACATGTTTTGAATATTTATCCTTTATATTTGGTTTTCTCGAACATTTGTTTTAATAAAATTATGAAGTTGGAGTTTAAAAATTTATTTCATTAAATTACAATGTAAAATTTTAAAATTTGAATCGAACATGATTTGTTTGAGGGAAAAGATTTCAACTTGACTCTCTAAATTCAACTTAATTTCTTAGGTCAGGTTTAGGGGTTATAAGATATACACTTTTCAAATAAAACATCCCAAGCATATGCATTTAACAGTCCAACGCTGGATCGAACTAAAGCTAGTAATACCTTGAGACCTAAGTTATCATGATTAATTTCTCAAATGCAAAGTGATCAGAAGGATTAGACATCCATAATGCAGAATCATATACCTTAGAGAAGGATGGCCCCTCCTTAGTGTCTGTGTACCAATAAAACAATCCTTCATTGTTGTTGAAGCTCACTGCCAAGGATAAATACATATACAAACATGTCCTCCAAACATCAGGGCCTTTCAAGTTTGTCCACATAGCTTTGGCTGCTTCTCAGAATTTCTGGTTTATTTGAGTTAGGAAGAAGAGAATATTAGGAGTATGGAACTTAGAGCAGACAAGGGCTCAATATATAAAAGCCAAAGAACACCTCATTATAGGCAAAGTTGGACACTTGGGGCTCGGAAAGAAGAATCTCGACTAAAGATACAAGTGCGGCGGGGAGAGTCGGCAATCCGAACACCCCCTGTCAAGGAAGAAGATAAATACTTAGCCTGTATATTGGTTTGACTAAAGAAGAAATGTTGCTGAATTTGACTGCAAAACCCAAACAGCAGCCAACCTTTGGACCGATCAGGTGTATGAAAACACCACTAATAGAGAACCCCAGTAATCCTCCAAAATAATAGCTCAAAGAACACAAGCTTTGCATGTCAGCTGCACGAGAAGGATGAATAATGCTGTTCTGTGCCACACAAGCATCAACGGTTACATCTGCTACGGCCACCGCCGTATTCCCCACTGTTAATGTCAGGAGGGAAACTGCCAGTAGCATCTTACTTTTCAATGATATGAAAAGCATTGAAATTACACCAAGCAAACCTGAGATTAACATTTACAAGTCAACAAACGGAGAATCATAAGACTACTCATCAAACAATAATCATAATAACCTATAGTTTTATTTCATTGTCATTTTCTAATTAATGTTTCGCCAATTAGGATTAGGCTGAACATTCAAGATATGTAAGCTGTGGTATGATACATGATATATATGCACCAGTTACAAATGTAAGGATTCGCGAATAACTATGGCAGTTTCTCATAGGCAATGAAAGAAGGGTTAGAAATAAAAAATGTGCCGTTTACCAGATAAAATGAAATAAGGCCTTCTTCGATACCCCATTATTGGAAGAACATCTGTGAGAAGACCCCAAACAGGCTTGATAATCCAAGGGATGGAAGTAATCCCTGAATAAACCTAAGCCATGGAAGGCTGCACCTTCTGAACATCCTTCATGTAGGTTCCAATGCGAGAAAGAGCGCTCGGAACCCCTGTTTTATCCCATAAATGGATACAACTCCAAATACGAAGCTCCAATGCATTTCCTCCGCGTCTTCCTCCACAGCCTTCCTACAGGCTTCCTACATTAACGTAGTCGTTTTGGTTCACCATCTTCCTCCTCAGCCTTCCTACAAGCTTCTACATTCTCTTCTTCCACCATATATGTATATATATATATAGCCTAGTAAAAATCAAGCAATGATTTTGGTCAAACTCAGCTTGTTCATAAACATTCTATCAACAGCAACACTAACTAGCTGCGACTCCAAGAACAATGATGAAGCTTCAAATTTCTATATTGGAAAAACGAGTCGACCAATAAAAAATATTCCCTCAAATGGATTCCATGAACTTTCTTACACCCTTTTCATTAGTATCTTCAGGAGGGCAAGAGCAATACATATTAGGTCTCAAGCAGATGAAAGATTAGATCTTTTCCTGGATGGAAGTAGTTTTTTTGGATACCGGATTTGACCAAACCTTGATCTGTTCATAAAAGATGAAGAGAAACGGAACACAGCAGAAAAAAGAAGAAAAAAATAGTTTAATTAAATCTACTAATATTTGGTAAGTTCTAACTTATTTACTTGTTTTATTCTTTGTGACGAGCCCCATAAAAGATGCTCAAGTGGGCAATCGGAAACTATTATTATGCAACTTGGGTTAGTTTCAAATGTGAATAGTAAATCTGGATCGGGTTAGAAAAAATGAAAATATTTTTTTTATGTAGGAAAATGTATATTACCATGGCTGAATTATAAAAGGTTTGATTTTTCAGACACGGCAGGATCCTGTTTGTCCCATACGAGTTTGGACCTGGCATAGCACAACACTTTCTTTCCATCTTTCTTTATGCTCATATCCTAAAAGGGCACCATGTCCAATGTTTCTGGATGTCGAGAAATAACAAAATGAGGAGGGCTAAAAACGATAATAATATTATGTTGTACCGATAAATATTAATTTTAATGATAAAACATAAAAGACATTTTTTTAGTATTTTAATATAAATTTAAAATAGAAATAACATGGATTTGAATCACTTAAAAGATAATTATATTTTAAAAAAATATTGGAGGAAGGAACAATTTTAATGATTATTTGTTTTCTTTTTATTTTTTGTTATAGAAATCAGATGTGAAGACGTGGAGCCAGGCTGCGCCTTTGGTGAGAAGTTGACGAATTTGTGGTTCTCAGAAGAGTAACTTTCCCGCAAGCAACACCCAGACCCTTCCCTCTTCTCCTTCTCCTTCTCCTTCCTCCTAGAAACCAAAAATTACAATCGCCAATACAAATTCCATGGCTTTATCTTTAACTCCATGTCTCCCTCGCACTACTCATCTGTCTAGGTCCCTTTCCACTGCAAAACTAACTAAACCAAACATAATTCCATCATTTCTCGGTTTCAAAGCAGTGAGCTTCAGAAACAACCAGATAAGATGCCATGCAGTGACTGATTTGAAGAGTGCATCTTCTCTCGATCAGAGCAAAGGAGAAGGTGATGATCACAAGGCTGTTATAGGTCCATCAAGCGAGGAGGATAGGATCGTGGCAGATTATAATTGGACAGAGGAGTGGTACCCACTTTACCTCACCAAGGATGTACCCGACGATGCTCCTCTTGGTCTCACCGTGTTCGATCAGCAGCTCGTCTTGTATAAAGATGGCAACGGTGTGCTTCACTGTTATCAAGATCGATGCCCTCACAGGTAAATCTCTTCCCATTTCATCTCTAACATTCATGATTCTGGCTTTACCTGCCCCCAAAAGTGGAATGAGCTGATTTTTATAACACTCCTGCAAGTAATTGATTCAATGAACCTATAAGATTCCTGGATGCATTAATCTATAGATTCATATAACCTGGTTAGTGTGAAATACCATGTGTAAGTTTGCACTTGAGCTTCGTATTAAAATGATTCTGCTTGTTTTAAGGTTAGCCAAACTATCTGAAGGTCAAATAGTGGATGGTAGACTTGAATGTCTGTACCATGGTTGGCAATTTGAAGGCAGTGGAAAATGTGTTAAGATACCTCAGGTATTCATCTACTTAAATTTTTATTAAATTCATTAGAATGCATTAATTTTTTATGCTGTTATGATTCAACCATGTTGAACAAGGCTTTTATCACAACAGCTTCCAGCTGATGCCAAAATCCCTCGGTCTGCTTGCCTTAAAACATACGAGGTGAAAGAATCCCAAGGAGTTGTATGGGTATGGATGTCACAGACGACTCCACCAAACCCTGAAAAGCTACCATGGTTTGAGAATTTCGCCCGACCGGGGTTTCAAGATACTTCAACTATCCATGAGCTTCCATATGATCACTCCATTCTCCTTGAGAACCTCATGGATCCTGCACATATCCCAATCTCTCACGATAGAACTGATTGGACTGCTAAAAGGGAAGATGCCCAGCCATTGCTTTTTGAGGTAACGGAACGTACGGATAGGGGCTTTGCTGGTTGGTGGGGTAAAGAAAAAGATGGGTCAATGCCCAACTTCTTACGGTTTGATGCACCGTGTGTTCTTCAGAATAACAGAGAACTTGTCGATAAAGATGGAGAAAAACACTACTTTTCGGGTCTATTCCTTTGTAGGCCATCCGGACAAGGGAAGTCTATGCTTATTGTCAGGTTTGGAGGAACAAAAAGATCTCCATTGGCAAATATTTTCCCCAAATGGTATTTCCATCAGAACGCAAGCAAGGTCTTTGAGCAAGATATGGGATTTCTGTCATCCCAGAATGAGGTACTCATGAAAGAAAAGGTTCCTACAAAAGAGTTGTACCTTAATTTGAAGTCCTCGGATACTTGGGTCGCTGAATACAGGAAGTGGATGGATAAAGTTGGGCATGGAATGCCTTATCATTTCGGCCACAGTACCATATCTCCACCTAAACTACCTGCTGTGGTAGAACATGCACCGGCAGGCCTTGTTGCGGGAGCTTCGGCATCTGCCCCGACTAAAGGTGGGATCGGAACAATGCATGCTCCGAATTTGGCTAACCGATATTTTCGCCATGTAATCCATTGCAAGGGTTGCACTAGTGTAGTGAAAGCTTTTACTGCATGGAAAAATGGGCTTAGTGCAGCAGCTCTAGTGCTCACTGCTTTGGCAATTCTAGCATCCAGCAAACAGTGGAAGACCTTTCTCCTCGTGTCTGCAACATTGTGCTTGGGTGGAGTGTATGCATGCTCAACTGCCGTGGCAATGAACACAACAAACTTCATAAGAGTACATAGGAGATTGTGATTTCGAAACCAGCATATACCGTGGAGTGTATGACGTAGGTGTTGATTTTTCTTGTATTGCTTCCAAATCCTATGGTTTCTTATTTTCCTTTCATTTCTAGAAAACAGAAAAACAGATTAGACTCTTTATAGCTGGTGTGATCGTTTAACTAAGTTATATATTTACACATTTCCCTCAATGATAAAAGTAACTAAAACCTTAACAGCTTGCCTCAACACAAAGCAAAGGAGAGCAGAATCCCAAGTCTAATTAAATTCATTTTCTTTCCTTTTTATGGGGGTAAAATCTATCAACAACTAGTGCATGCAAAATTAGCGAGTTGTACAATAGTAACTTTAGCCACTTTTTCTCTTTTTCTTTGCTAGCAACTGCATTTGATGCGGATGCATGAACTGCTTCAGCCTCTGCCAAAGCCTTGCGGGTCTCAAATAACTTCCTCATAGCCGCATCGTAAACAGTTTTTTAGTTTCTCTTTCTGCTCACCATTTCCTCAAGCTTTACAACTCGTAACTTCAGTTCCTTCACTTCATCATCATAAGCAACCAATGCCTTCATATCTACTTTCTTTTCCTCTCTTGAGCGTTTCTTTTGTTGCTTCCTGGTTGACCCTCCATTTACTGCTTCATTATGCATAGCAAGTTGGTTATTGATGAGGCTAAAAACATCTGGTCTTGATTCCTCTTCTTCGTTTGCAGCCAGAGCGGCTTCTGCAAATTTCTTCTCGCGTTTTCTCTTGCGACCTCTGCTTCTCTTCTTCCCTTTTTTCTCTTTACCCTCATCATTTTCATGGGACTCCAAAGCACGATCGAGTGAGAGCTGAGGAGGAAGGGCTTAAGCTGAGATCGGCTCCAACATTCCCTGGCCAGATGCACCTAATCCCAACCCCTCACGGACCCATATTGGCCATCATCTTAGAAGCTACACCCCTGGTATGATTTTCCCACTTAGCAACTTGGTTTTTAAAGGCGCAAGACATACCAAGGCGCAAAAGTCTTTTGAAATCTAGGTACAAGGCGCGCACATTTCCTATGCGAGACACACTTTGTGTTAAATTTTTTATAAATTAATTTAAAACATATCCACATCTATTAACTTCTGGTTCACTCCTAAAACATTTAATTTCCTTCCTACACTGTTCCTTTATTATTGTTTATTCCCTCCTCAAGAATCAAGCCCTATTTCTACCATTTACAAAACTTTAAATTCCAAAACATTTCAAAACAATCACGGTTACACACTTGCACTATAACAAACTAATGATTGCATGTTTCAACTAGATAAAACAATAATTTGTCCACACAAATTAACAAAAGAACAAAGAAGAGTAACACCTATCCTAATGCAACATAGATATTATAACTATATTATATTTCAATTATAAAAAATATTATAATTATAAAAATAATTATATATTAATTATTTATTTATATATTAGATATTTTTATATAAAGAAGGGTGATGGGCATAGGCGATAGCATAATATTTATTATATTAATTTATTATAATAGATTTATTTTTATTAGTATAAAGAAATAATAGAAAAGGTGAGAGAGCATACACGGCAGTAAAGTACTTTTTATTAAAAGCAGACAAAATGTGAAAAGGTTATAATAGGCTTGGGCTGATTGATTAATAGGTTAACTTTATGTATTAGGGTTAAGATAGTTAAAAAAATGAGTCTGTCCTAGCAGTTCTTCACCACTGTTTTTCTGCCGCTATTCTTCTATCTTCTTCTTTGATCTATTCTACGTTTTCTTCCAAAAGCAAACAGTGTTGCGCACTCGGAGGCGCGCACCTCATGGCTCCTCTCGTATGCCCCAGGCGGGCAATTTTTTCGCCTTTTAAAACCAAGCTTAGCAAAGATGGTAGTTTCTGTCTGGATACCTCTCCGCCAAGCAGTGCTTTCAAGAAAATCTATACCCCTTGGGCTGTCCTCTTCAGTCACTTGAACCAGATTCTTCAGAGCTTAGTTCACTTTCTTCATCATCGCTCATTTGTGCATATTCAGACAACGACAGGGCTTCTATACCGAGCTCTGCAGAGCTTCCATCGTCCCAGAACACAACCTTTCCCGTTATGAGTTCATCGTTCCATGATACTAATTCAGCTTCCCTCCAGATGGCAACTTTACTATTAGAAACTGCCCAAATACTGGACCCAACCATTGATGGTTCCCACATGGTTGGAGCATACTTCTTCAGTGAAGATAATGGGACATCAACTCCTGTGGACATGAAATGTTAAATTCTGATATAAGAAATGAGAGCAAATAATATTGAACAATAAGCTAGAGCATATACAGGCCATACCACAATCAACTTTGGAAAGAAATGGACTTATAATTTAACAAAGTACAACCTTTTGGAGCACACAGCATGGTAACAGAGATCTGTCAGCTAATTCTTGTCCCCGCAAATAAGTGCTCCATACAACTAGCCGATGGCAATACTGAAGGTTAAAATGCAAATATAAAAGTATCTCACAAATGTTTCATTTTACATGTCTTTCATATAGAATAGATTTCTTAGCTCGCCATCTAGAATTGACAGGGTTTATGCAAAACGACAATTCTTTGTCTTTGTGATATTCTCCATACCATAAGGTTAATGTTTCCTCATGTCCTTCAGTGCAAGAACACACAACAAGAAAGATGAGGGAACTTTTGGTTCACAACCTACTAGTCCAAAAAACAAAAGACACACATACCATATGATAAGCGGGAACTAGTACCAAATCGCAATCTTTATTGCAGAAAGTACTTACATATCTGCACTTGGGTGCTCTAGCATTAGTAACTGGAAATAGTAAAAGTTGCTTAATTAGCAATAGAGAATATTTCCTCATTCCTTGAAAAAATTACATCCAATTCTCAAACAACTCTCCAAATAAGCAACATGAAGGGGGGGGGGACTAAAAGAACCCGCAGGAAGGTTTCAACTTTTAAAGTATTAACTTTCACAAAAGAACCCACAGAAACAAGTTTAAGGAATTCAAGCTAAAGTATTAACTTTTGTTGAATAATTGGGTAAAGAAAATAGAAAGAACATAAAAATTTTAACGAGGTTCAATAATGTACTTATGTCATCTGTGCCTTAGGCGGCACTACAATTTTATTCAATTCAATGTCTCATAGGTTTAGGTTACATATCTTTTTATAATAAATAAACCCTAAAACATATTTACAAAAATAACCATATACTATACCACGAGACCGCAGCCCCCACACCCCCAACCCATATAATCGTAACCCCCACTATGAGACTTTCTCGGTATATTTATGAGTCATACCTAATAAATCTCCACCTTGGCGAATATCCTACCCCTTAGGAAATATTCAATGTGGGTTGGGTTACCTTACTTCTTTAACAACTCGAAACACTCAACAAGTCCAAACAATGCATGGACTTGTATGTCGTAACTGGCTTGGTGAACATATCAACGACATTCTCATCATTATATACCTTCTGAAACAAAATCTCTCCGTATGCAACCAACTCTCTGATCTTGTGAAACCTTACATCAATATACTTAGTTCTAGCATGATATATCTGATTCTTAGCCAAGTGAATAGTACTTTGATTGTCACAAAGCAACTGAACTCCACCTTGCTGAACACCCAACTCCTTCACTAAACCAGTAAGCCATAAAGCTTCTTTTGCAGCTTCAGCCATTGCCATGTATTCAGCTTCAGTAGTAGATAATGCCACAACAGATTGAACAGTAGACTTCCAACAAATAGGTCCTCTATCAAGAGTAAAGACATACCCTGTCGTAGATATTCTATTATCCAAGTCACCCGTATAGTCTGAATCCACATATCCTACAACTAAAGGATTATCCCACTGACTACCAAAAACAATTCCATGTCCCACAGTACCCTTTAAGTACCTAAAGATCCACTTGACTGCTTCCCAAAGTTGTTTACCAGGTTTAGACATGTACTTACAAACTTGACTAACAACATGAGCTAAATCAGGATAAGTACATTCTATTGCATACATCAAGCAGCCAACAACATTAGAATACGGAACTTTTGCCATATCTTCAGCTTCTTTATCTGTCTTAGGGCACTGTTCTGATGAGAGTTTAAAGTGACTCGCCAATGGAGTGCTCACTGGTTTTGCGCTGCTTATCACAAACCTTTCTAGCATTTTCTCAACATAACCCCATTGAGATAGCCACAGTTTCCTCGAGTCTCTGTCCCTGCAAATTTCCATTCAAAGAATTTTCTTTGCATCACCTAAATCTTTCATGTCAAATTTTTGACTCAAAAAAGTTTTCAAACCGTCATCCATGTTCTTCGCAGCAATTAACTTACCATCAACATACAATAACAGAAAAATAAAAGAACCATCATCAAGGCTCTTAACATAGACACAATAATCATACTCACATCGTTTGTAGCCAATCTTGATCATATAGGAGTCAAACCGTTTGTACCATTGTCTCGGAGACTATTTCAACCCGTATAAAGATTTCTTCAATCTGTAAACTAAATGCTCGTTTCCAAGTTGAGTGAAACCTTCAGGCTGCTGTATGTAGATTTGCTCCTCTAAATCACCATGAAAAAAAGTAGTTTTAACATCCATCTTCTCTAAATGCAAATCCCAACTAGCCACCAATGCAAGTACTGCTCGAATTGAAGTGTGCCTGACCACAGGAGAAAAAATTTCATCATAATCAACTCCTTTCTGCTGTGGAAAACCCTTTGCTACCAAACGAGCTCTGAACTTCTCCCCCTTTTTTTTCTGTTACCGCTGGTTTCTTCTTATACACCAATTTGCAACCAATAGGCTTCTTACCCTCAGGAAGGCGAACTAACTCCCATGTGCGATTGTGATTCAAAGACTCCATCTCCTCAACCATGGCAGTCATCCACTTTTCGTTTTCCCGACTAGTAACAACATCATGAAAAGTAACTGGATCATCACTGCTAACAGTAAGTGCAAAAGAGACAAAGTCTTCAAAACCTAAT
Source organism: Hibiscus syriacus (assembly GCF_006381635.1). Taxonomy (NCBI): domain Eukaryota; kingdom Viridiplantae; phylum Streptophyta; class Magnoliopsida; order Malvales; family Malvaceae; genus Hibiscus; species Hibiscus syriacus. Next base: position 1,513,711 of record NW_024061944.1, on the reverse strand, counting down.
ATGTTTGGAGGCTTTATATTCGTCCATCTCACCCTATCTCTGGCGAGACTATAATACTGCAAATCATCCGTAGCAGAACCACCAGAAGTTTGGTAGAGAAGTTTATGTTTTGTCAATTGGAAATTACTCGAAATCCACCACTGTCGTGTCTTTCTTCTGCTGCAACATGGGATGTTCATAAAAAACAACATCTCTACCGATCATAATTTTCTTCGCAACTGGATCCCATAACTTGAATCCTTTGACACCTTTCTTGTAACCCAGAAAAATGCACTCCTTCGATTTTGCATCAAGTTTTGATCTCTCATCAGCAGGTACATACACATAAGCAGAACAACAAAAAATCCGTAAGTGATCAAAAGTAACATTATGACCAGTCTATACCTCTTCTGCAATTTTCCCAGCCAATGATGCCCTTGGTGATCTATTGATAAGATAATACGCCATGTTAACAACCTCAACCCAGAAGTGTTTGGGAAGCCCCACATTCAACCACAAACATCTGGCTTTTTCATTCAACGACATGTTCATCCGTTCCACAACACCATTTTGTTGTGGTGTCTTGCGCACTGTAAAATGCCTCTTAATCCCATGCTCCTTACAGAAGTTTAGAAACTGTGAATTTGTGTACTGCGTACCATATTCAGACCGCAAACACTTGATTTTTCATCCTGTTTGGTTTTCTACCTCAGCTTTCCACAGCTTGAACTTCTCAAAAACGTCAGACTTCTGTTTCAAAAAATACACCCAAACTTTCCGTGAAAAATCATCAATAAAAGTAACATAATACCTATATCCACCCAAAGACGATATTGTGGAAGGCCCTCATACATCAAAATGCACATAATCAAGAATCCCTTCAGTTGTGTGATTCTCAGTCTTTAAACGAACTTTAGTATGTTTACCAAGAACACAATACTTGCAAAAATCGAGCTTACAACTTTTAACACCATGCAACAGATTTCTTTTATGTAATTTAACCATACCACGTTCACTAAGATGAGCAAGATGCATATACCAAAGTTTGGTAATATCATCATAGGACTCAACAAAATAAACTCCACCTATAACGGCATCCCTAACAATTTATAAATATTCCCTGCAGTCATCTTTCCTTTCATCACAGTCAAAGGTCCTTTAACAATCCGAATGGTTTCCCAATCCTCATCAGCCTTAGGGATAAAACCATTCTTGTGAAAAGTGCCCAGAGAAATCAAATTCTTCTTCAAATATGGGATATGCTGAACACCACACAACTTCCAAACAGAACCATCATACATCTTAATTCTGACATCACCAATACTAACAATATTGCAACATCGATCATCACCCAAATAGACAGAACCAGAATGAACTGACCTGTATGTCAAAACCATTCCCTATTTGGCGTGATGTGATAAGAACATCCATAATCAAGAATCCAAGCATCCGTCAATTGAGTCGTTGAAATAAAGAGCATATCACCCTCACTGCAATCAGAATTGTCATCCTCGACCATATTCACAGACTTGGATGAGTCATCACGCTTCTCATCAGTCTGTTTTTTCAACTTTGGACAGTCTCGCTTCATATGCCTCGTCTCCTTGCACTTGTAACAGTGAATTGTCTTCTTATCCCTAGATTTGGATCTGAAAGTCCACTTCCCAGACCATGCCTTCTTTGGCTTCCGTCCACAGTCTTGATTACCCTTGACATATAAGCTATCAGCTTGAGAGATTTCCCCTCCATTCTGCTTCCGCTGGTTGTGAGCCAACAAGGCTGCAATAATCTCCTAACTTTGATAGTCTCTTTCCCATATGTAAGAGTAGTAACCATGTGTTCATAAGAGGAAAGCAACGAACACAACAGAATCATCGCTTTGTCTTCATCCTCAATTTTCACATCAAGACGAGCCTAATCAAAAATGATTTGATTGAAGACATTCACATGTTACGCCAAATCATGATCATCCTGCATCTTCAGCCCATACAGCCGCTGCTTTAGATACAGTTTAATCGTTAAGGATTTGGACATAAACTGACTTTCCAACTTCGTCCAAATTTCATATGGAGATGACAGATGCATGAAGTCATACATGACCTCGTCCGCCAAACATAATCGTATGGTTCCTGCCGCTCATTGCTATAATTCTTCCCAATCTTCTTCCTCCATCGATGCCGGCTTTGTAGGTCGCAAAGCCTTCAGGATCCCTTGTTGCACCAACAGATCCTTCACCCTTGTTTGCCATAATCCGAAGTTACCTTGACCATCGAATTTAACAACTTTGAATTTGGCTCCTGACATTTGATACCAATTGTTGAATAATCGGGTAAAGAAAATAGAAAGAACATAAGAATTTTAACGAGGTTCAGTAATGTGCTTACGTCCTCAGTGCCTTAGGCGGCGCTAGATTTTTTATTCAATTCAATATCTTATAGATTTAGGTTACATCTCATTTTATAATAAATAAACCCTAGTACATATTTACAAAAAAAACCATGTACCATATCGCGGGGCCGTAACCCCCGCAGCCCCAACCCACATAATCGTAACCCTCACTATGAAAGTTTCTCGGTATATTTATGAGTCTTACCTAACAACTTTCACAAAAGATCCCACAGAAACATGTTTAAGGAATTCAAGCTAGAGCTTACCAACATATTTTCTGAAGTAGGTGTGAGGAATGTTATCTTTGCAGAATCAGAACCGTTCAATGCCACAACTTGACCGTCATACCACCGGCCGTCACTGTAACGGAATCGACATTTTGACCCAACCTGATAACTATTTTCCTTCTCCAATGGTTCCGCTTCTACATCATCTAGGTCAAGAGGTTGCGCTTTAACCTCCTCAATCGCTGATTGATTTGAAACATTGAATGTTGAATCAACTTCTCAAAGTAAACGTGCACGCTTCAGATTAAGAAGCTGTTGGAATTTTAAGAAGCTCGATTCGACAACCGGAACGGTTTGTAAAGAGGGGTCAGAACGATTTTGTGTTTAGGGAGTAAGGAGATTGAAAGATAGAGAATTGTACAACGATTTATAGTGGTTCGACTTTCTTAACCAAAGTCTACGTCCACTACCTTAGCTCCTCACCAAAGATTTTCCAACAAATTCACTAATTTGTTCTTTCTTTTGAGGACAAAGAGATAACCTTACAACTCCCTAGTTTTTCCGGGCTAAGCTAGAACCTTTCCCTAGCTTTTACACGGGCTAAGCTAGAACCTTTCCCCTTTACAAAAGGATAAAAGATGTAAACAAGAAAACCTCTCTAAGGTAGGTGTTTATAAGATTGAGATCACAAGAATAAAATATTTACAAGAGAAAGATGAAATAAGAATGAAAAACTCTTCTCTTGTGTTTGATTACTTGGATAGTTGTTCTCTTCCTTCTTCAAGTGTCCTTATCTTGTATTTATAGCTTGGAATGTGTTTGATGTTGTATATAGCCGTTGGGGATGTTTTGGAGCCGTTTGGGGATGATTTTTCTACTCAAAAAGGCTGCCCATAACATGGTGCATTGGTGCACTATCATGGTGCATCGATACCCCTTCATTAAATTCAAATAAACTAGCCGTTACTAGCCGTTGCAGCCTTGATGCATGGATGCATAGCAGGATGCATCGATGCACTAAGTGCATTCGATGTTTGATTGCATGGATGCATTGCATGATGCATCGATGCATTAGTGCAGGTGCATGGATGCACTGCAGGGATGCATGGATGCACTTTGACACCCTTTAGCATTTTGGCTCAAATCCGAATTTAATGGACTTTGAATTATTTTTGAAACCTTTTAAAACTTTGAAAAAATTCAATTAAATCAAAAAACATTTTGTAAATTCAATTCAAGTCCAAATATATTTTGCCTTAAATTGTTATATCAAAATATAGTTTAACAATCTCCCCCTTTTTGATATAACAAAACATTTAAAAAATTGTTTTTGGCAAAACTCCCCCTTAATAAAATGTTTAATGAAAAAGATACCAATTGGTAACAAATACCAATTGTTTGAAAATATATGAAAATGTTGCTCCCCTTTTTCATTAAGAAATTGAATTTTCAAACCAAAACTTCTCCCCCTTTTTGTTATATAAAAAATAATTCAATCTTTGAAGTTCAAAATAACTTTGGAGAGTAAGTAGTAAATTTGACATTTTAAAACTTATTTGAAAAATCAAAGCTCCCCCTCAATAAATGCATTCCAATCAAAATTTAGCTTTAAGAACTTGACACTTAAAAAGAAATTGAATTTCTACAAAGAATAACAAATGTGTTAGTAGCACATGAAATTCAATATATCCAAGACTAAAATACTTTATGCAATACCAATTGTTGAAATTTGATATCAATAACATTTGTTAAAATTAAGTGCATATGCATAAAGTTTTCCAAAAATATTATGTATTTTGAAAATTTTGATACCAATTGTTAGAGAGATATCATTTTCATTTAAACCACATGCATAAACATTCAAATTTAGGTCAAATATTTAAAATTTGTAAAATCAAAGTATTTGAAAATTTGATATCAATTGTTAGAGAGATATCATTTGCATTAAAACCAATTTTGACCAAAATTTTATTATGATGAACTAAAAATTCTTAAAAATTAATACAACTTTAAAATATTCATCATAATCATCTTTTCAACATACATGAGATTAAAACAATACATAATCATTTAAATCCAAAACTCATGCATGCTTAAAAATAAATGAGCAACCAAATAACCAAAATTAAAAGCATTAAGCTTAGAGGTTACCCATTCCCTTTTCACGTGTGGCTAGAGCATCTTGAATATCATCACTTTCATCACCATTGCTCCCACACACCTACAAGAGACATTTAAGTAGCTTTTGGTATCCAAATTGCTTTGGATCCTTGAACATTAGTTTCAATGCCCCTTGTTCCCTTAGGAACCCATACTTGTCTAATTTTAAAATGTTTTCCTTTCTTTAAAGGACAAGTATGTTCCAAATGACCATAAAAATGACAATGTGAGCATTTTGCCATTTTTAAACATAATATATTATTTTTAGAAATTAATTATTTTTCTTTTGTTAAGTCTTCAAGCTTAACTCCTAACTCAAAATTTTCTTTTTCTAAATCATTTATTTTGATTTTTTAAAGCTCTAAATTATTTTTCAAAATTTCATTTTGATTTTTAAAATCAACTTTTGCTTTCAAAATCAAATTATCTTTAATTTTGAGTTTTGAAATTAATTTCGTATATTTGGAATTCATGGTCTCAAATCCCAAATACAACCTATTATAAGCCTCTTGTAACATATCAAAAGTAAATGAATTAAATTCATTTGAGTTAGAAGATACCTCGGGTTCTTCAAGAGCCATTAAAGACACCACATTTGTTGGTTCTTCTTTCTTGTTTCCATGGATTTCCTCGAGCTTATTCCAAAGCTCCTTTGCATTCGAACAAGAAGAAACTCCTTCATAGACATCTATACCAAATGCACAAAACAACATGTGCATGGCCTTGGCATTTTGTTGAGCTTTCTTCCGTTTTTGGTCAATCCACTTCTTATCCTTCTTCTTTGGAGAAGAGTATCCGCTCTCGATCATCTCCCATGCATTAAGATCATTGGCTTGGATAAATAACTTCATTAATTTCTTTCAATGATGATAGTTCGCTCCATTGAAGTATGGAGGCACGTCGGTTGGTAGGGAGACTTCCATGTGGAACGAGCCGGAGGTGGAAGCCATCTTCTCGGTTGTGTCGGGAATTGGTAGAGCTTCTTCGAGGATCGTCTCAAGGTGGTTAAACCTTCTTAACGAGTTAGTCTCTGATACCAATTGTTGGGATTTTAAGAAGCTCGATTTGACAACCGGAACGGTTTGTAAAGAGGGGTCAGAACGGTTTTTTGTTTAGGGAGTAAGGAGATTGAAAGATAGAGAATTGCACATCAATTTATAGTGGTTCGACTTTCTCAACCAAAGTCTACGTCCACTACCTTAGCTCCTCACCAAGGATTTTCCAACAAATTCACTAATTTGTTCTTTCTTTTGAGGACAAAGAGATAACCTTACAACTCCCTAGTTTTTCCGGGCTAAACTAGAACCTTTCCCTAGCTTTTACACGGGCTAAGCTAGAACCTTTCCCCTTTACAAAAGGATAAAAGATGTAAACAAGAAAACCTCTCTAAGGTAGGTGTTTACAAGATTGAGCTTAAGAATAAAATATTTACAAGAGAAAGATGAAATAAGAATGAAAAACTCTTCTATTGTGTTTGATTGCTTGGATAGTTGTTTTATTCCTTTTTCAAGTGTCCTTAATTTGTATTTATAGCTTAGAATGTGTTTGATGTTGTATATAGCCGTTGGGGATGTTTTGGAACCATTTGAGGATGATTTTTCTACTCAAAAAGATTGTCCATAACATGGTGCATCGGTGCACTATCATGGTGCATGGATGCATGGATGTACTAAGTGCATTCGATGTTTGAGTGCATGGATGCATTACATGATGCATCGATGCATTAGTGCAGGTGCATGGATGCACTGCAGGGATACATGGATGCACTGTGGGGTCCAGTGATCACCCTTAGGGATTCTATCGTGTATGGCCGCGATATCGGTACGTGACTGTCCAACCTGCCGAGGCCCACGTGTGCCTTACGAAGCCGCTAGGCCCGCCCGCAGCACGCTATAGATGCGGGGCTCTGTAATGCCGTGGTGAACTGTGGGGGTGCCCCACAGGAATCCACCTTGGCTTGGGGGAATCCAGTGATCACCCACTACAAAGATATGAGGTTAAAATGGCCCACCTACTTATCACCAATTGGTTTTAAGAATGAATGGTGAACATTCGCTTCAGAACTCTTTAGTTAAGCGTGCTTAGACCAGGAAAATCCAGGGATGGGTGACCCACTGGGAAGTTGTTCAGAAATGAATGACTCGATCCTACAATTAGTATCAGAGCGGGTTGCAGGTTCGAATCCCCCAGGTGTCGCTGGGGGGTGATTGTTGGGTTATGGGGTCCATCGATCACCCTTAGGGATTCTATCGTGTATGGGCGCAATATCAGTACGTGACTGTCCAACCTGCCAAGGCCCACGTATGCCTTGCGAAGCCCCTAGGCCCGCCCGCAACACGCTATAGATGCGGGGCTCTACAATGCCGTGGTGAACTGTGGGGGGTGCCCTACAGGAATCCACCTTGGCTTGGGGGAATCCAGTAATTACCCACTATAAAGATATGAGGTTAAAATAGCCCACCTACTTATCACCAATTGGTTTTAAGAAGGAATGGTGATCATTCACTTCAGAACTATGTAGTTAAGCGTGCTTGGACCACGGAAATCCAGGGATGGGTGACCCACTGGGAAGTTGTTCAGAAATGAATGACTCGATCCTACAGAAGCCCCTATTCTGTCTCTTTGATTACTTCAATAAGCTCATCGTGAACCTAAGCTCAATCAAAGAGAAATGAAATTAAAAACCAATTCGGATTACATATCGGAATAATTTTGAAGATTTAATGAGAGGGAAGAAAAAAAAGGTGTTGGAAGAGATGAAGCACCGCAAGGATGTGGGGATTTAAACAGTCGGATGCGAGAGCATCGTTTAGGGAAGAGAGTGAGTCTCTTTGCTTTTTTAAATGAAGCTCCAGCTGCTCCTTTAACACCCTCTCTTCATCTGCCTTTGTTGTTTTCCTTTTCCTTTCCCAACGTCGGAGGAGTTCGATAAACCAATCAATAGCAAAACTTAAGAAGAGCCTTCTACGACTTTTTCATAAATATGTTTAAATAGGTGGAGTTTTTAATATTTCATCAACCCCTGCTTAATTAACAGGCGACAAAAATCATAATTTCCAAAACAAAAAAAGGTTTCATTCGTGATATAGCCCCTTCTTAATATTTTTCTTTTCATTTTAGTACCTCATTTTTAAAATTATGGGTAAACTACACCAAATACACTAAGCGTTACTCGTTTATACCACCAAACCTTTAATTTTGTCAATTCTAATACTAATGTTTACTTTTATGTATATTTATATCACTGTGTCGTTACTGATCTAACAAGACAATAACATGTCAGTCGTGCGTCGTGACATTGCTAACGAGACTACCTTACCAAAATAAGATCGGTTTGGAACAATTATTCTTTTTGCTCATAAAGTCCAAAAGGACTCTGTTTTGTTGATAGAAGAAAAAAATGCTTTCCATATGTATTGAACTAGATATCTATTGGATTAAATGAGAAGCAACCAATCACCAAATTAACTTAATATATTATCATAATTTCAATAAAACTAATATATATGTTAAATAACATTGAATAATGAAATTGCATATGCTTGTTCTCAAATAAACATACCTGAGGGCAGGCAGATAGAGCATTTTGCTAAACCGAGTATGAATAGAAACACATGTAAAAGTAGGATGCAATTTTTGAATGAACTAAAACATATTAAGAATCCTTAGAATCTTGATCATCATTAAGTGAGGGTCAGAGAACAATCAAGCTATTCCTCTTCTCATTCTCAATCGAACACTTTTGATGATCATGATGTTGTCTCTAATTTAAATTGGCGGAAATAAGAAAATGATAAGAGAGAGTCAGGTGAAAGCATGATGCAATTTGAGAATGAACTGAATGATACAAACAATTCTTATGATGACCATGATGGTGTATCAAATTTAAACCATCAAAAGTCTGCAAATAATTCTGATGAGGATTTATTTCTTTTCAATGATGAAAAAATCCAAGAAGCACGAAAGAAACAACAGATTCTTTTGGCAATGCCCACAGTTTTTGATGATTATGGATCTGATAGTTACGAAGATAATTTTGGTTTGGAAGGAGCGTCAAGTATATGAGTACAACATGAACTTTCCTTCTCCAGATCAAAGATCACCTACTCATCCATTTACAACTACTAACTCTTGGAGTATTGAGAAGAACATCAGTTTACCAGAAAAGTCTATTTCAAACTTGCATATTTTCTCAGAGGAGCCGCCTACTCCTTTTGAAAGTTCAACTAGCTCTGCAATTCATTCTAATGTGACTGACTAGCCTGCAACTTTTGATGATTATGGCCCTACTCCCTAGTTCGGAAAGTGAAGAATGTGCAACTCATTTTAGATAAAATAAAATCCCGTCTTTGTGGATGGGCTGCTCATTCTCTCTCTATGGCCGGACGTGTGACCTTAGCTAAATATGTTCTCTCTGTAATCCCGGTTTATTTCATTGCAAACCACCATGCTTCCCAAAAAAGTTTTTAATGACATTGAAGGTTTGATTCGTCGTTTCATATGGGGCTCCCGTCCAAATGCTCCTAAGTGTCCTCTTTTCAACTGGAAATCTCTCTGTCAACCAATAAACCAGAGATGACTTGGTTTAAGGCGAATCCATGATCATAATATGGCCTCAATGTTAAAATTGGGTTTCTTAATAGTCACTAAACGAGATGATTTCTAGGTTCCTTGTATCTGAAAAAAATATAAAGTTGAAACGATTTACCAAATTTCAATTCATAGACAAGTCTGCAGGCCTCTCTAGAGGGGAATATCCAAAAGATGACCAGTTTTACTTAATAGCATCCTTTGGACGTTTGAAAATGGTAATCACATAAACATCTTTGATGATGTGTGGATTCCTGCTCTTGGCCCTCTGAGGAATTATACACTGCATTCGAATGTTCATCTTTTTAGTCTCACTCCCTCGACACTGCTAGCTGATAGTGGAGATTGGGACATGCAATAACTATCAAGCATTTTTACTCCAGAAGTTATCCCTCATATCGTGGGAACTCAACCTCCTTATGGTCTCGATATAGATGATACCTGCGTTTGGCGATGGTATCAAAATCTGTGTTTTGATGTAAGTTATGCTCATTCTCATTTGACTATGCAAAACTGGGCATCCAAGGAATACTATTTGGAACGCAAGCTGGCGCACTCCGGTCCCTTAACGTCTTCGTCACTTTATCTGGCAGGTTTATAAGGAGAAGCTTTGGGCAAATCTGGAACGGTTTCACCGTTCAATCTCTCATTCTTCTTCTTGCACTTCGTTGTAATGGTGTGGAAGCGTCTGTTTTGCATATCATTCAGGATTGCCCACAGACCAAAGGACTTTGGAAACACATTTTACATGTAACCAATTGCACTTCACAAGATGTTTTTTTTCCAGTGTACTACTCATGATTGGTTGTCGCTGAACCTCTCTTCTGACAACATGTGATGAATGCGAGATGATGAAGTAGAGAAAGAAGGAGATTTCAGAAGAGAAGCAGAAAGGATTGAAGAAATTTAGAAATTCATTCAATAAAATCATGCATAATCATCCATTTGCAGGTACATTTATTTTTATACAACGGTACTATGAATCTAACAAGCTAGCTGTCATAGATTCTAACTATTTTCTGTTACTGCATATTATCATTGGGCTTCTCTGTTCGACTTTACTAATGCTGGGTCTTCAAATGGCTGATGGGTTAATGAACTCATGCTCCTCACGTGATCTTCACTTCCTCAGGTAATAATCTCTAATTCCTTCAGCAATCCCTAACCCTTGTATTATATTTTTCCCAATTATCTCCTCGCTTCCTCGATCGTCTTTTCTTCCCTCCCCATGTCCTTCTCCTTCGACCATGACAATACCCACCGCTAGAGCATATCCTTGTCCCCAAGGATCAAGGTTGGGAAACTGTTCTCGAAGAACAGTATAGTTCTCCCAAGTATCGCACGATTCATCCAGATTCGTCCATCGTACCAACAATTGAGTAATAGGTTTGTGGTTCCTGTTTACAATTCTTCTTCCCATGATTTGAGAAGGTTCAATTTTAATTTCACATTCCTCAGTCATTTCAGGAGGATCCGTCGAAGAAGTGGCTGACTGTCCAATGTACTTCTTCAAAAGACTCACGTGAAAAACCGGATGTAACCGCGATGTCTTAGGTAAAGCCAAACGGTAAGCAACCTCACCAATCTTTTTTGTAATTTTTTAAGGGCCATAGTATCAGGATGCTAACTTTAGGTTTTTGCGCAGAGCCAAAGATGTTTGGCGATAAGGCTGTAGTTTCAGGTACACTTCTTCTCCTACTGCAAAATTTCTTTCAGATCGTTTCTTATCAGATTTTTTTGTTTCATGCGATTAACTGCATTTTCTAAATGTAATTTGACTAGACTGCGAATATCCTCTCTAGTCTGTATTAGTTCACTGACAGAGTGCACTGGTGAGTCACTTTGCCACACCATTGTAGGGGGTGCATAGCCATATAAGGCTTAAAATGATGTTAGTTTTAGGGTTGTATGATAGATGGTATTATATCACCACTCTACATTAGACAACCATTTAGCCCACTACTTTGGTTGGGAGAAACACAAACCCCTTAGATACTGTTCAAGACAATGATTCACCCTTTTACTTTGTCCATCAGTCCCTGGGTGATAGGCAATACTAAATAGAGTCTTAGTACCCAGCTGCTTCATTAGTTCTCTCCAAAAGAGACTAGTGAATGTTTTATCCCTGTCTGAAATGGCCACTTTAGGCTGGCCATACAGCTTATAAATGTTGTCCAAATATAGTTTAGCTACTTCAGTAGGAGTGTAAAGTTGTGATAGTGCCACAAAATGACTGTACTTGGTAAACTTATCAACCAACACCAAGATACAATTCTTCTTCAATGAAGTTGGTAAACCCTCTATAAAATCCATAGTGATTACCTCCCAGGCCTGTTGAGGAATAGGCAGTGGCTGAAGTAGACCAGGTTTAGCAACATGCTCCACTTTAGTTTGATGACATACTGTACAAGCCCTTACATAAGTAGCCACCATAGCCTTAAGTCTAGGCTAATAAAAATAACTTCTAATTTTTTGATAAGTGGCATAAGTTCTTGAATGACCTCCATGAGGTGAGTCATATAGGGTTTAAAGAATATGTAGCCTAAGAGAGCCCTTAGTGCCAATATAAACCCTGTATTGAAATCTGAGAATTCATTTGGAATATTTCTACTTAGAATCAGCAGTAGGAGTCACAGTTAAAATGGAAATCCACTCAGTAGCCAATAAATCATCCTTGTAACTCTCCTCCACTTATTGAACCCAAGTAGGAATAACTAGGGTAGTTCCCATGACAAAACACTAACCCTGGTCTTCCCACTTCCTGGATAAGGCATCTACCACAACATTTGATTTACCTTTCCTATATTGGATAGTATAATCCAATCCCAATAATTGTTTCAGTCCCCTTTACTGAATAGCAGTAGTGAGTTTCTGCTCCAATAAGTATTTTAGAGGCTCATGATCAGTTTTAACGATAAAAGATTTGCTCTCTAAATAGTGTTTCCACTTGGAGACTGCTAATAAAATAGCAAGGTATTCCCTCTCATAAATATATAGAGCATCATGTCTAGGACTGAGAGCTTTACTTAGAAATGCTATAGGTCTGCCATATTGTGATAAAACAACCCCTATGCTTCCAGAGCTGACATCAGTCTCTAAATAAATTTTTTTAGTGAAGTCTGGTAGAGCTAAGATAGATGCATGACACATAGTTCTCTTAAGCTCTTCAAAAGCAGTCAAAGATGCACTGTTCCACTTAAACAGTCCCTTTTCAACATCTGAGTCAAAGTTTTACTAATAGTACCATAATCTTTGATAAATCTTCTATAATAGCTTGTCAAACCCAAAAATCCTCTCAATGATTTTAAGGATTTAGGCAAAGGCCAATTTCTCATTGCTTCTACCTTGCTAAGATCAGTAGCAACACCAGCAGCTGAAATAATATGGCCCAAGTACTCTACTTGGGTCTGGCCAAAGAAACACTTAGACAGTTTTGCAAATAGTTGATTACTTTGCAAAACATCCAAAACCAATTGTAAATGCAGAATATGGTCTATCATAGAGCTTCTGTACACTAATATGTCATCAAAAAAAACCAAAACAAACTTCCTAAGGAATGAACTAAATAATTCATTCATCAAGCCTGAAATGTTGCAGGAGCATTAATTAAACCAAAGGGCATTACCTTAAATTCATAATGACCCTGATAAATTCTGAATGTTGTTTTAAAATTGTCTTCATTTTTTATCCTGATCTGCCAATAATCTGACCTTAGATCAATATTTGAAAAGTAGACAACCCCATGTAGCTCATCCAATAAATCCTCAACAACAAGAATAGGAAATTTATTCATAATTGTCATATTGTTCAACTGTCTATAATCAACACAGAACCTCCATGGATAACAGTTGAATAATAAAAGAGGATAACATAGTAGCAATCTGTTTTTCCATCTCAGCTTTTTGGTTATGAGGAAATCTGTAGGGCCTTAAATTAACAGGCATAGAATCAGGCTTTAAGGGAATAGCACGATTATGTGTTCTTGTAGGTGGAAGACCTGTAGGCTCAACAAAAATAGAACTGTATTTCTACAATAATGGTTGAATAGTTGTAGGAATAGGCCTTGAACTTTCTGCCATAGTCATCAAAACAATATGCCCCAATATAGCAGAATTAGAAATTGTCATTTTCAATAGTGTAGCTCATGAAATCTGTTGTAAAAAATTTAAGGGTTGTTGGCCATGGATAACAATCTATTCATCTTGATGTACAAAACTGAGAGTCAGTTTGTTAAAATCCATCAAAATAGGACTGAATAACTTCATCCAATCAACACCTAGGACCATATCACTTCCCTCCAACTGAAGAAGTCTAAAGTCATGAACAAAATAACGTCCCTGCATTTTCCATTCCACTTTGTTACACCTGGTTGCACTGTAAAGTTGTTGTCCATTAGTCACTATAATGGCTAAAGGATATGGTGTAGTCACTTAAATCCATGCATCACCCACTGAGGTGTTAAAAATTGTGGGTACTACCACTGTCAATTAATATGTTCAGTGGTCTGCCTAGAATAGTGCCTTAAATTCTTAGTGTATTATAACCAATACACATAGTGATAGCATTCATAGAAATTTCTAGGTTCTCATCCTCTTGCAAGACTTGTTGATCTGTCTCATTTGGTAAGGTCTCTGAGGATAGAACAGGTTCCTCTTCAGTCATCATATTCAATTGCTTTGTCTTACATTGATGCCCTGGGGAGAATTTCTCCCCACACTTAAAACATAGGTTGTTCTGTCTCCTGTAGTCCAACGGATTCTATTTTGAAGGCATACTAGTGGAACCTTTCTGTTGTGGGGGTGGCAAATTAGGTTTAGAAATAGGTAATGGGTTTGGATAGGATGGGTTTCTAAAATATGCTCTACCTCTTTTGTTCTCATATTCCACATAAAGCTCATACAATTTAGCTTGTCTGTAAGCTTCAGAGAGTGTCTTTGGTTCCAAAGCCTTCACTCTATGCTTGATATCTTCTCTTAGCCCACTAATAAAAAGAGAGACAAAAAACTCTTCACCCAAGGTAGGATTTTTTAACAGCATATGAGGTTGTAGTTCCTCAAATCTGTCTTGATATTCCTCCACTGATTCCTTCTGCACTAACTTTGTAAATTCCTCAACTATGTCAGCAAAGGACCTATCACATAATCTATGGAAAAGATCTGCCTCAAACTTATGCCATGTCACATGATGCTTCTGCATTATATAACTATCAAACCAAACTTCTGCCTTCCCAATTAAATACATTGTAGCCACCTCCACCCTCTGTTCCTCTGCAATATTATATAAAGAAAAATACTTGAGGCATTTTTGTATCCACCCTCTAGGATTACTTCCTTCAAAAAATGGCAGCTCAATCTTGGGTCTATGCCACATTAACCCTGTAGTATTAGAAGAACCTCCAGTGCCTCTTCTATCATCTTCCAAACTAACAATATTGTTTCTAACTGCATTGTTCTCTCCTACTTGAATATCATTTTTAAAACTGAGTAAATAGCCTGGTTTGGATCTTAGAATTCCAGGTTCATCAGGTTTATAAGTAAACCTGGTCTTATCATTAAGCACTGTGACCTTAACAGGTTGCTTTCCCTTTGTTTTAGAATCGTTAGGAGACTGCACCTGTTCATTATCAGACTGGTTCTGCTCTCCATTTCTACCAGTTAAAATCTTCAATAATTCCTCTACAGACCCTTTATTAGTGGCCATTTTGGATTCCAAGGAAGTAAGTCGATTTTCTTGATTCTCCCACCATTTAGGAATCTTCGTGTCATCCTGAGATTGCTTGACCAACGTTGATAACTCCTCTAGTTGCTTTTGTAATGCTGAAAATTCTGGTGTTTCAGACATGTTCTGATTTTTCTTTGTCATTCCAGCAATGATTTGCCATGAAAAATTTGGCTCTGAGATACCAAATTGTGATAAATGTGAGATGATGAATGTGAGATGATGAATGCGAGATGATGAAGTAGAGAAAGAAGAAGATTTCAGAAGAGAAGCAGAAAGGATTGAAGAAATTCATAAATTCATTCAGTAAAATCATGCATAATCATCCATTTGCAGGTACATTTATTTTTATACAACGATACTATGAAATCTAACAAGCCAACTGTCAGAGATTCTAACTGTTTTCTGTTACTGCATATTATCATTGGGCTTCTCTGTTGGGCTTTACTACTGCTAGGTCAATGAACCCGTGCTCCTCACGTGATTTTCACTTCCTCAGGTAATAATCCCCAATTCCTTCGGTAATCCCTAACCCTTGTATTACATTTTCCCAATTCCCTCTTCGCTTCCTCGATCGTCTTCTCCTCCCTCCCCACGTCCTTCTCCTCCGACCATGACATAGAATAGCTACCAAAACGAACATCCCCTGGAGCATTATTTTTGTCTCTTAACTTTCTCGCCTCTACCAAATGACCAAACGCGCACCACTGACTTCATTTAATGGAAGCATCCTGATCCTGGTTGGACGTGTTTGAACCTCGATGGAGCTGTCTCTATAAACTCGGGCTTTAGTTTTGTGGGTGGCCTCCTGCATGACACCTCTGGTGTTTAGCTTCTCGGTTTCAACAGAGCCATTGGAATTATGGATTGCTCTCATGCTGAGCTTTGGGCAATATATTAGGCTCTCCAGCTTGCCTGGTCGTATGGAATTGAATTTCTCCTTGTCCAATCGGATAATGCTCAAGCAATAAAGATTTTACAAGATACTAATGCTGACACAAGTCTTATTCCTTTGGTGAGATCTATCCACAAACTCCGTCAACGCGCTTGGGTGACTTACTTTGGACGCCCCGTGAAGGAAATTTTCCTGCAGACTCTCTAATCAAGCTAGCCGACCCACATTGTCAAGCTCTGAACATCTATGAAGAACCACCGATCATTCTACAGCCTCTTCTTGTGAGAGATAGCCATGGTCCACCTTATTGTAAGCCTAGAACTTATCGTAACCGTTTTTCATCCGGGCACGACTTTTTTTCTCGGCGGGAAAAGTAATGTGAATAAATGGTTTTTAAAATAATTTGAGAGTCGCCATCGGCCTTTTGGGTCAGGTATGTCGAATACCTAAAAATCATCCTTTAAAAGAGTTTTTAATAAAACATCGATTAAAAGATAAATTCGTGGTCAGTTACGTTTAGGGAAGGATTAGCACCCCTACAACGCCCAAAATTGGTACTTTTTAATTATAAATTGTCTCTATTATTGGAAATTTAAAATTTCAAAATATATTGAATTTATAATCCTATTATTTCAAAATTATAATTATGAAAAAAATATTAATTTATATATATTTATAAATAAAATATTTATTTATTTAGAAATATCAGAAAATGACTTCTAGGTGCCTTAAGACAGCTCTTTTTCTTCGATATTAATAAATAATTAAAACAATTAATATATAATTTATAAAATAGGATATTTATTTATTTAAAAATATCAGAAAATGGACATCCAGTTGTTTTAAGACTGACATTTCTTAATATTGAAAAATAAATAAATATTAAAACAGGATTAAAATAAGTTAAAAGTAATTAAATAATATTTTAATAAATAAAATAAATATTATTCATTATATAAATATATATATTTATGGCTAAATAATAATAATAATAGTAATAATAATTAAAAGTAAACATATAAAATTAACATATAACTAAACAATGAATAAAATTAAAATTATATATTTAAAATAAATAAAACTTGTAAAAAATAAAGAAAAATTGAAATTAGTGACTAAATTATAACCTAATATAATTAAATACCTAATTCATAATTAATTATTTAAAAATACAGTGGCTAAACATGCTATATTACCTATTTATTAATGTAGTGACTAAAATAAATATATATGGAATTCAAATATTAAATTAAAACAAATTAAAACATGCTGTTTGTGATTAAAATAATAATTACTAAACTATAAGGGACTAAATATTTTATTTATCTAAAATATATATAATTACGGTTAAGGACTAAAATACATATATGTAAAATTCAAAAACCGAATTAAAAGAATCTAAAAATTGATTTAGTGACTAAAATATAAAGTTATAAAACTGATGGACTGCGGATGGGGTTTACCCATATGTGAAATTACACAGATACCCTCACCAAAACGGCGTCGTTTTGATGAGGGTATTTATACCCATTTAAGCCGGCCACAAGGGCTACCCTTCTCATTTCTTCATTTATTCTTTTTTCTCTAACAGAGAGAAAAAATTTCTCTCTGTCTTCTCTCTAAACCCTCCACCGGAGGGAGATAAATTCCGGCCGGCAGCCGTGTTTCGACACCGGTCACCACCGCCGACCACCGTGAACGGTGGCCGGAAACTTACAAAATACCCCAAAACTTAGATCTTCACTTTCTAATTCCGAATAAGGCCTTTATTTATCCTAAAAACCCTTAGGATTTCCTAGATCTAGGATTTTACCTTCGAAGTTCGAAGGTTTCCGGTGATGTTTCGAAGTCTCTGATGACCGAGTAAGCTCTTTTTTTTTGACTTCTGGTTGTTGTGTTGTTGGTTGGGATCGTTGGTAGCTTTCTGTCTTCCTTCGTTTTTTTCCTTATCTCGTCTCTGTTCTCTCTTTTTTGTTTGCAGGGAACCAGTGGCTTTTATAGCCACCACGGAGCCATGCTCGAACCGGTCCGGAGGGGGAAGTTCGGTGAGTCACCGAGCTATGTGGTGACTCACCCCATAGCCGCGACGTGTGGAGGGCAGCTGGCCTTCTGGAATCCTCTGTTGGCGTCGTGGCAGCAAGGTGTCGTCGTTTTGGGGCAGTTAGAAGCATCTAGAGTGTCGGCAGCTAGACGTTGGACCACCTGGCAGAGGCGGCGGCTGGCCTTCTGGAATCATCAGAGGCGGCTGGAGTGCTAGGGTTTAGAAACCCTAGTTGAAACCCTAAATCAGTTCAGGGTTTCTATTTGTGTCTGGGCCGGTTCTGGTTGGGTATGGGATTTGTATTTGGGCTCCCGGGATCTGGGCTTGTAATAATTATTTAATAATAATATAATATAATAATATATATAATATTAATAATAATAATAATTTTAATAATAATAAAAACAAAAATGAAAAAAAAATTAGTGTTTACAGCTGCCCCTCTTTGCTTATTCTTGTGTTAACAAGAATAGAGAAAAGACGAAAAAAAAACAATAATTTTTCATTTTCCTTCTTTTGAGCATGATGGAAATGTTGAAAACATCATGCACTGAAGGGTTTACAGATGACCCGAAGGTTTTGAAAACATCATGCACTGAAGGACTTACAGATGACCCTAAGGCTTTGAAAACATCACAAAGCTCCCGAAGGCTTTTAGGAAACATCATGCATTGTAGGACTTATAGATGACCCTAAGGCTTTAAAAACATCAAAAAGCTCCCGAAGGCTTTTTGGAAACATCATGCACTGTAGGACTTACAGATGACCCTAAGGCTTTGAAAACATCAAAAAGCTCCCGAAGGCTTTTTGAAAACATCATGCACTGTAGGACTTACAGATGACCCTAAGTCTTTGAAAACATCAAAAAGCTCTCGAATGCTTTTTGGAAACATCATGCACTGTAGGACTTACAGATGACCCTAAGGCTTTGAAAACATTAAAAAGCTCCCGAAGGCTTTTTGGAAATATCATGCACTGTAGGACTTACAGATGACCCTAAGGCTTTGAAAACATCAAAAAGCTCCCGAAGGCTTTTTGTAAACATCATGCACTGTAGGACTTACAGATGACCCTAAGGCTTTGAAAACATCAAAAAGCTCCTGAAGGCTTTTTAGAAACATCATGCACTGTAGGACTTACAAATGACCCTAAGGCTTTGAAAAATCAAAAAGATCCCGAAAGCTTTTTGGAAACATCATGCACTGTAGGACTTACAGATGACCCTAAGGCTTTGAAAACATCAAAAAGATCCCGAAGGCTTTTTGGAAACATCATGCACTGTAGGACTTACAGATGTTGGAAATAGTTTACTAAGTAAAAAAAAAACTAAGGAAATCGTTTTCTTACTTTTCACCAATTTCATTTTAGAAAAGATAAAATGAGAAACTATGGAAATCGTTTTCTCATTATTTTTTTTGAAATAACATATTGATTGGGTAACATGCCCCAATCTCAAAATAATTCTCATTTTTGTGGATTACTTCCATCTATTCTTCAGAAGTTTACGTGATTCCTGTATTTGCGGTTTTGAATACCTTATTCTTGTAAGGTATTTTTTCCATGAATCTTCTTGTTCTTCTGAAGATCTGTAAAACTTCATGTTTGAATGCACTCAGATGTATCAATGTAATGCATTGTCTATTGTGTAAATGATATTCTTATGAATGCATGAATGTTGATGCAATCTTCATTTGACTTCAAAGTGGTGAACTAGGTCTTCCTTCACTTCATCATTTATTTTCAGGGTCACCTCTGGATATCAGTGTAGCAACTTATGCTATCAAGCTTGCATCTGATCAATCTGTATCTTTGTGTTTGCTTTGCTTCATTTAAGTCTCAGAAGAAATGTTTCATTTATGGAACTCTTGTCGTAGTCAAAATTATGACCCTGATGCCCCATTTTCTTTGGTAACACCGGCTTTCTTTGTCTAGACTTGTGTAAAAATCCAATAAAGCTTTGATATTTGAAAAGAGAATCTATCATCTTTGAAGAGTGTAGATGTAGATATGCTTGACTCAGCAGGGATTAATTAGGAGAGTAGAGTCTGTTCTAATTTAACTCTTGAAACACATCACAAGGAAGATTTATTCCAATTCATTTCATGTCTCCATATATAATCAGATCTCGAATAAGGCAACTTGGACCATATCATGTCGAGATGTTTAACAACAACCTGTCGTTCAACCTTAGTTGGCTCCACTAGTTTCTTGTTTAAAATTTCAGCTCTCCTTTTGTGGAAAGAAATCTTCATTATATCTCATTTCTAATCTTGGGGTTGAAGAAGACAAACTTCATCTTGTATCAATAAAGGAAAACCATATGATAACGACATTTGTTTAGCATCGGAATAACTGGTTCGTAAAACATTTGACAACACATTCATCATTTCCTGTGGTTTCTACTCGAATTGCTGGTCAATGAAGCTCTTTGCATGGTGTTCAAAGTTTTTGTATGATGTCACAAGACCACTTGAGAACAAAACTCAATGGGAATACAAGTGAAATACTGGTATGACCAAAAGGTTGGTCAAATTCACAAAATTTACTGGTGTCGAATTGAATAGGAGACACTAATTGATCTTGATATCATCTCGGGCAATGGCAAGTGTAATACTGATCACGTTTTCTTCTGTAATGAGCATTGTAGAAAGTAGAAATACTTCAGCTATAGGATCCATGTACAGAAAGATATCCGTGGAATTCTTGCTGCTGGGGATGAAATGCACATGATAAAACCCAAAATAGATAAAAATTCAGTTCAGCCTGGCTGGCAATGATAACCCCAGTAACAACGGGAATAACAGTAATATAAGTGAGTCGAGTCTCCCTTTCCAATGTCATCGATTAAGCGAAAACTATTGTGAAAAACAACTTCGTAATTCCAACAGTATGGTTGAAACTAACTGCCAGGAATCTCAAAGAAATATTTTCAATTGTCACCGACACAGAGAATACAAAATTCAAAGCTGAGATCTTGAGGAACTAAACCCTGGATCGAGTAGTTTGCCTGGGGACCATATTTATCCATGATGTAGTTTAACACACTGTCATGTGATACATGGTTTAAGAAGATTGGGTATTTGAAACCATACTTGCTGAGTAGATATTTGTTCAACAACAAGATTCTAATGCAACTGCCTGATGAACGAAGCAATTATGTATAGTCAGCTCGACTGCCACTGTTTTATCATTTTCATTTTTCATATCTTTCTGTCTCATTGGAAATATTGTCTCAAATCAATGATCTTTAACACATGATGATATGGGCCTTCAGCATGTCCCAGCATTGCTGATGCAAATGTTCAAAAATGCATCAACAGTCTTAATTCTGATTGAAATGGGCTTTCAGCATGCTCCGACATTTACTTCTTGTTAATCTGAGCCTTCAAAATGCCCCACATGGATATGTATGAAGGAACCTTTAAAATGCCCCAACATTTTGCTGATACAGATGTTAAAAGTGTGCTCAACATTACTTCTTGTTGAGATGAGCCTCTAAGAATGCCCAAATATTCATATTGATGTGAGCCTTCAAAATGCCCAAATATTCTATTTCTGGTTGAAAATGTGCCCTCAAGATTTTTCTGATTCACTATCAATGTCTGTTTGACTGAAATGTCATGATCCCCACGAGGTCCAATTTTGACAATGAACTGTTGTAGATACTTGTGGCTTTATTCATGCCCCAAACTTGTTTATTTTGAATACTCTCATTCTGGTGTCACTAAACAGTAGTATTGTCAAGTAACTGGAGAAATTCTCTTCATGTTGTCACAAACTTAAGAAGTACTCAATCATTATGACAGAAATGTTTGAGATATGTTTATTCTGAATGAGGTGACCATTTTCTGTATCTGGAGGGATTTAATCAGACAGAGCAGTATAAATAGCTTGGTAATCCGTTCCAGGCTGACACAGTGGCTTATCATCTTTCAGTGAAGGCCATCTCTGAAATATACTTTTCTGTAGGAGAGAAACCAATTTATGCAAACAGTAATCTGATGCAATAGCAAGACTACATATACAGTGGTACAGGCTCATCAAAAATCTATATCCATGCAACATGTTGATTCTGATAACAACTCATCTGATTATGAAGCGATCTTTCAGGATGATTTCACAGATATTGATAGTTCTTTCTGATACCGAGGAAATCCTGAATTCTGATTCTGATGAGGAGAATAAACTGTTATACTTGACAAAAATAGGATATTCAGAGGTTGAGGTTTCAATAACCATGGAGAGATGTGGTCCTAATTCATCAATTACAGAGTTGACAGATTTTATATGTGCTGCTCAAATGGCTAAGGCTGCTGACGCACTTTTTTCAGTAGAAGATAAGAATTCATTATGCAATGACCCCAATTACAAGCAAAGGCAAAACTTGGACTATGATTTTTGAAAAGGAAGAAGCAGAGGAAGCTTGAAAATAAGCTTCTTAATGAAGACGATCATGCAGTTCATCTTTCAATTCCAATGATTAGTTTTGGGGTTCTTACCGAACCAGATCAAATAACCCAAAGAACACTTCCAGAAGATGTTATTGGGTCTCCTTATTTCTACTATGAGCAAATTCATATTTCAAATCTAATGATTGGTTTTAGGGTTCATACCAAACCAGATCAGATAACTCAAAGAACACTTCCAGAAGATGCTATTGGGTCTCCTTATTTTTACTGCGAGAACGTGGCACTTGCTCCAATTGGTGTTTGGACTGAAATGTCACGGTACTTATACGATGTAGAGCCAGAATTTGTAGATTCGAAGCATTTTTGTGCTGTTGCCCGGAAATGGGGCTATATTCATAATCTGCCAATTGAGAACAAATTTCCTCTTATTCTACTTTCTCCTTGCACCATACATGATGCTTTTCCATTGACAACAAACTGGTGCCTTCCTGGGATAAAGTTGAACTATTTACAAACATGTACAAGAAGTTCCAAATTGACAGAAAAGATCCGTAAGGCTCTTGAAGCTTATGACGATGAGTCACCTTCGAGTGTCCAGAAGTATGTTCTTGATGAGTGCTGAAAATGGAATCTGGTATGGGTTGGAAGGAATAAAATTGTTCCACTTGAACCTGATGAGGTGGAAATGCTTCTAGGTTTCCCTAAAAACCATACATGAGGAGCTGCTAGAGACATGTTCTCCGGTGATATCAATGTTCTGTCTTTTTTTTTTTGGATCAGTGATGCAGAGGTCGCCTTCTACTGTCTTGGCATATCTTTGAAAACAGATGTGCAAGAACTAAATGATTATCAGTTGGAGAATTTGATGAGTAGATTTGTCAAATTCGACCTTATTGTCGGTGGCATCCAGCGTAACAACCTTACTAGAAGAAATAAACATCATCAGGATGAACTAGAAGATTTTTGGTTGGTGCATTTTCTTGCAATGACTGCTACAACGACTGTCTCTTTTGCTACTCCAAGATATATCATACTCTTACTGGACCATGGAAAAGTTTAATTGACGGTAAAAATGATTATCTTCAACTTTTGGAATTATGTAACCAATGTTACCCTATATAAAAGGCCTATAAGGGTAGATTTTGTTCCAATGTCTTATTCTGTGCCATAAGTCCTCAAATTCAAATTCAAATTCAACAATCTTCTGAAGGATATAATGGATATCATCTTGACAAAGAAAATGATTGGCATAGAAGAAGTAGCAATGATATATCAAGACTTGATCCAGCATCACGGTATAACCAGAGTGCAGGTAGCGACTTGTTCATGGCTCTATGATGTAATCTTCTAGAGAACATGAATTGATGGTTGGGGAAAATAATATGTTTGGTGATGTTTATCGCCCTCAGCATGAAATAAACGATAATCTTTCCTGATGGATTGCTAATGATGTCATAGGAGAGTGTCACAAGTTCAATTCTCCAAACTTTCTAGCTTCTTGGACCACTTGCCTTCAAAAATGTGAAGTGCTTCATTATTCTGGCCTCGTTCATTCTTTTTCTACAGCAGAGGTAGAATTGCTTCAAGGACCTTCCTCATTTGAGACTGTCCTGTTTGAAAATGTTTTTTTCTCCTTATCGAAAAATGAAAGAATTTTGCAAAGTAATGCACTTCTCAAGTTCACAATAGAATCAAATCATAAACAATGAGTTTAATGAATATCAAATAAATCAACTACACTTTTAAATTATTCCAAAATCATAGTCCTATGGCAAGTGTCAAAATTATTGACTGATTTGAGGTGTAGGTTGATTTTGGTAAAGTAAGTTCTTTCAAGTTGGTTCAGTATGTCACTTCAGGCTTCCACTAACTTGAAGAAATGGTTGTTATGCTCATCTTGTAGAGATACTTCTTGTTTCCAGACTCTCAGGAACGTCTTTGGGATGTGTGGTGCTTCATTTAAGAACTTAAGATCATCTCTTATGTCGTTTTTGCACCATTCAATATTCGAGCCACTTTTTCAGGTTTTCAACTCAAATCCTCCTTTGGTTCTAAGATGTTATTTAAAAATTTACATCTTGAACCCCCCTTTATCATTTTTCATATCATGCATTAGAGATTTTAAAAACCAATTTTTGCAAATAAAAATCAATCTTAAGAAGCGGAATGAATTCTGAAGATATTCTCTTTTACTTATAAATCCATGTATGATTAGAATTGACTTTTCAGGTACGTAACGTAGGCCATGGCTTATGGTTACGAAAGAAAGGGATAAAAAGGCCCAAATAAGTGTTTAAAGGTAATCAAACCAAGGATCAATTCATTATGATGCCTTCACCTTGCCTTGCTTAACTTGGATATGCTTTGTTGAGGATTTTTCCATCATCTGGATCCCTCTAGACTGCCAAATTTTGGATTCATTTCCATTTTCTCATATCTCCAGCATTTCTTGCTCTTCTTGTTTGTACTTGATCAACCTTGTAACTTGAGGCTCAATAAGTCACCCATCATGATTCAATTTTCCTTTTTTCCTTTTTTTCCTTTTTTCTCATTTTTCCTTTTTCATATTTTTTCTTTTTTTCTCATTTTTCTTTTTTCATCTTTTTTCTTTCTTTGCTGGATGAGTATAAGACTTCAATTGCTTTGAATGCCTCATTTTCCTTTTTGTCCTTTTTTCTTCTTCAAGTATAATATTTCTTGATAGAATCTGAGTTTATTTGGTTTCTCAGAACTTTCCCATCCGTTTTTTCCAAGATCAACGCTTCTCGGGAAAAGGCCTTTTTAACAACATAGGTCCTTTCTCAATTAGACATTCATTTCCTATAGAAATCTTTATGTATAGGTAATATTAGATCACACTCTTAGAACTCTCTCGGATGTACTTTCTGTTCGTGACCTTTTATACATTTTTGATACATCTGCCAATGACAAATAGCTTTCAATTTGTTCTCATCAATAAGGTTTAATTGATCAAATCGAAATTGGATACATTCAGTCTTCTCCAATTTTTCCTCCTTTAGGATACAAAATAATGGGATCTCAATTTCAATTGGTAATACTGCTTCATCCCCATAGACTAAACAATAAGGTGTTGCCCCAGTAAATGTTCGCACAGTAATTCAATATGCATATAAGGCAAAAGGTAGCTTCTCGTGCCAATCTTTGTAAGCTTCAGTGGTTTTTGTAATGATCCTCTTAAGGTTCTTATTTGCTCCTGCAAATACCCCATTCATCTTTGGGCGATATGTTACTGAATTGGCGTGCTTGATCTGTGCGCGAAGTTTAGTCATCTCATACATAGAAGTCCCTGTAAAAAGAGGTATCTCCAGGGGGATGAATATTCAAGATTAACTTTACTTACATGAAAAATGTAATTAATGCATGATATATTTATTTCAATTAATCACTTTTTCCTTCTTCTTGAGTATGCCCTAATCACTCAAAATTATCTTCAATGAGTTGGTCCATGATGCCTCATTTCGTCTCTTCTTGTAGTAAAATTCACGGATAATTGAAAGTTTGGTTATTTTGAGGTTATTTGGTTTATGGTGGTTTTGTGTTTGGAAGGACAAATGTGTGACTTTTAAAGTCATGTATATGGTGGAAGGTAGTATAATGAATCGATCAACTCTACCCGAAAAAGTAAACATCTAGAGTGAGTTTCTCAAAAACAGGTAGAGACATTTTTTCAGAGTCTCAGATAATTGTAGTGTCAGAATTTGGTTTTGGTACGGGTCGAGTAATTGGCGTTGGATGGGATATGGAAGATATAATTTTACCACTCGCCAAAGATCTATAACTCTTGAAAAATTAAAAGAATATTTAATCTACTTGATACTCAATAATCTTAAGATTAAAACTTGATTCCTTGCTCATAACCATAAAAGCAAAACAAATTTATTCATTGCACAAAAAGCGGAGAAAGGAACAAAAAACAAGTTCAAACAAGATGCTGAAAGTAGAAAGGTACTACAGTGGTAGATAACATTTCCACTTGTTTATGCATCATGCCTCATTATTCCTATAATGTTGGGTATATAATAGGATCAGGGTTCTTTTCTTCATTCGCCCCCCATTTCTTGATCATTTCTTGTGTCAAAACCCCTTTGACAACAAGCATCTCAATTTCTTTTAACAGTGGCCTACAATTGCCTATAGAATGCCCCTTTACCCCCAAGTGGAAATTACAAACATTATCTTGATCATAGCTATGAGCAGAAGGGTTTGATGTCACTTTAGTTGGTCTTGGTGTGATGTATTGACCTTTAACCAAATGAGGATACAAGTCTGAAATGGAAGTTTGGAACACTTCCAAAGTTTTTCTTGATCGCATGACTTTCTTTGGTCGATCCGAACAGTTACTTGCTCTTTTTCTTTTGCAAATGCGGAAACTCTGGATACGACACTCATTTACATCATCAGCTTTTACTTTTTGATCCGTCGGGCTCTTGGATGTGACTTTTGAGTTTTCTTCACTGATTACATTCTCAATTAAATCTCCACTTGTCACAAGATTCCTGAATTTCTTTGTCGGATTTGCATGCATTAACTCGAAGAAAGGCGCTGGAAGGGAATCAC
This sequence comes from Hibiscus syriacus, assembly GCF_006381635.1. Classification (NCBI taxonomy): domain Eukaryota; kingdom Viridiplantae; phylum Streptophyta; class Magnoliopsida; order Malvales; family Malvaceae; genus Hibiscus; species Hibiscus syriacus. Next base: position 1,486,726 of record NW_024061944.1, on the reverse strand, counting down.
GAAACATACGTGATATTTCTTCTTCTAATATGGGAGGTTGAACTTGTGCTGGCACTCCTCTCCATCTTAAGGCATATTCTTGAAATCTTTCATTGGTTTTCTTCTTTACTCTTCGAAGATCCATACGTGTTGGAGTTAAGCCTTTAACATACCGATATTGTTCCAAAAATGCATCAGCTAAATCAACCCATCTATTGATATGTTATTGTGTCAACTGATTGTACCAGACTACTGCTGGGCCAATAAGGCTATCATGGAAAGAGTGAATTAACAGATCATCAGAACTTAAATACCCTTCCATTTTTCTACAAAACATTCTCAAATGGATTAAGGGACAACTGGTGCCATCATATTTTTCAAAATTTGGCATTTTGAAATCATGGGGAATAACCAAGTGTGGAACCAAACTAAGTTATCTTGCTTCTAGTTCTTTGTGGGAAGTATCAACACATTTCATATTTTTGATTGCTTCATCCATCCTCTTAAATCTTTCCTCATATTGTGAATAATGAATGAGGCTATTCTTTGGGTTCAAGTGGGGTGCCCCAGTGTATGTTATCTTTCTTGACTCTTCATTCTGATAGCATGGTTGCTCTTTAGCAGTTATCTCTTCTTTATCAGATGCCATCCTCTGACTAATTTGATTTGGTCCATCTGGTACTGAATCTGATGCTTCTTTCCTTATATCATGAGGTAACCCTGTCAATACTTCTGGCCACTGATCTCGTAGTCCCTCATAAGATTGCTTCATTGTTTTTATGATAATGGTAAAGTAATATGAATGGTCTTGGTTTTTACTGTTACAGAACCTTTCATGAATTATTTACATGTTTTTATAATTAAAGTATATAACAATATTTAAATAAAAAAAATGTAATGTAAATGCGAAAATGCATAAATACCAAAATAAGAATGCAAAATGTGCATTTCAAAGATGTAAACATAAAAGTATAAATACAAAATGAAAAATGCAAAGATGCAAAATGCAAATGTATGAAAAGGTATTACTCAAGAGTGATCATCTTAGAACAGATTTCATTGAACACAAAAGCTTTGGTACATCAAACAAAACTTTTACATGTAGGGGATAGCTTTCACTCCTAACTTCTTTATTTCCCTTAAAAGCCAAACTAACTTCCACTCATGCTCAGGTGTGGAGTTCTCAATCTGCTTTAATTCTCTTGCAAAGCCAGCTATGTCCACCAGCTTATGAGCCACATTGTTTGCTTGAACAACAGATTCCTTCATGACAGTGTCTTTTTTCTTCATCTTCTGTGTCAATTCCCGGAGTTGTAGGCAATGTTGCTCATTTTCCCTTGTAAGGGAATCTTTATGGTTACAGAGTTCTCGTACAAGATCTCCATAATCATCTAAACATTTCTTCAATTTCTTGTTTTTGTCGATAGTGGCTTTTAATTCAGTATCAATCTCATGCTGATGAATCTGATATGATGCTTCCATGTTGGTCATAGCACTATTCAACCTTTGATTATCGACTTGATATTTTCTCGATTTCATGACAGTTGTATTGAGTCTTTCTTCTGCAAATCGTAAATCATGAGAAAACTTCTTGACTCGTCCTTCATTTATGTTGCAATTCTTTTTCAGTTTGGTGATCCCTGTTATCCACTCTTCTGGGGTGTTTCCTATGCCAACATTTTGAAAGGCTTGACTGACCTTCTGGAAATCTTCCTGTATGGTTTCCATTTTGGTGCTCAATTTATCATTTTCAATCTTTAAATGACGTATTTGAGTCTCAAATATCATCAAATCTTCTTCTCTCTGGGCGCCCCTACTGATACTCTTACCTTTGAAGACTTTTGGTATTAATCTAGCAGGATCTTCAATTACCAAACTAGGTCGATCATTTACCATAAATTGTAAGGTTCCATGATCCAAAAGACTTTGGACTCGACGTTTGAAGGCAAGACAATTCTCGATGGTATGTCCTTGAGCTCCGGTATGATATTCACAATGAACGTTGATGTCATACCAGTTTGGATACGGAGGTTGGAATGGTTTTATGTAATATGGAGCTACTTCTCGTGCTTCAAGTAACTTTTCATACAACTCTTTATATGATATAGATATAGCATTAATATGAGAACCGCCTTTTGTCTTGGATTGAACCTGAGTTTTAGACGTCGGGAGCAGACTAAACTTTGACGATTTCAAATTGCATGATTTCTTCTCATCTCTAGAAGCTTTTATAGTGGTCATCATTTCTTCAGTATCTCCAGACGATTTGTGAATACGAATGATGATTGTTTGTAATTTCTCAAACTGGTTAAGATCAGAAGTCCCTTGTGTATCTGACATTACAGAGTTAGGTTCATTGAGCTCTCTCTCTTTATGTGAAGGGGTTTCTTTTTCTTTGTCCAAAACAGATATTCTATCCATCATCTTGGTCATCTGCTCTCTTATTTCTCGTATCTCCTTTTGCTCTTCAATGGGCATACGATCTTTGGGTGCATAGCTCTCATCTATTCTTGGAGTTCCCTCAGGATTCCTTTTCTTGGCCGCATCATATTTTGTTTGATCATAAAACTTTTTGTCCATTTACGATTTCTTTCCAATTTGATGAACAGTCTTTCAAGTCAACACCTTTTAATTATGCCATGATCGTGCAATGCAAACAAAAGAAATCAATATAAACAAGTTTAGAGCAATGTAACATGCATGAAAAAATAAGAAAAAAAAATAGAATAGTTAGTACCAACTAATGAAAAAAATATATCTATCAAGGTATAAATCTTAACCTCATGCTTTCTAGTTCCATGCTTTGTTTGGAAAATTTAACCTAACTGCATGATTTCTAGTTCACATGCATTTATTTAGAGAGAGAAAAAAATAATAATAAATTAAAAGCTAAAACTTATTTCTCCTTTGTGTACACCTACTAACAAAATTTCGGCATGGTTTCGAATTGGGAGAGTTTCTAGGGTTTATTTATATGCAGGTTTTCAGTTCTAGGAGTAAAGATACTCGAACTGTCCTTGTTGATGCCCCCTTGGGTTGTCAACCCTCAATCCTAGTCCATCACAGACTAAAGTGGATCGAGTTCAATTCGAGGGGACACATTTCTCTATGCCTGACACGGAGAATAAATTTTCACGAAGTTATAGAGCATATGAACCCCGAAAGTTACTTGCTAGGTCTGACACGGAGAATAAATTCTCACGAAGACGTCGCTTTCACTCCCACTTAAAAGGGACAAGCTTGATTAAAAAGCTTATGTTATGTATGTGTTGTGTGTGAGGAGAAATATTTAAACCTCTGACAAACAAATAAATAATGAAATAAAATACTTGCAAATAAAATGAAATATTAATAATATATATAAATACTATGAAAATAATAAGTATATATAAAATTTTGAAAAGGAAGAATTATAAATTAAAATATATGAATTTTTAATTTATAATTAATAGAGACAATTTATAATTGATTTTAAAAGCTTGAAAATTCCCCAGTGGAGTCGCCAAGCTGTCGTAATCGTTTTTCGTCCGGGCATGAATTTTTTTCTTGGCGGGAAAAGTAATGTGAATAAATGGTTTTTAAAATAATTTGGGAGTCGCCATCGGCCTTTTGGGTCAGGTAGGTCGAATACCTAAAAATCATCCTTTAAAAGAGTTTTTAATAAAACATCGATTAAAAGATAAACTGATATGTGTTTTAACCAAAAATTCGTTCTTTAATAATAAAAAGGGATTCGTGGTCGGTTACGTTTAGGGAAGGATTAGCACCCCTATAACGCCCAAAATTGGTACTTTTTAATTATAAATTGTCTCTATTATTGGAAATTTAAAATTTCAAAATATATTGAATTTATAATCCTATTATTTCAAAATTATAATTATGAAAAAAATATTAATTTATATATATATTTATAAATAAAATATTTATTTATTTAGAAATATCAGAAAATGACTTCTAGGTGCCTTATGACAGCTCTTTTTCTTCGATATTAATAAATAATTAAAACAATTAATATATAATTTATAAAATAGGATATTTATTTATTTAAAAATATCATAAAATGGACATCCAGTTGTTTTAAGACTATCATTTCTTAATATTGAAAAATAAATAAATATTAAAACAAGATTAAAATAAGTTAAAAGTAATTAAATAAGATTTTAATAAATAAAATAAATATTATTCATTATATAAATATATATATTTATGGCTAAATAATAATAATAATAGTAATAATAATTAAAAGTAAACATACAAAATTAACATATAACTAAACAATGAATAAAATTAAAATTATATATTTAAAATAAATAAAACTTGTAAAAAATAAATAAAAATTGAAATTAGTGACTAAATTATAACCTAATATAATTAAATACCTAATTCATAATTAATTATTTAAAAATACAGTGGCTAAACATGCTATATTACCTATTTATTAATGTAGTGACTAAAATAAATATATATTGAATTCAAATATTAAATTAAAACAAATTAAAACATGTTGTTTGTGATTAAAATAATAATTACTAAACTATAAGGGACTAAATATGTTATTTATCTAAAATATATATAATTACGGTTAAGGACTAAAATACATATATGTAAAATTCAAAAACCGAATTAAAAGAATCTAAAAATTGATTTAGTGACTAAAATATAAAGTTATAAAACTGATGGACTGCGGATGGGGTTTACCCATATGTGAAATTACACAGATACCCTCACCAAAACGGCGTCGTTTTGATGAGGGTATTTATACCCATTTAAGCCGGCCACAAGGGCCACCCTTCTCATTTCTTCCTTTCTTCTTTTTTCTCTAACAGAGAGAAAAAAAATTTCTCTCTGTCTTCTCTCTAAACCCTCCACCGGAGGGAGATAAATTCCGGCCGGCAGCCGTGTTCCGGCACCGGTCACCACCGTCGGCCACCGTTCACGGTGGCCAGAAACTTATAAAATACCCCAAAACTTAGATCTTCACTTTCTAATTCCGAATAAGGCCTTTATTTATCCTAAAAACCCTTAGGATTTCCTAGATCTAGGATTTTACCTTCGAAGTTCGAAGGTTTCCGGTGATGTTTCGAAGTCTCTGATGACCGAGTAAGCTCTCTCTCTTTTTTTTTTGACTTCTGGTTGTTGTGTTGTTGGTTGGGATCGTTGGTAGCTTTCTGTCTTCCTTCGTTTTTTTCCTTCTGTCGTCTTTGTTCTCTCTTTTTTGTTTGCAGGGAACCAGTGGCTTTTATAGCCACCACGGAGCCATGCTCGGACCGGTCCGAAGGGGGAAGTTCGGTGAGTCACCGAGCTATGTGGTGACTCACCCCATAGCCGCGACGTGTGGGGGGCAGCTGGCCTTTTGGAATCCTCTGTTGGCGTCGTGGCAGCAAGGTGTCGTCGTTGTGGGGCAGTTGGAAGCATCTAGAGTGTCGGCAGCTGGACGTTGGACCACCTGGCAGAGGCGGCGGCTGGCCTTCTGGAATCATCAGAGGCGGCTGGAGTGCTAGGGTTTAGAAACCCTAGCTGAAACCCCAAATTAGTTCAGGGTTTCCATTTGGGTCTGGGCCGGTTCTGGTTGGGTCTGGGATTTGTATTTGGGCTCCCGGGATCTGGGCTTGTAATAATTATTTAATAATAATATAATATAATAATATATATAATATTAATAATAATAATAATTTTAATAATAATAAAAACAAAAATGAAAAAAAAAATTAGTGTTTACAGAACTTAATTAGGCTTTTCTTCTTATTATTAAAAAAAAAGAGGTAGACAAATCTAAGCATGTCAAGAGTAGCAATCCTAGTATAGGTAGTGGTAAACAGAATATGGATTCCTACAATGCTGAAAGCAGTAGTTTCACTCCACGGTTGGCTGAAGGCATTGAAGATACTGAGCATTCCAATGATCTACTCTGGAAGAAAGTAAGGAACTGAAACTTGGAAACTTGACAGGTGGCCTTCGAAATAAGGGTTATAAGTATCCACCATATTCAAAAATTCCACAAGATAATGTGTCTTACTTTGGAGAAGCAGCCACTGATACATCAACTAGAATTTAGCAATCATCCTCTTCCACAGCAGTAGTAGCATCGGTTAATTATGGAATTGTGATTTAGAGTTTAGAACTCTTTTTGGAATTTTATGGAATTTAAGTTTTATTTGGGATTTCTTTGGAATTTATGATTATCTTCGGAAATTTTATTAAATTTTCTCAAATAAAACTACGTCGTTTTAGGGTTTTAGCACCAAAACACAGTAATACAAAAACGATATTATTTTGGTGAGGTAGCCACATCACCAACGTCACGATGCATGGATGCCATGCCATCATCCCTTTAAATCATTAATAGCGGAATTACATAATTAAACTTAAAAGTAAATATTAGTGCTAAAATTGATAAAATAAAATTTGTGGTGTAAACGAGTCAACTCTTAAAGTTTAGTGATATCTTATGTAGTTTATCAAAAAATTATCTATCATTCGATCTTCGTTCAACCCAAAATGTAATATCAATTAATAAAAATGTACCACGTGTCTATTATATTCATGTCATCGACGATGTGTTAGCATATCAAGTACCAAACCGGAAAAATAGAATAATTCAAGAGCTAATTGAAGCAAAAGGAAAAACCCTAAGTGGAGTGTATGAGATATCGTATTATTCAGCAGCAAAACCACATTAAGCAGCAGATAATTTAAGCCTAGATTCTAAATTACATCTTTCACGTATTTTTCTCACCGAAAATGAACAAAGTTCAAATAGTGATAAGTGACATCATCCTGCTAATGCATTGGAAATAAAACATTCTAAAATAACTTCCGTCTATATAAACAATGAATTATTGTACACTCACGACTATTTCAATCAACCACCGTTGTCTCTTTCCTCTTTTACATTGTACAAATACATGAACACAGCATGGTATGATTTTGTAATTCGGGGTCGGATCAATCATTTACAATGGGCATGTCAAACAAATGTCATGGTTGTTTTGCAACCTACAACATTTTTACTTGGCAACAATAAGGCAACACCTGAGAAATTATCGGCTATTTGGAAATAGGAGGTTCACCCATCCACTTGGCCCGAAATCCGGTTCCTTGACAATCCGAGCAGCACTTCGACCCCTACAATAACCCCATGAAAACAAGAATTCAGTATGTTGGGCAGTTGGCAATACAAAATGTCTATTGCATGCATATATGTCATACAGAGATGAGTATCGTTTTGATATGTACCTCCCCAGCACAGATTACACAACTGGTATTCCTAGAAGGAACTTGGCAGAGCATATTATCCCCAAGGATGAAGAAGCCTGTACCCCTACACCACTGGCATTCAACGTTCCCCTTGGAGTCGCATGAAGAACAAACAATTGGTCTAGGTTGCTGGAAGGAACATCGAGATAATAAGATATTAGTGGACCCAAAAAGGAAGTTTGCTTTCAGCCTTAATAGACTAAAAAATGCAACAGGTTCCCAAAACCTTGCTACATGAAACGATTTAGTTCCTCGTTCTGAGCATCAGCAGCAATGTAACCTCCTAAAAATTATGGCATTACCCTAAAAAATTACCGTTAAAGCAAATTTTACATTTTTTAGATTATTTCAGTAACATTATATTAGTAAAAAGTAAAAACTCTATTTTCTTAGTGTTTTAGCCGTCAAACTTTTAAAGAAAATCAAACCAGATTCCAACCAAAAAATCATATCTTTTCATTTTTTCCATAAGCTTTCTTCACCCAATCAACATAGAATGTTTTTGTATCACGGTAATAAGTTTCCGACAAGTTTTTGGTAGAAAAAACCTAGATCAAAGGTAAATATGGTTCTGTAGTGTTTAATGTTAGATTTATGATTTAAACAGATAACTACTTTGTTCAATCAAGTTATTAAACCAAGATCAGTCGTTGGAATCTCAAGATCAAAGTGCCAGTCAAGGTGCCAGTCAAGAACAAGGTACAAGGTACCGTTTTTATATCAAACACATCATTAATAATAACAGATACAAATAGATTAATCAACAACTAAATCATGATTTAGGAATACATAACAATAACTAAAAATCTCGAATGCACTAAGCTTAATGTAGGAACGATTATCCAACAAATACATTGATATATTTGTACATTGATTGGGTAATCTTATGAAAAAGAATGAGAAGGATGTGATTTTTAGTTCGTTTTCATTGAAAGCTTGAGGCCGAAACACTAAGAGAATAAGATTTTCTTACGTTATATAGCATATGTATCAGCTGTGTTCAAAGAGTTCTTCACCATTAACAACTCCCCAATGCACACCTTTTAAGTTAAGAACCAAATAAGGAAACTACCCTGGTTAACAATGGAGTAGGAAACTACCGATGAAAGTGAAATACAACCTGGTACTCAAATATGTACAGAATTAATGAAGAAAAATGGTGAATCATTCAATTCCCTATCTGCTCAACCAGAGACTTCTTCAATGAAAGGAAACTTCCAGACTTTGAATATATAAGACGCATCCAATATCAACCACCCACTATCGCTTCTAAAATATTTACGAAAATAAAATCAATCCACATAAACCCAATCAGATTCAATCCAATTTAATTTTGAAATATGCCTCCTAATGCACCAATTTGCAATAAGTTTGAAACGCTATTGTCAAGAGAGTTGAGCCATTGAAATAATGAAATTGATATAAGATTTGAATTCCAGGCCGCAGATAATAACGTTAGAAAGAGAAAAGAGTGTACCTGAGAGATGGCCCAAGCTTTTTCCATACGCTTAACAAAATCTGAAGAGCTCTCATAGGAATCAACAGCAGAAGCTCTGACAGTCAAAACCCTTGAACCCTTGGATCTTGCACTTACTGTTTTACCTATAACAGCACCAAAATCAAGTCTATTTGTCGATACAAAGCTCATGCCTTTCTCATCAATAGATTTGCCCACAATCACCGGCCTGTAACAAATCGCACAACCCTTCATGTCTCGTATTACTATCTTCCTTTTGCAAAGATATTGGCTTATTTTTATATGAATGGCTTCTGGTAGCGTTTTTTCTTCTCTTTTCCTTGTGGCGAAATCCAACTAAAAGTTCCCTCTTTCCGAATACAGAAAGGAAGGAGAAAATGAAAACAAACTGCATCGACAGCGAGTCAAGCGCTTTCAGACAAGGTAAGGGTCCCAAGACCCATATTTTGTTTGGATTGGACCGGGAAGAATGAAAGAGAAAAAAAATTCAAAATAATGGATTTTCGCCATTGTTGACGGCTCAAAAGCCGGATATCAAGCTGGGCTAATTATGGCGGCCTGATACCGTTGCATTAGTCTGATTAGATGATTAAGATGGCTTGTTTAGCTTTTGTTTGTTTGTTAGTATCACGGGCCGTGAACTTGTGGGCGATGTTGGCCCACAATAGACTACAAGTAGGGTCGTAATCAACATGAGGTAGGCTGCTCTCACTGTGGTATCGAAACCAACACCTACCAGGGTGCGACAGACGCCGCCCAGGCGGGCCCACAAGGGCCACACCGAGACCAAGGCACACACAACGTCAAACAGGGTCAAGACACACCAGCCCCAAACTACCCACAAGCACGACCATCAAATAGCAAAGGTCGCCTAGGTTCGTGACTATTGCACACCAAGGTACACATAAAACAGAGGCCAACACACGATAAGGTCAGCCGAGGGCTTTAGCTAACAAGTAATGAGATGCACTCAGGGTCAGTGCCAACACACACAGGGTGTGTGCCTAGAACCGAGATGAACGTACAAAGGTGGCCACTTGGGGGTGAGGAAAACACACAGGGCCGAGGCCTGCTCACACCAAGGGTGTACTACGGCCGAGGCCAACACCAACTTAGGGCCTGTCCACATAGCAAGGCTTGCCATTACTTGGAAAATAAAGCCAAGTAGCATAGTCCTTGTTTGAATAGGACTCAAACATTAAAGTTTCAACTAAAGTAAAGAGTTTTACTTGTAGTTAGACTAGGAGTAGTCATGAGATGTAAGGGGCTTCATTATAAAATGAGGTCTCCCCACCTCCATTTGATATAGAGAGTTTTGTGTGAATAAACTCAGACATTCGTGCCAAAAAAATTCCCCACACACGCTTATGTACGTTTTTTATGCTTTTCCATCGTGCTTATCACTATAGCAATATTAATCGAGGAGTTTAGACTTACTTAGACGTCAAGCAACCGAGCAAGGCATCTAAAGGTCGCACGAACCAGCTAACCGACAGTCTAGCCCCGTGTTAAGTGGTATCAGAGCCAGGTTCGTGACTAGACGAGATGGCTTCACAACGTGGCGAGGCAGTAGCATCCGAGGGCGTCGAGACTTGCAACGCAGAGAAGAAGTGAGGAACGTCAAAGGACATGCTCACATCGCTCCAAAGTAAGATCACCAGACTTGAGGACTCTACGAAAGAGACCAATGAGGTTTGGATCTGTTACAATCCATCGATTTTGAGAAGCTGGGATCACTAGATCTCGAGAAGCTTGAAGCCTTGGAGAATATCCAAGAAGATGTGTAGGCTGCACTCAACGGATTAGATACGAAGAGTTCTTAACAAGATAATGCTATGGAAGCCCAAATCATGGCCTTAACACAAGAGGTCGAAGAACTTAAAAACCAGGGTTTCGAAACTGAGGTTGAAAGCCTAAAGAAAGAGATTGAGCAACTCAAGACCGAGGTGGCCTTGTGCAAGGCTGTTGTGGCTGGCAGCATGTTAACCAGGCCCCCCAAAGGGCGGGCTGAAGTCCCTAAACCAGAAAAGTTTAAAGGGACTAGGTTAGCCAAAGACGTTGAAAATTTTATGTGGAGCATGGATCAATACTTTCGAGCCATGGGCATCAAGAATGATATTGAAAAAGTAAACATTTCTTCTATTTACTTAACAGATTTAGCACTCTTATGGTGGTAATGTAAATGCACCGAGATGAAACGAGATGGCATCACCATTAGAACCTGGGCAGAATTCCAAGGTGAGTTCAAAGAGAAATTTTACCTCTATCATGCCGAGAACGAGGCACGATAAAAAATAAGGCATCTTAGGCAAGAAGGCTTTCTAAGGGAGCACGTTCAATAATTTGTCGAGTTAAGCCTACAAGTCCCGAGTCTAACCGAAGAGGACATGTTCTTCACCTTCATGGATGGATTAAAGCCATGGGCCAAAAATGAGTTGGAAAGAAAGGGTGTCAAAGAATTATCTAAAGCCTTGACAACCTCCGAATTCCTCATCGAACTTGGTGTTAAGAAACCCAAGCCTCCCAAATCAAAAGCCGAGGGTTCTAGTAAAAGAAACCAAGATAAAGGTCAAGAACAAAGCCTATAAAGTGATGATGAGGAGCCTACAAAAGGCAGAACCTATCGGCACAACAAGTCAAAAGAGAAGGGGGACATCTAATCGATTCGCTACTTTAATTGCCATGAGCAAGGAAACTTTGCAAGAGATTGCCCCCACACTGAAAAACTCGCATCCATTGCCGAAGAATACGACAATTCAGATGAAGAAGTATGTAAACTTAGCTCAATTACAATGTAAACTTAGCTCAATTACAAGTGTTAAGTCAAGGGTATGTTCCAAGCAACGAAAGGATCACCGAGGGAGGAGACCACAAAGGGTACAAAATTACCCACTCCAAATCACACAATACCAAAGCCGAAAGCAAAAGTTAATGTATGTGAACATCAATCTTGCAGGATAATCTAGAGTTTCCCTCATGGATACCGAGGCAACCGATTTATTCATATAAAAAAGGGTCAACGACAATCTTGGACTCAAAATTGAACCATAAAATGGAGCAATCAAGACCATCAACACTGAAGAAGTTCTAATCATTGGAATGGCGCGGAAGATAGAATTGAAGATTAAAGGATGGAAGGATAACGTAGACTTCATGATAATCCCCATGGATGACTTTGATTTTGTCATCGGTTGAACTTCCTTGTCCATACCAAAGCCTCTATCATTCCCTATGCAAATGTCATGAACATCATGAATTCCCGATGACAAGGTAGTGTCCCGTTGATACAAAGTGATCAAGAAGAGACCAAGACCTTAACAATTATCTAACATATCAAGAATGCTCCAAAAAAGGTGAACGCCACCTTGGTAAATACTTTTAAAACCACAAAATAATCCAAAGAAAACCTAGCGACGAGGGCGTCGATAGAACAAGTGGGGGAGAATATCGCGGGCCGAGAACTTGTGGGCGAGGTCGCCCCACAACAGACTACCCGTGAGGCTGCAACCAGCACTAGACAGGCTTCTCCCACTGTGGTATCGAAACCAACACCCACCAGGGTGCGATAGACGCTGTCCAGGCGCCCCACAAGGGCCATGCTGAGAACAAGGCACACACAGTGCCGAACAAGGTCAAGACACGCCCACCCCAAACTACCCACAAGCATGACCATAAAAAAGCAAGGATCGCCTAGGGTCGTGACCATTGCACACCAAGGTGCACCTAGAACCGGGGCCAACGCACGACAAGGTCAGCCGAGGGCTTTAGCCAACAAGCAATGGGATGTACTCAACACACACCAGATGTGTGCCTAGAATTGAGATGAACGCACAAAGGGAGGCCACTTGGGTCGAGGGCACACACATTGGGGGCATACAGGGTCGATGCCTGCTCATATCGAGGGTGCACTGAGGGCCGAGGCCATAACCGAATTAGGGCCTGTCCACTTAGCAAGGCCTGACATTGCTTGGAAAATAAAGCCAAGCAACATAGTCCTTGTTTGAATATGATTCAAACATTAGAGTTTCAACTAAAGTAAAGAGTTTTACTTGTAGTTAGACTAGGGGTATTCATGAGATGTAAGGGGACTTCATTATAAAAGGAAGTCTTCCCACCTTCATTGCATATAGAGAGTTTTGTGTGAATAAACTCAATTATTCGTGCAAAAAATTTCCCCACACACGCTTACTTTTTTTATGCTTTTCCATCATGCTTATCGCTGTAGCAACATTAACCGAGGAGTTTAGGTTGACTTAGACACCGAACAATCGAGCGAGGCTTCTAAGGGTCGCAAAGACCAGCTAGCTGACAGTCTATCCCCGTGTCATTAGTCATATCCTAATCCAACCAAAATCAAAATGATGGTAAGTGGAAAATCCATTGTTTTCTTCGCAAGGTAAGATATGTGATTTTTATGGGGTCTATTATTCCTTTTCTTTTAGCTTCTTTAAATGGCAAGCAAAGAACATGCTCCTGCTTCATTTGTTAGAGAATCACCTCCATTTTCAAACTTAATTTGTTCCTGATAAGACGTATGCCCCGTGCTTATGGACATGCCTACATCAAAATGATGTTCATTTAATCTCCATCTAATGATTACCAACTTGATCTTGGCCTTAACCAATTAGGATGGACCAACCTAAAACCACACTTTCTAATTTATTTTTATATACGAAGATCAATAATTACTTGAAAATTAATTTATATGCCTTCTAATTAACTTAAGCTCAAAAAAAATATATACAACCACTAAAAAAAAATATCGTAATACATAGTTATCATATGGTATTATTACGCGTCCTTGCCATTGGTTACATTAACTTATAAAACATTAGGGTAAACTACTTATTTGCTCACCATCTATTACATAGTTTCTATTCTGGTCACTTAGCTATTATTTTTTTAAAATCATATCTAATGTTACATTTTAGTTATGTTTTGGTCACCCCGTTAGAAAATTAACAATGATACTGACGTGCTATTTTTTTAAATTATACTTTTAATGATGATGTGACATTATCTTATTGTGTCACATTAATATCATTGTTAATTATTTAACAATGTGTGACTAAAACAAAACCAAAACATAATATTATATATGATTTTAAAAAATAATAATAATTTGATAACCAAAATAAAAACTAAGTATTAAGTAGATGGAAAAATATGTAATTTACTCAAAATATTATTCTTTTCCATTATTAAACTCTATTTTTTTTTTGTCTAAAATTCAATTTGTAAACTAAATTTAATACTAACATTAATATCCTAAGATCATCTGTACTAGAAAGCAAATATGAGATTTATGAGTCTAAGAGCATAACGCCATTTGCCCGTGCCACACAATACCAGTACGACACGTCAACACCCATTCAACATCAAAGCAACTGTTGAACTTGTTATCAAAGAATACATATACTGTCGCTGACAACACATGTATACAGAATGCAGACGTCCCATCAAATATTCTCATTCATTTCTATATAAAACAATCAAAAATTTTACTTTGTTTGATCTTACAACAAATTGTCTAAACAAAACCGATCCCTCTTTTTAAAGATTTATAGCTAGCTAGCTGGCTCCTCGCCTTGAAATGGAAAAGCACCAAAACGACACAGCTTCACCATCGCCAGCAGCAACTACTTTCTTTCAGGCCGATGCAAACACTTTCAGGGACATGGTCCAGAAACTTACAGGATTCACCAACGACACAGAGAAACTCCCGGTTACTTACCCTGGAAGGCACCCTTCAAAAATATCCCTTCATGGTGAATCAACGGCCGCATGCCGTCCACCTTTCAAGCTCCAAGAACGTAGGCAACACGCCACGAGGAAGCTGGAGATCAAGCTTGGTCTCTCCACTCGACGCAACGTTTCTCCCAGCCAAGCTCTCCGGCTCGATTCAACGATTCCCAGTCCGGTGACTCCACTAGTATCCGATTCACTCTTATATTCCAGTTCTTCTGGTACCCTATCACCATCATCTCCTTCTCCTATGGTTTCAGAGGAGGAAAAAGCGATTGCAGAGAAGGGATTTTACTTGCACCCATCACCATTGAATACGCCTAGAGGAAGCCAACCACCGGAGCTCTTAACACTTTTCCCGGTTTGTCCACCTAGTCAGGAGAAAAGGGATTAGGGTTTATTGATTTGCTGATCATTCGTGTGTTAAATACTTAGAAGGTGTTATAATTATTGACGTTGTTGTTGTTGTATTGTACGAGTATAGTAGTTTCTTGGAACTTAATTGTCGAGGTGGAAGATTTGTAGTACTTAATTATGTTTACTTTTTTTCATCTAATTAATGTATGATATGCTTCTATTGTGTTCCTCTATCAAATAATACGGAGGTTTAAAACGAGATCAATTGTAATGGCGGCATTGCCAACCCGAGGATGAATGGTTTTTATTATTTTTAACTAATTTTTTAATTAATCATACCCTATTTATTAATCGATTAATTTAGATCAGACGAGAGCGATCATCTCAATCCAATTTGCTCCATTCGTAAATTATAATATAAGAAATAAAGATAAAATAATAAATATTTCATCTAACTTATTATATATTATTTTGATTGATTAATTCTAATTTGATTAATAATGGTATGACTTGAGATAAATAATATTTCTTTAATTTATGAGTGAAAAAGAGACTATCTCATATATATATATTACAGTGAAACAAAATCTATTGACGCGGTTTCCAGTTGCTTTGCATTATTTGCGTTGAATTTCCTACTACTTAAGCGATTTTGTAAGAAAGCACATTGGACATTAATTACTTTCGCACCATATCCTTAGCTAGTAATTGATACGACCGCAAAATTAAAACGTTTGGGTCTTTTTAGACTCAAAGCTTTGGCGTAACTGGATTGCTTCGTCTACATTCTACTAATTCACATCTGGCCGACGTCAAATTTACATGACCCCAGATGATTAGATGTTCCATTTCGTGTTGCTTCGGTTCTCCGTTAAAACATCGAAAACCGGTCAACAAAGCAACAAAGCGAGTCTTGTATTTCACATTGAAGCATTAATTACGGTCAATCTTGATGGAGACTCGCGTATAATTACATTTGCAAAGTCCTGTTCTCAAAAAGTAATTTTATATTTGATTAACTCAACATTTTCTAAATATTTATCGCGTGGGATAATTTAAGAGCATTTTTACCATAATCTAACTTGAAAGACCAAATTAAAGCAAAATAAAACCTTGTTTCAATAGTAAATATACATATTTTTATTAAAAGAATTCTACTCAAATAAGTGCAAAGATGAAGAAAAAATTAGAATCGACAAAAAAAAAGGTGTTCGACAAGAATTAAGAAATGAAAGTAAATGATTAAAATGAATTAAAGTGAAATTGAAAGGTCTAATTTAAGAAGAACTAAAATATAATTATTAAAAAAGGTTAGGTTAAAATTTTAAAGAAAATAGTGGGATTGCGAATAATCATCTCCTACTCATGTAAAAATATAATGATCTCACGAGAATCCAAATTGGGTCTTCGGGTAATTTAATTGAATGCAAATCCAAAATTTTCAAATATCAATTTATTTTCTTCCTTCCAAGTTTTGGATAAAAAATAAAATAAAAGTAAAAATATTTTTACAATCAAGCTCCACCACCGATTTTCATTAAGAAACCTCAAGGAATGCTTGATCTATGAAGAACTATTTAAAAGCCTTTTTCCTTATTTATTTGGTTCTATCTTCTATTGAATTTTCAAAAATGTGTAAAAAAATAGCTAAGTGACCCGAATATCAAAAATACAAATGAAAAAAAATATATTTAAACAAAGATTATTCTTTTATTGCTCTCAATCTTCGATCATAGTGCCTTGGTGACTCTTTTTTTTTCCTCCCCTTTCCCCATACAAAAGTCATCCCTCTATTACATAATAAGAGTGTCTATTTATAGGCTTCTAAAAACCTTAAAAGAAAAAACCCTAGATTTTTTTAATTAATGTTAAATTCACTAATTAAAAAGGAAAAAATCACACCATAATAACAAAATCCTAAATGACTCTAAATAAATAAACGAAAGTCTAAAGTTGAATTTAATTAAAAATAATCAATAAATTAATTGAAAATTCATAATAAATTAAAATTCTCGTATTAAACTCGTATTCAATTTTCTGCACGCACTATCTTCTCTAAAATAAGCATATCTTAAGCTCCTTATGTCCGGTCCGTTAAAATTCTCGTATTAAACTCGTATTCAATTTTCTGCACGCACTATCTTCTCTAAAATAAGCATATCTTAAGCTCCTTATGTCCGGTTGAGGTGTTTCAAAATGGATTAAAAAGCTAAATGAAAGTTGGTTTTATCTCAAGAAGACTTCATGTCTTGGAAATGTTTGAATCTCTTTCAAAAATTTGTTGCAAGTCAGATGATGTATCGAGATTCAAAATTTGCTTTAATATAAAGGTTTGAGTCTTGTAAATGGTAAGCCAAACAAAAATTGGGTTGCTCGTTGTCGTGCAACAAAAATAGGGCAAATACGAAAATACCCAAATTTTCGTTTGATTTAAAATCTGAATAATTTTCTTTTATGGAGATGGACTCAGAAAACAATCTTGTTCCTCTGATGCCAAGACACGTTTGCCCATAATCAAGTTTGAAAATGATCATGCTCTCTTAGAATGGGGATGCCAAGTCGTCGTCAATAGTTGATCTGATCCTTTCTCTAAAGGATGCCAAATCGAAGAACGATCTTACTCCTTTCTCTAAAGGACGTCAAGTTGTAATCAATGGTTTATATGCTCCTTTCTTTAAAGGATGCCAAATTGAAAAATGATCTTGCTCATTTCTTTGAAGGATGTCAAGTCGTAATCAATGGTCGATATGCTCCTTTCTCTTATGGATAACAAATTGAATAATGGTCTTGCTACTTTCTCTAAATGATGTTAAGTCGTAATCAATGGTTTATCTACTATTTTCTTTCTTCCTCTGAAGGACACTAATTCATAATTGGTGGGTGATTTACTCCTTTCTCTAAAGGACTCCCAATCAAGGATCGATCTTGGTCATTTCTCTGAAGGATGCCAAGTCATAATCAATGGTTGATATGCTCCTTTTTTTTTTGAAATATGCCAAATTGGGAAACAATCTTACTCCTCCCTCTGAAGAACGCTAAGTCATTAATCGGTGGATGATCTACTCCTTTATATGAAGGATGCCAAATCGAGAAATAATCTTGCTCATTTCTCTAAAGGAAGCCAACTAGTAATTAATGGTTGGTATGGTCATTTTTTTGAAGGGTGCCAAATCGGGAAATAATCTTACTTCTTCCTCTAAAGAACACTAACTCATAATCGATGATCTACTTCTTCCCTTAAAGGACACCGGGTCGGGGAACGATCTTACTCCTTCCTATGAAGGAAGGAAAGTCGTAATTAAGTCTTTTTTTAACATATCTAATCCAAGAATGACCTTGATCCTTCACACTCAAGGATGCTCAGTCATAGTCGGATACTTGATTTGATGTGAAAAGATCTTGCTCTTTTACTTTGGAGGATGCCAAGTCGTGCTCATCATAAGTTTAAAAGTTTTTTCATATTATATTTCACATATAAATCAACTGAATTATAAGATGAATGTAAAATTATTCAAAATTTAGTTGATCTTATCTAGGTGAATATTCTTCTTCAAATCTGAAGACGATCTTGCTCCTTCAAAAAGAAAGCCAAAACAATCACAAAGAGTCAAACGACTAGAATTGAATTAAGATGTATAAAAACAAGATTCCAAGTCATATGTGAAGACAAGAAATCATATAGAAAGCCAAAGCAATCACAAAGAGTCAAAAATTCAAGTTAATATTATCAAAAATTCATTTTACTTTCAAGAAAACTTTTGTACTTTTTTTTTTCATTTCTTCAAGTGTTCTATTTGTTATGAATTGTGTAAACACATTCCTTGTAAAAGATTTTTCAAAGTTTGCTCTTTCTAATTTCTCCTTATGAAGGGTTGTACACTTGAGACTTTGGGGTATAAGTCTAAGTGTGTTGTAAGGTTACACCTTGTCGTAAAAGGTTTGAATAAATCCTTGTAAGAGATTTTTCAAAGTTTTTTATTTTTAATTTCTTCTTTGGAAGGGTTACACTTGAGACTTTATGGTACAAGTCTAAATGTGTTGTTGTAGGGTTACACCTTGTCCTAAAAGGCTAATCCCCTCTCACCAACGACTAGATTTTTGTATTTAATGTAGGTAGTACCAATACTCAAAGCCTGAGTATCGGTACTCAATGCATCTGGGCAACATGTCTTGTAGGAATTTTATCCCAACGACTCTATTAACTCCCACAACAAACCAAATGATTAGAATTGAATTAAGGGGTATAAAAACAAGATTCCAAGTCATATATGAAGACAATAGATCACAGAGAAAGCCAAAGCAATCATATAGAGTAAAAAATTAAGTTATTATTACCAAACATTCCTTTTGCTTTCAAGAACATTTTTGTGCTTCTTTGTTTCATTTCTTCAAGTGTTCTATTTGTTCTGAATTGTGCAAACACATTCCTTGTATGAGATTTTTCAAAGTTTTCTATTTGTAATTTCTTCTTAAGAAGGGTTGTACACTTGAGAATTTGGAGTATAAGTCTAAGTGTGTTGTAAGGTTACACCTTGTCCCAAAAGGTTTGAATAAAGTAGTGGATATAGATTTCATTGAAGAAGTTGAACCACTATAAAATTTATTGTGTCAATTTTTTTATTTTCTTACAAAAAGCTTCCATCAAAATTATTATTTGCTAATTTACCCCCTCTTGGTTGTTTCATCCTCTTAATTGACCCAACAATTGGTATCAGAGTTAATCTCATTGGAAGGATTAACATCCTCTTGAGAAGATCCTTAAAAGAAGTCAATCATCTTCTTTTCAATGGCCATTCCATCTACTTATAGAATTTTTGGTGAGTCTCAATCCATCTCAAAACCTTTGTATTTTAATGGTACCAACTATTCTTATTGGAAAAATATAATGATGTTATTCATTCAAGCCACATATTATTCGATGTGGGATGACATTACCGATAGAGCATCAATTCCTTTTAAGAAGCAAATAGAGCTTCTTGTACTGAAGGTCAAGTTAGAATGGACCAATGAAGACCGAAGACTCGTTCAACTCAATACCAATGCCATGTACAACATATTTTGTGCATTAGGCCCCGATGAGTATAGTAAGGTGTGTTCTTACTCAAATGCAAAAGAAATTTGGGACAAGCTTGAAGTAACACATGAGGGTACAACTCAAGTGATGAAATCAAATATTGGAATTCTCATACTAAATTATGAGAATTTTAAAATGAAGGTAGATGAAGACATCAATACCATGTCAGATCATTTGACCGTCATCATCAACGAGTTGAAGACCTTTGAGAAATTCTACACCAATGAAAAAATTGTGAGAAAATTTCTTAATAGCTTATCAATGACTTGGGAATCCAATAGGAAGACTATTAATAAAGCCAAGGTCTTGAAACTTCTTACGCATGATGAGCTCATTTGGGTCTTTTTTGCACCCCAAGATATAAGACATAAGAATGAGAAAGCGAAGAAGGTGGAGAAGAATAAAGTTAGGATTGCTCTCAAGTCCACCAAGGAAGATAGTGATTCTATTGAGAAAGAATATTAAGTAATGGCAATGTTTCCAAAATATTAGAAGATTCATGAAGTCCAACAAAGGAAGAAGGTTTTAAAGAAATGAGGGATTCAAGAATGAATCTAAGTAGAATGACCATGTCATTTGTTACGAGTGTAAAAAACTGGGACATTTCAAGTTTGAGTGTCCTCAATTGAAGAAGAAGAAGGGGTCAAACAAGAAGGCACAAAAGCACATGTAGCTACTTGGAGTGATGAACAATGCTCAAATGAGAAAGAATAAGAAGTAGCCAACTTGTGTTTTATGGCCATCGAGGGAGAAACTAAGGTGACCTCTAATTCATCCAATTTAATTTAATACTCTTTTGATTAACTACAAGAGGTCTATTATGAATTGTACTTATAATTTGATATCACGATTTCAAAGAATAAGAAAAATATTTCAAAAATAAAAAATGAAAAAGATCTCGTAACTAAGACTAAAAATGAACTTGAAAGTAAATGAAAGATGTACAAATCAAACTTGATAAATTTGAAAAGAAAAATAAATATTTGCATAACTTTATAAGGTTCATGATGATCAACATAAGAAACTTGATGATCTCAAAGCTTCTTTTAACAAGGTTGGATCAAACCGATTTCAAAAAGGTCAAACTTCTAAATTCAACTATGTTAAAAATAACTTTAGACAACACAAACATAGAGTTCCCCAATAAACCTCTAATGGGAAAGTTGTTAGGAGAATATGTGATACATGCATCACAAGGCTTAAATCAAAGGAATATGGACTAACACTTCCAATCGATCCAAACGACCAAGCCTTGGAAAAGAAAAACATAATAGTAGCAGAATTATGACGGCTTTTTGAATGGGATCTTGATGTTATTTGGTTGACATGTCTCTAGAGTTATGACCGAATGTGTCTTAGCTTTCCAAAGGTTTTTTATTTGCATTAATCTAATATCGGGAACTCAAGATACACTCATTTTAGTGAAGAAAACGCATGCAGAAATTCTTATAATAGATTAATACAAGATTTTGTAAATATTACAAATTTTCAATATTTTTATTGATTATTTATAATATAATTTAATATAGGATAATGCATTGTCTTTTAGGGTTAGATTTATTATTTTATTAGGAATTAAAATAACGTTAAAACAACTATATTTAGTTTATTGTTAGTATGAATTATGATAATATTGTTATTATTATTTTCAAGCATTAGTCACACTACAACAAGGACTTCTTTACCCTATATAAAGGAGACTCCTTCCATCATTTTAAATCACATCTTTTCTTATACAATACATTGAGAGTTTATCTTTGCAAATGTTGATTACTTGTGTATTCGAAGCTTATTTTTATTAAGTTCTTTTCAAATTCTTTGTGAGAGAGATCTTCACACTTTGATTTGCCTCTTCATTGTGATTAGGAAGGCTAATTAGAGCTATTTATCGAGTTTGACTTTTTATTACAACTAGGAGGGTTTGATAGGACAATTATCCATCTATCTTCATATTCCACAACTTCATCATCATCGTCAAATCACCATTATCTCCCATCACTACCAAAACCCTATTTTTGGCTAAGTATCCATATCATATTATGTTATTTGTATTATGTTATTTTCTTATTATATATTTATTATCTTAATTTTATTTGCTTTGATCAATTTCCATCAAACTTAAATCCCTTAAAACCTTAATTGTCGTCTCCCCTTCAATTCTCTCTTCTACCTTGTTTTTTTGATCGAGTTTAGAGCTTTTTAGGTTTGATTATTCAACATGAGCAACAATCATTCATCCGATATCGATAACTCAAAGATACACTCATTTTAGTGAAGACACCGCATACAGAAATTACTATATGATATTAATATGAGATTTTGTAAATATTAAAAAAAATATTTTATTGATTATTTTTAATATAATTTAATATAGGATAATGCATTATCTTTTAAGATTAGATTTATTATTTCATTAGGAATTAAGATAGAGTTAAAACAAATATCTTTAGTTTATTGTTATTAGGAATTAGGATAATATTGTTATTGTTATTTTTATTCTTATTTTCAAGCATTAGTCACACTACAATAAGGACTCATTCACCCTATATAAAGGAGGCTCCTTCCATCATTGTAAATAACATCTTTCTTGAATACAATACATTAAGAGTTTATCTTTGCAAGTGTTGATTACTTGTGCCTTCGAAGCTTATTTTCATTAAGTTTTTTTTCACGTTCTTTGTGAGAGAGATCTTCACACTCCAGTTTGTCTCTTCATTGCGATTAGAAAAGTTGGTTAGAGCCATTTATCGAGTTAGCCTTTTCATTGCGACTAAAGGTTCGATAAGACAATTATCTATCTATCTTCATCTTCCACAACTCTATCATTATTGTCAAATCACCATTATCACCCATCACCACCAAAACCCTAATTTTGGTTAAGTATCCAAATCCTATTATATTATGTTTTTTTTTATTTTCTTATGATAAATTTATTATCTTAATCTTATTTTTTTTATCAATTTCCAATAACCTTAAATACTTAAAACCCTAATTGACATCTTCCATTCAATTCTCTATTCTACATTGTTATTTGATTGAGTCTAGAGCTTTCTAGGTTTGACTCTTTAACACGAGCAATAATCGTTTTTTCGCTGCCATATCTCTATCAATATGGGTCCCCAAAGAACTCATTACTACTAAGTACAATGATATCCTAGAAAAATGGATACCTAAGGGGACTAGATTATTAGAAACTAATGCCTGTGGCCCAAAAGAATTTGGGTACCAAAATTATAAAATTTTAACACCCCAAATATCGGGTCAGTGACTAAAGTGTATGGATTGAAAAGTTAGTGGTTTAATTTTGATAAATTAAAAAAGTTCAAGGACTGATTTTGGAATTTATGTATCAAAGATTGAAGGATGGAAGGGTAAAATGGTATTTTGATAAGAAATGAATTAAAAATTCATTTTAAGGGTTATTTAAAACGTGATCAAGTGAGAAGAAAGAAGGAAAAATATGAAAGCTTGCTCTTCTCTTCTCCTCTTCCCCGTGAACCTCCATTCTAAGGTAAGAGACTTCAAATTTGATTATTTCTTTCATTTCTGATTTGGCTTTGTTTCTTTGGGTGATATTGAAGCTTAATAAAACTTGAAGATGAGTTGAAACTAAGAGATGGATAAATTAATTGTGAATTAGTAAAATAGGGTTTTAAGGGAATTGTTAGGAAATGATGAATATTTGAATTGTCATAAGTGTAAACAAGAAATTTGAAGTGTTAGAAAGGATTGAGAACATGTTTGAAAAAGTGGTATGATTTTTAGTTTAAGAGTTCTATGGAAGATTTTTTATTTTAAAGAGGTTTTATTGGAGATAAGTTAGTGGGAATACGTTAATATAAGTTTGAAGGTATGAATAGAGTTAAGGGTATGACATTTAAGTAAAAAGTTAGTAAATTTCGAAGTGAAATAGGTGATTTCTGGGCAAGGGTATCGGTACTGGAAGAATAATACCAATACTATTAGGTTAAAATAAAAGGATTTTGTATGAACCTGATGAATAATATCAGTACCAATTGAATTAGTATCGGGACTGATGTGGAAGTATCGATACTAAGATGAAGGTATCGATACTATAATTGAAATGAGAATTTGAGAATGCTAAAATGGTATCGATACCAAAGTGGGTATCGGTACCCCAGAGGAGAAGTATTGGTACTATAGGAGGGGTAACAATACTACTCAGTTTGAAATGTTAACTTTGGTGTTTTATTTCACTTAAGTAAAGGTTTAGGGGATTGATGTAATTGAGCTCCGATATACATATTGATCGTGTTAATGTGTAGATTTGACTGAAAGCAAGTGCCGATCAAATGGACGTATAAGGATAAAATGAAAGTGAAAAGGTGTTGCTTAGGGCTTAAGTGAGACAAATGTGAGTGCTATTTACTTATTCTATTTATGATTGGAGAATGGCTTGCGATGAGTCAATCTCAAATGTTCTTGATCAAAATTAAATGTTATGAGAACAAATTCTATGTGAATAAATGATAGACTTGGACAATGTTTCATAAAACTGTTCTACGTGAATGTGCTAAGTGAAAAAGTTCTACGCGAATATACCCTATGTGAATGAATACTACGAAAATAAGACACATTTTAAATAGTGAACCTAAAAATAATTATAAGTTAAAGCCCAAGGTATATGTATGAGAATTAGAGGTATAGTTGGCATGCCAATAGTCGAGGGTTCTATATAGTCATTCGGGACAATCTATGAAGTCCTTCGGGACATTTCTACTTGGTCTTTCGAGACAAATTCTACGCGGACCTTCGGGACAAAACTATGTGGTACTTCGGTGCAATTCTACGTGACACTTCGGTGTAAATTATGTGAGCTGTGGTGACAGTATTAGTGCACAACCTCAATGTACTCACATACCTTGAGTTCTCAGTGATATACATTGGGCAAATTAAACAAATGGATATTAAATGAAAAGTGTATAAGTTATATGTAGTTTATATGAAATTAAAACTGATTATGAAAGTATATATTGTTTAAAAGTCTATATTGTTAATGATATGTAATGCATACACAAGAGTAACATGAATATAAATTTATCAATATTTAATAAGATATATTATAAGTTATAAGATGTGTGATGTTTTGTAATTTAATATTTCTTTTGTAAATTTATATAAATGTTTTATTGTTTTATATTACTCATAATGTTTCACTAAGTCATAGACTTAGTGTGTGATTATTTCACACGTAGGTTCAAAGTTATGTGAGGAGTAAGCTGAGTAAGCATGGGGCAAGACAGCATACCCTTGAAGATTATTAGATCAGAAAATATTTAAATTGTATGTGATTGTGTTCTGGGAATGTGGTTGGCATGTACTTTAAATGTAAAGTTTAGATGCTCTGATATGTATTTTTACTATGATTTATTAAGTTTATTTTTCTTGTCAACTTTTAAATCACATTTTAAAAGAGTCAAAGTGTTTTAAAAGTCAACGTGACACCTCAGAGTCGTATCTGGGGCGGGTACGGGTCGAGGGTGTTACATTTAATGGTATCAGAGCCTAGGTTTAGTCAAGTTTTCGAAATAGATCGACCGGTCGAGTGCAAAAAATATTTGATTTGTACATGCCAATGAAATAACAAGTATCTCTGATCTAATAGTATAATGAGTGTGTTGTCCTTGCTAGCTTAGTTAAATGATTAGATATTAATAAATGTTAGGCTACGAGGGCTTCCGAAATGAAACAGATGAAGTTCAAGAACATTCAAGTGTAAGGAAGAAGTTGAGAAATGTTGGATTTAAATTTTATTTTAGAATAAAAAGTGATAGTTAAATGTTTATATCACAAAAGTAATGATAATTAGTTTGTAAATCTCTGCTGAGAATTCAGAAGAAATTTGGTTACACATTAGGCATTTTCACTATTAAGCTTTAAGAGATGGTTATTCAAGGTAAATAATTCTGAAAGGTTCTGAAGGAAAGATTTTATAAGAAACATGTGTGAATGACTAACTTTTACGATCATATGAAAAAATGATTCGTATTGGTAAAGATTGCTTGTTAAGGATTGATGAGCTTCGCAGTTAAAAGTATAGAAGAAATTTTTTAAAATTTGATCGAATATTAGAATTCGAAGAACTTAAGGCTAGTTGGCGAAATATTTTGAAGTTGAATTAGGTTTCGTTGGTATTTATGTGATAGGGAATCAAATTCCTAATTATATCTGAAAGCCAATGGTACTTGTATTTTCCAATTATATTAGATTTGATTAAGATAAAGGAATGACATAAAGTAGAGTATGCGCAAAAGGGTAGAAAGTAAAGTGTAAGTATGGATCGTGTTTGAGTGGATGTCTGAAAAGTACGTTAAATTCAAAATCTTTTGGAGTTCTTTGATTGTTCAAAGGATTTATGGAGAGATTTTCTGAGACCCCTCTTCACTAAGCAAGTTATTAATAAAGAGGCAATAGTTAATTGGAGTAGTAAGAAATAAGGAAATGCAAAATATGTCTTATCATTTGGAAAATTGTAGTAGAGAAAAGTAAGTCGGACAAATAAGTGCAGTGTAGTAATGGATATTTAAAAATGATTTTTAAATAGTACAGAAAAATAAAGCTAATGAGTTTCATTTGAGGTAAGATAAAATTATTTCGTGAACTGGATTAGAAGATCCGTTAGAAATTATGCAAATTAAAGTAGAAGAAGTATTTTAAATGGGTAGATGCGTAATTGACATTTAGTTATGATGTATCTAGTGAAGAAATTCTAAGTATGAGAAATGATAAAGAATAAGGTTATGTGCAAATAGTGTTGAATATAAAAGTTATGAAGATGAAATAAAACAAGTAATCAGTTATGAGTATAAGTGGTAAGAGGATATTTTTTATATACTGAGATGAGAAAAGAAGTGGAACATGAGGAAAAAGAGATAACCTATATTACAAGGAAGATTTTGAATTAAGAAAGAAAGTTTTATGAGTTATGAGTAAACATTAGCACGTATTGTACTTGTTTAAAGATGATGGCAAAGTATTGGATTACTGCATTGGAGTTAAAGAAGGGAACTTGAAGGGTTGATCAAATTAAAAAGTCAAAAGTAAGAAAAAGAAAAAGTTTAAGACTTTTAGAGATCATAAGAAATATATGAAAATTGATTTTGTTATGTTGATCGTTGATTGTTTGTTGGAAGAATAAGATAGTATAATGAGTGTAGAGGAAAGTTCAAGATTATTTTGTTAGAATAAATGATGAAAATATAAGTACATATTAATGATAGGAAAATAAAATCGAGGAAAATTTAAGAGTATATGATATGTTAAGGTAATAAAGACATAAAGAATTAAAGTGAAAGGTTTAGAGAATCAAGTATAATAAGGATCTTAAAGAGGTGTAATTGATAAGCTTCACATGTTGAAAATAAGGTATTAAATAAATTTGGAATGAAAGTAAACCAGTTTCAGTTTTTAGTAGAATTGAGAAAGAATTTCGATGGATTTCATAACTGAGTTACGTTTGACAATGAACAAAAAGGATTCAATCTGAGTAATTGTGGAGCAATTAACAAAGACTATGCATTCTATTCTGGTTCGAGCTAATTTTTTTTTATGGAGACAGTTAGACTACATAGAGTTCAAGTGTTAATTGTTTCTGAGGGGATCAAGGTTTACTTCAAGATTTTGGAATTATTTGAGAAAGGCCTACGAAATTTTGTTCTAATTTTAGCACTATGGTCCATCCACAGGTAGATGGTTAGTCTGATCAGGTGATTCAAATTTTAAAAGTTATGTTAAAGCATGTGTAATCAAGTTTAAAGTATTAGGAAATAAATGGTATGCTAAATTGAACAAGTATAATTGTGGATTTTCCAAGGTTTTATTTCGTGGCCATAAAGACTTGGCTAAAAGGATAAGGATATGTATATTAATGAAGCACGAGATGTAGTCGAATGAATTCTAAAGAATGATAAGAATATAGTTAATAATTATATTTTTTCTGACCAAATTATTGAGGATGGATATATTATTTAATTGAATGGATAAGTATCAAGGAAATGTTAAGATGTTTAAGGAATATTGATATAAGTTCCAAGGTTAGTACGATACTAATACGATAGGGTCAAGAGACACTTTCATTTTAATAGTTATGAATACGAAATTGTCTTTTAAGATAGATAATATTTTGATTGTATAATTAAATTAAAGCCTTTGATGTTGGATCAAATTAAGGATATTAAGAGAAGAATGAAATATCCATACTTATTAAGTAAATAATAAGTAGAAAAAGGGAGAACTAAAGTTTGATGAATGTTTTTATGTTATGGAAAAAGTTATTATCGAGTTGTTTTTTATTGAGTGGCATGTCAACACGTTTAAGAAAGACATCAAGATAGATTTAAGTGAAGTTTTGTGTAGAAGAAAAATACCGGATACCATTAATTTGGTTCGAATTGAATGATCGAGACTTAGTGCGACCAGATTTGGTCAAAGAAGTTGACAAAAAAATAAAGGTTATTTAAGATAGGTTTAAGATAGGTGATGATCGACAAAAGTTCTACTCAGGTTTGAAGATAAAGGAAATTGAATTTCAAGTAAATGATGAAGTGTTTTTCAAAATTTCACCTTGAAAGAAGATTCCATGTCTTTCATGTTTTGATACCCGAGAAATATTGATCAGATATTTCTCACATCATAGCACGGGTAGAAATAGAAGTTCAATTTTACTTGATTCATAAAAAAGAACTAGTACATATTTTAGTATATGAAGTTAAATAGCTAAAAAAATAAGATGAATTCATTAGTTAAAGTTCTTCGGGAAGTCACAAGTGGAAGAAGTAGCATAAAAATGTGAAGAGGACATAAGAAGACAAGTTTTCATCTCTTTATGCAATGAAAATTCGAGGACAAATTTTCTTAAGGGGGAGATTTGTAACACCCCAAATATCGGGTCAGTGACTAAAGTGTAAGGATTTAAAAGTTGGTGGTTTAATTTCGATAAATTGAAAGTTAAAGGACTGATTTTGAAATTTGTGTTTAGGACTCATTATCAAGGATTGAAGGTTGGAATGGTAAAATAATCTTTTGACAAGAAATAAATTAAAAATTCATTTTAAGGGTTATTTAAAACGTGATCAAGGGAGAAGAAAGAAGGAAAACTCTGGAAGCTTGTTTTATCTTCTCCTCTTCCCTGTGAACCTCCATGCTAATGTAAGAGACTTCAAAGTTGATTGTTTCTTTCATTTCTGATTTGGTTTTGTTTCTTTGGGTGATATAGAAGCTTAATAAAGCTTAAAGATAAGTTTAAACTAAGAGATGAATAAATTAATGGTGAATTAGTAAAATAGGTTTTTAAGGGAATTGTTAGGAAATGATGAATATTTGCATTAGAAATGAATATTTGACTTGTCATAAGTGTAAACAAGAAATTTGAAGTGTTAGAAAGGATTAAGAACATGTTTGAAAAAGTTGTATGATTTTTAGTTTAAGAGTTTTATGGAAGAGATGTTAAAGAGGTTTTATTGGAGATAAGTTAGTGGGAATAAGTGAATATGAGTTTGAAGGTATGAATAGAGTTATGGGTATGAGATTTAAGTAAAAATTTGGTAAATTTTGAAGTGAAATAGGTGATTTCTATGCAAGAGTATCGGTATTAGAAGAACAATACTGATACTATTAGGTTAAAATGAAAGGATTTTGTATGAACTTGATGAACAATATCGATACCAACTGAATTAGTATCAGTACTGATATGGAAGTATCGATACCAAGATGACGGTATCGATACTATAATTGAAATGGGAATTTTAGAATGCTTAAATGATATCGATACCGAAGTGGGTATCGGTACCCTAGAAGAGAAGTATCGATACTATAGGAGGGGTATCGATACTACTCAGTCTGAAATGTTAAATTTGGTGTTTTATTTCACTTAAGTAAAGGTTCCGGGGATAAATGTTAATTGAGCTCCGATATTCATATTGATCGTGTTAATATGTAGATTTTACTGAAAGCAAGTGCCAACCGAATGGACGTATAAGGATAAGGTGAAAGTGAAAAGGTGTTTCTTAGGGCTTAAGTGAGGTAAAAGTGGGTGCTATTTACTTATTCTATTTATGATTAGAGAATGGCTTGCGATTAGCCAATCTCAAATGTTCTTGGTCAAAATTAAATATTATGAGAACAAGTTCTATGTGAATAAATGATAGACTTGGATAATGTTTCATAAAACTGTTCTACGTGAAAAAGGTTCTACGTAAATGTGCTAAGTGAAAAAGTTCTACGCGAAGATACCTTATATGAACGAATACTACGAGAACAAGACACATTTTAAATAGCGAAACTAAAAATAATTATAAGTTAAAGCGCAAGATATATGTATGAGAATTAGAGGTATAGTTGACATGCCAAGAATCGAGGGTTCTACGCAGTCCTGAAGGACAATCCTTTGGGACAATCTATGTGGTCCTTCATGACATTTCTACGTGGTCCTTCGGGACAAATTCTACGTGGTCCTTCAGGACAAAACTATGTGGCACTTCGGTGCAATTCTACGTGGCACTTCGGTGCAAATTATGTGAGCTGTGGTGACAACATTAGTGCACAACCTCAATGTACTCACATATATTGAGTCCTCAGTGATATATGTTGGGTAAATTAAACAAATGGATATTAAATGAAAAGTGTATAAGTTATGTGTAGTTTGTATGAAATTAAAACTAATTATGAAAGTATATATTGTTTAAAAGTCTATATTGTTAATGATATGTAATGTATACGCAAGAGTAACATGAATATAAATTTATCAATGTTTAATAAGATATGTTATAAGTTATAAGATGCGTGATATTTTATAATTTAACATTTCTTTTGTAAATTTATATAAATGCTTTATTGTTTTATATTACCTATAATGCCTCACTAAATCATAGACTTAGTTTATGATTATTTCACACGTAGGTTCAAAGTTATGCGAGGAGTAAGCCGAGTAAACATGGGACAGGACAACATACCCTTGAAGATTATTAGATCAGAAAATATTTGAATTGTATGTGATTGTGTTTTGGGAATATGGTTGGCATGTACTGTAAATGTAAAGTTTAGATGCTTTGATATGTATTTTTACTATGATTTATTAAGTTTTGTTTTTCTTGTCAACTTTTAAATCACATTTTAAAAGAGTTAATGTGACACTTCAGAGTCATATCCGGGGCGGGTATGGGGCGGGGTATTACAAAATTAATCTATATTTGTATGTGGAAGAGCATTGCTATAAGGCCCAAAATATAAGTGCAAATTCCTGGTACTTTAATAGTGGATACTCAAGAAATATGAATGGTGACTAGAACCGTATCAAAGAGCTTAAACCTAAAAGTAGAGTAGTAGTAAATTTCCAAAGGACACATAGAAGGAATTGGTTCAATTGGTAACAATTATGCTATTTTAATTGAAAATGTGTTATATACCAATGTTTTGAAGCATAATATACTTAGTATAAGTCAATTGTGTGATAAAAGGTACAATGTCATTTTTGAGTCTAATGGTTGTAAAATAATTGACATTGCATTAAACATTATTATACTTGTTGGACATAGAATATGAAACATTTACATGGTGCATTTAAATGATATTGTTTCCTCAAATGTATGCCTAGTAGCTAAAGATGATAATGATTCATGGTTATGACATAAAAATCTTGGACATGCTAGCTTGAGCATTTTGGATAAATTTGTTAAAGCAATTCTCGTAAAAAGTTTACCAAAGCTAAAATTTGATTCAAACAAAAATTTTGATGCATGTGTAAAAGATAAGTATAATAGAGTTTCCTTTAAATCCATTAATGATGTTTCCTCTAGTAGAGTATTATAATTGATTCACATGGATTTATTTTGGCATATTAAGACTATTATCTTGGGTGGAAAAATATGATTTTGTGCTTGTTGCTGACTACTCTAGATTCACATGGGTTCTCTTTTTAAGTACTAAGGATGAAGCTTTTGACAAATTCATCACATTTTAAAAAATAAACCAAAATAAAAATGTTACTTAATTTCTAGTGTTAGAAGCGACCATGGAACCGAATTTCAAAATCTTGGTTTTGAATATTTTTGCAACTCTTGTGGTATTAGCCATACTTTTTTAGCCCCAAAAACCCTAATCAAAATGGAGTTGTTGAGAGGAAAAATAGAACTTTAGAGGAAATGGCTACAACCATGCTCTGTGAAAAATTAATTTGTCAAAATATTTTTAGAAGGAAGTCACAAACACCGCTTGATATATTATAAATAAATTAATGATTAGACATATTTTAAAGAAAAATTCATATGAACTTTTAAAAAATAAAAAGCCTAACATTAGCTATTTTTAAAAATAAAAAAACAATGGAAAAGAAAATCTTGACAAGTTTAATGCAAAAAGTGATGAAGGAATATTCTTTAGATATTATATGAATTCTAAAGCTTATTGAGTCTTTAACAAAAGAATTCTAGTGGTAGAAGAGTCTATTCATATTGTTTTCGATGATAACCCCATTTCGAGGAAAGATTTTTGTGTTGAAAATAATGTAGGTATTATGACATCAAATGAAGTTGGTGAACCATCATCTAAAGATGGTATGCAAGAACGCCAATTTTAGAGGAAAGGGAAGTCTCATGTCCATGAGAGTTCAATTATGTCAAGGATGGTGAGATTTTTAGTGATCCATCTAAAAGGGTAACTACTAGACCATTTCTTAGAAATATTTGTAATTTTGTTGCATTTATCTCATGCATAGAGCCCAAGAATATCAAA
Source organism: Hibiscus syriacus (assembly GCF_006381635.1). Classification (NCBI taxonomy): domain Eukaryota; kingdom Viridiplantae; phylum Streptophyta; class Magnoliopsida; order Malvales; family Malvaceae; genus Hibiscus; species Hibiscus syriacus. The sequence continues at coordinate 1,454,090 of NW_024061944.1, read as the reverse complement.
TAAGCATTAAATGATGAATTTTGGATAATTGTTATGCAAGATGAGTTAAATCAATTTGAGAGGAGTCAAGTATAGACATTAGTTGAAAGACCTAAGGACAAATCGACTATAGGTACTTAACGTGTATTTAGGAATAAATTAGATGAAAGTGATAACATAGTGTCGAAACGATTTTTTCTCTTAAGTGAGATTTTAAAAACCATACCATTTTTAATTTAATTCTTTTAATTAATTTTAAATTATAAAATAATGTAATTTAAAAAAATCTCTCGTTTCGAAAAATTTGGGATTTCTTTTAAAAATAAAAACTTATGATTCGAGGAGTCGCCACCAATCTTTGATTAAGGTGTGATTAGGCACCCAAAAATATTTTTTCATTTTAAATAAAACTTAATTTTAATTAAAACAACAAATGAAGTTATGTATTACCAAAATTCGAGTTCACAATTACGCGTGGGGATGTATTACCAACCCCATAGCGCCCTAAATTGATACCTAATCGATTAATTAATGTCTTTGCGACGAAATTTACAAGTTCGAATTTAATTTGACTTATGATCTCATAAAACAACCAAAATGTGAATTTTAAAATGAAATATAATAATATTTAATTATTTCCTATCGAGAAGAAACAAACCCTCATAATTATTTGAGGCAATTAATTCTGACTCCAATCGAAATAAAGAAATATTATAATTTCATTTCAATATTCAAATGCATCCAAGACAAATTAAATTAAAATTTACCCAACCTTTTTAGAAAGAAGAGGAATATTCGATTATTTAAAAACATCGAGATCAGACCTTAGATAAGTTCTAACAATATTTTCTGGAAAAATTTAAATAACCGAATATTTCTTTTTTTTTTCTTTCCCAAAATTTAAGTGATAATCATTTTTAAGTGTCACTGTTGGGATACACTTTCAATTTAAAATTGTCGAAAGTGACTCTCTAATAAGTTAAGACAAGCCTCTCAGAACAATTTTAAATTAAAAGAATATTAATCTTAATCCAATTATATAATTATAGGTCGAGTTATGCACGTGGGACTATCATGCAAAAATTAATTAAATAATGCTACACATTCAAATACATACTTGAGTCTAAAATAATACATGCACATGCAAATATGACTATATATAGTTTACAAATATACTAATTAGTTCTCAATATTTTAAAATTGTTAAACCTATTATGGTCATATTAACATGCGATAAATGGCTTTTATGCTAAATTGATTAATAACTAAAAATATAATATTTATCTCATTATTTGCGATATGCACTAGATCATTAAGGCCGAAAATAAAGTCTAATGATATAAAACCTACATGTATATAAGAAAATGCACATACCACATACATTAAAATAATATAAATGTCATTAAATTATAAACAAAACAAAGTCTACTGCCAATAACCCATGCTTATATTCATTACTGCCATAAAGGACAAAAAACAACAAATACCACAACCAGTCATACAAAATATAAATTGGCCAGTAAATTAAACAAACATGTTGCATGATTAAATTATAAAGTAATGAAATTACAGGCCAAACACGAAAACAATCATAAAATGAAGAATAACAGAAGCTTAAGACTAAAAAGAAAAATGCTTGAAATACGAAGATCAAATTAAAAACATAAAAGATTCGATTTGAGGACTAAAACACAGCAGGTCAAAAGTTGATGGAGCTCACATGCAATTACCCTCACTCACCAAACGTGGGTTTCCCTAAGCCTAAACAGAGTCGTTTTGGCAATCATTCAAACGACGCCGCTTTGTCAATTGTATATAGGTGACATTTAGGTTAAAAGGTTTACCCTAACTCATTTCCTCTCAGCCTCTCCTCTAAAAAAAAACCTCGCCGCTCGCTCTGCCTCTCACCCTCACTGTTCTCTCTGCCTCTCCCTCTTCTGGCTCAACCGAGAGCTACAAAAGCTTTCCCTCCTTCGACCAAAGCCAACGTCATGGCCACCGTCGTCCTAACGGCTCCGACGAGGAACTAAACAAACCCCGACTCTAGATCATGAAACCCAAAGCCTGAAGATCACGAAAACACCTCTCAAGTTGCTAAACAGTCTTCATTTCCTAGCCCCAAAATCAAACATATCCCCCCGATCTACTCCTCAGTACCCAACCCGAGGCTTAAAATGAACATGCACGATCGCAAAAACAATTGGAAATCAATGAAGGATGAAGGGTTTACCTTCGACTCAACGGGGTATTTGTTCCTAGTGACAGTGGCGAAAACTTCTGGGTAGGCAAGGTAACATTTTTCCTTCTTAGACTCGACTTTAGGTTAATGGGTGATTTGATCATGCAAAGGAAAAAAATCTATGGCTTTTTCCTTCTCTCTGTTGCTAAAAACCAGGTTTTTTCGTACTCACTTTCTCGCTGCTAAGATGGTTCTCTAGGTTTTTTCCCTTGTTTTCTCTCTGGTTCATAACGTCCCTTTCTGATTGCTAATGGGTATCCCTTTTATCGTTCCTCAAAATTACCCACTGTAATTTCCTTTGATGAAATCTGTTTTGCCTTGCTGTGCTGGCCACTCTACGTGGCGAAAGAACCTCGTCCTGGCTATGTTGTTGCAGGTACAATCCAGGCGGTTGAGGAACGGGACAGCTGTCCCTTGTGGAGGTTATGGGTGGAACTTGGTCGTTGGATCAGTGACTGGATCCAACAATTACCATAGTACGGCGGCTGCGGATGATTTTAGGGCGTTAGGAATTTTAGGGTTTAAAAACTCTTCCATATTACTTCTGATACGGTCACAGTTTGACTGCGCTGGAAGCTTGTGACAAAAGCCCTAACTCCATCGGGTTACTCCTTTGGGCTTTTATCCGGGTGGATCACCCGTTTCAGTCCGGACCCTCGGCTACTATTTGAGCTTCAACCGGGCACGGGTTGTGTTTATATATGCTGGGCTTGCTCCAACTTGGGTTTGGATCATTCAATTGGACTTCTCCAACCGGGCTGACTTTGCTGGGTCAGGCTTGTGAGCCGGGTTGGGCCTGGACACTTGTTGGATCATTGACATGTTATTTTCAGCCTAGAATTTGAACTTGGACCACTTTGACCTTGATTTTGGACCCTGCAGTCATATAATATAAAAATGAGTAATACTAAAACTAATAAAAATAATAATAAACCATATAAGACAACAATTATAATATATATTTATAAATTTGAAACCAACACCATACTATATTTATATACTTAAATACTATACTACATATTATATATATATATGTATATACTCATATTTAAAAACTATATTAAAAGCTATATTATATATATATTTTAAACTATACTATATATATTATTTTCTGAAAAATATATATACTATTTATTTTTTCTAAAAACTATACTATTTATTTTATTATATAATTATATTATACTGTATATTACTATATAATTATTATAAAAATAAAATAAAATAACCAAAATAAAACAATAATAAAATAAAGAAAAATCCTCGGACGAAAACACGTGTCTATACATAGTAAGGAACAAGGCTAGACTTGTTGCTTAAGGGTATACTCAAGAAGAAGGAATAGATTTGAAGAAACTTATGCTCCCGTAGCTAGAATGAGTGCAGTTAAAAGGCTATTAGCATTTGCATGTTATCATGAGTTTACTTTATATCAAATGTTAAAAATGTTTTTCTATATGGTTTTACAAAAGAATAAGTGTATGTGGAATATCTTCCTAGTTTTGAGGATTCAAAATTTTCAAATCACGTTTTTAAGTTAACAAAAGTTTTACATGGTTTAAAACAAGATTCTAGAGCTTAGTATGAAAGATTATCAAATTTTTCTGTTGAAAAAGGTTTTTCAAAAGGGAATGTTAACACTACCTTATTTATAAAAATTAAAGGTAAATATTTGCTATTTGTTCAAGTTTATTTCGATGATATTATTTTTTGATCTACTAATGATAATCTTTGCCAAGAATTTTTTAAGTTAATGCAATGTGAGTTTGAGATAAGCATAATGTGGGAGCTCTCATTCTTCATGGGACTCCAAATCAAGCAAACGAAATTTGTCATCTTCATCAATCAAGAAAAGTACATCAAAGATATGCTCAAGAAGTTTGGATTGGAGGATGTGAAACCTCAAGCCACTCTTATATGCTCATCTATAAAGCTTGACAAGGACGAGAAAGGTAAGTGTTTAGATGTTAAACTGTTGAGTTAATCGATTGATGGAATAGGCCAAGAGGGGGGGAATTGGCAATTAAAATTTTGGTGGAAGCTTTTACAGAAAATTGAAAAGATTTGCACATCGATTTAGAGTGGTTCGACTTTCTCAACCAAAGTCTACGCCCACTACCTTAGCTATCCACACTAAGGATTTTCCAACAAATTCACTAATTTGTTATTTCTTTTGAGGACAAAGAGTAATCTTACAACTCCTTCAAGAATTATACCCCAATTCTTGAGCACACTTTTTTTCAAAGAGAAATACACAAATTCGCAAACTTACAAAGAAAACCTCACAATACAATATGTTTATACAATTCTAGAACAAGATAAGAACACTCAAAGATAATTACAATTGAGCACAAATTGTGTTCTTGAAAGAAATATAAATATTGAAATGAAATTTGGCTTGAAATGCACAAACTTGATGTTTGATGCTTTTTCTCTTGTTTCTCAATGATTTCTTCTTTCTTGTTATTGGTTAATGGCTTCAGAACTTGTTTAAATACTCCTTCAATTGATTCTGAACGTTGGGGATGCTTAATGGAGTTAATAGAGTCGTTTAAGTGTGAAAACAATTAATTAAAGCAGTTGGGAGCATCAGTGCATCGATGCATACCCATGGTGCATCGGTGCATCAGTGTAAAATTCAAATATTTTGACCGTTAGACCCTTAGTGCATCGGTGCACTAAGAGTGCATCGATGCATAAAATGCATTCGATGTTTCAAAATAGCCTGAGTGCATCGATGCATGGCTGGTGCATCGATGCATCAAATGCATTCGATGTTTTCATAAAATCCTCAGTGCATCGATGCATGGTATGTGCATCGATGCATGAAATGCATTCGATGTTCAATTTATTCCATGGTGCATCGATGTATGGATTGGTGCATCAGTGCATCACTTTGAAAAATTGATTTTAGGCTAGATTTTGGTTCAAAATACTTTGTGAAAATTGTTTCAAAAATATATTAAGTATAAAACACAATTTTACACATTTAGTAAGGTTTGAAATTGATCTTGAAAGACTTGGAGCAATATTTTGATATTTGAGTAATTAAATCGAATATTCTTAAAAAATAATTTGTAAAATCTTAAAATTCGTTTAACTTAATTTGTTATATCGAAACATCAAAATGTTTTCAACAATCTCCCTCTTTTTGATATAACAAAACATTTGTGTAATTTTAAGATTTTCTAAAAATTTGAAATTAATTTTGAAAAATTACTCCCCCTTACTCTAACACTTCTCCCCTTTAACACTTAATATTTCTTCCCCTTTTTGTTAAATCAAAAAGACTTTAAAACGTTTTAAATATGGTTTTGAAAAGCATAACCAATTGATTCTAAATATATATAGCTTAAGCTGCTAAGATCACAATCAAAAGAGAGATTAGCCATTAGTTTCATAATCAATATTCATAATCAAATGTAAAATGGCATAATTGGTCATATATGTCTAATGATGCAAAAATAAGAAAATTCAACCAAACCAAATATATATATATATATATTAAGTTCAAAATCCAATCATCCAAACCATAACAAATTCAAACATTTAACAATCCAAAACAAACAATCCAGAAACATCAAAATCAATCCAAGTTTTTAAAATTCAAGAAAACATAACAAGGAAACAAATTTACTCCATCGGAGGATCGGGAGGAGGAGGATAATGAGCTCGAACTTCAATAGTGAGAGCGTCCATGCATTCACGCATCTCCCGCTGAAACTCAGTAATCTGAGACTCCATGGAGGCAAACCTCAGATCAAACGACTCTAAGAAAGATCGAAAATATGGTGGCGTTTGATCTTCTTACCGTGCTGGTTCCGGTGTAGGCTCATCGTCTGGTACATGATCGTCGATATCTTGCATAAGCTGTTGAAGCTCAGGATCATCGTCAGCAGTCGGTGCCAGAGGAGGAGGAGCACGAGAAGAGCTAGGAGCAGCTCGTAAAGAACTAGCTCTCGGAGTTTGCTTAACGGGTTGAAATACCCAAAGACCGGTTTCCTCGTCTTGTTTCCAATCCGCTTTCTTCAATGAGGTGAGATTGATTTGATTTTAGAGAGGGATAGGATTGTCTAGAGAGACATTTAGACTGAGTTTGATAAAAAGGTTACTAAAAAGACATCCGTAAATCAATGTTTCGATATGTTTTGAAGGAACAATGTTTATGATGTCCACTAGTTGACTAAATATAATATGGGGCAGATTTATTTTGATCTTATTCTTGATACATTGCATCCACCATAAATCCCTAGTACGAAGAGTGGAGTACCTATCTTCGGATGGTCTAAACCACCAAGAGATCATCAAATGAAGAAAACGATAATGATGAGATCGTAGAGTACTAACACTAGAGTTTGGAACATAGGGATATTCCACATTTTCATTCTCATTATATAACCCATCATCATCTAACCCAAAACGGAAAGCTATAGTCTCGAGGTCAATATTAATATATTGGCCTAAAAGATAGGATCTAATTGCTATAGTTCCACATTAAGTTTTGTTTTGAATCCATACCGCATTGGAGTAGAAAATGCGGACTAACTGTTGATAGACGATAGGTTTGAGATGAAACATTTTATCAAACTTCCAAGTTTTAAGAATCAGAAAGTATTCGAAGTCAATTCTATCATGGCTTGAAGAGAAGGAATACGCTCTTCCCGGATTCTATAAGATTGGAAGGAATTTCTATACCTAGAGTACAATTCGTCTCTACGATGCTCAGGCATATTAAAATAAGATCCTATAAGACTATTAGGTAGAGGAGGAACGTCATTAGGAGGTCGAGTTGAACGACTAGACAAAGTCCTAGGGCGTTTAGGATTAGACATGGTTAATGAATCGGAATTAGGAATAAAACCTTGAAAATTTCGGATTGATGAGAATGAGAAGTTGTTTTGCACGATTTAATGATAGTAGCAGGGCTTTGAGATGAAATGAGGATGAATTCCGATCAAAAATATTGATTTTGGAGTAAGAGGAGAATTTAGAGAGTGGGAGAGGCGTGCGGCTGAAGAGGGTGTAATTTTAAGGTTTGAAATAAATAAGAAAATAAGCCTTTTAAACCCTAAAACCCGACTGATGCATCGATGCATGGCCTTGTGCATGCATCGATGCACATTCAAGGCGTGCATCGGTGCACCTTCATGGTGTATCGATGCACATTCAAGGATGCATCGATGCACTGTTAGGTGTATCGATGCATTAAGCACAAAAATGTCAAAAATCCGTTTTAAACACTCAAAATGCTAAATTAATTAGCTCTAGTGGTATTGGAAACTCATATATTGAAAATTAATCATGTTCAATGAATCAAATTAATCCTTAAACAATATTTGAACATAAAATTAATTTTCACAAAAGAACATAAACTCCCCCTAACTAATAGCAATGAATGCAATCAAAAATTACTATTATAAGCATTTTTCATTTATTCTTAAAAGTGCTAAAATTATTTTAAACACTAAGTGAAGATAAGTCAGTTAAACCTAATTCTCTCCTAAGTGTCCAAAATATTTCCTTGTCTAAAGGCTTTGTAAAGATGTCCGCTAATTGGTGCAAAGTATCAACAAATTCTAGAACTATATCTTCCTTAGAGACATGGTCTCTAATGAAGTGATGTATAATTTCAATATGCTTAGTTCTAGAGTGTTGGATGGGATTTTTAGTGAGACAAATAGCACTAGTATTGTCACACTTGATAGGAATGGTACCTACTTCAATTCCATAGTCAAAAAGTTGTTGTTTCATCCATAAAACTTGTGCACAACAACTACCAGCTGAAATGTATTCTGCTTCAGTGGTAGATAATGCAACACAATTTTGTTTCTTTGAAAACCAAGAAATCAACATATTTCCAAGGAATTGGAAAGTACCGGAGGTGCTTTTCCTATCTAATTTGCATCATCCATAATCTGCATCAGAGAAGGCATGCACACTAAAGCTAGAGTCTCTAGGATACAAAAGTCCTAAACTATGAGTGTCCTTAAGGTATCTAAAGATTCTCTTAACAGCTAGTAAATGTGATTCCTTAGGGCATGATTGAAATCTAGCACATAAGCAAACACTAAACATAATGTCCGGTCTACTTACAGTTAGATAGAGCAAAGAGCCAATCATTGACCTATATAATTTAACATCCACACATTTACCTCCATCTATGTCAAGCTTTGTTGATGAGCTCATTAGAGTGTCATGAGGTTTCCCATTTTCCAGTCCAAATTTCTTGAGCATATCTTTGATGTATTTAGCTTGATTGATGAAGATGTCATCTTTTGTTTGCTTGATTTGGAGTCCCAAGAAAAATGAGAGCTCCCCCATCATGCTCATCTCGAATTCACTTTGCATTAGCTTAGAAAATTCTTGACAAAGAACATCATTAGTAGAACCAAATATTATATCATCAACATAAATTTGAACTACTAATAAATATTTACCTTTATGCTTTAAAAACAATGTAGTGTTAACCTTCTCTTTTGAAAAACCTTTTTCAATTAAAAAGTTTGACAATCTTTCATACCAAGCTCTAGGAGCTTGTTTTAAACCATAAAGTGCTTTTGTCAATTTAAGAACATGATTTGGAAATTTTAAATCTTCAAAACCAGGAGGTTGTTCCACATACACTTCTTCCTTTATAAAACCATTTAAAAATGCACTTTTAACATCCATTTTATATAATTTAAATTCATGAAAACATGCAAATGCTAATAACATTCTAATTGCTTCCATCCTAACTATGGGAGCGTATGTTTCATCATAGTCTATTCCTTCTTCTTGAGTATACCCTTGAGCAACAAGTCTAGCCTTGTTTCTCACTATATTACCACTCTCATCAAGCTTATTCCTAAATACTCATCTAGTACCTACAATAGATTTATTACTAGGTCTTTCAACTAATGTCCATACTTTACTTCTCTCAAATTAATTTAACTATTCTTGCATAGCCATAATCCAATGTTCATTATTTAATGCTTCTTTGATATTCGTAGGCTCTATGCATGAGATAAATGTAACATAATTACAAATATTTCTAAGAGAAGATCGAGTTGTTACCCCTTTGGATGGATCACCTATAATCTCACCATCCTTGACATAGTTGTACTCTCTTGGATAAGATACTTCCCTTTCTTCAATGGTTGGATTCTCGAGAGGATCATGAGTTTCCTCATCTTTCGTTTCTTCTATTAATGATGGTTCTCCAACGTCATGTCTAACGTCATTTGTATTTATAATGCCTACATCATCATTCACACAAGAATCCTTCCTTGGAAGGAGATTATCATCGAAAATAACATGTATAGACTCTTCTACAACTAAAGTTCTTTTATTAAATACTCGATAAGCTTTATAATTTAAGAAATAACCCAGAAAAATTCCTTCATCACTTTTAGCATCAAATTTGCCAAGATTGTCTTTACCGTTGTTTAAAACAAAACATTTACATCCAAAAGGATGAAAATAACTAATGTTAGGATTTTTATTTTAAAAAATTCATAAGGAGTTTTCTTCAAAATAGGCCTAATCATTACTCGATTAATTAACATAACATGCGGTATTTATGGCTTCCGCCCAAAAATATTTTGGCAAATTGTTTTCACAAAGCATGGTTCTAGCCATTTCTTCTAAAGTTTGATTTTTCCTCTCAACAACTCCATTTTGTTGAGGGGTTCTAGGTGCTGAAAAATTATGGCTAATACCATTAGAATTACAAAATTCAGTAAATCCAAGATTCTCAAATTCAGTTCCATGATCACTCCTAATACTTGTTGTAGAGTAACCTTTTTCATTTTGGATTACTTTTGAAAACGTGATGAATTTTTCTAATGCTTCATCTTTAGTACTTAAGAATACAACCCAAGTATATCTAGAATAGTCATCTACCAAGACAAATGCATATTGTTTTCCACCCAAGCTAGTAGTTCTATATGGCCCAAAAAGATCTAAATGGATCAATTGTAATACTCTACTAGTTGTTACATCATTAATGGGTTTAAAAGAAACTCGCTTTTGTTTTCCTTTAGCACAAGCATCAAAGATTTTATCATTATCAAATTTAAGCTTAGGCAACCCTCGAACTAAATTTCCTTGAATTAGCCATTGCAAAACACTCATACTATCATGTCCTAGTCTCCTATGCCATAACCAACTATCATGCTCATCTTTAGCAACTAGGCATAAATTAGTTATATCAATAAAGTCTAAATGCACCATGTATATGTTTCCTATTCTATGACCAACAAGCATAATCCGATTAGATGCAATGTCAATAACTTTACAACCATTAGTTTCAAACATGACATTGAATCCTTTATCACAAAATTGACTAATACTCAAAAGATTATGCTTTAATCCATTCACATATAAAACATTTTTAATTTGTATGGAAGAGGTATTACCTATTGTACCTATACCTTCAATGTGACCTTTTGAATTATCACCAAAAGTCACCTCTCCTCCATTTTTGGTGTTGAGCTTTAAGAACCGGCTTTTGTCCCCGGTCATATGTCTTGAGCATCCACTATCAAGGTACCATGAGTTTGAATTTGTTTCCCGTGCCTTGTAGCAATGCTCATTTTCCTACAAACATAGATTAATTTATAATTTTTGGTACCCAAATTCTTTTGGGTCCATATTCATTAGTTTCCAAAATCCTAGTCTCCTTAGGTATCCATTTGTGTAGGATATCCTTATCTTTAGTAGTAACGAGTCCTTTAGGAACCCATATAATTCTAACGATTTTTCCATTAGAGGTTATTCGGGGACCTCTATGATTGTAGTTTTTAAAACTTTTTCTAACAAAGTTGGATTTTGAATTTTCTCCATTTTCAAAACGTTTTTTTCCCAACTTTATCAAAAGAAGCTTTAAGATCATCAATTTTCTTTTGATGATCATCATTGACCTTTGAAAGTAAATTTTGCAAATCCGAATTTTTCTTTTCAAACTCTTCTACTTTTATTTGCAAATCTTTGATTTTACTTTCAAGATCGTTGTTGGTTTTGGATATGAGTTTATTTTCATTTTTTTATTTTGAAATATCATTTTTATATTTTAAAAACAATTTCTCATAATCCGAAGCCAACCCATTATATTACTCTAATAACTCATCATAAGATAAATCATCTAAATCAGATGAGTTAGAGGTTACCTTAGAATCTTCCCCGAATGCTATCAAGCACAAGTTTGCTACTTCTTGTTCCTCTTCATCAGAACCTTCTTCATCGCTCCATGTAGCCACATGAGCCTTGTGCTTACTCTTTGATTGACCCTTTCTCTTCAATTGTGGGCAATCATATTTGACATGCCCCGATTTTTTGCATTCATAGCAAATGATCGGGTCCTTATCTTTTGGTTCATTTTTGAAGCCTTAATTTCGTTTGAATTTTCTTCCTCGGTTAGGCCTTATCATTTTTCTGAACCGTTTGGCAAACAATGCCATTTCCTTGTCATCTTCATCTTCATCCGAATCACTCTCATCTTTTGTTGATCTGAGAGCAATTCCCACGTTCTTCTTCTTCTTCTCCGTCTCCTTATTTGGCTCGTTTCTTTTCTCAAGGTCTTCCTCTTCTTTAAGAATCATTTCATGTGTGAGGAGAGAGTCAATAAGTTCATCGAGGGTCAAGGATTTCAAGTTCTTAGCCTCGATGATCGCCGTCTTCTTTGATTGCAAAGCTTTTGGAAGAGAGTAAACAAACTTCCTTACAAGCTTGTCATTTGGAATGCTTTCTCCATATGATTTGAGACTATTGACAATCGTGGAGAAACTATCCGTCATAGCCTTGACATCTTCATCTGGTTTCATCCTGAAATTTTCATAGCTATGAGTTAAAATACTAATTTTAGATTCTTTTACCTCATTTGTGCCTTCATGAGTGACTTGTAGGTTGTCCCATATCTCATTGGCGGTTGTGCAAGATGAAACTCTCCCGTATTCATCTGGTCCAAGAGCACACAAAAGATGATATGGATAGCTTTGGAGTTGAGCTGGAACATTCTTGTCTCTCATTCACTCCACAACCTCGGGTGAGTGGAGGGTTTGATGTATCCATCTTCTATGATATTCCATGCTCCCATGTCACTTGCTTGAATGAAATACATCATCTTATTCTTTCAATAAGCATAATTAGCTCCATTTAAGAAAGGAGGCTTGTTAACGGGCAATGAATCGAGACTGAAGTCAGAGTTTAAAGTACCGACCATTGAGAACTTTGAAAATCGATGTAACTCTTCCCGAATCGACTCAAGAGGCGATTAAACCTTCAAATGAGTGAGGCTATGATACCAATTGTTGAGTTAATCGATTGATGGAATAGGCCAAGAGGGTGGTGAATTGGCATTTAAAATTTTGGTGGAAGCTTTTGCAGAAAATTGAAAAGATTTGCACAATGATTTAGAGTGGTTCGACTTTCTCAACCAAAGTCTACGTCCACTACCTTATCTATCCACACTAAGGATTTTCCAACAAATTTACTAATTTGTTCTTTCTTTTGAGGATAAAAAGTAACCTTACAACTCCCTCAATAATTATACCCCAATTCTTGAGCATACTCTTTTTCAAAGAGAAATACACAAATTCGCAAACTTACAAGGAAAACCTCACAAGGCAATATGTTTGCACAATTCTAGAACAAGATAAGAACACTCAAAGATAATTACAATTGAGCACAAATTGTGTTCTTGAAAGCAAAATGAATATTAAAAGGAAATTTGGCTTGAAATGCACAAACTTGATGTTTGATGTTTTCTCTCTTGTTTCTCAATGATTTTTTCTTTCTTGTTATTGATCAATGGCTTTAAAACTTGTTTAAATACTCCTTCAATTGATTCTGAACGTTGGGGATGCTTAATGGAGTTAATAGAGCCGTTTAAGTGTGAAAATAATTAATTAAAGCAGTTGGGAGCATCAGTGCATCGGTGCATACCCATGGTGCATCGGTGCATCAGTGTAAAATTCAAATATTTTGACCGTTGGACCCTTAGTGCATCGGTGCACTAAGAGTGCATCGATGCATAAAATGCATTCGATGTTTCAAAATAGCCTGAGTGCATCGATGCATGGCTGGTGCATCGATACATCAAATGCATTCGATGTTTTCATAAAATCCTCAATGCATCGATGCATGGTATATGCATCAATGCATGAAATGCATTCGATGTTCAATTTATTCCATGGTGCATCGATGCATGGATTGATGCATCGATGCATCACTTTGAAAAATTGATTTTAGGCTAGATTTTGGTTCAAAATACTTTGTGAAAATTGTTTCAAAAATATATTAAGTATAAAACACAATTTTACACATTTAGTAAGGTTTAAAATTGATTTTGAAAGACTTAGAGTAATATTTTGATATTCGAGTAATTAAATCGAATATACTTAAAAATCATTTGTAAAATCTTAAAATTCGTTTAACTTAATTTGTTATATCGAAACATCAAAATGTTTTCAACATAAACTTTATAGGTCTATGATTAGACCATTACTTTATCTTACCGTAAATAGACCAGACATTATGTTTAGTGTTTGCTTATATGCTAGATTCCAATCATGTCCTAATGAATCACATTTACAAGCCTTTAAGAAAATATTTATATACTTTAGAGACACTCCTAGTTTAGGACTTTGGTATCCTAAAAACTCTAACTTTAGCTTGCATGCCTTCTCGGATGCAAATTATGGAGGTTGTAAATTAGATAGGAAAAACACCTCTAGTACTTGTTAATTCCTCGGTAGTATGCTGATTTCATGATTTTTAAGGAAACAAAATAATGTAGCATTATCAACCACCGAAGCAGACTATATTTCGACCGATAGTTGTTGTGCTCAAGTTTTATAGATGAAACAACAATTAATAGACTATGAAATTGATGTAGGTACTATTCATATCAAGTGTGATAATACTAGTGCTATTTGTCTCACCAAAAATCTCATCCAACATTCTAGAACTAAGCATATTGAAAATAGATATCATTTCATTAGAGATCATGTCTCTAAGGAAAATATAGTTCTAGAGCTTGTAGACACTTTGCACCAAGTAGCAGATATATTTATAAAAACTTTAGACAATGAAAGAATTTGAGCACTTAGGAGAGAATATGTTTAACAAACCTACCTTGATTTTTTGTTTAAGTATTTTATGCACTTTTATGATTGTAGGAAAAAATTATGCTAAATGTCTTCTTTGATGCCTAATATGCAATTAGTTAGGGGGAGTTTAGGATTTTTCATTAAGATTGATAAAGTGTTTAAAGTATTCTTAAATGTGTATTTATTTGTTTGAACATGTTTTCCTTGTCAATTTAAAGTCGCCTATACCATTATTGATGCCCTAAAGCGTGCATTATGATTTTTAACCATTTGGTTCATTTTAACTAGAAATTCATGCAATTTTAGCATTCATAGATGTTTTTGTTGTTAATATTTGTAAGAATGATTGGATGTTTTTATCTTGGTCACAATTTTATGTCTCATATGGTCATATATGTTGTATGTGCTTAATTTATGATATAAATGACTTCTTAGGACTTATTTGTAAAAAAATTTACCATTTCAAGCATTAGTATCGATACTATTCTTACAGTACCGATATTGTTCTTCTTCAGTATCGATACTGTTAGTCAAGTACTGATATTGTTCTTATAGTATCGTTAGGAGTATCGATACCCTATATCGATACCATCCCGTTCAGCGTTAGAGTATCGATACTCGGGGTCAAATTTACGTTTTAAAGCTCAAAATTTCCTATTTTTTATTAAAACATCAAACCCTAACAATAGCCAACGAAGAAGAACCCTCGCCCCTCTCTCAAATCTCCGTCATTTCTCCTCATTTTTGGTTCGTTTTTCAAGCGAAGTTCTTACAAATCATCAAATTAGTTCTAGATTTCTCTTATTTCATCTCATTTCAACAAATCAATGTAAATTTTTAAAAACTCTAATTTTCTTTTCTTTTCGAATTTAGGCTTATTTTTCATTAATTTAAGTTAAATTAGCTTATAGGCAATGTTTATAATGTATTTTTGTATCAATATCTACTATTTTTAACTTTTAATCTCATTAGTTTCATATTTTTTTATTTCAGAAATTAAAAAATAAAAATAACATATATATATATATATATATATATATATATATTCATGTTATGTATGTGTATTTGTTTAAAAAAATCATATATTTCATATTCTTTGATTTGTTGTTATATATATATATAATTACTTTACCATATATATATATATATATATCACATATATTTATTTTCTTTGTTTTGCTAACTATGTATTCAAATTTTGTATATATATATATATATACACTAGTTTTTTAAGCCCTCAAGTCTTTAAAATATATATGTATATACCTTATACTTTCATGTTTTAACCTTGATTAGTTGATGATCATTGAGATTTGAAATTTGATGCAAGCATACATGTACATTGCTTCATTTTGCAGGTTTGCCTATCTTGATTTTTATGCCAATATGTCTAAACGTCCCTGAACTTCTCATACAAATCCATCTCTTCGAGCCCCTCCTCTAAATCTACCTCTAAATCCTATCCATATTCTCGTTCAAAATCTAAATGAGCTCACAATCCAAAATTCTTGCTTTAATGAACCCGATCGCCAAATTGTTTTTATACATTATATATATATTTTTATTTGTTGTTATATATATATATATAATATTTTTATCATATATATATCACACATATTTATTTTCTTTTTCCTTGCTAACTATGTATTCAAAATTTTGTATATTATAAGTATATATGCACTGTTTTTTAAGCCCTCAAGTCTTTAAAATATATATTTATACACCATATACTTTCATGTTTTAACCTTGATTAGTTGATGATCATTGGGATTTGAAATTTGATGCAAGTATACACATACATTATTTCATTTTTTAGGTTTTCCTATCCTGATTTTTTATCCCAATATGTTTAAACGTCCTTGAGCTTCTCGTACAAATCCATCTCTTCGAGCCCCTCCTCCAAATCCACCTCCAAATTCTATTCATATTCCCATTCAAAATCTAAATTAGCTCACAATCCAAACTTTTTGCTTTAACTAACCTTGTTGCCAAAACTTTTGCATAGGCACACAATTCTTTGAGACTTTACCTTTAAGAGGTGAGTGCATGCCCTCCTTTTCCGCCATGAATGAGGTTAGCTTTAAATATCTTCCAATTATCAAATCATGGAAATTAGACAACACCTTTAAGATCAAACCCGTTGTCTTTCAACAACTTGTTCGTATTTTTTATTCCATGTGTTCATGATCTAGCCCAAAGTTTCATCGTTAGTATTCGTTATTATCTAAACCTTAAGATCAAACCCGTTGTCTTTCAACAACTTGTTCGTATTTTTTATTCCATGTGTTCATGATCTAGCCCAAAGTTTCATCGTTAGTATTCGTTATTATCTAATAAGAAATACATTCACATTGATGTCACTTTCATAGCCCGAGACTTAGGTCTAGAGGTTAAAGTTATTAATAAAGAGAAAGAGCATGTAGATTCCCCTTATGCGGTAGGCCATAGTGTCAATACCTTGGATATTCATGAGCGATTCTTGCATCTTATTTTCTTTTGGTGGTTTCAACCATCCAGACGTAAGTTCTATACCCTTTGTACCGTAGACCTTTGGTGGCTCCATTGCTTTTAAAATAACAAACAAATCAACTTTCCCCAAATAGTCTTTGGTGAATTTATCGATACCATAAATAACTTTTAATCTAAGAAATTTTGATACCTTAGTTTATGGTTATCTTCTTAGCCATATCTTTTTCAAAACCGGTATCAATGTCGATCTAGATCTTGCTGTTCCCTTATGTTCCTACATGGATCTTAAATCTCTTCACAAATCGGGATGAGAGAAGCTTGGGACAACTTGGAAAAAAAGGGAAACAAGCAATTGGTTCTACCTCTGGTGCACCTCAGCCTCAGGACGATGATCCGATATGCGATGTCGATGATCTTGTGAGTCGTATTCCTGTAGATCCCCCTCGAGTCGGTGGTGAGGATGCGAGTGTGACTCCTCCTTACTTTAAGACTTTTATGGAGATGATGGATATGCAGTTTGCTACCATAGAGTCTCACTTTACAGCTTTGGGGACTCAAGTTTCGGAGATCACTTTTACACAGTTGAAGATAAAGTCTCATTCTCGATATTGTCCTCCCAACAACTCACTCTACAGTCGATGTATATGGATTCGAGGCATGACTATCATGCTCAGTTTGACACTTTGAATGAGCAATCGACACAATATCGAGTAGAGTTGAGGCTCTTGCTCGTGACTTTTCGTCATACCTTATCATCAGATGTCGCTCCAGCTCCTCTTAACTCGGATGATTGATTTCTAGTTTATTTTTGGTTGCATTTTGATTAGACTTGTGATTTTTCTTTTGGTTATTTAGATGAATTGTTTTGGGTACTATGTCTTCATACTTTGATATTTTGGGATTTGAATATTTGGTTGTCTTTGGATTTGGATATTTTGTGTTATTGGATGTTTTTATTTATGTTACTTGGATATTTATGATATTTGATATTTTGAGACATGATATTTTGTTTTATGACCATATTTATTGTTTAAAGATATAATTTATGTTGACTAACCTCATTTGGCTATTGATCTTCACAGCTTATATTACTCAATCTTGTTACGTTTTTCACTTTTTGATTAAAAAAAGGAGGAGAAATACTAGATTAAATGGGAGTATTTATTTTCATGAAAATCTTAAAATTTTTTAAATTTTCAAAGGTTTTGTTATATCAAAAAGTGGGAGATTGTTGAACCATGCTTCAATATTTTGAAATACCAAAAATAAATATTTTCAAAGAAATTTTAAGATTATTTTTTATTTGATTTTTTCAAGTTTATATTCGATTCAATCATTCAAATATGTAAATTCTTTAGAAGGTTAAAAACTCCATTTTCACTCCTCACTATTTTGAAAATTCAAGTTGTATACTGGAATTAATTTTCAAACATTTTTACCAAGGGTTTCAGATTTAATCGAGTCAAAAAACAATTTTTGACCTTGCAGTATCGATACTGCAAGAACAATACCAACATTTTTCATGTGGTACTGATATTGTCAGTGTAAAAAGGCATGGCAGTACCGATACTTTGTTTAAGTTTTTGACAAACGCAAATTTCAATAAGCCATTTTGGTACCGATACTTCTGAGTATCAATATTGGTATCGATACTCTAGGTTGAGTATCAATAATCCCCTCTCACCAACGGCTAGATTTTTGTATTTAATGAAGGCAATATTGATACTCAAGGCATTTGGGCATCATTTATTGAGGGAAATTTCATTCCAACGGTTCTATTAACTTCCACAACAACCCAAGCAGCTAGAATTCAATTAAGTGGTATAAAAACAAGATTCCAAGTCATATGGGAAGATAAGAGATCATAAAAAAAGCCAAAGTAATCACAAAGAGTAAAAAATTCAAGTCAATATTATCAAACATTCCTTTTTCTTTCAAGAACACTTTTGTACTTCTTTGTTTCTTTTCTTCAAGTGTTCTATTTGTTCTGAATTGTACAAACACATTTCTTATAAGGGATTTTTTTTCAAATTTTGTTATTTTTAATTTCTTCTTAGGAAGAGTTGTACACTTGAGATTTTGGGGTATAAGTCTAAGTGTATTGTAAGGTTACACATTGTCTTAAAAGGTTTAAACAAATTAGTGAATTTGTTGAAATCCTTAGTGTAGAAGCTAAGTTAATGAATGTAGACTTCATTGAAGAATTTTAACTATTCTAAAATTGCTTGTGTCAAAATTTTCATTTTCTTGCAAAAAGATTCCATCAAAATTTTTATTTGCCAATTCACCTATCTTGGCTATTTCATCCTCTTGATTAACTCAATACTTCGAAATCAATGATGCCAAGTCATAATCAGTGGTTGATTTGTTCCTTCATTTAAAGGATGTCAAATTGAAGAATAATCTTACTCTTTCTTCTGAAAGATGTCAATTCATAATCAACGGGTTGATTTTCTCCTTTCTCTAAAGGATACCAAATCGGAGAATGGTCTTGCTCCTTTCTCTAAAGCATTTTAAGCCATAATCAAGGGTTGATATGCTTCTTTCTCTAAAGGATATCAAATCGGATAATAATCGTGCTCTTTTCTCTAAAGGACGTTAAGTCATAATCGAAGGTTGATATGTTTCCTTCTCTAAAGGATGCCAAATCGAGAAATGATCTTGCTCATTTATTTGAAGGATGTCAAGTCATGATCAATGGTTGATCTTCTTCTTTCTCTAAAGGAAGCCAAATCAGGAAACGATCTTGCTCATTTAACTAAAGGATGCCAAGTCTTTATCAATAATTTATTTGATCATTTCTTTGAAGAATGCCAAATCAGGAAACAATCTTGCGCCAAGTCATAATCCATGAAAATTCAATTTCGAGATCCTTCTAAGACATTCACATGATATGATTTTAAATGTGTCATATGTAATGTGTCACAGGAACAATTTTATGTGTTTTTTTGTATGTATGCAAAATATAATTATGCACATGTCTCAATCTTGAGAGACTTGTCTTTTTTTAACACGTCTCTTCTTAGCAACTGTAATCTTTATGTCATGTTTGAAAATCACATTCTTGCCACTCTTTGATGGCGATGACTTTTCTTTATCAAATATCATTTCTAGTTTATCCCTTTTCATAGGAGTGTGCCTTCTCGTCTTGCCCCTTGAAAGTCAATTTCTCTTAAGAAATCAATCTATGAGTCTCATTACGTGTGATTCAAACCCCTTTGTTTCAAGAAGATAAAGTTGAGCTGCAACCGTCTCTCATTAATAAAGAATCCTCTTCTCTAATCGATTTGAGGAATCAAAGAGACATCTCATTTGAACATGCTTCATGGTGAGAACATGGTTTGAATCCTCCTTTTTTGTTTTTTTCCCTGCTAAATATGATTTTCTCCATCTTTAAGGTTCAACATTTGTCTCTCTTATCAAGATCTAACACAAATCTTCTTCTATTCTTTAAAGATTTGTGAAAAATGTGCATCTATGTATAAAAGCACAAATGCACTTACTTTATGTAAATGATGAAAAAAATGTTAACCATCAATCTTCAAAGAGTGGACCTATCATTCAAGAACTTGTCCTAGTATCAACATTATAATCATGTCTATTTAAGCTTGAAATTTTCCAAGAACAATTTTATAATTTAATGTCTTATCTATCTTCTGTTCTTGAATCTTCTTTTTTAAAATTCCACAGGAAGTGTTTTCATTTTGGATGAACACCAACCTTGAATTCTTACCCCAAACAATTATATCTTGATGCATCTTCTATTTTGAAGTCCAATTGATTTATCATATATATTTTCATTCTTTCTTCTTATAATTTTGGCCTTTTCCTCTTTGCCTCACTTCTTTGTGTCAAGCTTTTGAAGTAGAGTAGGGCACATCAACTTCAAGGGACTTTTTTTTCTTGATATATTGTTCTATTTAAAAGTGTCTTTTGTCTTCTTTCATTTTTGAAAATGGAGAAATTTTAGAAAAGCAAAATAGTTCCCCTTGTTTCATGCTCGCAATTGAAACAAATCAATAACTCATTGGATGTCAAATAAATCAATTACTTTTCGATTTTCAAAAATTATAGCCCTTTGACAAGTGTCAATAGTTTAGGTTGCCTTCACCTAAAATTTTTCTAAGGTTTAATGTCCTCCAAGATGTCTTTCATTCTGCAGTCTTTACGATCATTATGATAAGTGCCTCCATTTTGGTTTGACTTTTTAATTGGAAGCAAGTAAAATGATGCATCTAATATATTCAATCGCAAGACTTTCTAGAGAGTGTTTCTATTAAATCTTCCATTTGTTCAACCTTCATAGACTCCAGTAGTATATACGGTGAAGAAATATCGTTCTAAAAATAAAATTCCTAAGTTCTTGTGTGTAGTCGACTATAACAAGTGTTTCTCAACTCCATTAGTCCACCTTTCGTCAAAACTCATTCTTAACACAAACTTTAGGCTTTACCGCCTTTCTTAAATTATTTTTCATTAACTTTGGTGTTTGCATCTTTGCTTTGATTTTGATGGGAAATTCATCACGACACAAAGTTATTAGTGTCATGATCTGAATGTAATCCTATTCATAAAGTTAGGGCTTTCAAAATTACATCTTTAGCTCATTACTTTAGAGGAATACCTAAAATTAGAGGACTCAAAAGTTAGAAAGTCTTCTACTTGAAAACTTGAATGTAACTCGCATCATAAAGCTTGGACTTACCTACATAGCTTCTTAAGATTTATCTCTGAATATTATCAACTTACTACTTTCAGTAGAGTGCCCCCAATAATATTAAAATTTCATTGCATTAATATCTCGTTAACTTCTCTGAGTATTCGTATTCATGGTTTCTTAAGGTCATCAAGAAGAACATGTTATAGTCTAAGTGTCGTTGACAATAAGGAAATTTCATCTTTAAAAGTCAATTCCCAAGCAACTGACTTAAGTTAAATTATCTATTCCACCATTCCATTTGTGAAGATTATTAGTCATCATCGAACTTCCTCAATAGAAACATAATCTAGTTAGTTTTGCAAAGTCACACAAAGGATGCCCCATTTTTTCTGCTTCTATACATACCTAGACCATTTTGTTGTGTGTGGAGAACATTTTCCTTGTCCCTATAGGAAAATGTGTGATGTTTGGTAGCAAGTTCAGGTGTTCTTGTTTTGTGATGGGTTATTTTTTGTCATATGTCAAGAGGCTATAACCATGATTTTTCGAAGAACATTCTATTATATATGATATTCAATAAATTAAAAAAAACCAGTTTCATTGCTCATAACCTAAGAAGATAACATATGTTCATCGAATGCAATCATTAAACCCTTTTAAAATATTTAAAAAAATAAAGAAAGAAACACATTTAAACAAGACAATGACAATGTAAAAACACCTTAGTGGATAGATAATGACCTCATCTAGTGTTCTCATAATAGCCCACTTCATATTAAATGTATGACTGCTTGAAATCACATGGGACAACCAAGTTAGGGGCCAAACTGAGCTCTCTTGATTCTAATTTTTTGTACGAGACATCAACATCTTTCACAGCTTCAATATTTTTTATAAACTCGAATAAGATTGCCATATAGGCACTTGTAATGAGTTATTGCAAGGAAAATTAAATCCTAAAGGACATACAATACCCTTCTTTTCAATGCTTGAGTTGGTGATAATATTTTTCCTTTCTCTTCCCTAGCTATCTCGAGTTAATCTAGTCCTTAATTTGTGGTCGAGAATTGATTATTTCATCTTTCCTGACTTAGCTTCCTATTCTAGTTCCATCTTTCGCAAGTTTTATTCCAGTTGAGCAAGTCTCAATTATATTTTCTTCATTATTCGATCTTAATGATGAATGCATAATGGTAGTGCAAAATTAAAATACATGAGAAATGCATGAAAAATTCGAGGCATTGATCCCAAAAGTGGCCATCATAAAAAATAATCTTCATTCAAACAAAAGTGTTATTACAATAACTAAAAACATTTATGAGTTAAACTTTTGCTAGATCTTCTAAACTCTGGACAGCTTCAAGTCTTCTTACTTCACTGGTCACTAGTTGGATACCCTACATCATTGTCCTAGCTTCTCTTGTCAAGCCATACAGGTGATGATCCATATTGTGGATATGATCTATAAACTCTCATATGATTGCATCTCTTTCCTTCACTTTCCATTGGGCTTGTTTCTATCGAAATCATCGATATTGTCCTCCATGATATAGGAGTATTTGAAGTTCACTCGCTTTCTTCTTGTATCATTCCATGACAATCTACGTTTTTAATGACTTTACGTTCAATGTTTTTTTGTTCATTATATGTTTGGAGAGACTACTTTAATATCATAATCTTTTGTTTGACTTGATATACTCTCGTAATCTTTGTCAGGTTTGTAATGAACCCGACCTGTCTAGACTCTTTTGTAATGAAACAAAGTCTTGCATTCCTCAGTAGTGGATATTATGTCTTCAACTGTACCACATATTTCAAAACTATATTAATTCTCAAATTAGAGCCTCATCCACTCGTACATAAAATAGATATTGAGAATTTCATCTTCTTCTTCTCGTGATTCTGCTTGCCTCACATGCTTTAGTAGCTCATGAACATCATTTTGCTTGAGGTTGATTGCAACATAGTCAACTAACTCTAACATGTGTCATCTTGTAAACTGTCATTTTTTTAGTCTTCCCTAACTATCACCTTATCTCTATATTTTTTAACCTCTTACATCACAACCACTTTGTCCATTAATAAAAACTATTCGAAGTTGACAAACACTTCACATATCAATATCTCTCTATAATGATGCAAATGGTTAATAAAAAAGTAAAAAGAAAAAGAAAAACAAAAGTAAATGAGTTAGTATGGTAAATTAAAAATAAAAGCAAAATCATAATGATTCTTACCCACATGATATCTACCCCCACATGCTTTTATTCATACCCGACCATGATTATCTATCATGCATGCTTTCTGATAGAAAAATCCGAATGCGTATATTTCTTTTTCACATGCATGGAACAATAAAATTAAGACATGAAAACAAGCATCATAGGGCTTGTATATGGCTTTGGGTAGGCTCTAAGCTCACACAACAACAAGTTTGGTTCTAAGAAAGTGACCCGAATTCTCTTTACTGGTGCCCCCTTGGGACTGCCAAACCCTCGATCCTAAGCCCATCACTAGCTTATGTGGACCGAGTTAAACTTGAGAGGACATATTCCCCTTTGTCCACGTGAGAAATAAATTCCTACGAAGACATATGGTATATGAATCCCGAAAGCTAATTGCTAGGCCCATACAGAGAATAAATTCTCAAGAGAGCGTCTCTTTCACCCCCACTTAAAAGGGTTCGAAGCTCGAGTATAGAGCTTAAGATGAAAAGAATTTGATAGAAAAAAAATCTGAAAATCACTGAAAGCACACATTAGTACAACTATTTACAAAAGTAAAAATTCTTAAAGGTAAAGTAAAATGATCTAAAAATTCTTCGAATGATCCGTGATCACATTTCGACTTAAAGTGAATTTTACCTTTTTGGATTTGCCACCAACCCTTTTGGATTAGATAAGGTCAGATACCTAAATTTTACCTCTTAATAGATCTACGTCTTATCAAAGATTTACTTGAAAGAGTTCGGGAGTCGATTATGTGTGGGGAAGGATGAGCACCATCACATCTCTCTTTCGGTACCAACACGATTATGGATTGTCTTAATAGAGGAAACAAAAGTTAGAGCCAAAATTTAAAGAAAAATATCCAAAATACTTGCCTTTGAGATTTTATCAATGCAAAATTAAATAAATTAGCATATGAAATTAATAAAAAGATTTAAGTTTAATCAGCAAAATAAGATTAAAGGGTCACAGACACCAAAAAGAAACATACATAAAAAAATATTAAAAATAGATATAAATGTACAAAGTTTAAAAGACACACAATAAATATGGAAAAGACACGCAATGAAAGATAACAAAATTAATGTAAAATAAAAAATATTATATATAATGAATAAAAAGAAAGTTAAAATCATACAATCAAAAATAAAAAAATAAATTAAATTAAAAAACATTCACAACATGTTACAACCGAAATAAAAAATAAATAAAGAAAATTAAAAAGGTATTCGACAATAATTAAAAAAAATAAATGGTTAAAATGAATTAAAGTGAAATTGAAAGGTTCAATTTAAAAAGAATTAAAATATAATTAACAAAAAAGGTTTAGGTTAAAATTTTAAAGAAAATAGTGGGATTTCGTTAATAATCATCTCCTACCCATGTGAAAATATGTTGATCTAACTGGAATGCAAGTTGGGTCATCAGGTTATTTAATTGAATAAAAATATCAAAATTTCAAATATAAATTTATTTTCTTCCTTCCAAATTTTGGATAAAAAAATATAAAAGTAAAAATATTTTCACAGTTAAGATCTACCACTGGTTCTCAAGGAAGACTTGATCTATGAAGATATATTGGAAAGCCTTTTTCCTTATTTCCTCGGTTCTCTTTTCGATTGAATTTTCGAAAAGATAAAAAAAATGTAGTCAAGTGACCCGAATAAGAAAAATACAAATGAAAAAAAATACTTTTAAACAAAGATTCTTTTTTTATTGTTCTCAATCTTCGAAATGCCTTAAAGTGACTTTTTTTTCTCCTATTTTCCCCACACAAAAATCTTCCCTCTATTACATAATAAGAGTGTTTATTTATAGGTTTCCAAAAATCTTAAAAGAAAAAAACCCTAGCATCTTTTAATTAATGTTATATACACTAATTAAAAAAAATCATATCATAATAAAAAAATTAAAAACAATTGAAAATTCATAATAGATTAAAATTCCCGTATCAGGTCCGTATTCAATTTTTTGTACATGTTATCTTCGTTAAAATAAACATATATTGAGTTCATGATGTCCGGTTGAGGCATTTCAAAATATGTTGAAAAGCTAACTGAAAGCCAATTCTATCTCAAGAAGACGTGATGCCTTGGAAGTGTTGGAATCTCATTAGAAAATTTGATGCAAGTAAGTTGATGTATCAGGCTTCAAAATCTGCTTTAATAAAAATGTTTTGGTCTTGTGAATGGTATGCTAATTGGGTATTGCATAAGATATATTTATGAAATATACAAAACAAGACAACAATGAAACAAACACGACTTGGCCATCTTATATCCAGAATACCCAACCAACGAAGTAGGGAAGAACCTTAGCACAAGACCCCAAAGCTGACCAGAACCTGCATACTAGGGTAGCAGAGATGGAGACAAACAGGAATGACACTCATCTTCGAGTTAATCTACTTAGAGGAGCCAACACCAATATCAAAGATTAGGAACCATTGTAAGGACTCAAACGCACTAAATAACATCTAAAGCACAAGGAAACCAAAGTACCAACAAAAAAAAACAATTGAGCGAGTAGAAACACACCAACGAATTACAATTATACAAAAGCACAGGCAACACCTCTCGCCCAACACCCGCCAACAATGATACGATTAATCCAAGAAAGGAAGAACTGATTCACCTCTCATAGAGAATAACAGATGAAGGCTTACAAATAAAGTTTCGAACCGTGGGAAAAATATAAGACCAATAACTATTAGCCCAAACAGCAATCCTCTGAATTGTTGCATCATACAAACTTTCCTCTGATGCGGGTCTCATATTGAAAGTCGTATCATTTCTACAGATCCACACCGACCATAAGATACCAAAGAAGTTCATAGTCTATAGTGGTTTTAACACCCTTTGGACCTTCAAAACATTCCATACAATTAACAACGATTTGACATCTTTGAAAAAACTGAGATGTATCTTCCAAATATTACCCCACCGTTGCCACTCTCTCCACACAACCTCGCAGTGGTAGAGTAAATGGTTAACCCTTTCGGACTCTTCTATCACCTACAACGACTCTACAGTCAATAGTTAAAATATCTTCGTCATTTGTCACCGGAAAATTTCATATTGGCTGTACACTTCCCAAATTTGCATATTGTTTGATACATGAGATGTAAAATATGTTTTGTTCCTTTCTTGCCAGATAGGGCAGACCATAGCAAACCAATTAGGTTTTAAAATTAGTGAAATGAGATTTCTCCCTTCCAGCTTTGGATTCAAACCATAATAAAACAAAGATGCACATTTTTGAAATAAGTGATTGAAAACCTAGAGAATTTCATTCCATAATAAAACAACATTCAGAAAACAAGTGATTGAAAAGAAGGATCTGATTGAAACAATATTAACTACTTGAGGATTCGACTAGAATTTAAAGTTTGAGAATAAAATTAGGATTTGTACCATAGTTTATGGATGACTAGAGAGTTAAACCCTTAATTTGAACAATTTTGGAATGAACTAAACGACTCGTTAAAAATAAATTCCGAAATCAAATCGCCGTAGCAGCCAAAGGCAAATACGAAACCCAGAAACATCAACAGAAAATAAAAAGAAAATAATAAAGAAAGCAAGACGGAGACAGGAAAGGAGTAATGGGGTCCGGCCGAAGATGGGCTGTTTCTTTCTCCGATAATTCCACCTCTCCTTCGTGCCGTGACATCCGCGATCCCCCCGGCTTCACTCGTGCCTCTGTGGATCAGGTTTCCCTTCCTTTTTTTTTGGTTTAATTTTCTTAAATATATGCCTTAACTTTCAATTTTTATTAGGTTTAACTTTGTATTTTGGCAGGACGATTCGACTGCGAGTCGCCAAAAGAAGGATGCTGAATCCAATTGGAAAGCTCAGGTACTTGTTTTTTTTTTCTAAAAAAAAAAATCATACCTTTTGTTTTAATTTTTCCGATACGAGAAAAGGAGATGCTTAACTAACGATTGAAACTGATTTTCTTTTGGATCTTAAAGACTTGAAGTTTTCAAATTTGTTATGATTTAACTATGGACGTAGATGAAAATCAACGGATTTCTTTCAAATGGATTCAAGTGAGAAATTTCCATTGCAAGTCGTGAACAAGCGTAATGGAAGTTGAGGCTTATAAATTCATATCGAGTTTCAGCATCTGAGTTTTTTTTCTAGTTATACGTAGGGGCTTTGTTAGTAGATGTGAACTGTGATTGCCTCACTAAAGGGTATATATGACAATTGAGACAGACATTAGTATAAGATGTAACCTATCAAAATCTGTTATTTGAGATGCTATTTCTTTTATGTTGAACAGAAAGCTTGGGAAGTGGCACAAGCACCATTCAAGAATTTGCTAATGATGGGCTTCATGATGTGGATGGCTGGAAATACAGTGCATCTCTTTAGCATTGGTATAACTTTTTCTGCACTTTGGCAGCCTGTTAGTGCTCTTCAAGGTGTTGGGAAGGGTATGTGGCCTCTTACTACTAATTTTTCTCTTATCCTGTATTATTACCTTATTGTTTTTGTTCCCTGTGTTCTTGGTTCTGCATGATTTGCTCTATTTAGTTTTGAGTGGTTCTGTTGTCAAAAGAGGAAAG
Organism: Hibiscus syriacus; assembly: GCF_006381635.1. Taxonomy (NCBI): domain Eukaryota; kingdom Viridiplantae; phylum Streptophyta; class Magnoliopsida; order Malvales; family Malvaceae; genus Hibiscus; species Hibiscus syriacus. The sequence continues at coordinate 1,425,859 of NW_024061944.1, read as the reverse complement.
AATAAGGTGGGCAAGAATAAAAGATGCCCTAACCAAGAATGAAATAATTAACCCCTTAATAATTGTATGTGGTACTAATAAATGCCACTTAAGCATTCAAAAGAAACCTATCTGGTATGCTTCTATAGAGCTTCATTGTTTTTGCTCCATATACGATTTGCATCTCTCCCTTTCTGTCTAGCTCAATATCCAATTATCTTCTTGAAAAGTGTTTAAGATGCATAAGAAAGACAATCTAAAAATGTTATGGGTTGCCAAAATGCCACCTAATGCTTGGGATGTTATGGTATGCAGTTTCCATTTCTATATTGATTCATCCGAACTTCACTTTGATTTTGCTTTTGCAGTTTTTGAGCCTTATAAAGACAGTAAAGTAGAACTTCTTGGGCCTAAGTTGCTTTTCATTGCTCTTAATTTGGGTGGTTTAGCACTTGGTGTTTGGAAGGTGAGTTGCACTTTCCTTTTGTTAAAGTTCCTAACGATTTTCCCCTTTGAAGATTATTGAACAGAAAGAAGGTTGTGCATTTTGTTTGCTTGATTTTACTTTTATTTTGACAGCTTAACACTTTGGGGCTTCTTCCAACACATGCATCGGATTGGGTGTCATCCTTACCCCCTGCTCAGGTTGATCAGTTTTTCCTTTTCCCTTGGTGCAAAGTTTATGTTGAGTTCTTTTTCCTATGGAATAATGAGAATTTCCATCTGATCATGTAACATGTGATGCTTCTGGATTTAGCAGATTAGCCATTGTTTTGATATAGCTGATGTTATATGGAACCTTTTCACTAACTCTTGCTTTAAATTGATAAAAATTTCAGGAGGTAGAGTATTCGGGTGGAGGCATTCCACTATAACGACATGTTTGTTCATCTTTGGTTCTGTGATGAGAGGACTTATGAAAGGCTAGTGGGACTTGAGACGTTTTGTTCTGTTTTCTTTTGAAGATGGAGAACACCCGCAGATATTTTATCTTAAATTGTATGAAACATGTAGCTGTAGTGATTACGAATATGAGTTTATTTTATTTTGCGACTTGAGAATGGATTAACATAAAAACCTAAAATTATGTTCGAGGTAATATTTTTCTTATTAAAAAAAACAAATAATCCCTTTGTAAGTTATTCTAGTTTTATGCAGTTATATGATAATATTGAAACTAGTTGGTACCATGAATTAATGAAGAGTGTAGTTCTTGTTAGATGTTGAATGATCTTTAAATGTTTCGTGTGAAGGAGCCCTGCCAAGCACAACTAAATGCATGACTTAACCCATCTACTCCTCTGACAGAAGAAGCTTAACCCCATAAATGCTACTTTAAATACATAATAATTCATGGGGCACAACTTTGGCCGGTTGAATGCCTCTCACTTGAATTGTATCATTCTCGGTATAAAATTATAAACCAAAGGCCACTACTAGTTTTACACCTATGCTTGACCACCAGGGCCTCAATGGAGTCGAAATTTTCCTTCTTTTCACAAACACATAATCTCTGCAATCTTCTCATCCTTGTTTTCTTCTCTTTTGCTCCCTCTCCATTGCTTGGTCGCCTGTCTTTCGACTTCTATGCAACATCATGTCCTGTTGCAGAGTTGATGGTGAGCAACACAGTAAGATCAGCTTCGGCCAATGATCCTGCCGTCCCCGGGAAACTACTGCGCCTGTTGTTCCATGACTGTTTCGTGGAGGTCAGTCCAATGGTGGTGATCAAATAAAGCACCCCCCTCTCACCTTCAAAGTTTCTTGATGTGTTATTTTTTCCAAGTATCATGTAGGGTTGTGATGCATCAGTACTATTAAAAGGGAATGGGACGGAGCGAAGCGATCCCGCTAATACTTCTCTTGGAGGATTTTCAGTTATCGATTCGGCCAAAAGGGTGCTCGAAATCTTCTGTCCCGGAACTGTTTCTTGTGCTGATATTATTGCTTTGGCTGCAAGAGATGCAGTTGCAATTGTAAAAACTTCCAGTCCACGTTTTCATTTTCTTACCATATCTGTAATCATCTTCAGTTGTGGGGATAGATTAACCATAGTGAACCTGTTACAGGCTGGTGGACCGGCATTTCAGATTCCAACTGGTAGAAGAGATGGAAGAATATCAAACTCTGCAAATGTCAGGCCCAATATTGTAGATACAAGCTTTACCATGGATGAAATGATAAAGCTTTTCAATTCTAAAGGCTTATCTGTTGATGATCTTGTCACACTATCAGGTACTAAAAAACATAAAACCAAATCATAATATTCATAAATGCAGGCTTCAACGGGTTAATATTTTGGCTTCACACAGGTGTACATACCATCGGCCTTGCTCATTGTAGTGCATTCAGTGATCGATTCCGACAAGACTCTGAGGGAAACCTCACACTGATCGACACATCCCTAGACATTAACTACGCACAAGAGCTCATAAAAAAGTGTCCAGCAGGTGGAAGTAGCACATCTGTCACCGTCAACAACGATCCCGAGACGTCATTTGTATTTGATAATCGATATTTTAGCAACCTGTTGGCCCACAAAGGGTTGTTTCAGTCAGATTCTGTTATTGTAGAGGATGGAAGAACAAGGAAACAAGTGGAGGAGTTTGCAAATAGTGAGGAAAGCTTCTTCAAGAGTTGGGGGGAGTCATTCTTGAAGCTCACTACCATTGAAGTGAAGACAGATGATGAAGGGGAAATCCGACACTCTTGTTCCTTTTCTAATTAATGGGTTACGACGGCATGAATCATATCATATAACTGGCCCTTAATTATTGATATGCTGGTAACTATGTCTATATCCATGATGTGTTAGTCTATTAATGTTGGTATAGTGTCGAATAAACTTTGATATTTTGATGTAGTTGTTATGGTCTTAGATTTGTATATTATGGTCTCTAGTAGGCCTAAGATTCTTAGGTAAAGCCTATAGCCCATAAACCAATTGCTTGTTTTCTTTATATTATAATATATTATGGTTTAATTATGTCCTGGTCGCTTTATTCTTTGTACTTTTGAAATGTAGTTATTCTACTTTTATTTTTATTTCATCACTCAACTCAATTTTCAGACTTGCATTAAATTTGAGTATGTTGAATTTTAACATTCAATTGTACGCGTAAAATTTTAAAATTCAATTGTTAATACACTCAAAACATTTTTGAGAATGGTAAAGGACTGACATAATTGAATTAAAAACTAAGGGACTAAATTCAAAATATCAGAAGAATGAGAGGAAGATTAAAGTCATTTTTATTATAATGAGAAGTCGTTGAACTCTCTCATCGAGAGCTCTGCTTACACATTTTACAAGGTTTTGACGATCCGTTAATAACAATAATATAGTAATAATAATGTCATCCGAAATTATTATTATAAAATAACGATACATTGTAATAATAATAGTAATAATATTTATTATCTTTGACGTAACGTAATATAACCGAAATCACAATTTAAATCTTTAATACCCACATAATCATTTCTTGAAACATGATGATCATTGGATTTGTAAATTGTGGGATCTTACAGACAACATACTAGAAACATGAAAAGACATAAAGAATTCAAAAATAACTAAAATGATAATGTCTTATATATTAATAAATGAATTAAAAATTTGTAATTAGAATCATTTCATGATTGGTTTTTTTAGTATAATCTAACATTTTAAACAATGTATTCATGTACTCAGAAGTACCATGATTGAGTTCTCGAGGAATAATCAAATGTTTAGGTTTTCGATTTCTAATAATGTTATTTAGACAATCTTATTATGGGTTAATTCGAAAAATATGACATGATTAAAAAATTCAGTTTTGATTTTTGACTATTATGAATTATAGAATATATATTTGGGTTGACATATTCGATTCATTTTGAGTAAAGATTTAATTATTTGATATGTACTTTAATTTTGACTTTTGGTTAAATATTGATTATTTTGAATTCAGTTTATTTTTTCATGATTTATGTAGTTATGAACTAAATGCATATTTAAGAAATTCTTCACAAACAATCAAAGATTTGAGTTTCTATTTTTTGATAGCACCACTTATGTAACTTTATTTTGGATTATTTTGGATACTGTAATGAAATTAGAAATTTCAGTTTTGATATTTGATTGTTATGAAAATATTAAATTTGAATACTAATATTTATTTTGAGATGGTTTAATTAAAGCAATAAGTCGTTAAAGTGACCTCAATTATGGAAATATTTTATACAACTTTGTACATGTAACTTAGGATATGTTAGTATTGATCAGCCCAAAGGAAGATTAATGGTCGACATAATCGCATGTATAACTTTGGTAATAAGCATGTGATAATTATTTAGTTTAATGTGTGAATAATAAATCGACCCAAAGGAATATTTTTGCTTGACATGTTCTTATTTTCAATGTTTGGTTATCGCACTAAATATCACTTAAGGTGAATATTTTGTCGAAAGATGAAATATTAATGAAGCATATGATATCTTGAGATAAAAGTTTAAATGTATTCAAATTTATTATTATTTTGGTTATCTTTTAATTAAAGGGTAAAGTATACACATGATCATTGAACTTTTCAAATGCTAGCATTTAGTTCCCCCAACTTTTAAAACTTTCAATATAGTCACCAAATATTTAGTTCGTTTGCAATATGGTATATATATTTTGAAACAAATTAATTCATATTATGACCACGTCTGATATTTTGATAGATTAGTTGAAACATAATGTTGCCAAAGTGACCTCTTTTGTGTAGACTGATTTATTTAGAATATCAAGATGATTATGTGTTTCTTGTGATTTATACGTTTATTAATAGACCCAAAGGGACCGAATTTCAAGTGACACTTGTGGTGATAATATGTGACAATAATAAGGTACTTTATATGAGCATTACATTAGTCCAAAGATTAGTCTATTGTTCGACATAACTTGTGATTAATGTTGATTACTACAACAAGATTATTGTTAATATTATTATCCAAAGACTTGATATTGATGTAGTGTTTGGTATCCTGAGATGATAATTAGCCATAATTTTGAATTTATTTATCTACTTACACGTGAGCTTCAATTTTATTTATGTTTTATTTTGTATTCAGCTAATTATTTATCTATTGCTATCATGATATCTGTTATTATACATTTTTTTCTCATGCTTAAACTCAAGGAATGATAAAATGCACTTATATAAAGTTATTGATTGTATGAACATAAGCTTTGCACTAAGGAAAAAACAATTTCCACCTCTCGTGGGGATAACATCCTTAATTGGTATAAGAGATTTTGAGAGGTTAAATTTGTTCAAATTGCATAAATTTAATGGTCATGAAGCACAACATTTTAGAAGCTTTTAGGAGCACATAATCTGAAAAGATTACTAAGATTAATGGTTTCCTTGACAAAATTGAAAAATGTTTTCCTAAAAACAATAAGGTTTAAATGACATCATTTTTTACTTTTTTGATGTCAATAAAATATGAGGGTCAATAAAATGTGAGGGAGTATATTATGGGTATGTTTCATATTCCTTCAAGACTTAAGACACTTAAGATAGAGTTTCTCTAAAGAATTATTTATTCTTGTGATCTCAGTATCGCTTCCTATAAAGTTTAATCAACTCAAAGGGAGAAATGAACTCTAAATGGGCTCATTTCTCATTATGTGCAAGAGGAAGAAAGATTGGAGCATAATAAGTTTGAATGTACTCACTTGAAAAGTGCATATAAAGATAATGACAAAAAAAATATTAGAATGTAGTTGTTAAGGGTCTAACTTAAAAAAGACAACAATATGTTACAAAGGTTATTCTCTTTTGAGATAAGTTATGACATATGAGGAGAAATTGAGTCCTAAAACATTAAACAACTACTTTGATTATTTTGAGCAATCTAGGGGTTATAAGTTTTATGATATAATAATTAGAAATATTTTTAAGATGAGATTTATAACAATATTTTTGAGGATATTGAGTTTAGAGGGAGAACTAAGGTTTGAGGAATTGGTTTTAAGGAGTAATTGGATTATAACTCAATTTCTATTATCACTTTTGATGACATCCATGTGTTTGTACATGTCTCATTACCTGGAGGTGCAAAAAAAATTGGTTGCAAATGGATATTTAAAACCAAAATGAATGCAAAAGGTGATGTTGACAGGTATAAGGCATGTCTTGTATCTAAAGGATATAGTCACGAAGAAGGCATTAATTTAGTAGAGACTTTCTCTTTGGTTTCATTGAAAGTCTCTTTCAGGATAATCATTATAATTTTTGCTAATATTTAATCTTGAGTTACATAAGTTGGATTTCAAAATGATAACATTTATGAGATGTTTTATAATGTGCGATTAGAAAATTGTGTCTAATGAAGCAAAGTTAATGATATGAAAATTAGGGAAATCCGTTTATGAGTTTAAGTACGACTCCTGTTAATTGCATAATAAATTTCACCAAGTGATTATCTCAGTTGGTTTTGAGATGAATTTGATTGATAATTGTATATATTATAAGTTTAGTGGGAGTACACTAAATAATATCCCTTATTGCTAAAGGAAACAAGCTTAGTCTTGATCAGTGCCCTAAGGATGATTTTGAAATTAAGGAAATCCATAAAGGTTCCTTATGCTTTCCAAGTAAATAAAGAATTTAATATACTCAAGTTTATACGCATTCAGACATAGCGTATGATTTCAAGATATTAAATAAATATTTAATCAATTTGGGTATGGATCGTTGGATAACAACCAAATTGATTCATAAAATACATTTAATAACAAAATTGTTACATGTTCACATATCAGAGGTCTAATAAGTAAGAGATCATCAGGTTTATGGACTCCGACTTACTAGAATATGGATGTAAAATTTTGTCACGTGAACTGCTAATTATGGATTGATAAGAAAGATCACTTGAGTTACTTTGTGACAATTAAGTTGCAGTAATTTATTCTATATATAACAGAAACACCTTAAGTCTAAGCATATAGACATTATGTTTTTGGTTATTACGAAAAGTTTAGAGTGGTTATGTGTTTATAGAACATATTGATACAAACTCATAATTGTGCGCTTACTAAGGAACTGTCACCCAAGGTCTTTCATAAGCACACTACTCATGTGGGTTTAATATCATTTAAGGATATTAAATTTTAGCGGGAGTTTGTAATTTTAATGCTAATTTGTTATAGACACAATTTCAGTTACTTCAGTTTAAGGATATTTATGTTAAATTTATTTTCTGTAGAAATAAAGTTTATTTTGGTTTATCCACACTCTGTGTTTGGTAAAATTTGATCTCACTAATGTTTAAAGAGAACCAGTTGGAAATAAACATGTGTGGTTCACATTGCATGTAGTTTTCATGCTACGCTACATGATTGATCTGTCATTTGACTGTGTTTGTATACGTGACCATTGATGGGTCTAGTCATGATAGATATGGAAAATATTGCTTTGATCCTATATTTATATAGTTGATGAAAGAGATTGTAATAAAATACCTATTGCATGATAACAAATTTTGAGTTCATAAGGTTATACATTTATCAGGAAACATATGTTGCCCAAGTGGGAGATTGTTGGATTAAAATCCATAATTATGGGAACATATTTATAATGTATGTTGTTATCATAAAATATGAATAAATTAGGTGACGGATTATGTTATAAAGTCATAAGGTATTAGAAGTTTCATGGAAATAAAAGTGTAGATACCATTAAAGTTGTATTTATAATTCAATGAGGGGTAGAGTTATAAGTACAAACAATAATTAATTCTTAGATCAACTATATAAAGGGGTTATGGTCCTTAAGAAATAGACAATCTCGTATTTACTCTTATCCATGTCAGAGAGTTTGTACTTAAGGGAACTCTATCTTCTTGGAAGATCAAAAACAAATAAAGATTCAAAGAATTTAACCTATCAATCAATTCAAGTATGCTTCCACATCTACTATTTTAATTTTCATGACACTTCTAATACATTATGACTTTATAATATAATTAGTCACTTAGTTTATTCATATTTTATGATAACAACATACATTATAAATATGTTTCGATAATTATAGATTTTAGTCCAATAAACAATTGGGAAGTTCACGAGGAATTGCTAATGAATCTACAAGGGAAGGAACTTGTTGTGTTGCATGAGTCCCTTGGTCTGTTTATGTGTGATTCTTTATTCTGCCACTGCAATCAAGAAACACCCACATTGTTTTCCTTCTTCTTGAAATAGGTTTGAAGATCAATATGTTGGGTTGAGTATTTACATTCCTTTAGAGAGGCCTATGTTTCTACAAGTTAAATTGTTTTGATGTGTCGTAATGCTTTAATTTTATATTTCATTTGCTCGTGTTTTTAGTAGGGACAAACGTAAAATTTTATGTTAATAGGACGAATTTATAAAAATTTTAGGCCAATAAAAATCTATTATATATATAAAAAATTAAAATACATAAAAATTTAAAATTTTTAGGAGCAATAACCGTCCTCAGTTGCTCCCAACTCGATCCATCCATGTTCATTAGGATCCCACTAAGGGAAGAAGAAATATAATGTTTGCAATTTACTTTTTGCTTTAAGATATAAAGCTTCATTGCATTCTTGTCTCTTGTGTGAATGAAATGGTTTCACTGTTATTAGTAAAAGAAAACAAAAAATACATAAGAGGTGCCTTTACTTTAAAAAAGTCAATGTGACACTCGTATTTTTTTTCAATTTAGCATTCTAACTCAACAAATAAACCCAATATGACCCTTTGACTAATATTCTTCGTTGTTAACCGTTACAGTAACCCAAAGTGGAGGATGGCATGACAGATGAACTAAATTGGTAACTCAAACATGGTAAATGGACTATCATATCAGCACCATGAACTGACTCGTCAGTATTATAACGGTCAACGACAAAAAATATTACTCAAGGGGTCATATTAGATTTGTTTTATGAGTTGGAGGATTACATTTAGAGAAAAAATAATAAGAAGACTATGTTGGTTTTTTAGAAGTATAAAGAATTCTGATGTATTTTTGAAAAAAAATGAGGACAAATTCGGTGATTTGACCTAAATATCACCCTAATATGCCCTAAATAACATCGTTTGACCAATATTTCCCTAACTAATACCCTTTCGTCTGAGGTGACAATAAGGAGCGCTCCCGGTAACGCGCTTTAGCGCGATTTTAGCTGACCGGGTTGACAATCGGGTAAGGTACCTTTCTGGAAATGCGCCTTACATGGGTTTCTGCTGAATAGGATGCCACGAGGGTAAAGAGCGCTTCAGGGGATGCGCTTTCACGGGGTTCGGTGACACGTGGGTAAGGCGCGTTGCAGGGAACGCGCCTTCCATTAAAAGTTATTAAATTCTCACCCGTTTTCCCACCTAACACCCTCCTCCTCCCATTATATAAACCCCTTCAACCCCTTATTCTTCACACCAAAACAATTCTTTCTCTCTAATATAACTCAAATTCATCCCTTATTTGAGTTTAAATTTTTTTATTAGTTGATAAGAAATTTATTTTTAAATTAGTATATTTTTTAAATAATTGTTATATTTTTTTATAAATATTTTTTTAAAATAATATTATTTTTTATTACAATAATATTTATATAATTATTATTTATTTAAATATATTAATTAATTATCATTTGTGCTAATTATATTTGTTTGCCTACAGTTATAATGGAAAGCGAAATGTTGCTGCAATTAGATGCAAATCATACATTTTAGTGATATGGTAATATTTTTTTAAATTTATGTTAATGTTTATTATTTTTTTAATTTAAATTTATCATGAATTTATATTAATTTTAAATTTTTGGAATGTTTATTAATTAGAAAAATGATCGTATTTTGGAGACATTTATTCGAAACACGAAGATACCGACACCAACACGTACATTGTCGTATTTATCTTCCCCGAGTTCGGATATATTGCGAAAGTTGTTGGCGGTTGCAAACTCAAACCACCCTAATTTCCTCATTAGTTGATAGGTGAAGACCAGAGACACACACATTTCATCTCCCATATGGAGAGTGTACAATTACATTGGAGGATTTCTTAATGCATTTGGGGATTCCCGTTGATGGAAATATTATGTGTGGTGTGGCCGATGGTGATTGGCATTCAATATGAATGGAGTATCTTGGAGCTGCTCCGCCAGATTTTAATGGATGTAGAATATCTTTATCATGGCTAAAAGTCAATTTTGAAGTTTTGAATGAAAATGCTTCTAAGGATGAAGCAAAGGTATGTACTCGGGCTTATATACTACGAATCATTAGAAGAATATTGATGCCCGACAAATCTCGTAACCAGGTGCCTTGTATGTGGTTGTGTTATCTTATTGATTTTGATGAAGCAGGAAGATACAGTTGGGGCACCGTAGTTTTGGTATTTCTCTTTAGAGAAATGTGTCGTGCAACGAATTATAAAAAACCTGCTATCGGTGGATGTCTCCTGCTTCTCCAATCATGGGCGTGGTTTCGCATGCCTTTCTTATGCCCGATTGTTAATGAGCCACATGTATTCCTGTTATTATTGAGGAAATTTCAAAACTAAATTTTGATTTAAATATTTTTAATTAAATAGGGTGATATTTAGTTTATATTATATTTCATAGGTGGTCGATGAAAAGAAAGAATCATAGAGATATCCCTAGTGAACTAGAGGAAATCCTTTTAATTATTGATAAAAAAAGCTGGGTCTGAGGTACGTCTTTAAATATGAATAATTTAATTTAAAATGCTTGATATAATTAGAATATTATATTTATTAGAATTATATATTTATGTTTCTGTTTCAGTGGATACCTTATGCGAGCGATGAAGTAAAGGCTTGCATCCCACCCCACCTGAGTGGGTCATTAGATGTTTGGATGTCAGTTATACCTCTTATATGTTATGCTATTGTTGAGTGGCATCTGGTTGATCGTGTGCTCCGTCAGTTTTGTTGTACTCAATATTCCTGGAGCACCTATGAATTTAGACAACATGCATAATATGGACAGAAGAGGAAATAAAGAGGTTAATTGGGTGGTGAAACATAGAGATTGGATTGCAATTTGGGAGAATCGATATGAAAGCTTGCCCCCTCGATAGTTTTACGCTGAAACTGGTCATATGGTTACAGATAACTATATGGAGTGGTTTAATGAAAAAGGAAAGTCGTTTCTATTTTCAGCGGAAGCATAAGGGGTGTGCATTCATAGGCGTCGAGATAGACATCCACCATCATAATATCATCATACCCTGACTCGTGGATGGAGAGAAGCCACTACCAGTTCGGCATCAGTCGCACCACCAGAACCACCACAACATCCATCATATCCACCGATGATGATGCCATAGGGGTACATTCCCATCCCACCAGTTCAGATTCCATCTCCGCAAGGGTATGTGCCAAGCCCACCAGTTCATATGTCATCTCCGCAGGGTTACATTCCTAGCCCACAGGGGTACATACCCAGCCCGTAAGGTTATATGCCCAGCCCGCAGGCTTTTATGACACCCCATGGAGGTGCATATACGACTATGCTTAATGATCCATCATATGGTTCATATGCATCTTATTTGGCTGGTGGTGCTTCTCCATAAACACCTCCAACTCCATCTGGATCACAGACATCGATGCCAATATTTTCACAGTTTTCTCAATTCTCTGTGAGCGGTGGGATTATTAATAACACTCCTCCATTGTCGTTATTTTATACAGGCCATTCATCATCATCTATGCCAAATGAACAAAATGTCGATGATGATGATGATAGTGAAGATAAAGAGAATGAAGAGCAAGTTATACGAAGAAATCCTCAGCAAAATAGACAACCACCGCCATGTGGAACTCATTTGAAAAGACGACATCGTTGATCCAGTTGTATTTAAATGTTTTTTAAATAGTTGTATTTCAAAATTTTATGTAATTTTGCAATGTTATTTAAATGTTTAATGGTTGTTACAACAATATTTTTAAAATTTAAATTCAAATTCAACATTAAATGTTTGTTAAATGTTTTTAAAATGCAAATCCAAATTCAACTTAATATTTCAATTAAAATTTAAAATTGTATTCGAAATTCAAAGTCAACTTCATATTCCAATTATAGTTCACCTAGAAAGTGACATTACAACTGATAGTATCGGTACCTCTCAAGGAGGTATCGATACTGATATGTAAAGAGGTATCGATACCTATCATGGTATCGATACCCATTTTACATTCTGTTATTTCTCGGAGTCAAAATCAAATGAGGGGGTATCGGTACCTTTTGGCTAAGTATCGGTACCACTATATAAAGGGGTATTGATGCCCTCTAGGGTATTAGTACCTCTTTTGCATTCGATGTTTGAGGGGTATCGATACTCTTTAAAGAGGTATTGATACTTCCCTATTAAAACTCAATTTTTATTCGATTTTTGTTTGAAATACTTTGTAAAAATTATTTCAAAAATATTTTAAGAGTGAAACAAAAATTTTCATTTAAGTAAGGAGTAAAATTGATATTTGAAAACTTGGAGTAATATTTGTAATATTCGAATAATTAAATCGAATATAATATTTAAATTTAATATAAAATCTTAAAATTTATTAATACTTTATTTGTTATATCGAAACATCAAAATGTTTTCAACACATATACATTTCACACATAATAGAGAATTATAACATATTCTCTGACAAAAAAAGGGAAGGCGCGCCCCCTGAACTGCGCTTTAACCACATTATTGCGTCCCCTCAAACATGATAGGTACTGACTTGAATAGTGTTATTCCGGGGGACATGATATAGAATAGGGCAATTATAACATATTCTCTGACAAAAAAAGGGAAGGTGTCCCCCCTGAAACACGCTTTAACCACAATGATGCGTCCCCTCAAGCATGATAAGTACTAACATGAATAGTGCCCGTCGGGGGACATGACATAAAACAGGGTAATTATAACCTATTCTGAAAAAAAGGGAAGGCATCCCCTGAAACGTACTTTAACCACATTTTTGCGTCCCCTCAAACATGATAGGTACTGATATGAATAGTGCCCACCGGGGGACATGACACAGAATAGGGCAATTATAACCTATTCTAACAAAAAAGGGAAGGCGTACCCCCTGAAATGTGCTTTAATCACATTGCTATGTCCCCTCAAAGATTTTAGGTACTGACATGAATAGTACCCCACCGGGGGACATCACACAAAATAGGGCAATTATAACCTATTCTGACAAAAAAGGAAGGCGCGCCCCATGAAACGCACTTTCACATAAATAGTAACCCGATTATAGACATTATTAAATGTAGCGTATTCTAAACTTTCAAAACACACATCTCCTCCTAACTTTTCAAAATCTCATACTCTAAAATTCTCAAAACTTTCAAACCTATATTCTCTGAAAATGAGTCATTTTTCTGTTGCTGTTTACTATGATGGAGAAATTTAGGAATCTGAAGAGGGGGTTGTTTTTGAATTAGATCATTATATCCCCTTAACCTTGAAGAGAAACATCACTCTTGAGGTGTTAATCACCAAAATTTCGTTAAAAATTCATGTAGCATGTAGGAGAAGACTATCTTCACTTCAGTATAGATTTCCCATTGAACTTTTTTCAGTCACATATACATCATTTCAGCTTTCCAATGATGATGATGTTACTATGATGGTTGATGCTCATATGGGAAGTTCACAATCTCTTATTGAAATGTATGCCATTTTTATTGAGGTTCGTACTTCTTGTGGTCTCTCATATTCCTCTCACTTTGGAATTGTGTATCAAGTTGACAGCCCGACGCAACTGATATGTAATGATTTCCCATCGTTAATGGCAAATGCAATGGCAGATGTCATGCCATCAAGTTCAATAGGAAGGCATTCATCAACAACTTCTCATGATCTCAACCCACATGGCTTCACCAATAATCCATATGGCAACATCTCTTCTACTTCAAGGGGTAGACATTCATCTACCATTATTTTCGACTTGCACATGGAAATGCTATCGAGACAACAGTCTGTTCACAACCCATATAATACAATGGCTTCAAGTTCAAGGGGAGGACACGCAAGTGACAACTTCTTTGACCTCAACATTGGATTATCTGAGGAACCCTCATCTCCACCAGAAGAACCTCTTCGTGAGCCAGGTGCTGAAACGAAATTATTCGTTGAACCTGACTCACCACAGTTTAACGTACACTCTGATGATGATGAGGATGACGTTCCCATAAATATAACACCAGGCGAACTTCCTGCACATATGTATGGGGCTGATTATGATGCAATGTACGAGCCTGAATTTTTGGATCTCCCTAATGTTTGCAACTATAGACTTCAGTCATCAGTCAATTACGGTGATTTACATATTAGAATGATGGTGATTTACATATTAGAATGGAGTTCGCATCGAAAAAGGGAGCAATGATGGTAATAAAGAGTTACAATATTCATAAATCAGTTCACTTCCGAGTTGATCGATCTACCACGGAGAAATATGTTTACTATTGTGTCCAACGTGACAACGGATATAAGTGGATGATTCGTGTATCAAAGAGAAAGATGAAGAACAACTTATGAGAACTAACCAGATACAACGATCCTTATACATGTTGTGCAAGAGGTATAAACAAGGACCATCCCAACTTAGACTCCAATATTATTTGCCAAGCTATCATGCCCATTGTGAAGCAAAGCTCTCATATAGTTATTGCAGTGTTGATTTCTGCTATACAATCACAATATGGGTACACCGTCTCCTATAAAAAAGCTTGGAAGGAAAAACAGAATGCCATTGTCAAACTTCATGGAGAATAGGATTCCTCTTACAAGGAGCTGCCCAGTTGGTTTCAAGTTATGCAAAGACTTAATCCCGGGACAATTGTTGAGTTCGAAACTCAACATCATTACGTGAATGATTGAGTAGTTCACGATCGCTGCCAATTCTATCGTGTCTTTTGGACTTACCCTTAGTGTATTAATGTAGTGAAGTACTGTAAACCAGTTGTCCAAATTGATGGTACTTTCTTGTATGGTAAATACAAACAAGTTTTATTATTGATTGTGGTCCAAGATGGTAACTGTAATATTCTTCATGTTGCGTTTGCCCTCGTTCAAGGAGAAGACACTGAGTCTTTGGTTTTTTTTTTTCTAAAAATTTACATTTACATGTTATCACAAGGGAACGCGTATGCATCATTTCAGACTGAGGAGCTGGGATAAAAACAGCAATGGACTCTTTGGGTCCAATGTGGAAACCTCCACATGTTCAACATCGTTATTGTGTCCGCCATATTGCTGCAAACTATTATGGAAAATATAAGAAGAATGATGAACGTCAGTTAGTCGTGCGCATGTGTATGTTACTTTTTTCCATTTTTTTAAATCATTTTCGAATTACTTGTTTATACTTCATATTAACTATTACATATTCCTTATAGCTTAGGTTACAAACTCTTACCTCAAAGGTTTGAGTCTATTCTACAAGAATTGTTCGGCAAAAATAAGAAGGGGTGTGAGTACATTATGGACATCAACAAAGAAATATGGAAAAATGCTTATGACGAGGTTTATCGCTATGGTCATATGACAACCAACTTGGTTGAAGCAATCAATTCAACCTTAAAGGGGGCGCGTCATTTACTAGTCACGACGTTGGTCAAAACGACTTATTTTTGTTTGGGTCAACTATTTGCAAAGCTCGGTGGACAAGCTCTTACTTGGATGTAGAACGACCATATTTATCACCCAAGACTAGTAGCCGATTTATAGAAAAAAGTGGTTGTATCAAATGGGATGTTGGTTACACATTTTTCTCGCATCCGTGAATTATTTCGTGTAACCGAAATGCCACGTCCTCTTCAAGAGATTGAAGCTAACTTTTTCAGAGTTAATCTGTAAGAGAGGTGGTGTGATTGTGGTTTTTTTCAAGCACTCAAATATCCATCCTCTCATGTTATAGCAGATTGCTCACAATCGCATTTGGACTAAAAAAATTATGTTGATCCCGTATACCAACTTTCACAAGTATTCAAGGTATATGAATTTGAGTTTCTGCCCATAGGTAACGAAAGAAGCCCATATGAGATTCAAACTTGGCTTGCAATTGTACCAGATCCGTTGCTATCGAGGGACTCAGGTCATCCAAAATCCACTCAAATACATTGTGATATGGATATTCGGGACAGGTCAACAGAACAAAAAAGATGTGGGCATTGCAGAAACATCAGCCACAATAGAAAAAAATGTCCAACTATGTTATCATCACTTAACCGTTAACCCTTATGTAATTGCATTTTCTATTTCAATGAATGTCTTTGTTTCTAATATTTAAATGTAATTGTATTTTCTATAATTTCCCAATGTATGTGTATTTTCTACCTAAATTTTCCACTTACCTCTTACTTCAAGTAATTAACATTTTCAATTTAATCGAACCTTACCCTAAAACACTTTAAACTACACAACCTTAATGAACCTTTGACCTACAAAATCCTTCACCACTTTCACCTTAACGAAACATATAAAATTTTAACATAAATTCACTCCACCTTAAATAAAAAATTAAAAAATACCTTTGACAATTCTTAAATCATAACTGGAACAATTTACATAATAAATTACTAATTTGTAATAACTCTAAACCATAAATCCTAAATATTTACCCTAACTAAAAAAATAGAGAAAAGGCGCGTCCCCCTTAAACACTCTTTCCACCGTGGCACCACATCAGCTAGAAAGAGCTTCCCCGTAAACGCGTCTTATGTCCACATAAGCAAATCCCGCTAAAACGCGTTACCGGGAGTGCGCCTTATTGCCACCTCAGAAAAAAAAAGGTATTAGTTAAGAAAATATTGGTCAAATGATGTTATTTAGGGCATATTAGGGTGGTAGGATGATATTTAGGTCAAATCGCCGACAAATTCAGTTAGTTCATAGTGGGAAATGTAAATGGCCACATACTTGAGGAAATTAAATTAAATAATTTAAAAGGTCAGCAGCTTTTGAAGATTCTGAGATGGTAGGATTATCATGGAAAAACAAATCTGAATGCTACAAGCTGAGGCAGCCACTTGCTATTATTTGTCTTCTTTTAAGTCTCAAAAGTAGAGTAGACTATGTATTCATCCTCCTTATCGTTACAATTGGTAGCCTACCATCCACTTCCATAATTCCATCCTATTAAAATGGCCACTACCATTAATTGCTGAATTTTATATTATTTATTAAGAATTTACGAACCAAAAATATAATAGATTAATATGAAATAAATAGTATTCAAAGAATTAAATTTAATGTAATTCAATTTTATTTACTTTTGTGAGTACAAATCTATTAAATTTATTATATCAAAAATATTTTATATGTATTTTAACCACTCCATTCATATATCTTAAAATATTTTTTTCAGTATGCCTACAAAAACCATTTCTAAGATATAGACCTCAATAAAATTAAAAATTTAATATAACACCAAAAAAATTAAATTGTAATTTGCTGCATATAATCAATATAACAAACAAATATGACTAAAATTAATAAAATTCAAATAAAAAAATCATACATAAGGACCCAAATTTGGACATTTGGGTTTCTGAAATTGAATCTTGTGAATACAGCTAAAATAGCTAAATAGTCTATAATGCATTAATTTGATTGTTTGTTGAACACAACTATATTATTATTAATGCGTTTCCCACTACCATTACTTATGCAGTTATGCTATAGGCCCCCTGAAACCTAGTTTCCAAACACATAATTGAGGACTTATTTGTTTAATGTCCATAGAATGAGAGAGAGAGATGACCTGTTATTAACCCCGATGTATTGGGTGGATTTTTTGGTATGAATCTTCAATTTACTAGTCAGTTTTGTCTCTAAGGCAGTGCCTAAGCAACTAGGAGATTTTATTGGGCATTTCTTATTGTATGATACGATGATTGTCACTTTGGGTTATCGATGATGCATTAGAATTAGAGTTTGGGTGGATATACGACAACATCTGAGAAGAAAAAAGAAGTTGATTTTCCCGAATGAAAATGCTATCTGTTCCATTTTCCAATATGAAAACTTGTATTTGTTTTGTTTCCGTGCAAGAGGATCGGTCATGGAGTGTGTTTTTGTCCTTTAAAGGTTCTGCATGATAAAAAAGATGTAGGTTTACTGTGGGATTCTTCTCTTCAGGGACCATCAAGGCAACATGGGTCGTAAAGTCCATGGCTAAGGGAGGAAGTGAGGGTTGAGGCAGACATGCTAGTAAGAAAAGGTGCATGAAGGGGTAAAAGCAGGGTTGCATACTTGAATGCTTAATGGGAACAGACTTATGATATGAGTATGTCAAAGGAAAACCTTGGAGGTCTTTCGACAAAAGACTGGGTCACTACTCGATTTCTAGGGGGAGTTGGTCTATCAAAAATTAGTGAGGTTGCTATGGTTACCGAGGATGAAAATTGTCCACTATCCAAGTCTAAAATAGCTAAACGACAACGATCGAGCGTATCAACTCGTGTGTGGAGAGGATCATATTCAACAGAAGTTGTAAACAATTACATCATTCAGCCTGTCAGATCAGGCCCGTCAGTTGCAATGAAACTCTTGAGTTGGAATGTTCGGTTTGGGTAAGTCTTGGACAGTTCGTCGCCTTCGGATCCAACCAAAGAATGTTACCCTTTTGTAGTTTTTCTGATGGAAACAAAACTACAAAGTTCACGGATGAAGAAGGTTGGAAGGTCTTGTGGTTTTACTAATGGTTTTGATGTTGGCGTATGTGGAAGTAGTGCGGGTCTTAGTTTGGCTTGGAAAATCTCTTACAGTGTATCCCTTATATATTTTTCTACTTCTCATATTGATGTTGGGATAATTGAGGAGGAGTGGAAAAGATGGCATTGCACTAATTTCTATGGTGCTCCTGAGGTGAGTCAAAAGAATGAGTCTTAGAGTTTGTTGCATTCTTTGCATGATAGTGACGTAATGCCTTCGGTTGTAATTGGTGACTTCAACGAGATATTTCTTTCCTCAGAGAAGCAAGGTGGACTGCTACGTAGTGAACAAAAAATGAAAGGTTTTCAACATGCTTTATATGGTTGCAATTTCACTGATTTAGGTTACCGAGGGTCTTGGTTTTCATGAGAAATAAGTTATCGGAAGGAAACAAATATTAAAGAGTGACTTGATCGGTGTGTGACCAATGACGCTTGGGGTTTACTATATTTGAGCTTCAGCTTGATTCATTTGCCTCATTCAATATCAGACCATTTTCCGCTCTTTTTAAATACAAGGGGGATATATTCTTCAGAGCGTAAATAGAATTTCAGGTTCGAAGTTGCATGGGTCTTGGAAGATTCTGTCGAAAAGGAAGTTATGAGACTATGGTCCTAAACAGAGGGCTTGGTGATTGGTAAACTTAAGCAGGTTCGTGTGGAAATGGATCGATGGTTTCATAAGCTTGTCGCGATCGTAGGTTGATGGAGAATGATCTGAAGAAACATTTGAGTGAGCATGGGGACACCAACACTGCGTTCTTTCATCGTGTTGAATCTTAACGTAAAAGAAATAACCAAATTGTCTCTTTGAAAATAGAGGATAATGATCTGGTGAAGGATGAGTCTATTTCCAGACTCCATTTAAATCCTATCTCATTCAGATCAATGATAGAATTCTAGAAGGTATTCAACCTTGCATATCCAAAGACATCAATAGAACTCTACTGATGGAATTCACCGAGGAAATTCATAAAGTTGTTAAGATGAGTCCATTAAAAGCAACATGTTTGGACAGTCTTGGAGCTTTATTCAATCAATGGTTCTGGCATATTATGGGCAATGAGGTTTTTGATTTCTGTATGAGCTTACTTTAGGGTAGATTGGAGATGAATTTTGTGAATGACACCAATATTATCTTAATCTCAAAAGTAAATGATTCAATAAGTTTGACTCAATTTAGGCCTATGTATAACACCTTAATCCAGTTCGACCCGAAGATCGATGGATTACAATGCCAAACGGGACCACCGAGGTGGCTATCCCAATAAATTTCTTTTAAAATCAAATGTAAAACATTATATAAAAT
The DNA here is from genome assembly GCF_006381635.1 of Hibiscus syriacus. Taxonomy (NCBI): domain Eukaryota; kingdom Viridiplantae; phylum Streptophyta; class Magnoliopsida; order Malvales; family Malvaceae; genus Hibiscus; species Hibiscus syriacus. The sequence goes on along the minus strand of NW_024061944.1, from coordinate 1,405,827 downwards.
CCATCCAATGTAAATGAAATAAAAACATAATAATCAAATTTACAAAATATGGGAGATCTTTCAAATCATCCAAAATAATATAGTGAGTTTAAATCAAATAGAGTTACAACTGAATACAAAAGGGTCTACAATAGTACATGCACTCTAATATAAATCAAAACGTACTCTGAAGCCTCGGTTGTGCTGGAATATCTAGTGACGATAATGCTCCACGGAAGGTCTCCTAAGAACTTGCACACAGAAACACATTCTGAATGTTGAGCTTACGAGCTCAGTGCCACACTTATATTATTCTACAAGCATTCACTAAATGAGCATGTTATTGGCATAGGTATGAAGACAAGGAAATACTGTTATGGCATGTTGAGATAGACATCATTGTGTGGCTGAGGGTTCTGCATCTGGAAGTTCATGCACCCCTCTAGCCTTCCTATATACCCTTGGGTATCTAGGGTGAGATCCGAAACTACATAAAAAACGTACACCCTACCAACTTACTCCATCAAGACTTGGGGCATCTACGCCCAACTAGCAGTTAAAGTGCCCTGGCACTTATTGGGATATCAGAATTGTATGGTCGATATCTGCTAAAGTAACTCGAGTGTCTTAAATGTGTCATAAGCATCAAGAAAGGCTAGTTTTATGTCATCCTAACTATTATTGTTTCTAACTTTTCTGAGTTTATTACTGTCTTCACTTGTAATTTTATTTCATGGTATTATGGTATTATTAGGTCCCTCAAAACTATCCCTTATAACGATTGAGTTTCTTACCAAAACTATTTATGGGTACCGATACTAAGCCCCTCAATATCTATATTGACCCCTATGTATCGATACTACAGACTTATTGAAGGCTGAAAGAAAAGGGACAGTATCGATACTTTAGTTTGAGTATTGATACTCCTGGTCTGTGGTATCGATGCTTTCCTGAGTATCGATACCATATTTGACTTCAATATTTTGAAAAATACTTAAGTATTGATACCCTTTTGGGGAGTATCGATGCCCCTTTTGGGGAGTATCGATACCCCTTTTGGGGAGTATCGATACTCTACCCTCGGTATCAGTACTCTCATGAGTACTGATACCAAACATGGCTATTAGAATCTACTAACTGAACTTGGTATCGATACCTTACCTATAATATTGATACCCATTGAATGAGTATAGATACTCTTATCCCAAAATCCCCTTATTTTTGGTAGCTGAAGAACAATATTGGTATTGTTCTTCAAGTATCGATACTTGAGCCTAGAAATAATCTTTTTTTGGGCACGAAAATTCCCCTCCAACACTCCTATGAGTCCTATTGAGGTCCCCAAATATTATTAAAGTGTTATGTCTGATAATAGGGGTCATTATAAGTTCATAAACATACTGAAAACACCAAATACTAAAATATACCATGAACATGCTTCATGACTCATCCAAGCTAACAAACACACCTAGTGATCTACATTATAGTAGAGATGAGTTAGAAGCGAGTTGCCTTGGATTTCTAAGCTCCTGGAAACACCCAAGGTTCAACTAAGAGTGAGTTTTTCCTTTCCCTTGCACTTGGAGCTTTCTTCAACTTATATCACTATACAAAAATCAACCACAAATGTTACTAATGTTGTTGGGAGTTTAGAAAATAGTTTAGAATGTTTCTTGAGGCTTAAATCTCTAAAAAAATGAGCTAGTTTCACTTAGTTTTCTAAAACCCCCCATTAAACCCATATTTTGGATGTTATGATGAAAAAAAGAGATTAAGGACTTGAATGATAGCTTGAAAGGAGGGGATTGTGATTATTACCTTACAATTCCCTTGCTACACTTGGAAACCCACAAAGTTGCTACCTTTATCTAACATATGCTTAAGGAAGAAGATGAAGAGATGAGATGAAGCTTTTGGGAGAGAAAATGAAAAATAAGGGAAAAAGAGATGCTTGCAACGTGAGATTATCCCACATAAATGGGATTCACCTTTCAAAATAAAAATGGGTAAATCTCTCTTTTGGTCATTTTAAATCTTACATGCCCTAACTCATGTCAGACTCAACTAAGCTCAATCCATTTAAACTTGGGTCATGGTTTTCTTACAAGTTAATGGATTTGTTCTAAGGCCTTCTCGGATTAGCCCGAACTCCTAACCCCAAGATTTAGGGTGTTACAGCTCTCACATCTTAGAAAGAAATTTCATCCTCAAAATTACCTAGATTGAATAAGTGAGGGTACTGAAGCTGCATATTCTTCTCGATTTCCCAAGTTGCCTCCTCGACACCGTGGTTCCTCCATAACACATTTACTAGAGGAATTGTTTTGTTCTTTAGCTTCTTTATGTCTCTTGCTAATATTGTGATTGGCTCCTCCTCATAGGTCATGTTTGAGCTCACCTTAATCTGTTCTAGAGTTATAACTTGAGATGGATCATAATGGTATCTCCTAAGTATGGATACATAGAACACATTGTGAATGCGGTCCAACTCTGGTGGTAAGGCTAACTGGTAATCTACTGGTCCAACTCTCTCTAGAACTTCATAAGGTCCTATAAAGCATATGGTTAACTTTTCCTTGCTCCCAAAACAAAACACTTTATTCCATGGGGAAACCTTGAGGAACACCTTGTCTCCCACTGCAAACTTAATATCCTTACGCTTCATATTTGCATAAAATCTTTGCCTATCTGAGGCTTCTCTCAACCAGCCCTGAATTAACTGAACCTTTTCCTCAATTTCTCTAATTAAATGTGGACCCATTATCTTACCCTCACTTAGCTCCAACCAACATAGAGGAGTTTTACATTTGCATCCATATAAGGCCCCATACGGAGCCATCTAGATGCTCGATTGAAAATTGTTGTTGTACGCAAACTCCATTAATGACATGTGGTTCTCCCAACTACCCTCAAGATCTATGATGGTTCACCTAAGCATGTCCTCTAAGATCTAGATGACAAGTTTTGATTGTTCATCTGTCTAAGAGTGAAAAACAGTACTGAAGTTTAGCTTGGTGCCTAAAGATTCATAAAGGGCTTTCCAAAAATGGGAAATGAATTGAGGATCTCTGTCGAATATGGTGGAAGTTGGTACCCTATGCAATATCACTATTTTACGGATGTACAACTGAGTTAACCTTTAATCCATCCTATTGGGAAACAAATAGGTTAATTTTGTCAAGCGATCTACTATGACCCAAACTGCATCGTGTCTCTTTCTGTTCAAGGGTAACTCGGCCACAAAGTCTATGGTCATTCTGTCTCATTTCCATAAGAAATCTGAATGGGCTGAAGTAATCCTGAAGGAACTTGGTGTTCCACTTTTACCTACTGAGACACTAAGCACTTAGCGACAAACTCTGATACTTTTTTTTCATGCCCGACCATCAGTACAACTATCAAAGTTTTTGATACATCTTGTTACTGCTTGGGTAAACTGGGAGTGGACTACAATGTGTCTGGTGAAGGATCTTACAATGCAACTAAGCATCTACGGATGTACACAACTGACCCCTAAAGTACAACACACCCTCATCACGTAACTCAAAGCTCGATGCCTCATCACTTAGCGTGTTGAAAGGAAATTGAGGTCTCGATTTTCGTATACTCACAAAGTTTAATGTGGCTTTATTGGCCAAACAAGGTTGAAGATTGTTCACAAGGTTGGATTCTTTGCTTAGTCGTCTACGTAGGAGCCTTTGCAGAGTGTGAAGAATGCTCTGGAGGAATCGAATTGAAGTGAGGTTGTTAGTTGGATAGTTGATTTAATTGATTCGACTAGTAAATCGTAGAGGGCCGAGTTGGTGTCTAACATCTTTAACGAGGACTTTGCTCTTATAATGAGTATTTCGCTACCTAAAATTGAAATGGAGGATGTCTTGGAGTGGAGAGAGTTCGAGAGTGTACAATGTGAGAAGTGAGTACAAATTCCTATTAACTAACGTAGTTGACCAACATTAATTTCCAAACAGTTATCAACGGATTTGGGGTATGCTATGTCAAAGAAAGATTAATCTGCAAGTATGGAAATTTACCCATGACTATGTTTCAACCAGAAAAACTTTGTATTTCCGTTACCTCTTCCCGGATCCGTTTTACCAGAGCTGTCAAACTAAAGTAGTCATGTGTACACGTTGCTTGCGATTTCAATCTGGAAAAATTAGTTTGGAAGGAGTTAAGCTATTCTAGCCCGAGTCAAACTAAGCAATGGGATTTTGCTAATTGGTTCGGGTGGCTCTTACCAAACACAAATGCTAGAATTCATGGGGAAATTCTATGTGTGGTGTGGGCTTTGTGGTTTGCAAGGAATTGATCAATCCATGAAGGTAAAAGAACTCAAGCCAATGAACTTATTACCTTTGTTCGGGGCCATTGCAAGAAATTTCATGCTGCGACAGCAAAGCTCTCGGTGCTCACTCCAGATCTCAGTAGTTGATGGTCTCCCCACCTAACTCCTTTGTGAAAGCAAATTATGATTCGAAACGAAGATGGATTATTAATGGGTGCATGCAGAAGAAGAGTGCAGAACGTTACCTCGGCGTTTGAGGCGGAGGCTCGGGCAACTGTCCATGCGATGGAATTTGCAGCAAATATGGGTTTCATGAAGGTGGTGATAGAGGGAGATGCGAGAGTGGTGATTCAAAACATAATTTCTCCTATCATCGACAGATCAAAGATTGGGGTTTTCACATGGGAAGCCAAGCGAAAGGCACAAGCTATGGAGGCAATCGAGTTTCGCTTTAAGACTCGTCTGAACAACCGAGCGGCTCACATAATAACGGCGGAGATGACAGTGGAGGCAGAGGACTCATTCTGGGTTGAAGATGCCCCTTCGAGAGTCCTCATCCAAGTAGCGGAGGATCGACGGTGGCTGGAATTTTAGACTAAATATTACTTTACCTCTTTAAAATACTACCAGTGTTTGGAATTTTCAATGGCAGTCGGCATGCGTCTACGACTACGACTCTTACGTGAAAACTTCAACTAAAAGGGAGGCTATACATTCTATTTCTACCACTACCACTATCACTACCACAATCTTTTTGAAAAACATTAATGGACCATTAAAATTAAAATCAACTTGTATCAATAACTTCATGCACTTTATTTTAAGGAAAAAATTTGTTTATCTTTTGCCCCTCTCTTTCCAACTTAACTTCTTTAAAAACCCATTCAAGAAATTAAAATAAAAAGGCCTTAATGGGATTGTTTCACATCATTATATATATAAAAATACAAATACTAAAGACAGGAGCTTGATCGTTTTCGTACAAATTATAAACAAGTTTGCTTTAATTTATTTTGCCGGATAACTATGACCAGATGCTTTGGATCTTTCCGTTTTCATTTAAGAAAATCACAAGACAAAAGGAAACCCCACCATGTTATATATATTCCATATTATCCCGCTGCTGATACATAACATCATTCGACAATATTCAGTAATATATGCTTTTACGACCATAAAATCGGAATAACATAAATCGGGTTATGATGCAGGGGATCTGAGACAGATGATGTTGAGCTGTCAGATTGCACCTTGATGGCGCTGAGATACCATGAATTGACAGATCAGCGCAAAGGCGGGAATTGATTGTGATATGTTCCTCATTGGGGTCGTTTTGAGTATGTTTCAGTCTTTTGGCCATAACTTTGGCTACAGGTGTAAGAATCGCGCATAAGACCCCAATCCGAAAAGCTCTTTTCGATGCGCACGCTCTCCACATGAGCTACGCTTCATGTGTCCTTTTTTTCAACCTCAAATTCTATCGTTTTCCTCTCCGAATCACTAGATTTAGATATTTTTTACTATTTATGGTAATATTTTGATTGTCAATTAGGAAGTAAATTTAAATCCGATTTAGGCCGGATTTTTTGGAGATTGCTTATTTTATTTCGAATTTCAATTTAGAGTGATTTTCGAGATTTTGCTATTTTTGACAAAATTAGAATAAAGACGATTTTTTGCTATAATAGTCCGACTTGTGGACTGATTTTGGCATTGTTTGAATTTATAATATTTTATTAAACCCTAGAGACTTTTTTTTTCTCTGATTTTTTTGGGCGAATTTTCTCTTGTGAATCATCTGTTGGAGCGCTTGCAGGATAATCACTATTCTGTCTGGCGTCAGGTTATGTCTGAACACACAATGATTAACGCTGCCGAGATTTCAAATGGTCACAATCGGTCACTTCATTATTATAAGAACCTTTCTCAATTATGGCGTTAATTTGCAGCATCGGGGACTCAATTTCCTGCAAGCAGCACGCAAAACATTATACATAAGTTAATTAACTCGTGGGTTCATATTGCTACCGTGAAGAAGCTTCTCATTTGATGTATACAGAAACAAAACAAAGATAATATTGTTGCCAAAAGAAGTAGAGGCTTTAATCTTAAGGCGAAACAAGCAAAAATATATTGCTTTTTGGTTTCCACTTCATCAAACCATAACAATCAACGAAACTTTATACTCAAAGCATAGTTTTATTAAGGTAAAAAAGATGAACAGTTGAGCATGTTGTTTGAAGGTAAAGTGAAATGGAGTGGAAAGAATATGATATTTGCCTTTGGGGGCAACGTGTTAGCTTCCTAGTAGCGGGTATAGTTGGTTAATTGTGCAATATGATTCATGATTCAATGATGACGTGTAAGAATGGGTAACCTATAGCTTACAAGGATGAGGCAGAGAATATATATATATGGAGTGTGGGTTATAGGATGAGAAATATAAGCAGGACCATGGGTGGCAGCATCGTTTCCCCAACCTTGCTCTCTGCTTGTGTTGTTGTTTTATGGGTTGTATGCTCTTTGAAGGATGGCAACGCCTTGGGACGAACAGCAACTGTGGAGAGTCATACCATTCAACTCACCTCTCTTCTACCCTCCTCTATTTGCAGCTCTGGCTCTGCAACCCAAGGTTATCTCTCACTCTATATTAAATCAACCAGCTTTAAGATTTTACAGTAAAAAAAAACACTCATTAATGTTATGCTTAATACTGAAGCTCTTGTATATTCTGTTCTCTGTTCTGGTCAGAAACAACGAGTCTTTCTCTTTTTTCTGCATGTAGTATACAAGGTGTATATCCAGTAGATTGAAATACTTATTTTTGGATAATTTGCAGTTTTTTTTCCCTTCCAGATATTAATGTAAATTGAAGCAAAGCCAAGAATTCAATTTTCTCCATTGAAACTCTACTAACCCTCTCCCCCTTCGTACTTGTGATGATGATAGATAAATTATTGCCAACTGAGTCTAGCTAGCCATTCCAGTAGGACCCTCTTCCTCCAATTCATAAGAAAATCAAGAATAATTGAGTGTCCTTCTTAATGACTTTTTGGAGGGGTACAAGGATAAGATTACGATAAAATATCAGTTATAATGAATATTATCTGATTACATAAGTTATTATATTTTTTTAATATTTTAAATGAAAAATTATCCAAATCATATTATATTTACTACTTACACAATTTACAGGAAGTCATCTTTACAAGTCGTCCACAAGCATGGTCCATGCTCTCAGCTCCATCAAGATAAAGCAGATATTCCCACTCACGCTCAGATTCTCCGCCAAGATGAAGCCCGCGTCAAAGTCCATTTGCCCAAAACTTGCCAAGAACGTAGGCCGCTCCACCAATCTTGACCAGAGTGATGCGGCCAATCTCCCTGCCAAGGACGGTAGCGTCGTCGGTGTCGGCAATTACGTAGTCAGCGTCGGTCTAGGCACCCCAAAGAAAGATTTAACTCTCATATTTGATACCGGCAGTGACATTACGTGGACACAATGTCAACCTTGTGCAAGAAGTTGCTATAAACAGCAGGATCAAATTTTCGCCCCATCACTATCCTCATCATATTCCAACATTTCATGCACCTCAACGATTTGCAATTCATTCACTTCCGCAACAGGTAATTTTTCATCGAATTTTTCAGGCCTGGATTCAAAGATTGTTAATTCGCTGTTTTTTTATGTGCTTGTAGGTAATTCACCTGGATGTTCATCAACAGCTTGTGTTTATGGCATTCAATACGGAGATTCGTCTTTCTCGATAGGAATCTTTGCAAAAGAAAAGCTCTCCTTGACACCAACTGATGTGCTCGATGACTTTCTATTCGATTGTGGCCAAAACAATCAAGGTCTTTTCGGAAGAGCAGCCAGTTTGCTTGGACTTGGCCGAGATAAATTATATTTAACTTCACAAACCGCCGTGAAATACAAGAAATTCTTCTCCTACTGCTTGCCATCATCCTCCAGCTCAACCGGTTTCCTCAGTTTCGGATACAGTGGCGTCTCGAAATCAGTAAAATACACAACATTATCCACAATCTCCCAAAGTTCATCTTTTTACTGAATTGACATTGTTGGGATAAGCGTTGGTGGCAAAAAGCTACCGATTTCAGCCTCTGTTTTCACTGCTGGTGGCGACATCATCGACTCCGGAACAGTCATCACCCGACTACCTTTGACGGCCTATTCAGCATTGAGCTCTGAATTTAGAAAACTGATGAGCCAGTATCCGACGGCACAAACACTTTCGATCCTGGACACATGCTATGACTTCACCAAGTATTCTTCCATAAGCGTGCCTAAGATAAGCGTCTTTTTCGGTGGAGGCGTTGAGGATCCGATCCCTGTGTAAACACTAATTTTTCGTTTATTATTATTAAAATTATTATTATTATAAATATTATTATTATTATTATTAAATATTATTAATATATATTATATTATTATTAAATAATTATTACAAGCCCAAATACAAACAATCCAGGCCCAATCAATCAGGCCCAACAGAGTCAGCCCAAAATAAACCCTAAAACCCGGTTAGGGTTTTATCATTTCAACCCCAGCCGCCAATGATCTCAGCCGTTGGATCTGAGAGATCCAACGGTCCACAGATGGTTCCAGCAAAGGAAGCCCTAGGGTTTCCTAACCCTAGGTTATCATCCAACCGCCTCAGCCAGCGCTGTCGCCGCCTCTGCCGACACTTCCCAAGCCAGATGGTCCAACCAGTTGCTGCCGACGCCTTGCTGCCACGCCGCCGCCTCAAGGAACACTCCAGAACGCCAGATGGCAACCAACAGCCTTCCCTACGGTGAGTCACCAGCCTAGCTTTGGTGACTCACCGAGGTTTCCCTTCTGTGACCGGTCCGAGGAATGTTTCGTCGAGGCTATAAAAGCCTCGAATCACCTGCAAAATAAAGAAGACAGCAAGCAAGAACGGAGAAAACCACGACAACAACCCGAAAGCAAGCCAAAACACAACAACCACAACGCAAAATACACAAAATAAAAAGAAAAAGAAAGAGAGAAAGATTTACCGAAGAGATGGCTGTCATCAAAGCTTCCCTACGCCGTTGAAAAAAATCAAAATACCGAAGGTAACAAGCTTAGATCTAGGCCGGGTTAAGGGGTTTTAGGCTAAACGGTCTTCGATTTCGACTTTAGGGTGGTTAGGATTTTATTTTGGTGTATTATGGGATTTTCCGGCCACCGTGAACGGTGGCCGGCGGTGGGGTTGGCGGCGACGTGTGCCTGCCGGCCGATGTCTGGTTTCCTTCCGGTGAGGGAAACCTAGAGAGAAGCGAGAGAAAATTTTTCTCTCATTTGAGAGAGAGAAGGGAGAAAGGAGAATGAGAGAGCTGGCCCTTCGGGCCAGCCGTTTGGGGGATTTATACCCCTTCCCAAACGACATCGTTTTGGGAGGGGTATATCTGTAATTTCGCGCATGGTCAAACCCTTTCCGCAGCCATCCGAGTTTTGTAATTATTCATTTTAGTCACTGAAACTAACTTCTGAACGTTCTAATTCAGTCTTCGAATTTTATTTTATTATGTTTTAGTCCTTACCAGAATTTTATATATATATTAGAGCAAATACCCATTTTAGTCCCTCATAGTTTAATTAATATTTATTTTAATCCCGTATATTATTAAGGCTAAATTACACTGTAGGCCTCTGGATTTTATGATATTTTGAAGTAGAATACTAAGTTTAAATATTCTACATTTTAACACTATATTTTTAATTTATTTTATTTTAATCATTATTTATTTACAATATTATTACTTTTATTTTTCAATTATTGCTTTAATTATTATTTTATTATTATCTTAGTCATATAAATATATATAATAAATAATATTTATTTATTTGTTTTCTATGAAAAAAATCCTATTTATGAACTATATGTTTAATTTTATTATTATGTTTTAGTTATTTATTTATTTTTTTTAAATATTGAAGGAAAGAGCTGTCTTAAAACAACTAGAAGCCATTTTTTAATATTTTTAAATAAATATCTTACTATATTAAAATAATTTTATTATTATTTAATATCACAAGAAAAAGCTGTCTTAAAGCACCTAGAAGTCATTTTCTGATATTTCTAAATAAATAAATATTTTATTTATACATATTAATATATTTTCTTTAAATTATTTGAAATAACATAATTATGAATTAAATATATCTTTGAATTTTTAAATTTAAAATAATAGAGACAATTTATAATTATAAAGTACCAATTTTGGGCGTTGTAGGGGTGTTAATCCTTCCCTAAACGTAACCGACCACGAATCCCTTTTTATTTCTAAAAAAGAATGAATTTTTGGTTATACGCAGATCAGTTTATCTTTTAACTGATGTTTTCTTAAAAACTCTTTTAAAAGATAATTTTTAGGTATTCGACCTACCTGACCCAAAAGGCCGATAGCGACTCCCAAAACATTTTAAAACTATTTATTCATATCACTTTTCCCGCCAAGTAAAAAAAATTCGTACCCGGACGAAAACCGGTTACGACAGCTTGACGACTCTGCTGGGGACCTTTTCAAGCTTTTAAAATCAATTATAAATTATCTCTATTAATTATAAATTAAAAATTCATATATTTAATTTATAATTCTTTCTTTTCAAAAATTTTTATATATACTTATTATTTTCATAATATTTATATGTATATTATTTTTTAATATTTTTATTTTATTTTCAAGTATTTTATTTTCATTATTTATTTATCTGTTAGAGGTTTGAACATTTCTCCTCACACACAACACTTGCATTGCATAACATAAAGCTCTATAATTGAGTTTGTCCCTTTTAAGTGGGAGTGAAAGCGATGTCTTCGTGAGAATTTTTCCGTCAGACCTAGCAAGTAACTTTCGGGGTTCATATGCTCTATGTCTTCGTGAGAATTTATTCTCTGTGTCAGGCATAGAGAAATGTGTCCCCTTGAATTGAACTCGATCTGCTTAAGTCTGTAATGGACTAGGATTGAGGGTTGACAGCCCAAGGGGCATCAACAAGGACAGTTCGAGTACCTTTACTCCTAAAACTGAAAACTTTGCATATAATGAACCCTAGAAATTCTCCTGATTTAAGACAGTATTGAACTTCTGTCTGTAAGTGTACACAAAGGAGAAATAAGCTTAGCTTTTAATTTATTATTTTCCTCTCTGAATAAATGCATGAGAATTAGAAATCATGCAGTTAGGTTAATTTTTCCAAACAAAGCATGGAACTAGAAAGCATAAGGTTAAGATTTATACCTTGATAGATAGATTTTTTTTCATTAGTTGGTACTAACTATTCTATTTTTTTTTCATGTATGTTTATTGCTCTAATCTGTCCATATTGATTTCTTTGTTTGCATTGCATGATCATGGCATAATCAAAAGGTGTTAACTGAAAAGACTGTTCATCAAATTGGAAAGAAATCGTAAATGGACAAAAAGTTTTATGATCGAACAAAATATGATGCGGCCAAGAAAAGACATCCTGATGGAACTCTGAAGATAGAGAAGAGCTATGCACCCAAAGATCGTATGCCCATTGAAGAGCAAAAGGAGATACGAGAAATAAGAGAGAAGATGTCCAAGATGATGTATAGAATATATGTTTTGTCCAAAAGAGAAGAGATTCCTGCACAGAAAGAGAGAGAGCTCAATGAACTTAACCCTGCAATCTCAGATATGCAAGGGACTTCTGATCCTAACCAATTTGAAAAGTTGCAGACAATCATCATTTGTATTCACAAATCGTCTGGAGTTACCAAAGAAATGGTGACCACTGTAAAAGCTCTCAGAGATGAGAAGAAATCATGTAATCAGAAATCATCAAAGTTGGGTCTGCTCCCGATGTCTAAAACTCAGGTTCAATCCAAGACAAAAGGTGGTTCTCATCTTGATACTATCCCCATATCATATAAAGAGTTGTATGAGAAGCTACTTGAAGCACGAGAAGTGGATCCATATTATATAAAACCGTTCCAACCTCCGTATCCAAATTGGTATGATATCAACGTTCATTGTGAATATCATGCCGGAGCTCAAGGACATACCATCGAGAATTATCTTGCCTTTAAATGTCGAGTCCAAAGTCTTTTGGATCATGGAACCTTGCAGTTTATGATAAATGATCAACCTAGTTTGGTAATTGAATATCCTGCCAGATCAACAACCAAATGTATTCAAAGGTAATAGCATCAGTAGGGACGTCCAGAAGGAAGAAGATTTGCTAAGATTCGAAGCCCAAATATGTCATTTGAAGGATCAAAACAAGGAATTGAGCACCAAAATGAAAAACATGCATGAAGATTTCCAAAAGATCAGTCAAGCCTTTCGAAATGCTGGCATAGGAAACACCCTATAAGAGTGGATCACAAGGGTCACCAAGCTGAAAAAGAACTGTAACATATATGAAGGTCGAGTCAAGAAGTTTTCTCATGATTTACGATTTACAGAAGAAAGACTCAATACAACTGTCATGAAATCGAGAAAATATCAAGTCGACAATCAAATGTTGAATAGTGCTATGATCAACATGGAAGCATCATATCAGATTCATCAGCATGAAATGGATACTGAATTAAAAGCCACTATCGACAAGAACAAGACATTGAAGAAATGTTTAGATAATTATGGAGATCTTGTACGATAACTCTGTAACCATAAAGATTCCCTTACAAGGGAAAATGAGCAGCAGTGCCTACAGCTCCGGGAATTGACACAGAATATTAAGAAAAAAAACACTATCATGAAGGAAGCTGTTGTTCAAGAAAACAATGTGGCTCATAACCTGGTTGACTTAGCTGGCTTCACAAGAGAATTAAAGCAGATGGATAACTCCACACCTGAGTATGAGTGGAAGTTAGTTTGGCTTTTAAGTGAAATAGAGAAATTAGGAGTGAAAGCTATTCCCTACATGTAAAAGTTTTGTTTGATGTACCGAAACTTTTGTGTTCAATGAAATCTGTTCTAAGATGATCACTCTTGAGTAACACCTTTTCATACATGCATTTACATTTTGTATCTGTGCATTTTCATTTTGTATTCTTACTTTTTACATCTTTGCATTACACAGTTTTGCATTCTTATTTTTGCATTTATGCATTTTCGCATTTACATTACATTTTTTTAAAGTATTTTTATATACATTAAATATAAAAACATGTAAGTAATTAATGGAAGGTTTTGTAACAGTAAAACCAAGGTCATTCATTCATTTTACTTTACCATCATCATGAAAACAATGAAGCAATCTTATGAGGGACTACAAGATCAGTGGCCAGAATAATTGACAGGGTTACCTCAGGATATAAGGAAAGAAACATCAGATTTAGTACCAGATGGATCAAATCAAATTATTCAATGTATGGCATCTGATAAAGAAGAGATATAATTGATAAACAGCAACCATGCTATCAGATTGAAGAGTCGAGAAAGATAACATACTCTGTGGCATCCCAATTGAACCCAAAGAATAGCCTTGTTCATTATTCACAATATGAGGAAAGATTCGAGAGGATGGATGAAGCAATTAGAAATATGAAATGTGATGATACTTCCCACAAAGAGCTAGAAGTAAGATAACTCAGTTTTGTTCCAGATTTGATTATTCTCCATGATTTCAAAATGCCAAATTTTGAAAAATATGATGGCACCAGTTGTCCCTTAATCCATTTGAGAATATTTTGCAGAAAAATGGAAGGATATTTAATTTATGATGATCTGTTAATTCACTCTTTCCATGATAGCCTTATTAGCTCAGCAGTAGTCTGGTATAATCAGTTAACACAAGAACAGATCAAGAGATGGGTTGATCTACCTGATGCATTTTTGGGACAATATCGTTATGTTAAAGGCTTAACTCCAACACGTATGGATCTTCGAAGAGTAAAGAAGAAAACCAATGAAAGATTTCAAGAATATGCCTTAAGATGGAGAGGAGTGGCAGCACAAGTTCAACCTCCCATATTAGAAGAAGAAATATCACGTATGTTTCGTGATTCCCTTCCAGCGCCTTTCTTCGAGTTAATGCATGCAAATCCGACAAAAGAATTCGGGAATCTTGTGACAAGTGGAGATTTAATTGAGAATGTAATCAGTGAAGAAACTCAAAGTCCATCCAGGAGCCCAACGGATCAAAAGCAAAAGCTGATCATGTGAATGAGTGTCGCATCCAGAGTCCTCGCAATTGCAAAAGAAAAAGAGCAAATAACTGTTCAAATCGACCAAAGAAAGTCATGAGATCAAGAAAAACTTTGGAAGTGTTCCAAACTTCTATTTCAGACTTGTATCCTCATTTGGTTAAAGGTCAATACATCACACCAAGACCAACTAAAGTGACATCAAACCCTTCTGCTCATAGCTATGATCAATATAATGTTTGTAATTTCCACTTGGGGGTAAAGGGACATTCTACAGGCAATTGTAGGCCACTGTTAAAAGAAATTGAGATGCTTGTTGACAAAGGGGTTTTGACACAAGAAATGATCAAGAAATGGGGGGCAAATGAAGAAAAGAACCATGATCCTATTACATACCTAACATTATAGAAGTAATGAGGCACGATGCATAAACAAGTGGAAGTGTTATCTACCACTATAGTACTTTCTATTTTCAGCATCTTGTTTGAACTTGTTTTTTTGTTCCTTCTCCACCTTTTGTGCATAATAAATGTGTATTGCTTTTATGGTTATGAGCAAGGAATCAAGTTTTAACCTTGAGATTATTGAGTATCAAGTAGATTATTTCTTTAATTTTTCAAGAGTTATAGAACTATTGGCAAGTGGTAAAATTATATCTTCAATATCCATCCAATGTCAATTACTCGACCCTTACCAAAACCAAATCTTGACACTACATTTATTGAGACTCTGAAGAAATGTCACACATTTATCCTTCCAAACACAAAACCATCATGTCAATTACTCGACCTTACCAAAACCAAATCTTGACACTACATTTATTTGAGACTCTGAAGAAATGTCTCTACTTGTTTTTGAGACATCAACTCTAGATGTTTACCTTCTCGGATAGAGTTGGTTGGTTTATGATATTATCCCTTCCACCATATACATGACTTTAAAGTCACACATTATCCTTCCAAACACAAAACCATCATAAAAAAGACCTCAAAAGAACCAACTTTCAATTATTCATGAATTTTACTACAAGAAGAGACGAGATGAGGCATCATGGACCAACTCATGATGATAATTTCGAGTGATTAGGGCATACTCAAAGAAGAAGGGGAAAGTGATTGATTGAAATAAATATATCATGCATTAATTACATTTTTCATGTAAATAAAGTTAATCTTGATATTCATCCCCTGTGGATACCTCTTTTTACAAAGATTTCTGTGTATGAGATGATGAACGGCGTTGTTCATTTATCCTTTATATATATATATATCCTTTGTTGTCCCCATTTGAGCCTGAATAATTTTTCTTCTAATTCAACCCCAACCAAGGATCACCCTCTACATTGGGGGGCAAGGTAAAGGATATTGGCTCACAAGAATAAAGATTGTCAATACAGTTTTATTACGAAGACAAGTTTCCATGAAGTCATAAAAGTTTTGAACTACAAAGTATGTCAAATATAGAGTTCTTGAAGATCAATCCAATCAAGAACAATGGAAAACCTCCAAAATGCAAAAGGAAAATGAGGTGCTCAAAGCAATTGAAGTATTATACTCATCCAGCAAAGAAAGAAGAAAAAAAGGAAAAAAAAGGAAAATTAAATCAAGATGGGTGACTTATTGAGCCTCAAGTTACAAGGTTGATCAAGTACGAACAAGAAGAGCAAGAAATGCTGAAGATATGAGAAATTGGAAATGAATCCAAATTTGGCAGTCTAGGGATCCAAATGATGGAAAAATCCCCAACAAAGCAGATCCAAGTTAAGCAAGGCAAGATTGATGGCATCAGAATGAATTGATCCTTGGTTTGATTACCCTTAAACACTTATTTGGGCCTTTTTATCCCTTTTTTTTCGTAACCATAAGCCATGGCCTACGTTACGTACCTGAAAAGTCCATTCTAATCATACATGGATTTCTAAGTAAAAGAGGATATCTTTAGAATTCATTCCGCCTCCCAAGATTGATTTTTATTTGCAAAAATTGGTTTTTAAAATCTTTAATTCATGATATGAAAAATGATAAAGGGGGGTTCAAGATGTAAATTTTTAAATAACATCTTGAAACCAAAGGAGGATTCGAGTTGAAAACCTAAAAAAGGCGGCTCGAATAATGAATGGTGCAACAATGACATAAGAGACGATTTTAATAAAAAACCGCACATCCCAAAGACGTTCATGAGAGTCTGGAAACGAGAAGCATCTTTACAAGATGAGCATAACAACCATTTCTTCAAATTAATGGAAGCCCAAAGAGACATATGTACTGGACTAACCTGAGAACCTGAGAGACCTTACTTTACCAGAATCAACCTACACCTCAAATCAGTCAATAATTTTGACACTTGCCATAGGACTATGATTTTTGAATGATTTAAAAGTGTAGTTGATTTATTTGATATTTATTAAACTCATTGTTTATGATATGATTCTATTGTGAACCTGAGAAGGGCAATACTTTGTAAAATTCTTTCATTCTTCAATAAAAAAAGGAGGAAAAAACATTTTCAAACAGGGCAGTCTCAAATCAGAAAGGTCCTTGAAGCAAGTTGATGCATGTTCTACCTCTGTTATAGAAAAAGAATGAACGAGGCCATAATAATGAAGCACTTCACATTTTTGAAGGCAAGTGGTCCAAAAAGCCAGAAAGTCTGGAGAATTAAACTTGTGACACTCTCCTATGATATTATTAGCAATCCATCAAGAAAGATTATCGTTTATTTCATACTGAGGGCGATAATCATCACCAGATAGATTATTTTCCCCAACCATTAATTCTTGTTCTCTAGAAGATTACATCATAGAGCCATGAACAAGTCACTACATGCACTCTAGTTATACCGTGATGCTGGCTCAAGTCTTGATACAACATTGCTACCTTTTCCATGCTGATCAATTTATTTGTCAAGATGATATCCATTATGTCCTTCAGAAAATTGCTGAATTTGAATTTGAGGACTTATGGCACAGAATAAGACATTGGAACAGAATCTACCCTTATAGGCCTTTTATATTAGGTAACATTGGTTACACGATTCCAAAAGATGAGATAACCAGTTTTACTATCAGCCAAACCTTTCCATGGTTCGGGAAGAGTGGGATATTGAAGTACATATTTGGAACAATAGAAAGACAGTCGTTATAGCAGTCATTGCAAGAAAATGCACCAACAAAAATCCTCGAGTCCATCTTGATGATGTTTATTTCTTCCAGTAAGGTTGTTACATTGGATACCACTGACAACAAGGTCGAATTCGACAAATCTACTCATCAATTGCTCCAACCGATCATCATTCAGTTCTTGCACATTTGTTTTCAAAGATATGCCAAGACAGTAGAAGGCGACCTCTGCATCACTGATTCAAGAAAAAAGAGACAGGACATTGATATCACTGGGGAACATATCTCTAGCAGATCCTCCTCCTCGTGTATAGTTTTTAGGGAAACCTAGAAGCATTTCCACCTCATCAAGTTCAAGTGGAGTAACTTTATTCCTTCCAACCCATACCAGGTTCCATTTTCAGTACTCATCAAGAACATACTTCTGGACACTCGAAGGTGGCTCATTGTCATAAGCTTCAAGAGCCTTACAGATCCTTTCTGTCAATTTGGCACTTCCTGTACATGTTTATAAATAGTTCAACTTTGTTCTTGGATCCCAGGAAGGCCATCATTTCTTTGTCAATGGAAAAACATCAGCACATGGAGGAAGCAGAATAAGAGAAAATCTGTTCTCAATTGGCAGAATTATGAATATAGCCCTTTTTAGTGTAGTAGCATGAAAATGCTTCGAATCTACAAATTATGGCTCTACATCGAATAAGTACTATGATATTCCAGTCCAAACATTAATTGGAGCAAGTTCCATGTGCTCATAGTAGAAATAAGAAGACCCAATAGCATCTTCTGGAAGTGTTCTTTGAGTTATCTGATCTGGTTTGGTATGAACCCCAAAAACCAATCATTGGATTTGAAAGATGAATATGCTCATAGTAGAAATAAGAAGACCCAATAGCATCTTCTGGAAGTGTTCTTTGAGTTATCTGATCTGGTTTGGTATGAACCCCAAAACCAATCATTGGATTTGAAAGATGAATTTGCTCATAGTAGAAATAAGGAAACCCAATAGCATCTTCTGGAAGTGTTCTTTGAGTTATCTGATCTGGTTCGGTAGGAACCCCAGAACCAATCATTAGAATTGAAAGATGAACTACATGATCGTCTTCATTGAGAAGCTTCTTTTCAAGCTTCCTCTGCTTCTTCCTTTTCAAAAATCATAGCCCAAGTTTCGCCTTTGCTTGTAATTGGGATCATTGCATAATGGCTTCCTATCTTCTACCATAAGAAGTGCATCAGTAGCCTTAGCCATTTGATCAACACATATAAAATCTGTCAATTCTTCAATTGATGAATCTGAACCACATCTCTCCATGGTTATTGAAGCCTCAGCCTCTGAGAATCCCATTTTTGTCAAGTGTAACAGTTTATTCTCTTCATCAGAATAAGAATTCAGGATTTCTTCGGTATCAGAAGAACTATCAATATCTGTGAAATCAGCTTGAAAGATCGCTTCATAATCAGATGAGTTGTTATCAGAATCAACATGTTACATGGGTGTGGATTTTTGACAAGCCTGTACCACTGTATATGTAGTCTTGCTATTGCATCAGATTACTGTTTGCATAAATTGGTTTCTCTCCCACAGAAAAGTATATTTCAGAGATGGCTTTCACTGAAAGATGATAAGCCACTGTGTCAGCCTGGAACGGATTACCAATCAATTTTTTATTGCTCTGTCTGACTAAATCCTTCCAGATAGAGAAAATGGTCACCTCATTCAGAAGACACATATCACAGACGTTTCTGTCAGAATGATTGAGTACTTCTTAAGTTTGTGACAACATGAAGAAAATTTCTCCAGTTACTTGACAATACTACTGTTTAGTGACACCAGAATGAGAGTATTCAAGATAAACAGATTTGGGGCATGAATAAAGCCACAAGTACCTACAACAGTTCATTGTTAAAATTGGACCTCGTGGGGATCATGACATTTCAGTCAAGCAGACATTGAGAGTGAATCAGACAAATCTAGAGGGACATCTTGAGGGCCCATTTTCAACCAGAAATAGAATATTGGGGCATTTTGAAGGCTCACAACAATATTAATATTTGGGCATTCTTGGAGGCTCTTCTCAGCAAGAAGTAATGTTGAGCATACTTTTAACATATGTATTAGCAAATGCTGGGGCAAACTGAAGGCCCACATCATCATGTGTTAAAAATCATTGACTTGAGCAGATATTTCCAATGAGACAAAAAGATATAAAGAATGAAAATGATGAAACAGTGACAGTCGAGCTGACTACACATAATTGCTTCATTCATCAGGCAATTGCATTAGGGTCTTGTTGTTGAACAAATATTTATTCAGTAAATATGATTTCAAATACCCAATCTTCTTAAAATCATGTGTCACATGATAGCGCGATCTTTGTTCAGCTACATCACAGTTGCATGAATAAAAATAATCCCCAGGAGACTACTCGATCCAGGGTTCAATTCCTCAAGATCTCAGCTTTGAATTTTGCATTCTCTGTATCAGTGATGATTGAAAATATTTCTTTGAGATTCCTAGCAGTTAGTTTCAACCATACTGTTGGGATTACGAAGTTGTTTTTCACAATAGTTTTCGCTTAATCGATGACATTGGAAAGGGAGACTCAACTCACTTACATTACTGTTATTCCCGCTATTACTGGGGTTATCATTACCAGCCAGGTTGAACTGAAGTTTTTATCTATTTTGGGTTTTATCATGTGTGTTTCATCCCCAGCAGCAAGAATTTCAAAGATATCTTTCTGTACATGGATCATATAGCTGAAGTGTTTCTACTCTCTACAATGGTCATTACAGAATAAAACGTGATCAGTATTACACTTGCCCTTGCCCCAGAAGATATCAAGATTAATTAGTGTCTCCTATTCAATTCGACACCAGCACATTTTGTGAATTTGACCAACTTTTTTGTCATACCAGTATTTCACTTGTATTCCCATTGAGTTTTGTTCTCAAGTGGTTTTGTGACATCATACAAAAACTTTGAACACCATGCAAAGAGCTTTATTGACCAGCAATTCGAGCAGAAGCCTTAGGAGATGAAGAATGTGTTGCCAAATGTTTTATGAACCAGTGATTATGGTGTTGAACCAATGTTGTTATCATATAGTTTTCCTTTATTGATGCAAGATGAAGATTTCTTTCCACAGAAGGAGAACTGAAATTTTAAACAAGAAACTAGTGGTACTAACTAAGGTTGAACTACAGGTTGTTGTTAAGCATCTCGACATGATATGGTCCAAGTTGCCTTATTCGAGATCTGATTTAAATGTGGGGACATGAAAGGAATTGAGATAAATTCTCCTTATGATGTGTTTCAAGAGTCAAATCAGAACAGACTCTACTCCCCTAATTAATCCCCGTTGAGTTAGACATATCTACATCTACACTCTTCAAAGATGATAGATTCTCTTTTTAAAGATGATAGATTCTTTTTTCAAAGATGAATGCTTTATGGGATTTCTACACGAGTCCAAGCAAATAAAGTTGGTTTTATCCAAGATAAAATGGGGCATCAGGGTCAAAATTTTGACTACAGTAAGAGTTCCACAAATGAAACATTTCTTCTGAGACTTTCATGAAACAAAGAAGACGCCAAGATACAAGTTGATCAGATGATTCTGCAGAAATGCAAGCTGAATAGCATAAGTTTCTACACTGATATCCTGAGGTAACCCTGGCAATAAATGATGAAGTGAAGGAAGACCAAGTTCACCACTTTGAAGTCAAATGAAGATTGCATCAACATTCATGCATTCATAAGAATATCATTTACACAAAAGACAATGCATTACATTGATACATCTGAGTGCATTCAATCTTTTCTAAAAATGAAATTGTTGAAAAGTAAGAAAACGATTTCCTTAGTTTTTTTACTTAGTAAACTATTTCCAACATCTGTAAGTCCGGCAGTACATGATGTTTCCAAAAAGCCTTTGGGAGCTTTTTGATGTTGTTATTTTGAAAAATAATGAGAAAACGATTTCCATAGTTTCTCATTTTATCTTTTATAAAATGAAATTGTTGAAAAGTAAGAAAACGATTTCCTTAGTTTTTTTTTACTTATTAAACTATTTCCTACATCTATAAGTCCTGCAGTGCATGATGTTTCCAAAAAGCCTTCGGGAGCTTTTTGATGTTTTCAAAGCCTTAGGGTCATCTGTAAGTCCTGCAGTGCATGATGTTTCCAAAAAGCCTTCGGGAGCTTTTTGATGTTTTCAAAGCCTTAGGGTCATCTGTAAGTCCTGCAGTGCATGATGTTTCCAAAAAGCCTTCGGGAGCTTTTTGATGTTTTCAAAGCCTTAGGGTCATCTGTAAGTCCTACAGTGCATGATGTTTCCAAAAAGCCTTCGAGAGCTTTTTGACGTTTTCAAAACCTTAGGGTCATCTGTAAGTCCTGCAGTGCATGATGTTTCCAAAAAGCCTTCGGGAGCTTTTTGATGTTTTCAAAGCCTTAGGGTCATCTGTAAGTCCTGCAGTGCATGATGTTTCCAAAAAGCCTTCGGGAGCTTTTTGATGTTTTCAAAACCTTAGGGTCATCTGTAAGTCCTGCAGTGCATGATGTTTCCAAAAAGCCTTCAGGAGCTTTTTGATGTTTTCAAAGCCCTTCAGTGCATGATGTTTTTAAGACCTCTGGAATGATGTTTTCAACATTTCAGTCTTACTCAAAAGAAGTCAAATGAAAAATTATTGTTTTTTTTCGTCTTTGCTATATTCTTGTTAACACAAGAATGAGCAAAGAGGGGCAGCTGTAAACACTAATTTTTCGTTTATTATTATTAAAATTATTATTATTATAAATATTATTATTATTATTATTATTATTATTATTATTATTAAAATTATTATTATTATTATTAAATATTATTAATATATATTATATTATTATTAAATAATTATTACAAGCCCAAATACAAACAATCCAGGCCCAATCAATCAGGCCCAACAGAGTCGGCCTAAAATAAACCCTAAAAACCGGTTAGGGTTTTATCATTTCAACCCCAGCCGCCAATGATCTCAGCCGTTGGATTTGAGAGATCCAACGGTCCACAGATGGTTCCAGCAAAGGAAGCCCTAGGGTTTCCTAACCCTAGGTTATCATCCAACCGCCTCAGCCAGCGCTGTCGCCGCCTCTGCCGACACTTCCCAAGCCAGATGGTCAAACCAGTTGTTGCCGACGGCTTGCTGCCACGCCGCCGCCTCAAGGAACACTCCAGAACGCCAGATGGCAACCAACAGCCTTCCCTACGGTGAGTCACCAGCCTAGCTTTGGTGACTCACCGAGGTTTTCCTTCTGTGACCGGTCCGAGGAATATTTCGTCGAGGCTATAAAAGCCTCGACTCACCTGCAAAATAAAGAAGACAGCAAGTAAGAACGGTGAAAACCACGACAACAACCCGAAAGCAAGCCAAAATACAACAACCACAACGCAAAATACACAAAATAGAAAGAAAAAGAAAGAGAGAAAGATTTACCGAAGAGATGGTTGTCATCAAAGCTTCCCTACGCCGTTGAAAAAAATCAAAATACCGAAGGTAACAAGCTTAGATCTAGGCTGGGTTAAGGGGTTTTAGGCTAAACGGTCTTCGATTTCGGCTTTACGGTGGTTAGGATTTTATTTTGGTGTATTATGGGATTTTTCGGCCACCGTGAACGGTGGCCGGCGGTGGGGTTGGCGGCGACGTGTGCCTGTCGGCTGATGTCTAGTTTCCCTCCGGTGAGGGAAACCTAGAGAGAAGCGAGAGAAAATTTTTCTCTCATTTGAGAGAGAGAATGGAGAAAGGAGAATGAGAGAGATGGCCCTTCGGGCCAGCCGTTTGGGGGATTTATACCCCTTCCCAAACGACGTCATTTTGGGAGGGGTATATCTGTAATTTTGCGCATGGTCAAACCCTTTCCGCAGCCATCCGAGTTTTGTAATTATTCATTTTAGTCACTGAAACTAACTTCTGAACGTTCTAATTCAGTCTTCGAATTTTATTTTATTATGTTTTAGTCCTTACCAGAATTTTATATATATATTAGTGCAAATACCCATTTTAGTCCCTCATAGTTTAATTAATATTTATTTTAATCCCGTATATATTATTAAGGCTAAATTACACTGTAGGCCTTTGGATTTTATGATATTTTGAAGTAGAATACTAAGTTTAAATATTCTACATTTTAACACTATATTTTTATTTTATTTTATTTTAATCATTATTTATTTACAATATTATTACTTTTATTTTTCAATTATTGCTTTAATTATTATTTTATTATTATCTTAGTCATATAAATATATATAATAAATAATATTTATTTATTTATTTGTTTTCTATGAAATAAAAATCCTATTTATGAACTAGATATGTTTAATTTTATTATTATGTTTTAGTTATTTATTTATTTTTTTAAATATTGATGGAAAGAGCTATCTTAAAACAACTAGAAGCCCTTTTCTAATATTTTTAAATAAATAAATATCTTACTATATTAAAATAATTTTATTATTATTTAATTTCAAAAGAAAAAGTTGTCTTAAAGCACCTAGAAGTCCTTTTCTGATATTTCTAAATAAATAAATATTTTATTTATACATATTAATATATTTTCTTTAAATTATTTGAAATAACATAATTATGAATTAAATATATCTTTGAATTTTTAAATTTAAAATAATAGAGACAATTTATAATTATAAAGTACCAATTTTGGGCGTTGTAGGGGTGCTAATCCTTCCCTAAACGTAACCGACCACGAATCCCTTTTTATTTCTAAAAAAGAATGAATTTTTGGTTATACGCAGATCAGTTTATCTTTTAACTGATTTTTTCTTAAAAACTCTTTTAAAAGATAATTTTTAGGTATTCGACCTACCTGACCCAAAAGGCCGATGGCGACTCCCAAAACTTTTTAAAACTATTTATTCATATCACTTTTCCCGCCAAGTAAAAAAAATTCGTACCCGGACGAAAACCGGTTACGACACCCTGCAAAGGGAATTTTGTATGTTAATAGTATCTCACAAGTGTGCCTGGCATTTGTCGGCAACGATGATGACACAGATATAGGAATATTTGGTGCTAGGTATGACTCATAAATATACTGAGAAAGTCTCGTAGTGGAGGTTACGATTATGTGGTTTGGGTGCCCGGGGCTGCGGCCCCGCGATATGGTACAAGGTTATTTTTGTAAATGTATATCAGGGTTTATTTTTATAAAAGGAGATGTAACCTATCTATGAGACATTGAATTGAATAAAAATTCTAGCGCCGCCTAAGACACCGAGGACGTAAGCACATTGTTTAATCTCGTTAAAATTCTTGTGTTCTTTCTGTTTTCTTTATCCGATTATTCAACATTTGGGAATACACAGCAAAAGAATCTGTAAGTGGTATACGATGGTGCTGGAGGGAAGCTCGGGTTTGCTCCAGGGGGATGCACCTAAGTTTTATAAATCTTATGGAGAAGAAAATTCTTCCAAGTTAGCTATCAAATCAAATCATAATTCACATGGTAGCAAGACTGACTTAAGATTGAAATAATCAATACACTAGTAAAAGTCATCACTAGTGGATACTTCTCTTCCCTCTTCTACCCATGGATCATTCAGGGAAAGTAAAATATGTGCTGCAATGTATGTACATTTATATAAAGATACGGTTTTTTATGGTTTTCAAATCATAAAATACGCATCTCTTTCGTAAACCGTTTATCAATGGCTCTGTTCATATACAATTATGCGTATGCATATAATCTCTCCTTCCCCCGTTGCAATCGTCGGTCAAGCAGCTATCTTTCAATTGTATAAATTGTATTTTTTCTGCAGCTTGTACTCAAATTAAGCATGCAGGGAAAAAAAGGTTTAATAAAGGACAAAGATTGGTTTCCATTTCCAGCTATGCGATTGCATTCCAAGGTACCATAATGTAAAAGGTTTAATACAGGTACATTCTTTTAATGCTTACTTAATATATTCGGGATAATTAAATTTATATGTATATCAAATATACATATATTAACTTTAGATATATTTTAGTAACGTACAATAAATTATACATCTTTGCTCATTTCAATCCTTGGGTGTGACCCTGTAGGTTCTTGTAACGTTAGCAGTAATTATTAGAACAATTCTAAAATTACATAACAATGAGTGACATCTAGCAATATATCATTGTCACCTAAGTTACAAGAAAATATGATTCGACATATCATCTTGGTGATTAACTCTTTTATGTATTATATCCTTATGTCCTTTATATCTAGAATAGGCACAAGTCTTGGAATAGTCACACTTGTATAGTTCATCTATTGTTTCTTGATATCTAGAGTAGACTATAATTAACGAATAGTTTGTGATATCTCATATCAACTTATTCGAGCATGGCCATGCGATTCTAGTCTCACTCAATCAAGTGGCCTATGATATATTTCCTATTATGTAGGAAGGACAAATCCTATCTTAATCATACACACCCACTACATATATTGAGATATATTCAATAACAGTCTTTATAGAGCAACCAGTTACGGAGCTTGTTTAACTGCATCAAAATATACAACAATATATGTTGGGATAGTATTGATCTCAAGTCTGAGGATCATACATATAGTTATCACCATGAGCAATGTTATGATTGTCCCATAATAATCCAAGACATATGCTCATGGTGGGTCAATCCAATACATTGTTCTCTAACAATGTAATCATGTATCAATTCTGATATCTCTATGTCAATGACAACTCGTTGTCATCAATCAATAACATGTTAGTCTTAAGCGTATTATTATTGTTCATGCCCATAATAATACTTGACTAGAGATCTTTTAATAATACAATTATGTCATTATATGGACTTTATTATCTTTCAGTTTATGTTAAACACATACATATAACTGAAAATAATATTGGCAATGCCTTTATTCAATAAATACGGTAAATAAATGTATTATTACAATCATCATATGATTGATCTTTGGGCATACTCTAACAATATGTCAAGTGTAATCGAGACCGTGGACGGAAGCCAGAGAAGGCAGGGTTTAGGAAGCGGAATTTCAGATCCAAATCTAGGGATAAGAAGATAATTCACTGTTACAAGTACAAGGAGGCGGAATATATAAAGCGAGACTGTCCGAAGTTGAAAAAGCAGACTGATGAGAAGTGTGATGACTCATCCAAGACTGTGAATGTGGTCAGGGATGATAATTCTGATTGCAGTGAGGGTGTTATGCTCTCTATTTCAATGACTCAATTAATAGATGATTGGATTCTTAATTCTGGATGTTCTTATCACACCACGCCAAATAGGGAATGGTTTTAGACATACAGGTCGGTTAATTATGGTTCTGTCTATTTGGGTGATGATCAATGTTGCAATATTGTTGGTATTGGTGATGTCAGAATTAAGATGTATGATGGTTCTGTTCGGACGTTGTGTGGTGTTCGGCATATCCCAAATTTGAAGAAGAATTTGATTTTTCTGGGCACTTTGCAAAAGAATGGCTTTATCTCTAAGGCTGATGAGGATAGGGAAACCATTCGGATTGTTAAAAGAGCTTTGACTGTGAAGAAAGGAAATATGACTGCAGGGAATATTTACAGATTGTTAGGGAGTATCGTTGTAGGTGGAGTTTATTTTGTTGAGTCTTGTGATGATACTACCAAACTGTGGCATATGCGTCTTTCTTATCTTAGTGAATGTGGTATTTTGAATTACATAAAAGAAATATGTTGCATGGTGTTAAAAGATGTAAGCTCGATTTTTGCAAGTATTGTGTTATTGGTGTCGTAACCGTCTTTCGGGTGGGCCCAGAATTGGGCTTCGACTTGAATTGATTGGGTTAGGAGTCGCCACCGACCAATTTAAAATGAATTTAGGTGGGTCGGACACCATCTTACCAGATCTGCATTGTACCTGAAACGTGTCGGGTTCGGGAGTCGGTTACGGTCATGAAATGATTAGAACCCTTGAATCGCCCTTTCGGTACCAATTAATTTATCGGTTGTCTTTAATTGCGAAAATTGAAATTTTAAATTAAAATTTGAAGATTCAATTTTACCTTTGATCAGTTGGGATTTTTCTACAAAATTAAAAATGTTAGAAAGAAGAGAAAAAAAGATAAATAAGTAAGTAAAGACTAAGTAAATCAAAATAAAAGGAAAAAGAAATTATTATGTAAAAATAATAAAAATAAATAATTAAATGAAAATATATCAAAGGAAGAAAAAAATACATAATAAAAAATAAAATACATAATAAAAAAAATCGATATATGTATATGTATATAAATGAAAAAAAATAAAAGAGAAAAAATAATAACAATATATATATATATAAAATATGATAAAAAAGAACATAAAAAATTAAAAATAAATAAGACCTTAAAATAAAAAATGACTAATTTAAAAGAAAATGAAATTAAGGGATAAAATCAAAAGGAAAAATTGATTAGAGTCAGATTACAGGGGCACAATGAACGCTTACAAGGGACGAGGGATCAGAAAGGGAATTATCCCTATTTTCTTCAAAAACACGTAGACCCTAAACACATATTGGGTTATGTGTGAGTCGATTCAACGATTTATATACAAACTCAAAAAACCCCAAATTCATTCATTTTCCCCTCTCCCTTTCAAATGTTATCTTCTTCATCTCTTAGAACCTCTCCAATCTCCCAAACATGGCCACCGCTCCGTGGCCCCTCCGTCGCGCCGGCCAAAGGAAAAAAACCTTACCTAAAAATACTCCTCTTTATACCCCAAACACTAGCATAAACCCCAAAACCATAAAAATCTTGCGAATCATTGTAGATCTAACACGAAGGTCCTCAGTTTTTACCTTTTCGTCGGTGGTGACTCCTCGGTTCTTTGGCGTTCTCGTTTTCGTGTTTTGCTTCTTGGCTGATGTTTGTGTTGTGGTTTACGATCTGTTGATTTTTTTGTTGTTTCATGGGTTATGTTCTTTGATTTGGTAGTGGTTGTGTTTTTTGGTTTCGGCCTCACTGTTTTATTTGTGAGACCGTTGGTTGTTCATGTTTTGGCAATCTGTTGATGGTTCGGTTTTCTTTGTAGATAGTCACCGTGGTTTTTATGTGTACTCTATTCCCGTGTACTGTTTTCTGTGTTCCATCTATGATCGGTTTACTCTCGATGATGATGTTGTTGTAGGTACTTGTTGATGCCCCTGCCAGTGGCTTGGTGGGGGGTATTTATACGCCCACCGGTGGTCTTTCTGTTCCGATCATAACGGGGTCGTTCCCTTCAACGTTCACGTGGCCAGGAATCTCGGGATGGTGCAGTCGCGATTTTCCTGGCCGGTCAACTCGCACCCGACTCTTTGGTTTCCTTGACTTTTCTGGCGCTGTTGATGATGCCATCTTAGGGTTTTTAAACCCTAAACTTTGACAGGCTATATCAGGCTCAGAACTGCTTCATTCGGACTCTGTTGGACTGGATTATGGACAAAACAAGAAAAAATAATAAATAATAAGTAATAGACAAAAAATAAAATAAATAAAAATAAAAATAGGTAAAAATAATAATAATAATAATAATAATAAATATAATAAAAACATTTTTTTAAAACTATATAATATATATGTTTAAAAAATAATTTTCAAAACTATATAATATATATTTTCAAAAATTGTTTTAAAAACTTATATAATATATATATTTTTCAAAAACGTTTTAAAAATTATATAATATATATATGTTTTTAAAATGTTTTAAAAATTGTATAATATATATATGTTTTCAAAATGTTTTAAAAACTATATAATATATATTTTTTCAAAATGTTTTAAAAACTATATAATATATATATGTTTTCAAAAATGTGTTAAAAAATATATATCATATATATTTTCAAAATGTTTTCAAAATTATATAATATATACATATATATTATAAATAAAATAAAATAAAAATGACCCAAAAATAAAAAAATAAAAAATATGGACGAAAATGAGTGTCTACATCTGCCCCTCTTTATCCTTTTTCGTGGAACGAAAATTAGGACAAAGATAAAAAGACACAAATTTTTGTTCGGTGAAGTTGAAGAATAACTCCATGTCGAATTGAATTGCATATGGCTCCTCCGTCGCAAAGTCGAGTCCATCTTGAAATAATATGGAGTTGAGGTCGTAGTTTGGAATTTGAATCAAAATATGGCTCCTCGTTGTAGTCCGCTTTACTCTTCTTCTCGATTTAAAGACCTTTGTTTAAAAATTCGACTGAAAAGTAATTCTTCGACTCTACGTTGTGGTTAACAGGCCATTGAGATGAATGAAATCGAACTCGAAAGGTCTTCGTTGATAGATAGCTTTTCTCGACTTAAGTTATGCTGTCGAAAAACGATTTCTAGCCACTAAGGCACGGCTAACCCAGGTCTTCTTCTCGACTTGAAAACCTCGACTGCCATCATAAAGTAGTGTGATTGATGTGTCATCAAGCTGAATGGAACCAAACTTGGCAATTTTGTTGACATATAGCCCTTCTTGCCTTGAGTTATGTTGTAAATTTGGTTTGCCTCTGAGCTGAGTGTAATCAAACTCGAAGGTCTTTTGGTGGGAAATAGCCCTTATAGCCTTGAGCTATACTGTAAATGATGTGCCCTAGAAGCTGAGTGTAATCGAACTCGAGGGTCTATAGTAGAAAGCCCTTCTCGACTTAAGCTATGCTGCAAATGATTTGCCTTAGAGCTTACTGTACTCGAACTCGAAGGTCTTTTGGTTACAGATAACCCTTCTAGCCTTGAGTTATGCTGTAAATGATGTGCCCTCGAAGCTGAGTGGAATCGAACTCGAGGGTCTTTGGCAGATAGCCCTTCTCAACTTACGTTATGCTGCAAATGATGTGCCTTGGAGCTGAGCATAGTCGAACTCGAAGGTCTTTGGTTGGCAGATAGCCCTTTTCGACTTAAGCTATGCTGTAAATGATGTGTCTTGGAGGTTTTTTGGTTACAGATAACCCTTCTAGCCTTGAGTTATGTTATAAATGATGTGCCCTCGATGTTGAGTATAATCGAACGCGAGGGTCTTTGGCAGGCACGATTCCCTTCGTCATGAAGTTAAAACCGTGGATGGCCCCTTCGTTGTGAAGTTGAGCCTCGAATTAGATATCTTTCATCGTGAAGTTGAAATCCAAATATTAGTGTTATTTCGAGGCCAATATTCTTCGTCGTGAAGTTGAAATTGACTCTAAAACTGGAAAGTTGTTTGTTGACAGCCAGCCGCCCCTTCGCCGTGAAGTTGAGCTTGTGTTGTCTCGAGTCCAATATCCTTTGCTGTAAAGTTGAAATTGGCTCTGAATGAAACAGAAAAGTTGTTTGTTGACAGTCAGTCGCCCCTTCGTTGTGAAGTTGAGCTTGTGTTGTCTCGAGTCTAATATCCTTCGCTGTGAAGTTGAAATTGACTCTGAATGAAACTGAAAAGTTGACAGTCAGTCACCCATTGGTTGTGAAGTTGAGCTTGTGTTGTCTCGAGTCCAATATCTTTCGTTGTGAAGTTGAAATTAACTCTGAATGAAACTGAAAAGTTGACAGTCAATCGCCCCTTCGCTGTGAAGTTGAGCTTGTGTTGTCTCGAGTCTAATATCCTTCGCTATGAAGTTGAAGTTGACTCTGAATGAAACTGAAAAGTTATTTGTTGACAGTCAGTCACCCATTCGTTGTGAAGTTGAGCTTGTGTTGTCTCGAGTCCAATATCCTTCGCTGTGAAGTTGAAATTGACTCTGTATGAAACTGAAAAGTTGTTTGTTGACAATCGCCCCTTCGCTGTGAAGTTGAGCATGTGTTGTCTCGAGTCCAATATCCTTCACTGTGAAGTTGAAATTGACTCTACATGAAACTGAAAAGTTGTTTGTTGACAGTCGCCCCTTCGCTGTGAAGTTGAGCAACCACCATCAATTTTTGAATGCGCTTTTGAATCGAGTATCTTTAATCTTAAAATTAAAATTTGACTCTAAAAGCTGTAAAAAATTATGTGTGCTAAAAATGATAAATGTGATGCTCTTAAGTATGTCTAAGATGCATGCAACATGAATAATTCTATTTTATCTCTTGAATGGAGCCTCATTTTTGTCTACTACTCTTGCATGTGGCGGAAAGACCTTCAGAAAATTTGGTAATTCGCATCAGGGTGTTGAGTCCCCGAAGATGCCCCAATATTCGATGTTAAATCTCTAAAGATGCCCCAACATTTAATGTTGAATCTTCAAAGGTGCCCCCATTTCTCCTCATTTCTTGCTTCAGCATTGATTCTAACCATGAGATTAGTGTATGGGAGCCACATGTCATTTGCCAAGATCCACTCTAAAGAGATTGTCTTGCTTTGAAAAAAATGTTTTTCTTTCTCTTTTATTTTCAAAGTTCTGAAAATATCAACTAAAAGGGTTTTGAAAAATATGTAACCAAAAGTTTTGAAAATATTTCCCCTTTCACGGTTTTACAATTGAGACGAATCATAAAACTAGAGTTCATTGGATATCAAAGAATTAATTACATTGTTAATCCTTCAATAAATTATAGTTATTTGACAAGTGCCAAGATCAAAACTATTTTTGGGAAATGGTTAAGTAATGAAATGATAAAAAGTCTCAAGTTATCGTGTTTGGTCAAAGGTTTGGCATTTGATACTCAAAAGTTTGATGGGGTAGCTTGCATGCTCCTCTACTGGAAGTGTTCTCCGACTCCCAACCTTCGTGGTCATACTCGGATTGTGCGATGCCTTATCAAGAAATTTGTACGATCGCCTCAGCTGCACAATTTTTTTATATTTTAGTCGCCTTTTCAGGTTTTCAACTTGAATCCTTCTTTGGTTTCAAGACGTCATTCAGAATTTACGTCTTGAACCCCCCATTTGTTATTTTTCTCTATCATTCATTAAAGATTTAAAAAACTTTTTACAAATAAAGATTAATTCTGACGGGCTGGATGAAATTTGAAGATAGTCACTTCAATTTAGAAATCCATGTATAATTAGAAGAGACTTTTAAGGCACGTAATGTAGGCCATGGTTCATGGTTATGAAAGAAAAGGATAAATAGGCCCAAATAAGTGTTTCAGGGTATTAAACCAAAGATCAATTCAGTCTGATGCCTTCAATTCTATCTTGCTCAATTTGAATCTACTCGTATGTGTTTCTCTTGATTTTCTCTGGATGTTCCATGAAATTCGAGTGAAGTGATTCTAGAATGATTGTGCTTGATCAATCTTATAATTTGAATCTTGACGTGTCATTTGAATCGAGTGAATCTTTGCATATGCGTCTTGTCTTATTTTTCTTCACTTTTTCCTTTGTTTTTTTTATTTCTTTTTTATTTTTTCTTTGCTTTTCTCTTTTTTCTTTTTTTGTTCTGATTGGATCTTCGCACTTGGCATTTGGTATCTCCTTTGGACTGATGTCTTTACTCATATGAGCTGATTTCTTCCACCTTGCCCCCCAGTGTGGAATGTGATCCTTGGTTAGGGTTGAATCAGAAGAAAAATACTATAGGCTCAAAAGGGGACACAAGAGATATATATTTTCTTCTGTTGTGAAGGGATAAAGAAAGAAATTCGTTCATCATTTCATACATAGAAGTCCTCACAGAAGAGGTATCCCCAGGGGGATAGATTTTCAGGATTAATTTTATTCACATGAAAACAGTGTGATTAATGCATGATAGAATTATTTCGAATGAATTCTTTTTTTTGCTTTTTTTGCTCCCAACATATCTAAATGTTCAGGCTCCCTGCGAGATGCCCCAAGTTGTGTCTTAGAAGAACGCTCATGTTCAAATGAACAACTCAATGCCGTGGGTTTTAATGGTGTAAAAATGTCAATTTTGAGTCTAAAAAGACAATGGTGTGACTTTATTGACTCAAAGAAATGTATGGGTATGACTCTCTATGGATTATTCTAGGTAAAGAATCGAGGGATGTTTTTTTAACATGATAAGAAAGGTCTGAACTTGCCATATGTCAAAAATCTATAATTCTTGAAGAATTAAAAGAATATTTAATTCATTTAATATTCGAATAACTAAAGATTAAAACTCATTCAATTATTCCACCTTAGAAGGTAACATAAATTCAGTAGTTTAAAAAATTAAGCGAACATGAAAGATCAAAAATGTGTTCAAACAAAACAATGCTCTCAGTGCAAATGGTAGATGCAATGCCCCTTTCTTTGATTGTCCATGCCCCTGAATCCATCAGGTTTTGGATTTTGTGCTTCAGTGCCTTATAGTTCTCAGAGGAATGTCTGGAGCTTCCTATGTGATGATTGTGCACGATATCAACATCGTAACCCTCGAGATATGGGGACTCTTTTCTCAAATCATTCTGGAAGGCTCAGTCCTACAATCATCTGAACAAGCTCCAACTGTATTGATTTCAATTTTTTCTTTAATTGTTCAAATCTTGCTTCCATGTGGTGTCACGTGATTAAGAACACTACATCGAATCCTCCATAAAGAAATTTCATGTTTATGAAAATGCTTAAAATGAAATGTAGATGCAAAAATGCATGAAATGTTCGAGGTATTGATCCGAAAACATGCCTGTTATTATAAATAATCCCTATTGGGGACAAAAGTGTTTTATCTTTTAATAGACATAAATATCATGACAGCTTCTGACATGTTGACTAGTCTTCTGCCTTCGTCTGTCACCGGTTGAATAACCTATCGAACCGCTCTAGCTTCTCTGGTTAAACCGTGCAAGTGACGAGCTTCTCTTTGTACTTGTTCCCAGAAATATCGAATGATTGCATCTTTGGCTTTCATCCTTTGTTGAACATGTTCTCTAACGGTAACGCCATTGGAGCACTCTATCGATAGGAGTTCTCCAAAGTTTATTTGCATGTTTCTTGAATTCGTCAGCAAAGACCTCTAATTTCAACTATCTCTTTGTCATCTTGTACTTGTTATCTTTGAAAAGACTCTCCAGATCAGCAACCTTCATATTGCCCCTGCAACCTTTGCCAACCCAAAGTTGATTTTTGATGTGTTTGGTGTAAACTCAGATTGTGGGCACCACATCTTCTGGATTGAATGTGACACATAGTCTCCTTATAGACTCTCCTCTGCATTTTCGTCTCTTATATTACAACCCTTTTTCCATTAAAGCAAACTATTTATGTTTAACAAACACGTTTTTGTGGATCAACACCTATTGTGAATAATGTAAATGATGAAAAATGAAAAAAATGAAGGGAAAAAGTTAGCGAGAAAAGGATAATAAAAAAATGATGAAAATGAAAAGTCCTATCCCACATGATATATACCCAACATCCTTATTATTCCTAGCCGGACATGATCTCTATCCCGTAAGTTGATCCTAACCGCATAAATTTTTAACGCACATGCTTTGAACAGAAAAATAAAGCAGGAAATAATTCAAGTATCCTAGGTTTTGAAATGGAGTTTTGGGGTAGGCTCTAACTCCTATAGTCTCCCGGTTTAGGTTCTAAAATAGGTACCCGAGTTCTCCTTACTGGTGCCCCCTTGGGCTTGTCAGACCCTTAGTCCTAAGCCCATTACAAGCTTGTGTGAACTAAGTTAACCTCGAGAGAATACATTCTCTTATGCCTATGCGGTGAATAAATTCACACGAAGACATAAGGTATATGAATCCCGAATGGTACTTGCTAGGCCTATGAGGAGAATAAATTCTCACGAATGTGTCGCTTTCACCCCCACTTAAAAGGGTTCGGAGCTCGGGTATAGAGCTAGAGATGAAAATTTTGAAAATCTGAAATCATTGAAAAAAAACGTTAGTACAACTATTTATTTGAAAAGTAATCAAAGATAAATAATTGGAATCGAATAAATAAATTAAAATTTGTAATTTTCGCTAAAAAAAGATAACCGGAAATTAATTTTGGCCTGACTCACTTACCTGTCCCCAGTGGAGTCGACAAGCTGTCGTAACCGTCTTTCGGGTGGGCCCCAGAATTGAGCTTCGACTTGAATTGATTGGGTTAGGAGTCGCCACCGACCAATTTAAAATGAATTTAGTTGGGTCGGACACCATCTTACCTGATCTGCATTGTACCTGAAACGTGTCGGGTTCAGGAGTCGGTTACGGTCAAGGAAGGATTAGCACCCTTGAACCGCCCTTTCGGTACCAATTAATTTATCGGTTGTCTTTAATTGCGAAAATTGAAATTTTAAATAATTAAAATTTGAAGATTCAATTCGAATTATTTACCTTTGATTAGTTGGGATTTATCTACAAAATTAAAAATGTTAGAAAGAAGAGAGAAAAAAAGATAAATAAATAAGTAAAGACTAAGTAAATCAAAAGAAAAGGAAAAAGAAATTATTATATAAAAATAATGAAAATATATCAAAGGAAGAAAAAATAATAAAAATAAAAATACATAATAAAAAATAAATCAATATATGTATATGTATATAAATGAAAAAAAAATAAAAGGGCAAAAATAATAACAATATATATATATATAATATGATAAAAAAGAACATAAAAAAATAAA
This sequence comes from Hibiscus syriacus, assembly GCF_006381635.1. Lineage (NCBI taxonomy): Eukaryota > Viridiplantae > Streptophyta > Magnoliopsida > Malvales > Malvaceae > Hibiscus > Hibiscus syriacus. The sequence continues at coordinate 1,369,822 of NW_024061944.1, read as the reverse complement.
AATAAATAAGACCTTAAAATGAAAAATGACTAATTTAAAAGAAAATGAAATTAAGGGATAAAATCAAAAGGAAAAATCAATTAGAGTCGGATTACAGGGGCACAATGAACGTTTACAAGGGACGAGAGATCAGAAAGGGAATTATCCTATTTCCTTTAAAAATACACAGACCCTAAACACGGGTCGAGTCATGTACAGGCCGATTTAGGGGGTTATATATAAACTCAAAAAACTCCAAATTCATTTATTTTCCCCTCTCCCTTTCAAATGTTATCTTCTTCATCTCTCAAACCCTCTACAATCTCCATACATGGCCACCGCTCCGTGGCCCCTCCGTCGTGCCGGCCACCGTGCCGGCTGCCACCGGCGGTGGCCGAAGGAAAAAACCTTACCTCAAAATGCTCCTCTTTACACCTGAAACACTAGCCTGAACTCCAAAACCGCAAAAATCTTACGAATCATTGTAGATCTAACCCGAAGGTCATCGGCTTTTACCTTTTCATCGGTGGTGACTCCTCGGTTCTTCGGCGTTCTCGTTTTCGTGTTTTGCTTCTTGGCTGACGTTTGTGTTGTGGTTTACATTCTGTTGATTTTTTTATTGTTTCGTGGGTTCTGTTCTTTGATCTGGTAGTGGTTATGTTTTTGGTTTCGGCCTCACTGTTTTATTTGTGAGACCGTTGGTTGTTCGTGTTTTGGCTCTCTGTTGATAGTTTGATTTTCTGTGTAGATAGTCACCGTGGTTTTTGTGTGTACTCTGTTCCCGTGTACTGTTTTTTGTGTTTCGTCTATGATCGGTTTACTCTCAATGATGATGTTGTTTTGGGTACTTGTTGATGCCCCTGGCAGTGGCTTGGTGGGGGGTATTTATACCCCCACCGATGATTATTCTCTTTCGATCATAACGGGGTCGTTCCCCTCAACGTTCACGTGGCCAGGAATCTCGGGATGGTGCAATCCCGATTTTCCCGAGCGGTAGACTCGCACCTGACTCTTTGGTTTCCTTGACTTGTGCGACGCTGTTGATGATGCCATCTTAGGGTTCCCAAACCCTAAACTTTGACGAGCTGGATCAGGCCTAGAACTGCTTCATTCAGACACTGTTGGACTGGAATCTGGAAAAAACGAGAAAAAAGAATAAATAATAAGTAATAAACAAAAAATAAAATAAATAAAAATAAAAACATGTAAAAATAATAATAAATAAATAAATAAATATAATAAAAACATTTTTTTTAAAACTATATAATATATATGTTTAAAAAATAATTTTCAAAACTATAAAATATATATTTTCAAAAATTGTTTTAAAAACTTATATATTATATATATTTTTCAAAAACGTTTTAAAATTATATAATATATATATATTTTTTAAATGTTTTAAAAACTATATAATATATATGTTTTCAAAATGTTTTAAAAACTATATAATATATATATTTTTTCAAAATGATTTAAAAACTATATAATATATATATGTTTTCAAAAATGTTTTAAAAACTATATATCTATATATTTTTAAAATGTTTTCAAAATTATATAATATATACATATATATTATAAATAAAATAAAATAAAAATGACCCAAAAATAAAAAAATAAAATAAAAAAATATGGACGAAAATGAGTGTTTACACTTGGTAAACATACTAAAGTTCGTTTCAAGACTGTAAAGCACACAACTGAAGGGATTCTTGATTATGTGCATTCTGATGTATGGGGGCCTTCCACGACATCGTCTTTGGGTGGATCTAGTTATTATGTTACTTTTATTGACAATTTTTTACAGAAAGTTTGGGTGCATTTTTTGAAACAGAAGTCTGACGTTTTTGAGAAGTTCAAGCTGTGGAAAGCTGAGGTAGAAAACCAAACAGGACAAAAAATCAAGTGTTTGCGGTCTTACAATGGTACGGAGTACACAAATTCAGAGTTTCTAAACTTCTGTAAGAAGCATGGGATTAAGAGCCATTTTACAGTGCGCAAGACACCACAACAGAATGGTGTTGCGGAATGGATGAACAGATCGTTGAATGAAAGAGCCAGATGTTTGCGGTTGAATGCGAGGCTTCCCAAACACTTCTGGGCTAAGGCTGTTAACATGGCATGTTATCTTATCAATAGATCGCCAAGGGCATCATTGGTTAGGAAATTTGCAGAAGAGGTATGGACTGGTCATGATGTTACTTTTGATCACTTACGGATTTTTGGTTGTCTTGCTTATATGCATGTACCTGCTGATGAGAGATCCAAACTTGATGCAAAATCGAAGGAGTGCATTTTTCTGGGTTACAATACAGGTGTCAAAGGATTCAAGTTCTAGGATCCAGTTGAGAAGAAAATTGTGATCAGTAGAGATGTTGTTTTTGATGAGCAACCTATATTGTAGCAGAAGAAAGAAACGACAGTGGTTGATTTCAAGCAGTTTCCAGTTGAGAAAATAGAAACTTCTCAACCGACTTATGGTGGTTCCGCTACGGTTGATTTGCAGGATTATAGTGTAGCCAGAGACAAGGTGAGACGGACGAATATAAAGCCTCCAAATAGATTGGGTTTTGAAGAATTGGTCTCTTTTGCACTTACTATTAGCAGTGATGATCTGGTTACTTTTCATGATGATGTTACTAGTCAGGAAAACTACAAGTGGATGGTTGCCCATGGTTGAGAAGATGAAGTCTTTGAATCACAATCGCACATGGGAGTTAGTTCGACTTCCTGAGGGTAAGAAGCCTATTGGTTTTAAATGGGTGTATAAGAATAAACCAGCAGTAATAGAAAAATAGGGGAGAAGTTCAAGGCTCATTTGGTAGCAAAGGGTTTTTCACAGCAGAAAGGAGTTGATTATGATGAAATTTTTTCTCATGTGGTCAGGCACACTTCAATCCGAGCAGTACTTGCATTGGTGGCTTGTTGGGATTTGCATTTAGAGTAGATGGATGTGAAAACTGCTTTTTTACATGGTGATTTAGAGGAGCAAATCTACATGCAGCAGCCTGAAGGTTTCACTCAACCTGGAAACGAGCATTTAGGTTGCAGATTGAAGAAATCTTTGTACGGGTTGAAACAGTCTCCGAGACAATGGTACAAACGGTTTGACTCCTATATGATCAAGATTGGCTACAAGCGATGTGAGTATGATTGTTGTGTCTATGTTAAGAGCCTTGATGATGGTTCTTTTATTTTTCTGTTAATGTATGTTGATGATATGTTAATTGTTGCGAAGAACATGGATGATGGTATCGGTTTGAAAACTTTATTGGGTCAGGAATTTGATATGAAAGATTTAGGTATTGCAAAGAAAATTCTTGGAATGGAAATTTGCGGGGACAGAGACTCAAGGAAACTGTGGCTATCTCAACGAGGTTATGTTGAGAAAATGCTAGAAAGGTTTGCGATGAGCAGCGCAAAACCAGTGAGCACTCCATTGGCGAATCACTTTAAGCTCTCTTCAGAACAGTGCCCTAAGACAGATAAGGAAGCTGAAGATATGGCAAAAGCTCTATATTCTAATGTTGTTGGCTGCTTGATGTATGCAATGGTATGTACTCGTCCTGATTTAGCTCATGTTGTTAGTCAAGTTTGTAAGTACATGTCTAAACCTGGTAAACAACATTGGGAAGTAGTCAAGTGGATCTTTAGGTACTTAAAGGGTAATGTGGGACATGTAATTGTTTTCGATAGTCAGCGGGATAATCCTTTGGTTGTAGGATATGTGGATTCAGACTATGTGGGTGACTTGGATAATAGAAGATCTACGACAGGATATGTCTTTACTCTTGGTGGAGGGCCTATTTGTTGGAAGTCTACTGTTCAATCTGTTGTGGCATTATCTACAACTGCAGCTGAATACATGGAAGCGGCTGAAGCTACAAAAAAAGCTTTATGGCTTACTGGTTTAGTAAAGGAGTTGGGTGTTCAGCAAGGTGGAGTTTAGTTGCTTTGTGACAATCAAAGTATTATTCACTTGGCTAAGAATCAGGTATATCGTGCTAGAACTAAGCATATTGATGTAAGGTTTCACAAGATCAGAGAGTTGGTTGCATCTGGAGAGATTTTGTTTCAGAAGGTACATACTGATGAGAATGCCGCTGATATGTTCACCAAGCCAGTTACGACAGACAAGTTCATGCATTGCTTGGACTTGTTGAGTGTTTCGTGTTGTTAAAGAAGTAAGGTAACCCAACCCACATTGAATGTTTCCTAAGGGGTAGGATATTCGCCAAGGTGGGGATTTGTTAGGTATGGCTCATAAATATACCGAGAAAGTCTCGTAGTGGGGGTTACGATTATGTGGGTTGGGGTGCGGGGGCTGCGGTCCCGCGGTATGGTACAGGGTTATTTTTGTAAATATCTACCAAGGTTTATTTATTATAAAAGGATATGTAACATAAATCTATGAGACACTGAATTGAATTGAATAAAAATTCTAGCGTCGCCTAAGGCACAGAAGACGTAAGCACATTATTGAACCTCATTAAAATTCTTGTGTTCTTTATAATTTCTTTATCCGATTATTCAACATTTGGGAATACACAGCAAAAGAATCTGCAAGTGGTATACGATGGTGTTGGAGGGAAACTCAGGTTTGCTCCAGGGGGATGCACTTAAGTTTTATAAAGCTTATGGAGAAGAAAATTCTTCCAAGTTAGCTCTCAAATCAAATCATAATTCACATGATAGCAAGACTGGCTTAAGATTGAAATAATAAATACACTAGTAAAAGTCATCACTAGTGGATACTTCTCTTCCCTCTTCTACCCATGGATCATTTAGGGAAAGTAAAATGTGTGCTGCAATGTATGTACATTTATATAAAGATACGGTTTTTTATGGCTTTCAAATCATAAAATACGCATCTCTTTCGTAAACCGTTTATCAATGGATCTGTTCATATACAATTATGCGTATGCATATAATCTCTCCTTCCCCCGTTGGAATGGTCGGTCAAGCAGATATCTTTCAATTGTATAAATTGTATTTTTCTGCAGCTTGTACTCAAATTAAGCAAGCAGGGAAAAAAAGGTTTAATAAAGGACAAAGATTGGTTTCCATTTCCAGCTATGCGATTGCATTCCAAGGTACATAATGTAAAAGGATTTTAAAGTTTACAATTAAAACCATATAGCTGAGATTCGTAACAGAAACGCTAGCAATTACCAGGTCCAATTTCCACCCTCTGGTCTGGGATGTTATAGAGTATGTTTCGCTTCTGTTGTTGATGATTACCTATGATTGCGAGGCCATCCTTAGTTTCAGCAAATGCCAAGCAAACTTGAGACATGCCATTGGCTTTCCAGGTAACTGCTGTTTCGTCCAAATTTAAGTCCAAATTTTCAAAATGCAGTACCATTGTAGGTATTTCTGGCTTACCATACCCCTCCAGGTTATAGCACGTATCCAGTACATTACCATCCTCCTCAGGAGGAGCAACAGGAGGGTATTTCAACATCAATCCTTTGAACTACGAGCGCAGCACCGAATAGACCGAAGAAGGTAGGCGAGTAATAACAGTTCCTGAATCTAAAATGGTTCTGGGAGATGATACACCAGAAGCAGTGCCGATATCGACTCTTTTCTGGCCTATTGTTATGGCAATAAGATTTACATGATAAAAGCTGGGATCTAATGTACCCCTTAGAAGCGGTGTGTAAGAACCAGAAAAGGGGCAGTTCTCACGGGCTTTGTCACCAAAATAAACATATCCATTTGAGTCTTCCAATTGAGGAAGACAATAACAAAAAACCTTGTGAAACATTGCTGCAGTTTGGGATGTAAGTGCATAGTTACCACCATATCCTGTGCTGCCCAGACCTAAGCCTAGTATCCCATTTGCGTCGTCAAAGTTCCCTTCTACATGATCGGCACAAAGGAAAACAAATTTAGGAATCTCATACTCGTCCTCTATATGAAGCGTATCGACCATATATGTTCCGGCGACTTCGGATTTGTCCTTGTATTTCTCTCCATCGTTTTCATTACAAGGAGGCGCCGAACATGTGGTATTAGAGTAAGTTGAGGAACAAGAAGGATAATACAGTGACTGGTTTCGTTGTGTCGGACAGGAAAACATCGTAGGAGGTTGGCACTGTACCCAGGTTTTGTAACTGCCCGTGTCTATAATCAAATGAAAAGTTTGTACGGGTGTGCCAAAACCAACTTGCACAACATAATTGCTAGCGCCTAGTGAGTCTTTTAGAAAATCATGGTCTCCCGCCCTTCCATGGACACCTGCACGCCTATTGTATACCCCGGAATAAATTAACCGAACCCGGCGATCGTCTTGGGCAAGAATCTGGCTCGAAACGGTGGTTGATTTCTTTAGGCCAAATGGTGAGCAGGGCCCGTATTTATGGACCACCCGCAAACCTTTTCGAGGACCTGAAAAATGTGATGTTAGTATATATACGTTTTATGTAATAATGTTAATGCTGGGTAAATTACCTAAGCAGTGAGATGGCATGGCGTGTGAATTGTTTTTCTCCACCACGGTAGCACCGTGACCAAATGGGTTATTAAAAGAGAGAAAGAGGAAATAGCACAAGAAAATATGAGCAATGGCCATGAAAGCTGAGGAACCACTCATATTTCGTATGATTGCAGTTCCACTTGCTGTTGTTATCCAGTTTGGACAAGCATATATAGAGTGAGATGAAGTGAAATACTAGTTTCCAGGAAACTATGAAATGGAATTGTTTGCAAGATTCCAAAATTGGAAGTTGTATTTGGGGTCAAGGAACACGCCCAAGACTAGGCCCAAAAAACCAAGTCTTGCCGTTGACAAATCATGTCTCCTATTTCCGTAAACATTACGGCCATTTCCATTTCCTTTTCCCCATCAACTTCCACCCACTTACGGTGGGTGTAATGGTTGGATAATCTTAAGAGAAAATAACTTCAGTGACCGAAAATGTCTTATAATATACGATTTTAACCAATTTTTTTTGGATTTGCAAAAAGGACTAACAAATTCACAACACAAACTCCAATTTCGCAACTCAGTTTCCAAATTCGCAACGCGATTTTCAAATTTGCAACGCGATTTTCAAATTTGCAACGCGAATATATAAATCGCAACGCGAATTTGTAATTCGCAACACAAAAGTCAAATTCGCAACACATAAGTCAAATTCGCAAAGCGCGTTTATTTTCGCAACGCGAATTTTAGTTTCGAATTTGAAACACAATATTAATTTCGTAACACAAATGTAAACAGTATAATCGCAACTCATAACCTAAAACCCCAAATCACAACTCAGTCTCATCTCCATCTCTTTCTCTCTCAACGGCGACATCCGTCCCCATCTCCGGTGAAATCCGTCCCCATATCAGGCGACCCCCTCTATCTCCATCTCTCATAACCACCCTCATAACCATTCACGGCCACAAATGGAAAATCAACCACCGAGGGTTAGTTTTTTAAATTATTTTTATTTTGAAATTTTTGTATTATTATTAGATTTTTCATATTTAAATTGATGATAAATTTACTGGTAATTTCAATATATAGATTAACCATTTCACTTAGATTGCTTAGTAAATTTATTCGGTTGATGCCAATACTGCTAAACTGTTTAGTCTTTAACCCTTTGAAGTTAGTATTTATCTTTGTTTTGTCTTTTGGTTGAAGTAATGCAATTCATTCAAGTTTCAATTTGTAGAAGAATAGTTTTTGAAACTTAAATTCGCAACGCGAAAATGAAAATCGCAATGCGATTTTAGTTTCGCGTTGCGAATTTCATTTTGCGTTGCGAATTTCATTTTGCGTTGCGATTTTCATTTTCGCGTTGCGAATTTAAGTTTCAGAAACTACTCTTCTTCTGCAAATTGAAACTTGAATGAATTGCATTACTTCAACAAAAAAACTAAGACAAATACTAACTTCACAGTGTTGCGAATTTAAGTTTCAAGAATAAACTACTACTATTTATGTTGTCCTTGAACCTGCACTAAACCTATATGTTGTCCTTTTAAATGTTTATATAAGTGCTTACTTCTGGAATGTTATCTGATGCATTTTGTGAACTATGATAGAATAATGACTTGGGTGAATACCGTGCTAGTTTGAAACATATTTGGCTTTGTTTTCACTGTTTAATATCATGTATGTTTATAGTGTATAATTTGTAGTTTTTGGTATATCTAACTTGGTATGTTTATTGTTTTTGTTAGAAATTTTATTCGGCTTCATTGACTCTAAGGAATAAATTTAGTCTAGCCACGACAATTGCGTCCACACTTACACTTGTACAAAGAAAATTGTTTGAGGATACTTGATTCGGGCCATGCTGAAAGTACAACATCCAGGTGCAGATGCCATGTTGACCCATTTGTTTCTTCAGACCATGACTAACGATCTGCCCGAGAGGATACAACGTGGTGATGAAGAGATATGGTTTCATTTTTCACCGGCGTATACTTGTTTTGGGCGGGAGGAGTTTTGCGTAATCACTGGTCTACGTTTCGGACACGATAAAGTAGGTCGGTACACTAGTCATATCGCCCGCCCATCATGGTTATCTCGGGTTTTTCCTGAGCTGGCAAAGGCGAAGCCCAGTTTACACGTCGAAGACTTGAAAAGATTACTTCTTAAAGATGGTTTTACTCTGATGGATGACCTCGATGTTGTCCGAGTATGCCTTTTATTACTTTTGCATGGCGGTTTTTTAGGCAAAGAGGCTAGACAACCTATTTCTGAGGACCTAATATTATTGGTAGAGGACCTAAATGCATGAAATGTGTTTCTGTGGGTTCATATTTATGGAAAATGACTTGGAAAAAGTTATCGTCCGCCTTTAAGGACCGTCGTAGTTTGCGTGGCCATGGTTCCAAATACACTTTGGCAGGCTTTATTTGGGCCTTTAAGGTAAGAATTTCTATATAATGTTTCCAAAATTAATTATTTAATAATTACTAATGTTTGTGTATTATATTGTTTGTAGATTTGGATATTTGAGGCTTTTCTCAGCATGCGGACATATGCAATAAAAAATTCAAATGATATTCCTAGGGCTATTACCTGGAGGAGGATCCAGCTGTTGGATTGGGAAGAGTTACTACCATATACGACGATGAATGATGTAAGTTAACACAAATACTACCATATATAAACGAGTTATTACTAGTAGACGTTTAACTTTGTTTGAGCTTTTATATTGTTAGGAGCCCAACTATCCATTACAGAGGCTGACACCCACAGAGGCTGAGCTTGCCACTGATTGGTGGCAAGCTATTAAGCATTTTTTTGATGGGACGGATGATGAGCACCCCCCACTTCGAGAGCCATCACCTTATCGAGCCGATTCTACAGCTCGACACCCAGAGCCATCACCTGATCGAGCCGATTATACACCTCCACAACAAGAGCCATCACCTATTCCATCACATCATAGAGCCTCTTCTCCATCATCACCTCATGATAGGCGACCGGCAAAGATGCCACGAAATTTATCTCCTTGTTCTCCACCTCCACGGGATGAGTTAGGGGAGTTACGTGATGAGGTCAGTGCTTTGCGTGATGAGGTCGATACTTTACGTTACGACAATTGTGCATGGCGTGATGAGGTACGGTCTTTACGTGGTGAGGTAGATGTTTTACGCGATAACAATGGTGTGTTACGTGGTGAGGTATCTACTTTACATGATGAGGTAGCAGCTCTATTTGATATTGTTTCATCGTTGCAGAATAAGGTTCATACTCTACGTAATGAGGTAAGTTTGTTTAATATTATACTAAAAATGCAAATAACCTTTTTTCGGCATTATTCATTTATTTATTTATTTATAGATTTATGTATTAATTTATTTTTAGCGGCCTGATAAGGTAGATGCTTTACGTCAGGTTTTTCTTGCACAACGGGGTTCACGCATCAGACGTCATGCATGTGCCATTACGTCTCATTTCACCCCAATACTTCCAAGACTCCGCAAGAAGAAGCCCGAGGCACCTATCATCGTTCAAGGGGCCTCTCTCGTCATTCAAGAGACCCTTCCCACCGTTCAAAAGACCCCTCCCACCATTTAAGAGTCCCCTCCCACCGTTCGAGAGGCCCCTCCCACCGTTCAAGAGCCCGATTCACATGGCATATTATATCGACATATTGATAAACCCCCTCACGTGCCCGATATGATGGATGAGAGTTGGCTTGAGTATCAGTTACCGGTCGATACCATTCTTCAGTAGGAGAGGAGAACACTACCAGACACAATTTTGGATAATACCCTTTGGGCTAAGACCGCAGTTGATTTTTATCTACATGAGCGGAGCCAGGGGTGTTACGCTGACATATGCAAACTCGACGATGATATACATTTGTTTCTTGATCGGTCTTGGTGGGGTATTTTATTAGGGGTTGAAGAGAATGGCTATTTCGAATAGGGGGTAAGTCTTATATTATTCTTATATTGCATTTTGATTAATTTTTTTTAAATTTATGAAATTCACTAATATATGTATTTTTTTATAAAACAACATATTGATGCATGAGTGTCACGTCTTCTGATAATAAGGAAATTGAAGAAAATAAAAAATATGCGATGGACTATTATGCTGACGTCTTTTCACGTAACTCACTTGAAGGATCAGAGAGACACTTCATATGTGTTGGGTAACGGAAAAACTAAACTTTATCCTACGTGGTGGGAGGTCGATAAGGTTAGTATTTATTTTTGAATATTTTAAAGGTGTTCATAAATAAAAATTTGATGTGCGTAATTGAATTATTATTTATGATTGTAGGTATTTATCCCTGTTTTGGAACGTCGTCATTGGCTTCTCGTCGAGCTTCAGCTCCCATCCTTGAAGACGACAGTATGTGACAACATGTTGAATTACATACCATTTTCTGATTTGAGAGATATTATTTGTAAGGGATGGAGCGCTCATTTGGCTAAATACTTGGATGCGATTGATTATTGGATTAATTCTGGAAACAAGAAGCCAAAAAAGTTCAAAGTTACAATGATCAGAGACGAGACCGCGCCACAACAAACGAATGGAGCCAGAGGGGATTATGGTCCTCTTGTATGCATGTGCTTGGAACGTTTGACGACAAGAAATAAACAGTTTCTACCTCCCACAGATAGAGATAGAGGTGCAGTAGGGTTATGGTTTCAGCATTTTATGGCTCGAGCGATATATGCGAGACGTTACCTACCTGCATCCGCGTGCTGAAAGTGTGCATAAACAATTGGTAAGTTTGAGCCAGTGTTGTTAACATATATACTCTTTGTTGGTTTGAAAATGTTTGGTTAAGTACCTAGAATTCAATAATTTGATGTTTGTTGGTTTTAGATTGTAGAAAGTGTTGTTTGAGCAAATGTTTGGTTTCTGCAGGTTAATCCTGAAGTGAGCTGCGTGAAATTGATGTATTTGTGCATAAACAACTGTCTGGGGTACACTTTTTTTCTTGTTTAATTGATTTGTAAAAGTTGATTTGTTTAATTGATGAGGAAATAAGAATTATTTTTTGCTTGATTAATTGATTTGTAAAAGTTGATTTGTAAAAGTTGATTTGTTTAATTGATGTGTAAATAAGAATTATTTTTTGCTTGTTTAATTGATTTGTAAAAGTTGATTTGTTGTTTTAAATTTCAATCTGCATTATGTTGAAGGCAAAAAAGACTTGTTGAAGGTACACTTTCGCAACGCGAAAGTCAAATTCGCGTTGCGATTTCGAGTTTTGAATTTGACTTTCGCAACAATCGCAACAAAAAATCACAACGTGAATTTGACTTTCGCGTTGCAATTTCAAGGAAAACACCTTTAAAAAGATAACATACAACAATCTGATAAGTGATAACAGCTGAACAGATCATAGCAATGTTCAAACTCAAGTAACTAATGAATGTCTAACTGAAAATGTATGCATTCACACATAAAATACACATAATACAACGTTTGCATTTAAAAATCACCTAAGTTAATAAGTCCCAAAAGGTGAAGACGGTTGTGATTGGGATTTTGATTTTGATTACGATTTTGATTTCCTTTTGCTTGGCACCATATGAGCTTTGGATTTTGATGAGGATCCATATTTTGTTAGAGGAAAAGATGATTGTGATGGCACTGGTGATCCACAAGTCAACCTTGTATAACCACTTTCCTTAAACCGACTACATGTCGATATCCTCTTCTCTTCACCCTTAGATGATATACGATCGTGATTTTTTGGTCGGCCAGGTAGTCTGCTGTCCATGACTGGTGGCAAAATTATTTTTAAGTCATCTGGTATGTCCCACTCAGAAGGATGTGGAATAGGGTAGACAATCTTGGCATAAGTCTGTTGATATACTTCTGTAGTGTAGCAATCCATAGCGTATGCGCTTGAATCATCTTGGTTTAGATGAAGAGCAACTTTTATAACATGGCCACATGGATAACCAGATGTTTGCCATTTCATACAACTACACGTCTTTGCATTTAGATCGACAAGCCCATTTAAGTTATTATCCAATACTTCAAACAAAGTGTTTGAACATGGTTCAACTCTCCATGACGTTGACTTAACAACACGTTTCGTTATCTTTTTTTCAGTCCATGGTGTAACACGACGTTCCAATGTTCCTGTAAATTTAAATAAATAATACTTAGTAAAATATATGATAAGTTACAAATTTAAAGAAATAATACCTGCATGGTTTTTTTTTCTTGTAGTACCACTGTTGAATAGAGACTCAAAAAAACTCCATTAACATAGTAATGGGTAATTTCCGGGAATGACGACTTAGAGCGTTGATTGATTCTACACTATTAGACGTCATGAAACCATATATTTCTCCAAGTTGATGTACTCTTGACCATATTTCAAACCCGACATCTTCTATTGCTTGAGCACATTGAGGCAAAATACGTCTTAAACAATTTATATGCTTATTAAAATTCACTTCCCGATAAGCTTTTACAACCTTCCAGTATGTCCGTTTGTGATTTTTTATACCAGCAGACCTTGATTTTAGATTTCTGTACAAATGAACACCACAAAGTCCATGAAAAGCATCTGGGAAACACCTTCTAACAACGTTGTCAATTGAGTTTTCCCTATCGGATATGATTGTCAGATTACTAATAGGACCTATGCAATCCCTAAGATACCCCATAAACCATGTCCATGAATCAGAGGTTTCAGATTTGCCAACCCCGTAAGCTATTGGCAGTATCCCATTATTGGCATCCATTGCTACTGCTAATAAGTTTACTCCAAGGTATCGACCTTTCAAATGTGCTCCGTCAACTATAATAACTGGGAGCATGCAAGTAATAAACGAACGAATCTATAAAATAATATACACAAGACATAATCATTTAAATGTGAAATGCATGTAACTTACAAAAATGAGTCAACAAAATTATATTTATTTACTAACCGCAGCACCAATAGCGATAAACAGCAACTCAAAGCGTCCATCTCTATATGTTTTGATATGAGTTACCGACCCAGGATTTTTCAGCTTTAAATTGTGACAATAAGCCGACAGTTGGGCAAACGATGCTTCTGGAGACCCCCTCAACAATTCCAAGGCATAACATTTGGCTCTCCAAGCTTGAGAATATGAGATACTAATATTGAACCGAGCATTCATGTCAGTCATAATTTCATGTCCCCGATATACCCTGCCATTCAAAAACATTAACTCAGCCAGAAAACCACCCAACACCTTTTTGTTTGCATGTCTATGGTGAGGAAAAACTTGGGTTCTTGAACATGTATGTTTATCAATAAAAGTCCTAACTTGAAATATTTCGCAATCTTTTATCCTTTTTGCAATCATACGCCACCTACAGTTTTTACCAATTATACACTTTGTTTCGAAACGATCTTTGCTTGATTTGTTAACTTTTAGTTGATAGCCATCTTCCACACATTTTGTATACAAAGCTATCTTCAAGTCTTCCTTTGTATCAAAACAATCATCTTTCTTGATAACAATAACTTTTTTGTAACAATCAACTGCTATCTTTACCAACTCTTCTTCCGGTATCTGAAGTAATTCTGACATATTCCAGTTATACTCCCGTGGTATTTTCTTCTTTTTCTTTTCTTCGGGGACTTCTTCTTCTTCTTCTTCTTCTTCTTCAGGGTTATATGAATTACAGAATGGATGTTCAACATGTTCATTCACAGTCGTAACTTCCTCCTCATTATTATCAACAACATCTTCCTCGGCAGCGGCTATTTCATCATCAAAATTCGAGTATTGAACAATATCAAAATCATTACACGCAGGGTCTGTTTCTTCTTCTGAAACATCATCAAAATCCGAGTATTGACCAAGATCAAAGTCCGGGTATTGACCAAGATCAAATTTCAAATACTGACTAGTACTCACAATTTTTTCTGTTGGCTCATAATCGTCTAACTGGTCAATACGAAAACCAGAATTTGGTGCTGAAAGTTGATTGGGATTTGGATTAGGAAAAGGTTGTGGGTTTTGAGATTGTGTTTGATATTGTGTTTGGTATTGGAAATATGGTAAAACAAAATTTTCTTGGTGATGAAATTGTGGTGGAACCATTAAATTTTGAGGTTGATAACAACGTTGTACATTGTGAGCACCATAAACTGGGGTTGAAGAACTTAGTTGATTACTACCCGCTACTGACCCAACTCACTACTTCTAGGTTCAACAACATACAATGTAACATCATCTTCTTGTAAAACACTAATGTAAGCAATGAATCGTTCAACATCTTCATTGTCGGTTAACAAATAAACTTTACCTTTTCTCTGATAAGATAGCCTAAATCCACTTAGAGGCTCTAAATTTAATTTCTTTGTAACACGTAACATTAGAGTTTCATAAGTTAACTTTTTTAATGACAGTTTTAGTTGAAGATTCATGGGTAAAGGCATATATTGTAAAACACCTTGAACATTCTCCCTTGACCCTCCAAAACACAAATCTATCCAAACATGATCAACATTAGATGATTTCATTCTACAAATTGTAAATTAATTTACTAAACAAACAAGCTATAAACTACATATCATCACTAACTTAGAGAAAAACATACCTTTATTAAGTTGATAGTTGATAATTTGGGAGAGAAATCATTGAAAAATTATATAGAAATAAAATTATGTAAAAGAAAATTAGAGATGGGGAAGGATGTCGTTGGATATAGGAACGGATGTCGCCGGAAAGAGTGATAGATGGAGATGGAATGAGTTGCGATTTAGGGATTTAGGTTATGAGTTGCTGCTGCTGCGTAGTTATATACCCAAAACATTTTTGTTGCGAAACTAAAACTTGTTGCGAAATTAAAATTCGTGTTGCGAATTCGAAAATCGAGTTGCGAAAACAAAATTCGCGTTGCGAATTTGAAATTCAGTATTGCAAATTTGGAAATCACGTTGCGAATTTGGAAACTGAGTTGCGAAATTGGAGTTTGCGTTGCGAATTTGTTGGTCATTTTCGCAAATCCAAAAAAAGTTGGTTAAAATCGTATATTATAAGGCATTTTCGGTCACTGAAGTTATTTTCTCTAATCTTAAATGATTATTTTTTTTATCTATCCAAACCAATTTAAAATTTAATATTGAAATCCAATTGATTTAACCTAAATAAGTTTTAAATATTTTTCTCTCGAACATGAAATTTTAGTCTTCACCTATCGTTATTATTGTCGTCGCTTCAACAATTTCCTTCTATTGTTGTCATCACCAAACGATCTCTCTTCTCTCACTCTTTCTTTATGCACAATCCGATTTTTAAAACTCAAACCAAAAAATCAGTACATTATCGACATCAACGTTAATCATTGACCTTTTTTGTTGTCAGTGGTCTTCTTCAATTGACTTTGACCATCAAACGATCCTCCTTCTTCCTCTATGATTTCTTTAATTAATTTTTTTTTGAAAATGTTTCAGGAGTTATAAAATCACCTCGAACCTTTCAACTTTTTTTAATATCAACATAAGAAAATTAATAGTTAAATCACATTGATTTTAAATTATGTGAACTGGTTGTTGTCATCTCAATAAAATTTATGTGACGATGATTGTTGTTATCCCATCTTTCATCATTTAGATATATAAAATGACATTTTGATAATCTAAAATCATCAAATCCGAAAATAAACAAAGAAAATGAAGGAGAGAGGGTGAGACGAGGCTATAGAAAATGAAACAAAAAAACTTAACTTATATATATATATATATATTAAACAAAATATGTCTATATTCATTTTATTAAAACAATTCCATAAAATGAAATTAAATCAAAATATGATAAATTTCGATTTTTTACTCGTCTCTACATGTACACCCACATGAATACTTTGTAAATATAACTGCAACTGCTGACTCATTTTGGTGAATGAGAATATAAACCAGATGGTCAAGAAAGAAAAGGGATTTACAAGATACTTTCGATAATGTGATGTGAACATTGAGTAAATTGGACGTCTAAGAACCAGTCTCATCCTTTTGCTTTATGACGTACTAGACATGGGGAAGACCCAACTGTTCATGTGTTGAAGACAAATTAAATTAAACAAGGAAAAATAAAGCATATTTTGTCTTAATTTCTTGTGAGGCCATCCTCATTTTCAGCAGACCACTTAAGACATGCCATTGGTATTCCAGGTAGACAGTTCCTGAATCTAAAATGGTTCCTGGGGATGATGCACCAGAGGGAATACTCACACTTTTCTGCTTTATTGTTATGACAATAAGATTTACATGAAAAAAGCTGGTGGGTTCATCGCTTGGTTTACTTAGAAGTCAAGTCGGAACCTTTAATTTCAAAATACACATCAACAGAGTTAACAGATTCCACAACAGTTAAAAACCCAATCTTTTAAAATATATATGCTGGAAACTAGTACATGGAGCATCCTCTCGTACATTAACAAGATTCTGATATGAATTATGATGTTTGGATTGCTCCATAAAAGCACCACAAAAGAAAGATACAGTAACTCAGAAAATAACCAGTGAACCAAACCCAAATAAAAACAATACACCCAATCACGAAGACCTAAAACCCATGAACTTGGAAGGAGCAGGACCTAGGCTCTTATTGATTCCTGCATGAAATTTTAGCAACTACCGGGTCCAATTTCCACCCTCTGATCTGGGATGTTATAGAGTATGTTCAGATTCTGTTGTTGATGATTACCAATGATTGCGACGTCGTCCTTGGTTTCAGCAAATGCCAAGCAAACTTGAGACATGCCATTGGCTTTCCAGGTAACTGCATTTTCTTCCAAATTTAAATCCAAATTTTCAAAATGTAGTACCATTGTAGGTATTTCCGGCTTTTCATACCCCTCCAGGTTATAGCACGTATCCAGTACGTTATCAAGACGAGCACTCGGGTATCCCCACATCAATCTTTTGAACTGGGTACGCAATGCCGAATAGACCGACGAAGGTAGACGGGTAATGACGGTTCCCGAATCTATAAAGGCACTCGGAGATGATCCATCCGAAGAAATCTCCATTCTTGACTGCCCAATTGTCATGGCAATAAGATTTACAAAATAATGGGTGGGGTCAGAGCCTGTTAGAAGCGGTGTGTAAGAACCGGAAAACGGGCACTTCTCTTGAGCTTTCTCACCAAAATAAACATATCCCATTGAGTTATCAGAAGTGGGAAGACAATAACAAAATACATTGTCAAAGATGGATGTAAGAGAAAAGCTACCAAATTCAATGCTAGTGCTGACCAGGCCTAAGCCCAGTATCCCATCTTCTTTGTTGAAATCTCCAGCCTGCTTATCGGAACAAAGGAAAACAAATCCAGGAATCTCATACTCCTGCTCTATGGAAACCGTATCGGCCACAAAAAATCCAACTGAGTAGGAATGGTCCATGTAGTTTTGAGTATAATTACACCACGGCCAACATGGATCAATTGAGGAAGTTGCGGAAAAAGAAGGATAATACAGGGAGTCGTTGTGTTGTTGTGGACAAGAAGACCCCGTACAAAGTTGGCACCGTACCCAGGTTATGTAACTGCCGGTGTCCAAAACCAAATTGAAATATTTTGCGGGTGTGCCGAAACCAACTTGCACCAAATAATTGGCAGCACCTACTGAATCGTTTAGAAGATCAAGTCCTGTGGCGGCTTCTCCTTTCCCCTTCCTTTTTCCACCGCCTGCACGCCTTTTCCCTCTCCCTTTCCTTTTCCTTTTCCGACCGCCTGTTCGCCTCTTGTGTGACCTAGAATTCAAAACATGAACCCTGTGTTCATCTTGGACCAGAATCTGGCTTGAAGTGGCGGCTGTCCTGTTCAGGCCGAATGGTGAGCAGGGTCCATATTTATGGACTACCCGCAAACCTGTCTCGGGACCTGAAATAAAGGGTATTTTATTCTACATATTCTAATATAATAATCTTGAAGCACGGGATGAGTAGTAAAGATGAGGGCGTTACTAGTTTAATAACCCTCAAAAATTCATTTTGGAACAATATCCCCATCGACTATTAGTTAGAAATATATATATGAGAGTGAGAGAAAGTTTATTAACAACCCACATGTAAAGCACATTAAAAATATATTTTTTAATTAAATTTGACAAAAATAATTCTATAAAAATTATAGATGTAAATTAATACACTTTAACTCCATGAGTTGAAAAGCTTAACAATGTTAATTTATATAGACATAATGAAGTGTTTAAGCTTGTTTGTTAGCAATGTGATATAAAAGTTAAAAAGTTAACATGGGTTATTATATTTTTTATTCATGTAATTTTTTATTTTTTTATTTTTACTTAATCCATTAAATTCTATTATTAAATTATATATCAACTAAAATTAAATATTTTTTATAATTAAATTTTTTTTTTTGTATCTTTAATGTTGATAAAAATAACTTTTAATGAAAATAAATTTATCAAAATATTTAATTTTAATTCATATATGGGTTAAGTAAAAATAAAAAACTAAAAGTACATAAGAAAAAGATAGAAGAATTCATATTAGCATTTATCACACATTGCTAAAAAAATATAGCCTAAACATTCCATTATGTCTATATAAACTACCACCATTATGCTTTTCAACTCTTAGAGCTAAAATGTATTAAATTACATCTTTAGTATCTATACTGTTATTTTTTTTCAAATTTGATTAAAGTGCATTTTTTAGATATGCTGGGTTGTCAATGGAACTCGCCTTTTGTTGAAAGTGAATTTGTTTTGATATAGCCGATAAATTTAATTTCTCGTTGTCCTCGCGTTTTGTAGAATGTGAGATCTTTTTTATCAAATTTAATATTAAACCTCGTGTTTTGCAAAAAATGAAATCTTTTAATCGCGTTTTGCAAAATGTGAAGTAATCTTACTAGCAGTTTAGGGTTATTAAACTAATAACGTCAAAGATGAGAGTAAAGTACATTACCCGAGCAGATGGATGGCTTGCTTTTCTCCGCCACAGTAGCACCGTAACCAAATGGATTATTAAAAGAGAAAAAGAGGACATAGCACAAGAAAATATGAGCAATAGCCAACAACGCAGAGGAACCATTCATATTTCTTATGACTGCACTTATATCTAACAGGTTAGGTATATATTGAAGGAGGGATCAAATGGGATCTTTACCAGACTAAAAGATTCAGAAGTTGGGAGAGCTATTTGGTCAAGGAACACGCGGAAGACTTTGAGGCCTAAAAATCCAAGTTTTGCTGTAAAAGAACAATCAATCTCTTTACAAGCAGCTTTGTTCGGTACTACACGGCCAAATTATGTCACAATTCAATTTAACCAGTGGTACATGAGTTGTAAATCTAATTAAAGATTTTAAATTTCTTGTTCAACGTTAATTTTGAGCCACTCGAACAGTAGTAATATACCGTGACCGTCTTGTGTTTTGATTTTGCCCCTTGAATCACGTCTAGCTGAAATGGACCTGACGTTCCATTATCAATTTGTTGCTTAATTTTCCCGAACCCAAACACCGAGGTAGACCTCCACTGAGAATTGACTAAAGGGAGTTTACAACACGAGTGAACTGGACGTCAGAAAATTACATGTATGTTTTATTGATTGGAAAATTATCGTGGAGGATTAAAATAGAAAATTTTAAGTTTAAGGATTAATTTAAAAAAAACAATAATATTGGTATAGTTGAGAAAAATAAACTTTATATTTGATTGACAATAGGGTGCAACTTTTACACAATGAATACAGAAAAGGAAGCAAAGAAGCTAAGAGAAAATATTGTTGGTAAGATACCAAAATATTTATCTTTTATCGAAGATGACAAATTTAAAAATACTTATAAATATTATTTTTTATTTTAAAATTAGATCAATTATTATATTTAATATTATAAATTTATCAACTATTTTTTATGTTTGATGTCGTGAGGACAATTAAGAAAACGAAAGTTCTATATGAAGAGATCTTTAAATACTTTGATTGCCAAAACAAATCGGAGTATGTATATTGGGCTATTTTGGAGCTCACATATATTTCAAGTCATAAAGTCGTACTACTAAAGCATCATGATCGAACTCTCGTTCATATAAAGTTACTGAAAGATGAGTTTATTTGTAGTATTTATTTGTCCAATGATCTTGTTATAAATACTACTAAATTATACAACATCATTGAGATGCCATAACAACTTTTACGTAAATTATAGTACGGAATCCTTTTTATAAATGAACAGAGCGTTTAATAAACTACTTGTGAAGCGTTCATATAATGTTTGTTTATATTCGTTTGTTAAGTTAAATAAACAAACATAAACAAAAATTTTACATTAATTTAATAAACAAACAAAAGTGTGTTTGGCTAATTTATATTCACAAACAAACTTATTTTTAAGCTCGTTTATCGACTCGTCGGTTTATGTTTATGAACAAGCTCATTTAATGACTCATTTACTTTTTTAATTTTTATATTTTAAATATTGATGAATGTGGGACTAAATTGAACACATTGTGAAATTTGGAATTTAAACTATGAAACTTAAGGATTTTAAGCGCTGACCATTTTTAGCTTGCAAATGAACATGTTTAAATTTATAAACTACCATGTTTGCAAACATAAGCGAACATGTTTGTAAACGCTAAACAAATAAATATGAATACTTTCAAAAAAAATAAACGGACAAATACAAATACATTCAAAAATAAGTAAACAAATGCGAACACAACCTTATTTGTTCAAACTTGGTTGATTTACACGCCACTTGAATTTGCAAAAGGTATAGGATTTATCAAAGAGATTAGCATTTCACTGGGAAATTCATTTGAGATGCAAAATTAGCAATGCGGGCAAGATTTCAACACTGTTTATGTGAGAAGAGCCGTTAGTATCTTCTTCTTCCTCAATGAATGAGAGAAACAATACTCCGCAATTCAATAACAATATGTAATTAGTGTTCGGTGAAGATTCAAATATTAACAAGAAGAAAGAATTGTGTTAAAACATTTAAATCCAATCCATCCATGTTCCGTTTAGTAGACTGTAATTTTTTTTCCATCTACGAAAATCGGAGCCCATGTTATCATCTAAAACCAATTAATCCCCTCCGAAGAAGACCCGGATTCTCGTAACGTGAAAGGAAAACAAAAAGAAAGAAAGAATGAAGTTAAGAAAATTTTAAGAAAAAAAGGGTTTAAGATTAACCTCTGCCGCATCGTTTGTCATTATCATCGCCACCCCCGGATTTACGTACTCCGATCCCATTTCCTGCCGTTGTTTGAATCCATGGCGTTACTGCATTAACCTTTGTTGCATAATTTTTCATTATCTTCGACGTCATCGGAATCATGGTGATTAACCTTAGAGAGTCCTATTGCACGGGGGCCGGCGCTGTCTCAACCGGGGACGTACCCGAGTCAACCACAGTCGCAGATGACATCTCCATCCTACAGACCCTAACCGCACCGATTAAATTTTCTGGTAATTCGTCCTCGGTCTGTCCTTCCACCACAAATCCCATATCGATTATTACACTCGTCGCGTATCCCAATGCGAGGTGTAAAATCGTGTTGGCAATCGCTGAGCTTGCAATGTCAACGTCGATTTCCAAGTAATTAGCTCCCCTATGATAATTACACGTCAAAGCTTTACCTATCAAGCACGCCGCATAGTTGCCCACCGTTCTTTTGACGACCCACGGTCCCTCAACAATTCGGTTAACCATCTTGAACCGTTGATTCCTGAAGGCATCGTCGCCATGAACGAACTGATAAAGTAACGAATCGGAAGGGATAGGATCCTCCGTGGCAAAATAAAAAACAGCACTATAATTATCTTTACTCGGGACCTGGATATTGACGGCAAAAACGAAGGATTTCATAGATTCGCCATCGGATTGAGCTTTTTTAAGGGCTTGAGAAACACGGTTATCGGGACGGGAGAGTACGTTTTCGAGCTTGGAAGCGGACTTGAGCCAATCCATACCGATGGGAGAGAGTAAGTAATCCCCGGCGGGGCATTTCTGACGATTGGTCAGGTAGGTTTTAGAACGGAGTAAGAAGAGATCACCTGGAGGAGAAGCCCAACCGTTGGTTCCGTTATCAACGTCAACTTGTGGCAAGGCTCCACCGTCGATAGACTCGGTCATCCAATCAGGAATCGACGTAGTATCATCCGTTGATCGGGATCTAGTGTATTCGAAGTCGGATTCCTCTGCGGAGCCCTCGTGATCTTGGTTAGTCGGGCACATCTTTTTTTTTTAAGAAAGACGAAGAAAAAGAACTCTTCTTCTCGCCGTTCTTTCACCCTCCTTTTTAATAGGAAGACAAAGTTGAGGCAGAGATCAAAAAGGTCGTTTTTTTGGTTATATTTGGAGAAGAGCCGGTTTTAAAATAAGGAGAGAGGGAGGTGATGGGAGTGGCGGAAAGTGCCCCAGGATTCCCCCCGAAACTACGATAGTGCCACTTTATTTATTACGGGGGCAGGGCACCTGTGAGGCTATTACTATAAATTCTCAAATTTCTAATCCTTGAATTTGCAGAGTAATTAAACAAGTTTAATACACTAGCAACACGTCCGTAATTTTAGTCCCTGTGCTACTCCACCAGAAACGATCCACAAATAAGGGAAAATCAAGAGAGGAGAATATTTTTTTTACAAGAGGAAAATATTTTTATTAATTAAAATATTTTTATTAATTAAAATATTTTTATTAATATTTATATGTAGCATGATAGATATTTTCAATATTTATATATTTTATAAATTTAATTTTAATTATAAACTATTTCACAGACAAATAAAAGTTCTTTTCTTTTGAAAAATTAGACAAATATGTGGTTAACATGTAATCAGCTTGCCTTTTGTTGAGAATAACTAGCTGGTTACATTAGCTAGTAGGCTACACGTGTATTGTGTTGATTGGAGATTAAGTGAGGAGGTTAGGTTGTTAGTTTTCAGTTAGATTATTAGCTTGTTGCATGTGTCAGTTGCGGAAAATATAGAGTATTATATAAAGTATAGTAATGTTTATTGAATTTTTTTAAAGTTTTATTTAGGTCTTTTAATTTTTAAAACTTATACTATAGTCTTTTAATATTTAGTCTATTTGTAATATGGTCTCGATGTAACCAGTCGTTTGATGTCGTTACATTGTCGTTAGTACGTTTGTAATATGGTCACTGAACATTTCAGGCGCTTGCATTTAGGTCTCCCAACTTTTAAAACTTGCAACACAGTCATCAATTTCATTATAAATCCCAAATTCCTTTTCGATCTCGAATTTCCTTTTTCGTTTCTTTCTTTTCATTTCCAGCGTAACTTTTCAGTCGAAGATGCATGAGAAATTCTAATCTAACTTTGAATTATGTGGAGGTGTTGACTTGAATAAGGGTTCATTAATTGAGAGAAAACACGACCAAGGGACTATCGGGACCATCAACAATTCAAGGTTTAATGTTAGATACAGGTCATCTCAGGTGAAACATAGATGTTCGATGAAATGCTTGTGAGAAAAAATGGGGTTAGAAATACAGAGTTAACAAATATTACTAAGATGAACTAAGTATTATTGTTGAAAGTCACCAACAAAGCTGGAATTATTTTGTATAAATGACATATAATAATTTCTTCGTTTAATCCTTGTGGTTAAAATTTTTCAGCAGATGATCAAATATAATGAAATCTCAAACAGCGCATTCACCTCTCAGTCTCTTTCGCAACTCGAAAGGCATAATGACAGGGTCAAGTAGCTGCTCCAAATATACTACCCTGTCATGATGTCTTTTGAGTTGTGTGCATGTAAAATTGTCTTCTAAAGTTATAATTCAATACAATTCAACTGTAAAATTTCCAAAACATGTAAAAAATCCAATTCGCTCACGATATATCAGTCCCATAATCAACATAAACTTATTAAAAAGAATACGAGCTCACAGGACGCCGAAAACCACAGGTCGGATCAATGCAATTCCCAGTAAATTAGTATCGGCAGTCTCTTGGATTGACCTGCCATCATCTTTCATTTGTCATTGGTTGTTTTATTTTGTTTTAGTATTCTGAGGAGTTCAACTTCACAGCTTCACTTTAAAGGAAGGAAAAGTTTTAAGGGTAGATGTTGGGAGTGTAGTTTATGGTGAAAAAATGTTATATGATATTGCATGAAACTGTTGCCACAGCATGCTTTTGCATTTGATCCTGTTAGTATAACCTTTTGCTGCACTTTGTCCTAATGATTTATAAGTGGTTATTTATATCTATAAAATTCCTTATGAGTACAGGCCATGGTCAAACTTGTGATCAAAATGCTAAGGATGGGACTACCAACAAAACCAAGACTGCAAAGGGAATAAAAGTGCCAAAAATATATTGGGACCTGACACGAAAAGCTGTGCTTACAATGGAATGGGTAGATGGAATTAAGCTTACGGATGAAACTGCCCTGAAGGAGGCATGTCTGAACCACAGGGAACTGATTGACCAGGTTTAATTTGTTGTTTTGTTTGAGCTTTTGGCCATTCAGTAGTCATTAGTTTTGCTCCTTATATGGTCTAACTGTGTTTAATCTGACTTTATCCACCTGTTCATGGGATGTTAGGGAGTATACTGCTCTTTGAGACAATTGCTTGAGGTTGGGTTTTTCCATGCTGATCCACATCCAGGAAACCTTTTTGCTACAAGCGGTGGCTCCCTTGCATATTTAGACTTTGGGATGATGGGGGATATCCCTCGCCATTACTGTGTAGGACTTATTCAAGTGGTAAGAGACTAAGAGCCATTTTATTGATAACCATACCAGGTTGCTTCTTTAAATATCGTCATGGTAGTCATGACAGGTCCTCTATGCATGCCGTTAGTTTTTCATTATATGATGGTCTGGATAAATTAAGATTACATTCACCATTGAAAAAAAACTACGGCACAAGCTTGCATGAAGCTAAATAATATTTCAAAACTGGAGTTTCATCTTTTTCCTCTAACTCTTGAGCAGAAAAACATTTTTATTTTATTTTATTAAAGATGACTCAACTAGTGCTTGCATAACATGTGCAAGTTTATAGTGGTATCTTATTCATGTTGATGTGATAAAAATAATGGAATGAATAAACCAATAGTTATTAATCTAGGCTCTAGCCTCTAAGTAGTCTTTACCTAGTTAGTGTTTACTATTTCATGCACATATCATAAGCCTCCTTTTGCATAATCGATTCTTATAGCTTGTTTTATTATTTTGTAATCCTCGTTTTGCTTCTTTTCATGTTTGTTATTTTATATATGAAGAATGTTGATGTTGAGTTTTGCTAGTTATTTCCATGAGGTTGTGTTCTTGTTGATAAGTTATTTTTTCTCTCAGCTTGTTCACTTTGTTAACCGTGACTCTCTGGGATTGGCAAATGACTTTCATTCATTGGGATTTATTCCTGAAGGAGTTGATATACAATCTGTGGCAGATACGTTACAGACATCGTTCGACAAGGGTACTCAACAATCTCAAGACTTCCAGGTTTTTGCCTGTAGTCGCCTTACCTTATTATTGAGATTCATCTCTTGGCAAGTAGATATAATAAGCACTACAAAATTCCACTCTTGTAGATTGAGTGGTTCTAGAATTTGTCCGTTATGATTGTTATTTATTTGGATAATTAAGATAATGATATTTGACGGTTATAGGGAAATATTTACATGAAAGATGGTAAGACGCCTGCTTAAACATAATTACCTTGTTGTGTTGCATGATAATAGTAAGTGCCCATTTGCAATGTCTTATGATGAAGCCAAAATAGCATTTTCTGCATTCAAGCAATTGGGTTGCAAAGTGAGATTTATTTATCAACCTCTTTAAGATCCATGTGTATTATCGTCTGCTTGTATCTCAAAAGTTTGCATGACAGCTCCTATAAGACCCTTTTTTCCCTCTGCTGGTTACTTGTCTGGTCCATGTTGTAGCTTCTGTCTTTACTATTTTAAAAGTGAAAGCATGACGCCTGTAATTTCTTTCTGTTTCTTTGGATTACAGAGTATAATGAATCAGTTATATGATGTCATGTATGATTTTAGCTTCTCTCTCCCCCGGACTATGCTTTAGTGGTAAGAGCTCTTGGTTCACTAGAAGGAACAACAAAAGTTCTTGATCCTGATTTCAAAGTTGTTGAAAGTGCATACCCTTTTGTGATTGGGAGGCTTTTGGCTGATCCAAATCCTGACATGAGAAAATTTTTAAGGGAACTTCTCATCTGTAATAATGGATCCATTAGGTGGAACCGCCTAGAGCGCTTGGTAGGCCTTCTCTCTTTGTTTTAGAAATGCAGGCTAGTCCATATATAAAGACAATTGTCCATTTGAGTTCAGAATCTGTCTTCATACCGTTGATGACTGGTGTTCATCTCATGTCAGATAATTAGCAGCCATATCAGAACAGGCATCTGAGTTGTCTGAGGAGCCTCCGAAGTCAGACGACAAAGGTTTGCATCACTTGGGGTGGAAGTCATTTGATATGCGTTCTGTTGTTGCAGCCACAGAAGATCTCCTGCTTTTCATTCTATCTGAAAAGGGCCCAACTAGTTCGAGTCTTCCTCCTGTGGGATATAATTAGAGCAGCAGATATATTCCTACAGGATGACGTTATGGGTTGTAGAGTAGATGCTGAAAATAAAGCAAGGAAAACAACAAAACCATAGGTTTGTGATGTCTTCTTGATTAAAATCCCAAACACTGAAAGTATAGGTTTCAATTAACTTGAAACAAGGTTTGTGTTTAATACGTGTTTGTTGGTATGGTGTAATATTGCAGGACCATGCAATTCTAACAAGTCATAAATTGGTTTGGATCACTCCGTTCAGCGGTGAAGTTGGCCCCAGAGGTATGGACGCCAATGTTCATCCGCTTAGCATTGAACCCACAAACCCATATTTTTTTAGCAGACCTGATATCAGCCTTGATGATGCGGCTCAATAACAAAGTTCCAGAGACTTTCTGGCTCTGTATGTCTACACAAATATACAGATGGGTAAAAGCCCAAAGATCACATAATCCTGTTGGTCAAAGAAAATGGCAGTAGCCCGCTGCTTGAAAAATGGGTGCCCAATTTTTTAATTAAATTGTAATAGGGTTAATTACACATTTAGTCACTTTATACTTTAAGGTATTTACAAGATTAGTCCTCAAGCTTCAACTATAAATACCCTAGCTCAATTAGCTTCTAAATCATCCCAAAATCTTTTAGTTATCTCTCAAGTGTGTTTTGTAAACACGGCAAATTTTCTCTTTAGTAAAAGATATGCAGTAGTCCGAAGACGTATGCAAAATTGGCTGAACTCCGTTATCAATTTCGGATATTATTTTTCCGCTTTTATTTTGCATTCTCACTAATCTGGTTATAGGAAAATTACCCGTTACTTGTTTATTTCCCAAACAACTGGTAATCAGAGCTTTTGGTTGTGAATTTTGTCAATTTTTTGCGATGTTACTATTCACGTGAATAGTGAATTTCGTGAATAGTAAAACAATTTTGTCGGCGAAACGAGCTTGTCGACGGAGGTGTTCTAATACACGGTGGTTCGCAAGAATTGTCAGAAATAATCCAAACGAAGCCAGATTCGAGTGGGAGCGATGGCTGTAGACGAAGGGAAGGTGAAAATTGAAAAAATTCGATGGTGCGGACTTTGTCTTTTGGAATATGCAGATCGAAGTTTTCTGTACCAGAAAAATCTATATCAACCCCTATCAGGAAAACAACCAGAGGGCATGAAGAATGAAGACTGAGCTCTTCTTGACAGACAAGCCCTCGGAGTTATTCGACTGACGTTATCCCGCAATGTTGCTTTCAACATAGTAAAGGAAAAGACCACGACGGGTCTTATGGCGGCTCTCTCCAATATGTATGAGAAGCCATCAGCCTCAAACAAAGTTCACTTGATGAGGCGATTATTCAATTTGCGGATGGCGGAAAGGGCATTAGTGGCTCAACACCTAAATGAACTCAACACAATCACAACCCAGTTGAGTTCCGTGGAAATTGAATTCGATAATGAAGTTCGAGCTTTAATTCTCTTATCATCTCTACTAGACAGTTGGAATGCTACTGTTACAGCAGTCAGCAGCTCGTCGGGAAACAACAAATTAAAATTCGACAATGTTCGGGATCTGGTACTGAGCGAAGAAATTCGACGGAGAGAATCGGGTGAAGCATCAACCTCCTCAGCCTTGCACACGGAGTCTAGAGGGAGAACTTCAGAAAGAAATTCAAATCGTGGCAGATCCAAATCCAGCAGGGGAAAATCAAGAACGGGAAAATCAAGAACGGGAAAGAAAGATTTTACCTGTTATAACTACGGTAAGAAGTGTCACTTTAAAAGAGATTGTCAAGCACTGAAGAAAGATACTGGCGCACATGAAGCCAACATGACAGAGGAGACAGGTGATGCCATGATTATAAGTGTCAACAGTCCGATTGAATCATGGATCTTGGATTCAGGGGCATCTTTCCACTCCACCCCATCCCAAGAAATCATAGAGAACTATATCAGTGGTGATTTTGGGAAGGTTCATCTAGCTGATGATGAAACCTTGAAGATCGTCGGAAAAGGAGACATCCGATTAAAGTTACCAAACCAGACCACCTGGACGCTGAAAAGAGTGAGACATATTCCTGGCCTCAAAAGAAATTTGATTTCTGTAGGACAGCTTGATGGAGAAGGATATAGCACAACCTTTTCAGGCTGTGAATGGAAGATTACCAAAGGAGCACTCGTCATTGCTCGTGGTAAAAAGACTGGTACTCTCTATGTAACCTCAAACTTAGAGAATATCATTACTACAGCAGATGCTGATGGAAAATCAAACCTATGGCACCAAAAGGTTGGTCATATGAGAGAGAAAGGGATGAAGACACTTTTGTCAAAAGGGAAGCTGCCAGATCTAAAGAATGTAGATGTCAGACTATGCGAGGATTGTATCTTTGGCAAATAAAAGAAAGTCAACTTTGCAAAGATTGGTAAGACACCAAAGGTTGAAAAGTTAGAGTTGGTTCATACTGATGTATGGGGACCATCTCCAGTTCCATCTCTTGCAGGATCATTATATTATGTCACCTTCATCGATGATTCAACAAGGAATGTGTGGGTTTAATTTTTGAAGAAGAAATCAGAAGTCTTCGATACCTTCAGAAAATTGAAGGCAAAGGTGGAAAATGAGACTGGTTTGAAAGTCAAGCGGTTGAGGTCTGACAATGGAGGAGAGTACAGAAACAGAAGATTCAGAGATTTTTGCGCAAACAATGGGATCAAGATAGAGACAACAGTTCCCATGACACCACAGCAGAATGGCGTAGCAGAGCGCATGAACATAACTCTAAATGAACGTGCTAGAAGCATGAGGATACATGTCGGATTGCCCAAATTTCTATGGGTTGAAGCTATCAACACTGCAGCTTACCTGATCAACCGTTGGCCCTCAATTCCTTTGGATGGTAGAATACCAGAGAAAGTTTAGAGCAAGAAAGAAATAAACCTTTCACACTTAAGAGTGTTTGGTTGTATTTCTTATGTACACATAGATTCTGCTGAAAGAAGTAAACTTGATGCCAAGTCCAACAAATATGTCTTTGTTGGTTATGGTGGTGATAAGTTCGGTTACCGATTTTGGGACTATGAAAATAGGAAGATCATCAGAAGCAGAGATGTTATTTTCAATGAGAATGTGATGTACAAAGACATGACAACCATAGAATCAAGTAGCTCCAATACCGAAGTTGAAACAAAGGAATTTGCTGAGTTCGAGGAGATTTCTAGAAATGATGTTCAAATCAGTCCTGAAACAGTTCAAGAATAACCAGGCACACCAGAACTGAGACGCTCCTTCAGAATTCCTAAACCAACCCCGCGTTATTTGCCTTCTTTGCACTATTTGTTGCTAACTGACAATGGTGAACCAGAGTGCTATGATGAAGCAATGCAGGTAGAGGATTCAGTCAAGTGGGAGTCTTCCATGAAAGATGAGATGGACTCGCTTATGTCAAATCAGACGTGGGAATTAGCTGAATTACCACCAGGCAAGAAAGTGCTCCACAATAAGTGGATTTACAGGATCAAAGAAGAGTGTGATGAGAGGAAACGCTACAAAGCAAGATTGGTTGTCAAAGGCTTTCAGTAAAAAGAAGGTATTGACTACAATGAAATTTTCTCTCCAGTCGTGAAATTATCTACAATCAGACTAGTGTTGAAAATTGTAGCTGCAGAGAATTTACATCTTGAGCAGTTAGATGTAAAGACAGCTTTCCTTCATAGTGATTTGGAGGAAGAAATCTATATGAGGCAGCCACAAGGCTTTATAGAGGCAGGCAAGAAAAACCTGGTATGCAGGTTGAAGAAGAGCTTGTATGGTTTAAAACAAGTTCCTAGACAGTGGTACAAGAAGTTCGATAGCTTCATGAGTAGCAATGGTTTTACCAGATGCCAAGCAGATCGTTTTTGCTACATCAAGAGGTTCGACAATAGCTTCATTATTTTATTGTTGTACGTTGATGACATGCTCGTTGCAGGCTCAGACATGCAAGAGATTATAAACTTGAAGCAAAAATTGTCGAAGCAATTTGCTATGAAGGATCTGGGCGCTGCAAAGCATATTCTTGGGATGAGGATCAAGAGAGACACAAAGTCAGGGACTTTGATATTATCACAGGCTGAGTACATCAACAAAGTACTCTCCAGGTTCAATATGCAAGATACTAAACCAGTAAGTACACATTTAGGTGTTCATTTCAGACTTTCCAAAGAACAGTCACCAAAGACGAAGGAAGAACGTGCACACATGGTGAAGGTACCGTATGCCTCAGCAATTGGAAGTATGATGTATGCCATGGTTTGTACTAGACCAGATATTACTCAAGCAGTGGGAGTTGTTAGCAGGTACATGAATAATCTAGGCAAGGTACACTGGGAAGTAGTCAAATGGATCCTCAGATATCTGCGAGGTACTACAAACAAAGCACTTTGTTTCAAAGGTGGAGATACGATACTGATATGCTATGTAGATGTTGACTTAGCCGGAAATGTAGACATCAGAAGAAGCACCACAGGGTATATCTATACTCTAGGAGGAACCGTAGTGAGTTGGGTTTCTCAACTACAGAAGATAGTTGTTCTCTCCACAACTGAAGCAGAATATGTCACTGTTACAGAAGCCAGCAAGGAGATGGTTTGGCTCCAAAGTTTCTTGGAAGAGTTAGGCAAGAAATAAGAAAACAATGTTTTATATTGTGACAGTCAAAGTGCTATCCATCTAGCAAAGAATCCATCTTTTTATTCCAGGACGAAGCACATACAATTGCGATATCATTTTACCCGGTCTCTTCTGAAAGATGGGATTTTGAAACTTGAAAAGATCAGTGGAGCTCAAAATCCGGCAGACATGTTGACAAAGACGGTGACTATGGACAAACTGAAGTTGTGTTCAGCTTCAGTTGGCATGCTAGAATAAAAGACCAAAAATATTGTTGCATTGATCGAGGTGTGAAGACAGATTGAAATCAGTCTTCAAGTGGGAGATTGTTGGTCAAAGAAAATGGCAGCAGCCGGCTGCTTGAAAAATGGGGGGGCTGCCCAATTTTTTAATTAAATTGTAATAGGGTTAATTACACATTTAGCCACTGTACACTTTAGGGTATTTACAAGATTAGTCCTCAAGCTTCAGCTATAAATACCTTAGCTCATTTAGCTTCTAAATCATCTCAAAATCTTCTAGTTCTCTCTCAAGTGTGTTTTGTAAACACCTGTAAATTTTCTCTTTAGTAAAAGATCTGCAGCAGTCCGGAGACGTAGGCAAAATTGGTTGAACTCCGTTATCAATTTCGGGTATTATTTTTCCGCTTTTATTTTGTATTCTCACTAATCAAGTTATAGGAAAATTACTCGTTACTTGTTTATTTCCCAACAAATCCATAGTGATAATACATCCATTAGGAACAGGATAGGGTGTGATGAATGAATTCTGAGATTAGGTTGGTGTATTCTGTTTATTTTAATTAAATTAGTCATCCGCCGGTTATATTACCTCCATTTGGCAACTGATGCCATGGCATCTTCCTTACGGGGCAGGATAATGTAATTAATTTGTAAAGAGAAGAACTGGATATAAGATAATGTATTATCAGCCTCATTTAATCAAACATATTTTTTAATAATAGCATGATATGGAATTGAATTCTATAAATTTATAATAAGATCTTATGTTGGCAAGATTTGACAGACAGAGAGATCATGATTATTTATTATAAACGTCAAGACTAGTTAAAATCTTACTCTGCCTTTGAGTTAGATGTATGTATATGGAACATTATTAAGTATTGGGTAAACTATGCCAGTAGTAACTTTGTTTTCAGTCAGATTGACTTTGATCTTTGATTTTTTAATTAAGGGTGTTTTGTCTTTTACGTTGATCCGTCTAGTTTAATTCTCTCAATCATTATTGTCCGTTAACTCATTAATGGAAGTATTACGTGACAATAAAAAAATCATGTGTAAAACAGTCAGGTCTTCTTCTTCTTCATGGACCATCAATAACTTCAACTTTCTAAAAATATTTGTAGGGTAAGTTTGAATCTTTCATCTTCTTCTTTCATGAACTTACTTCATCGATTATGCTATAACTCTGATCTTCTTCTTCTTCTTAGACCCTCTATAATTTCTCTAACCTTCGGAAAATATTTGTTGGGTAAGTTTGAATATTTCTTCTTCTTCTTCTTCTTCTTCTTCTTCTTCTTCTTCTTCCATAAACTTACTTTTTTGTTATAACTCCGATCTCATGAAGATGCATTTAATATAACATATATATATATATATATATATATATATATATATATATATATATATATATATATATATATAGTTTTTAACTACTACTTTAACAAATATCCATCACCTTATTCTTCTTCTATTAAAAGAGAATAATGGCATCGATGGATGCAAAAAATGAAGAGTCAACATGTTCAAGACTCATTTTTTTCTCTCTACCCATGAAATCTAAATGAAACATATCTTTTAAGTTTCTGGTTCTGGTTCCTCCTAGGTTGGGTCAGGGCCTCAGGGGTATAAAATAAAATTATGAAAAATAAAATAAGATAAAACAAAAAAAGATGGTGTGAATAGTTGTTGGCTATCATTGGGGAGATCCTGATGGTTCTCTGTCTTCTTTGTTCTTTCTTGATGGAAACTAATTTGGACTTCTCTGTGTTGGGAATTGGAGGTGTTACACCAGACCAGACAATGAGTGTTGAAATAGAGAGAAGAGTATTGAGAAACAATGGCTTGAGTTTTCCATTGATTAAGAGTGGATATATATACACAAGATGTGGTACATAGAAATAGGAAACTAGCCTAGAGTTAGGGGATTACAACTAATTACAAGGCACATAAATAGGAGACTAGCCTAGAGTTAGGGGATTACAACTAATCACAAGGATATTATAATTGATTACAATAATTTAAAATTTAAATAAAACATGTTATAATTAATTCTCTAATATGCCCCCTCAAGATGGAGCTCCGGAGGAGACACCAATCTTGACCCTTAAATCTTGGAATCAGTTTTGTGGAAGCGGTTTGGTAAAAGCGTCGGCAAGTTGATCTGCTGTGGAAACATGAGTAACATGAAGAGCACCTGATTGAACTTAACCCCGAATAAAGTGATAGTCAAGTGCCACATGTTTCATGCGCGAATGAAAGACTGGATTAGAACAGAGATAGGTGGCACCAACATTGTCGCAGTAGATAACAGGCGGTCTAGGAAGAGTGATGCCAAGTTCTGTGATAAGGGAACAAATCCAATTGAGTTCAGAAGTAGTAGCGGAAACCGATCGATACTCAGCTTCCGTAGAGGATCGAGCAACTGTACTCTGTTTCTTGGATGACCAAGAAATAGGATGATGACCAAGATAGACAATATAGGCACTCGTTGAGGTATAGCCATCTTTGTTTCCACCCCAATCAGTATCTGAGAAGTCATGAAGGGAAAGTGGATTTGCCTTGTGAAGGAATAATCCATGAGTTAATGTGCCACATAGATATCGAAGCAATCGTTTTGTAAAATTCCAATGTTCAGACGTCGGGTGATGCATGAATTGAGAAAGCTTGTTAACAACATATGCTATGTTTGGGCGAGTGAGGCAAAGATACTGTAGACTGCCAACAATTGTTTTATATTCTGTGCAGTCAGTTAGAGCTGTACCTGAATGAAGTGTGAGATTTCCATCTGTAACAAGTGGTGTAGAAACAGGTTTTGCACCAATCATTTTTTTCAGGGAAAGAAGATCAATGATGTAGCGCCTTTGAGTAAGCAACAGACTAGATGGAGTGGTTAGAACCTCAATGCCGAGAAAATAAGACAAGGTGCCAAGATCCTTGATTGAAAATCTTTAAGGGAGATGCTGACATGTCTTGCTCTTCTTCGCTTCTCTTCTCGATTCTGTACCTATGTGTGAAACAATCACACGCTAAGTCTATGACTTAGTGAGGCAAATAAACATATAATGTAAAATATAACTTATAATAATGCATGAACTATTACTGCTATCAATCATACCCTTATTAATATAACAAATCCCATTGATATACTCTGATCTATAATTTCTTAGACTAAAAGAAATATCTATTTCAATTTCCCCTTGAAGTGCATCGATGCATTCTACAGTGCATCGATGTATTCTTTAACATGTGCATCGATGCACTACCCATGCATCGATACACAATTTACCTTCGATGTTTTCATTTTAAGGGGGTGCATCCATGCACTCCTAATGCATCGATACGCTAACTGCATTCGATGTTTCCATTTTTAATGGGTGCATCGCTGCACTTCCTGTGCATCGATGCACTCTGAACAATTCTGGAAATTTACTCTTGATGCATCGGTGCACATAGCCCATAATTCATTTTTAAGCCCGAAAATCTACTCAATTTAACTCAAATGATTCATCTTTCATCCCCTTTCATGATCTCAACTCATGTACACATGTTTAAACTCATTTATGTTTATTTACCTCTTCTTGAACCTTAATATTCTCTCTTCTTT
This sequence comes from Hibiscus syriacus, assembly GCF_006381635.1. Classification (NCBI taxonomy): domain Eukaryota; kingdom Viridiplantae; phylum Streptophyta; class Magnoliopsida; order Malvales; family Malvaceae; genus Hibiscus; species Hibiscus syriacus. The sequence goes on along the minus strand of NW_024061944.1, from coordinate 1,334,384 downwards.
ATTAACTTCCAGAATCATACCAGATTTTCAACATGTTTTAAAACTCATTTTATCACTTCATATCTTTTAATTTAACCCTTGACAAGTCAAATTCAACTTCAAAATATATTAACTCCTTCTATTTCACTAATTCACTTAAAAACTCTTCATATTTAATCCTTCATAACTCATCCATTTTGAAGTTTCAACCTACTTTAATCTCTAAATAATCTTTCTTAGCACCCCCAGAATCAAAACTAAACTTAAAACTCAAGAATTAACCAACTGAAATTAAACTTACCTTTGCCATGGAGCTTACGGGAAGAGAAAAAGAATGAGATAACCCAAGCTCCAGACTTTTCTTTTCTTCTTACCCTTTCCACGTGTTTTATAACCTTAAAAGAAAGATAATAATCTTTCTGGTCAAATGACCCTTTTACCCTTTATTTCTTTTAATAATTACTAAATAACCTTCATCATATATTTCCAATAATCATTGAACTATTTCATTCTTCTACTTTAGTCACCAAATTCTAAAACTTTACAATTTAGTCATTAACCTGGTATTGCGGATGTTACAAATCTCCCCTCCTTTTAAGAAAATTCATCCTCGAATTTTCACTGAACATCTTGATAAAAACATACCTTCTAATGTTCTCATGTGTTCTCATGTTGCTTCATTTACTTAATCTTTCTTGTCATCATCAGAAAACTTACTTTTCAATCCTTTAGCTTTCAATTACCTTTTTTCTTTATACATTCATATCATGTCACTTATCATTTAAACATCAACCAATAACTTCAATCCATTTTCATCAATCAACATCCTAAATCCATCTCTAACTACCTTATAATAATAACCAAATTCATTTTCCATCATCATTTAACCAAAAACACGACCTTAAATCTTCTTAAATATGATTCAACATACACTTTAAAGAATCTTTTCACATCACCTTGCACACTTTTCTTACTTTTATATCAAAATTATCATCTACACTTCCATATAACTTTTATCGTGTCTGATCCTTTAACTCAATTCCTTTCATTTCTTTATTCCATTCTTCCTTTATTTATTCCTTATACACAAATCATATCTTTCCTTTCATATTCACATACTCTTGTCTTATCATCTATACTCATCTCTATGTACCAATCTTTATTGCATCCTTATAGCTTTGAACCCCTATTTTTATACAGAATTTCATTCTTTATCATTTCTTATACTTGTATTTTCCTTTCTTAAAGTTCCATGCAAATACTTATCTCTTTTTTTTTACATCATAGTTATCTGATCAGAATACACAACTATATTCAGATTCATATCATAATCAATTAACTCAGCTTTATCTTTTCCTCCAATCTTATAACTCTATTACCTTTACTCTGATAGCTAATCAATAATATCTATTCAATCTAGGGCACAAGCCCTAGTCAACCAATCATATACATCCTTTTCAAACGAAATTATCTCAAAATTAGTTTACTTAACTTATCAATTTCACCTCTATTCTCATACATCCTTAAATTTTCGTTATTCAAACTCAACATCATAACTTCCTTTGTCTTATAAACTGATCATCGATATATATATTCTCAAACTCTTCTTATCAATCATCAGTTTTACTCAAATATACAAATCCTTATTTCCTTTACTATATCACCTTACTATGATCCAAATATACAACTCTATCCAGATCCATTTTATATTTGGTTGTCTTATCCTGACAGCATCTCAAAATATTAAATTCTATACCTTTTCCATCACATAATCTGGTTAGCCAACGCTAACTCTTTCCATCCAAAATGCAAACCCTTATTCTATCCACATTCTTGCTTATACACGGTACTATGCCTTTATTTCAAACTCATCAACTCTGGTTGTATATATCTTATATGCTTGTCACTGATGCACTTATTCTCGAACTCTCCATAAATTCTAACCACATCCTTAGATCTTTTAACGTCCTTATGGTGACACTTGCTCACCATATTCTATCTTATTCACTTTATAACAAAACTTCTCCATATCACTTTTTCGATTCAAAACAGTGAGAACCTTTTATCACTATTCAAATATGATTTCAATTTTTCTGAAATCAACCTTTAATCTTATAAGACACTTTATGAGGTTTCTGCTCTTCATCCTACCTGGCCAGGGTAGGTGAATTGCTATCACCATCAAATTTGTCAGTTATCGATTCACTTCGATAATTTTTATAATCAATTTCTACTATATTATACAAATCTTATTCTATTGGCAAGACAACATACTCCTTACCCTATCATATCAGAAATTTTCACTATGTGCTGGCATGTACACATTTTATGACACTTTGGACTTCAGTTTATGCCGAGAATCGGCTAAACCATAGCTCTGATACCATTAAATGTAACACCCCCAACCCGTACCCGACCTGAATACGAGTTTGAGGTGTCACATTGACTTTTTAAACTTTGACTCTTGCGAAAATTCAAAGAAAATTTAAAACTTTCATTAAAATAAAAGCGATTTATTTACATAAAGCGACCAAAATAACCAAAATCAATCAGAGCATTTTCAACTCAATCAATTAGTACATGCCAATTATATTCAAAATAACCAAACACATTTAAATTATCTATTTTATGATCCGAAATTTTGTAAGGGAGATGCTGACCTGTCTTGCACTTCTTCGCTTCTCTTCTCAATTTTGTACCTATGTGTGAAACAATCACACGCTAAGTCTATGACTTAGTGAGGCAAATAAACATATAATGTAAACTATAACTTATAATAATGCATGAACTATTACTACTACCAATCATACCCTTATTCATGTAACAAATCCCATTGATATACTATGATTTATCATTTCTTAGACCAAAAGAAATGTCTATTTCAATTTCCCCTTAAAGTTCATCGATGTATTCTACAGTGCATCGATGCATTCTTTAACATGTGCATCGATGCACTACCCATGCATCGATACACAATTTACCTTCGATGTTTTCATTTTAAGGGGGGTGCATCGATGCACTCCTAATGCATCGATGCACTAACTGCATTCGATTTTTCCATTTTTAATGGGTGCATCGATACACTCTGAATAATTCTGGAAATTTACTCTTGATGCATCGGTGTACATAGCCCAGAATTCATTTTTAAGCCCGAAAATCTACTCAATTTAACTCAAATGCTTCATCTTTCATCCCCTTTAATGATCTCAAATCATATACACATGTTTAAACTCATTTATGTTCATTTACCTCTTCTTGAACCTTAATATTCTCTCTTCTTTATTAACTTCCAGAATCATACCAGATTTTTAACATGTTTTAAAACTGATTTTATCACTTCATATCTCTTAATTTAACCATTGGCAAGTCAAATTCAACTTCAAAATCTATTAACTCCTTCTATTTCACTAATTCACTTAAAAACTCTTCATATTTAATCCTTCATAACTCATCCATTTTGAAGTTTCAACCTACTTAATCTCTAAATAATCTTTCTTAGCACCCCAAGAATCAAAACTAAACTTAAAACTCAAGAATTAACCAACTGAAATTAAACTTACCTTTGCCATGGAGCTTACGGGAAGAGAAAAAAAAAGGAGATAACCCAAGCTCCATACTTTTCTTTTCTTCTCACCCTTTCCACATGTTTTATAACCTTAAAAGAAAGATAAAAATCTTTCTGGTCAAATAACCCTTTTACCCTTTATTTCTTTTAATAATTACTAAATAACCTTCATCATATATTTCCAATAATCATTGAACTATTTCATTCTTCTACTTTAGTCACCAAATATACGAGACATACTCTGATAAAGGATCAAGTCTGGAAATCCTAAATACAGCGAAAAACTCCTCAACTGGCACCTAAAAATATAACACCCTAATATAGTTTGACCAAAAGATCATTATATCATGATGTCACACGGGACCACTTAAGTGGCTAATCCAATTTTTTTAAATATACTAGTTGTAAAGCATCTGATAAAATTCATCCATAGTAAATAAAATAAAACATAATTATATCGTTTGCAAATACTGGAGCTCCCAAAAATATCAAATAATACAATACTGAGTTCAAATCAAAAGAGTTACGACTGAATACATAAGGGTACATAAATAGTACATACCCTCTAAGAATGACTCAAGACGTACTTTGAACACTTTGGCTGATCTGAACTGCTACACTGGAATATCTGTCGACGATAGCTCCCCACGAACGACCTCTTAAGAACCTACGCATGAAAACACATTTCGAACGTTGAGCTTACAAGCTCAGTGCCTCACTAATAATTGTATTATACTACATGCTTTCACTAAATGCGCTAGCTAGTGGTATATGTATAAAGACATGAGAAGTTCTTATCTACTATGTTGTGGCGGATATCTTGGAGCGGTTGAGGGTTCTGCATCTCAGAGCTAACACACCCCTTTAACCTATCTAAATACCCTCGGGTATTCTAGGGTGAGATCTGGAACTGCATCGAAAACGTGCACCCGACCAACTTACTCCTAAGAGTCTTGAGGCATCTGCGCCCAACTGGTGGTTAAGTGCATTGACACTAACTGAGATTTCCAACTGGTTGTCGTATTATGCTAAAATAACTCAGGTGTCCTGAGTGTATCCCGCAAACAAGACTATTTTTATGTCATCCTAGTTGTTATTGTTTCTAAATTTTGAGTTTAATCACTATTCTCACTTGTAATTTTATTTCATGATATTATGTATTATGGGGTCTCTCAATTTTATCATTTAAACTTTTGGGATTCTTTCCTAAAAATTATTCATGGGTTCCAATACTAAGTCCCTCAGTATCGGTACTGACCATTATGTATCAATACTGGTATTTGGGTATCGATACTATTGACTAATTTAATGGCTAAGAACAAGGGCTCGTATCGATATTCTAATTAAAGTATCGATACTCCTAGTATATGGCATCGATATAGTCCTGAGTATGTAAGGTTCAATGAAGCTCGTTCGATCAATCAAAAATATACCAAAAAGGGGCGAATTGGCTTTTTGAAATTTAGGGAGTAAGGAGTATAAAGATATGAAAATTTGCACAATGATTTATAGTTGTTCAACTTCCTCAATGAAGTTTACATCCACTACCTAAGATCCTCACTTAGGATTTTCCAACAAATCCACTAAGGGGCCGTTAGGATGGGGGAATGTGGGATTCCCATGGGAATAGAATCCACATTCCCCCGTTTGGTCAGCCCGGGAATCTCATTCCCGATAATGTAAGATTACCAATAGTGGATTTTTTGTGGTATATTACCGGGAATGTCATTACCTCTCTTTCCTTAGGTATTGTTGGATTACCGACGTTTTGGACTAAAATGCCCTTAATTGTTTTTCTTTAAAAAATATCATTCTTCTGTCATTGAATAATAAAAATTCTACGAAGGTTAAATTACAAATTTATCCTTAAACTATTTTAGATTTACAAAAAAATCTATAATTCAAATTTTATATAAAGTTCAGGGGTTAAAATAAAATTTTAACCTTTCATTAAACCTTTTTATTTTTAATTTTGTATAAAAAAAGTATATAAATTTTATGAATTTAAATTTTTTAAAGAAAATATATAAATATTTTCCAATTTGTTAAAAAACAAATATATAATAAGGACAATTTGGTCAAATATACATTCCAATAATCTTTTATACATTTAACCAAACACGGTAATCGTACATTCATGCTAAGCCAACCAAACACAAAATACAACATTCTCAATAATCATGTTCCCTGGTAATCTTACATCCCGTGAACCAAACGCACCCTAAGGGTCTGTTTGTTTGGCTGTAATTGGTTTTCTGGAAATTGAATTCTGGAAAATGAATTATATTTTCTGGAAAACGTTTTACGATGTTTGTAAGATATTGTTTAAACATTTTTCTCCACTAGTTGATGAGTTTTTTAAAAATTATATATTACAAATATTAAATAAAATAAATAATATTATTTATCATAAAACTTAATATAATTATTTTTAAAATATTAAAATAATGTATTTATTATTAAATATTATTTTTATAATTTTATTAATAAAAATATTAATATTGGTATATTTTATTAAAATAAAAATATTATTAAAGTAATAGTGTTATATTATATTTTAAAAATATTAATTAGTATATTTTAAATATCTTTATTAAAATATTATTAGATTATTATATTAATATTAAATATATATAAATAATATTATTCATTATTAATAATTTAATAATATTCTTTTTTTGAAATTATTAAATAATATAAATTTTATTAATATTTTATTATATATTATTAAAATAAAAATATAATATCTTCTATTATATTATTTATAATATAATTGATTATTTTATTATAATATTAAAAATATTATATTATATTATATTATTAGAAATATTAATAAATATATTTTAAATATTTTAATAATTAATATTTTGATTAAAATGATATTAAAATATTTTATTAATATTAAATTCATAAAATAAAACTATTTCGAGTATTTATTCTTTGAAGTAAAAAGTTCAGAAAATGACATACGAAAAATTAGACAGTAAGTTATTTTCCAGAAAACACAAAGGAAATTCTATTGATCAGGAAAATGTTTTACGTTGACCAACCAGTTTCCTCCAACCAAATACTGAAAAACATTTTCCTGAAAACAAATTACGCTAATTTCTTTCTTTTTCAAGGATCAAGAGTAACATTTACAACTCCCTAGTTTTTCACTTGGTTAAACTAGAACCAAAACCCTTTTACAAAGGATAAGAAACGTGTAAACAAGAAGACCTCTAAAGGTTGGTGTTTACATAGATTTATCCAACAAAAACAAAACCTAAGGATATACAATTAAGCTCAAAACACAAATATTTACAAGAGAAATAAAATTAGGATTGGAAATTTTTCTCTTGTATTTGAATGCTTGGATAGGTGTTGGTGACCTTTTTCAAGTGTCTTGAACTTGTTTTTATATGTTGGAATGAATTACTAGTCGTTTGGGATGTTTCAAAGCTGTTAGGGATCAAAATAGTCGTTACCTGCAACTTTTAAGGCACAAGGGATCGATCCTTTTTACCAAAGGGATTGATCCATTTTCAAATATTTCGACCATTATACCAAAGGGATCGATCCTTTTTGGGAAGGGATCGATCCTTTCTCACGAGGGATCGATCCTTTTGTCAAGGGATCGATCCCAAACTCACTGTTGTCCAAGGGATCGATCTTTTTTCGAGGGGATTGATCATTTGGTCAAAGGGATCGATTCTTTTGCTAAAAGATCGATGCTTTGAGCCAGAAATGCTTGGAAACATAACGTTAAAGCACGAAAACGATCGAGTATGTTTTGAAAAGGTTCAACTAAGTTTGAAAAACATTTAAAAACATACTTTTAACTTTTATTTGGACTTTGAATTATTTTTGAAAACTTTGAATAAATTCAATTTAGTCCAAAAACATTTTTCCCTTATTTCTTATATCAAAATATAAGTTTTACAATCTCTCCCTTTTTGATATAACAAAACCTTTGAAAAATGATTTTTGGCAAAACTCCCCCTTAATAAAACATTTATTGAAAAAGAGAAATATTTTGGAAAATATTAAAGCTCCCACATTTTCATTCTTGAAATTTAATTTTTCAAACACATAATTCTCTCCCTTTTTGTTATATCAAAAATAATTCAAGCTTTAAGGTTCAAAAATAACAATGGAGAGTAAATAGTAATTTTAACATTAAAACCATTTGAAAAATCAAAGCTCCCCAAGAAAAGCATTCCAAGAAAAATTTAACATTACAAGATTGACACTTAAAAGACATTGAATTTCAACAAAGATGAACAAACAAGTTAGTAGCACAAGAAATTCAATATATCCAAGTCTATACTACTTTATGCACAATTAACATGAGACATTAAGGTTCATAAGCATAAAGCATTTCAAAAATGTTATGTAGTTTAAAATTTGATATCAATTGTTAGAGAGATATCATTTGCAATAAAACCAATGCATAAACATTTAAATTGAGGTCAAAAATTAAAGTTTGAAAAAACAAAGCATTAAAACCAAATTTGACCAAAATTCATTATAATGAACAAACATTTATGAAAAATCATTAAAACTTTAGAAAATATTCATCACAAAACTTTTTAATATACATGAGATAGAAAACATAAAATCATTTAAAATCAAAACTCATGCATGCTTAAACCAAATATGTAACCAATTATGCAAGACAATCAAAATAAGCTTAGAGGTTACCTATTTCATATCAAGTATGGCTAGAGCATTTGAATATCTTCACTTTCATCACCATTGCTCCTACACACCTACAAGAGACATTTATTTGGATTTTGGTATCCAAATTGCTTTGGATCCTTGAACATTAGTTTCAATGCCCCTTGTTCCCTTTGGAACCCATACTTGTCTAATTTTAAAACGTTTCCCTTAGTTTAAAGGACAAGTATGTTCCAAATGATCATGATAATGTCAATGTGAGTATTTTGTCATTATGAAGCTAGATGAATTATTTAAAATGATTTATTTTTCTTTTGTTAAGCATTCAAGCTTAATTTTTAAATCAAGATTTTCTTTTTCAAAATTTTTAATTTTCATTTTTGAAAGTTGTAAATCTTTTTTCAAAATTTCATTTTTGGTTTTCAAAATCCATTTTAGATTTTAAAAGAAAATCATTTTTAACTTTTTAGAAATAAATATCTTGTACTTGGATGTAATAGTCTCAAACTCCAAAAATAATTCATCGTATGCATCTTGTAACTTATTAAAAGAATATGAATTAAATTCACTAAAGTTAGAAGATACCTTGGGCTCTTCAAGAGCCATTAAGCACTCCACATTTGATGGTTCTTCATTCTTGTCACCATGAAGTTATTTGAGCTTATTCCAAAGCTCCTTGGCATTTGAACAAGAAAAAATGCCTTCATAGACATCAAGACCAAATGCACAAAACAACATGTACATGGCCTTGGCATTTTGTTGAGCTTTCTTCTGTTATTGGTCACTCCACTCCTTCATCTTCTTCGTTGGAGAAGAGTATTCGTTCTCGATCATCTCACATGCATCAAGATCATTGGATTCGATTAATAGGTTCATTAATTTGTTCCAATGATTGTAGTTAGCTCCATTGAAGTATGGAGGCTTATCGATGAGTATGGGGTCTTCCATGTGGAACGAGCCAAAAGTGAAAGTCATATTCTTGATTGTGTCGAAAATGGATAGAGATTCTTCAAGGAAAGTCTCAAGGTTGTAAGACCTTCTAATGAGTCAATCTCTGATACCAATTATTAGGTTCGATGAAGCTCGTTCGATCAATTGAATATAATGCCAAGAGGAAATGAATTGGCTTTTTGAAATTTAAAGTGTAAAGAGTAACCTTAAAAGTTGCACAATGATTTATAGTGCTTCAACTTCCTCAACGAAGTCTACATCCACTACCTAAGCTCCTCACTTAGGATTTTCCAACATATCCAGTAATTTGTTCTTTTTTTTTCAAGGATCAAGAGTAACCTTTACAATTCCCTAGTTTTTCACTTGGCTAAACTACAACCAAAACCCCTTTACAATGGATAAGAAACGTATAAACAAGAAGACCTCTAAAGGTTGGTGTTTTAAAATATTTAGCTCACAAAAACAAAACATAAGGATATACAATTAAGCTCAAAACACAAATATTTACAAACAAAAAAAATTAGGATTGAAAAATTTTTCTCTTGTGTTTGAATGCTTAGATAGGTGTTTGTGACCTTCTTCAAGTGTCTTTAACTTTTTTTATATATTGGAATGAGTTACTAGTCGTTTGGGATATTTTAGAGCTGTTGGAGATCAAAATAGTCATTACCTGTAACTTTTAAGGCACACGAAATCGATCATTTTACCAAAGTGATCGATTATTTTTCAAATATTTTGATAGTTATACCAAAGAGACCGATCGTTTTCCTCGAGGGATCGGTCCCATTGTCAAGGGATCGATTTCAAACTCACTGTTATCCAATGAATCGATCATTTTTCAAGGGAATCAATCATTTGGCCAAAGGGATCGATCCTTTTTCAATGGAATCGATCCTTTGGTCAAAGTGATAGATCATTTTTCAAGGGGATCGATTCTTTGGTCAAATGGATCAATCTTTGTGCTAAGGGATCAATCCTTTAAGTCAAAAAAGCTTGGAAACATGACTTTAAAGCATGAAAATGATCGAGTGTGTTTTGAAAAGGTTCGACTAAGTTATATCAAACTAAGTATTTGGACTTTTAACTTTTATTTGGACTTTTAATTATATCAAACTAAGTATTATATCAAACACATTTAAAAACATAGTTTTAAAAACATTTATTATATCAAACTATAAGTTCTACAGAGTACCGGCACCAATTTTAACTTCGATGTTTGAAAAATACCTAAGTATCTATAGGGTATCAGTACTGGTACCGATACTCCTATGAGTATCGGTACCAAAATTATACATTAGAGTCCCTTAAGTGATCTTGGTATCGATACCATCATATGGGTATCGATACCCTAAACCCAATATCGATACCCATTGAAGTAGTATCAATACTTCTATCCCAAATCCATTTGTTATTTTTAATGCCTGAAGAACAATACCGATATTATTCTTCTAATATAGATACTCGTTCCCATAATGCTCTATTTTGAGCACAAAAACTGCTAACTTTCTACCCTAAACTCCCTACAGAGGGTCTCAACTTTTGTTAATGTCTTATGTATGAATATGTGGTCATAAAGAGTCCATAAACATGCTGGAAACATCATAAGATGAAACCTACCACGAACATGCTTCATAACTCATGCAACTTTACAAAACTCACCTAGTGATCTAGATGTGGTAGAGTTGAGTTAGAAGTGAGTTACCTTGAATGTCTAGACTGCATGAAACACACAAATTTCAACCAAGAGTGAGCTTCTCATTCCCCTTAGCTTTGGAGCTTTCTCCAACTTCTCTTACTAAGCAAGAAATCAAAGCAAGGGTTACTAATGTTGTTGGGAAGCTTAAAGGAGAATTTAAAATTTTTCTAGAGCTCTGAATCTTCCCAAAAAAAACTGAAATCACTTAGGTTTCTAAAACCTCCACTAAACCCTTATTTTGGGAACCAAGGTGGAATGAAGGGATTGTGGTCCTAATTTGAAGCTATCAAGATGGAGATTATGAATCTTACCTTTAGAAATCTAACTAGAGTTGTAAGGTCGCCAAGATTGGAGATCTCATGTTCTATTCTCCTTTTACCTAAATGATTGGGAAGAAAAAAAATGAGAATAGAACATGAGATCACCAATCTTAATTGATTTTTAGCATTTTAAAAATAAAAAGGTATAATTATTCCTTTGGTCATTACACTTTTGGTCAACTCTCACAATCCTCTTTTTTAATAACTATTTGGCTCAAATCAAGCCTAATTCAACTTCAATTTGAGTCAACACTTCCCAAAAGCTAAGAGACTTATTCAAGGTCCATCTTGGGTTAGCCCAAAACTCTTAACCTAATATCCTGGGTGTTACAAAGAACATGCGCATGGAAACACATTTGATATGTAGAGCTCACAAGCTCAATGCGACATAAATAACCCTACTTTACTACATACATCCAACATATAAGCATGTTACAAGTATGGTTATGAACATTTGTATACATTATCACAATAATAAGAGTAAGCATCATGGTATAGCTCGGGCTCACTTAACATCACAAAACTCATGCCCATCTTTGCTTACTAAAGAACCTTAGGCGAGACCTAGGTCACACAACATCAACGTCTCCCTACAATTCGAGCTGAGTTCAGGTCACATAACATTGGAAGCTCACTCGGCTAGTCAACTCCTCTAGATTACTCAGGATTTGCCTGAGTCACTTACCATAGGTGCAACATCCAACTAGCAATTTAAAGTGCACAATCACTAGTTTGAATATATTCGAATAATACTTAACTCAACTATACCAACATCGTACACAAGTAACTCAGGTGTCATCAATGTTTCCCGAGAATCAATCAAGATAAGTCTTATGGAATCTTACCTCATTAAGATCTTAGGTTATCACACAATTCATTAAGGTGTTCTGCTTGTAAGCTTTTAGAAGGTTTTCTACACCAAACTCTTTGGTTTCATCTCTCTAACCTCAGCTAGGCTTATGGCCTAAATAATCACGATGGTATTGATAATCTTCTTTAGGTATCGGTACTCCCTTATTGTGGTATCGATACATCCCTGAGTATCGGTACCAAAATTACATTCGATATTTTAGAAAATATCTCAGCATCGATACTCTCCTGAGGGTATCGATACTCCCTTGAGTACTGATGCCAAAATTACTTTCGATATTTTGAAAAATTCCAGAGTATCGATACCCCTATGGGGAGTGTCGATGCTTCTATGAGTACCGATACCAAAGTTGATTTCAATGTTTTTTATCAAGACCATAAGTATCGATACTAGGTTCCTAGTATCAATTCCACATAAGAAGTGTTGATGCTCTCCTCATAAACCTTTTGAATTTTGTCCTTACACTGTTGGTAGTATCGATACTATTCTTATAGTATTGATACCCTCTATCTAGAACACTCTATTTCACTCGTCTAAAAAACTTCAATTCATTCCTAAAGTGTCTTCAAGGCTCCCAAATGGTGTTTGAAGATTATTTAGTACATAAGGAACATGAAAAGTCACTACTTTATGCATGAACAATAACAAATTCTCATTTTTCATGTTTTAAACCCCAAATGTACCCAAATACTTCATAGACTCATGCAAGCACCAAAACTACACATGTTAATCTACAAGCAATAAGGGAAAATTATAAGTGTCTTACCTTTCATCCAAAGCTTCTCCTTATAGCCTTTGAAGTTCTCTCCCACCTCTTTCACTAGTTAGAAGTAAAAGAATGAGTTACTAAATCATCTAGGGGCTTATGAAGATTAAATACATGGTTCCAAAACTCTAAAAATATATTGAGAGCATTAAGAACTCTAAAAATCAAAACCCATCTTAAACATCCACTTATGGTTTTTCATGGTCAAAAGTTAAAAGAATGAGTTTATGAGGAAACTAGAAAGGTGGTGACTCTATTACTTACCTCAAGTTTTCAAAATGGAGAAGAAGGATTCACAAAGATATCATATTTGCTCCACAACAAGAGAGAAGAATGAAGAATAAAAGTGAAGAAGGAGACAAAGATGGGATGAAAATGAGAATCTTACTTTTCCTTGTTTCTTCCCGGGTGACATCACAAAAATTGAATGGGATTTCAACTTTTAAAACATTTAGGTATTAATTGATCTCCTAATCCTCCTCCTTTCATGCTCAAGATAAAAAGACTATTTTTAATCCTTGATGGGCTCAAGCCCAAACTATAACAAACCAAACTTTAACCCAACACTTCTAACTTGTTCATTGGTCTAAATAAAACCCACCTAGGTTTACCTGAAACTACTAATCTGAGAAATGGGGTGTTACATAGTTGAGTGATGAATGATGTAACTTGCCAATAAAAATACAATGATGTTAAGTTTTTAACGTCGATGTACAAAAATGAAACAAAAAACTAAACATTAGGTATGATTTTGAAAATTTGAAAGTTTAAGTACTAAAATGGACTAGAACTTATAGCTTAGGTACTAAATACGTACTTCACCCAAACAAATAATAAGTTTAAATATTTTAAAGGACCTATAATACTTTAAAAATTAAAATATAGTTCAAGTATTTATTTTCTAAAATTTAGTTTATATAATATTTTTAGTTTGAAGCAAAAACCAAGTGGCCTTCGTGGAAAAAGTTGTTATTCCTTAAGGACTCGGGTTCGATCACCATAGATGCCAAGTGTAACACCTACAGACTGATGCGGGTGACTTGATCCGATTCGAGGTGTCACACTAGGGTCACCGGAGCGACCCACAGTAAAATTCCCAGAAAAATTTAAATTTTTTGATAAAATGTGTAAAATCATAAACAATTTATAATTAAAATACAAGTTCGAAAAACCATTCATATATTACAGAAATAATTAAAATCATACATGGTTATACTTAATCTAAAAACCAAATGTGACTTACATGCCCCCTAACTGCACTTGTACTATACTCTACAAGCAAAACCAAATGGAACTTTTTTACTGATGTCGATAGGTGTACTGGATCAATTCTTTTACCTAAAATGGAAAGTAAAAAGAGTGAGCTTTAGGAACCTCATTAATATAGAAATAACAAGTGATTCTGAAGGACATGAAGATAATGGGTAATCATAAAACTTCCTTATTGATCCAGACGTCTACAGGTTTTTGAAATGAGCAGATGGTTTCATGGATATTTCTTCGAGTAAGAGCCATGAAGATTTTAGTTCAGAGGAAACATTCAGAGAACCAGATTTAGGAGATCATAATAGGGTGTCTAGTGTGTTCTCACAAAACTAGTGAAAATGTATAGATATTTTTAAAATATTAGCATTTTAAGGCCTAACATGATCAGCCATGGAAGCTGCAGATGGGTCCCTAGCCCATCTTTTGTAAATCCACAATTTGAAGCTTTATGGGGCCAAATTGGCCCATTATGACACCTGAACAAAAAATTTAGCCCATTAAGGCACCCAAAAATTTAATTCGGGATATATGGCAAATTGAACAATCGTCGTGACGAGTTTCAGGGGATATAATTTTTTTAATGGGTCATGTCAGGTGGGCTCACAGCCGGAATAAAAAAATTATTTCTTGAGGGACTCATCACTCCAATGTGACAAGTACCAATAAAAAATATCTTTTTATTTTGTAATTATTTAAAAGTAAAGTAAAAAAATAATATATTTTATTGACATGGAACTCGTCACGCCGTGACGAGTTCCGACGGGTATAATTTTCAAATATTTAACCGTTGGATTGACCGTTGTTAGTATCGATACTTCCATTACCTTTGGTATCGATAGCCCTTTGGGTATCGGTACAATTTTTGTATTCTGGAATTTGAGCAATATTGTTAGTATTGATACTACCTTGTGAGTATCGAGACTTCCATTACCTTTGGTATCGGTACTATATGAACAGTGTCGGCACTGTGTATGAGGTATCGATACTGTCAAAATAGTATCGGTACTACGTGTACAAAAACGTATTTTGTGCTCAATTCCAAGTAAAATAAACTTTGAATTATTTTTAAAAACTTTGAAAACCTTGAACAAATTCAATTCAAGTCCAAAACAGAATGCCTTAATTGTTATATCAAAATATACTTCAACATTTTGTAACGCTTATTTTAGCGTCCAACACGATATTTTGGAAGATGTGGACAATGTTTTCTGTTATGACCTTCACCTCTACAGTGGCCACAAAGTTTTGGTTGACTTGACTCTCTTTGAGGATCATCTATATCGATATTAATTCGACTAGATTCAGGTCGACCCCGTAACTTCCTACGCAATCGAGGATTTGGCAACCATTCCTCAGAAATTGTTCATGTAGGCCAGTATGCTTTATTTAGGAGGTACTTGAAGTCACAACTATAAATGTTGTGCATATTGTTCAAGCTATAACAGTTATCAGCATATAAGTATGGTCAACATTGATGTGCATACATGCAGCAACAGCGTGAGCGCATGGGAACCTAAAAGCTTGAAATCGACCACAATCACACCATCTTTTATCCATATTACCAGTGTATGTTGTAGAATTACCTCCCTCATGTGGTCGAATTAGAGCTTGGACAACAAAATCAAAATCAAGTCTGGAAAAATTATGGACAAACATTGATGTCGTATGTGTTTAATTCTTTTGTATTGCCTTCTCTAAATCTGGAGTCCAATTTCTCCCATCGCTGATCATGGCATCAATTTGTGCACTTTTGTCTGCCCATACTTTACCCAACCTAAAGTAAGTCTCCCTAACAATACTTGCTATTGGGAGGTATCGAGTCCCTTTCAGCACTGAGTTGATACATTCAGCAAGGTTTGTAGTCATATGGTCGTAACATCGACCCTCAATATCATATGCTTGTGACCATCTCTCTCTTGGTATTTCAGCTGCGAACTCATACACATCATCTTCATATCTTCTCAAATTTTCAAGCCGTGCACGGAAGTTTGGTTGAAGTAAAGCATACCCTAAAAAACAGTAACTTAAATGTTATTAAAAAACATAAATGAAGCACAAATAATTAATGACAAATGCTAAGGTACTTACCCATATTAATAATCTTCTTTTTGATATTTTTCTGCTTAAACCTCTTTATTGCATTCGACGCAATATGACATATACAACATGCAGGATATGCGTGAGGTGACGTCCATCTATTTTTGGGTCCACTAATTGTGCTTAACAACCCAGCCGACCGATCTGCGATCATGCAAACCCCTTCTTGAGTGATAACATGGGAACGCAAGTTGGAGAGAAAGAAATTCCAAGTTTCCTCCGATTCATTTTTAACAATAGCGAAAGCAATGAGGAAAATATTTTTGTCTCCATCTTGTGCAACGATTATCATCAAGATGTGTCTGTAGAGCCCACATAGAAAAGTGCCATCGACTTGAATCATTTGTTTGCAAAATCTAAACCTTTTTATAGCTGGCTTAAACGCCTAGAACAAGCCACCAAAAATTCTCTTCCCAAGGATAATGTCTCCCTCAAGTGTGACTGCAGGTTGAGTATAATACCTAATAATGGTTCCAGGGATGAAGACCCATAGCTAACTCAGATGACTGCTCGTCTGAAGAACCCCAGTGGGCAACACATAACTCTGGCATATCAAATATTTTAGGATTCCGTATAGCAAAGTAGTTAATGTCACGCATTGCAACTGCATGATGATACCGAGGTAAATCATGATGATTGAATTTAGATTCAGGGTCTGTCTTTACCCAAACATTTGGAGCATTCTACAATCATTGACATCGTGAAACAGCTGCCTCTCATACATCCACCTCAACATCTAAACCTTGTCCCTCTAAAGCAGCCTCAACAATATCGGACTCATCAACTAATGTTGTGTCGTCATCATCTACCAAGGGAACAATGTTTACATCATCCTCGCTAAATTCAACAAGGCTTTCATCGAACCGTCCAACAAGGTTCTCATCACCATAACTTCTATGGGGTTTAGAGGGTCATGCTTCTTCTATTCTTTGAGATGGTATTGATGACGTCAAAATCTCAATTGCATTCATCGTTTCCACGTACATCTCCAACATATTATTATTTAATGATTGATGAAGTCCAAACATAACAACAACATCGTCATCATCATCAAACTAAACTTTTCCATATGTCATTGGATTTAAGGAGATCAGGTGCCGATAACTTAAACATGAAATAGAAACTCCAAGTTTTCTCTCAATTTTTTGCTTCATTTGGCGATGTGATACATCTACAGGGAATATCATATTGATCAGCCTGTCTAACTTAAACACAACACCAACATCAATTTGCAGAATTTCGCCATTATAATGGACAATTGTGAAGAATTTGTTGCTCATTGTTTGAAATGTTTTTGGTTAGATGAAATGAGTTTTTTTTGCGTAGGAGATTGAAGATGAAAGGAGTGTCTAATGTAAGAGATTGAAGATGATTTGCACAACTTAAAGGGAAGACATATTTTTTCCCGTTGGAACTAGTCACGCCGGCGTGACGAGTTCCATGTCAATAAAATATTATTTTTTTACTTTACTTTTAAAAAATTACAAAATAAAAAAATTTATTGGGACACATCACGCCGGAGTAACGAGTCCCTCAATAAATATTTTTTTTATTTTGGTTGTGAGGCCCACCTGAAATGGCCCATTAAAAAATTATATCTCATGGAACTCGTCATGCCGGCGTGACGAGTTCTATTGGGACTGTTTAATTTGTTGTAGATCCCAAATTAAATTTTTGGGTGCCCTAATGGGCTAAATATTTTGCTTGAGTGTCGTAATGGGACAATTTGGTCTCTTTATGGTTCTCCTGGAAAAACGATCGAACTGCCCGAAACTGATAAGACCGAATCCATTGAAGACCTTACTGCAGCTGTTGTTTTGATATCATCCATTTTAGTGGCCTAACCAAAGCTTCCCAAGCTATTGTTTAACCCATAAGAAGAAGAAGAACTCGTAATCTTTTATATAAAATTATGATTAAATTGATAAAACATGTACTAAATATATAATTATATCAATTTTATTAACTATCACGATAGTTTTTCGTTAAATATTAATGGTAAATGACAGTTTCTCAGTTAAGCATTAATGGTAAATGACTTGATAGAACCATTTAAACAATTAGGTGGTCAATTGACAAAATTTGGGTCAAAATGGAAAGATAAAATAGTTTAGCGGTCATATGTATAGTTTATGCAAAATATAAATATAAGAGATTATTTTTTTTATTTTTAATAGCTATCACATAAACAATTAATCATAAACTTGAAAGATAAAAAACAAGATTTTTAAATTAAAAATAAAATAAGGAGTTAATATTACAAAAATAATTTGAACAGATTTAAAGTGATTTAATATTTGTATTATATCTCACTTGGTCTGATAATAGTGTCATTATTATGATGATGAGGAGAAGAGGATATGAAATTTCTTGCGACTTTCCCGTTCCGACGGGCAAAGGCCATGCGTTTGTATTTTAGTTGTTCAAATCCAAAGGTAGCTATCATTTGTTTAATGTATATTTGTTGTACATATTCATACCTTAATGATCTAGACAAAAAAATAATGTCCTAATGATTTTCTCTGTAACGATAATCTTAAACTCTTTCTTCTTTTTTTTCTTTAAAAATAAAATTAGCGGATTTAAAAATTAAAAAGTAGATCCAAAATTTTAATACTCATTTTTTAAGAATTTGGGTATGTAAACTTTTTACTTTTCATTTTTATTAACAAATTAAACTAAATGTAACACTTGTTTAAAATAATGGATGTGCAGTGGTTTCACTAAGGATCCACATACATGATATATTTATCCTGATTTAAACGGATGAGCTTACAGAGCATGTCACATGCTAAAATACACCACTAATACAATATATCAAAAAACACTATTAAATAAATCATTTTTATTAAGTAAAAACACTATTGAAATACTAAGTGACCACTTCATGATTAATCCACTAATTTTGTAGGATAAAAATTTTAGATAGTCACTAAAATATGTTAAAATAATTAGATTCTAAATTTTCAAAAATTATATATTGGATATTGAACTTTAATTTTATTATAAAATAATATGATAATTTTTGTTGTCATTAAAGGGTGAAATGATATATAAAATTAATAAAATAATATTATTTATTCCCTGAATAAAGTTTCATTTTTGATAAATTTTCAACATTTCTAAATAATATTTTTTTTTAATATTATGGAAATTTATAATTTATTTTTTAAAATTATAAATACTTTTTAATTCATAAAATTATTTTATAGAAAATTTTATTTAATTACGATAAAATTTATAATTTATAATTTTTTAGGTCCAACCATTTCAATTTTTGTTAAGCAACATTATTCACTTATTTAAATTTTGTTTAATAAATTTAAATATAATTTAAAAATATATTTATAATTTAAAAAATAAATTCTAAAATTCAATGTATATATATATATATATATATATATATATAAATACAATTTTAAAATTTTTTTTTGAAATTCTTACTTAAAATATTAAAAAGTATAAAGAAACTAGTCTCCATTGAGGTACCAAAAAAGATATTTTTTTTATCAATTTAAAATGACATATCATCCTTTAATGAAAGTTAATGATCATTGTTTATATTTTACAAAATATAAAATTTAATCTTATTTTATAACTTTTAAAAAAATAAATGACTAAAAAATAATTGATCATTTATAATTTTATCCTATTTTCACTTTATTAGTGATATATTTTAACATATCACTTTAGTAATGTATTTCGGTGTGCGATGTGCACCGCATCGTACAACTTTCCCCATTTAAACTTCGAAACTGATTATTGTTTCACGACCAGAGGACAGTCCAGTCCAATTAATGACCCAATTAAAAGAATGCCGGATATGGGAAGCCCATCACGAAATCGATAAGAGCTATTAATGGCTTCACTTGAGCTGATGTACCGATTTTAAGCCAAAAAGCCAAGTCGATATGCCTAATTGTACAACCTTTCAAGAGCAAACACCCTTCTATCTCCCGAATTCCGAACAGAGTTTGAAACACCATCTATTATCAATTCAAATTGTACAATCTCAAGCGAAGAAAATGAAGGTCGCATGCCAACTATTACTTAACCACCTCCAGATTTGAGCGTATTACTTAACCTGCATAACAATTCAATGGCTCAATTGTGAGTAATAAATTTAAACCAAATTTCAACGGTTCAATCAATCAAATTGAACTTCCAGTTAAGGCAGCTTTACTGAAGCTTGCATACCAATCCGTACAGCTACTAATATACTACCAAAAATTATCAGTTCCCAGATCATGCTTCTAATTTATTAACGTTAACTTACCTAAATCCCATACTTGAAACTTGATGTTGCTGTATTGTACATGATGATCCGTGCCTTCCCTTTACGTGGTGCCAACTCGAACAGAACTTCGCTTTGTCAGAAAGGGTGCTAGATCGGTAATATTATGAGTGAGAGTTTTTGACGGGTAATTAATGGGTCTGAGGGTGATATTTCGATAAAAAAAGACATTTCTTTATGTTTCAATTATGTATCTCATTCGAATTGATTCAAGTTAATTCAAACAAATTATTTATTGTAAATATTAATTTGAATTAAAAAATAAATTTCAAATATCATTTTTAAATCAATAAATTTAATTTAATATATAATTAGATCAAAAATAAAAATCATGCACCAATTATGTATATAAGATCGAATTTAAAAATCAATTTTTAAAGATGCATGACGTCAATTGATTGATTAAATATAGCATATGAATAAAATTTTAATTTTATTATAATTTTAAATTTATATATACCGAAATTTTTAAATTAAAAACTAACTAAAAACTTTAGAGTTTAGACTAATTAAAAACAAATTAAAGTTGTCGGTGTAATTCATAACGAATTATGTGCTATCATTTATTAAATATTTGAATATTTTTATTTATTTTTAATAAATTAGTAAGTTATCACTCGTATGCATTGATAATGTACCAACATAAATTCAATTCAAGAAGATTTTCTTATTTGACGATATTTTAATAATTTGAAGAGAAAATTAAGAGAAAAAAAAAGAGAATGGATTGTTTAAGAATCATACTTGCGACAGAATAATCTTTCATTTCAGACAACCCTAAAATAGTGTCTATATCTGGAATCCAACACAGTGCCCATGACAAGGTGGGTGACGTTTCTCATCATTTTGATTCCTCTATTCCCATCATATTTTTGTATCATATCTCACTCCTTTTCTCCTCTTGTTTCTCAGCCGATTTGTGCTTGGCAAATACACCATCAGGGACTTGAGTAGTTGAACTTGCTTTGTTTTCTGGAACTTAGATGCGATTTGGGAAGAGAACTCGATTTTTTCTCATCAACATTTACATTTTCCGACTATCAAAATCGATCCAAACAAAAAGTGGAAGAAGAAAGAAAGGAAAAATTAAAAAAAGTGAAAATCTTTCACTATCTCCAAAGATAGACCAAACTAAAAGGAAAAAATAAAAGAAACTGAGAGGTAAGCTCACTGGTTTAATTTTGGTCCGGGGTTGGTTGGCTGTCATGGTTCTCGTGGTTTTCATTGTCTCTGTTATAATTGACAATCGTTCATCATCGTCCCTGCCCATCTCTTCTTTCACTTTCTCACCATTAGCAGGTTTCTCTGGTCCTTCATTTTCCTCAGGCTTACCATATTTATCACCGAACGGGGAAGCTTTAGTGCATACAGGGGTAGCCAAGAACGTGGGCTTCTCGTCGCCAGCCATTATAACCAGAATCTTCTCCTCATAAATCTTCACCGGCTTGGTTGATTCACTCTCATTTTCACCACTTTCGACATCCCTTTCGGCGTCACCGCCTTCAGCGTGGTTGTCCAAGCGACCGGAGCAAACGCAATGAGACCCAGCATGGCTGCTAGGCCTCCGAAGAGGTATGGCACGGGTGAGTGCCATGGAGAGCGAGGTTGCGCCATTGCCGGCGGTGACAATGAAGGCATAGTTGCTGCTTCTGCCGTGTTACCGCTGCTAATAGGCCTCATCTTTAATGCTTCTGTATAGACTTTGATTTGTTGTTAACGGAGAAGGTGGTGGTTTGGTTGAATAGAGGAGAAGAAGATGAAGAGTGTGAACCTGCAAAGCTGAGAGGGCGATGACTGCTATTTATAAGTAGCGAAAGCGAGGGAAATCAAAAATTAAATTAAATTATTTTCTTTATAAAAATAAATCTGATTTTGATTAGGTTAGGGTCACGGGCTTGGCTCTGTTTATATGTTGTTTTTCACCCACTCTAATAACGATGGTAGGGACCAGGGTGCGACGTGATGTTGGCTCCGCTGCATCCGGGTAATGACCCTAATGGACCATGGTGCGTTTGTGGTCGGGGCTGAAGGCTAAGGAGAATTGGATCCGCAGTGCTGGTCTGGGTCCCGAAGAACCACCAATGGCAGCTATGTGTCATGGGAGTATAACTGTATAAGCATATTAGGCATTAGCATTTCCCGTGGATAAATTTGTATTGGTTTTTGGCCATTAAGATTTTAAAAATAATACACTAAGCTAAAAAAAAAGTTCCTTATATCTAACCTGATTCTATTACTTCATTTCAAATCTTTGAAGGTGCCCATTTTCGACTTTTAAACCACAAAAATATCTGATAATTTAATAAAAATAATAATATAACAATTCATTATTGATTGAATTTAGGAAAATATTAATTTTATGTATACATTTAATTAGGCTATATAATTTAAATGGAGATGACATATGTTGACACAACACCTTTATGTATCGTTTTATGAATTATTGAAAATATAAAAAAATATAAATAATGTATATATTCTATTTTGAAAAATGAAAATCTCAATTTCTTCATACTAAACCCCACCAAAATTCACTATTGAAGGTAGATTCATGTTAATCCAATAGGCATTGATGCTTCAAGTGCTACTCAACATGAGTTGACGTAAATAAGATCGAAGTGACAAATCTCATGCTCGTTTTGTTAATATGGAATAAAAAAATTAATCGATTTGGACATAATCCGAAGATGTTGTTGCTACTTGACATAGAATGGGAAATTGATTTATTGTGCTTGATTGTGAAACAATATTCTTTAACCCCAAATATATAATCTTAGTGTGGATCCCTAGTAGGGGTGCAAAAAAAAAATTTGAATATCCGATTTTGCGTAAAAAATATCCGAAACTAGATTTGGAAAAATCGGTTTTTTTTTTAAACCGGATCGGATATTTAAAAACCGGATAGTATAACGGGTTTGGGAAAAAATTGGACGATCGATTTTTTTACTGGATTAAAAACCTGTTTTTATCCGGGGGAAATTTCGGTATGGATTTTAAAAACTAGCCGCTAATATAGTCGTTGGGGGGTTTTGTGACCGTTTTTTCTAAAAAAATCACCATTTTACCACCACCGGTTTTTTTATATCCGATTTTTTTTAAAAACTGGTTTTTTTAAAAACCGAAACCGGTTACACCATCCGACCCTCCAAACTGATTAGGATCCGAACCGATTTTTTAAAATATGTTTTTTTTGCTACGTGAAAAAACCGGATCGATTTTTATCCGATCCGAATCGGTTTTTATCCGACTTTGTACATGTCTAATCCTAGCACCATTTTGACTTGTTTGCTGATGACGCTAACCATAATACCCGGGAAGATTGTGATCTGTAAATTGACCTTCCTTTTATCATGCCAAATTGTCAAACTACATCACACAAAAAAAAAAATAAATAAATAAAGGTTTTGATTATAAAAGGTTTAATTAAAAGGAAGAATAAATGCAAAACTGTATATTTAATTAATTAAATATTGATTGAATAAAGACATTATCATTTGAAGATATATTATTATAAGAATCATGGTAGAATTTAAACATCATGTCATCATCCAAAGACATATTAACATAACGTTAGAGCGGTGTCTTGACAATCTATTATTTTTTGCATTTATAGAGAAAATTGATTGTAGTGGTAGCTACTTTGAAAACTTTACATGATTGGGGAAAAGTGTTCAATTAATCCACTGTGCCAGTTATTACAAGAGGGAGGCACTTGGATCTTTCGTCTATACTAAAGGGGGGGGGGTTCCATATGATATTGTAGGGTTCAAATTGCTGAGATCAACCACAATCCACAATCATGTAATCAAATAATCAAAAGATAAATAACGAGAGCAAAAGCTTTGTGGGGAAAGTGGGTGGCAATATTAGGATGCCATGAATGCATTATGGCTTTCCATTCATATTGTGATCAACAGCTTTGTCAGTTAATCTCATCGTGTCTTCATCTCCATGATCAAACTCAATTATAGGACTCCCAATGCTAAGTTTCTTAATGGGGAAAAAATGAAGGGTGCAAATTATAGGCAGGGGTCGATTCATAAGCTCTACCAATTATGATTCTATTAATCGGAAAGAACCAAAAGGTCGGGCGTTTTCTTCAAATTGAAAAATATATATGTCAATGCCAAAATATGTTTTGGCATGCAAGAGTGAATGACACGTGAACAGTTGAGTGCAAAGACCATGTTTCCCTTCAAGAGTCAAACAACATTTAGTATGATCAAATGTGGTTCTGGCCACGGGAAAGTTTTGAAACCGAACCTACGCATCACCAGGAAGAATAATGAGTCAGCCTGGACATTAAATGCACAAAATTTAGTTGAGTGACTCACAAGAAATAGATTCACCCGTGAAATCTAGTTGGACCAACTCATCATTCTGACAGTGATCTTGCATTGACTAGCATTTATTGACGTCACAGCCACCACTGAGTTATTCACAGGTTACAGGTAAGATATTTGATCAGTCAGCTATATTGCAGAATGATCCAAAATATTAACCTCACTTTCTTCATTGCGTTTCAGCTTCAGCTTCAACTACGATGATAGTGATATCTAATTGAGAAAGTGATGGGGTCGTTGTCCCGATGAAAGTACTCCGACAACATAAATTATTGTAATGAGCGTCCCCTTCAAACTCCTAATTGTGGTATCCGTACATTAGTTACATTGATAAAGTACGTTGGAACCTGGGAACTATTCTTGCACACAATAATACAAGTCTAATAAAAATCAAATACAGGAAGCATCCCCATTTATACATTTCCACGCAATTATTTGGAAGTATTAAGTCTTTTCCTCTCTCTTCATCAGTTGGCATCATTAAACTTTTGAATGAAGTATGGATAATAAATCCAGTGAACAAATTACTATAGTATTGACATTATAAAATGTTTGCGATTTAATCAAAACTTAACTAATAGCTTTAATCGTTATTTCTTTCTTAATTTCACTTCTTCATTAAATAGATAATATCATAAATTTTTAGATCAAATTAAATAAAATTTAAATAAGAAATAAAAACATTCCTATATTTAAATTAAACCCTAACATGTCAAATATAATTTTTTGAACAAAAAATATTTTTTTTTTAAATATTAAATCCATATAAGATAATATAAAAAAAGATAATATTCGTCCAAAAACTTTAATCATAATATCAAATACAACTTAATTTATAGTGTTGCGGACAAACTGGCACGAATAAGCAGAGGGTATTAATGGTAGAGTTTTAACATTGAAAGTAAAGGAATTTTTTTTTACTTTGAACAAACTAGGAGAAAAAATCATTGTAAAAGTACATGGAAATCGTAACAGTCAATGGTAAAAGAGCATTGGAATACAATAAAGAGGATCCTGAGATACATCAAAGGGCCTCAAATGTTACATTATGTTACGGAGGATCAAATTTACTTATCAATGAGTATGTTGATTCTGACTATGCTGGGGATTTGGATAAAAGCAAATATACTACTGGATATGTGTTCAAAATTGCTGGTGGAGCTGTAAGCTCAGTTTCAAAATTGCAATCAGTTGTGGCTACATCCACAAAAGAGGCAGAATATGTAGCAGCTACACAAGCTAGTAAAGAAACAATTTGGTTGAAGATGCTATTGGAGGAGCTTGGACACAATCAAGAGTATGTCTCTCTGTTTTGTGACAGTCAAAGCGCCTTGCATCTAGCAAAGAATCCAACATTTCATTCAATGACAAAGCACATACGATTTCAGTACCGTTTCACTCGTGAAAAGGTGGAAGAAGAGATGGTAAATATGCAAAAGATCCATACCAAAGACAACATAGCAGATTTCATGACGAAGGCGATTAACGCTGGTAAATTTACTTGGTGTCGATCCTCTTGTGGTCTGTCAAAGACGTAAGCAACATGATGGTATAAGGTAGAAACAATGGTGTGAAAATATGATTGTTTCAATCAAATCTTCAAGTGGGAGATTGTTGAAAAGTAAATGGCCATAAAGTGGCCAACTTATTGAAATTAATGGCCATACTTTAGGTGGTTGAAAGTTGACAACAAGAATGATTCATAGTTGGCACCAATAATGGTTGAAAAGTGACATAGAAAAATTGCACATTTAATCCTTATACTTTAGGATATTTACAAGATTAGTCCTTAAGCTTCAACTATAAATACCCTAATCCATTTAGCTTCAAAACTATCCCAAATCATTTTAGCTTTCTCCTAATACTAGAGAATTTAGAGAGTTTTCTTAAGAGTTGTTTTCTCCTTTTATCAAGAGAGAATTGTCATTGTTTTCTCCTTATCAGATAGAGAGAAGTTGTAATTCATATTTTTCTCATAGTGAAATTTTTCTACTGTTGCCCGTGGTTTTTACCCTATATTATTTAGGGGGTTTTCACGTAAAATTTGTGTCATCTTTATCTTCATTTTTATTTTATAAAATTATCAATTGCAATTTTGCTCTATCCGATAGTCGTATTCCGTAATATTTGGTATGGTGTTGGCAGTAGTTCATATCTTTGCACTTATGGTTGTCATGTTTTCTTGTTTATTTGCAGGGTTTCTGCTCGCCAATCATGTCTTAGAACAACGAGAACCGAGGTCCAAAGGAACAATTTGAATTTATACCAGCAAAAGAATCAATTAATTCTCCTAGCACTACAGTAAAACAGGTATATAGCGGTGTTTGTCGCGGCGTTTTCAAAGCAAACGCCACTAAATTTGTACATATCGCGGCGTTTATATCTAAATCGCCACTAAATGGTAACATTAACTGTGTTTTTCTACAAACGTCGCTACAAGTCATTCTTTAGTGGTGTTTATTTGAAAAACGCCGCTAAAACTTAGTAATTTAGTGGCGTTTCTAAACTAACGCCGCAATAGGGTAAATATATCGTGGCATTTTTAGATAAATGCAGCTAAAACCTAATACTTTTGTGGCGTTTTAAGCAAAAACGCCGCTAAATACTCATACTTTAGTGGCGTTCTCAGACAAATGTCGCTAAAACCTAGTACTTTAGTGGTTTTTTTTACAAATGCCGCTAAATACTCATACTTTAGTGGCGTTTTTATTTACAAATGCCGCAAGTTTACATTTTCTAAGTCCGCCCCTTTAACCCTTTCTCATTTTTCCCCTTCACCTTTTTTTTCATTCCCGGCTTTTACCTAAACCCATATATTGCTTCTTCTTCGATCTCACTTTCTATTCGCTGAATTTGTTGTTTCTTCGTCGGTCTTACTTTAAGAAACGCAAAACAAATGATTAGTTAATTATAATTAATAATGCTAGTTGTCGAGGAGTGCAATGAAAAATGGAGGAGCAGATCGTAGACATATGTTTCTGTGGCTTTGATTGATAATGATTTTCGATTCTTTATCTCGTTTCGGTTCATTATTTTTGGATCTCTAAAATCTCTTTTTATTTATTTTTTTTAATTTTGCTTCAGACAAGAGTCTTATTTAAATTCCATTTCTGGGCTTTTTTTCTTCTCCTTGAACTGAACAGAAAAAAAATATTTTTATGCATCTTCGATTTAACTTCCTGAAATATCTTCCAAGTAGAAGGATGGGTGTATTGAGCTCTATATTGGTTGTTTTTGGCTTCAGAATTGGAACTTCTATTGGGATCGTCATTAGGTATTACATGTTCATCTACTTCCTTCTCACTGATGTTAAGGTTTGTTTATCTCTCTGTTGAATTTTCCTTATGTTTTGATTTTTTTTCTTTTTCTTTTGATTACTTTCGCAAGTAGATTTATTAGTTTAAAGAATTAATATTTTTTATAAAAAAGATAACTTTACTCTAAGCTGATCAAATATTTCATTTTTACTCGTATTTATGGTTAACTCAATCTGTCTTCATAATACACTTCGAGTTTTAGTGTGCTAAGATTTGTATTTTGTAGTGTTCTCGCTTTGAAAGATGTATATCCATGGTTTTGAAGTGATCAAATTGCTAGCTTATGTTTTTCTAAGAAAGTTTCAAGTTTTAGGATTGAGAAACTTTTCTAACATTCACCAGAGTTATTTATGTTCTTGTTGCTCCTGTCTCATCCCTATTTTTTTGGGATTTTGCTTATTGTAGTAGAGGCATTTACCAAACAATTTGGGTTGTTTTGATGTCTGTAAATGGCTGAACAAAACGAATTGTCTCTATTGTCTTAATTCAATCTTTGAAACATTGATAAGTTGGTCATGTTGTTTCTTTTCCTTATTAACATTCCCTGTGTTCAGGATCCTAAAATCCTTCCTTTGGTTGAGGAAGACTTGAAAACTTTGCAGCGGATGCTTCCAGAGATCCCCTTGTGGGTCAAGAATTTGGATTTTGACCGTGTATGTTCTTCTATACTATGTCATTTTTGTATGTCTGGTCCTAAATATGCACCAAGGTAATAACTGTCTGTTTCTCTCAAGGTTGATTGGCTTTAACAAAGTTATCGAGAACACCTTATATATTTGTTTGGTCATGTTTTATTGAACATATTAATACTCGTTTTTCAAGGCATTTTGTGCAACTGCCAAGAAAAGTATTGGAAAGTAGCCCATTTGAGAATATTTAATTTAACATACTTGCAAGCATGTGGTGGTTATGAGTTTTTAAGTTATTTGCATGCATTGTGTTTTATTCGTTTGTTTCAACCACAACCACCCCTTGCGTAATTCCAACACAAATTCGATAGAGTTATACTTATTGTTGATTTTATCATATGCCAGGAATGAAAGTCTATGTCACTGATGAGAAGGAAATTATTATGGAACCATCATTAAAGTGGGCGGGGAATCCTAACATAGTTGATTATCACACTTAAAGCTTTTGGATTGAAAGACACTGCTAAGGTATTTTATAGTGTACTGGTTCATTAAAATAAAGAAATATGCATTTCAAAGCAGAAGAGAATGTGTATACATTCTGTCCATCTCTCTTATTAATAAATATATGTGCATCAATAACAAAATAGTTCAGCGAGATCTAGATGAAAATCGATGCTTCAAGTGATGAGCATTGACTTTTTATTTTCTTCACAATCTTTCATAATCATAATTAATTATAGTTAATTTTGGCAAGTAGCTTGTATTTCATAATTTTCATTTGATATTATATTAAAACAAGGAAATTGTAAGATTACTTTTATCTTTTTGTGGAAAATTCACCATTAACAAATGTAGCAAACCTTTGTATCTGTTGTTTATCTTAATTAGGAACAAGTACAACCCTTTTCTAGGTTCATAACAGTTCCATTGTGCTCCTTTCTTTTAAACATTGCTTTCAAAGTGCTCATATTTGTGTACTTGAATGGTTTATTTAATGTCCCTAGGTTTTCTGTGATCGATAATTTTAGGCTTTCTACTAACTATGTAAATTATACAATTTGATTCAACTAACTCTGTCAAACTTCATGTTCTAGGACACGACGGGGTTGATAGGCCATGAATTGGGGATTAAGCTTGAGAAGTACAGTAGTGGGCTACCTCCAAATATAACGCATTTCTTCTTTCCCCTTTTCTGTATGACGAGAACTTTGAGTTTTATCACTAGTTCACTACTAGTGCTGGTTGTAAATGGTCTGTTTGTGTGGTTTGCCTACAAATTGTTCTTACTTATTCACCATGATGTAGTATAGACTACAAATTGTTCTTTCCCATCTTAGTTGTTATTATTGTTTATTCTAGTTGACAATGTTGAACTGCATTATATTTTACGTAATGTAAACTTTGATTTATTATTATGGATTTCAAGTTTCTTGTTATGGATTTCAAGTTTCTTGTTATGGATTTCAAGTTTGTGTCTTAATTAAAATTTATGGTTGTTGTTAATTAGATAAAGCTACATGATATTAAATTTAGGTGTTGTAGAGAAGAAATGGAATATGCAAAATCAGTTAATATTAACTAATGAAATGTAATTAGCGGCGTTTGTATCCAAAAAATGCCGCTATAGATCTCGATCTTTTGCGTCGTATTTAGTAGAGGCCGGATTTGGTTACATAGGTAGATATCAGGGTCACTGTAAGATAGAACCAGACCTTATTTCTGCCTTAGTAGAGCGGTGGAGGCCGGAGACCCACACATTCCATCTTCCGTGCGGAAAGTGCACGATCACGCTTGAGGATGTTTCTATACACCTGGGGCTTCCGGTGGATGGAGATGTGATATCAGAGATATCTTTCGGTTCTTGAACTACTTTGTGCCGGGAAAATCTAGGACGTGTCCTAGAAAGTTTTATCAGAGGTAGGATACCGTTAAATTGGTTAGATGCCAATTTTCGGGAGTTGAGCGCAGACGCCTCTGAGGATGAGGTTAAGATGTATGCACGGGCATGCATATTGCAGTTGATAGGAGGGTTACTGATGCCGGACAAATCGCGCAACCTAGTTCACTGCATGTGGTTGCGATATCTTAGCGACTTTTGTCTCGCCGGATCATTCAGTTGGGGCTCGACAGTTTTGACTTTGTTGTACAGGGAGATGTGTGGAGCCACTGACTACAGGCGTAATGCTATCGACGGATGTCTCCTACTGCTGCAGTCTTGGGTATGGTATCGATTGCCCTTTTTATGTCCCGTTGTGAAGAACTCATTCGTATTTCCACTACTTCTGAGGTAATTATAAAACTGATTTTGTATATTAATAATTTTATACAGCGTATAATAATTTTTTTCCTTGAATAGGTGGTCTACTAATAAGAAAAATCATCGGGAGCTACCTGATGATTTAGAAAAAATTAGGGTGCTAATCGATCAGAAGGCTGGCACACAAGTATGAATTTTAATGTTTAAAAATCGATTTTAGATTATAGTTATATAATTAGATTATTATTTTGATAAAAATTATATATTATTTGTTTTAGTTTGAATGGGTGCCATATTCTACTGATGATGTGAGGGCGGTGATCCCACCTGAGTTGAGGGGTCCATCAGATGTTTGGATGGCGATGGCCCCTCTGATCTGTTATGCGACCGTCGAGTGACACTCCACTGATCGTGTGCTCCGGCAGTTTGGTTGTTTTCAACCAATTCTGGAAGCACCTCGCAATATGGACGAGTTGTATAACTTAGATAGACACGACAAGACAGATACAGATTGGCTGGTGAGGCATCATGAGTGGGTCGTGTTGTGAGAGGATCGACATCGGCGCCTTCCCCATAGAGAGCCCATTTTTACTAACTTCTTGATGTATGCTGACAGTTATTATGAGTGGTTCAACAGTAACGAAAAACTGTTTCTGCTTCCCGAGGATGCACGAGGGCAGACCTTTCCGCGACGTCGACAGAGACGTGATCCGACACAGCACCATCGTCCCCCGACTTATGGACAGAGAGCAGGTGCTTCCGGTTCATCCTCAGCTGCACCAGCAGGACCTTCACAGCAGCCACCGCAACCATTTATGATGCTACAGCCATATATGATGTTGTCATTGCCTTCCATTACCAGATGCCGCCACCGCCGTCACAGATGACCCCTCCTGGAGGCTATTATGGGTCTATGTTTGTAGATCCGACTTGGGGTTCATATGCTGGATATTTGGCGGGTTCAGCCTCATCACCCATGGCCGCAGCACAGACATCTCCTGTACAGTTTTCACACTCAGCGATGTTTGGGTTTTCCCAGTTTTCACAGGCCGGTGGGATAGTCAGTCATACACCTTCAGGGTCCTTATTCTATGGAGGTGCTTTATCGTCATCAGCTCCTCATCAACCTAATGTATCTGCTAAGGACGACGACGACGACGACGACAATGGTGATGATGATGACATCGAGGAGTCAGAACCAGTGATACGAAGAAATCATCCTCGAGACCGACAGCCACCGCCCTGCGGAACACATTCGCGTCGCAGGCATCGATATATTTTTTTTATTATATTTGTATTTACTTTATTTTGTTAAATTGTAATTTTTTATTATTTCTCATTTAATACTTACTTTATTTTGTTAAATTTGTTGGACTTTTTTTAATGTATTTCAGTTAATTTTTTTTATTACCATTTAATATCAGTTATTGTAATTTGGTTATCATTTAATACTTATTATAAGTTTGTTGTATTTAAAATTATATTAAAATACCAATTTGGTTATCATTAACTTGAAGTAAATGCAAATTAAAGTACAAGAATTATTATTTGATAAACAAATACATCATTTCCTCATCAATTGTTACTTGATGACAACAGAAGTGAACATGTTTTTCTCGTGTGTCCTGGGTTTCTACAATGCCAAAATCTTCTGTCTTGTCTAGATCTTTCTAGAATATCCATATCGCAATGAATTCGATTAGATTTTAGACGACCAAGCTCCCTCAATAAACTCGAATTTGGTACAATCAGAAGCCAATCTTGAACCTCATCAGGGTCTTTGTTATTACCTATGGGGGAAACTCAAATTCATATACCTTAAAAACTTCAGATAGTAGGTATACGGGATCTACAAAATGGTTATAGTATTGACGTGTGTGCGAGCAAGCTGCTATCACATGAGAGCATGGATACTTCAGAGCTTGAAAAAACTCGTAGTCGCACGTTCTGTCCCTTAGATTTACTCTTAACGACACAGCTTCAATCCCTTGAAGAGGCCGCGGCAACTCTGTGACACGAAACATTTCATGCCTTCTAGAGAAGCTTGTTACAGACATTCCATTTGATGCAGCAATTTTTTTTCTGTAGATCTGCAACTAATCTAGGGTGATAGACATGACCGCCTTGCATCTAGGTTTGAGCTTGTCCCCCGAGCTTCGCAAAAAGTGCCCCTAAACAAAAATATGTAGTTTTTACCAAAGCCACTACATGTAAGTGACGTGCACCCTTTAAGGTTGAATTGATTGCCTCAGCCAAGTTGGTCATCATGTGTCCATATCGATATCCACCATCATATTTGTTCGTCCATATTTCTTTATCGATGAGACTGATGTAATCGTATCCTTCCTCGTTCTTCGCCTGCAAATCTTGAATCATTGATTCAAACGTTCGAGGAAGTAGTTCGTAACCTGATCAAAAAATGTATAACTTACTAACTTGCTTTCTTTGCAAAATTAAAATGATCAAAAAATGTATAACTTACTAACTTGGTTTCACTTACCCATGCGCACAATTAATTGACGCTCATCATTCTTCTTGTACCTTCCATGATAGTTCACAACAATGTGTCAGAGACAATACCTATGTTGGACAAAGGGTGGTTGTCACATTGGACCCAAAGACTCCATTGCTGCTTTGATCCCAGCTCTGCGATCTGAAATGACACAGATGTTTTCCCTCGTGATAACATGTGCACGCAAATTTCGGAGGAAAAAAGCCCAAGAATCTGTATCTTCTCCTTCGACAAGAGCAAAAGCAACTAGAAGAATGTTGCGATTGCCATCTTGGACAACTGCCAATAATAAAACTTGCTTGTATTTTCCATACAAGAAAATCTCGTCGATATGGACCACAGGCTTGCAGTATTTGGCAGCATTAACGCCTGTGGGTAACTCCAAAAAACTCAGTAGAATTGGCTTCGATCGCGAAGAACTCGATCATTATAGTATGCATAAGAGGTTTCAAAGTCCACAATTGTCCCAGGATTCAACGTCCGCACCAGCCTAAACCAACCTGGATGTTCATTGTAAGATGCATCCCATTCGCCATGAAGTTTGACAATGCATTTTGTTTTGCCAACCAAGCTTTTTTATAGGAGACAGTGTACCCATATTGCGATTGTATAGCTGAAATCAACACTGCAACAGTTATATGAGAGCTTGCTTTTACCATGGGCATGATGGCTTGGCATATCATTTCAGAGTCCAAGTTGGGATAATCTTGGTTGACCTCTCCATCACAACATGTGTGAGGACCGTTGTATACTGTTAGTTCTCATATGTTATTTTTCCTCTTCATTTTCGATACGCGAACCATCCAATTGCATCCGTTTTCGCGTCGGGCACAATAGTATACATATTTTTCGATCATCGATCGGTTGACTCTGGACTGAACAGAATTACGGATATTGTAATTTTTGATAGCCATCATCACTTCTTCTTTGCTTGAAAACTCCATGCCTAAAGATAACTCACCATTATTTATTGATGAGTAATATCTATAGTCACCGAGATGAGGCATATCCGCAAATTCTGGCCCATACATTGCACCATAATCAGCTTCATACATGTGTGCAGGAGGGTCAGTTTGTGTCACATTTCCTGGAACTTCATCTACATCATCATCATTGGAATTGAATTGCGGTGATTCTGGGTGAATGAATAGTCCAGTCTCAGCACCATCCGCACCAGGCTCACGAAGTGGTTCTTCTGGTGGAGATGATGGTTCCTCCATGCGCTCCACATTTAGGTCGAAGAACCTACTACTTTCATGTCTTCCCCTTGAACTAGAAGGCATATCGACATTGAGATCGAAAAAGCTCGCAGTCGAATGCCTCCCCCTAGAGCTTGAAGCCATCGTGTCAAATGGAAACTGTACAGATTGTTGCGTCGATGACATCTCCATATTAAGGTCAACAATGTCTTCCCCTTGAACTGGACGCGGTGTTGCCATACGGATTGTTCGTGGACCCACCTCGGTACATATCGTAAGGAGTTGCGGATGAATGTCTCCCCATTATGGCATTAAAATCATTACACATTACTGTAGTCGGGCTGTCAACTTGATCAACTTGTTCAGCCAGCCCATAGTGGGAGCTTAATGATTGACCCCGAACAACACGCACTTGAACAAAATGTGCATACATCTCAATAACGACGTCTGAATAATTACTTTGAGCTTCAACCATCATTTGAACATCATCATTGTTCGAAAGTTCGAACGATGTATAAGTTAATGGCAACAATGATGTTGGAAATCTGTACTGCAACGAAGACATTCTTCTACTACTTCCAACATGAATCTTCCTCGAAATCTTCGTTATCATCTCCTCAAGAGTTATGTTTCTCTTGAATGATATTTTAACAATCTCATTTGATACAAAAACAACGCCGGTTTCATCTTCTCGAATTTCACCATCACAATAAACAATGGCTGAAAGTCGCGTCATTCTTT
Source organism: Hibiscus syriacus (assembly GCF_006381635.1). Taxonomy (NCBI): domain Eukaryota; kingdom Viridiplantae; phylum Streptophyta; class Magnoliopsida; order Malvales; family Malvaceae; genus Hibiscus; species Hibiscus syriacus. The sequence goes on along the minus strand of NW_024061944.1, from coordinate 1,298,919 downwards.
GAGTTTAAAAGTGCGGCAATATTATATCTGCAAAAAAAATAACTGAAACAAACCTGATTAAATAAATTATATATGAACAAAAATATAACACAATAAATTTTTTACACATCAACGTAAATAATTTAAGTAATATAATATTATATTATTACCTGTACCGTAAAACTATTTCGACGTATGCTCCCGCTTTTCAATTTTACAAACATAAAAATTAATTGAAAATAATTAGTATAATATTTTTTCAAATAATGATAATAAACAATAAGTATAATTAAAAAATTATAACAAAATTACCTTATAACGAAAAATCGCACGAACTTCTAAATCAAATATGATAAGATTGCCTGAATTATTACTCGTTGACGGAATTGTTGTATTAATTTATAAGTTGAGAGGAGAGATGCCAGGAGATGTGAGAAACTTAACCTGCGGAGGATGGTATTTATAACCATATAAGGCGCGGTACCTACACCGCGTCATATGTAATTATTCATAAAAGATATAGCGCGGACCAGGGACCGCGTTAAATATAATTCTTGTACGTGGCGTATAGCGCGGATCAGGGGGCGCGCTATACACACGTGTAACCCATGTCAGCGTATAGCGCGGTACATGAGGCGTGTTATACCCCACGTGATGCCAAATCATCATATAACGCGGGACAGGGGGCGCGCTTTACTGCTACGAATGTTAGATCGAGAAATATAATCTGACCGATGTTAGATCTATAAATATACCGATCACCGGTATTTTTCGAGAAAAATACCATTGAAAACGCCAATTTTCCTGGAAAGAGAAAAAAAAATGTTGACTCGGGATTTGAGCTTCGTTAATTTAAATCCAACGACGGCCGAGGGCGGCCCAGTATCAGCAGAAAAACTAAAGTAACTCATTATTTATCTCTCAACCATACATTACTTACTTCCGCTCCGCTGACAGTATTGATAAAATCCCAATCCTTAGGATTTTGAATCGATTTATTTTAAATAGAGATATTTTTTTTTCCTTTCAAAAGAGAATCTGAGTGGTATAAAAATGTTCTTTTTTTGCAAGGAATACAAAACGATTATAAAATTTATTTATTTATTTTTATTGTATTAATTTATTGTTTTATTTATATAATTATTAGAAAATATAATATAAGAATATGTGTTTAAAATCTTTTATATCATATGTTATAAGTTTTCCGCAATCGTAGAAGATATGAAATTTAAAATATAAACAGAAATTAAGTAAAAATAGTACGATACGAGAATAAATTATTTTTCAATAATATAAAATAATTATAAGATTGTGTATTTTTAAAATATTCTTTTTATAACGTGTACACATTTACGCACACAACTTGTTTACACATATGTTAGAACTCAAAATGTTTAAAAAGAATAGTATTTCCTCTTAATAAGTTTAACATATAAAAAATAATAGTAATTTTTAATATTATAAAAATATAGTGATGGGTGCAAAAACAAAACGTGTCCGATTATAGTAAACCTTCGAACGACCAACAGACATTTTTTGTTGATAATATACCATGGGAAAACAATTAAGTTGAAGATTTTGTGGAAAATTGTAGGCTACGGCCAAGATATTCTAAAATTCGATCCAAAGTTGCTTAGAATTAGTGATGGGCATGAGTTCAGTTAATCCGACATGATCCGAAAATTTTACATTCTTCATCCGACTCGACCTGATCTGACCCGAAAAATATATACTTTTCGTCCAACCCGACATTTTGAGATAAAATTCGAACCCGGTCTGACCCGACCCGAAATAAAAAATATATTATTTTTATTCAATAAAAATAGTGATTTAATTGAAAATTAATATATAGAGGGGTATTATTGTAATTATTCTTAAATATATAAGGTAAAATTATTTTTTGGGTCGGGTCGGGTATTTTTCACCCTAAACCTGAATCCGACCCGTCCCAAATGTAGACACTCATTTTCGTCCATTTTTTAAATTTTATTTATATATATTATATAGTTTGAAATCATTTTGAAAACTATATAATATATGATTTTTTTAAAAAACATTTTGAAAATATAATATATAGTTTTTGAAAACATATTATATAGTTTTGAAAACATATATATTATATAGTTTTGAAAACATTTTGAAAACATATATATACTATATAGTTTTTTAAAATAACTATATAATTTTTTTTGAAAACATTTTTAAATATATATAGTTTGAAAATGCTTTTGAAAATATGTTATATAGTTTTAAAATATTTTTTTTTGGAAAACATATGTTGTATGGTTTTGAAAACAAGGTTTTTGAAAATAAATAATATATAATTTCAAAAATGATTTTTATTTATTTTTTATTTATTTATTGTTTTTTAATATATATATATATATATTTTATTTGATCAGGTCTAAAGTTGAGGTCTGAATAAAAGGGTCCAAGTCCAGAGTCCAACAAGCCCAACCGAGTGGCCTGACCCAGTAGACTCGGTTGGGCCCAAATGCATGAGGTTACACAGTAAATTAGGGTTTTTGGAACTCAAACGATTAGTGACGCATAGTCAAACCACGAAGAGTTACAAGCAACTAGAATCACACCGGCCGAGGGAATCGGGACTGATCCATCCCGATATCTCCGGCCAACGACGGGTCGGTTACCGTGTTAATCGGAACGAACGTGCACCGGTGGTGGGTATAAATACCCCGCCACCCATCATCGAGAGGATCATCAACAACGAGCCACAAGAACAAAGCAGGGAACACGAAAACCATCACAGAACTCACGAGAGAACCCATAAGCACAAAACAACCAGCACAGTGAACAGAGCCATCATCAAGTAAATCGAAACCAACAAAGAGCAAAAGTTATCGAGAGTTACAACCAAACACAAAGCCAACAGTAATCAAGCATAACAACCAACACCACGAAAAAAAACCCAAAAAAATAACAATAGAGGAGAAAAGGTAAAGGCATCGGAGATGAAGGATCGACGGGAAAACGAAATGTTCGTCGGGAAGGTAAAGAGTCGGGGTTTTTCTTTTAGATCTAGGCTGATTGTGGCCATTTTGTGGGAATCGAGTGGTGGATTTTGGTTGGGGACGTTGAGAACAACATTCAGGGTATTTTTGGTTTTCTCCAACCGCCGGCGGTGGCGGCCAGAGGCGACGACAGAATGCGGATAACCACCGGAAGAGTGGTCGGATCTTGACCGGGCTAGAGAGAGGCGAGAGAAATCTGATTTCTCTCATTTTTAGAGAGAGGATGAGAATAAAGAAATGAGGAAGAATAAGAGGACTTGGGCCTAATGGGGTATTTATACCCTCCCAAAACAACGTAGTTTTGGGGAGAGATGTGGTTGTAATTTCGCGCACAGGTGAATTTCGTGCATGGTCCCTGTAATTTTTGTTCTTCACATTTTGGCCACTAAATTGAATTTTCAGTATTTCAATTTGGATTTTGAATTTATTATTTTTTTCATTATAGTCCCTAATTCATGTTTCATTCGAAATGGCCCAGATATTTTTTGGCAGGTTTCAATTTAGCCACTATTCTTTTTTTTTCCTTTTTTTGACTCAACCACTGTTTGTTAAAATTTTACATTTTGATCATTTTTACTTATTTTTCGATTTCTTTGTTAAATCTTATTATTTTTAACGTTTTTACATTTCCATTTTTCCCAATATTTAACTTTTTTCTATTTTTTATTAAATTGTTTTTTTCTATTTTTTTTCTCTCTTTAATTTTATTTTTTTAACTTTTTTTAAATTGTTTTTTTACATTTTTCCAACCATTCAAAGGTAAGTAATTAGAATCTGGTTTTTAAATTTCAACTTAAATTTTTAATTTTCGTAATTAAAGATAACCGACAAATTAATTGGTACCGAAAGGGCGGTTCAAGGGTGTTAATCCTTCTTTGACCGTAATCGACTCCCGTACTCGACACATTTCTGGTAAAACACATATCAGGTAAGATAGAATCCAATCTACCTAAATTTCGTTTTAAAACGATCGGTGGCGACTCTAACCCAATCATTTTAAGTCGAAGCCCAATTCCGGGCCCAACCGAAAGACGGTTCCGACACCAAACATCAACTTAAAAAAACTCAACCCGGCCCGAATCCAATTTTTTTAAAAAAAATCTAACCTAATCGGGTCGGGTTCGAGTACTATACCCATCCTACTTAGAATGGGAGCAGACGAGGACAAAATGAAGAGGAGGAGAGATACTGGTAAATTATAAATCCGTGCAACCACAGAAAATCCATATAAAAAAACCAAATAAATATGCATGCTGGAATGAAATCCAAACCCACAAATACCGGATGTTACCCGTTCGGATCTACCTTTAGATTTCATTTGGCAGACAAATTTTTTGCTGTTGCCTATGCCTTGGACTTTCCCCATCTTTTCTACTCGTGTTACAAAACATTCATCTCATCGCTTTCTCAATTCTCGAAAGAAGAAACTACACTAACAGTGATTATATCATTAGTAAGATTATGCTTTTATCAACTGATTTCAAAGAATATTATTTAGCTACTGGGTTCATTAAGATATATCATTTTTTGTCATTTACAAACATTGAAAACTAAAAATATTATTTACTGATCACTGAGCAACCATGACATTTACAGTATATTGACTGCAATTCTGCAAAACATTAGTCCAATAATAAACATGTAAATTGTTAACAAGTTTAAATAACGAACACGTATTAACAAGTCAATAATCGTGATTGTTCCATTTTGTTAATTTCTTCAACTTGTTTTCTCTCACCTCTTTCTCATCATTGTGTCTATTAACATTAAGCACGTAAACAGCGAATAAACTGCATGAAAAAACACTCAGCTAATCTTCATGTCAAATCAAAGTGATGAAAATAAATAATGGAGGTCTAATATGCCCTAAGACCCAAACTCTTTGCACGTTATATATATATATATATATATATATTGTTAATTTACTCATGGCAAATATTACATGCATGAAAAGTCAACTCTGAAAATAAATTTATTTCTATAAAAATATGGAAAGTGAAAATAATGTTTTTCTTCACTAAAATCTTATTTTCCTTTTATATTAATATTCATAGATGCCAATTTTTTTCACTTATATGGTTTTATCTATATAATTTGAAATTGGTCACAAGAATAATTTTCATTTAAATTTCATATGATTTAGTTTAGAAGATTATACAAATAGTGTTAGAGTCCGTTATAAGAGATCACTTTGAGCCATAGCTGAGGGAAATGGCGGAACATAAGCTGGTCTAGAGGGGCTTGTCATCCTCAAAATTTATAAATTTAGACCAATAAAATTTTCAAAATATTTAATGTCCCCAACTTTTTTTTTATAAATTTGGATTAAATTTTAATTTTTTTTTAATGTTTTTAATTAAATATCCTCCTAATATTTTTAGAAATTCTCATTAAGTCTCTCAAATTTTAAAAAAATTAGTTAGACCCTATTTTTTGAAAAACTATAAACTAAACCCTTCAAAATTTTGAAAAATCTTAATTTAAACCTCTGACGTTTTTAAGGTTTTAAGTTGACCCTCACAAACTCTATCACTAAGTTCTATCATTGGTTTAGGGCCTCACTTTCTATTTTAATGTTTTTAAGGATGTCTATTTTTGTTTTCAATTTTATAAAATTTTCTTCAATTTCTACCTTAGTTATTAAGGACTTCTATTTTTCAAGTTTATAAAATAATCTTTACTCTCTACTTTTAGGATTGAGGGCCCTTGATTTTTTTAATTTTATAAAATGGCCTCACTTTCTACTTTTATAACGGAGGGCTCCTATTTTTTTTTTCCAATTCTATACAATTATATAAAATTATTCTCACTTTCTCTATCTCTCTCTCATGAATTCATTCAACTATTAGTCTTCTTCCATCTTAATCTAACAATAAACTAATATACTAGTCTTCATTTTTTATTTATTGTTCAAAATCAAGCTCCATATCATATTCACATTCAATTTTTTTATTCTCTCTTACTTATATTTAAGGTGTTTTCTTAACAAAACAATCAAAATAACGTTGTCGTCGCCATCTTTCGAGTGGGCTCGGAATTGGGCTTCGACTTGGATTAAACGAAATGGAGTCGCCACCGATCATTTATTTTAAAGCAAATGGGTTGATCAAATACCTTATTTCTTACCTGATCTGCGTTGTACCAGAAATGTGTCGGATTCGGGAGTCGGTTACGGTCAAGGAAGGATTAGCACCCTTGAACCGCCCTTTCGGTACCAATTAATTTGTCGGTTGTCTTTAATTACGAAAAATAAAAATAAAATTTAAATTTAAAAATTCAATCTAAATTAATTACCTTTGATTAATTAAAATTCCATTAAAAAAACAAAAATTTTAGTTAAGAAATAATAATTAAATAAATGAAAAATAATAATAAAAAAATATTAAATATTAAATAAATCAAAAGGGAAAGTTAAAAGTAATAAAATAAAACAAAAGTAATGAAATAAATGAAATAAAAAAAAAGTCCATAATAGATGAAGGACCATATGATGATTTTACCCAAAGTTCAAAACCATTGTGCTTATTTGGTTTCCACGTTCCCACACGAAGAATGCATTGAAATCAAAGCTCGCTCCAGCACGTACAAGTCGACTGCTTTGTCTTCTGGGAGCGTTGATGTAAAGCTAAGACCGAAGTCGATAAGGACGAGCTTATTAGTTCCATCTCTGATTAACATGTTTGACATGGTGAGGTCACCGTGAACAAGTCCACAGTCGTGGAGTTTGCCTATTGCGTCGCCAATTTGGGTGGCTATATGGGCTAAACATTCTTGAACAACGCCGTTTGACCCGAATCCGAGGAAAACATCTTTGACGAAAGGCCCTTCCACGTACTCGTAAGTCAGGGTATGGAGCACAGGATCGACAGCGTAAAGAACCGGAGTCAAAACGCCCAACCTTAATTCGATTTCAGTGCAGAGACTTCACTGCTGCTAACGTTAGAATCAGGTCCCCCTTGGTAATTCATCCTGTGTGGTGGCAAGCTTCGCCCTCCTCATTCGTGAAGGACAATTTTGATGCTCGTTATTCACATGCATAGCAACATGCATGGGCAGATGTTGGTATTAGACGTGAAAATGGTCTTATAATGGGTGGTTGTAAGAAGTGGAGAAAGTAGGAGAATTACTTTGGCGTTTCAAGTTGAGGCGATGGCGCTGAGGAGATGTTAGAGAAGCTCACATGGCGCTAAGGAGATGTTAGAGAAGCTCACAAGCCTTGTCCAAGATGCTTCTTTGTGCTCAGTTCTGATGTTCACCATACTCGAAACAAGCATTTCACGAGAAGAAGAAAAACAAGGCTTGATGTTTGCCATGTAAGAACCAAGAGCTGTTGTCGTAACTTCCTCTCTCTGTGTATCAAAGTGGATTTTTTTTAGAGAATAGGAATGGGAGTTTATTTCAGCCGAGATTGATCATTTTCCCCTCATTTTCTGATTTTTGTTCCCCTTACGATGATACTGAGCCTTGCTTTTATTTTGAGAATTAAAGAGGTTTAAAAAGTGATGAAAGTGGGAGTAGTGGCCAGCAAGTTCTTTAGTGGTGGGGTAGTGGTTTAGTGGAAATAGTGGGAGTTGTTGGGTAGTTGAGGGCTTGGACCGGTTCACGCGGGTTGCAGCTGGTTGACCGGTTCGTGTGTGCTGCTGGGCCACTTGTTCTTTACACAACGGGCTGCAGAACTCTTGTACTAGTTGTGGGCCTGCAACATGTAAAATAATAGAATAAATGATATGTAATATATGCTTGTTATAATATATGTACATAAATATTATAAATGTAACGCATATATAATTGGATGAAATGGGTTGTCTACAAACGTGTTGGACAAAATTTAATCATTTTCTATAATTTATTCATATAATAATAAATTGATTATTCAAAGTAATAGAATATACTTTTATTTTATATGACCTATTTTTAAGTTTTCGCTTAAGGCTCCAAAAATATCGGAGACGACTCTGGGTGTTATCAAAAGAGTTTTAATTTTTAAATAAAAATATGTAGGAACTAAACTTCAAACATTTAAAGAGTACAATGAGTAAGAACATAATTTTCCTCCTCCCCCCGAATTCTTTGCTTTTGGGGTTTATAAAAATGGGTTGAGTGGCCAGCACCACTCCGGGTTTCCTTGCCTACTATGGCCCTAACCCTAACGCTTCGACGTCACAAATAAGTCGCATGTCCTTATCAGTGTCTTTACCATGTTATAAAACAAAAGGCCTTTGCAAAAAGGGTCAAGGTTTGCATTGACGAGTGATGACCAAAGCAAGCAGAAACATTAATGGAACCATCTCTTTCTTTAAACGAGGCTGCCCCTCCTCTCTATAATGCAAGCCAAAGAAATAGTTTTTTTGGGTGATATTTAATTGTAAAAATATCAATTTAGAAATATATAATGGAGAAATATAGGTGGGAGAGCTATGGGAGTATATAGACGTTTGCGTCTTTTTCGAATCTTTTGCATTAAAAGATACCTTCCCCTTTCCATATGAAACAACTCTTAATTAATGAAGAAAACAAGGCATTAATTCTTAAAAATGACAAAGAACTTAAACAGGTTTCCTTGAACCAAATTAATTAGGTTGGTGTGTTACTAATTATTGCACCCGTAGCATGTGATTTTTCTTTTTGGTTAAGATTAATGATTTAATTACTTGAGATACACTTAATACAACAAATCTTAGAGGCCAAAACAGTGGGCTGCTTTTACTATACCTATATACATGGAGGAAACACTAACAAAGTTTTTCTATCGTTTCTCTGGATAATAGTGAGGGTGGACATGTATCTAGTCGGTTCTAAATTTTATTTAAGTTGAATATAATTTAAATATAATTTATTCTTTTACTTGTTATTCAATTTGACTCGAGTATAACCATATTCTAAAATAAAATTAGGTTCAATCCAAACTTTTTGTTTCCTAAAAAATCCCTAAATAATAAACATTCAAAGTTTAATATTCTCATCTTTTGAACACATTGCGAACTCTATAAGAATGTAAATTTGAACATGATTCAAATTAAAAGAAACAAATCAAATATTTATAAATGTCTGAATTTATATTATCTATTATCACCTCTATATGGTCTTCGAGTAAGGTTTTTTTCTCTCTAAAAGTATGTTATTATGTTTGGCATCACTACAGCAGAACTGGCTTTTTGCGGCGTTTGTTTTGACCTATAGCGACGTTTTTAAGCGTCACAAAAAGCACGTGCGACGTTATGACAAACGCCGCAAAAAATGTCGTTGCTAAAGTTTGCGACGTTTGTGAACCAAAAACGCCACAATATGTAACGATATATAGCGGCGGTTGTTCGACAAACTCCGCAACAAGTTCTGATCTTTAGCGGCGTTTGTCTTACAAACGCAGCAATAGGTTTTGACATTTAGCGGCGTTTTTATTGTACAAATGCCGCTAAAAATTTGGTATATAGCAGCGATTTTAGGATAAAACGCAGATAAAGATCTGGTATATAGCGACGTTTTTAGGATACAAATGCCGATGATGGTCTGGTATATAGCAGTGTTTTAGTATACAGACACCGATAAAAGTTGGTATATAACGGCGTTTGTAACAAAAAACGCCACTATAAGTGTTAATATTTTACGACATTTTTTTGATACAAACGCCGCTAAATGTATGATATATTGCATCATTTTTTGTAACAAACGCCGTTAAATAATACAGAATTTAACCAGTTAAAAAATTATTATCTATTACCCCAAATCTATTTTTTCAACCTGTTCCATTATCCAACAAATATAACGGCAATAACATCAAACTCTATACCCATAACAAGAAACATCAAATCCAATATAATAAATAAAAGTTTTCATTAACATAATATAAGTTCAGTTATTCAGTAACAATAACATAATGATAACATAAATGAGACTATGATGATGGATTTTGAGGTTAAGTTTTCTGTATCATATTCATCATATCATTGATTTGTTTTTCAAATTCTTCACATCTCTACTGATATGTTGCTTCTCTTTGTGTTGTCGTTACTTCCATTGCTTCATTTTCCGCTTTCATGTTAGCCATTTGTTGATCCATCTCAGCCAACAGTTATTTTAAACAACTAACTTCTAATTGAGAAGATTGAGACTGTGATGACATTTACTGTGATGAACTGGATCCAAAATATTTGGTGGAAGTAACAAATGATCATTGACAACACACCCGACCATATCTTTCAGGACCCAAAATGTCATTAATAGCTCAATTTTCAATGTCATCATCATTATGAAGACTGTGACTCGAACCAGTAACATGATATTCCGCCCTTTTCTCCTTCAATTTTTTCTAATAATAAGGTGAATAATTAATTAAAATAAAAAATGTCATTGTACAAATATAAATAAAGTCAGATCAATTTAAAACATGTACCCAATAACCGTACCATAATTTCTGAAGCTTCAGCACTCATAGGAGTTCCATCATTTTTCGTATGTCATGTCGAATAGTTGGATTCGTCCAACTTTAGAACCGGATGTATTTTCTTACAATATATCATAATATAATTACTATGAGTTACTATGTACATGGAATACAAAAAACAATGTCAATAATCTATAATACCTCCTCATTAGCTATACAAGCAAAACTCTTTAATCCAGTCGTGTGCGTAAACTTTTGATGTTGCCTACTAGCAACACCAACATGCTATCGGTCCTACAATGTCAAACAACCACTTTTAATGATGATTTATAATTCGTTACAATTATTTCTGAAAAATACATCATACCTGTTCTTTTTGTGAATTCCAAAATCTGACTGCATCTTCCTATTGGTACCTGAGCATTCCAGGTGGGACTGTTTGCAGCTTCTCTTCAAGGCTGAGATCATTCTTGAAGTATTTCTTCTTTAAGAAGCTCTTATGGTCCCTTCATCTCTTCCCTAACGCTTGCTTTACATAATTGTCAGAGACATGTAAAGAAAATTTCTCCTATACAACAAATAAGTGTGCACCGTAAGTATACGTTAGTATTGAATTTCTATAGAATATATACTAATAATGACATTATTACCTTAACAAAATCCAAAGCCTGATTTTTGTTACTATTAGGCATTTCACGCCATGACTCATAATTGATCGGTAACAGATTCGCATTACGTCCAACTATGCCTACGTAACCTGCTAGAAGACGTGCTTCTGGGCCAATAGGTTGACCGGCATCGTTTCTTAAAACTTTAACACGATGCTCATGAGGAAGTTGATATAATTCTTTCAAAGTTGTACGTCCTCAAGTCTTGCGCGTTCCAGCATTTTCAACTATATAAGAAATTATTAAATGTCAGTTTTGAAAATGAACAAAATAGTAAATAAATTTTCAAAGACTACCTTGCATTTCTACTTCTTCTTCAACAATTTCAAGAACTTCGGAAGACTCAAGTGCATTCCTTATTATTTCTTTCTTCATGGTCCTCAGAAGCTTGAAAAACCCGTAAATCAGTTATTTTTCTCATCGGCATGATATCTGTAATAAACAAACATGTGTAATAAAAAAACTAATTAATTAATTAATATATTGGAAGAGAAACCTTGTTAAAGGTTATAACATTATAAATAAATAAATGAAGAAATAAACTCGTACGACATTCTTATGTAATGTCAGTTGTCATAAATATCTTCATCAACGTCCTCTCGAACCCATTGAAATTGTGTTGTATTTATGATAATTTCATCTAAGTTTTGTGGTAGTAGAGGTAAACATTCTGATATTGTTTCAATTTCATCTCTACTTCCATCTCCGATGTCTATCATATCTCTAGGAGTATTTCGGAACACAACATACCAATCGTCATCCATTGGATCGTGACAATAAAATACTTGTTTCACTTGAGAAGAAAATACATATGATTCATCCATCAAACGCTGACCCGTATAAATTAATCGAGAGAAATTTACCATTGTAAACTCGAATTTATCTCTTTTTATGCATCTATTTACATCAACCCAGTCACACCGAAACAACACAACCTTTCGTTTTCCATAATAATCTAACTCAATAATGTCCGTAAGATTTCCATAATAATCGACCTCTCCCTCCTGCAGATTATTGTCCCTGACAGTAGCATAACTTGTAGTTGACGAAGTAACTACGAGTCCACAATTTTGTGTCCTCCTTAATCTTTCACGAGATTTCATGTGGAACCTGAACCCATTAATGAGGAAGGCATTATATCTTTTATCTATTCTATTCGGACCTTGAAAAAGTCATTTAACATCTTCACTAACTTCTCTCCCACTCCAAACCTATTACACATAAATGATGAATTAATTTGCATTGATGTTGATATAAAGAGCAATGCATATATTATTTATAAGTATTCCGTAATATTTAGTTGTTTACCGTCTGGCCTAACCATTCATGAAAAGTTTATGTGAATAACTTATGTAGCTCTCGATGATTTAATCTTCGGGAGCATGCACGAGATCTCAAGACTTCTTTAAACTCACTATAAAGTATATTATGTAGTTAAAAATTGATATATATATAAAATATTAAGAGATTTCATATAGCTTGGGTCTGAAAGGCTTACGTGCGAAAGGGATCTATTGAATCATGATGGAAAAAAACATATCGGTGTGCTTGAACCCAAGACGTGTCATCTAAGTGTGCAATTTCAACTTTCCCTAATGGTTGACCATATCTTCCAAACAAATAATGTTGAGGTAAGTCATCCGTACTTAACACATCATTTCGATTTGGTCTATTCCATCTTGTTTCAACATCTTCCAAATATCTAGAGCAAAATGTCATACATTCATCTGCCAAATACCCTTCAGCAATTGATCTTTCTGGATAACGCTTATTACGACAATAAGACTTAAACTTGCCCAAGAACCTATACACAAAACAGTACATATAAAAAACTTCAGTAATGATATGAAAAGTTACCTGCTCAGAATCTATACTAAAGATTTTGCAAGCTCTTCTGAAAAGTTCTGTTGTATTGTCTTGTAAAGAGTGAAACTTAATGTAAGCACAAAGAATCAAGGCATGCGGTTCAGAAATACAAAATCTTGAGAAATTGAACCAATTAAGAAATTAATAAGCGACGCATCATGTGAGTGCAGTACAGGGGAGAAATCTACAAACCATATCATGATTATATTATTGCTTTAATTGTGACAACATTTAAAGTCCTAAGACGTAAGCAAATTCTTATGAATTGTGCATTCCATCTACATGCAGTTCATTCATATGTCAATCACTGAGTCATTTGACAACAACAAAGGACTCAAATCAGAATTCCGCATGTAATCCAGGTAATGGATAGATGATAAAAATAACAATGGTTCAATATGACTAATTACTTCTGGAACTATGCTTTTATGTAAAGCCTTTCAGAATGATACATGAACATGCACCTTTCCTATAAGCTACCACGCTCTTTTTCGATTTTAAAATAATCATATTAATTGTTAGAAATGTTAATAATTAGAAAATAAATACACAAGAGAATGTGGGAATGTCAAAGGCTTTCTATTCTGGCAAATTAGACATTATAATATATATTGCCAGACTAGTATGATGCACTTTCTAAGACCAAAAGAGGAATAATTGGTTGATTAGATGAACTTACCTTTTTTGCTAATTTTTACTCCCAATGAATTCGTTTCCCGTGGAATAATAAGTCTTAACTGCAAGGGATACACATCTGACATGTCATCTTCAGCAGCGGAAAAACCTTTTCCGCATTTTGCTGCTACTTTAACATCACTGTGCCTACATGGAACAACAAAAGTAGAACTTGAGAGATATAAAAGGCACTTTTAGTTTCTAAGGTCTGGTATCACCGATAACTCAAACACGATAAGTGAATTCCAGGAATCGCATTTTAGAAATTGAAAAACTCTCTTTTCGTTCTAAAACTCATACAATCAAGTCGCAAATATCAGATGTGTAAAAAAAAAAAGGGGAACTCACCAGAGGTGGATCGGGTCTGAAGAGAAACCTCAAGCTAAATCATCGCCAAGAGAATTAAAGAGAAACAAAAGAGGTGTCTTAGGGTTTGGTCGTTGAAGAGAGAAGAAGAAGAAGAGAGACACCGTTTTGATTTTGGTCTAATTTGGGGTGAGGTTAGAATTTCAACAATTTCAATTTTTTATATATTATATTTTCTTTATTTATTTCTTGATTAGCAGTTGACATATTGGAGCGGTGGTCTCCAAACGGCACCGTTTCAGTTACCGTTGTTTTTTTTTGGATTAAAAGTTAGGGTTAAGTACCCAAATGATCACCGATTATAGGGTAATGTTTTATTAAGTTTTATGACTATTAAAAGTTATAAAATGATCTTCTGATTATAGAGGGTTACTTTATTAAGTCTCTCGACTATTAAAAGTTACAAAATGGTCACCCGACTATTCATTTTATTTTAATCTCGTTCTTTTCTGTCAAAAAATTGACGGTATTCTCAATTGAATGTTAACCTATTGATTGTGATATGATAAAATATAATCCTAAAATCTCAAACGACTATCATATTTCAGCCATCATGTTAACGTTCAGCTTAGATAACCATCAATTTTTTCAATGAAAATGACGAGTTTGGATTTGGGATTTTAGTTGTCGACCGAAGATTGTTGGAAGCGACGACGTTGGAGGAGAAGGATGCTAGGCGCAGTGAAGGAGAGCAGTGAATTAATCTATGGATACTGTAATTGGCGGGAGGGAAAGGAAAATCGTGATGGAAAAATGGCTAGGGCGAATGTTGAATTAAAACGGACATTACGGCGTTTAACAATACAAACGCCACTGAAGGGTAACCAATTGCAGCGTTTCTAATTATAAACGCAACTAATGTTAAAAAATCTGCGGCGTTTTTTGCCAAAACACCACTAATGTACGAATAATTTACGACGTTTGTTACTAAAACACAGCTATATGTGAACCATATTACGTCGTTTGTTACTAAAACGCCGCTATACGTGAACCATATTGCGGCATTTTTGTCAAAACGCTGCTAAAGTACTAATTTATTGCGGCGTTTATTAAAAAACGCCCCTATATGTCTAAATTTATGATGTTTAAATAAAAAAACATCTGCGACATTTTTTTGTCAAAACACCACTAATGATTTTAATAATTTGCGGCGTTTGTTACCAATATGTCGCTATATGTTAACCCTCTTGTGGCGTTTTTGTCAAAACGCCACTGTAGTACTAATCTGTTGCGGCGTTTATTAAAAAACGCCGTTATATGTCTAAAGTTAATGGCGTTCAAATACAAAACATTTGCGGCATTTTTTGACAAAACGCCACTAAAGTACGAATTATTTGTGCCATTTGTTACCAAAACATCGCTATATGTTAACCCTCTTGCGCCATTTTTGTCAAAACGCCGTTGTAGTACTAATATATTGCGGCGTTTATTAAAACACGCCGCTATATGTCTAAAGTTAATGGCGTTTAAATAAAAAACATTTAATGCGTTTTTTGACAAAATGACACTAAATTACGAATTATTTACGACGTTTGTTACCAAAATGATGCTTTATGTGAACCCTATTGCAGCGCTTTTTACAAAAAATGCCGCGAAAGTATTATTCTATTACGATGTTTATTAAAAAACGCCGCTATATACGAACTATAGATGAACCTATAGCGGCGTTTCTTGATACAAACGCTGCTAAATATATTGATTTATATAAGATTAATATTTTTTAAATATTTAATTTATGCTCTACATAACATAAATTTACTATCTTGTAGTTTAACCTAATTACCAACATCCATATATTTCAATTAAGCCATAAATTATGCATAAATATACTTAACAACAAAATACATTAAAATTTAGAAACATTAAAGTTATGCATAAACAGTCTTCATCATATTGTTCACTATAATATATTTAGTTCTGCTCCTTCGTGGGGAAAGGACGTAGGAAAGTTGTTTTCCTTGTTTGACGTCGCATCGTTAAGTTTTTCCTGTAAACTCTATGGAGAAATTGTTTCACCAAATAAATCCCCTACCTCCGGTTCACCAAGAAGACTCTTGCGCGCTTCAGTGCTTCACTTGAAACAGATAACGAACTTCCACCCTGAAACATTGATATGAATCAACTTGATTGAAGGTGTGTTGGGAAACAGTGAATCACTCCTATCATCGTTCTCAATAAGCTTCGAAGATCCTACATGCGTACGATTTATGAAATTTTAGTGACCATAGAAAAATAGTATATAGCGGCTTAAAGATTTATAGATTATTACCTTCAAGTAGGAGATCAGCCATGGAAGGGTATGGAGCAATAGAATTTCCTTTCGGGTCATCATCGAGTTTCGACGGTGAGACCGGACCGATAGCCTCCCACCGATAATTTGATCCATCGTCAGAGCAAAGACGCCACGTAGATATTCCTATGATAATTTCTCTTACTCAAGGCAACACCTGCTCCTTTTTTTCTCCAATACGTTAGCTTTAAGGGTTTCCCCATTTTCAGAATACCCACAAAAACAAAAATGAAAAATATCATTAATAATAAGAGGGATTAAACCTTGCAATTGTGTTATAGTTCGTCGATCAGATAGTCGATTTGGTCGCCAGGACATTCAAAAGACAACGTCGCTTGGAATCGTGCTCAGCTTGTTGTTGTACCAGAGAAGAATGTTTGAGAGAAGAAGAGTTGAAATGATTTTAGGGTTTAGGTAGGAGAAAAATAAGGACCGTATATTTAACATTTTGCGGTGTTTATAAAAAAATGCCATTATTGATTAACACTATTGTGACGTTTGTCTAAAAATGACGCGAAAGTATTAATTATTGCGGCGTTTGAGGTATAAACATCGCTACATTACCGTTATATTGCATCGTTTTAGGGAAAACGCCGCAAACTTTCTTCTCTATTGCGGCGTTTGTTGTTAAAACAA